>NC_044387.1:94150149-95401495 GCF_006542625.1 Nomascus leucogenys | reverse complement strand
ATAGAAGCTAGGTAAAACAAATGAGTGAATATTTTACAGCAGACAACACAGATAAGTCCAAGTAATTATTAAAGGTCAATGAAATGAAAATAAATAATATAATGACATTCATTTAATTCCCATTTCAGGGTTAAAAATTAAGATGTTTTAATGGAGCAAGTGTAGAATAGAATGAGAATCAATGAGATTCATACAGAATCAATGGGTGGGAATATAATTTGATGTAACCACTTTGGAAAACAATTAGACATTGAAGTGTAAGACACAATATTCACATACAGTACGATATAATCATACTACTGCTAGGACTTGGTGATAGTTTGGATTAGTTTTCAAAATTTTCACTTTCCTGTCCTCTCCAATTGTAGGCAGGAAATCCTTCCTCATTCTAATGATGTTGACTTTTTAGGTTTGGTAAACATATGTTAAGAATATAACATGATTGAAGATTGAAATTACTTGGCACAATGGAGCTTCCACTATCATCATAAAATACAATCTGCATAAACTTTCTTTCCTAGGAAAATTAGACAAAGTGGTATGACACTACCCTAAGGACCATAGAGAAAGAACTGTAATCCTGATAATGAAGGCCTAGTTTCCTATGCCACTGAGTTTTGACAATTCATTCAAGACACAGCAGTGGGCTGATATCATAGATACCTAAGAGGAACTTAGCAAGCATACAAGGAGATAATACTTTTATAGTACCATAGGTCATAATAGCAACAACTGGAGAAAAAAAATTAAAAATTCATGGCTGGAGAAAGGGATACAATAAAAGTTGATAATACTGAATTAAAAAGAAGCCCAGAATGTTATATAAAAGTTGCTTTTTTTTTTTTTTGAGATGGAGTCTCACTCTGCACCAGACTGAAGCACAATCTCGGCTCACTGCAACCTCCGCCTCCCGTGTTCAAGCGATTCTCCTGCCTCAGACTCCCGAGTAGCTGGGACTACAGGTGCGTCCCACCACTTCCATCTAATTTTTTTTTTAGTAGAGATGGGGTTTCACCATGTTGGCCAGGGTGGTTTCGATCTCCTGACCTCGTGATCCACCTGCCTGAGCCTCTCAAAGTGCTGGGATTACAGGCGTGAGCCACCACGCACGGCCACATACAAGTTTTAATGTTGCTTACCTTAATGAAAATAATCAATAATCTCATATTTTTTTTAAAAGTTCAATAATAAAATACTAAATCAATTTATTGTTTAGAGATGAATGCATATGTTACTAAACTTTGAAAATGGGAAGAGAAATATTAAACACAAATTCCTTACAGGACAATTCCTGTAAGAGAATTGGGGTTGTTATATGAAAGCAACACAATGAAAAATGCCAGTCGTTTATGAAGTAATAGTTCTCAAATTGGGGAATAGATTAATTGTAACTTTAATAAATTAAGTGATATAAATAAAAATTCATGAGCCAGTGACATAGTCTTTCATGTACCATGATTATGAGTTAAAAAATAAAGTAAATTGAATACAGTGGATAAATTCCTGCAATAAATGTAGTATCAGAATGATATTTTAACAGAGAAAGTATCCAGTGGTGCTTAAGGTCATAACATCTCGCTGGTTAATGAATAGATTAGTATTCCCTTGACAAATATATACACAATAATCAATAAATTCTGTTTAGTTTGTGTCACATTAATGCAATCAATTATGAAATGTAGGTAGAGAACTTACTGGTTTTGACATAATGTTATAAGGGTCTGATTATTATGAAGTAATTTTTTTATATTAATGCACATACAAGGATTCATCTGTTTATTACAAAGTGTATACAGTCTATGCATCAGAAACACACATATTTGATTACTATGTCAATAAAATGGTCATTTCTTAAATACAAATATGAGTATTATATATTGAAATGGTTTGGATTCGTGTCCCCAACCAAATCTCATGTCTAATTGGAAAAGGGGCCTGGTGGGAGGTGATTTGGTCATGGATGGATTTCCCCTTCGCTGTTCTCGTGTTAGTAAGTGAGTTCTAATGAGATCTGATCATTTAAAAGTGTGTGGCACCCCGTCAACCTCCCCATCCACTGGCTCCATCATGGTAAGACATGCTTGCTTCCCCTTCACCTTCCACCATGATTGTAAGTTTCCTGAGGCCTCACAGTCATGCTTCCTGTTAAGCCTGTGGAACTCTTTGTCAAATCTCTTTTCTTCATAAATTAACCAGTCTCAGGTAGTTCTTTATAGCCGTGTGAGAACGACTAATACATATACATATGTGTTCAAGATGTATAATGTTACTTATTCTCATTTTGTAGGCATGCATTTCTGTGTGTTTTAAAAATCCTATATTAGACAAACTGGGTGGAAACAAAGAGGTTCACATTTATGATCAGTCAAAATTGTCAAAGAAATTAAAAAATGAAGTGAAATGTATGGAATATTGTATCTGATTTATTTTTAGAATGCATAGGTGAAAATGATGACATAAAAGTAATTCATTTTTCTTGAGTATATGGGAGATTTTAATGTAAATTACTTCCTTGGAATAATAGAACAGGGTGAAAAATTCTAAATCGAGTTTCATAAAATTTACATTTATGACAAATGTGGATTAATCTAGTCAAATTCACATGATCAAGTCAATAGTTCCTGTTTCCTACTCTTAGGGACAATAGTTCAAATAGATTCTGAGTCAGTTTCATACAGATGTCAGATTTTTCCTATACATGAAACTCCCCAGTAATCTAGTCTCTGTAGAACCAGCTTACTGTCCCTGACAGTTATAACGTTTAATTTGCTGATATTATTTCTTTTTTACAAAATAAATTTTATTTTGCATAGTTGAGGTTTACAACATGATGTTACAAGATACATATAGTAGTAAAATGATTAATGTAGTGAGGTAAATTATATCTCATCTCACATAGTTACCTTTATGAAAGAAGCAGCTAAAATCTTATTTAACAATAATCCTAATACAATCTGATTTTATTAACTCTAGTCTTCATGTGTGCATGAGAGTTCTAGACTTGTTCATTTTACATATTTACTACTTTTTTTTTTTAAGAAAAATTGTGTGGGTACATAGTAGGTGTAAAATATCTGCTATTTTGTATAATTTGACCTACATCTCACCATTTCCTTTCCCATAACTCCCTTGCCCTGGTAACCACTGTTTTATTCTCTGTGTGTGTGAACTTTTTATTTTCTTTAGATTCTATATGCAAATGAGATCATTCAATATTTTTCCCTCTGTGTCTGGCTTATTTCACTTTGTGTAATATCCTCCAGTTCCATCCATGTAATGGCAAATGGCAGGATCTCATTCTTTAATTAGGCTGAATAATATTCCTTCTGTATTTAAACTGTTACTTTTTGTTAAGAAAGGAAATGCAACTTTGTCAAATGCCTTTTATGTGTCAATTGAGATGATCATGTGGATTTTATATTTCATTGTGTTAATGTGATGTATCACATTGATTAATTTGTCTGTCAAAACAGCCTTGCATGCCAGGGATAAATCCCATATGGTCATGATGTACAATATTTTTAATGTTTAGTTGAATTTAGTTTGCCAATATTTTACTCAGGATTTTAAAATTGATGTTTATTAGAGATATTTGTCTTATAGTTTTCTTTTTTTTCCAGCATCATTGTCAGACATAAATATCAAGGCGATGCTGGCCTTGTAAAAAGTGTTTGGAAATATTTCTTCCCACTCTACTTTTCGGAAGAGATTGTGAAGTATTAGTAATAATTTCTCTTTGAATATTTGGTAGAATTCAGCCATGAAGCTGTCTAATCCTGGGCTTTTCTTTGTTGGCAGGTTTTTAATTACTGCTTCAATCTCTTTGTTATTGGAATGTTTAAACTTTCTTTTTCTTCTTGATCCTATCATGGTAGGTTATTTTTCTCTATGATTTATCCATTTCCTCTAGGTTATTCAATTTGTTGGAATAAAATTGCTCATAACATTCCCTTATAATCCTTTAATTTGGAAGACATCTGTTGTAATGTCTCCACCTTCATTTCTGATTTTATTTATTGAGGCTTCTCTCTTTTTTTCTAACTAGGGATTTGTCAATTTTGCTTATTTTTTTCAAAGAACCAATTTTGGTTTTATTCATTGTTTTTCAATGGCTGATTTGGTCACCATTTGATTTATTTCAGTTCTGATCTTTATCATTTCCTGCTTTTTTCCTAACATTGGGTTTAATTTGTTCTTTAGCTCATTGAAGCATAAGGTTAAGTTGTTCATTAAGAATTTTTCTTCTTTTTTAATGTAGGCACTTAAACTTCCCTCTTGGAACTTGTTCTGCATTCCATAGGTTTCGATATGTTGTGTTTACATTGACATTTTTTTCAAGATATTTGGAAATTTCCCTTTGATTTCTGCTTTGACCCTTGGTCATTCAGGAGCATGTTGTTTAATATCCACATATTTGTGAATATTCCAAGATTCATCCTGGTATTCATTTCTAGTTTTATACTATTGTGGTCAGTCAGTACTAGATATTATTTCAGTCTTCTTGAATTTGTTAAGACTAGCTTTGTGGCCTAACATATGGTCGATCTTGGAGAGTGTTCTATTAGGCTGGTGCAAAAGTAATTGTTACATTTGCCATTACTTTACATGGCAAGAACCACAATTACTTTTGCAACAGCCTAATATGTACACTAGAGAAGAGTGTAAATTCTGCTGCTGTTGGATGGAAAATTCTATATATGTTTGTTAGGTCCATTTGTTCTAAAGTGCAGATCAAGCCTAATATTTCCTTATTAAATTTTTGTGCAATATATTCATTCTTTCAAACGGGGTGCTAACATCCCCTAATATTATTGTATTGCTATCTCTTTCTCCTTTAATGGCCATTAATATTTGGTTTTTATATTTAGGTGCTCTGATGTTCAGTCCATATATATTTGCAATTGCTGTGTCCTTTTGATGAATTGACCCATTTCTCATTAAGTAATGACCTTTTTTGTCTCTTGTGAGAGTTTTTGACTTGAATTCTATTTTATCTGATGTAAGGATAGCCACCATGCTCTCTTTTGGTTGCTATTTGCTCAGAGTAGTGTTTTTTCCATTTCTTCACTTTCAGCCCATATGGGTCCTTAAAGTTTAAATAGGGTGTCTTGTAGGCAACATATTGTTGGATTCCATTTATTTTATCCATTAAGCCACTTTACATCTTTTGGAAAATTTAATCCATTATATTCAAGATTATTATTGATAGGTAAGTCCTGACATTTTCTTAATTGTTTTCTGGCTGTTTAATAGATCCTTTGTTCCTTCCTCTCTTGTTGCCTACCTTTGTGGTTTGGTGTTTTTCTGTACTGCTAAGCTTTGATTCCTTTTTCTTTCTTGTTTGTGTATCCTCTGTAACTTTTTGCTTTGTGGTTTCCATGAGGCTTACATAAAACATTTTATAGTTATAATTTACTATGTTAAGCTGACAAAAATTAAATATCAGTCACATGAAAATACTTCAGACTTATCCTTTCTCCACAATTTATATTTTTATCATTGTCTCTGTCTTTTTATAGAGTATGCTTCTGAACAACTTATTATAACTATATTTTTGACAATTTTAACTTTTAATGGTCATGCCAGATATTTTAAAGGTTTACACACTGTCGTTGCAGTAATACTGTATTCTTAATTTGACTATGTATTTACCTCTGCCAGTGTGTTTTGTACTTTCATATGTTTTCATGATACTGATTATCATCTTTCTGTTTCTGGTTGAGCTACTATAAGCATTTCTTTTAAGGCAGGTCTAGGGATGATGAATTCCCTCAGCTTCTGCTTGTACCAGATACACTTAATTTCTCCTTTATTTCTGAAGGACAGTTTTGCTAGGTATGGTATAAATGGCTGGCAGTTTTTTTTTCTTTTAGGATTTTGAGTATATTTTCCCATTTTTCTCCTGACCTATAAGATTCTTCTGAGGTTAGTGCTGATAATTTAATGGGGCTTCTCTTGTATATTATTTGATCCATTTTTCTTGTTTCTTTTAAAATTCCTTGTCTTTTTTTTTTTTTTTTTTTTTTTTTTTTTTTTTTTTTTTGAGATGGAATCTCACTCTATCACCCAGGCTGGATTGCAGTGGCACGATCTTAGCTCGCTGCAACCTCCACCTCCTGGGTTCAAGTGATTCTCTTTCCTCAGCCTCCTGAGTAGCTGGGACTACAGGCAAGCACCACCAAGCCCAGCTAATCTTTTGTATTTTTTTAGTAGAGATGGGGGGTTTCATAGTGCTGGTCAGGCTGGTCTGGAACTCCTGACCTCAGATGATCCGCCTGCCTCAGCCTCCCAAAGTGCTTGGATTACAGTTGTGAGCCACCGCACCCAGACTGTCTTTTGATATCTTCTTTAATTTCCAGTGTGAATATATGTCCACTTAATAGTATCCCTTAAGTCCTGTATGCTTTCTTCACTCTTTTCATTATTTTCTTTTTTCCTCTGACTTGGCTATTTCAAAAGATAGGTTTCCAATTTTACAAATCATGTCTTCTGCTGGATCCAGTGTGCTGTTAAAGGTCTCTATTGTCTTTTTTTTACATTATTCATTGAATTATTCAGCTCCCATGATTTCTGTTTGGTTCTTTTTTTATGATATCTATTTCTTTCTTGATTTTCTCACTAACATCATGAATTGTTTATTGATTTTATTGAATTATCAATCTGTATCCTCCTGTATATCACTGAGTTTTCTGAATAACATTATTTTGGATTCATTTTCAGACAGTTCATAAATTTGTCTTTCTTTGGGATTAGTTACTGGAGAATTTCTGTTTTTTTGTTTGTTTGCTTGTTTTTTTATTTTGGTAGCATCAAGTTTTCTTGCTTTTTCATGTTTCTTATATCCTTTTACTGAAGCCTGTGCATCTGGTGGAACTGTTACTTTTTCCTAAATTTATAAAGCACCTTTTGAAGGAAAAGACTTCCACATGCAGATGGCTCTTAGAGTGTTGGCTCTGGTTCTGAGTGGGTACAGTAGTATAGTCTCCATGTAGCTTCTTCAACTGTGGTCAAATTTAGTGATAACTGCAGGAACCTTGGTGGCCTAGACCATAAAAGTTTGTGGCAATGGCGGTGGCAGCATAAGTTGTTATGAGTCTTGGTGGAAAGGTCTTTAGGGGTCCTGTTCTCATTTCTCTCATGGTGAGGTCTTAGTTGGGGAGATTCCCTCTTGGTATTGGGTCTGACACAGCCCACAGGCAGCCACAGAAGCACCGTGTTCTAGGGCACAGGTGTTCAAAATGGCTGTGGAGCTGGGTCCTGGGCTCCCTTTTCCTATAAACTGCTGTGACTACTGTGATGTGGGTTCAGTTTCACTCTCAGAAATGAGTGGATACAGCTCTTCTACAAAGCTTAGGATTCTGACTCTGAGGCACATGCCATTAGCTCAACCCTAAGAGGAGGAATGTAGCATGACTCTGATTTTGAGGGCACAGCATGGGTACCAGTCCAAGGAAGAAGTGGTGTTTCAGAGGCTCGGATGCAATTCAGGTCCTGAGGCCAACAGGGCACAGAGACAATGTGGGCAGCAGGAGAGGAGGTTCCATGTAGTGGATATTCTGGACCCTGAGGTAGTGGGACACAGCAGTGGTCCAGCCTCTGTGTGGTTGGGTACAGTGGCAGCTAGGACTCTAGTATGGTGGGGCACAGCTGTTGTTTTGGCTCCAGGGGCCAGGATGCAGCACAATAATGACTCCACTCTTCAGAGAGATGGAACACCTTAGTAGCTGAAACCCTGGAGGATTAGTCTAGATCCAAGAAAGCAGAGCACACTGGGATTGTTTAGCCTAGAGGATAGGGTGGCAGAGCTTATCTAAGGCTGTCTGTATCTGTGGGGCCAGACTGCATCAGCTTGGGCAACTAAGGGCAAAAGTGTTCTGTTGGACTGGATCCCCTTTTCCCCAGGGGGATGGGACACCAGTTAGCTCAAGCTTCAGGGGCTATGGCTGCTATTGTGTTTCGGGACTCTTGGACCCTGAATGATGGTGAACATGTAAGTTCAAAGTTGGATGGCACAGCTGCTTCTCTGGGATGGCACTCCTAGTCTCCCAAGAGGCAATGTTTAGATCTTCTCAGGATCCAAAGGGTACAGCTACACTGCTGGGCTGCTATGCCCTGGTCTGCAGGGGGCAGGGTACTACATGGGCTTGGGTGCCAAACAGGTGTTGCTCTGCTGGGCTGGGGCTCTGATTTCGAGGGGGCTAGGCACTGAGCTGTTCAGACAGGAATGAGGAAGCAGAGTCCCTGTTCCACTGGTACTAGGCTCTAAGCAGCTGGGGTTAGGGGACTGCCACAACTGCATTAATGGAGATGAAGTACATGTAAGGCAGATTAGCACCAGGACACAGGAAGCTGTAGCTATTCTCCTGGGGAATAGCACACTACTGTGTGTGGGCAAGATGCAATGATAGCAGAACCTCAGGGATGAAGGGATGCAGTGGTTACTGGCTCCCAAAGCAGGATACATTGTAGCCATGGCTCTGATTTCAAAATAACTTGTGCAGTAGCAGATTGGGGTAAGAGAAGTGGGGAACTATGTGGGCCCCACATTGTAGAGGTAATGGGATCCCATGGGAGACTCCTGCTTTTTTTTTTTTGACGGAGTCTCGCTCTGTCACCCAGGCTGGAGTGCAGTGGTGCGATCTTGCCTCACTGCAACCTCCGCCTCCCAGATTCAAGTGATTCTTCTGCCTCAGCTGCCTGAGTGACTCCTGCTTACTTTCCCCCACAAGGAGTAGTCCCTCCTGGTTCAGAGATGACCCCAGTTGGGGGATATGGTGGAAAAGGCAAGGTGTTTCCCCGCCATTTCTGTGCAGTCATCTTGAGTGTCTGTGCTCCAGAAGGTCTCTCCTACTCCCTTGCTATCCTCCAGCATTTCTTTTGGAGACAGGAAGGGTAATAGGTAGAGTAGATGTGTGTAGAAATAGAAATGAAAATGCCCTAGACATAGGGAAATGATAGCAGATGAAATTTGGATCCAGCCAATGGAATGAAGAGCCCTAGAAAAGTAAACATGACAGTAAATATTAAAGTCTTTTCAAAACGTTTTTAATTACTTTAAAAGACAAAGCAAAGTGGCACATTAAAACAAATTCAAGTGTACAATTTGATGAGTGTTGACAAATGTCTGCAATCATGTAACAACCATCCCTATTCAGATGTTGAGCATTTCTGTTGTCTCCAAAATTTTCTCTGTCCTCAACTTTCCCTTCTTTGGTTCCAGTAAATCTCTGGTTTGCTTTTTTATCATTATGTGTCCGGAATTGGTGGGTTCTTGGTCTCACTGACTTCAAGAATGAAGCCATGGACCCTCAGAGTGTGTATTACAGTTCTTAAAGGTGGTGTATCCAGAGTTTGTTCCTTCTGATGTTCGGATGTGTTCGGAGTTTCTTCCTTCTGGTGGGCTCGTGGTCTCGCTGGCTTCAGGAGTGAAGCTGCAGACCTTCGCGGTGAGTGTTACAGTTCTCAAGGCGGTGCGTCTGGAGTTGTTCATTCCTCCTAGTGGGGTCGTGGTCTCGCTGGCCTCAGGAGAGAAGCTGCAGACCTTTGCAGTGAGTGTTACAGCTCATAAAGGCAGTGTGGACCCAAGGAGTGAGCAGCAGCAAGATTTATTGCAATGAGTGAAAGAACAAAGCTTCCACAGTGTGGAAGGGGACCCCAGTGGGTTGCCACTGCTGGCTTGTGCAGCCTGCTTTTATTCCCTTATCTGGCCCCACCCACATCCTGCTGATTGGTCCATTTTACAGAGAGCTCATTGGTCGGTTTTACAGAGAGCTGATTGGTCCGTTTTGACATGGGCTGATTGGTGTGTTTACAATCCCTGAGCTAGACACAGAGTGCTAATTGGTGCATTCATAATCCCTTAGCTAGACATAAAGGTTCTCAAAGTCCCCACCAGATCAGCTAGACACAGAGCACTGATTGGTGCATTTACAAACCTTGAGATAGACACAGGGTGCTGATTGGTGTGTTTACCAACCTTGAGCTAGACACAGAGTGCTGATTGGTGCATCCACAATCCGTTAGCTAGACATAAAAGTTCTCCAAGTCCCCACTAGACTCAGGAGCCCAGCTGGCTTCACCTAATGGATCCCACACCTGGGCCACAGGCAGAGCTGCCCACCAGTCCCACACCCAGCACCTGCACTCCTCAGCCCTTGGGCGGTCGATGGGACCAGGCACTGCAGAGCAGGGGGCTGTGCTGGTTGGGGAGGCTCCAGCCATGCAGGAGCCCACGGTGATGCGGGGGGAGGCTCAGGCATGGCGGGCTGCAGGTCCCTAGCCCTGCCCCATGGGGAGGCAGCTGAGGCCCGGCGAGAATTCGAGCACAGCGCTGGCGGACCGGCACTGCTGGGGGACCCGGCGCACCCTTCGCAGCTGCTGACCCGGGTGCTAAGCCCCTCACTGCCCGGGACCAGCAGCGCCAACCAGCTGCTCCGAATGCGGGGCCCACCGAGCCCACACCCACCTGGAACTCACGCCAGCCCGCAAGCACCATGTGCAGCCCGGGTTCCTGCCTGCGCCTCTCCCTCCACACCTCCCCACAAGCTGAGGGAGCCAGCTCCGGCCTCAGCCAGCCAAGAAAGGGGCTCCCACAGTGCAGCGGCGGGCTGAAGGGCTCCTCAAGTGTGGCCAGAGTGGGCGCTGAGGCCGAGGAGGCCCCGAGAGCGAACGAGGGCTGCGAGGGCTGCCAGCATGCTGTCACCTCTCAATTAGATGTTAGATTTTCATTTTTTAGTTTTCTTACAGGCGGAATAATTCAGAATAAAATCTTCAGAATCTGTTTTTCCATACTCAGCATAATTGTTTCATGATTCATCCATGTTATGTGCAGCTTTTTAGTTTTTGCTTATTAATAATTTACTTCATAAATATGTAAAACCTATCTAACCAAACCATTCACTTGCTGATAGAAAATGTTATTAGTAAGTCATACTTTTTTTTTTTAAGTGTAGTTGTGGTTAATCAAAATGCTTGGACATTTCTACCTTCTGGCAAAGATAAAATAAAAGGAACAGGATTTACCCTCCCACCTGAATTAAGCAGAACTCAGCAAAATGTATGAAACAATGGTTTAAAAGACACTGTACATAAGGCTACAAAGGATAATGTTCTCCAAGAGGCAGGAAACAGGTGAGCTGAGCCCTCTGATTGCTTATGCTTCAGCATTTATCAGTTAGAAATCCAGGCTATTGATCCTCCAAAGAAATGGTTTTAAAAAGTTGATTTCTTTCCCAGTAGAAGTTCAAGGAGCCTTGCCAGGGCTGATAGGCAGCTTTATGAATTCATTATGGATTTCATAGGTCATTTCTTTACTGTGTCGTCTTAGTCCCCCTGATCCAAGATGGCTCCTTGAGTTTCAGATACATTGTTTGCATTTCAGGCTGCATGAGGGACAAAAGTTCAAAGAAAGCCAAGCCTCTTCTTTATAAATGATGTGATAAAATTGTCATATTACATTTTAAATCTCATCAGTTCCTTTTACATCCTAATTGTCAGAATTTATTTTTATGGCTACAATATAATGCATGAGAAGCTGGTAAAAAGGAATTTTTAGTCATATAGCTATATTCATTTTAAAGATATGAGTGTTAATAATGACAGATATGGCAGCCGTTTTGCCAAGACCCAACTGGCCTAGTGTACAGAAACTGTTTATTAACTATGTTAATTAGTATGCTATGGGATAGCCTTACCTTTTGTGTTTATTATTTCTAATCTTAAAGCTTCAGTGGAGAAGGATTAGTTTCTAATGTTCTGTTTCTTTTTGTATTTTAGCATATCAACTAAGAGAATGACAACATAGAAAGAGGATTTGCTTTTGTATGCTCTTATAGTATTAAAACTAAAATGTGAATAATGTGACTAGCAAATGAAATTCAAAGACAAATTTATATATCATTATGGAAATATATTTATTATTATTCTTTTTCAACCAAAGACATATTATGAGTAGTAGAGAAAAGCAATGGGATAAAATTGTTTAGATATAAAGGTAAGTTTAAATGCATAAATTATATACTTTTAAAGAATTTATGTTAGAACAAACATCAATTTATTTGTATATGTTATGTTATTAATGTATGCATCTGAATTCTCTGAGACATTTATTCTTATTTATGGCATAAACTTACTAAATTAATTTAAATTTGGTCTGAAGCTGACTCTGTATTTTGAACCTTTATAGAGGAAACAGCAACGTAACTTAAGAGAGTCTTAGTAAGTAGTTGAGTCCCAAACAATCCCAGCAGCCAAATTTCAACGTCAAAGGCTGCCAAGTGATCATTCTATTTTCATATAAGGCAAATGCCTCATCACACCATGCCCAAACATGGCTAACACCTGGCTGTAATCAATCAAGCTGTTTACTTATGTCAGTTATTTTTTTCTGTATGTAAATACTTCCTGTTTACATTGCTGGTTGGAGCGCTCAACCTTTCCTGGCACTGAGTGCTACCCAACTGATAATTTTTTTTTGTTCAAATAAACTCTGTTAAATTTAATTTGTCTAAAGTTTTTAGTTTAAAAAATGGAATCCCAAGGATTCAGCCTATTTCAACAAATTGAAATTATTTTGTTAAGATGTTATCAATACTTTAACATATCTGAATTTTCTTTACTTGCCTGTGTTGAAACTTTAGATTTTTGTAATATTGATACTATCTAATGAAATAATTCCAGTTGGTTAAAATAAGCTTAATGAGAAATGAGCTATTAGCCAGATCATATGTAGATGCAGATTCAAGAAAATTCTCTTTCGTATCTATTATATTGTAGAAGTTTGAATTGATTTTTTAAAGCAAAGCACAAAATTCCTACCTAAAACTGCATAAACAAATTGAGATATATTTTCTCATACACACAAAAAATCTGGTTTGTTTTTAATCAAAACAAATGCAACATCAATATTCAGAGAATGTGAAGCAAAGAACAAAGTAGAAATAAAAATATTTCTGAAAGACTAAGTGAGAGTCTTTTGCTTTTATTCCTTAGATTTTTGAAAAGAAAATTCAACCTTGAATTTAGTTAAAACATGTGATACTGTGTTACCAAAAGTACTAGAAAAATCAGCTACTTTAAGAAATTATTTAGAAAAGTAATAGTTTCTGCGTTTGTATGAATTTTTCACCTTTCTCTGAGATCCTTTTTTTAACCTTTTCTCCCCTATTGAGAAGAATGGAAATTATATTATTTGTCTGAAACATACAAAGAGTATAAACTTATTATTAAAATATACTAAAAATTAAAAGATACTAAAAATCAATGTGCTAATCTTTTAAATACATTTATTGAGAAATAATTCATATATCACACAATTTACCTACCTGAAGTGTAAAAACCAGTGATTTGGAGTATATACATAGAGCTGTGCAACTGTCACCACAGTCTAATTTTTAGAATATTTCTTCATCCTAAAAAGAAGGCTTTCACACATTAAACTGTCATTTTCCATTGACTACCTCCTCATCCCCATCATGTTAGGTAATCACTAATCTACTTTGTGTCTCTATAAATTTGCCAATTTTATACATTGCATTTGGATTCTTGTGGCTTCATTTACTTAGTTACTTGTTATAGGTCTATTCTGATTTTCTATTTCTTTTTGCATCAGTTTCAGTAGTTTATATCTAAGAATTTATTCATTTTGTCTAGATTAATAATGCCATCATACATCTTTTCATATTTTTTGTAATTCTTTTTTTTTCAGCAAGGTTGATAGTAGCATTCTCCCTTTCATTCTTGCTTTCTTTATGCTATTACTGTCAAATATGTTACACTGCTACATGTTATAGGCCTAACAATGCAATTATATACGTAGTTTTATTCAAATGCTTTTTAAATTACACAATAGAAAAAGGGAGAAATATCTAATTGTGCTATCTATTACAGTGTCGTAAATAAGTACTTTTCTAGTACTCTTTTTTTTGTGTGTATTTGAATCATCCTCTGGTAACCCCTGATATCATCATAAAGACCTTTCTTTCTTATTTTTTGTAAGGTGGTGTGATAGCAATTTTTTTTTAGTTTGTGCTTTTTGGGTGATGTCTCTATTTTTTACTTCATTTTTGAAAGACTTTTGCTGAATCTAAGTTTCTTCTTTGACTATTTTTTTTCTCTCAGAACTTTGAATATGTCATCTCACTGCTTTCTGACCTCTATTATTTCTCATAAGTCAGCTATTTATCTTACTGAACTTTCTTATACTTTATGGATCATTTTTCTCTTGTTGCTTTCATTATTTTCTCTTTATTTTTCAATATACTTTTCCTGATTTGTCTGGGCTTTAATTTTTTCTTTTTCTATTTATTATACTTGTGCTTTATTGAGTTTCTTAGATGTGTTAAATTAATATTTTTCATCAAATTTGAGAAGTATTTAACCCACTTTAAAATATTTTTATCTGTTATTTTTTCTCCTGTCTTTAGGTACTCCCATTGTATGTGTGTTGGTGTGCTTAAAGGTATCCCATATTTCTTTGTACCTGTGTTCATTTTTCTTCATTCTGCTTTCTCTCCCTACTTCATATTACATAATCCGTCTTATCTTCAAATTTCCTGATCTTATTTTTTTGCTCAAATGTTTTACTGAGGCCCTCTCATGATTTTTAAAAAAGTTTACTAATTATATGTTTCATCTCCAAAATTTTTATTGATTTTGTATAAATTCTGTTTATTAATATTGGTTTTACTTTTGAGCTCATCATCATACCTACCTTTAATTCTTAATTATTTCTTTTAGTTCTTTGAACATACTTATAATAGCTGCTTTGAGAAATGTGTCTATTAAATCCAACCTTTGAGCCCTTTCAAGGACAGAGTCATTTGTTTACTTGTTCATTTTGTTTTGTTGTGGCTGGATGTGTATGCTTCCGTGGAGGAGATGTCATCCATTCCAAAATTTGCATATCTCCTAAATTGTGTTAAAATTTGATATTTTAAGTAATATATTGTAGCAACTTGTTATAAATCTCCCACCCCAACTTAGAGTTGCTGCTGTGTGCTTGCTTATTTATTTGCTTAGTGACTCAGCTGGGCTAGTTCTGTGAAATTTATTTTCCCTACATTGTGCACCCTCTAACGTCACCCCTAAGAGTGCGCAACTTTGAGCATATGCACAATAATCTTGATCCTCCTCACCAAGGGATGGATGATGGGTTTAATTAAGGTCACTTTGACTCTTTCATTCTCTGTACTCCTTTTTGTTTCTAGCTGGTCTACCTCCATCAGAATTACACCCAGCTGCTAACCTTCCCTAACTGCTGGCTGATTACTCCTTTGTTTTGATATTTCCCTTGGGCATAAATTGCTCCACACTATGATGTAATTAAAGTTAGACTCCTTTGAGACGGTTGTCTTTGAGATCAATATTTCAGAGTTTTCCCAATCCCAGGAGTATTCTTATCTCTGTTTCCCTGTTTTTCTTTGTTAACTTTTAGCTGCTCTACACTTTTGCTTTTTCCTACATTGAAGCCATTAGCCCCTTCTTAATTGCTCACCACAAAAATATCCGTTGTTTTAGACATTTTCCTTAGGTTTGAACTTCCGCAATCTCTGTTCTAAATGAAACCAGTCACCTTAGAGAGATCCATGGAGCTGTCTGGTCTTATGGTCTGTTTCACCTGCTGGAATGATCCCTAGAGAAGTTATTCCTGGGTACCTGAGGCAAGGACAGCTGACCACTTGTTTTGAAATGAGACTTCAGCTATATAAGTAGGGAGCTGTGTGGGAGTGATAGCCTCTAGTCTTCTAGGTTTGCCTCACTAAACATGAAACTACTGACCTGTGAGCAAGTTGGAGTGGAAGCAATCATGGCCCAATATTCTCAGCTTGCCCAGGGGTAGAGTTTCTGCCTTGGGAATGGGGGGCCTGGGTGGAGAAGGAGAGGCCAGACCTTTTAGCCATACTTGCCTGGAGCTGATGCAAGAGAGGTGGGAAGGATGAGAAATGCTGAAAGATGGCCCCTTCTGGAGAAAAAATCATTGCCTTAAACTGGGAGCTGATGGGTGAGAGAGCCTTGTAGTCCAGCCACACCTGCCTAGAGTGTTGTAGCTTCCATCAGCCTGAGCTGAGTAGAGGAAGGGAAGGAACCAAGTTGCAACTCAGATGCCATAGACCTCACTATTCTTACTAGGACAGAGCAGATTTTTTTGAATAAATATTTCCCAATTTGCTGTATGTCCACTGACCTATTTCCAGGAAGAGTTAGTTTTCTTATCATTTTCACCAGTTGTTATTTCAGTGGGGACAGAGTGTACAAGGCTCCTCATACTACTGTTCTGGAAGTGCCTCTAATTCTGACTTATTTTTAAGTATAATTGAATCACGTAATGGTATTTTAATATTACAGTTGAAACATAATGTACAAATATGCACATTCGATTATAAATAAATATGTAAATATAATTTGTAAAAGTATAAAATGGTCTATAAAAAAGCAGATAAAAATTGTAGTAATATATTTCTCAACAGGAATACTATTCTACATTGTATTTCAGTAAAACTAATATTTATTTCTAATATCCTGAGGGGAGATTTTCTGATAGAATGATCAGAACCATCACCATAAACAAGTTTATTTTCTATTTCTTTTCTTTTTCTTTAGTCACTCTTAATTAGTTATAAATGCTAAGGAAGAAAGTGGACATTATAAACTATCAGTGAACCATCATAGTTTTTTTTTTTTTTTTTTTGAAACAGGGTCTCACTCTGTGGCCCAGACTGGAGTGCAGTGAGATCTCAGCTAACTGCAACCTCCACCTCCCAGGCTCAAGCGATTCTCCTGCCTCATCCTCCCAAGTAGCTGAGATTACAGGCGTGTGCCACTACTGCCTGGCTAATTTTTTTGTACTTTTAGTACAGAAGGAGTTTCACCATGTTGTCCAGGCTGGTCTTGAACTCCTGATCTCAAATGATTCAATGCCTCAGCCTCCCAAAGTACTGAAATTACAGTTGGGAGCCACCATGCCCAGCCCATCATAGACATTTGAAATGAACTATTACCATTTTTCTTTTCATTATTATATTTTAGTTTTCCTATTGAGAAAAAAATACAATTTAATGTGAAGATATCTAGTTCAATAAAATTTACACGGATTAAAATATAAAATCAATCAATTACACCGATTAAAATATATAAAATCATTGTATTTAAAACTAAATTAATTCCTTCTATTATGAAATTATGCACTGTGAACTCTTATTCTTTCCAGACTCTTATTGTAATGCTGTTTTAGTTATCTTTGAATGGGAATACAAATAAGTTATATAGTCATTTCAGATGTGGGTTTAAAAAGGCTATATGGCATTAAATAAACATCAATTATTCTGAATTATTAATACATAAAACTGGCTGATATCAGTACATGTAAATTACTCTATAGTAGTCATTTGTGTTTAATTTGGAAATACGTCAAAAATTGGGTTTCAATATAACATGATAACATAAAGAAAAAGGTGCAAATGTTTTTCTACGTAAATTTAAAGACAATGAAATTGCTGTGTTAGGATTTAGTAACTTACGTTTTATTAAATGGGCTCAAAATTTCTGTTTGTGTGTGAAAAATCTAACTTCAAATTCTTAGCCAAAACTTATGCAACACATTTTTTAGGTCAACAAGGTTAATAATGCAATAGAAAATAGTGTTCTGAGCCAGCAGGCAACTTCGCTGTTGTTCTTTTTTAGCTTTTGCAAAATCCTTAGGTCCCATTTGATCTCATTGGCTGAAAAAGATAAAATGTTATCTATTTTGAATAGATAATGAATAGTATTTCTTTGTAACATTAAATCATGTATTTCATACAACATAATTCAACTGAATTAAAAACAGTGATACTATTAGGAAAATGGGAAAATAAAAGAACAATCTTAGACATGCCTACTGCATAAATAAGCATAATATTTTGAAGATAAGCTGAGGGCTATTTAGTATGCTATCAAGTTATTGTATTGGTATTTTTACATTAGTAGTCTTCTTTAATTGAAATCCAAAACATCTTTCTAGGCATGCCTCTCACTATTATCCAAAATGGAAAATCAGTACACTTGTAAATTCTACATGTGCATTAGACTGTCTCCTTTGTTTATACTTTTTGGAATATCTTAAGTTTTCTATCTCATCCCTTTTATCTTTTCTTTTACAATGTATTTGCCAAATTAAAATAATAATGAAAATACTTCATGCATGTATCACTAATATAGTGAGAATACAAGTTATATACTAATAATCACATTAATAAATACCTAGATTTTAGCCAGGCTCCTTGGAAATTTTTTAAGAAGTAATAATGTTAAAAACTATATTTTCCAGTTTCTCCATGAACCCTAGATATGGATGTGGCAATGTTACTATTTTTGGCAATCAATAGATAAATCTAACGACTAGGTATAGTCTGATTAAGAGGGCACAAAAGGAGCTAAAATAAACAAGTAGGAGCTCCTCTTCCTCAGTCTTCCCCTCCTTACTATAGCCTACAGCTGGGACTAAACACTGAACGCTAAACACTGAGGATGATGGGACAGGAAGTTAGGAGGACCTAGAGCATTTGATGACACCATGATGCTGCCATCCCTGGATCATATCACTGAACTATTTTTAAATGAGAGAAAATCAACATCTGTTTTTTTTTAAACTGCAGTAAATTTTTAATTTTCTGTTATATACAGCAGAACTTAATAAGTGCGAATTGCTGTTACTCAAAAGTAACAGCATATAAAAGATAAAAAGTGGCTGAAAAAGCATTAATGCATGCATCAATACAAGCACCAATAGTTTGATAAAAAACTATTAAGATGGATTTGCTTATACAAAAGAGATGTTTATCACAATGAGGAAGAAAGAAGGGTTATAAAATATTATACAACTATCAAAGTACATTCTGATCATTTTTATTTTTAAAAGGTTACATGGAAACTTCAGATGATAAAGAACATATGTGAAAGATGCATACATCTATATGATTAGTATTATTAAGACTCACATTCCAGTAGTTGGAAATTCATAAAGGTGTAAAAGGAAATTTGCACTGCAGCAAGGATGTAAGAGACATGTTAAAGCTGATGCTGTAACAGGAATGGGTGGCAAACTGAGAATTGAGTCATTCAAGTCTCATGGGTATTTTTTTCTGTCAAGGGAAATCAGTGCAAACCCGAAGAATAAAAATTAGAAACAAAGCCATCTTTGGATATGTAAATAAAATAAAAATAACATGTAAAACTGAAACATAATATATGAGGATGAACTTGTACATGAGTGAAGTTCAGTTAGAATTTTAGGAAAATAGGCAGAAAAATTTAATAAAGTGCAATAATCTACTGAGAAAGTGCACTGCACTGAAGAATAATTCAAAACTTCTATCTAAGACTATAACCTCTACGCCAATCCACTCTAGAACACACATATAAACACACACACGAAATTAACAGGTCACTGACTGGAGATTTTTAAAACATTTAAAAACAGAAAGCATGCAATAAATAATGACATGGAAAACATACTGATATATTTGTTACACAAATACTTTAAGTGGATTAATTTCCGAGAAAAAGAATTTGAATCTTTTCTCAAGACGAATTCCATACTGTATATGAAACAACAAAATCAAGAAAGTTATTCAGAAAAACTTGAACAGAAAGAGGTGAACAAATTATGCCAGTGAAACCATACAAGCAAAGAGAAAGTAGAGGTTGTAATCTTAGATCAATTGGATTCCAGGAAAAAAATGATCAAATCTAGGAAGAAGGAGACTTTCCAATGCTAAATAGCGCAATTCTCAACAATATTACAGTTTAAAAAGTTAGAACAAGATGATGGGATAGAAGGCTCTACTGTTTGTCCCCCACACAGAGACACCAATTTAACAACTATCTCCACACACAAAAGCACCTTCATAAGAACTAAAAATCAGGTGAGCACTCGCAGTACCTGGTTTTAACTTCATTTCCCTAAAAGAGGCACTGAAAAGGTAGAAAAAAATAGTCTTGAATCCCTGACACCACCCATTCCCCACTCCCCAGCGGTACTGGCATGGTGCACAGAGCATTTCAGCATGCGGGAGGGTGGAGAATGCAGCAATTGTGAGACATTGAACTCAGTGCTGTCCTGTTATAGCAGAAAGGAAAACTGGATCAAACTCACCTGGCACCTCCTATGGAGGGAGCATTTAAACTGGCCCTAGCCAGAGGGGAATCGTCTATCCAGGTGATTCAAACTTGAGTTCCCGCAAGCCTCACCACCACGGGTTAAGTGCTCTGGGGCTCTAAATTAATTTGAAAGGCAGTCTAGGCCACAAGGACTGCAACACCAAGGAAATGCCTAATGCTGAACTGGGCCCAGAGCCAGTGGACAGAGGTCATGCAACCTACTGAGACACCAGCTGGGGTGGGCAAGGGAGTGCTGACATCACCCCTCCCCTGACCCCAGGCTACAGAATTCACAGCTCCAAAAGAGACCCCTTCCTTCTGCTTGAGGAGAGAAGAGGGAAGACTGGGGAGGACTTTGTCTTGCATCTTGGATACCAGCTCAGCCACAGCGAGATGGGGAATTGGTCAGTGTCCTGAGGCCTCCTTTTCAGACCGTTGCTCCCAGAAAAACACTACTAGACACACCTTACACCAGAAGGGAACCCACTGCTTTGAAGGAAAGGACCCAGCCCTGGCAGCATTTATCACCTGCTAACTAAACAGCCCTCAGGCCTTGAATAACCAGCAGTGGTACACAGGTATCATGTCAAAGGCTTTGGGGTGAACCTTTAAGATGTGATAGCTTCAGGTGAGGCTCAGCACATTCTCAGCTGTGGTGTTTATGAGGCAAGTCTACTTACACTTGAGAAAAGCAGAAGGAAAAGTAAAATGGACATAGACTTGCCTTTAGGTAACAGCTCAACACACTTCACTTATAAAGACACACTTAGACTGAATACACCAAAAATACAGGGATGTAAAAAGATAGTCCATGCCAATGGAAACCAAAAACATGCAGGAGTAGCTATATTTAGACAAAATATATTTCAAAACCAAAACTACAAGAAGAAACGAAGATCACTATGTAATGTTAAAGGGGTCAATTCTACAAGATGATCTCTTCTATAACAATTGTAAATATATATGCACCTATGCTGGAGCACCCAGATACATAAAGCAAATATTATTAGAGCTAAAGAGAGAGATACACTTCAGTACCATAATAGCTGAACACTTTAACACCCCACTTTCAGCATTCAACAAATCTTTGAGACAGAAAATCAACAAAGAAACATTGGACTTAATCTGCACTATAGACCAAGTGGATCTGATAGCTATTTAGAGAAGATTTCATCCAACAGTTGTAGAATACACATTATTTTCCTCAGCACATGAATCATTCTCAAGGATAAATCATATGTTCTATTACAAAACAAGTCTTAAAACAATCAAAAAGGTTGAAAAAATATCGAGCATCTTCTCTGACCACAGTGGAATAAAATTAGAATTGAGTAACAAAAGGAATTTGGGAAACTCTAAAAACACATGGAAATTAAGCAGTGTGCTCTTCATTGACCAGTAGGTCAAGGAAGAAATTAAGAAGGAAATTGAAAAATATCTTAAAGCAAATGATAATGAAAACTCAAAAATACCAAAACCTACGAGATATAGCAAAAGCAGTATGAAGAGGAAAGTTTATACCTATAAAAACCTACCTTAAAAAAGTAGACAAACTTCAAATAAAAACCTAATAATAGATCTTAAAGAAATAGAAAAGCAAGAGCAAACCAAATCCAAAATTAATAGAAGAAAATAAATAATGGATCAAGGCAGAAATAAATGAAATTGAAATGAACAATGAAAAGATCCATAAAATAAAATGTTGATTTTTTTGTAAAGTTAAACAAAATAGACAAATCTTTAGGCAGACTAAGGAAAAAAGAGAGTAGATGCAAGTAAAATCAGAGATGAAAAAGGAGACATTACAAGTGATACTGAAGAAATTCAAATGATCATTAGTGACTACTATGAGCAACTGTTTGCCAACAAATTGGAAAATATACAAGAAATGGACACATTCCTAGATACATACAACCTACCAAGATTGAACCAGGAAAAAAATCTAAGGCCTGAACAGACCAATAACAAGCAGTGAGATCAAAGTTGTAATAAAAAGTCAAGTCTCTCAGTTAGAAAAGCCTGGAAACTGATTGTTTTAGTGCTGAATCCTATCAAATATTTTTAAAAGAATTAATACCAATTCTACTCCAAATACTCTGAAAAATAGAGGAGGAGAGACTATTTCCAAACTCAATGTACAAGCCCAGTATTATCTGATACCAAAACCAGATAAAAACACATCAAAAAAAAGAAAACTACAGAGCAGTATCTCTGATGAATATTGATGCAAAAATCCTCAACAAATACTAACAAATTGAATTCAACAATACATGAAAATCTTATACTTCATGACAAATAGGATTTATCCCTGGGATTCAAGGATGGTTTACCATAAGCAAATCAATCAATGTAATGCATCACATCAACAGAATGAAGGATAAAAATTGTTATTTCAATTGCTGCTGAAAAAGCATTTGATAAAGTTCAGCATCCACTCATGATAGAAAAAACCCTCAAAAAATTGGGTATAGAGGAAACGTACCTCAACATCATGAAAGCCACACACGAAGGACCCACAGCTAGTATCATACTGACTGGGGAAAAACTGAGAGTCTTTCCTCTAAAATCTGGAACACCACAAGGATGCCCGCTTTTACCACTGTTATTTAACATAGTACTAGAAATCCTAACTAGAGCAATCAGACAAGAGAAATAAAGGACATCGAAATTGGAAAGGAAGAAATCAAATTATCTGTGTTTGCAGACGATAAGATTTTATATTTGGAAAAACCTAAAGACTCCACAAAAACAACAATTACAACTACTAAACAAATTCAGTAAAGTTACAACATACAAAATCAACATACACAAATAAGTAGCATTTCTATATGCCAACAGTTAACAATCTGAAAAAGAAATTTAAAAGGTAATCTCATTTACATAGCCACACATAAAATTAAATACTCAGGAATTAATGGAAGAAATGAAGGATCTCTGTAATAAAAACTATAAAATAATGAAAGAAATTGAAGACATCAGAAAATAGATATTTCATGTTTATTGACTGGAAGAGTTAATATTGTTAAAATGCTTATATTATCCAAAATAAACTACAGATACACTGCAATCCCTATCAATATCCCAATGACATCCTTCACAGAATTTGAGAAAACAATCCTAAAATTTATATGGAACCACAAAAGATCCAGAAAAATCAACGTTATCTGAAGTAAAAATAATAAAACTGGAGGGAAGACATTATCTGACTTCAAATTATACTACAGAGTTATAGTAACCAAAACAGCATGATCCTGGCATAAAAACAGACACGTAGACCAATGGAACACAGTAGAGAACCCAGTAACAAACCCACACACCTTGAGTGAGCTCATTTTTTACAAAAGTGCCAAGAACATACACTGGGGAAGACAGTCTCTTTAATAAATGGTGCCGAGAAAACTGGATATCCATATGCAGAATCTCTCACCATACATAAAAATCAAATAAAAATGGACTAAAGACATAAATTTAAGGCCTCAAACTATCAAATTGTTACAAGAAAACATTTAGGAAAATCTCCAAGACATTGGTCTGGGCAGAGATTTCTTGAATAATACCTTGCAAGAACAGGCAACCAATGTAAAAATAGACAGATGGGATCACATTTAGTTAAAAACTTCTGCACAGCAAAGGAAGCAATCAGTGAAGTGAGGAGACAACCCACAGAATTCAAGAAAATATTTGCAACCTGCCCATCTGACAAAGGATTAAGAACCAGAATATTTAAGGAGCTCAGACACCTCTATAGGAAATAATCTAATAATCCTATTTAAAAATGGGCAAACATTTGAATAGACATTTCTGAAAAGAAGACATACAAATGGCAAACAGGCATATGAAAAGATGTTCTCAACATCACTGATTATCAGAGAAATGCAAATCAAAACTATAATGGGATATCAAGTCACTTCAGTTAAAATGGCTTATATCCAAAAGACAGGCAATAACATTTAAATTCTGGAGAAGATGTGGAGGAAAGGTTTACCTCTATACATTGTTGGTGGGGATGTAAATTAGTACAACCACTATGGAGAACAGTTTGGAGATTCCTTAAAAAACTAAAAATAGAGCTACTATCTGATCCAGCAATCCCACTGCTGGGCATATACACAAAAGAAAAGAAATCAGTATATTGAGGAGATATCTGGACTCCTGTGTTAGCTGCAGCACTGTTCATAATAGCTAAGATTTGGAAACAACCTATGTGTTCATCAACAAATGAATGGATAAAGAAAATGTATTATGTATACCCAATAGAGTACTATTCAGCCATAAAAAAGAATGAGATCTTATCAATTGCAACAACATGGATGGAACTGGAGATCATTATGTTAAGTGAAATAAGCCAGGCAAGAAAGACAAAGATCACTTGTTCTCACTTGTTTGTAGGAACTAAAAATGAAAACAATTGAACTCATGGTGATAGTAGAAGGATGGTTACCAGAGGCCGGGAAGGATAGTTGGGGGTGGAGGGATGATTAATGGGTATCAAAAATATTTAGAATGTATAAGACCTACTACTTGATAGCACAACAAGGAGACTATATTCAATAGTAATTTAATTGCACATTTAAAATAGGTGAAACAGTATAATTGTGTTTTTTTGTAATGCAAAGGATACATGCTTAAGGGGAATGGATACCCTATTATTCCTGATGTGATTACTATGCATTGCATGCCTCTACCAAAACTTCTTGTGTACCCCATAAATATATAGTACTGTGTACTCACAAAAATTAAAAATAAAAAAAATTTAAAGTCCATGATTGCAATAACATATTCCCAAATTTGTTATGCAATAATTACCAAAAGACAAAAGATAATAGATGAAAAAGTGAAGTGTCTTTTATTTACCTTTTCGATTATGATAGACTTAAATGAACAACAAATAGTCTAATTAATAAGGTCTATCTTAATAAGTATTGCAGCCTTAGAATGTATAGCTTCTTTTCAACAGTCCATAGGACATATATGATAATTGACCCTATAAGTAACAATGAAAACTTAAATGGGTTATATAAAGCAACAATATACAATAAACCATGTTCTGATACAGTGCCACAACTCTAGGACTCACAATTATTATTATTAAAATGCTTTCCATTGGAGTATTTAAGCTCTCACTTAGAAAATGCTTGTGCCCAAGAACATGTGAAATGAGGCTTGATTCTTCCTGAGCTTCTGCATATTTAAAACTTGTCATTTACTTATCTTTTTTATGAGAGCATTTAAAATGTACTCTATGTTGTCACCTATCAAGGTCCCTATCAAGGGGTTCAGTCAATAAATAAGGAAATAGGCTCCTTCTTCCTGGCCCAAGAGCAAATATAAACTAAAACCAATTAAAAAAATAAAATAAAATTTTGCACAGTATAATATCTTGGTTGCGTCTAAGGTGATCCTCAAAAGAAAATTTATAGTTTTAATATATTTATAAATAGCAAAGTCTAAACTAAATAAATTAGACATTTTATAAAAATTATAGAATAAAAATTATAAGGCAGAAAATGTAAGTGATAATGAAACCAGTGAGCCAGGAGGAAGGAGCCTATTTCCTTGTTTATTGACTGAACCCCTTGATAGGGACCTTGACAGGTGACAATGCAGAGTACATTTTAAATGCTCTCATAAAAAAAGATAAGTATATGACAAGCTTTAAATATGCAGAAGCTTAGGGAGAATCAAGCCTCATTTCACATGTAAAGCACTAGAAAAACAACAGGACTCCATATATTAATTTACGTGTAGGCAGAAAAAGGCATAGATTGCCTTGCAGCTTTTCCCTGAGTGGCAGAGATCTTCCATACCTCAGAAGATAATATCTCTGAATTCCTACTTTGCTTTGTGAAAACAGAAACAAAACTTATAGGCAAAACAATCTTATTGTAAAAATTCTTTATCGCAGCTTATGATTATTTTCCCAAAGTTTTATAGGTATTTCACCCACACTTGTTCAACAGCAGTTATTTGCTACAATGTAATCTTCCAATGCACTCTATTTCAGTTTAATAAAAACAAATGTCCCCATCTTATTGTACTTATATTCCATGGATTTATGTGGCATTAAATTAAATATGTAATTACAATAAAATACAACTAGCCTAGAAACATCTGAGGACAATCACGATGGACTCTGAGTAGTCCGGCTTCATGGAGCAGAATGTGCAAAAGTATTAAGGAGTAAGATGCTTCATCTAGAGTTCAGATCATGAGCAGATATTTGTATGTCTAACAGAGCAAATGAAAAAAAAACCTTTTAATTTGGCAAGATGATAAATAGAAATTCACTTGAGAGTTTAAATCATTGTAATACAGTGTAGTAGCTTCCTACCCCTTTAAGAGGCTGCTGAATTAATTTGGATAAAATAAGTATTTTGTTACTAGGAGTTATAATCCATACTTTAGCTTTCAAGATCATTAGATACAGACCAGTAGATACAAACCAGTACATTGAAAGCTAAAGTATGGATTATAACTCCTAGTAAGAAATACTTATTTTACTCCTGGTAAGAAATACTTATTTACTCCTAGTAGGAAATACTTATTTTATCCACATATAAGTATGTATCAGTAGATGACCAGGTTGATCATCTGAACAACAGAGACAGAAAGTGATGTCAGATTTCTTCAATTTATCCAAGAATGGTACATAAGTAGTCCAATCAAGGGGAACAGAATAAAAGTTAATTCGAATATAATGGATACTTTAGGACATTATGGCTTAATTTTCTAGTGAAACTTGGTAGAGAAAGGAACTATTTAAATATCATACTCTCAGCTCCACTTTTTATCAACTCTTGGCAACATGAAGCATTGGAAGACTGTCCCATTTAGTGTATTCTTTAAGACAATTTTCTGAAGAACTTATGCCCTTTAAAGTGGAGCATATTGAACTAAATTTCAACAAAGTTTTGAACAGTATTTCAAACTAATATATTTAAAGGGAGTCAAAGAGAGGATCAAAAACGTTATTGGATTTCTGATACAAATTTCCATATACACTTACCTTGCTTTATTGTGCTTTGCTTTATTCTGCTTTATAGATCTTCTATTTGTTAAAAATTGAAGGTTTATAGCACTCTGCATCTATCCAGTCTATTGGCACCATTTTTCCAACAGCATGTGCTCATTTCGTGTCTCTGTGTCACATTTTGGTTATTCTCAACAATATTTTAATTTTCTATTCATTATTAATGTGTCTGATTTGGAGACCTGTGATCAGCGATCTTTGATGTTCCTAGTGTAATTCTTTTAGGGTGCTACACACTGGTGCCCATAGAAATGGCAGACTTGAGCAAGAAATGTTGCCTGTGTTCTAACTGCTCCACCGACAGGCAGTTCCCCTGTGCTTCAACCTTTCCTAGACCTCTCTATTCCCTTAGACACAACTATACTGAAATTAGGCCAGTTACTTACCCTACAATGGCCTCTAAGTGTTCAGTGAAAGGAAAATTAGCACATCTCTTATTTTAATTCAAAATCTAGAAATGTAATCATTAATCTTAAAAGTAGTCACTAAGCTTAATAGCTTAGTGAGAAAAATTATGTCAAAAGCTGAGATAGGCCAGAACCTAAGCCTCTTGCAACAGTTAGTCAAGTGAATGCAAAGGAAAATTCCTGAAGGAGATCAAATTGTTACTCCAGTGAACATATGAATGATAAGAAGGCTAAAATGCCTTACTGCTGACATAGAGGAAGTTTTAGTGGTCTAGATAGAAGATAAAGCCAGCTATAGCATTCCCTTGAACCAAGGCCTAATCCAGAGCAAGGTCCTTTCTCTCTTCAATTCTGTGAAGGCTGAGAGAGGAGAGAAAGCTGCAGAAGAAATGCTTGACGCAAACAGAGATTCAGTCATGAGGTTTAACGAAAAAAGCTGTCTTTTTAACATAAAAGTTCAAGGTGATGCAGCAAATGCTGATGCAGAAGCTGCAACAAGTAATCCAAAAGATCTGACTAAAATAATTGATGAGAGTGGTTACACTAAACAAAAGATTTTCAGTGTAGACAGTGTAGCCTTCTATTGGAAAAATATATCATCTAGGACTTTAATGGCCAGAGAGAAGTCAATATCCAGCCTCAAAACCCCTTCAAAGGACAGATGAACTCTCATGTTAGAGGCTAATGCAGATGGTGATTTTAAGTTGAAGCCAATGCTCATTTATGATTCTAAAGATCTTACGGCCCTTAAGAATTATGCCAAATCAACTTTGCCTGTTTTCTATAAATGCAACAAACAACCTTGGATGACAGCACATTTATTATATTTACAGAATGGTTTACTGGATATTTTAAGCCCCATGTTGAGACCTACTGCTCAGACAAAGATATTCCTTTCAAAATATTACTGCCCATTGACAATGCGCTTGGTAACCCAAAGACTCTGATAGAGATATACAAGGAATTTATGTTGTTTTCATGCATTTATTCATTCTGTAGCCCATGGATCAATTTTGATTTTCATTTCTTACTGTTCAGGAAATACATTTTGTAAGGCTATAGCAGTCATAGATAATGATTTCTCCAATGGATCTGGGCAAAGTAAATTAAAAGTCTTCTGGAAAGGCTTCACCATTCTAGATATCATTAAGAACCCTTGTTTTTTGTTTTGTTTTTTTTTTGGAGGAGCACAAAATATCAACATTAACAGCAGTTTAATGACAGGAGTATAAAGGAAGTTGATTTCAACCCTCATAAATGACTTTGAGGGGCTCAAGACTTCAGTGGAGGAAGTTACCGCAGTTGTGGTGGAAATAATAAAAGAACAAGAATTAGAAGTAGAGCCTGAAGATGGTTTGTTGCAATCTCATGATAAAACTTGCATGTATGAGGAGTTACTTCTTACTGATGAGTAAAAAAATTGGTCTCTGCAGATGGGACCTACTCCTGGTAAAGATGCTGTGAAGATTGTTGAAATTAGAAAAGGGTTTAAAACAGTATACAAACATAGTTGATAAAGCAGTGGCAGAGTTTGAGAGGATAAACTCCAGTTTTGAAAAAAGTTATAATGTGATAAAAATGCTATCAAACAGCATCACATGCTACAGAGAAAACTTTTATAAGAGGAAGAGTCAATTGATAAGATAAATTTCATTGTCTTATTTTAAGAAGTTGCCACAGCCACCTCAACCTTTAGCGACACTACCATCCTGATCTCAGCAGCCATCCACGTCAAGGCAGGACCTTCCACCAGCACAAAGATTACAAATCACTAAAGGCTTAGATAACTGTTAGCATTTTTTAGCAATAAGGCAATTTTAAATTTTTTAAATTAAGGTGTGTACTATTGAACACTTAACAAACTATAGTATAATGTAAACATAATTTTTATATGCACTGGGAATTCAGAAATTTGTGTGACTTGCTTTATTGAGGTATCCACTTCATCGAGGTGATCTGGAGCCAAACTCAAGAATTTCTTTGCGTTATCCCTGTATTGTTTATTTCTAGTAAAACTATGATTTGCAGGCAAATTAAGACATAGAAAAAGGGGAATCATGGCTCCCTGGTATTATATTTGTAGCATGCACCCACACCTACACACCCACACCAACACCCACACCCCTCTCACACACTGTGAAATACGTTGAGCATCTCCAATCTGAAATCTAAAATTCAAAATACTCCAAATTCCTAAACGTTTTGAGCACTGACATAACACCAGAAATAAACGAAGGTGCACAACTGTTAGTGCAAGGGAAAAAAGACCCTTCCTGCCTCCTTCAGCTGCCACATATCTTTTCCGAGCACGCTCAAATTTTCCTACCCAATCATGCCCACAAGGTTAATAAAATGGCACAAGTGCAGGCTGGATGCACCAGTGGCAACTTTATGCAAAAGTAGATGTATAAAATTACCTTGAGGTTATGTGTATGAGCTGTATATGAAACATAAGTGAAATATGTGTTGACTTGAGTCCCATCCCCATGATGGGATAGATATATGCAGATATTCTAAAATCTGAAAACCTCCAAAATCCAAGCAATTTGGTTTCAGCTATTTGAGATAAGGTGAACTAAACCTGTATGAGTTAACTTAGAAACTAAACTGAAATCATTATCTGGGCAGGTGGCTCAAGTTTTATTAAACAAGGGGCTGGGGCAGGGATGGGGGTATATATATCTATATATATTCATGTATATATATAGATATATCTATATATATTCATGTATATATATAGATATATCTATATATATTCATGAATATATATATATATTTTTAGTAAACTTACAAGGTGATACCGATACTGCCTTTCCCCATCTTTCTTGAGATATCTGGAGATACTTGAAGCTATGTATTATAGGCTGTTTGTTCTCTGTTACAAAATACAGAAGGAACTATTTCAATATTACCATTATTATTTTAGATTTGATGACAAGGAAATACTTATTTTCAGAAATCTTAGCAAAAATCATGACTTCTTGTCTTTGGTTCTAAAGAAACTGTCACATTTTAGAATGTATTGGGATGTTAATATCCTTCTTTTTCTCTCAGATATGTAATCAAATAGGCTACAAAACCATTTTTACAATAACACCTTTCTTGATGACATTCAACCTTAGAGTAACAGTGTATTTTAAAATGGGTATTCAATGTTAAGATAGTATCAAGCACGGGGTTTTCTTGGCATTAGCAGCACATTAATATACCATTTCATAGATTCACTTAGAAATGTACTTTTTTGTACATTCTTTGGACACAGAAAATGCTCAAATTGAGTTTTCTTTAAATGATCATTGACTTCTTTTAGATATATTCTATATATTAGCAAATTCTACTATTATTAAAAATGTGAAATAAAATGTATTATTTGTTTATATTCTGATGTAGATGTTCCTATAGGTCAAATAATTATTATATCTCTGTCCAGATTTATGTCATCATTACATAGTAAATATTTATTATCTTGATGCTATTATATGTGCAGCAGAGATTACTTATCTTTATACTTATGATCTTATAATTTAATTAAAAATTCTAGAATATGGTTGTATACAATTCTGTAAAAGCCTAGCCACATTTTCCCACAAAATGTTAAACACTAAAAGAATTATCTGTGTTAGATATTAACAAATGACATCACAAAAGAAAGTGGACAGTGGCAGAATATGCCACCCCATAATAGGCCACTGAGTCCTAAGTATTATTTTGAGCTAAAGGAACTTGAAAAACAGCAAATGCAAGAAAGGCATTCTAATCTTCTTTTCTCCCTGAAAACAAGAGATTAAAAGGCCTCCGTGAAAGATGTCTGAGCTGTACCAGCTGAAAAGAAACATTCTTCAATGGAGAGTCATAGCTGGGAGAATTATGTAAAAACAGACGTTGGTAAAGTAACTGTTATTTTCCTTCAGCCTCCCCATATAATTTATTTACTTTTCCACAGTTGCCTCTCTTCGTTCAACCTAATACAAAAAAAGATGAGTCTTTCCACTTCTTTGAGTCTTCATTTTCTTACACGGGCTCCTGTGTCATGTAAAATTTACATTAAATTTGTATGCTTTTCTTCTGTTAATCTGTTTTATGTCTATGTAATTCTCAGGCCCATACAGGACCCTAAAAGAGTAGAAGTAAAGTTTCGTCTCCCTTACACAAGCTTAATTGCTAAATTAGTGTTGCAGACAAGTCACTTCAGACACCTTTTGAACTGAATAAACAAATGTTAAATTGAAAGAACCAGAACTCAGTAATGAAGTAAGCTGGAAAGGCCACACAGATTAAGTAAGATTGTACTTGGATATTCAAGTCAGTATGAAATTCAAATAATCAAGAAAGAGGAGAAAATCATTCAGGAACAGGAAACAGCAAGAATGAATTTTTTTTTCTTTTTTTTTTTCTTTAGAGGAGAAGAATGATCCCTGAGGTGACTTGTTGGAATTGTTTGTAAAGCACATTTGGAGCCAGGTTATATAGGTCTTTGATTTCCAGGCTGAGGAATTTGAAATCAATCCAGGAAACAATAAAATAAGAGATCATGAGTCACTATACCTGAAATTTGTTGAGTGTTTACTCAGTTTCTAGTAGTAAGTGCTTAATATATGTCTATCAGGTTCTGTAATGAGAATATGCAGAAAAATAAGCAACTTTTTCCATATATGCAGCTAGTGTCACACCTGAGAACTGAGCGCAGTCAGGTTGACTTTACAGCCTGACCTCATAATAAAAAGCATTTTTTGATGGAGAATATATTAATTCTTATTGCTATATATTATTCTTATTGGGTTGAATAACACAAATTTATTTCCTTAGAGCTCTGGAATTTAGAAGTCAGAAATGGATTGCACGGCTAGAATGGAGGTTTAAGCAGGGCTGTGTTCCCTGAAGACACTTTAGGAGAACTTCATTTTCCTTTGAATTTTTAGCTTCCAGAGGACTACTGCATTCCTTGATTCAGGGTCTCTTCCTCCATCTCCAATGTCAACTATGTAATATAGTCAAACAATTTTGCCCCTCTTCCTTGCCCCATCTCTGCTTGCATTCTCACATCTCTTTCTCTGACTCTGATACTTTTGCCTAAGTCTTACAAGAACCTTTGTGACTACATTGAGCCCATGTGGATAATTCAGGATAGCCTTCTCATATCAGGAGTCTTAATCATAACTGCAAGGTCTCTTTTGCCATACAAGGTAATACATTCACAGTATTCACAGGTTTTGTGGATTAGGATGAAAACATCTTTGGGGAGCCATTATTACACTCTAGAAGGCTCTGAGCCTACCTAGAGAAAACAAATAGAAAAGAGTTGTGTTAGTCCATCTTGTATTGCTATAATAGAATACCCGAGGCTGGGCAATTTATAAAGAAAAATGGCTTATTTAGCTCACGGTTCTGCAGTCTGGGAAATTTAAAGGGCACGGTGTTGGCATCTGCTTGGCTTCTGGTAAGGGCCACATGCTAGGTCAAAACAAGTGAAGAAGGTCAAAGGGAAAGTGGACATATGTGAAAAGGAACCAAACATGAGGAGGGACCTCGCTTTGTAACAATCTGCTTTCCTGGGAACTGATCCATTTCCTTGAGACCAAGAACTCACTAACTACTGAGAGAAGGGCACCAAGAGGCCCATAAGGGAAAAGCTGGTATGGCCTGAACTCTTCCCAGTAGGCCCACTCCCTTAAGGTTCCACCTTCCAACATGGTTACATTGACAATTAAATTTCAACATGAGTTTTGGTAGGGGGTGGTGCAAACCATATCTGAACCATAATAGCATTGAGAATTTTTTCTTTAAACACTTATGTGGAGAAATGGATTAATGAATTTATTAATGGTGACTCAATTTTGATTCCAGAAATGTTATAAATGTATTTTGAAATTATCATTTAAAATTATTATTTTTATACCAACATTAATAAAAAGTTGCCATTAATTATCTTTCTTTCTTGGTTTTAGTATGAAAATTTATAAAGATTATGCTTTGAAATAATCCAAGTAGTCATTCCTTTTTTCTTATTGTCTGAAAGAAATTGTTTAAAACTAAAGTCATTGTTCTTTGAAGTCTTGTCAAACTTACACATAAAATTGACAAAGTTTGATATTTTTGGAAGAATATTTTAACTTCTTAGGAAGGGAATAGTTAAGCAACATTTCTACCGTTTATTCTCTCTGTATATAGCAGTATTCCCTGGATAATTCCCTTGATGAAGGAAGGAGAAAGTAGATAAAAAGAATGAAAGGAAGGACAGAAGACTGGAAAGAAAAAGGAAGATAATGAGAAAATCCTATTCTAAAATGACACTTTGCTTTTTGCCTGAAAAAAACAATAACCAGAATTTGCTCTTGCATTTTACAGAATTAATGAAGGCAGATCTTTGGTGCCAGTCTACACTTCTTCCATAGGGTTTATAAAGCAGGATTAGAAAACCAGGTAAGGGAATGGATAACATGATTTCTTGTCCTATTCCACACCCACCTATCCATGACTCCAAGTGCCCATGAATAATTCTCCTGTACTCAGGAATTTCCTCAAGTTAAAAATCAAATATGAAAATATGTTCATGCAGATCACCACCAGATACATCAATCCATGTCCAACAGTTAGAGTCATTTGAGTGTCTTGCCACAGAAGGAAATACAAAACGCCTTACACAGTTAAGGTGAGGATGAGATCAGAAATTGGAAAATTTCTTACAGATAGCATGAGTTCTGGGAAAGAGTACTGCTCTATATGCATGATAATTTTAGTTTTGGAAGGAAGTCTTTTTGGCTTCCCCTTAAGCAAACAAAATGGTAACTGGATCAAAAAAATTTGAAAGTATTTTTTCCTTAATGCTTTTCTAATTATTTTAACTTTTATTTGAAAATAAAACTAGTCTTTACCATCATATCAATACTATGTATATACTATATAATATTTAATATATATACTATATATAAAAACTATATATATACTATATATACACATGTATATATGGGAGTGATGACTAATATATATTAATTATAAATATATGATACTAATGCATTGATAAAAAATTACGTAGTTGTATTTATTTGAAACCAAAGCCCAAAAGCCTCTTGAAAAAAACTCTAGAACCACTTTGCAGCCATTATTTGTTTGTACAGCTGTGTGAATTTTAAAGCCCACAAGACAAAAGATTTTTTACCCAGTGAAATTCGCCATAGAATGGAAAATGTTTGAGCTGCTTGATGTGTAAGCTGATTTAGACTAACTTCTGAACACTAATTAGATCTTTAAAGCTATAAAGTAATATTGTCTTGCTTCCTATAATTAAATTTGCTAATGAGAATATCTGATGAAACACCTCCTACAGTTGCAGATAAATTAAACCTTCGTGTGTTTTCCAACCTCTTTTTGACATTTTGATGTGATTAAGAGTATATTTAAAGTTCAACTCTAAATTATAAGATTAAATAGCTGTTGTGTAAGCTATTTTGTATGCATATTTCTTATTTTAGCAAACATCAACTCCAGCTCCAAAGTTTGTCATCCAAGTATAACAAACCGCCTAATAGACTTGGAACATACGTAGTCCAAATTAGACTTATAAATCTTAGATATCTGACAATAATATATTTCAGATAAATGCATTAATGCTAACAAAAATATAGTAATGGAAGTAGATGAGCTTAGTATAAATCCATATGCTGTCTTTGTCAACACATGAAATAAGTACACTTAGAAACTAGAGAAAATAAGAAGTGTACAGGAAAGATATGACTCAAATTTGAACTGTCAGTACTTACAGCATTTAAGAAAGTGTAAAAAAATAAGAGAGTCAACTTGACCTTGAGTTTTAGAACAATTTAATTTTAGCAGAGAGATTGAAAGAATTGTATTTTTTTCACAATAAGAAAATTTGAAAAAAAAAGATGATTTTGCAGGTCAGGGTCACAGCAGGAAACAGATGGCTTACTCAATTTAGGATAATTCAAGGAGAGTTAATTAAAGGGCTGTTTACAAATGTGCGTCATCATTTAAGAAAACCACAAGGTTTACTGCAGTACTCTTACCTGGTAGGAACAGAGAAGAGGTATTTACCAAGCCCTAAGAAAATAGGAAGAGAATTTTCAGAAACTTAGAAGGAGAGAGTAATATAGAGAGGGCTGCTCAGAAGGACATTATGAGCTTTGATGAAGGGACAAAGCCAGTAAGAGCCAGTACTTCATGCAGGGAGCCGAGGGTGGGGAATAATAAGTAAGCTGGACTCCCTTCCCTGTTTCTCTCATATTTCCTGTTTAGAGTCTCAGTTAGCCAAATACATCTGAAATCTAAAGAGAGAGGGAGCTTCGTGCTGATGTCAAGAGAGGTCAGACTCTCAAGGTAGACAGCAGAGTAGAAAGAGGTGTAAAATAGATCCTTACAACTCTATATAAATGGGTAAATAAAAGTTATAGAGCATGTCAGAAAATAAGGTTTATAAAAATAGAAACAGTTTAATGTCCCAATCTTAGAATTAGCCTATGGGCAAGCACAGAAAGTTAATTATATAATAAAAGAGATTACACATTTTATAAACTTTGGATAAAGGCAAAAGTTGTATATAAGAAAAAGACAATGATGAATTGGAGAAGCAAAAAGTGGATTGGATAGGGAGAATAAGGCAAAAAGGAGTCACCATGTGAACACTGGAGGAATAACAAGCATTTCTGTGCATGTGAGCTTATTTTTAAGAAAACATGCAGATGTGAGTTGTTTAATCAGTTTCTCACACATTCTGTTAGGGTGCTTTAGGATATCCAATTGTGATATAGAGTAAGCAATTGAATATTGAAGTACGGACCTCAAAAAATGCCAGTGTTGAGATAAACATTTATGATTCTGCACTTATAAATGATTATTAAAATCGTGGAAGAGGCAAAGATCACTGAAGAAAATAAATCAGAAGGAAAAAGAAGCCTTAGTAATCAAGCCCTTTTATTTCCGCCAGGTATATCTTTCTAGCATATCCTTTCCACACTGCCAAGTCCTTCTCATCTGTGCCCCGACTTCTCACACAAGTTTGACTGTGATTTAAGATGGCATGCATATTTTAGAATTTATCTTTGTGAATTGAAATGCCCAAAATGTTTAAATGCATATAGCAGGTGACCTAAATAAATATTTAACAAATGCATAAATTACTGGTTTATTGATGCTATTGTCTACTGGGGACTACTGTATTGGAGAATAAGGAACTTAATTAGAAATTTAAGAATTTATTATATGTCAAGGATTGTTAAGACAAACTGTTTTATCATTAGGAAAAACTTGGATACCAGTCATTGCCTCCCCTGTCTACCTTTACATTTTTGGTGTTAGCTCTTAGAGAATGTAATCAAAGCAGCAGAATGCAATAGTTACGAGTAGACTAACCCATTGTCTCAAAGCCACTATACCAAGAAAAGAGCTCTTTTTTTTCCCAGTGCTATTTTTTTTCCATTCAGCAAAGAATTCCAGTTATTTCAAGTGAAGGAGATGAGCAGAATAAATATTTAATTTATTTGTATTGACAGGTCAAGTCTGAAGGAGGTTTAATAGTTCTGAAGAACCCAAACATCCAGGCTCAGTAAACAGTCTCTTATTGCAAACTCAAGATCTTCCTTAATGTATATCCTATCAGATTCCTCCTAAGCTACTCCCCAGCCATTCCTCCAATATTGCTTTTCTAATTTTAATTTTGAATATTGAAAGTGATTGCACAGCCATGTGTTTCTGGAGTCAAATATGCACAGTTCAGCTTTTTCTTCTTGCTCCAGGCTCCCAAAGTGTTCTTTGATTTTACACAGTCATAGAGGCAGACAAGTAGGCTTCTTTTCCTTAGTTTTGACAGACATTCAGACTTTTTTTCCTTATTTTATTGATGAAAATATACACATGGCAATTTTTAAATCCTGAAAGTATTTATACCCACAAAATCAAGTAAATCGTCTTCATAAAACCTCTTACCAAATGTAAATGTAACTCATTAAGCCTAATGCATTTCATTCATATATTATTCTAATACAATGGATTTTTAAAAATGTATATTCCATGGTGAATACATAATAGAGGGAAGCTGTGCATTCATTCCCTAATCATTCATTCATGTATTTCACAAATACTAACTGAATGCTTCCTGTATTCTAAGCGCTTTTCTTGACACTGACACCACATCAATGAATGAAACATTAAAAAATATGCTTCCCCTTAATGATCTTACATCATTCAATGAAAGGAGAGAGGAAATACACACCAAACATAATAAATCAAGCAGTTCTACAGTATGCTATCAAGTAACTAGTGCATTGATTTAAAAAGTAGAGCAGTATAAAGAGGATTAAGATTCTAGGAGTAACTAGAAGAGGTAGGGATCACACTGCAATTTTAAACAGAGTAATCAGAGATTGCCTCATTGAGAAGATGATACATAAAGACTTGGGGGAGATGATGAAGGTAACCAGGTGGATGGGCATCACAGGGAAAAATGTTACAGGCAGAGTAACTGTGAAACAGAATACTAGCACGTGATTGAGGTGTTTGACAGACAAGTAGGAAGCCAATTACAATGGCACGGAGTTGGGAAACGAGAGAAAGTCAAAGAAACAGTGAGAGTCTACATGATTCCATGAGAATTTACTCTACCCCACTGCCCCTACTGAGTAGGTTAGCAGCATCCTCCAAGGTACCTTGTAAAGATGATATCTGACTTAAATATAGCCTGGTGAAAACACTCAGAAAAGAAGTCTGTTGACTGTACTCAATCTACAGTTCAGTTAAAGGAACACCCACAACAGAGATGAGAAAGAAACAACGCAAGAACTCCAGTAGCTGACATGGCCAGAGTTTGTATGTCCTCCAAATTACCACACCAGTTCTCTGCAACAGTTCCTGACCAGACTGAACTGGCATAAATGACAGAAATAGCATTCAGTATATGGATAGGAATGAAGATCATCGAGATTCAGCAGGATGGCAAAACCCAATCCAAGGAAAGGAAGAATCCCGATAAAGCGATATAGGAGCTGAAGGATGAAATAGCTCGTCTAAAGAAAAACCCTAATGGGTCTGCCAGAGCTGAATAATACAAGATTTTCACAATGCAATCACAAGTATTAACAGCAGAATAAACCAAACCGAGAAAAGAATCTTAGAACTTGAAGACTGGTTTTCTGAAATAAGACAGACAAAAATAAAGAAAAAAAAATGAAAAGGAATGAACAAAACCTTTGAGAAGTATGCAATTATGTAAAGAGATCAAATCAACAAGTCACTGGCATCCCTGCAAGGGACAAGGAGAAAGTAAACAACTTGGAAGACAAATTTCAAGATTATCATTCACTAAAACTTCCCCAGCCTTGCTAGAGAGGGTAACAGTCAAATTCAGGAAATACAGACAACTTCCACAGCATTCTACTCAAGATCATCCCCAAGACACGTACGTAATCATCAGATTTTCCAGGGAAATTTTTGTGGATGATATCCTCAAATATATTTACCAGTTTGCTTATTGTCTCTCCTTTGCTCTCAGGAATGCCAATGCATCATAGATTTTGTCTCTTTACATAATCCCATATTTCTTGCAGGCTTTGTTCATTTTTCTAATCATTACTTTTTAAAAATTTCTGTCTGACTGTGTTGATTGAAAGAACTAGTCTTTAAGCTCTGTGATTCTTTCCTCAGCTTGGTCTGTTCTTCTGTTGATGCTTCCAATTTTACTGTGACATTCTTCTAGAGAATTTTACAGCTTAAGAAGTTCAGTTTGGGTCTTTTTAAAAATGGCTATTTCTTCTTTCAGCTCTTGAATCATTTTACTGGATTGTTTGGCTTCCTTGCATTGAGTTTCAACTTTCTGCCTGGTCTTGGTGATCTTCCTTGGCATCCACATTCTTAATTCCATATCTGTCATTTCAGACATTACAGACTGGTTAAGAACTATTGCTGGGGATCTGTGGACTCCTTTGGAAGTCACGGAACACTCTGGCTTCATTTATTGCCAGAGTTCTTGCCCTGATTCTTTCTCATCTGGGTGGGTTGGTGTCCTTTTCACTGTGGTATAAATTGAGCATAGTCCATTGGCTTAATTTCTGGAAGTTTTCAGAGGACTAAGTCTCTGTACAGGGTCTTTGTTTTTGAATTCTCACTCCTGGTTTCACAATGGGAAGAATTAGCAGTGGTTTTTGGTGCTGTAGTTTAGGATGCAAACCAGTCAATGGTGCTTGAGGGCAACTGGTGGTAGATTGGCTCCTACTCAGCCATGTGGCTCCTTTGTGTATCCTCGAATTTGTAGCTGTGCTCTGAGGTGCAAAGGGGAGAGGACCCTCTCACTTGGTCTGCTCCTGGGCCTTGGGGAGCCATTTCTGATCACTGACACTGTGCCCATGATTTTGTTATTGTTTTTGTTAGGTGTTTCAGGGCACGGGGCTCCCACAGGCAGAAGGTCTGGCAGGGACAACGCTGTGGAAGAGGCACACCTAGGTCCCATAGTAACTGGCAAAACTAAGACTCTCCTCTCTCAGTTTTCTGAGTGTGGACTCCTTCCCCGCTTGAATGGTGGGCACAGATCCCAGCTCAGGACTCCTGAGCCGCAGGCTGTGGCCTTGGGGCATGAGGATCTGCTCGCAGCACCCTCTTCCAGACCATAATGTTTGGTTTCCAGTTGCACTGGGGTCGCAAGGGCCCCTAGGCTGCAGGGGTGCACTCAGATGGAGCAAAGCACCCAGGCTTGGCAGGGGAGACTGCATTATGCACACATTCCTGTGGGTGCAGCCAAGCAGGAGCCTTGGACAGGCAGGTCTGCAGAATGGACTGTGCTCCAGTCCCATGTGGAAGCCAGCCCTAGTGTCTCCTGCCCTGGCAGTTAGCCGGGGCTATAACCTCTCAGAGGGATACAGGGAGCCCTGGGCAACTGGCATTTACAAGCAGCCAGGCTCCGCCACAGCTGTCCTGCACACAAAGGCCCCAGTTTCGTGCCTGCTGCAGCACAGTCTCTATTAAATCTCCGGGAAGATCCTCCTGCCGGGTTAAATGTCCATGGGAGACTCACTGCAATCTCTGCCTCCCAGGTTCACACCATTCTCCTGCCTCAGCCTCCTGAGTAGCTAGGACTGCAGGTCGCCACCACCACGCCCGGCTAATTTTTTGTATTTTTAGTAGAGATGGGGTTTCACTATGTTTGTTAGGATGGTCTTGATCTCCTGATCTCCTGACCTCGTGATCCACCCACCTCGGCCTCCCAAAGTGCTGGGATTACAGGCCTGAGCCACCGTGCCTGGCCTGTACCGTTCTTATTTTAAAATTTTAGTATTTTATAGTTAAGTGTTCAAAGGTTTTATATTTTTTTCACAGAAACCATGTATATTTACTCATAGTTTAACAATATGACTATAATATTAATAGTATTTTATACAAATAATATTTAAAATGCAAACTTTCATTTTTTTGAGGAAAATATCCCAGAAGTAAACTTAATTGATAGATACTGCTCATTGCCTTGTTTCCTACAAAATACTACATTTGACTCTGTTAAGTTACTATAGTGGAATGCTTCAAGAGAATGAGAATCTAAATGCTATATAAATTAATACTTAGATAACTATATCATAATTTTTAATCTAATCACTGCCAAATATGGAAATATGCCTATACAATATCCATTTCAATAATTCAGGCTTAATTATATTTGGGGAATAATTGCTTTCTTATGTATAGGATAAGACATTTATTTCTTGATAGTTCCTCTAAAATATTTTTATTCTAATATTCATATCTATTAGAAACAATTAAAATTAAAGCTAATTTTCTGCAAAATATTCAAATGGTTTGGGCTCTGATAAAATTGGTTCTGATAACTGTAAGTTGCCTGTTTAGTCATGAATTAGATATACATTACTCAGATGTGAGCTTAACTGTGATAATTTAAGCAGAGTAACATAAAAAATATATGTAAGTTTATATTATTGTATATTATAGAGGATTCAATATCTCTGGACAGTTAGAATGCAAAATTATAAGATATTAAAGCTGGAAGCGATCAAATAATTTTTTGTCAATCTTTCCTTTTATGAAAGCTCAAGACAGAAACTAGAGAAGAGCAAAGCAACACGGGGTGATGAATGTAAGATTCATTAGTACTGCAGAATATTGCTCCCAATGCATCACTTTTTGTGGAGTTAAATGACTTTCATCACTCTGAAGGCAGAAAATTATACAGTTAAATATTTTATCTACTATATCTGTGAAAGTCTAGAGAAATCCTTTAAAGAAATCTCATGTAATTATGTGCAATAGATAGTTCACGAACTTGGCTTTCTATTAAAATATACATCGTATTTGGTACAAGTCTCTCATCATATCTAGCAGAGATATCAATTCTTTTGAGGAATTTTTATCCTTACATAAAGTAATTGTATATGTTTTACTCTCACAATCTAATATTAATATGATGTATTTCCTCTGCTCTCTTATCAGATGACAAAACAGGAAACTTTTCTAAACTTTATTTTTTAGTCACCAATTTTAGTAACTAAACTTTATTACCAAATTCTTTTTATATTTTAAATGTAAAAAAATAGCATAACACATAAATAAATTATGTAAGTGATAAAGGTGGCAGCAATTGTAAGTCAGACATGGTTGTTAGAAGTATAATTAATAATGGACATTTCAGACATAAGCATTGGACCATTCCTTTATCTCAGTAAGACTTAAGCAATCTTCTGGTATGAAGTTTGCCTTTAGTTGATAGCATGATTTCCCAGGGCTATGAAACTATTTAACTTTGAAAGAGGACAAACATTAAAGTAAAACCAATGTGAACAGTGACCAGCTCCTTTTATTTTATTTATGAATTCCTTTATTTTCCATATAACATTACCAACATATTTAGAAGCAAAGCGTTTATCTAGAAATTTTACTTCTAAATATATCACTTGATTGTCAACCTTGTCTCAAGTTTTAATGAAATTATAAAAGTCAGACTTTACCACTACAATTGTGTCATCTCTGTGGCTTATATTTTAGGCCATTTCACATAGAACGTAAGAAATAATAAGGAAATTTGAATTTTTAATGTAGATATTCAACTTGTATTGCTTTCCTCACTTAATATTTGAAGCACTAAGGAAGCAATAGATGTGAAAGAAGAAACTCCAGATTAAATTATATTTCTCCAGAAATAATGAATGAAGTTAAACTTCTCCAAATGAGTTTTCTTTTAATTTACTTCAGGGCCTAATCTGCCACATAGACATTTCTTAAATCAGAGGATCATTCAATGTCTAAAATTTGCCTATATGAGTGAATAACTCAATGGTATTTCTGTATCAGAAAATCTTGCAAACCTGGGAAAACTCTTGATGATGGAATGCCCTTCTTTTTGGTCATCAGGCTATTTAATTGCAACTCTCACATCTCCCCCAAAATGTATTCATATATTACTTGAATTTCTATTTTGCAGCCCTCTTAGGAATTTTGTATTAGTCATTTGCACCTTGAAAATATTAGAGACCATTAATGCTTTTGAGGGTGGAAATTTACTTCTGCAATATTTTCCTCAATAAAATGAAAGTATGAATTTTAAATATTATTTGTATTTTAAATTTTTTATTTGTGTAAGTATTGAAATCCAATTTTTATTCTTTTTAAAACTTACCAGGCATCAGCAAGCAAGCAAAATTTTTGTCTGTTTCTCTTTGGATGGAGGGAATGGGAAATATGTGGTACAGAGGGAGGAAGAGAACATTGAATAATGAATTTCTGGGCTTCTGAAATGAAAAGATAAAAAGATGGTAAAATACAGATTGACTTTAGTGCCAGCCAAGGCTATCTGAAATAATATTTTTATATTTTTTATTTAATGAACTTAAAAGTTTCATTTTTACCGTATTCCAATCCTCTGGCATAACTTTTTAGTTTTTTTTTTTTAAGTTTCTCAATGTTTTTTTACTTCAATAAGTTTTTGAGGAACAGGTGGTGTTTGGTTACATGAATAAGTTCTTTAGTGGTGATTTCTGATATTTTGGTGCCCCCATCACCCAAGCAGTATACACTGTACCCAATGTGTAGTATTTTATGCCTCATCCCCCTCCCACCCATTTCCCCAAGTCCCCAAAGTCCACTGTATAATCCTTATGCCTTTTTGTCCTCATAGCTTAGCTCTCGCTTGTGATTGAGAACATGTGATGTTTGGTTTTCCATTCCTGAGTTACTTCACTTAGAATAATGGTCTCCCATTCTATCCAGGTTGCTGTGAATGCCATTATTTTGTTTCTTTTTATGGCTGAGTAGTATTCCACATTTTCTTTATCCACTTGTTGATTGATGGGTATTTGGACTGGTTCTATGTTTCTGCAATTGTGAATTGTGAGGCCATAAACATGCATATACAAGTATCTTTTTCATATGACTTATTTTCCTCTGGGTAGATAAGTGGGATTGCTGGGTCAAATGGTAGATCTACTGTTAGTTCTTTAAGGACTCTCCACGGTCTTTTCCAAAGTGGTTGTACTAGTTTACATTCCTGCCAACAGTGTAAAAGTGTTCCCTTTTCACCACATTCACCACAACATCTATTTTTTTTTATTTTTTTGATTATGGCCATTCTTGTAGAAGTAAGATGGTATCTCATTGTGGTTTTGATTTGCATTTCCCTGATCATCAGTGATATGGATCATTTTTGCATGTTTGTTGGCTATTTGTATATCTTCTTTTGAGAATTGTCTATTCACATCCTTTGTCCACTTTTTGGTGGATTTTTTTTTTCTTGCTGGTTTGTTTGAGTTCTTTGTAGATTGTGGATATTAGCCCTTTGTCAGATGTGTAGATTGTGAGGATTTTCAAACACTCTGTGTGTTACCTGTTTACTCCACTGATTATTTCTTTTGCTGTATAGAAGCTTTTTAGTTTAATTCAGTTCTATCTATTTATCTTTGTTTTTGTTGTGTTTGCTTTGGGGTTCTTGGTCATGAAGTCATTGCCTAAGCCAATGTCTACAAGGGTTTTTCCAATGTTATCTTCTAGAATTTTTATGGTTTCTGGCTTTAGATTTAAGTCTTTGATCCATCTTGAGTTGATTTTTATATAAGGTGAGAGATGAGGATCCAGTTTCATTCTTCTACATGTGGCTTACCAATTATCCCAGCACCATTTGTTAAATAAGGTGTCCTTTCCCCACTTTATGTTTTTGTTTGCTGTGTCAAAGATCAGTTGACTGTTAGTATTTGGCTTCATTTCTGGGTTCCCTATTATGTTCCATTGTTCTATATGCCTATTTTTATACCAGTATCATTCTGTTTTGGTGATTGTGGCCTTATAGTATAGTTTGAAGTCGGGTAATGTAATGCCTCCAGTTTGTTCTTTTTGCTTAGCCTGCTTTGGGTATGCAGGCTCTTTTTTGGTTCCATATGAATTTCAGGATTGCTTTTTCTAGTTCTGTGAAGAATGATGGTGGCATTTTGATGGAAATTGCATTGAGTTTGTAGATTGCTTTTGGCACTATTGTGTCATCTATGATTTTTTTCAGCAGTGTTTTGTGGTTTTCCTTGTAGAGGTCTTTCATCTCCTTGGTTAAATATATTCCTAAATATTTTATTTTATTTTATTTTGTTTTGTTTTATTTATTCTTGCAGCATTTGTAAAAGGGGTTGAGTTCTTGATTTTATTCTCATCTTTGTTGCTGTTAGTATATAGCAGGGCTACTGATTTTTGTGCATTCATTTTGTATCCTGAAACTTTGCTGAATTCATTTACTAGTTCTAGGAGCTTTTTTTGATGAGTCTTTAAGGGTTTTCTCGGTATATGATCATATCATCAGCAAACAGTGATAGTTTGACTTCCTCTTTACCAATTTAGATGCCTTTTATTTCTTTCTCTTGCCTGATTGCTCTGGCTAGGACTTCCAATACTATGTTGACTAGAAGTCATGAAAGTGGGCATCTCTTACTTGCTCCAGTTCTCAGGGGGAATGCTTTCAACTTTTTCCCATTCAGTACAGTGTTGGCTATGGGTTTGTCATAGATGGTTTTTATTACCACAAAGTATGTCCCTTCTATGCTGATTTTGCTGAAGGTTTTAATGATAAAGCGATGCTGGCTTTTGTCAAATGCTTTTTCTGCATCTATTGAGATGATCATGTAATTTTTAAGTCTGTTTATGTGGTGTATCATATTTATTGACATGCATATGTTAAACCATCCCTGCATCCCTGGTATGAAACCCACTTGATCACGGTGGATTATCTTTTTGATATGCTGTTGGATTTGGTTAGCTAGTATTTTGTTGAAGATTTTTGCATCTATGCTCATCAGGGATATTGATCTGTAGTTTTATTTTTCTTATGTCCTTTCCTTGTTTTGGTATTAGGGTGACACTGGCTTCGTAGAATGATTTAGGGAAGATTCCCTCTTTATCTATCTTTTGGAACAGTGCCAGTAGGATTGGTTCAGTTCTTCTTTGAATATCTGATGGAATTCAGATGTGAATCCATCTGGTCTTAGACTTTTTTGTTGTCGGTAACTATTTAGTTACCATTTCAATCTCGCTGCTTATTATTGGTCTTCTCAGAGTTTCTATTTCTTCCTGGTTTAATCTGGGAGGGTTGTTTATTTTCTGGAATTTATTCATCTCCCCTGGGTTTTCTAGTTTATACACATAAAGGTGTCCGTAGTATCCTTGAATGATCTGTTGTATTTCTGTGGTATTGATTGTAATGTCTCCCGTTTCATTTCTAATTGAGCTTATTGGATCTTCTCTCTTCTTTTCTTGGTTAATCTCACTAATGGTCTATCAATTTTATTCATCTTTTAAAAGACCCAGCTTTTTATTCATTTATTTTTTGTATTTTTTTATGTTTCGATTTCATTTACTTCTGCTCTGATGTTGGTTCTTTTCTTCTGCTGGGTTTGGGTTTGGCTTGTTCTTGTTTCTCTAGCTCCTTGAAGTGTGACCTTAGATTGTCTGTGTGTGTTCTTTTTAGACTTTTTGATGTAGGCATTTAATACTATGAACTTTCCTCTTAGCACCACTTTTGCTGTATCCCATAGGTTTTGATAAGTGTGTCACTCTTATTGTTCAGTTCAAAGAATTTTTTAATCTCTCATCTTGATTTTATTATTGACCTAACAATCATTTAGGAGCAAGTTATTTATTTCCCATGTATTTGTATGGTTTTGAGATTTCCTTTTGGAGTTGATTTCCAATTTTATTCCACTGTGGTCTGAGAGAGTACTTGCTATAATTTTGATTTTCTTGAATTTGTTGAGACTTGTTTTGTGGCCTATCGTATGTTCTATCTTGGAGAATGTTCCATGTGCTGATGAATAGAATGTATATTCTGTAGTTGTTGAGTATAATGTTCTGTAAATATCTGTTAAGTCCATTTGTTCTAGGGTATAGTTCAGGTCCATTGTTTCTTTGTTGACTTTCTGTCTGGATCACCTGTCTGCTGCTGTCAGTGGAGTATTGAAGTCCCCCACTATTTCTATATTACTGTCTATCTCATTCTTAGGTCTATTAGTAATTGTTTTATAAATTTGGGAACTCTAGTGTTAGGTACATATAAATTTATGATTCTGATATTTTCCTGTTGGGTAAATATCATTATATCATTATATAAAGTCCCTCTTTGTCTTTTTTAACTGCTGTTACTTTAAAATTTGTTTGGTCTGAAATAAGAATAGCTACTCCTGCTCGCTTTTGGTGTCCATTTGCATGGGATATCTTTTTCCATTCCTTTACCTAAAGTTTATGTGAGTCCTTATGCATCAAGTGAGTCTCTTGAGGACAGCAGATACTTGGTTGTTGAATTCTTACCTGTTCTGCCATTTTGTATCTTTTACATGGAGCATATAGGCCATTTACACTCAATGTTAGTATTGAGACATGAAGTACTATTCTTTTCATCATGTTATTTGTTGCCTGAATACCTTGGGTTTTTTTCATTGTGTTGTTGTTTTATATATAGGTCCTGTGAAATGTATGCTTTAAAGAGATTCTATTAGTATTTTGGTGTATTTTAAAGATTTGTTTCAAGATTTAGACATCCTTTTAGTTATTGTAGTCCTGGCTTGGTAGTGGTGAATGCTCTCAGCATTTTGTGTGTGTGTGTCTAAGAAAGACTGTATTTTTCCTTCATTTATGAAGTGTAGTTTCACTGGATATGAAATTCTTGGCTAATAATTGTTTTGTTTAAGGAAGCTAAAGATAGGCCCCCAATCCCTTCTCACTTGTAAGGTTTCTACTGAGAAATATGCTATTAAACTGATAGCTTTTCCTTTATAGGTTATCTGATGCTTTTGCCTTCAGCCCTTAAGATTTCTTCCTTCGTCTTGACTCTAGATAACCTGATGATTATGTGCCTAGGTGATCTTTTTGTGATGAATTTCCCAGGTGTTCTTTGAGCTTCTTGTATTTGGATGTCTAGATCTCTACCAAAGCCAGGGAAGTTTTCCTTCATTATTTCCTCAAATATATTTAACATAATTGCAAGTTTTTTGGAGGCTTTGTACATTTTTTTAATTCTCTTTTGTTCATTTTTTAAAAATTTAATTCTCTTTGTTCTCTAATTTAATTCTCTTTGTTTTAATTTCTTTATTCATTTTTTTAAAATTCTCTTTTCTTTGTCTTTTTCAGATTGAATTAATTCAACACCCTTGTCTTTAAACTCTGACGTTCTTTCTTCTGTTGTTGGATTCTACTGCTGAGAATTTCCAGTGCATTTTGCAATTCTCTAAGTGTGTCCTTCATTTCCAGAAGTTGTGAGTTTTTTTAATTTATGCAATCTATTTCACTGGAGATTTTTCCATTCATATCCTGTATCATTTATTTATTTATTTAAGTTGGACTTCACCTTTCTCTGGTGTCTCCTTGATTAGCTTTATAGCTGTCCTGAATTCTTTTCCTGGCTATTCGACATTTTTGTCTTGGTTTCGATCCATTTTTGGTAAAATAATGTGATCTTTTGGGGGTGTTAAAGAACTGTGTTTTGCCATATTACCAGAATTGTTTTTCTGAGCCCTTCTCATTTGGGTAGATTATGTCGGAAGGACAATTTGGGACTCAAGGGCTGCTATTTAGATTCTTTTGTCCAACAGAGTGATCCCTTGATATGGTGTTCTCCCCTTTCCACTAGGGATGGGCCTTCCTGAGAGCCAAGCTGCAGTGATTGTTATTTCTCTTCTGGAACTAGCCACCCAGCAGAACTACTGGGCTCCAGGCTGGTACTGGGGAGTATATGCAGAGTATGTGATGTGATCCATCTTTAGGTCTCTCAGCCCATGGATACCAGCACCTGCTCTGGTGGAGGTAGCAAGGGGTTGACTCTGTGTGGGTCCTTGGTTGAATGTTTGTTAAGTGCACTGGTTTTGTGTTGACTGGCCTCCAGCCAGGAGGTGGCGCTTTCAAGAGCACCTCAGCTGCGGTTGTTTACGGAGGATAAAAATTTGCCCTAGGGTCACCTTTGTATAAGTATTAAGGTTTCTCAAGTGGTAGGCAGGGCCATAGAGCTCCCAAGGGATTATGTCCTTTGTCTTAGGAGTTCCTCTGCTGCTCTGCTGTCCCACAGAACCAGTAGCAGCAATCCACCTCCTTCAAAAGGGTCTGTGGACTCTCTTACTTTTTCTGGTATATTCCTGTGGTAGTTCTTGGAGCAAAAGTTCATAATGTGGGTCTCCACACGCTGCTCTTTCTGTTTGAGTGAGAGCTGCAAGTTATTTTTGCCTCCTACCCACCATTTGCCCCCCAATCCTGGCATAATTTTTTTTTTCGCCTGTCGCCCAGACTGGAGTGCAGTGGCGGGATCTTGGCTCACTGCTGCAACCTTCGCCTCCTGGGTTCAAGTGATTCTCCTGCCTCAGCCTCCTGAGTAGCTGGGATTACAGATGCGTGCCACCGCAGCTAGCTAATTTCTGTATTTTTTTAGTGGAGATGGGGTTTTACTATAATGGCCAGGCTGCTCTTAAACTCCTGACCTCAAGTGATCCATCCGCCTCAGCCTTCCAAAGTGCAGGGATTACAGGCATGAGCCACCCGGCCTGGCCAACTTTCTAAAAGCAACTTTACAAAAATTCTTAAGATTTAAATTACAAATGCAAGAGAGACAGCATTTACTTGCTGGTTTACAATATTTGTTTGTATAGCTTATAGAAAGAGACCTCTGTACAAATTCCTCACAAATAAGGCCATAAAATACTTATGTCTACAAAATAAAAAGATGTTCTGGAGCTCTCTTTTCAACAATTCCTAACAAATTCCCATAAAATTTCATGATTAAATTATATTCAAACAACAATATCAATGTGTTGCCTTAAGAGATTATTCTGTTTTTTAAGAAACAATTTCCAAGAAATATATTTGACAATCTTAAAGATCATTCTTTTGCTTAGAGTTATTCTTTAGGGTCTTACATAATTTAATTTTATTAAAGAGAAAATTAAAGAATAAGCTGAGTAACAGATATATTGTGGACTATATGGTTTTTAGAGTTTATTAGACCTCCAGTAGAATAAGTTTTTTCCTTAAAACCAAATTACATTGTATGAGATTAGTTCAACAGCCTAGAGTAATTGAATCATTTTCTAAATTCAAATAAATATTTTATTCAGTACCAGATATAAAATGTTGTCATATTGTGTTTGCAAATTCCTTTTGTCATAGCAAAGGCAATTATAGAAGCTAAAACCAAAAAAAGCGCATATGTAGAGAGCTTGTCAAAGGTTGAAGCATCATTTCTATTGTGAAGAAGACACTGAGCTGGTGCTAGGGATGCATTTTTGGTTTATTTTGTATTATTATTACCAAAATGCCTGGGACTCAGCCTACATCCTGCTGCTTACTGTTGTCTCTCTCAACCAACTAAAATTTGGGGTTTACATAGTGGGGGAGGAATGTAGCTACATGTAAGGAAACTGGAATTTGGGAGGAGTAAGGAAGCAATTATGTTGGATGAGGGGTTTGGTATCCCATTGTTGGGGTGCAGTAGTTTGGTGAGTTTCGGTTTCTTGCCTGAGGGTCAATTTCCTAAGGAAGGAACTCAGATAAGACAAATATAAGTTAAAAACTGTAAACATCAGTTCTATGAAACAGTGGGGGTGGTTTCATTGCCTTTTATCCATATGGACAATGATGCCTGCCCGGAGATACACCAAATTTAGTATGGGAGTCTATTTCCACTTGAAATGTTTTGTAATGTTACTTAAAGTCACAGTGGTAGACTGAAAATAATTTTAGTTCATCGGCTTCTCCTTGTCTTAAATAGACGTGGAACCATTGTAAAATATGTGGCCTTGCTTTTTAAACTGAGGCTCAAATTCAGTTGTTTCTCTTTATTTCTTGTATTATTTAATATAGCTTTCCAGTTATTGCTGTATATTTCATAGTATTCCTTACATTTGATTTTTACTTTTCATTTTCACCAAAATTCTACGTGTTAGTCTATTTTAATTCTAAACTTTTTATTATATAAAAACATGATATATAAATTTTTATTATATAAATGTTCAAACATATACAACATATAAAATTATATAGTGCAATGAATTTCTGTATACCCTTCAGTTACCTTTAGTAATTATCAATACATAAGTAATATTGTCTTACTCTTGCCTCTCACTCATGGTTATTTTAAACAAATTTTAGACATTATTTCATTTCATCTCCATTTTCTAGTAAGTTTCTCTAGAAGTAGAACATTTATGTACTTTTATTCATATAGTTAAATTGCCATCCCAGATACCAAGAATGTCTCATCATTCCCTGATTACCATTCATTTTTCTTTCCACGTAGCAAGCTTCTTTCACCAGCATTATTTCACAGTATTCTCCCCTGAAGGAAGGTAATTCTTCTTAGAGACTCTTACAGATAATGAATTTCATTCATTTTTGTGCCTTTACATTATCATCTCTCAAAGTAGGATAATCTTCCCTCTCATCCATCAGTTTATGTGGGACTGATATTGAGTGTTGCCAAAATGTCTTTTCCAGGTAGCTTTCCTGTCTAAACAGTCTTATTCTAATTGTTAGTACCTAATTTGCAAGCCAGAGCTTCAAAATGAAACCCATGGGCCAAATTCAACCCTCATATATGGTCTAGGAAAGCAGTGCTTTCCCTCAGTGTAACTTGATTCTGTACTCTTGACTTTTCTTGATATGTCTAAATTATTCATCGGGATTGACTTTCAGATTATCTAAATGGTCTTCCCTTAAGGAGAAACAATCACATAACAGAGGGACTTTCTTTGCCTTTTGGTAACTACCCTAAGGAAGATATTTTACATTTTATTGTAATAATTCTTGTGTCATCATTATTAGGCATCATTATTAGGTTTCTGATTGCTTAGGAAAACTGAGATTTCAAAGGTTTTTACATCCATGTGACTTTCTGTATTGCTTTAAAGTCCTTGTGCTGTTACATCACAGGGCTTTGACTCCTGGATCTGAAGAAAGCATTGACTACTGCCAAGTCTTAAATGTTGACATTAGTGAACACCTCTTTTTCAGACCTTGGAGATAGCAGTAATCGAAATGAACTGCTTTGCTAAAACACAGGGTCAGAAATTAAAACTTCTCAATCCCTCTAGGCCCAAGGACTATTGCAGAAGAGGTGGTGCATGAGATTGTAAAGGCCTATTTTGAGGGATAAGAATGGATCAGAGTTTTTCTATAAATTAAGCATTAATATTAAAGGCACAGTGATGCAAGACCAGTGTCTGGGCCCCTGTATCAGAATAAAAGGGTTTTCTTGGTGCACTCATCTTTTCTTTAATAGAAAATAGTAAAAGGTTATAAAAAGAAATCTTACATTATGGTCAAACATTAAAATTAGATTTACTTATAAGGTTTTATGGGCTTTAACATTAACAATATACTATGCAAGGGTAAATTCTGGTTTTACCTTTTGAACAAAATTTTCATGTAACATTAATAAGAGATATAAATATTATTGTTTACCTTTCGAGTAAACTTCAGGGGCATAAAGGAGGGGAGAGAGAGAGACAGATTTAGTTAGGCACATGCTGTCTTTATAAGGTCTTATTGTTTGGGAAACTGAGTCTCCTCTATCAAAGAATAAAGATTTTTGCTTTTAAAAAAATCTTTGAATTATCATTTTAGCTAAATGAATGACTATAATGACCTATAATCCTATTTTGTGATAGTAAGTTTTTTAATCCTTTGATATTTGACAGACTTTCCAATATCAAAGTTTCAAGTTCTAAATTTAGTCTTTTGGATGTTAAAATAACTTTTTAGGTGTTACATCCCCTGAAGTCCAAGAGAGGCATAGTAAGCTTATATGATATGTTAAAATTATAAAGGAAGCATTTTCAAACATGAAATGGTGTTTAACTTTCTTTGGGGTTGTATTTATGTAAGTATGTTATGAACATGTGTTCCAAATTTGTATGAGATTCCTAAAATCCTGATATGTCTTAAGTATATGTTATCAGCAATACTTATGATTATTATTGTTGTATGCCCCAAAAAAAGTGAATTTCCTTATCAATTGTGTCTTTAATTATGGCTAACCTAAGGCTTGTCTTTAACCAGGACTGTCCTAAGACCTTTATCATTCAAAATTACTGTTTTACTTTGATTCTTGTCAAAAAAGTGGCTTGCAATTAGCTACAGTTCCAAACTTATTTCTTTAGGGAAATTCATGAAAAAAACTGTTGAATGCAAGTGTTTGATAACTTTGCAATGGCACAAAGAGACTAGAGAGATAACTTTCTCTCTCTAGAAATGTGCCATTGGACTAGAGAGAGAACTTTCAGGACTCTAATTAAAACACTGATATGTTCAGAAAGATTGTTAACCCAATGTGAAGCAGGACAAGAGTTAATAGCATAGACTGAACTAATAAAGGACCAAACTAATTTTGTATGGCTTTTTTTTAATGAAACATTGATGTTTTATTTTTCAGGGTTGATAAAAGATTTTTTCTTACTTTTAGATATTTATAGCCTTTAACAATTGAGTATACTCTTGTAAACCAATTTAATGCATATTTTTCTTTCTCTACCTGATTTCTCCAGATTTTGGAAATCATCTATGAATATTCTTAATTCATGGCAATATGTTTATTTGCATATGTTCAATAAGAATTTGTTTTCTTTTGTAATAGGACACAGTTGGAAACACTGGTTATTTTCCCAAAGCTTTGACTGGAATGATATATTCTCAGATATGAGCAGAATGCCTTCAGAGATTGAGGTTGATTTATAGAGACGATAAAAGTTCCTTGGAAAGACTGGTCTAGTATTTTGTCTAACTGGTTCCTTTATAAGTTTCCTGATCTGTGATAAGTAAAGAATGTCACTTTCTGACAGGCCCAGGAACCTTAAGTTATTTTGGGACCTTGAGAAGAGAGGAATTCACCCAGTTCATACAGACACCTGCTGGCAGAGATAAATCCTTGCCTGGGCTTGAGAGGCCTTTAATTGTCAAATCTGAGATTCCTTATGAAAAAGTCCAGCAAAGCCCCAATATAAAAGATCCTATATGGACAATAATTCTTGAGTCACATTATGCAAATAACCAGGCCAAGGATGATAGATGAAAACTTATATTACAAATAAATTGGTTCTACCACAATTTGTCTTTGGTAGAAATGGTTGACTAAACAGAGAAAAAGTTATGTTTCAGAAGAAAACTATAGTATGCCTTCTATTAGATTAGCTTTTGATTCCTTGGTGGAAACCTGGTCACCTGTTGTGTAGAGCTGCAGTTGTGCTGTGTTCAGTTATTGAAGATAAAATCTACCAATGAAATTTAGAGATAGATTCAACTCCCGGGGAATTGGTTCACAGGATGCATAAGGAAATGCAAACTAATAAGGAAAAAGCAAAACATGCAGTCCCTTGGTTATTGTTATGTATAATAGCTAAAATGAAAGTAAGAGAATGCTGAGTTGGGTGTTGGGGCTGGACCAACTCAGATGTGGAACTTTCTGGGCTCCAGTAAGTAGCCTCAAGGCTACCCACAAAAGGAAAAATTATGCCAGAGCACCAGAAAGTGCCTCTGAGACCTGCCTTTTCCAGAAGGTAGTCAAAGTGGGGGAAGGGCAGAACTAAGTAACTGTCAAAACCAGAGGGTACAATGTAAATAAATTGTTTCATTTTGTAGATTGGTATCATCAGCCTTTCTAAAACGGATTATGAGACTAATGAATCTGGGAGCACTTACTTTGGTTTTAAATGGTGTAGAATGGAAATGCGTGTTTTGGTTGATGCAGAACCTACAGCTCACTGTTGAACAATCACAGATGGGTATATGTAATTCAGACACACAGGAGGTTATTTCCGAGAGAACAGCCAGCCTGGTGGATTGGATAAATGCCACTGTAAGATCTGTTTACCCCGAGAAGGAGAATTGCCAAACTTCACATATCAATGCCAAGTGCAACACCCCAGATGAAGCAGCTGATATGCTTCATATCCAAGTCACGGGAAACTGGCTTTAAGATGAAATATATTTACTACTCATACTACTACTGAGTATAGAAGATCCATGGCTTAACACCACCCAACTTGAGCTGGAGCCAATTTGAATGAACAACAGGCTCCATTTCAAGTTGGATGGTGTTAAGCCATGGATTCTCCATACTCAGTTAAAACCAAGCCCTTTTTGATCCTTCCAGGGGAAACAGGTCATGGGCTTATGAGCCCTCAGAGGGCCAAAGTTAGTATTCAAAGCCCAGCCAAAGAGCCTAGATAAGAAATCATAAAGCGACCATATGCTTTTCAGGTTGTTGCTCTTCCTGAAACCATAGCTTTATGCATGCAGGAAGTAATGAATCAGGAAAAGTTTTTGGTAGGATTAGTTATACTCTGGGATTCCCCAGGGGCTCAGCTCCATATTCTCTGGTATTTTAAAACTATGGTTTTATTTTAAAATTTGGTTTATCTATGTTACTAATCATCCTAGGCAACTGTGGCTTACTGTGTTGTTCTAAACCAAGATCAAACTATCTAGGTCATGGTGCTCCAACAAGCCATATGCTGGCTAGGTGCTCATGGGTGCTTTCAATTACAGGAGTAAGGTTTACATTCCTCAGCATTATCCCATAATAGCTCTCCTCAGCAAGAAGCAGCCAGAAAGATTGACAACCAGATTCCCCATGATGGAAGAATTCATAAATAGAAAGGGGATACTGATACCAGCCAAATTGTCCCATACAAAAAAAATCTATAGGTTTTTAAAAATAGACAGAAATTGACCCTCCCTTGTCTTAAAATTGCAACTTACATTTATCTCATCTGAGTTCCCTCCTCAGGAAACCAGCCCTCAGGTGAGGGACTGAAACTCACTAGATTACCACATCCAGATCAGACAAAAAAGATGCAATAAACTTCATTCCTCATGATTGCTTCCTTACCCTTCCCTAATTCCTGTTTTCCTGCCTTCCCTGCTATATAAACACCCCATTTTTGCTGTTAGAGAAACAGATTTAGAGACTGTATTACCTGTTATTCTTGGGTGCAGCACCCAAAGTAAAGCCTGCTTCCCTCATGTATTAGTCTGCTCTCAAGCTGCTGATAAAGACACACCTGAGACTAATTTCCAAAAAAAAAGAGGTTTAATGCACTCAGTTCCACATGGCCGAGGAGGCCTCAGAATCATGGCGGAAGGTGAAAGGCACATCTTACACAGCAGCAGACAAGAGAGAATGAGAACCAAGCCAAAAACCATCAGGTCTTGTGAGACTTCTTCACTACCACTAGAACAGTATAGGGGAAACCGCCAGCATGACTCAGTTATCTCCCACTGGGTTCCTCCCACAATACATGGGAATTATGGGAGCTACAATTCTAGATGACATTTGGGTGAGAACACAACCAAATCATATCACCTGGCAATCCTTGTTAACTCAGTGATTGGCTTTCTGTGCAGTGAGCAACAGGACGTAGACCTGTGATGTTTCAGTAACAATCTTATTTAATAATTAAAAGAATATTTTAGTTTTATAGCTGAAGACACTGAGGCTTAGGGTGATGAAAACATGTAGATACCATCACTATTAAGATATTTTTATACCATGATATATAAACCACTAAAATTTATAGGGGAAATTCAATGTCATAATTCAGGCCTGACTCTTATCATTATACCATGCTATCTGCCAAACAAATCCTTGTAGAAAATAGAATGCTTCTATGGGAGGGAAGCAAATGAAATAGAAAAAGAAAAAAAAAAGAGAGAAAATTTCCAAATGTGAGCATGATTATTAAAATACAATGAATGTTCATCATTTTCCAAGCATAGAACTTAGAGATTTCCCTTCCTTACTTGACTGACGTCAGGCTCAGATACCCTGTCGTTTAGTCTTAATGCAACATACAATACATTTAAGCCAACAATATGAAAGAAGCCATAAAGATATATATTAAGATATGTGTTATATATTCTAAATATTGGGCATATGGGAAATTATTTCCTTGAAAAAATAAACATTTATGTTATTTTGAAAAATAATCAAAGAGATGTTTTTGTGGCAATGGTTACTTCCTACTCTCTTTTACATGGGATCATTTATTGTTTGTAGAAAGATGTTTTGATTCAACATCTCACTTGCAGCAGTGAAAAAACTTAGACACTGAGAGGGAAAAGTCTTGTGACATGTTCAAAAATATTTCTGTTTTACTAATTCAGCTCATAAATCTATTCTCTGATACATACAAAAATAATATATTTAACTCCAGACAATATTATTTGTTTAGTTTTGTGTGTTTATGTCTTAACATAGCAATGTGTAGCCAAAGTTACAGACATTCCCAAAACATCCACTGCTCTGGAAACATGCACTCTTTCAACTTCATTTTTAAAGTTTTACTTAAAATTTGTATTGTATTTATATAATCTTCCCCTTTGGTTGTGGCAGATTTATCTGAAAATAGAGTAACCTATGTCAAGCTTTGAAGGTAGGGGTCAAAGAAAACACTAGGGCCAATCACATGAGTTCTTAAAGGGTATGTTTTGTACCATGTGGAGAAGTGCAGAAAGATGATTTGCCACAATAATGAAAAGTGAAGGCAACTTGGCAGCAGGTGGAGGGGAGAAAAAAAATAATAGAAGCAATAAAAGGAGAAAGATCAACTTAATATTTATTTTCTGTTTACAGATTTTCTTGAGGCTGTTTTGTGAAATACACCAATATATTTCTAATAAATTAACCTTTTCCCTTATAATATTTTTACCTGTTATAAAGATATTATTTTATTATTTCTACAGCTTAAAATATTTGCTTTTTATATTTTATATTCAATTGCCTAAAGCAATTGAATTTAGAATTTACATATAAAATTGATGAGAGATGTTACTACAGTAATGTGAAGATCTGTACTAATTAGCATAAACTTAATGCAGAACCCTTCCTGGCATACATTCCATGGAGATTGCTTATCACATATGCTTTACAGCTAATCTCTTAAAGATTTTTGGAGAATGTATAAACCACCAGAAGTATTTTCTTTGGTATCTGTCAAATATATATTAGAATCATAAAATTACTCAGATCCTTGAAAATGGTATTTCCCTGGGAGACCCATTGTTAATTAATCCTGTTTTTGTTTTAGTGGATCAGCATTTTAAGTTGATGACAGGGTCTCTGTTTGTACTTTGTATTTTTTTTGGTTTATCAAAAATAGCTCCTCTAGTGGGGACAAAAATGGACATCATTTTCTGTTTTAAAAATACTGAAAATTTTCTTCAAATTGTAATACTTTATCTACTACTCCAAGAGAGAACTAATAAATCAAATGAGAACTCATTGTCAATGGGCATGTAAGATCAATTCCTAATTTGTAGGCAGTTAGAAGAACAGTCTGTACAAAAAAAATTAAGATAGGCTGTATGTATTCTATTGGCATTCATTTGCTGACATCTACTTTAGGTAAAGATTTAATTTAGATCATTTATTAGTGATATTTATATAACAACACTTTCTAGGTAAGGCAAAAAGATCCAAATCATATTATTTTGATGTTGTTTCTCGTGTATAGACATTATATTATGGTCATTAATTAATGGATTAGAGGATGTATAAATGATTTTGGATAATGTCAACATACAAGTTTATTTTTGCTCCTGTAAAATTATAAAGTGGATATTTAATGTATACTCATGGAATACCATAGCATGTAGTTTGGGGTTACTTGTCTTTTAGTTTTCTCTGTGTCAATTTTCAAGGAAACAGAAGTTGGATACTTCGGTTACTGGTTGTAATTCAAATATCTGGTTATACATTGTTGATACTATACTTGTACTATTGTTAGACATGAAAATATGTAAACTGGGTCGTAGTATATTCATCTGCTTTTTGAGAAACTATGCACCTTTTAATATTTTTGCTGCCATTGCAGTATTTTAAACCATTTTAATAGAAGTTACTTATTTCTAAAGGGACTTACTTTTGTTGCTTTCTACTGTGTTCGCTTAAAGTAATCTCTCTCTAAAATAAAAAGTAGCAATTTCCTTGATTTTAATCAATTAGAATATCCAGTATCTTAATCAATGTTCTCAAATCTTTTACCTTTTTCAATTCGGCCTCCAAATTTGGAATTATAAACAAAAAAAAAAGCTGTTGCAATGTCTTCTACATGTTACCATCTTCGGGGTTTCCCAGATAGATGCCGACAACCAAAGAAGTTGGTTCACTGATTGTATTAGTTGGTTCTCAAACTCCTATAAAGAGATAACTGAGACTGAGTAATTTATAAAGAAAAGAATTTGTATTGGCTCACGGTTCCACAAGCTGTAAAGGAAGCATGTCTGGGGAGGCCTCAGGAAACTTACAATCATGGTGTAAGGTGCAGGGGAAGCAGAAACATCTTCACATGGCCAGAGCAGGAGTAAGATAGAGAGGGGGTTGATGCTACACACTTTTAAACAAACAAATCTTGTGAGCACTCACTGACTATCATGAGAGTAGCATGAGATTTGGGCATGGACACAAATCCAAACCATATCATTCTTCCTTGTGTCCCTCCCAAATCTCATGTTCTCACATTTCAAAATACAATCATGCCTTCCTCATGGTCCCCAAAAGTCTTAACTAATTCCAGCATTAACTCAAAAGGTCAAAGTTTAAAGTCTTATCTGAGACAAGGCTGTTCTCTTCTGCCTATGAGACTGTAAAATCAAAAACAAGTTAGTTACTCCCAAGATACAATGGGAGTACAGGAATTGGGTAGACACTCCCCTTCCAAAAGGGAGAAATCAGCCAAACTAAAGGGGCTAGAAGCCCCATGCAAATCCAAAACCCAGCAGAGCAGTTATTAAATCTCAAACTCCAAAATAATCTTCTTTGACTCCATGTCTCACATCCAGGCCACACTGATGCAAAGGGTTGTCTCCTAAAGCCTTGGCCAGCCCTACCCCTGTGGCTCTATAGGGCTAGTCCCCATAGTTACTTTCATGGGCTAACATTGAATGCTTGCCACTTTTCTAGGTGCATGGTGCAAACTGTTGGTATATCATTCTGGGGTCTGGAGGGTGATGGCCCTCTTCTCACAGCTCCACTAGACAATGCACCAGTGGCGACTCTGTGTGGGGACTCTTACCCCACATATTGTCTCTGCAGTGCCCTAGTAGAGGTTCTCCATGAGGGCTCTGCCGCTGCAGGAGACTTCTACCTGGACATCTAGGATTTTCCATACATCTTCTGAAATCTAGGCAGAGGGTCCCAAGCCTCAACAGTTGCACTCTGCATAGCCACAGGCTTAACACCACATGGAAGCTACCAAGGCTTATGGCTTGCACCTTCTGAAGCAGGAGTTTGAGTAACTGGACCCCTTTAAGGGACAGCTGGAGCTGCAACAGCCAAGATCCAAGAAGCAGTGTCCTGAGGCTGCACAGGGCAGGGGGGCCCTGGGTCTGGCCCATGAAACCATTTTTCCCTCCTATGTCCCCAGGCCTAGGATGGGAGGGGCCACCACAAAGTTCTCTGATATATCTTCAGGACCTTTTCCCCATTGTCTTGGCTATTACTACTTGCCTTCCTTTTAATTATGAAAAATTCTGCAGCTGGCTTGAATTCCTCCCCTGAAAATTGTTTTTTCTTTTCTACCACATGGCCAGGCTGCAAATTTTCCTAACGTCTATGCTCTCCTTCTTTTGTAAATTTAAGTTTCAGTTTTACATCATTTCTTTGCACATGAATATGAACACAGAAGGCTAGAAGAATCCAGGCTATATCTTGAACACTTTGCTACTTAGAAATTTCTTCCACCAGATACCCTAAATCACCGTTCTCAAGTTCAAAGTTCCACAGATCCCTAGAGTAGGGGCACAATGCCCCCTCAATTTGCTAGTGTATAACAAAAGTGACCTTCACTCCAGTTCCCAGTAAGTTCCTCATCTCCATCTGAGACCTCGTCAACGTGGCCTTTACTGTCTATATCACTATTAGCGTTTTGGTCACAATCATTCAGCAAATCTCTAGGAAGTTCTAAGCTTTCTGTCATCTTCCTGTCTTCTTCTGAGTCCTCCAAACTCTTCCAACCTCTGCACATTACCCAGTTTCAAAGTCACTTCCACATTTTCAGATATCTTCATAGCGATACCCCACTCCTAGTACCAGGTTTCTATAGTAGTTTGTTCTCACACTGCTATAAAGGAATAACTGAGACTGGGTAATTTATAATGAAAAGATGTTTCATTGGCTCATAATTCTGCAGGCTGTACAGGAAACATGGCTGGGCAGGCCTAAGGAAACTTACAATCATGGCAGAAGACAAAGGGGAAGAAGGCACATCTTCACATGGCCAGAGCAGGCACTGGGGGGAGGAGGTGGGTTCAGGTAGCACACACTTTTAAACAACCAAATCTGGATTCCTCACTCATAATCATGGGAACAGCACCAAGAAGGAAATCCAGCCCCATGATCCAATTACCTCCCATCAGGCCCCACCTCCAACATTATGGATTACAATTTGAGATGATATTTGGGCAGAGACACAAATTCAAACCATATCACTGACTTTATAATGTGAGGGTTACTAAAATATTTAAATGTGTTTTGTATTCTCAATTTTATGTAGTTCAGCCACTCTACAAGCTGACTAAAATAAAGGCCTTTTGGGGTCCAGTTAGTGAATGGGGTGTTTCCATTCTTAAACAGATATTGTAGTAAGAACTGAATTGAGGTATTTGAACTTTGCTAAACCCTGTTAAACCTTTTCTTATCTGAGTGTTTATAAAACAAGATGATATATCAGTAGTACTCATTCAAATTTAGAAACTCATCTAAAGTCAATTGTTTACCTTAATTTTTCTTTTACCAAAGCTAAAGATTATGTAACTTGTCATGTACTACACTCATCAGGCCAATAATACCCAATACTTTTAGGCTGGCTACATTATCACCTATGATTATTTTATTGTCTGGTTATTTGTTGTCCCCTTTTTCATGCTGTACTCTTAATAACTCCTGAAACAATTGTGATATTGGAATGTGTTGTCAGACAAAAATACAAAAATATATTTCTTATGAATATAGAACAGGTATTAATTTTCTGTTTGGTCAATCAGAATAGAGTAAATGGACTCAGAAGATTTCACACAATCTTGGTCTCTATAGCAGCCAGATACTTAATTCTCCTAAGATGCTATCAATAAAAAAAATTGTTTGTTGCCATGGATTTCTGCTCTCATTTTTTTTTTCTTTTCTTTGCCTTGCCTTTTATAAGTGTTAAAGCCAGTACAGCTGAGAAACAAGTGAGTTATTTTTGGTTCTTTGACGAGTGCTTCATGAACTCCTTCCTTTCTTTGGCCCAAGGCCCACTAGACCGTCATGGAGATTTTGTAAAACAATATTTGTTTTAAAAGTCATGTTAAAATATATATAACATAAAATGTGCCATTTTAACCATTATTAAGTGTGAAGTTCAGTGACATTAAGTATATTTACATTGTACAACCATTGCCACTATTTGTCCTCAGAACTCTTCTCATCATCACAAACTAAACCTCTGTACCTAATAAACAATAACTCTCTATTTCCTCTTCCCCCAAGTCCAGGCAACTACCATTTTACTTTCTGTCTGTATGAATTGGACTACCCTAGATAACTTAAATGAGTGCTATCATACAGTATTTGTCCTTTTATGACTGGCTTATCACTTAGCGTAATATCTTTAAGGTTCATCCATGTTGTAGCATATGTCAGAATTCCCTTCCTTTTTAAGGCTAAATTATATGCCTCTGTATGTATGTACCACATTTTGTCTCCTCATTCATGAATGGACATTTGAGTTGCTTCCAATTTTGGCAATTCTGGATAATGCTGCTACGAATGTGAGTGTACAAATATATGTCCACGTCTCCATTCTTAATTATTTTGCCTGTAAACTCAGAAGTGAACTGTTGGATAATATGGTGATTCTATTTTTAACTTTTTGAGGAACAAAATAATATTTTCCATAACAGCTGCACCATTTTACAATCCCATCAGCAGTTCACGAAGTTTCCAGTTTCTCCATATCCCCCTCAAAAGTTAATATTTGATTCTTGGGATACTAGGCATCCTAGTGAGGGTAAAGTTGTATCTCACTGTGGTTTCGATTTATATTTTCCAAATGATTAGTGATATTCAGCATCTTTTAATGAGTTTTTCAAGATACAGATGACCATGGGTATATTTTCTTTGAAAAAATGTCTGTTTTATTTAGTCCTTTCCCCATTTTTGAATCGGGTTGTTTGTTTATTGCTGTTATTGTTGCTTTTGTTGAGTTTTATACATTCTCTATATATTCTGGATATTAATCCATTATCAGAATATGTGATTTGCAAATATTTTCTCTCTGGGTTTTTTTTAACTGTATTGATAATATCCTTTGATGAACAAAAGTTTTTCATTTTTATGAATTCCTATTTGCTTATTTATTCTTTTGTTGCCTGTACCTTAATTGTCATATTCAAAAAATCAGTGCAAATTCTAATGTTACGAAGCTTTTCTCCTGTGTTTTCTTCTGAGTGTTGTGTAGTCCTAGCTCTTGCATTTAGGTCTTTGATCCATGTTATGTATTGTTAGGTAAAGGTCCAATTTGATTCTTTGCATGTGACTATGCCATTTTCCCAGCACCATTTATTGAGAAGACCACTGCTTCCCACTTGAATAATCTTGGTTCACTTGTCTAAAATCATTTGAACATATCTTCTGTTAAACAGTTCTCCAAACTAAATTCATTTATCTTATTTTCTCTTCCTAGTATGCATACATCTTAAGACTATCTTGAGTCATCTTAACTAAAAATAATGTTCTTGATCTTTAGGACATATACTCAGGTTTACATGCTTTACAGATTTAAAAAAAATAGCATCTCTTAAATGGGCAAGCTGAAGAAGCCAGCCATCTGATGCTGAAATTTTCTTTGACAATGGTTTATATGGAGAATAATTTTTTGAGGGAAGAATAAATAAATGAACAATTAAACATATGTGGTTATAGTGTTTTCAGTGTTTTCCTCAAGGGAATTTTTTTAACTTTTATATCATAAATACTCAACTAATGATAGTGAAAAAATGAAAAGCCTTATTTTTCCTTAAGCTCTTGAGTTCAAACTATAATCTTACTCTATTTATAAATATGAAAAACTTTTGCCAATAATTTTCATGGAGGATTTTATGAAATAACCAAAATATATTTAAAAATGCTCATGCTGAAAAATATAAAATATTCAGTTTTCTATTAAAAAATTTAACTCTCTTATGATAAAACTTTCCTAAGTACTTAAGTAATTGGTAAAATCAGATAATATAATTTGTAAAATCATTTTAAAAGCTTTAATAGTAAATAGCGCAGTTCTATCTCAACTAAATAACGGCACACTTGTGATTATAACCTCAAGTGTAATCAGAAAATAATTTAAAATGCCAGTTACTTCAAATGTTACAATGTACTCAAAATGTGAAAAGTGCTAAATTATTTCTTAACAGAAATTATGGGATCGATTTGTTATAATATTTCAATCTAGATTTTCTTGGCAATAAACATATTTACCCCTAAGAAATACATTATACTATCTAAAAATGTGGATGTTTCCCTGCCCAAATGATTTCTTTAGTTTTGTTTTCTTAATCAGATGGCTGAAAAATCTAGCAATTGGAGCACAGACAGGTCTAGAATCAAGATCAAGTTTTTGTCCACAAAACTTATGAAAACCATTTAGTTTTATATATAGCTCCAATAATAAGAACTTTATAACTTGAAGGAATTGGAACCATAATCCTAATTTAAAGGTGTAAGGAAGTAACACCTTTAGAAATGTATCCTCTATCACGTCTGCAAACAACATGAAATTTGTGGATGATACTTTAATGCTTCATTTTATTTTTGTTTTTGCATTTCTTAAGATATTTAAATGACAGATAATTAGATTCTATTTTTCTCCACTGGACTTTTCTGAATCTGCTTACATAATTTCCAAGGACATTTGATGTCTATGGTATTTGTGATAAATTCTAAGGGCAAAAAACACAAGTGGATTGAGATTGACAGCAAGTGATATCTTAATAAAGTGGTTAGAAACAGATAATGTAATGCCTTGTAAGGCAGCCAGATGGTTATTTAAAAGAGAGTACAGGGCAGAAGGAATGTCAAATGCAAGGGCCCCTGGACAGGAATGAAATTACATTGGAAATTACTAGAGTGATTTTAAATGATAAATACTGTTTCCTGCAATCTCTAGCTCCCTTGGCCTCGGCAAATTCACAACTTCATCTCCCCCAAGTCAAGGAGATTGTCAGGCTCCAGCTGCACTCTTTTTATATGGGCTGTTGGTGAGCTATTTCTTCAGGCAGTGTGTGAGGGCAATTACAGGGCTCCCCTCACGTTTCTCCTTTCTCTTTCTCAGGTGCCCTTTCCTTCATTGCCTGTTATGCTGTCACACCTCCCATTTGGGCAGGCCTGAGTAGAGACAGCTTACTCAGTACCAGCTTGGGCAGCTTGAAGACCAGACTGAGGTCATCTGAAGGCTATTAAATTTTTTAATAGAGATCAAAATATGAGTATCCCAGGAGGAAGCTTTTATGACAGCATAGAAAGTCACATAGCATCAATTCTGTTTTAGTCACAGACCCTCACAGACCCAAGATCCTTCAAAGAAAGAATGACAGTGTAACATAAAAGATGATAATATTGGATGGGGTTGCAGTTTGCTTAGTCCCTAGCTTAGCTAGGTCCGAGTTCTTGTCCAACAACCAATAAGAATAAGGGACATGGACACCAGAGAATGAGTAGAATAGGATTTATTAAGCAAATTGAAAGCTCTTAGCAGAAAGAGGGGGCCTGAAAGTAGATTACCAGAAATGGGGCTGAGTTCTGTGTTTTTTATGTGGCAGAAGTCAGGATGTTTTCTGTGGGTTTGTGACTTCATGTTTGTTATTACCCGTGAATACCTAAGCAAAACCGAGGGAGGGCTAACACAACAATACTAATGCCATGTTTATGACATTATAATGAGCTGGGTTAAGTTAAGTACATTTAGGTTGATTTATTGTGCCTGTGCCTAAGCTGGAACAGTCCCTTTTGAGCAACATCCTGGCACAAGGGGAAATTCTTAACCACATTTCTTCCCGTTAGCTGCAGAGGCAGTGTAGATGCTGTCTTGAGGTTGTTCCTGTGAACATTGCCTTTCTGTGTCCTCCCGAGATCCTCCCTCTTTGTCTGCCTATCCAGCCCCTAACCACCTCCTCTCTCAATGGGATGTGTTAATACTACCACCATAATTGTAAAATAAAATATTCCAGTGAAATAGGAGGTAGTTTCTCTTTTCGCTCTCTCTCATTGCTATTATAGTTAATTCTTTGTTGATGAGGTAACAGTTACACTAAACATTTGGACAAATTAAGATTCACATATAATCAGTGTCTTTAAAAATCACTGGAATATTGAAATACAAAAATGTATTTAATCTGAGGGATTGGTTAAATGCATTGTAGGGGAGAAGTGCTCCAAACTAGAAAGGTTTAAAAACATTTATTTTTTCATTTAACAAACATTTACTTATTCTTACAGACCCTACAAGACCCTAAGGAGGTCTTTATATTACTGAAGAGCTACACATGCCTATTTTAAAAAAATTAATACTTTCTTTCAAAATATCCTTTCTGAATTTGAAGTGAGTGGTTTCAATTTAATGTGGCTTTATTTGTTTGTGTACTGGTATGTTCACTGCAATTTCAAATCCTTCAAGAGGTGCTTCTCAGAATCCCTAACAATGGTAATTAAAATAACCAAAGTTCACTTGACTTTTCTTTCTTTAACTTCTTTTCCCCTTATTAACCTGTACATATAGCAGTGATTGGACATAAGTTGATTTTGTAGAAAAAAAAAACCTGAATAGGAAAAATTCTTCTAGAATAATTTTAAAAACTCCTCTAATTTGTACTGGTTTCCATCTCTATATGATTGCTTGCTGTGTCAAAGAGAAGGGAACATGCTAGACAATGCGCTACCACATTAAAACTTTTGTTTACATTTTATTAGCTAAATCTTTCAACTGTTATTTAAAAGTCTCATTGGGCAGGGTGTGGTGGCTCAAACATATAATCCCAGAACTTTGGGAGGCCAAGGCAGGCAGATCACTTAAGGCTGGGAGTTCAAGACCAGCCTGGCCAACATGGAGAAACCCATCTCTACTAAAAAATACACACACACAAAATTAGCCAGGCTTGGTGGCATGTGCCTGCAATCCCTGCTGCTTGGGAGGCTGAGGCATGAGAATCACTTGGACCAGGGAGGTGGAGTTTGCAGTGAGCCAAGATCGTGCCACTGTACTCCAGCCTGGGTGACAGAGTGAGACTCCATCTCAAAATAAAAAATAAGAAATAAAAAAAATGAAAGTCTCATTGGCTAGTCTGATTTGAAGGAAGAACCTAGAGATACAAGTCCTAGATATATTGATTAATGATACTAATTACTACCAGAGGATATCTCTTAAACAATTCAATTGTGCTACAGTTGAGCTTGGTTACAACCTGAAGAAGACAGTACTGGCCAAAGCAGATATAAGCCTGAGTTGTTAAATTCATAGTTATTTTCCATTCAAATGACACACTGTTACAGGTTGAGTCCCCGGGGAAGCAGACTCTGAGATCGTAGTTGGAATTTAGTGTGCAGGATGTTAATTAAAAATTGTTCGGTTGCTGGACATGGTGTTGTGCAGCTGAAACCCCAGCTCTGGGGGGCTGAGGTCGCTTGCATTCAGGAGTTCACGACTGCAGTGAACTGATTGTGCCACTGCACTCCAGCCATAGTGAGTGTGAGACCCCATCTCTTAAAAAGAACAGAATTGCTCTTGGGCTCAAAACCTGAAGAAGAGAAGAAAGGAATCATGCCTTAGAAGCAAATCGAGCAACAACAGAGGCTTAATGACTAATAGATAAAACTCTCTGCTGACCACACCACAGTACATAAAACTATCTGCTGACCACAGTGCAAGAAGTAAGAAGCTAGGGCAAGTCCTTCCCTGATGCTATTATATACCTATTTCTCGTGTTTTGCCTTTGACTAAGAAGGAAACATAAAACACTATGACTGTTTTCAGAGGAATCTACACATTTTGTGTGCTTGCATATAAATGTGCGTAGCTTATTCCATTCTATAACAAAGTGTGATGATTTGAAGTAAATAGGTATGTATCTTAGACTTATAATTTGTAAAGGAATTTAGAAACAATTAGAATCTTCATTTTTAATAAGTAGAATACTGAAGATCTTCAGATCATGTCTTTTTTCTCATCTTTGCATAAAATAATATATTCAAGTCAATCTAATTTAGTAATATGTATTATGTGAATATGTGTAATCTACTGATTGTGTCAGAGGTAGTAACTCTTCTGGCAGGTCAGTTCACTCAGCTCTATGGGACTTATTCCTTACAGCCAGTCTAGAACCGACAAGCTATCCCCTTGCAACAACTGAGACAGTAAAGATGGGGCTCTGCTTCAGCTCACCCCACTGGAGCATTCTTTCATGCATTTCCAGTGATGACAAAACCCACACCATACCACACTGCTAATAGTCCTTTTAATTAAAAAATTCCAGGAACTGGCCTTAGAGATAACAAAGGTTGGAGAATGTCCCACCTCAGGAAGGAATGCCGAACATTTCATTTACAGCTTTGCTGCCACTGGCCAGAATATCAGGTCGCCAGTTATGGCCAGTCAAGATAACTATGGCAGCCTGATAATGCTGACCTGCATACTCTACCCATTACTTGCTTTGCCCACCCCAGGTTATATACATACTTGACCCCTGATGTCAGTTACCTTGCTTTGACTAATAAAAAAAAAAGCCCTACCAACTCTCTGTGGAGAGTTGGGGAATTCTCTTTCTTGTACAGCCTCCTTTATGCCTGGGTGTAAGCTCCAAGGAAGCCTTGTGTGGGAAAACTCTTTTGGCCTCATGTCAATTTCTGTTGCATTGAGAGCCCAAGAATCTATGGTCAGTAAAACAACCATTTTAAGCATTAATTCCTGGTCTTTCCCGAAGGAAACTCTCAGTCTACTGAAATCTCTTTCCTCAAACCTCTGCTGACTAAATACTCTGTCAACTCTGTCCAGCTCTTTCTTGTTTTCATGATTTTTCTTTCTTTCTTTTTTTTTTTTTTTTTTTTTTTTTTTTTGAGGTGATATCTCACTCTGTCTCCCAGGCTGGAATGCAGTGGTGGGATCTCAGCTCACTGAAACCTCTGCCTCCCAGGTTCAAGCAATTCTCCTGCCTCAGCCTCATGAGTAGCTGGGATTATTGGTGCCTGCCATTGTGCCCAGCTAATTTTTTTATTTTTAGTAGAGACGGGGTTTCACCATCTTGGCCAGGCTGGTCTTGATCTCCTAACCTCGTGAACCACCCGCCTTGGCCTTCCAAAGTACTGGGATTACAAGCATGAGCCCCTTTGCCCAGCCGTTTTCATGATTTTTCTGTGCCCCAGAACCATTTCTTGGGGAACAAAAATGCAGCTGATTGGTCTTTCACTCAATCTTGAAAGGAAACAAAAGATGGGACAACTTCTCACTATAAGGCAAGATTAGAAGTATCTACGCTGTAATCAGCCACAAAAATGGTTGTTTTTCTTCAATATACTCCATTCACTCAGTATTTTTAGCTAAAGGATTCACACTAGGTTGGAGAACTGGTCATCTAGCCAATTAGTCTCCAAAATAAGACTTCCTGGCATAAAACCTAATTTCAGCTGGTCGCTTCAACTGCTTTCTGCAAGAAAAATTTACATCTATGAGGGAAATCTCTATTTGTAAGGGTGTCTTTATCTCTACAAGCAGAATATGATGAGTACTAAATATTAGCAATGCTCTCAATGGAGAGCACATTGGCTTAAATCTACATAACAAGTCTTACCTTTGTTTAAGGTGCTTTTCTTGGCAATCTTGTCTTAACTGGGCTTTTTCCTATACTCCTCTTTTTTGCAATAGGCAAATTATGATATTTAGCCTTGAAGTTACAGCTCTGTGCCTTTGAGATGTACATTTTCTACATGATCTCACCTAAGGGCTATTCCTTTGGAAATGCAAATTTCGAGGTGATGACGTAGAAGAAAAGAGAACAAAATAAAAAAGCACTATTTGGAAACTGATGAATGAAAAATTCTAAGCCATTTTTTTCCTTTTCCTTTTTCTTTCTTTCACAAATATAAGTGAAGCATTTTGGCCATCTGGTCAAGGGGTCTTAATTCATCAGCCAGAAAGAAAAATCAATCTGGATACAGGTATTCTTTAATAAACTAGTGAGCTTTGTATTCTTGTAACTGTTTGTGGATGATACATATATGTGATATTGATAGCAGCAGGAGACAGAAAAATTCTAAGCAGACAGGGGCAGTTCCCTGGTGAAACCTAATCTTCAAACCAAGGACAGTTTAAAACCTGAAAGCCAAACTACAAGTCTTGAATAAATCCATGGACCCAAGTGAGAACGTCTCTTCCTTTTTGGCATGTTATCTTCCAATTGATCTCCACTCTTCACCTATTTTACACATAGCTACCCTTCCCTAATTGTTTTTTAACACTGTCTTGTCCACCTTTGAGTGGTGTCTTTGTTTTAGGCTTTTTTGCATACTCACAAGCCAATCAACAGACATCCCTTCATTCTGAGCCCATAAAAGCCCCGGACCCAGCCACAGTGGGAGACAAACTACCTGACTTCTGGTGGGGACTACCCTCTTTTCCCCTCTCCATTGAGAGCTGTTTCGTTGCTCAAAAAACTCTTTTCCTCCCTCTTCACCCTCCAGTTATCAGCATAATTTCATTCTTCTTTGATGTGGGACAAGAATTTCAGACCCTGCCAAACACAGGTAGGAAGCAGGCAGTAGTACTCTAGCCCGCTGCCCTACATCATGGGAAGTAGAAGTGGGAAGTAGCAGTGGGGCCAGGCCAGCCCAAGAGCTGCAGGCAAGAGTGGAGCAATGGGACTGACAGAGCTGTTAACAAACCCATTTGGGTTACCAATGATGGGACTAGAAGAGCTGTTAGCATGCTGTAACACGCCCTCTGGAGCTTCAGGGTCACGGACATTCCTATTTGGGTATCACCACATTCCCCTCGTCTGGATGCTGGAGTCCACCAAGGGAGTCACTTGCAACATGCTTGGTCCAGCCCAAGCCTCATACAGAGCCCACTCCAGTGCTGGCACTTGGAGTGGCCAGCTGGACCCCCCTCTCTTGCTTACACATCCACTCCTGCTGGGGTCTGAGCATGGATCTCACAGCAAACATGGAATCTGGACTGGAGCGCAAGTGAGGCACTGCCCGGCAGGATGAGTGGGCAAGGCACCTCCTGTTGTGAGCCTGGGACTGAGTGAGGCCTGGACAGGGGCATTGCCTGGCAAAGCTCAGCCAAAAAAAAAAACCTGCATCAATATTTTCTATCTTCTTATGATATTGGAAGAATTAAATTGTGGAAGAGCTTTATTTAACTAGTGTAAAGAAAAACAAACACATTTATAAACTAAATATTCTCTCAGGAAAATGAAAACTATCCCCCAAATTTTCAAGTTTATGTGTCTTGAGTAATCTTTGGTAAATAAAAATTTTCTTGGTTTGATTAAGACAAGCATATCTTCAGTGTCCTGAGCTTTAAATATAATACAGATGTACAATTTCTTTTACCTGGGTTTCCTGATAAAAAGCTTATATTAGCACCATATTACAAAATTTGTCACCAAGAAAATTAAGATGATGGTAAGCTATTTAATGTCTCATCTTTATGAATAATTTAAGCATAATTATTTGAATAAATAGATGTAAGCAAAATAAAATTCCCATATGAAATATGTCCTCCCTGTAACAGAAGGTTTTAACATTCTTACCACCAAGAATGGAAAGTTGAGGCTGAGGGATAGCTATACAAACAATTGATTCTCATGCCTAGCCAAAAAAACCTAAGACAGGTACATTTTGCCTTATCTACAGTTTCTTATCAAAGATACTCATGTTTTGTGCCACACTGACAAATTGTAGTTTGGGAAAGCACGTATTTCTTGAAATTACGATTCTTAGATTTGCTGATCTACAAACTGCTGGCAAGAAAGACCGTTTGAAATTCTTTGCTTCCTAGTGTTTACTGGAAACTAATGTCACTAAGGGTTAAGAATTCTAATTACTATATGTAAATAAAACTTAGAAATAATAAGGGAAATAACTCTCTATGCAAGTATACAAGGAAGTTAAGATGTGTTTTTATATGCAAAAACTATAAGGTATGAGGCTGTTTTGTTAAGGGAAGAAGAAAGTAATTTTTCTTCTAAAGAATGACTAGTTCTAAAATGAGAAGAGGGAAAGTATATGATAAAAACTGAATGGATAAGGAAGTCAGAAGGTTTGTGGAAGATGAATCATGTGAAAGCAATTTTATGTGTGATTAAGCTAGATAAGCTTAGAAAGGAATTATTTATAAGTTTTTCTAAAAATGGTGTATTAACACCAAAAGAACACTGATATGAAACTAGAATTTTGTCCTTTGTGTTAAACAACAGTTTTCTTGGAATTTTGTTCTGTTCTTAAAAGGAAATTGTGAAAGGGTTTTCTTTATCTCTCTTTTTTTTTTTTTTTTTTTTTTTTGATGGAATCTCGCTTTGTTGCCAGGCTGGAGTGCAGTGGTGCAATCGCTCACTGCAACCTCTGCCTCCCGGGGTTCAAACAATTCTCCTACCTCACCCCCCTGAGTAGCTGAGACTACAGGCACGCACTACCACCCCAGCTAATTTTTGTATTTTTAGTAGAGACGGAGTTTCACCATGTTGGCCAGGATGATCTCAATCTCTTGACCGCATGATCCGCCCGCCTGGGCCTCCCAAAGTACTGGCATTACCAGTGTGAACAACCACACCCAGCCTTCTTTATCTTTTAGTTAAATGGCCTAGGCAATAGAAAACAATGATTCTGCGTTTTACTAAGATAACTTCTTCCACTTCAGTCTTTACTAGGTTTTTGTTGCCTTAAGAAAACTGCCTTCTTTATTGAAAGAACTAAAATTTTTCTACAATGAACTTTCTGTATTTGCCTTGGAAGTCTTTAAATTATTACTTTGATTAAATTAATGATGATCATGCACAGTAGCCTGTGATCCTATTTGGATCCAGTGTTTCACATCCTTCATATTTTTGACATACTTTCAGAAACCAAATTTAAATTGAGTCCTTTTTTAATCTCAAATTAACCTTGGGATTTTTCAGGGGTGCTATTGGAAAAATCAAACGGGTATCTGTCTTTGTGAAAAGAGAGATATTAAGTTAATTTGGCTTATTTGATATATTAAATAATGTGAAAGCATTGCCAAATAAGTAAGTCCAAACCTTCTTTGAATTATATTTGTGTAGATGTGTTATTATGTATTCCAGAAATTATATGCCTCTCTTAGAAATCTGATCATACTATTGTACCAGGTAAGTATTCCCAAAAACTCTAATGAAGAGACTGATTGATTCATAAAACTGCTAACCAAAAATCAAATAGAATAAGAGTTAATTAAATACCAAGGAAATGCATAGTCAGATTTTTATGCTAAGTCAATCAGTACTGAAATTGTTATTATATGCAATTTGAATGAATTTTATAAGATAAATACAAGTCAAATTACCTATAATAACTATTTAATAAACAGTGCTACATACCTTATTTGGAGGGAAAAAAATCTAGCATTTAAAAATATGTAAATCCAGTGTTAAGTGGAGACTTATGGAGGCTTTGATAGCTGCCTGATCTTTCCTGACTTTTTAAAGTTTTTATTATTAAAGACTCTACACTCTGACTCATTATGGAATAGATAAGATGATACAAATCATGAAAAGAAATGGTGGGGTGACTATTCTAAAATTGCTGAAGTGGTTTATAACTATTGTTTGGGTTGTCAAACCCATAATTCTAGTAAGAAAGTAACCTCAGTTGATACATTTTCACCACTTACTGGATCACTTGAATATTTACAGAGGAATTTTACTCAATTGCCAACTTTGCTGCCTTTTTTCTGTTTGTATAAAAGCTTTCCCATGCAAGAAGGCTGAATCTATAACATAAGAAAAAAAATTATTAGAAAATGTGTTTTGTTTATGGGGCATTCCTGGAAAAATCTCCAGCAATGAAGGTATTCATTTCACTAGAAAAATTACAAAAGTGTCAAATAAGGAATTACAGACACAAAGGCATTAAGCAAAGCTAACTGAATCGAATGGGTTGCTTTGATCAAAGTTACTACTGATTGATGATCCACTAGAAAATACAGACTGACCCCTTATGACATAATTACTAAAAGGACCATGCCCCTAATAATTGGACTTCATGTATCTCACACTCATGAACTCTGAAATAACTCAATATTGCAAGACTTTAATGGATTATTCCAAAGTATATTTTTTTCCACGTAAAAGAAGCCCTCTGTGAACCACCAGCACGTATCTGCTAGACCATTCATGATCTAGAGTCTGGATATTGAGTCTTTTGGAATGAACACCAGAAAAAGACTGCCCTTGAAACCCCTTTGAAGTACAACTTCGGTGCCTTGATTCTTGGATTCATGTCTCAACTCAAGAGGGCCGTTCCAGACTCCTGGAACTGTACAGTCATTGGAGACCTCATGGTCAAACTGGCCAGGGAGGTTTCTTCAGAGAAGCAGATGACATCCTAGGTGTAGACAACCTTCCCAAGATCACAGATGAAGAGTTACCTGCGTGAAACTTTTGTCCTCCTGACTTTTTTCTCTGTGTTTCTTTTCTTTCTGTACATGATAAGATAATGCAATAATTAAGATGTCATATTTGATAGCATCCTCAGGTGTTGCGGGAACTCAGGGACCCTGAACGGAGGGACTGGCTGAAGCCATGGCAGAAGAACATAAATTGTGAAGATTTCATGGACATTTATTAGTTCCCCAAAATTAATACTTTTATAATTTCTTATGCCTGTCTTTACTGCAGTCTCTGAACATAAATTATGAAGATATCATGGACACTTATCACTTCCCCAATCAATACCCTTGTGATTTCCTATGCCTGTCTTTACTCTAATTTCTTAATCCTGTCATCTTCGTAAGCTGAGGAGGATGTATGTCACCTCAGGACCCTGTGATGATTGCGTTAACTGCACAAATTGTTTGTAGAGCATGTGTGTTTGAAGAATATGAAATCTGGGCACCTTGAAAAAAGAACAGGATAAGAGCAATGTTCAGGGAACAAGAGAGATAACCTTAAACTCTGACCGCTGGTGAGCCGGGCAGAACGGAGTCATATTTCTCTTCTTTCAAAGGCAAATGGAAAAAATATCACTGAATTCTTTTTCTCAGCAAGGAACATCCCTGAGAAAGAGAATGCGTCCCTGAGGGTAGGCCTCTAAAATGGCCACTTCAGGGGGTGGCCGTCTTTTATAGTCGAAGCTGTAAGGATAAAATAAGCCCCAGTCTCCTGTAGTGCTCCCAGGCTTATTAGGACGAGGAAATTCCTGCCTAATAAATTTTGGTCAGACTGGCTGTCTGCTCTCAAACCCTGTCTCCTGACAAGATGTCATCAATGACAATGCGTGCCTGAAACTTCATTAGCAATTTTAATTTCGCCCTGGTCCTGTGGTTCTGTGATCTTGCCCTGCCTCCATTTGCCTTGTGATATTCTATGACCTTGTGAATCACGTTATCTCTGTGACCCACACCCTATTCGTACACTCCCTCCCCTTTTGAAAATCGCTAATAAAAACTTGCTGGTTTTGCGGCTCAGGGGGCATCATGGAACCTGCTGACATGTGATGTCTCCCCCAAACACCCAGCTTTAAAATTTCTCTCTTTTGTATGCTGTCCCTTTATATCTCAGACCGGCCGACACTTAGGGAAAATAGAACCTACGTGAAATATCCGGGGTGAATTTCTCCCGATATCTGGCTGAATTTCCCCTGATACTCAGGGAACTTAACTGAATTTTGGATATGTCATGTGAAACATAAGTCCTTATATGATCTTAGTTTCTGGTTCACTCTGTAACTGGTATTTCAAATATGATTTCTGATACTTTCTAGATTTCTGTATTCAGTTTTCTTGTTTAAATGTAACAGTAGGCAAAACTAAAGTGATGGTTTTGCAGTTAAACTCTGCCATAAGTTGAATAAGAAGACAAAAGGAAAAATAATTCAACAATTTGTACCCAAATGTGTAACCTATTCCTTTAATTTTTGGAAGCATCAAAGCATTCAGTGATTCAGTAATGGAGCTTTGCATAAATGCTACTAGTGTTTCCCTACTGGTAACTGCTAACACACAAGCATCCCACAAAAAGCTGTTTGTTGTGCCTTTCCAGGATGTATAGTTATCTGTGAAGGATTTAACAATATTGTTATCATCTAACCATATGCATGGCAACCCTATGTTTCAGTAAGTGGCTAAGGAAGGACCAATGTAGATGAGTGATTTTAATGCTACCACTGTCACTCTATAACCAGTTGAAAAGTGATCATTGGGCCACACTTCTTAATTTGCACTATAGAATAAAGAGGAATTTGCTAGCAGACATAAATCCTTCCAAATAGGCATCTTTTTGAAGGGTACTTTTCCTTGGCTTGGCATTAATGTCATTGAAGTTATGATTATAGAAATCTATCTCAAACATTAGGTAGCATATATAGCTGACTCTACTGCAAAGGTTATAGTTGCCCAAGGAAATTTCTTGAAACTTTCTTACTAATGTTGTCCTTAGATAACATGATTGCTTTGGACTATCTATTGATGGCCTAACAAGGGGGAGCGTGTGTGATAGCTAACACTTCTGATGCCCTTGGATAAATACATCTGGTATGGAAGAAATTCAGCTGCAAGAAATCAACAAACAAGCTAAGTGACTAAACAAATAGATTTCTCTTCTGGTTCATATTTTATATATTTGATTTTGATCAGTTTGATTATTTGGGGCTCCTGTTAGAGTATATTTCATTTTCTTAGTATTATCTTCCTGATAGCCATCATAATGGTTTCTGTGGTGCACCAGATTCTCTCAAGAGTCTTAAATGTTCTTATGCAGCCATCTGTCCTGTGCCAAGTGATCTTACTACAGTTTGAATAGTGAAAACATAAAAAGAACAGAAGAAACATTCAACTAACCCAATTATGAATTATAAATTCCATACTGAGACCAAACAAGATGATTGTGATGGTGACAGAATGATGTCAGTGCCCAAGGTTTTGGTCAATCTTTCCAAATTGAGAAGCTGACCAAATGGGGACATTTTAAATTAAAATAAATATGGCCTAAAACTCCCTCCATACTTTGAATTCCTTCATAACAGAGTTCAACCTAATGTTGTATTTTAAAAATAAAAACTGCTACCTAACTTAAAAGTATATTCCTGCAACAAATGGCTGAGTCCTGGCCAATCACAGCAGCTGAGCTTCAGTTAATCACAGGGTGCCAGCTGATCAGACCATGTCCACATAAGGCATATGCCTTATGACATCATGCCCAAATAGGGCCAATGCCCAGCTGTAACCAATCCATGTGCTTCTGTACATCAGTTACTATTTTTGTCTACAAATACTAAATGGCCATGTTGCCTAGTGGAGGTCTCTGAATCTCTCCTGGTTCTGAGTGCTACTAATTCATGAATGATTCTTTCCTCAAGTAAGCTCTGCTAAATTTTATTTTTCTAAAGTTTTTGATTTAACAATAAAAATTATGTGCAGACTGAGAGCTACTGCTGCTGCCAAGGTAAAAGCTTTTACTGAGCCAATGCTGACATGAACAGCTCTGAAACAGTTATCTCAGGTTTCTAGTCTGCCTCTAGCTGCCCCATTGGAAGACACTAATAGAGGACTGGCAAAGAAAAGCTATATTGTATAGGCACCCATCCTTCTTGTGACAAAGCAGATTGGAAAAGGGGAGGAGTTTTGAAATTGAGAGACAGCACATTAAAATGCACATACATCATCCATAAGCCCTGCCTTTGCTCAGGAAACATGTAATTTCATGAAAAATAAACCACTAAAATTACTTAAAATAATGAAAAGTATTAATATTCTAGTACTAACTTTTTCATTTAATGGCTAATGTTTGTGATTCTTAAATATAATAGATCTCTGGGATTTTCTTTCAATGGTCTCTGACATACACAATAACATTTCTACTGCCAGGTCATTAAAAATTAACAGATGAAAAATTTCATTGAGAATTGGGTTTATTTTCTGAAATAGTAAATTTTTACTATTTTTTTCTGAAATAAAGTTTAAACATTTTGCTCTTTGTTCATAATTGAAAGTTGAACATTTTGCATTTCTTTATTAGGTGAAGTTTGAACAGTTTGCTTTTCTATCTTAGGTGAAGTTTGAACAATTTGCACTTCTTTCTTAGATGATGTTTTTCTCTTTCTTTCTCTTTCTTTCTTGTGTGTATCATTGAAAGTGAAATTAACAAACAGTAAAACAAAAGAGAAAAAGGAATTAAAAAATTACTATCAAGAAAATCCTTTTGAACAACTCTTTCATCTTTTTGGGGTGGGCAGGGTATAGGCCACTATCAACACTACCTGCAGTGACCTGTATCAGGCAATGAATATTTTCCACCTTTGGTTGCAGTGGCACTAATGTTTATGGTTGCAGATTCCTCTCATATTGCGGGTCTTAGAAGAACAAGTACTTTTCCAAAATGATATGAACACACTTCCTGTCAATGTACGCTTGTTCTGAACCATACTCTGTGCTATTTTTCACTTCACCAATATCAGTTATTGTCATCCCCAGATGAAAGTCAGTACTGCAGCAGGTAACACCACTGGTGTGAGTTCAGTGCACAGTAGTGTGATCTCTCAAATGGGGAATTTCTTTCACGTTCTCACATTGAACTCTCCCACACAAGATATCTGAGATATTATTTCTTACATGTCCAGCCTCAGATACCACAGTGACCAAAATGGTAACCACAGGTACTAATTTATCTGTAGCAACTCTGATTTGCACTGTTTGCTTCTTTGCCAAAAATTTGTCTACACTGTTCATAGTTAATACATCCCTTTTCATAGCAGTAGACACTGCCCATGCAGTGGATCCTGTTGTGCACATTCATATGTTCTGGACAATTATGTGAATTTCTATTGAAGCACTATGAGATAATGCATTCGTTGTTCTCTGCTCTGCACATATTGCCCGACAGCATGAATTAGCAGGCTTTGCATCAAAGCCCAAAAGCACAGGCAGCCCCAGATTTCAGAGTGTAGTTTGCCAAACAACATGAATATTTTGCACACAATTGTAAGGATCCACAGTCACGCTTCTCTCCTTCTTCAACCACACCCTTGCCACAGCACTTGTCTGTGATGATGTTCTCTGGATTTCAGTATACAGTTAGTGCTTAGATAAAAGGCTGACCAATATAGAATAATTTCTGTGTCTGAATAGATGACTTGTCTTTGATATATTTTTTTTAAGGCAGGGTCTCGCACTGTCTCTCAGGCTGGAATACAGTGGCACGATCACGGCTCACTGCCAGCCTCAATTTTCCTGGCTCAATGGCTCAATGGATCTGCCCATCTCAGCCTCCTGAGTTGCTAGGACCATCACATCTGGATAATTTTTGTATTTTTTGTAGAGACGATGTTTCACCATGTTGCCCTTTATATTCGTGAAGATATCATGCATGTTTCATAACCACAGGAACAATCTTTACCATCATTCTGCATACCAAACCTATGACCTAAGTCGTGTACCAACAGCAATGCAAATGATATAAATTCAGTACCCTGGAACTGTATAACTCTATAATTAAAACCAATATTACAGGTTGAACTAATAATGGTATAGGATAATAATCTACCATATTTATCCTTTACTGCAAGTTCTACACCATTATCAGATATGTAGAAATTATAGCTATTTATTTCCATTTGCAAAAGTTATATAAGAATACACAGGTCACCACTGTAACTTGGTTTTCTTCATTCCAGATCTCAAGTACAGTTAAAATCACATTAAGTCCTATGGCAATATTAAACAACATGTAATTTGTTGGCAACAACTATTATTTCCCCCTGCCCAAGGGAGGTATTACTTTCCAAATAACGAATATAGTCTACCGCTGTTACCAGTTCAAGAAAAAATGTGTGGGTCCTCCAGCCCTCATAGCCACTTTGCATCAGAGTGGAATTATCACATTCTTGAAACTTTAATTCTCTTACTATATCTTCTGTTAATCCACATTTCATGGTTGGGAATTGTGTCTCCTCACTACCCATCTTTTTATACCAGATGCTCAAATGTGGCAGAAGGCCTTTTGGGTGTCATTTCATAAGCCATGTAACTTATCTGTAGCATTCCTTGAAAACCCCAAAAACAGTTGCTAATAGCAACCAGGGATTCTGGATCCCTTTCCACAAAACCATGATAGCAGCAATAATTCCAGAAAATAGGGTGATCTTCCAGGAGAGCACTTTGGTCAACACTAGGAGGTGTTTGGAAATCAAAAGCTTCTGATGTGGACAATATGTCTCTTTTTTTTAAATTACAAGCTACAGGAGAGCCAGCTTGGAAGATTCATACCACTACCAGTACAAGTTACCCTCAGGGTTATCACCACTTCTGGGGGGGCTGTGGTCTTGTGCCCAATATGGCTCATCAAAAAATGAACAGAAATAACCTCAGTGAGAGCAGCAGGAGTGTGATCCTCATATGCAACAGGGCCTCACCTGCAGCCATTGTGGAGCCACCATGATGGAGCTATGAGTGAGAGCAAAAGAGGGGAAGACAGCAGGCAAGATTCATCTGTCTTTCTCCCTTGGATTGGTTTTATGCAATGCTGACCCTTAGTGGTCTGTTTTCTGGCATTCAATCTGTCGCAGCAGCCAAATTAAAAGATAAAAAGAAAGGCAGACACACAGGTGGTGTTATGAATAGGCCGGGGTGAAGGAGAAACAGGAATGTATGGGTGAGAATGGATTAGTGTTTGGCTCAACACGTGACTCAATATATAATACTACATTGGATTGGCTCTTAAACATTGGTGAGGCAAACTCAGACTGTATACTAAAAAATGACAATTGGCTGCCAGTTGATAAATCCTGAAACCAGATAAAGAACACATGGATTCATTATGCTGTTATCAAAACATATGTATATGTGTGCACATTTTCACAAATATTTAAAAGGAAAGGCTCTTAAAAGCTGAACGTATATCTTGTTTTGATAAGGGAATACTGATTTATACATATTGAATTGGAATAAATATCAATATTCTTCCTTTCAGTTTCAAGTGATACATTATTTAGTTACATTACTCTGGAGATATATATATATATAAGAAATATTTCATATCTTTTTTCATCTTTCTTAATATATACTTCCATGCAAATCATTACTTGTCCTATCTTCACCTCTTCCTGTCAAATTACAAAGCATCAGTTGCTCTTCAAAAATAGTAGTATTTACTGTAGTGGATACCTTTGTGGAATAACACAACAAAAAAATAGTGGAATTGAATAAGGTAGTACCACGTGTCCATAGATAGATATTACTCAAAGATGTATATATTTAGTTATACCCTTAATAAAAATAACTGTTTTCAAAGCCTTTGGCTATGAAAAATGAAAAAGAAATAAAATAAGCCAGGAAAGCAACAGTCAGAGATGTGAAAATGCTGAAGACAAAACAAACTGCCTTCAGAAATGAAAAGGAAATCAATGAACCCCAAAAAGGGGGAGGAAAGCTTTGGGGAAGGCAATATTATGCTGGGACAAAGGCATCAATGTCCCTTCCAGTTTTAAGACGATAAAGTCACCAGCTCCTGAGATTGACCTCCAAAAGTATTTATGTCATTTATGAAAACACATTTACATAGCTTATATAAAAATACAATAAAACGTTTTACCTAATAGTACAAATTTATTACCACATATTTGTGCAAATGAGAAATCTAGTATGTCTGGCTGGCAACACTGATTTGTTGCTTTGCTCTTGAATAACACATTAATTAAACCATATAATATGTAGACACTAAGCTGCACACTTAGAAACAAAAATGAATGATACAGGCCAAAATAAGTTAATGATACGTAGCATAAATTCAGGCAGAGTGTTTGAGGCGAAGATACACTTCAGGAATTTGTAAAATTCCATTCCATATTTTACATAGAAAATGCCTAGTTTTATTTAGCTAGTGAGAGTATTCACAGTGATTATCAGGCTATTAGTGATGAGATTATCAAAGTAATGAGATGAAGAACTACTAGCTTAATTGGAAAAAAAACACAGGAGAAAGTGAAATCTGCTATGAGGAATCTAAAACACACTGATTAAATACCACTTTCAATGGTAGGTAATACAAAAATCAAAAATGCTAGTTTCAGCACCTGTCATCTTCAATACCTGGATTCTTTTCTCCTTAATTATGTTTTGTCTTGATGTTTGACCTCTTTTTCTGGAATCATTTTCCTGTCACTTACAGAACCTTTCTTACATGAAAAGCCACAGTAATCCCTTCTCATATCTCTTTATGGAGAGCTCCTTATTGCTACTGAAGTTTACAAAAACTTATATCTGAATGATGTGAAGCCCAGCAGAGAGGGAGTTTTCCGTTCTCAGTATTCCCATAGTCCCTATAAACCAGATGTTTGGCCATAATTTGCTATGATTGCCAAAGGCCCTGACAAACCACTTAACTGGCAGCCATCTCATTATATTATTATCTACTTTTCTTCCTTACTATTACACCAACTTCCCAAATCAGTCTTGCACAAACCACAAATAAATGGGTGTCTGATACTACTTTCTTCTCTGCCAATCATCTTATCAAGTTATGCCAATAATATTTACTGTGTTTGCCAAGCATGGGCAACCCATACAGCACCCAGTTTTTTGTTTGTTTGTTTGTTTGCTGTTACCTTTACATCTCATCTTCAATAAGCTTTCACCGTTGACCTATGGCCTCTATGGTGTTACCATCCTTGACCATCCTAATTCAGATATATTAGTTAACCATAGCTTTTATTCTTAATTGAAACTTACACGTCAAATTCATAGAGGATTAAAATAACTTTCTTTTCTTTTTTCTCTCTTTCCAAATTCCCCTCCTGTGTCTTCCATCCCCATAGCCTAGCTCTGGACTTCTTCAGTTCAACCACTGTTGACCACAATCCTCAAGTGAATCTAGATTAATCTTTTGTCTGCTTTGGCCACTCCTACAGCTCACTGCCAACACTTCTGTGATAATAAATCACAGAATATATTTAGGGGATGCTTAAAAAGGGGAAACATAAAATTAAGATCAAATAGCCTGACATTTCACCCTTAAATGATGAAATCATGGACAGATATTTTAAAAACTCCTATGCTGTTAATAATTTTTATTTTGTTCATATTTTTTCTTAACTATCTGTTTTTCTAAGTTTCCTCATTAATGCATAGGACCCTAAGTGAAAAGCAACCTTGTCTTTGTTTTTATGAGTTACTATTGTTATTGCATATCAGTGATTTTAAGTTATAAAACCAAAAATTTTTCATTTCATGTTTGTTTAATATAGGATTAGATATTTAGTATTTGGTTTGTCATTGCACATATGTAGCAGTGGATTTTTTGCAGGCTGAATATGTTATCCTCACTAAAGTGACAAGAGTGGCTTGATTGCTCGGGTAAAGTAATCAAGTGATATAAAAGGGAGGTTTACTTCACAAAATGCCATGAGGCCACAAGAAGAAACCCAGATCAGTAGAAGAAATCTTTGAGGACAACATCTATACATTGTGAGTAAAATTTTGTTACGCTGATTTTCTCTCTGTGTCTCTCTTGATATATATTTGTTAATTATTATGGAGTGTGGATTTTTGTTGTGATGGAAAAGGATTATTTTTCATTAATGTAGCCCCACTGAGAGTGAACTTAACCAGTATACATCTTTCAGAATTTGTTTATAAGAACTTATCTTGCAAGCAGTAGGAAACAAATTGAAAAGAATATTTGAGCCAGACTGCCTTTGCACTTACTACATTATCTTATACAATGACTCCAGAGACTACACCTCCTGAGAAAATACAACATTTTCGTTAATAATGTGGTATAGTGCTATAATAGGAGAGACATCAAAGTAGTTGGTCATACATTACCCTTTACAAATTTTGGGTTTTTTCTCTCCACACTCCTTGAATTCATCATTCTCTGTATCCTAATTACCACATCCCTCTCGCTCTCATTTATAGCCTAATTCACTGTTTATGAGTAAAATTTAAAAAAATCCTTAAAAACATGTTAAAGGTTCTGAAGCAAGTAAGTAGACTACGAAATAATTGAGTGTAAATCCTCCTGAATATCTGAACACTTGGTAAAGAATTACATTGTGCGTGTATGTGTATCTGTGTGTATTCATGCATGCGTTAAGTACTGGTGCTTCTCTCTTCTAGAGCTAAATTTTTGAATGACTTACCAACAGATGAATTGTCAGCTCCTATGATCTTATCTAGTTGTAGCCCCATTCGTGGATTGGGATTGTTTATACACTCATCTTTGTGAATATTTTTATTTGAGGCCTCACATGATGAAGAGAATCATAAATTCTCTCCTTCAGTTGTCTCTCATTTAAGTTTTAGATTAACTGCCTACCAACAAGAGTCTCTCAGTCTATCGGATATACCAATTGGGTAAGATTTATCCCTACTTTAGCTGCATCATCTCTACCAAATTTTATAATTACTCTTTAACATTAATAAATACAGTATTTTTGTCCTCATTCTGTGTGCTCCAATAACTCTTCAGTAGTAAGAAATCTGATTTCCTTCCTCCATTTATATACCTGATATATAATCTTTTTACCTTCTGTACTTTAGCTCATACTATTACCCTGGCCACAGATGATTTCCTCAAAATTGAACCATATAATGGAATACTTCAGGTATTTTAAATTCTAGAAAAAAAATCAACCTCATTTAAAACAATTTTTAAGGAATTCGGATATCAGTTATCATCTATATCTTTTTGTCTAAGGTCATTGAATAACTCAGAGACATTTCACATCTGTACATAGATATGCTTCATTTCTTATGGAGGGCTGTTGTCAGTAAGAAAAGACAAGACAAAATTTGAAGAAGAGAGAGATGAATAAAGTAATAGTGTGGGAATATATTTCATTTGGTAAGTTGATTAGCTGGTGGATTTTAAGTACCAGTCTGAGAAGACTGCATTCCGCATGTTGGCTTAGGGAAACCATGGAAACAAGTTCAGTCTCTGTTATCCTTGAGAGTTTACTTGTGGGGTGGAGAGGCTGGTAATATCTACAAGTGTGATATCTGCTAGTGCATTTCCATTGCCCCTTCATCTTAGTAAGTTAAGGTCTATACCTTTTCCTTCACTGAACTTTTTACTTTTACTCTATTTTTTATTGCAGTTATGTTTTAAAGGACCATATTTACACATGATGATTTTAATGTCTGTGTTAGTTTGCTAAGGCTTCCATAACAATGTAACATAAAATGCATGGCTTAAACAATAGTTATCAATTGTCTGACAATTCTGAAGACTAGAATCACAATATCACGGCATTGTCAGGGTCATACTGCCTCAGAAAGTGCTAAGGAAAGATCTCTTTCAGGCTTTTCTTGTACCTTCTGTTAGTTTCTTGGTTTCTGGCAGCATAACTCCAAATTCATCTACTGATTTCCTTGTGCATATAGTTTTCCTCTTCTACAGGGACACATACTTACATCAGACAATAAAAACATTAAGCCGGCCAGGCGCGGTGGCTCACGCCTATAATCCCAGCACTTTGGGAGGCCGAGGCGGGCGGATCACGAGGTCAGGAGATCACGACCATCCTGGCTAACACGGTGAAACCCTGTCTTTACTAAAAAAAAAAAATACAAAAAAAATCAGCTGGGCGTGGTGGCGGGCACCTGTAGTCCCAGCTACTCCGGAGGCTGAGGCAGGAAAATGGCGTGAACCCAGGAAGTGGAGCTTGCAGTGAGCGGAGATCGAGCCACTGCACTCCAGCCTGGGCGACTGAGTGAGACTCTGTCAAAAAAAATTAAATTAAATTAAGCCAAATATTGTTACAGGAGACAAAGAAGGTCATTGCGTAATGATAGAGAGGTCAGTTCATCAGGAAGAGGTATAACAATGATAAATATATATGCACCCATCATCAGAGCACCTAAATATGTGAAACAAACATTGACATAACTTAAGGGAACAATACGCAGCAGTACATTACTAGTAGGAGGCTTCAATACCTCACTTTCAATGATGGATAGAAATCCAGATAGAAAATCAGTAAGTAAACAGATTTGAATAACACTGTAGAACAAGTGGATTTAACAGATATACAAAGAACAAGCCACCCAACAGCAACAGAATACATCTTCTTCTCAAGTACACACAGAACATCTTTGAGGATAGATCATATGTTACATCAAAAAAGAAATTTTAAATTTAAAAAGATTGAAATCATGCCTAATGTCTTTTTCAATGTTAAAGGAAGGAAACTAGAAATCAATAACAAAAGATAACTAGAACAATGTATAAATATGTGCAAATTAAACAATACACTGAACAACCAATGGGTCAAAAAAGAAATTAAAAGGAAAATTTAAAAATATTTTGAGACAAAAGGGAAAACAGAACATCTCACAACTTATGGGTTGCATCAAAAGCATTACCAAGAGGAAAGTTTATAGTGACAAATACCTACTATAAAAGAGAAGAGAAATCCCCCCAAAACAACTTAACTTAGTATACCCAAAGGAACTGGAAAAAGAAAAAACAACTATATCATAACTGAGCAGAAAAAGAAAATGACAAAAATTAGAGCAGTAATAAGTAGAAGAAAAAATCAACAGGAAAATAATTACTAGAGTTTGACATTTTTAAAAAATTACAAAATGGTAATCCCTTAATGAAACTAACAAATAAAGGGAGAACTCAAATAAAACCGGAAGTGAAAGAAAAAAACATTATAACTGACATCATAAAAATTAAAAGGGGCTGATATGAACAATTAGATGCCAAGAAAGTGGAAAAACTAGAAGGAATACATAAATTCCTAGACACATATCACCTATCTACTATAGCTGAATCATAAGGCAGAAAATAGGTTTTTGAACATACTAAAACAGATAAGGAGATTTAATAAGTAATCAAAATCTTCACAACAAAGAAATACCCAGGACCAGATGGCTTTTCTAGTGAATTCTATCAAACATTTAAAGAATTAACACTAGTCATTCTCCAGCTCTTCCAAAACATTGAAGAAAATACTTTCTAACTCATTTAATAAGGCCAACATTAACCTTATACCAAAGCTAAATGAAGACACTACAAAAAAAAAAACTATAGTTCAATATCTGTGATGAACCTAGATACAAAAATCCTCAACAAAATATTAGTAAACTCCTGGGTGCAGTGGCTCATGCCTGTAATCCCAGCATTTTGGGAGGCAGAGGAACGAGGACAGCATGAGCTCAGGAGTTCAAGTCCTGCCTGGGCAACATGGTGAGACCCCAATCTTCATGAAAGGGAAAAAAAGACAAAATACTATCAAACCAAGCTCAATAGCGCATTAAAAGGATCATACATCATGAACCAGCAGGAATTACCTCTGGAATGTAAGAATGGTTCAGTATATGCAAATCAATCAATGTGACACATCACATTCACAGACTGAAGGATAAAAAAATGCATGATCATCTCAACCTATACAGAAAAAGCATTTGACAGAATTCAACACTCTTTCATGACAAAATCTCTCAAGAAAGTATATATGGAAGGAATTTACCTCAACATGATAAGAACCATCTATGAAAAGTCCAAAGCTAATATACTCAATGATGAAAAACTGAACCTTTTCCTTTAAGAACAGGTACTAGACAAGGATGTTCACTCTTGTCAATTTCATTCCACATAGTAAAAGTTCTAGTCAGAGCAGATAAACAAAAGAAATAAAAGCCATCCATATCATACAGGAATAAATATCTCTTTTTGAAGATGGCATGATCACATATGTAGAAAATCTGAAGACTCAAAACAACCAAACATTTTTAAAACTAACACATAAATTCAGTAATGTTACAAGATGGAAAATTAACATTCACATATCACTGATATTTGTCTATATTAACAAATAACTATCTGAAAATAATTAAGAAACATCCCATTTATGATGGTATGATTGTATGAAAATGAGTAAAGTACTCAGGAATAAATTTAATGAAGGAGATGAAAGTCTTCTGTACTGCTAATAGAAAACATTGATAAAAGATATTAAAGAAGACACATAAATGGAAAGACATCTTGTGTTCATGTATTAGAAGATTTAGTGTTGTTAAAATGGCCAAAATACCCAAAGCAATCTAGTGATTTCATGTGATCCTCATCAAAATCCCAGTGGCATTTTTACAGAAATAGAAAAAAAATCCAAGAAATCATAGGGACCTACAAAAGATTCCAAATAGCCAAAGTAATCTTGAGCAAGAGCATCAAAGCCAGAGGCATTGCATTTTCTGATTTCAAAATATAACACAAATTACAGCAATTAAGTCAATTTGGTAGTGGCATAAGATAGACATATTCACCAATGAAACAGAGTGGAGAGTCCAGAAATAAGCCCACACATGTACAGTCAACCGATCTTTGACAAGGGCACCAATACTACACAATGAGGAAAGCATTGGGGTTTTTCAACAAATGGTGTTACGAAAACTATATTTATATGCAAAAAGATGAATTTGGGTCCTTTTCTTACACTATACACAAAACCAACTCAGCACAGATGAAAGACAAATGCGTAAGACCAGAAACTGCAAAACTTTTAGAACAAAACAGAGGGAAAGCTTCTTGAAAGTGCTTGTTACAATGATTTCTTGGATATGACACAAAAAGCACAGGAAACAAAAGCAAAAATAGGAAGAGAGACTACATCAACCTAAAAAGCTTCTGCACAGCAAACGAAACAACAGAGTCTAAAGGCAGCCTAAGGAATGGGAATAAATATTTGCAAGCCGCAGATCTGATAAAGGGTTAATATTTAAACTATACAAAGAAATCACAAAACTCAATAGAAAAGCAACCCAATTTAAAAATGCACAAAGGAATTCCATAGACATTTCTTCAAAAAAGACATACAGAAGGTCAACAGACACATGAAAAGATTTTAAACATCACAAGTCATCAGGGAAAAGCAAATCAAAACCATAATGAAGTATCACTTTACGAGTGTTAGGATGGCTATTATAAAACAAAACTATAATGATATAAATGTTGCCAAGGGTGTGGAGAAACTGGGATGCTTGTATAGTGTTGTTGCAAATGTAAAATGGTGCAGCAACTATGGAAAATAGTATGGAGGTTATTCAAAACATTAAACATGCAACTATCATATGATCCAGCAATCTCACTTCTGGGTATCTGTTCAAAAGAATTGAAATCAGGGTCTCAAAGAGATGTTAGCACTCTGTCACTGCAGCACTATTCACAATAACCAAGAAGGGGAATCAACAACCTAAATGTCCATTAATAGATGAATGAATAAGTAAAATGTCTCATATACCTACAATGGAATATTATTCAGCCTTAAATTGAACATTCCATAATATGTAACCACACGGACAAAACGTGTGAACATTATGCTAAGCAAAATTAGCCAGTCTCAGAATGACAAATATTACATGATATTTGAGTTATTTAAATTAGTCAAACTCAGACACACAGGGTAGACTGGTAGTTGTTAGGAGGTAGGGGGAGAAGGAAATGGAGACTCGCTGTTCATTGTTTCAGTTATGCAAGGTGAATAAGTTCCAGAGATTAGGTATACAACATTATGCCTATGGTAAATACTGTATTGTGCCCTTAACTTGAGATCATAGGTTGATCTCAGATTAAGTATTATCACAATAAGGAAAAAATGAAAAAATATCCTTATGTGAATAAGATAACTAAATTTATTAGATGTTAAAGTCCAAGAAAAACAAAATTTGAATCAGTTAGAATATCATGTTAATTTTATTTCTATATGTAGATAAAATGAGAGAGTGAATATAGTTTTATAATCCAGCTATTTAACAGGTACAATTTTTCCATTTATTATCTTGATCAGGAAGGTTGCATTAACTTGTAAGTAAAATTACTTATGAAATATTTTATTTTATGTTACTTAGAATAAGTAAACTTCCCATTAGTTTACTTGCTTCTTATTTTATAATTCAGTAACAAAGGCCAGTAGCATTATGAAAGCTTAAGCAGCTTTCTCTGCTGGACTTATAGGAGTAGCATAAAATATAACTGGAAGATTTTTCCTAGAAATCCTTGAGTTTCCTTTATTTAAATCTATAAATATAGGGCTTATAGTTTTTACAAGCCAGGCAAAACAGTTATCTTCCTGAAATTACAGGAAATCATATAGTTAAATGTATTAATTTACTCCAGAAATAGAGAAGTTATGCAAATACATTTTTCAAAAAAATTAGCTCGTACTCCCCAAACAAAATTTTTAATTAACTTTGGGCAAGTTGTTATAAAGTAGCAAGCCTTAAAAGTGGAACAAAAAGTATTGTTTTTTATTTAGAATATTGACTAAAGAACAAAATAACAATATAATTAACACTACTGGATCCTTCAGAAGAGTGTTACTGGTAAAATATGAAAGTTCTATAAAAGTCCTTATGAATCCAGCAAGGATAGTTATTTTTCCAGTTGGCAGAGAACAGTGAGAGGCTCCCAGCCAACAGACGGTAATAAGCCAGGACTGTCAGACATAAAGTTGCAAGAAAATGAATTGTGCTAAGACTGAATGAGCTTGGAAATGGATTCGATCTCAGTTGAGCCTCCAGATGAGAACACAGTCTGGCCAACCTCTTCATTACAGACTTGTGAGATCCCTGAGTAAAAGATCTAACTAAGCTATGGTCAGATGCCTGATTCACTGAAATTCTGAGATAAATGTGTGTTATTTTAAGTCACTAGATTTGGGATAATTTTTTTATACATCAATAACTATTGTCCATTTTAGAAAATAGGTTCCCTTTCTCTGCTTTCTGTAGTATTATTTAAAGAGGTTTGAAGAGATAATAGCGCTACCCAATCGTTGCTTTGCATGTTAATTTTAAAAAATGCTGAACACCTTCTGCTGGAATTTTGTGTCTTCTGATACACAATTCAAAAGAATATCATTATAAGAGATTCAAAATTTCACATATGGGGCCATTTTTATACAAACATCTTCTTTGGTATAGGAATTCCAATTTTGTGGATGTTGTTAACTATCTGGTGCCATAATTATTAAAGACAAAATGGGTGGATTTGAGAGGTGTAAAGAAAACAACCATTTTGGGGATTAAAAAAATCATAGTTTCATGTAATACCAAACAAAGACAGATGGCTCTATAATTGGAAAGTGAATAAACTAATCAATTCTAAAACTTTGGATATCATTAAACGTTGGAATCCAACTAATAAAGTAAATAAGAAAAATCCCAATTTGTAGTCATCTGCCACTTGAAAGAAAATAGACTGTCACCTAACAGAAATCTTTAAATGAATATACTATGAAATTAAAAACCAGAACACATGCTGATTAAGGAAGACATAATTGTCAGTGTGTAAATCAAAATCAGACCAAAAATATTATTTTATAAGAAACACTTAGCACTTTTAGAAGGAATTAAGGATAATGAGCTAAATGCTTAAATGTTCTAGGAGTGTCAAGTATATGTTTCAACAGAACATTTTATTTTCAGTATCTCAGTGAAACCTCCTGATACATGTCAAAAATAACTCAAAGACATATATAATTGTCTAGTCAGAAACTGAGAGTATATTTTGGTGGAGCGAATCTTAGGGATATTTTGGCCAATAATCAAGGGATTATACCTCCATGCTTAGACACAACATAGCTTACAGTGTTGGGGTTTTTTTGTTTGTTTATTTTTGCAACAGGAAGTTTCCAATCCCTAAGACATCACTATCAAGCAGAACCATTTTCAACAAAGCTCTTTTCATTTTTTGTTAATACTCAGATAAAATTCATATTGATTACCTCCAAGATATGCCACAGAGGCTCCCTTTCTTGAAATGTTTATATATTAAAGTAGAACTGGAGACTCCTCTGTCTCTGGATGGGTAAACAAAGAGAAGTTTGCCAAGAGGAAAGATTACTGAACACAATATGTTACAGGTTACTTATTTTTCTATAAAAAATTAGTCTAACTTAGTGACTTATAACAAAATTTATATTATGATTTCTCACAAATGTATAGGCCAGGAATTCAGGCAGAGTTTGGCTGGGCAAGTTTTTCATATGTGATGTCAACCAATGTTCATCTGGTGGTATTCAGCTGGTAGTTTGGCTGATGTTGAGGGTCTGAGGTACTTTTATTCAGTCTATGACTTGAGCAAGATGGCCAAAAGTCTGGGTTTGGTTGGGTCTGTGTATTAGAGAGGCTACATAATACCTCTGTAGTACAGTTTCTCCTTACATTACAGTGTTCCAGGAGCAAACATTCTGGTTGTTCTAGCCAGACACTTGAAAGTCTTCTTATGATTTAGCTTCAGAAGTACCAGAATGTCAAATTTGCCAAGTTATATTACTCAAGCAAGGAGGAAAGCCAGGTCAGATCCAAGTGTGGTTGAGAAGGTGATGAAGAGGAGGAAGATATACTATTTCACATGAGAAAGTGGCACGTATGTTTGTATGAGGAATATATAGATGACATATGTCATAAACACAAGCTACTTAAGTCCATACTCTGGCTTCAACAATTCAAATTTGGTTTTGAATTTTTTTAATAGACTATAATATTTGGAACAGTTTTAGGTTCTCAGCACAATTGAGGGGAAGGTAGAGAGATAACCCAAATAGCTCCTTCTTGCATACATGCACACATCTTATCAACATTTCTCTCCAAAGTGGTATATTTGTTACAATTGATGAATCTATATTGACACATTATCACCCCAAAATCATCATTTATATTAGGGTTCACTCTTGATGTACATTCTATGGGTTTGGACAAATACATAACGACATATATCCAACATTGTAGTATTACAGATAATCCTTCTGCACCTCTAAAAATCCTCTGTGCTGTTCTGTTTATTCCTCCTTCCCCACTAACACCTGAAAACTGCTGACCTTTTCAATGTCTCCATAGATTTTTTCAATTTTAGCTGTTGTATTTGCATTAAAACAGTATGTGATCTTTTCAAAATTGGTTCCTTTACTTAGCAAAGGATTATGCATTTAAGTTTCATAAAAAACTTATGCATTTAAGTTTCCTTCATGTCTTTGTGTAGCTTGATATTTTGTTCTTTTAATAGCTGAATAATACTACATTGTCTGGATATGCTACACCTTATTTAGCTGTTCACCTACTTAGGGACATCTTCTAAGTTTTGGCAATTATGAATAAAACTGATATAATATCCACATGCAGATGTTTGGACATAAGCTTTCACTTCCTTTGAATAAATTCTAAGGAGTGCACTTGCTGATCATATGGAAGAATAGGCTTACATTTTTAAGAAACTGACAAATGTATTGCAACAGTTTTTTAATAGTATGAATTTGACCAAAAATCAATGAGAGTCTATCATGCTCTACACCATCACTAACATTTGATGTCATCAGCATTTCAGATTTCGGCCATCATAGTATGTAATATGGTATGTTACTGTTGTATTAATTTTCATTTCACTGATGATATAGTATGTCGAACATCTTTTCATACATGTTTATTTGCCATCTGTATATCTTCTTCATCAGTTGTCTGCTAAAGTCTTTGGCATATTTTTAATCAATTGTTTTCTTATTTTTGAGTTTTAAGAGTTATTTCTCTATTTTTTAATAACAATGCTTTGTCAGAAACATCTTTTGAAAATATTTTCTCCCATTCTGTCTTCTCTTTTCATTCTCTTGATGGTGCATTTATAAAAGAAGAAATTTTTACTTTTAATGAAGTCCAGCTATCAATTCTTTCTTTCAAGAATTGTGTCCTTGGTGTCATATCTAAAAAGTTATAATCAGGCTCAAATTTGTCTAGATTTTCTCCTACCTTATATATTAGTTGTATAATTTTTTATTTTACATTTAAATATATGATAAATTTTGAGTTTATTTCTGTGAAAAATGTATGGTCTACATCTAGATTCATTTTTGGCATGTATATATTTTTTTCAGCACCATTTGTTGGAAAGGCTATCTTTTCTTCATTTTGTTGCCTGTAAGCCATGGCCTGAGCTCTACGTTTGCCCTTTTTAGCCATGGCTGGAGCAGATGGGAAGCAGAGCACCAAATAATTATACTGCAAACAGCAGAGGGACTCTAGGCCCAACCAATGATGCCATTTTTTTCTCCTATTCCTCTGGGCCTGTGATGGGAGGGGCTGCTGCGTAGGTCTCTAACATGCCCTGGAGACATTTTTCTTGTTGTTTTGGTGATTAAGATTCAGCTCCTTGTTATGCAAATTTCTGCAGTCAGCTTGAATTTTTCCTCAGAAAGTGGCATTTCCTTTTTTATCACATTGTCAGGGTGCAAACTCTCCAAACTTTTATGCTCTGCTTCCCTTTTAAAACTGAATGCCTTTAACAGCACCCAAGTCAGCTCTTGAACACTTTGCTGCTAAGAAATTTCTTCTGCTGGATACCCTAAATGATCTTTCCCAAGTTCAAAGTTCCACAATTCTGAAGGGTAGGAATAAAATGCCACCAGTCTCTTTGCTAAAACATAAAAAGGGTCACCTTTGCTCCGGTTCCCAACAAGTTCTTCATCTCCATCTGAGACTGTCTCCAACTAGATTCTACTGGAGCCGTGTGGAGCCTATGCCATAATACTTCCCTGTTTTCATAGCCCTGGGCCTTAACCCAACCCTGCCAACTGACATCTCTGTGCAACCCCTGGAAATAGCTCCCATGTTCTCCCACAGGACCAGCATTGTCATGCCCCTCTGCACCTGGATCCACCACAAAACCCATAAAGTTGTTGCCCTCAAGCCTTTTTACAGGTTAAGGCTTTTTTCTACTAAAGCTAGTCTGTAAAGTCTGGAAGAGGAGCCACCTTCTTCAGATGATCACACACTAAGACAAGGCTACAAGGAACACAAAAAAGTATTCATACAATACCAAAGGAACACAAATTTCTGCTAATAAACCATAAAGAAAGAAATGGAGATCTGAGTTGCCAAAAATAATTCAAAATTATTGCTTTAAAGAAGCTCAGCAAGCTATTAACACAAAAAGACAAATCAACAATTTCAACACAACAACACATAAACAAAATTAGAGGTTTAAAAAAGAGTTAAAAATCATAAAAGAGCCAGTTTTTGGAGTTAATACAGTTAATAGCCTGAGAAACATAGTGAGACCCTGTCTCTACCAAATTTTTTAAAAAATTAGGTGGGCATGGTGGTGCATACCTGTGTTTCCAGCTACTAAGGAGGCTGAGGTTGGAGGATTGCTTGAATCCAGGAGGTCATGGCTGCAATGAGCCATGATTATACCACTGCATTCCAGCCTGGGTAACAGAGCAAGACCCTTTCTCAACACACACACACACACACACACACACACACACATACTGTAATAGAAAGTGCAATGAAGAGTTTCAACAGTAGACTCAGTCAAGCAGAAGAAAAAAATAGTGAACTAAAAGAAACATCGTTTGACATTATATAGTCAGAAGAGAAAAGAGAAGAAAAGAATGAAAAATAGTAAAGGAAGCCTATGGGAGTGATGTGCCATTATCAAGTAAAGCAATATATGCATAATAGAAGTTTCCCCAGAGAATAGAAAGGAGAAGGAAGTGGAGTTATGTGACATTATTAAGTGAAGCAATATATGCATAATAGAAGTTTACCTAGAGAATACAAAGGGGCAGGAAGTTTATTAAAATAAATAATTACTGAAAACTTACATAATCTGGAGAAGAAAACGGACATCTAAGAAGATCAAAGATCCAAGGAGCCCAAATGATTCCACATATGTTGAACATAAAAATGTTTACACAAAGACACATTACAATTAAGTTGGCAAAAGTCAAAAGCAGACAGAATTTTGAAAGTAGCAAGAGAAAAGCAATTTGTAATGTGCAAACCTCTATAAGATTATCAGCTGATTTCTCAGGAGAAATCTTGCAGTTTGAGAGAGTGGGATAATCTATACAAAGTACTTAATGAAAAGAAATGAACTGCCAATCATAAACACTATACCCAGCAAAACTATCTTTTAAAATGAAGGAGAGGTAAAATCTTCTGTCAAACAAACACTGACAGAATCATTACCAGATCTTCCTTATGAGAAAAACTTGAAGGTTTTTAAAATGGGAACAAAATTGTGCTAATGATTTTGCATATAAAAGAGTATTTTACCAGTAAATGTAATATATAGACACACAGTAGTGACATTAATGTTGGTGCATAAATTAATGTTAACTCCAATATAAAAGTTAGACAAAAATATTAATAACTATAACAAAAAATTGATTAATGATATATAATATTAAAATGAGTAATTCTGACTTCAGTAATACAAGTATGTTGGGTGGTTGTTTAGGTTTTTTATTTTCTGAGTACTCCTTAGGATCAGTTTGTATCTCTAGAAACCTTGATGTGATTTTTGGCTGAGAAAACAATGAATCTGTAGATCATGTTGGGAAGAACTGACATTTTAACAATACTGAACCTTATGATCCATGAATATGAACTATATCTCTATGTGCTTAGATATTTGATTTCAGTAATCAGCATTTGGTTTATTTCTGCATATAGTTTCTGAATATATTTATATTTTTTAGATTTCTACCTAAGTACTTTGGGTTTGGGGTGCTTTTAAAAATAGTATTATTCCTGTTAAACTACTATTGATGTTCTTCACAGAACTAGAGAAAACTATTTTAAAATTCATATAGAACCAAAAAAAAAAAAAAAAAAAGAGCCCGAATAGTCAAGGCAATCCTAAGCAAAAAGAACAAACCTGGAGACGTCACACTACCTGACCACAAACTATACTACAGCAACCAAAACAGCATGGCATTAGTATAAAAACAGACACATAGACCGATGAAACAGAATGCAGAACTCAGTAATAAGACCATGCACCTACAACTATTTGATCTTTGACAGGATTCCCTATTCAATAAATGGTGCTGGGAGAAACTGGCTAGCCATATGCAGAAGATTGAAACCGGATCCCTTCCTTACACCACATACAAAAATTAACTCAAGATGAATTAAGTACTTAAATGTAAGACCCAAAACTATAAAAACCTCGGAAGACAGCTTAATCAATACCATTCAGCACATAGACACAGGCAAAGATTTCATGATGAAGATGCCAAAAGCAATTGCAACAAAAGCAAAAATTGACAAATGGAATCTAATTAAACTACAGAGCTTCTGCACAGCAAAAAGAAACTATCAACAGAACAAACAGACAGCCTACAGAATGTGAGAAATGTTTTGCAAACTATGCACCTGATGAAGGTCTGCTATATAGCACCTATAAGGAACTTAAATAAATTTACAAGAAAAAAAAACATAAAAAAGTGGGCAAAGAACATGAACAGACACTTCAAAAGATGACATACATGTGGCCAACAAGCATATGAAAAAAGCTCAACGTCACTGATCATTACAGAAATATAAGTTAAAACCACAATGAGTCACCATCTCATGCCAGTCAGAATGGCTATTATTTGAAAGGTCAAGGCCGGGCACGGTGGCTCACGCTTGTAATCCCAGCACTTTGGGAGGCTGAGGTGGGAGGATCACGAGGTCAGGAGATCGAGACCACAGTGAAACCCCGTCTCTACTAAAAATACAAAAAAATTAGCCAGGAATGGTGGTGGGCGCCTGTAGTCCCAGCTACTCCGAGAGGCTGAGGCAGGAGAATGGCGTGAACCCGGGAGGCGGAGCTTGCAGTGAGCCGAGATTGCGCCACTGCACTCCAGCCTGGGCGACAGAGGGAGACTCCATCTCAAAAAAAAAAAAAAAAAAAGGTCAGAAAATAACGGATACTGACAAGGTTATGGAGGAAAAGGAATGCTTATACACTGTTGGTGGGAGTGTAAGTTAGTTCAGCTATTGTGGAAGGCTGAGGTTATGCTTGTGTATCTCCAGGCCAAAACAAGAGGCCAATTTGGATACCATCAAGACACCTGAAACCTTATCATGAGCCAGATGCTGAGGAAGAGATTTGGGAGGCACCCAAAGACTCCCCGGTTGCAGCCATGTCGAGACTGATAATGAGGCCTCTTTCCTGCTTGTAGTGGGTGATTTAAAACTTGATCTCACTAATTATCATATGATTTGTCAATAATGTATATTGTCTTCTGGTGTGAATTCTTCCTTGTATAATACTGATCATTCTATTTTAGCAGTAAGAGCCTGAGAAGGAGTATGGATACCTGTAAAGATTTCCCATCCTTGGGAAGCCTCTCCTTCTGTGCATATTATTACTGAAATTCTTCAAAAGATTTTGAGGCGCTCTCAGTGTTTCATTGCTACTTTAATTTTAATCATTATCATTCCACATTACAAACAGCAGACTATGTAAATAATTGGCAGAAAAATTCTACTCTGCTGTGGAATTCCCAAACTAATATAGACCAGAAACTGGCTAATCAAATCAATGATCTCCGATAAATTGTAATCTGGCTAAGAGATCGAGTAACTAGTTTAGAATATAGAATGCTGTTACAATGTGACTGGAATACTTCTGATTTTTGCATGACTCCTCATTTGTATAATGAAACAGAGCATGAGTGGGAAATAATTAAGAGACATTTAAAGGGTCATACTGGAAATTTATCTTTGGATATTGCAAAACTGAAGGAACAAGTATTTCAAGCCTCTCAGGCACGTCTGACGCTAATGCCAGGAACTGAAGTGTTTGAAGGAGCTGCAGATGGATTAGCAGCTATTAACTGGTTAAAATGGATCAAGACATTTGGAGGCTCTGTGATTTCAATGATGATTGTGCTTTTAATTGGTGTTGTCTTTGTGTAGTCTGTAGATGCGGATCCTAAATTCTGTGAGAAGTAGCCCACTGTGAAAAAGCTGCCTTTGCCTTTATTGCTTTGCAAAAACAGAAAGGGAGACATGCAGGAAACAATCCCTAAGCCTGTCATAAACAGGCCTTAAAGAAACTGGCCATAAACAGGATTTCTGCAGCAATGTGACATGCTCTTGATGGCTATCACACACACTGCTAGAAGTTGTTGGTTTACTGGAGCAAGGCAAGGAACACCTGGCCCACCTGGAGTGGAAAACTGCTCAAACCACAAAGAGTAGCAGGAGTGGCCTGTACCTTAACAATATATTTTTGCTGCAGATAATCAGCCAAAGCTTATTTCTCTTCTCCTCACTAAGAAAGCTTTGTTTCCCATAAGGAATGCTTTCAGTTAATCTATAATCTATAGAAGCAATGCTTATCACTGCCTTGCTGTCAATAAATATGTAGGTCAAACTCTGTTCGTGGCTCTCAGCTCTGAAGGTTGTTAGCCCCCTGATTCTCACTTTGCACTCTATTTCTGTGTCTTTGTCTTCAATTCCTCTAGCGCTGCTGGGTTGGGGTCTCCACGGCCAAGCTGGTCTTGGTATCTCCTGGTACCTGATATGGAGCATTGAATTGGCAAATTTGTTTTCTCCATTCCTGTCCAAAGCCCCACCAGAAGAAATTTGCCTTCAGTTGGCAAGGCTTACAATATACCTTTACTAAGGGGTATGTCAACTCTACAGCTTTGTGTCATAATCTTATTCAGAGATACCTTGATCACTTTTCACTTCTGCAAAATATCGCACTGGTCCATCACATTGGTGACATTATGCTGACTGGAGCCAGTGAGCAAGAAGTAGCAAACACACTGGACTTATTGGTGAGATATTTGCATGCCAGAGGATAGGAAATTAATCTGACTAAAATTCAGGGAACTTCTACCTCAGTAAAATTTCCAGGGGTCCAATGATGTTGGGACTGTCGAGATAATCCTTCCAGGGTGAAGGATAGGTTGCTGCATTTGGCCCCTCCTACAATCAAAAAAGAGGCACCACACCTAGTGGGCCTATTTGGATTTTGGAGGCATCACATTCCTCAGTTGGGTATGTTACTCCAGCCCATTTATCAAGTGACCAGAAAAGCTGCAAGTTTTGAGTGGGATCCAGAACAGGAGAAGATTCTGCAAGAGACCCAAGCTGCTGTGCAAGCTGCTCTGCCACTTGGGCCATATGACCCCACAGATCCAGTGGTGCTTGAGGTGTCAGTGGCTGATAGGGATGCTGTTCGCAGCCTTTGGCAGGCCCCCATAGGTGTATCAGAGCAGAGGCCCCTAGGATTTTGGAACAAGGCCCTGCCATCTTCTGCAGATAACTACTCTTCTTTTGAGAGACAGCTCTTGGCCTGTTACTGGGCTTTGGTGGAAATTGAATGTTTGACTATGGGTCATCAAGTCACCATGTGACCTGAACTGCCTTTCATGAACTGGGTGCTTTCTGACCCATTTAGCCATAAATCAGGTCATGCACAGCAGCATTCTATCATCAATGGAAGTGGTATATACGTGATTGGGCTCGAGCAGGTCCTGAAGGTTCAAGTAAGTTACAAGAGGAAGTGGCTCAAATGCCCATGGTCTCCACTCCTGCCACCCTGCCTTCTCTTCCCCAGCCTGCACCAATGGCCTCATGGGGAGTTATCTATGATCAGTTGACAGAGGAAGAGAAGACTAGGGCCTGATTCGCAGATGGTTCTTCATGATATGCAGGCATCACGCGAAGTGGACAGCTCTAGCACTACAGACCCTTTCTAGGACATCTCTGGAGGATAGACATGAAGGGAAATATTCCCAGTGCACAGAACTTCAAGCAATGCACCTGGTTGTGGATTCTGCATAGAAGGAGGAATGACCAGATGTGCAATTATATACTAATTCACGGGCTGTAGCCAATGGTTTGGCTGGATGTTCTGGGACTTTGGAGAAGCATGATTGAAAAATCGGTGACAAAGAAATTTTGGGAAGAGGTATGTGGATGGAACTCACTGAGTGGTCAAAAACTGTGAAGATATTTGTATTCCATGTAAGTGCTCACCAACAGGTGACCTCAGCAGATGAGGATTTTAATAATCAAGTGAATAAGATGACCCTTTCTGTGGACACCACTCAGCCTCTTTCCCCAGCCACCCCGTCATCACCCAATGGGCCCATGAACAAAATGGCCATGGTGGTAGGGACAGAGGTTATGCATGGGCTCAGCAACATGGACTTCCACTCACCAAGGCTGATTTGGCTAAGGGCCACTGCTGGGTGCCCAATTTGCCAGCAGCAGAGACCAAAACTGAGCCCTCTATTTGGCACCATTCTTCAGGGTAATCAGCCAGCTCCCTGGTGGCATGTTGATTATATTGGACCTCTTCCATCATGGGAAGAGTAGAGGCTTGCCATCACTGGAATAGACACTTACTCTGGATATGGATTTGCCTATCCTGCACACAATGCTTTTGCCAGGCTACCATCTGTGGACTCACAGAATGCCTTATCCACCATCATGGTATTCCACACAGCATTGCCTCGGACCAAGGCACTTACTTTACAACTAAAGAAGTGTAGCAGTGGGCTCATGCTTATGGAATTCACTGGTCTTACCATGTTTCCCATCATCCTGAAGCAGCTGGATTGATAGAATGGTAGAATGGCCTTTTGAAGTCACAATTACAATGCCAACTAGGTGACTATACTTTTCATGGCCGAGGCAAAGTTCTCCACAAGGCTGTATATGCTCTGAATTAGCATCAGATATATGGTACTGTTTTTCCCATAGCCAGGATTCATGCTCCAGGAATCAAGGGGTGGAAGTGACACCACTCACCATTACCCATAGTGATCCACTACCAAACCTTTTGCTTCCTGTTTCTATGACATTTCGTTCTGCTGGCCTAGAGGTCTTAGTTCCAGAGGGAGGAATGCTGCTACCAGGATACACAACAATGATTCCATTAAACTGGAAGTTAAGATTGCCACCTGGACACTTTGGGCTCCTCCTACCTTTAAGTCAACAGGCTAAGAAGGGAGTTACAGTGTTGGCTGGGGTGATTTACCCAGACTATTAAGAGGAAATCAGTCTATTACTCCACAATGGAGGTAAGGGAGAGTATGCATGGAATACAGGAGATCCATTAGGGCATCTCTTAGTATTACCATGCTCTGTGATTAAGGTAAATGGGAAACTACAACAGCCCAATCTAGGCAAGACTACAAATGACCAGACCCCACAGGAATGAAGGTTTGGGTCACTCCACCAGGGAAATAAAAAAATTAAAAAAAGGACCTGCTGAGGTGCTTGCTGAAGGCAAAGGGAATACAGAATGGGTGGTAGAAGGTAGTCATCAATACCAGCCATGACCACGTGACCAGCTGCAGAAATGAGGACTGAAATTGTCATGAGTATTTCCTCCTTCTTCTGTTGAAAACATTTTTGTGCATGTATACACTTGTACTAAGAAAATATCTTCGTTTTATTTCCCTTCTCATTTATCATGTGACAAGATTTATTGACTTCATATCAGCATTTAAGTATTGTTAATTTTATGTAATAGTATTCGGATTGGAGATTGGTGCGTTTCCAGTTGTAGGAAGGATAGTTGTATTATTTTAGGCATAATTATGACCGTATTATTGTCTTTATTTGAAGATTATGCATGATCTCAAGAGATGTGTATGGGTTCAAGTTGACAAGGGGTGGACTTGCGATGGTTAATACTGAGTGTCAATTTGACTGGATTGAAGGATACAAAGTATTGATCCTGGGTGTGTCTGTGTGGGTGTTGCCAAAAGAGATTAACATTTGAGTCAGTGGGCTGGGAAAGTCAGACCCACCCGTAATCTGGGTTGCCACAATCTAATCAGCTGCCAGCACAGCTAGAATATATGCAAGCAGAAACATGTGAAAAGAGAGACTGGCCTAGCCTCCCAGCCTACATCTTTCTCCTATGCTGGATGCTTCCTGCCTTCAAACATCAGACTCCAAGTCCTTCAGTTTTGGAACTCGGACGGGCTTTCTTTGTTCTACAACCTGTAGATGGCCTATTGCGGAACCTTGTTATTGTGTGAGTTAATACTTAATAAATTCCCCTTTCTCTCTCTCTCTCTTTCTCTGTGTGTGTGTGTGTGTGTATGTGTGTGTGTGTGTGTGTGTGTGTGTGTGTGTGTATTCCATTAGTTCTGTCCCTCTAGAGAACCCTAACACACCATTTCACCACTGATGGGCACCTAGGTTGATTCCATGTCTTTGCTGCTGTTAAGAGTGCTGTGCTTCATCTCATTTTATAACCAGAAGAACCCAGAAGTTGAAAGAGAACTGTAATTATTATCCCACCTTATTTTGAAGTAAACTATCTATAAGTTTAAGTAATTTTCCAGAGACAGTGAAGGACAATGATTTAAAAAACCCTGAAAATTAAAAGTAAATTTTAAAAAATAAAGCATACGATGCCTTCTCACTCCTGCTTCATCCATTATATCAAGATTAGTAGTATAACAGAGCTCAGTCAGAAAAAGGGAAACCACGTGAGTGATTTTGGAGGGATATAATTAAATATAAGTAATTTGGTAAACAGCAATTGAAGAACAGAACAAGTTAAGGTAGACACCACGCTACTAATTGGCTACTAAATATGAACTACTAATTGCAAAAAAAATGATTCCATTCATGAAGCTAAGTAGCAAATGGAAAAGATTGGAGTTAGTTGAACCTAGAAGATGGTAGTGGCCCCACGGATCTCACACTCAGAATTCTAACAATAGGTATTGCTTAGCTGGTGCTGGAAGTTTGAGACATTTGTATAGAGCTCAAAGAACTGGAATCCAGAACCCTGAGTGTAACACACCAGACAGCAGACAATGAAGTTTTTCTGGAGTGAGTTTTAAAAAGTAGGGGGAGATTAAAATCAAGTATTGTTACCAGTGTAAAACCTATTATTCAGGAGACACTGATAAACAGGAAGAAAACAGATCTCCCAGATTTCTAATTTCCTATTCTTTCTCCCTGTTGCAAAACCCTGTAGGATGAGGTCTGGTTTAGCAGAAATACGGTTCCTATAAAGTAGAGTGAAAAAGAAGAAAGGATTTGGAAGCTGAAAGACAACAAGTTAAAAATTGGTACGCCACACATATGCCATGGCTTTTTTAGGAAATATGAAGTGGCAAGTTTTTCAGAAAAATAAACTTTCAAATTATTTAAAACAATGAAGAGTAAGTAGAAACACACTAGGAATTATTTTTTAATGTACCTTTTCTGGATACAGTTTTTGGAATTGGTACTGATTGCTTTTGTTTACCACTTTGACTCCGGTAAGGTGTCACATGAGGTTGACTCTGGGAGGGTGTCACCCGAGGTTGGCTCTGGGAGGGCGTCACAGGAGGTTGACTCTGGGAAGGCGTCACCCGAGGTTGACTCTGGAAAGGGGTCACAGGAGGTTGACTCTGGGAAGGCGTCAACTGAGGTTGCCTCTGGGAGGGCATCACAGGAGGTTGACTCTGAGAAGACATCACCCGAGGTTGACTCTGGGAGGGTGTCACAGGAGGTTGACTCTGGGAAGGCGTCACAGGAGGTTGACTCTGGGAAGGCGTCACAGGAGGTTGACTCTGGGAAGGCATCACCCAAGGTTGACTCTGGGGAGGTAACTCATGAGGTTGACGCTGAATTTTTTCCTCTTCTGCAGTTGGAGTTTGAACATCTTGCTGCTTTTTTATTGGCTTACTTTTTTTACAAAGTCGATAAAGGCAACATAATAAAATAAACAAAACAATAAGCAACAATATACACAGATAACAAAACTTCTTTTTCTTCTTTCTCTCAGGGGGTGGGCCACTGTCAACACTACCTCCATAGCCTTCTATCAGGCAGTTGGGAGGGTCCCACAGATAATTGCAATGGCAGTGATGTTTATTGTTGCAGATGCCCCTCTTGTTACAAAATGCAGGTGAGCAATTACTATTCAAGATGGTTATATGGACACAGTGCCTGTGGATGCATATATGATCTATCCCACACTCTGTTCCATCTTTCACTTCACCAATATCAGGTCCCTTCATCCCCAAATGGTAATCAGTACTCCAGCACATTATGTCATTGAAGCGAGCCCAATGCACAGTAGTATGATCACTCAAATTGGGAATTTCTGTCACATTCTCACACTGAATTCTTCCACACTGGACATCTGAGATATTACATTTTATATATGTAGCATTTTTGATACCACAGTGACCAACACGGTCACCTAAGGTGTTCAATTGTTTGTAGCAGGTCTCACTTGCAGTATTTGCCCCTGCACCAAAAATCCTCCTACACTGTTCATTGCGGTCATGACAGTTCTTTTCATAGCAGTAGCCCCTCTCCTTACAGGGAATTCCATCTTCCACATAAAAGTCATCTGGGCACTTATGGGAACTACCATTGCACCACTCTGGAAGATCACATTCATTGACCTCCTTTCTACACACTTGCCCTGATGGTAGGAACTTGCAGTCTTTGCAACAAAGCCCAAAAGCACAAGTAGAACCATCAGTCAGAGTGCAGTTTGACAGACAGCAGGGATCTTTTGCACAATGCTTTAAAAGTCCACAGTCACACTCTTCTCCTTCTTCAACAACACCATTCCCACAGCGCTTCACATTAAAGATGTCCTTTGTGTGTAGAGTTTCAAGCAAACACTTCGTCCTCTCTACAGTATATTCCCAAAAATCACCATAACTACAATTGCTAAATTTAGTTATTGGTGGGTTACCTTCATGCATTATGCATCTAGGTTGTGAACAACGACATGTATCCTCATCATGGTTCATGCCCAAATTATGACCTAGATGATGAGCCACTGCAATTGAAAAAGTGCCCAAAGTTTTGTTCATGAAAGTAACAATTGCACAACTACGGTGTGGTGTACACATTCCTCTAAAAGCTCCTATGCCACTTAACCCTCTTAATCCTAGAGTTGTGAAAAGATGTGAGGTGTCATGTTGCATCCGGGGAGTAATGTTCTCCGACTTCCACTTGCAATACAGGTGCACAGATTTCCTTACATCATCTACTACAATGAGGTTTTTATTGGTCCAGATCTCCAAACCAAATAATAACACCTTAACACCAATGACATCCAAAATGGAATCTACTATATTAACAATAACATATAGATCCTCCAGCAACTTTGAGTCATTCCTTTCATAACGAATGTATAGATAATTATCAATGACGACTACAATTTCAACAATCCTAAAATGGATCCACCAGCCCACATAAGAACTTTGCTTCTGAGTGGAATTATCAATTTCTGCAAATTCCATTCGGCATGTTATTTCCTTTTGCATAAATCCGGATCTCATGGTTGAAAATTGTTTCTCCTCACTGTCCATCTTATATACCAGATGTTCAAACGTGGTAGAAAATGCTAGGGGCTTGATTTCATAAGCAAAGTCATTTATCTGTAATATTCCTTGAAAACCCCCAAAACAGGTACTGAGGGAAACCAGGGATTCTGGGTCCCCTTCCACATAACCATGATAGTAGCAGTTATTCTGGACAAAAGGCTGGTCCTCAAGGATAGCACCCTGGTCTGTGTAGGTGAATACAGGGAGGTGTTTGGGAAACAAAAGCTTCTTGACCTTTATGTGGATAATGTGTTTCTGGCCTCCAAAAGGCAGGATATAGGAGAGCCAGCCTGGAGGTTTCATGCCTCTGGTGGTGCCAGTTATCCTCACAGGAATCACCACATCCGGAGGGCTGTGATATTGGGGGTGCTCATCCTGGATGTGTCCAGAACAGGACAGAAACACCCCAAGCCAATGCAGCAGGAGTAACATCTTCATGTTCAACAAGGCTTCAAATCACAGTGATTTTGAAGTCCCTGTTATGGAAACACTGGTCCAGAGCAGAAGTCAGGGCTGGAGTCACAGGTGGTGTGGCTCCTTCTTCTGAGATGGTCAATGTGTAGTGCTGATCATTAAAGATCCATCTTCTGGCAGAGTTGAACCATCAGAGCTGCAGCACTGTAAGTAAAACAAAAAGCATGTGGATGAGTGTACAGAAATTCTTCTTATAAGAGAATCCAGTGGGGAAGAGGAGAAAGAGAAAAAAACATGAGATAAAAGTGATTAGTGCTTTCATCAAGGAATGACTCAAGAAACTGCCTAGAATTTGCTCTGAAATATTGATAGGGAAAAGGGAATAGGGAGTGTACAGAAAACAAAACTTGGCCATACACAGATAGTTATTGAATATAAAGATGGAAAATTGATTCACTATACAGTTCTTTAAATATGTAATTATTTGCAAATATTTCCACAATAATGAAAACAAAATTTTTTAAGGGTAAGCTGAACTTATATCTTAAATTTCTGAGACAGTTTCAATTTACACGTGTTAAATTGTCATAAGCATTAATATCTTTTCTATTCCATTTCAGATGATTAATTAGTTGAAAACATTGTCTAAGAGACATTTTTAAAAACCATTCTTATGTTATTTTAAATTTTTGGTACTTACCATATAGCTTTCTATGGCACAATATTTATTTAATTTTCTGTTTCTTCCCTAATTTCCCCTTCTCACTAGCATTGTCAGCAGGAATATCCTCAAGGGCATCATTTGCATCATTCACAAATATTAGTATCTCATATAATGCCTGGTTCAATTCTTTATGTAATAAATAACGGTTGACCTGAAGCTGATTGTTCTTGGAGTGAAATAAATATTACTCAAAATATGTTTACACTTCATTATGTTTTTAAAGAAGAACATTATTCAGCATCTATGATAAATGCATGCTCTGGAACAAAGTTTTGTAATTTCAGTTTTTCCTTATCCTTCCTTCTAAATACAATTTAATACTCTGAAACAAGTCAATGGACAACAAAAAAAGACTCTGAAAACTCATGGACATAGAGAATAGAAGGATGATTAATAAAAAGAAAAATTCTGAGTAGTGACCTTTGGACTTGAGGAAGGTCAGTTATCTGAGTTTCTTCTTATCTTTCATGTATATCCCAAACTGGGTGCTGGACAGATCTTTAACCCCAAACCTCCAACAGACATAGACAAAAATAAAAAATAAAAATAACTAAAGAAAAGCTTTCACTTTCTGGCCAAATGACTAAGAATGGAAAAGCTCAGCAAAGACATGGGGAGGTGCTGCAGCCCCTTCTTTAGAGTCAGGTAGTCAGGACACATGTGTGTATTGATTCACCCACAGTGGCCGTTTCAGACTTGGCAGGCCCACCAAAAACACAAACCACATTCAGTGCGCTGGTGGGCTGTCCATTCCACCCATATTGGCAACATCACCGCACTGGATGACTAACCTAACCCTCATTCGATAACCAGGTAACTAGCTAACTGATCTGCCTTCAGAGGCATCAGTGAAGCCCTACCTAGCTGATACAACCCTGCTGTAGAATAAGGCCAGTGAAAAGGAGCCTGAATGAGCCACAGAATTATTATCCATAAAACCTGATATTTCCTAGCCCTCTATCAAATGACATAGGAAGACCAAAGCCTGGTTGTTTTTGTTCCTTCCATCTTCAGGCGTGAAAGTGGCCTAATGACATGAGTGGCCTAGAAAGGGCCTTCTGCCCCAGATGGCACCAGCAATGATTGAGCTGAAACCCCTTCAGAATTAAAAAAGCAAAGTAAAGTATAATAATATTGAAAGAGCTATCAAAATTAAACATTTTTGGAACTCAGCCCACAAAAGCACACCAGAATATATATACTCTAAACGTAGAAAGGCAACTATCTTCTAAAATAGAAAATTTAAATAGGATCAAGCATCTCCTACAGAGTGACATCAGCAAAATGGCAGAGTGGGAAGTTCTGCACCGTCCTACTCCCTAGGACATATTTCAACAACAATTTGAACAAATTATCTTTGTAAGAAATTCTGAAGCTAATTGAATGACTACCACATCCTGGGAAAATGAAAAATCAGAGTTACCAAAGTTGGTAGGGAGATTCAGAACATCCTCTCAGTGGAATCCCTGTCCCCAGTGTACTGCCATGCAGTCAGAAAGAGAACCCCTAGTTCCCAGCTTCACCCAGTCATTGGAAGAGACTGATTTGTGTCCAGTACTCCAAAATTTTTAAAGGGCCTTTATACACGAATTACTTCTGTCAGTTGGAGCTCTTACTGGTCTACCACAATCTAGCTTTCTGCAGAGGACGGAGATGGTGGCTTCATCTGGTGGATGCCACAGACCCCGCCCCCCCCACAACCCAACTTCTTGGCATAGAGTAAGCAGATAAGAAATCTCAGCTTTCAGCTTCCTGCTATGGAGGAAGAGTGCTGATCTGTGTATCTGACACTCCAACTTTTCAATGGCTGCCTGAAGATCTAGCATCTATCTAACTAGTTTAGAGCTTGAATGGGTCTGGCACAGTCTAGACACCTGTGGGAGAATGGAGATGCGGCCTGAGCCGGTAGTCAGCGTAGATCCTCCCTACTTCTCAGTACATAGAGAGCAGACAAAAAATCCCAGCTCTCAGCTTTCTCCTGGGATTGGGAAGGGTGTGGAATACTTGATTGGTGCATCCAACACCCAAATTTCTCCAGGGCTCTCAGAGTGAACTGGCATCTTACTAACCAGTCTTAGAGCTCTGAAAGGCCTATCACAGTCTAGCCACCAGGGAGGAAAATAGATGGAGGCTAGTGCTGGTGGGCACCATAGATCCTCCCTCCTGCTCAGCACAGAGCAAGCAGAAAAAGTATCCCGTGTCAGCTTTCTTCTAGAGAAGAAAAGAATTGATCATGTGCCCAGCACCCAACCTCTCCAGGACTACACAAAGAACTGATATGACTTGCCACTCTTGCATCTCTGATGGGTCTAGTACAGTCTAGACACCTGGGATAAAAGATTAATAGAAATGGTAGTTTGGACTGGTTGATACAATAGTTTCCCACCCCAGGTCAGCACAGAGGAGTAGACAAAAACCACACTGTTTCTTTTCATGGAGAGAGAGAGAGAGAGTTATTAGAAAGACTAGAATCTCTGGCTTTGCTGGTTGGTGGAGGTTTCCTCCTATACAAGGCTAGTCTGTAAAGACTGAGAGATGACCTTCTGTGTCTAATGTGCAAATGTCAACACAGATAACTAAGGAAAATGTAGAAACAGGCAAAGATGTTCCAAGCAAAGAAAGAAGAGATAAATCTTCAGAAACCAACCCTAATGAAACATCATTATATGATTTACTTGATTTAGAATGCAAAATGTGATATAAAGATGTTTATGGAGGTCAAGAGAACAATGCAGGAAAAAAGTTAGAATTTCAACAAAGCCATAGAAAATATTTTTAAAGTACCAAAACAGAAATCTTGAAGATGAGGACCGCAATAACTGAATTAAATTATTTAATAGAGAGCTTCGACAGTGGACTAGGTGAAGCAGAAGAAACAATCAGTGAACTTGAAAACATATCATTGGAAATGATTCAGTGAGTAGAGTAAAAATAAAAATGAGTGGAGAAAACTTAAGAAACTGATAGGACCTCTTCAAGGACACCAATATAAGCATTAAGGAAGTGTCAGAGGAGAAGAGAGAAGGGGCCAGAAAGCCTATTTAAAGAAATAATGGCTGAACACTTCCCAAATCTGGGGAAGGCAATAGACATTCAGATCCATGAAGCCCAAAAGTTCCCAAATAAGATGAACTCAAATAAATCAACATTGAGACACATTGTAATTACATTGTAAAAAGTCAAAAACAAAGTGTATTTTGAGATAAGGAGAAAAGTAACTTGTCACATAAAAGAAAATGCCCATGAAACTATCTGTGAATTTTTCAGCAGAAACCTTGCAGGCCAGAAGGAGTGGGATGATACATGCAAAGTTCTAAAAGAAAAGAAACTGCCAACCAAGAACACTACACCTGGCCTTTAATAGTGGAGGAGAGATAAAGACTACTTAAAATAAACAAAAGCTGAGAGAGCTCATCACCAATAGTATATTACCTGCCTTAGAAAAAATGCTAAAAGGAGTTCTTCAAGTTGAAATGATGGAATACTAAAGAGCAACACCATAGCATAAGAAAGTATGAAACTTGATAATAAAGGTAAGTATAGGGACAGATACAGATATTGTATTACTGTAATGGTGGTGTATAAATGACTTATTTTTTATTCATTACAAATATGTTATTGTATATATTTAAGGTATACAACATGATGTTTTCATATACATATACATAGTGAAATGATTACTACAGTAATAATGACTTTTAATTCTAGTATAAAAGTCAAAAGACAAATGTATTAAAAAAAGAAATAAAATATGTTAAAAGATACACAATATGAAAAGATGTAAATTGCAGCAACAATAAAATAAAGTGTGGGGTAGGGTATTAGAGCTCCTGTGTGTGACTGCAGAGATTATTCTAGAGTTTCTGTGTGCTATTGAACTTATCAGCTTAAAATAGACTATTAAGCAGTTTTTAAAATAAAGACAAACAAAATTCATAAATGTTAGCTAGACAAAGAAAAAAGAAGACTCAATATCAGAAATGAAAGAGGCAACATTACTACAGATGCCACAGAAATAAAATGGATCATAAAATAACACTATGAAAGGGATTTTCATGGAATGTTTTGGCAACAATATAGATTTTAATACTACCATAGCACGTTTATTTTTCTTTTAGCTTTTCTGTTAGTTTCCTATGGCTGCTGTAACAAATTACCACAATCTCAGTGTCTTAAAGCAACACAAATGTATTACCTTATAGTTCTGTAGTTCTGGAGGCTAAAATGAGTTTCATTGGCCAAAACGAAAGTGTCAGCAAGACTGAGTTTCTTTTTGGAGATTAAAAGGGAAAAATCTGTTTCTCATTCCTTTCCAGCTTCTAGAAGCCACCCACGTTAATGGCTCATAGACTTATTCCCTCAATTTTCAAGGGTGGTTGGAGGTAGCAGGTCAAATCATTCTCATATCACTTCATTTTGACTCTGCCTCTTCTGCCTCCCTCCTTCACTTATAAGAACCTTTGGAATTGCATTGGACTCACGGTATAATACAGGGAAATCTCCCTATTTTAGGGTCATCTGATTAGCAACCTTGATTCCATCTGCAACCTAAATTCCCTTTACCATGTAAATTGGAATCTTTGTCGGTTTCAGGGAATAGGACAGGAACATTTGTGGGAGACAATTATTCCACCCACTTCATCCTCTTTATTGTATTCATCTTCCTAATAACTAATCCTATTGTCTTCTAATCTGCATATATTCTTTTTGTGAATTTTTCTTCCAGGAATGTAGGGTCCATATATTTTTCTCTTGTACCTATCAAGGTGTTATAATATAAACATGGTATCACAGTCAGTGAGGATGTGAGGAGACAGGTGCCTTCTAATACAGAATATAGAATGATAAATCAAGCCCCACACTGCAGAGAAAATGTGGCAATATGGTCAAGATCCAGAGTTTCCTTTTAAGAAATTATTTCAGAGTAATATTAAGTTATTTAATCAAATATTTATGGGAAAAACATCATAGCATTACTTATAATAGTAAAAATATGTAAAGAATTCTCAACTTTGGGTAAATAAATTAATATTTCATTTTTATATGGAAAAGTAATTAGTATAAATTATATTTTCAAAGGATATTAACTGACACATCAAAATACTTGGTGTTTATTTTGAAACATAAAAGCATGATAAAAATAACTAACCTAATTTTAACTTTAAAAAATGATGTTGGTATAGCATTCTTTTATGTATGTACATTACTATAAACATTCCTATATTTTTATTCATTTATTTTATACAGTTTACTGTGAAGTACACACAAATATTAACATTGGTTTTCCCTGGAATTGTGAGTTTAAGTGTCACTTGTATTTTCTTTCTAAGGCCTTTCTCTAAACACTTTTTTCAAATACATATAAATTCAATTTATAGTCAGAAAAAAGTTATTTTTAAAGTGAAGACATTGAAAATAGGTTCAATTTTAATTCACTTTAGTAGTTAGGATTCTGACATCCTATGTAGAATTTTTTTTAATTTTTACTTTGTTTTTGGTTCTGTAATTTTATTTAAAATATATAATGGTATAAAGAAGGCAATGATAATGATGATGATGAAGAAAAATGAAGAGGATGAATTGCCACAGTGTCTTCAACAATGTGTACATGTACCCTAGAACTTAAAGTATAATAATAAAAATTTTTTAATAAATAAATAAAAGAAAAATGAAGAAGGAGATGATGTTAATTTTTCCAATACTGGAAAATAAGAGACTAAGTTTTCTAACGAGAGATCTGACTACATGATGGAAAGTCTTTGTGAACGTTGAATTTTCTAGGGTGAAGCTGCTCTCATCTTGCTTTCTTTTTTTTTCTAGAACTAATCCCCTTATGCAAAAATACGAATAGCAACAATGATGTAGAGAGGATTTATGTGAGTTTAAATGTAGGAAATGAATTTCATAAAATTCAAGGTACTAATACTTGAAGACAATCTATGACAGTGGCAATTTTGTTTTCCTAATTGACTTACAGATTTAAGACAAACACAATCTAAATTACATTAAGCTGTATGTGTGTGTGTGTGTGTGTTTGTGTGTGTTGGTGGAAAGTGGCAAACTGATTTTAAAGTTTATATGAATGTTCAAAGTACCTAGGAATATCCACAATAATCTTTATAAAGAAGTACAAAGTTGATTATTTATACTACCTATTTCCCAATTCACTGGATAGTCAGAATGTGCTGTGGAATAGAACATGATATGAATGTGGCCAAAGTTAAAAGCAGATAATTGCCACCCAGAGAAGAAACCAGCACATGATTCAAGATTGCTGAAAACAAACAACATGCACACTAAGGTCAAGTCTAAAGTGCTTAAGTACAAAAAGTGGAGAGAGACACTGTACACAAGATCCAGTCCTTTGCAATGCATTGGTCCCCACGGCCAGAGGATCTGATCCACAGTTGGCATGGGCAGTGTGACTGCAGACATTTAACTTCCTGCTGCATTACAAGAGCCTTAATCCTTCCCCGATGTAGTCTGAAACACAGTAAGCTAGAGCTGTTCCAGAGGGCCATTGATGCACTTGCTTAAGCCCTCCTGCTTGATAGGTCTTTGGATTATAAAGGTGTGTGCAATTGTCAAATGACAGTGAATGCACACTTTGTCTAGTGTGTAATTCATTGTATGTATATTTTAACTCAAAAGAAAAAGCTAAACAAAATTCAGATCTAGCTCATGGTGTTCATGACGAAGTATTTAAAGGCAAGTGTACTGACATCTGCCATGCACTTAGAAAGAAACACGAAGGAAAAATCATGGTTTTACAGAGGAATTGACAAATAAATAATAAAGCAAGTGTAATGAACAAAATAATTCAGTTTCTGTTAAGATTTTAGGTATTTGCTAGCAAAATTATTCTGGGAAGAAATAACCTGTGAGTATTAAATCAGAAGAAAAGGCCATGAAAGGAAGACATTCCAAGTAGTGGGTGTCTGTATTGGAGAAACCGTATCTGTACTGGAGAAAGCATATCAGTTTATGCGATTGTTTCATCTTAACCACCCAACAATTCAGTGTTTCTTTATGAAAATCAATAAGCATTAAATGAGTCCAAGCGGTTTCATGATAGGACTTAATTCTAGAGAACTGCAGTACCTTCTTGGATGAGCCAAACTGTTTTAATGCATAGGGATTGCAAATAAATTGCACTAGTTGTTACCAAACTCAGGAAATATCCAGTGCTTTTCCTTTCATGCCATTTCTTGCTGTATGCAGTGTTTCCCCTTTCATCATCAAATCCATTAAGGTGGGTCAAAAGCTTTTGAAGGAAATTAGCACATTTTGAAATATTACAGATTTTTAAAGGATGTGAATTAAATGAAGCAATATATGAGAGCCGCTTTGTGAGCAACTTTACACATTTTGGAAAATAGCAAAAGAGGGTAGACAGGATATAAATGAAGTATTCAGACACATTTCTTAGAAACTCCAAGTACCAAAGCTAATTCAGGTAACCACCACTACTACTTTTAAAGTAATAATAATAATAAAATGAAAAGAAGAGATAATAAAAGAAAAATCTTGTTACCACAATGATTGAGATGAACAAGTTTACATATACATTTAATTAGAATGTTGAGAGAATAAAATAAGAAAAATAAATTAACAGTTTGAAGCCCCTTTGATTCACTATTTCAAAATTTCAGAGGTGTGCTTCTGATTTAAAACAAATTCAAAAAATGTTAGAAGTTCCATGGCTTTATTGAATTATCTTAGAAAGAGGTGAAGCTGCAATAAGTTTTAATAAGGGAGGCACTAGCAAACTCATACAAATGAAAGCTAGCACAGTTAAATTTTCTATACAAGTATGTACACAAAGTGCTTAGATGGGCGATATATACAGGAAAACATACACACAGGATTATATGAGCAGGCACACTGCCAGTTTGAACTGAAAGGGAAAGTGATGGGATGAAATGAAGGAAGGCACTTGGATTTCTATTTTTTAGGACTGAATTATTTTGCTATTCTGCTACAAATATTTGCTATTCTTCAAGAGAATGGAAGAATTATCCCAAAGACAATTCAGAGATCATTGGGGATGCCTCTTTGGTCTCAAAGAGTGAGGGACATGACCTTGACTAACCCAGGCCAGGTACCAGTCCCCATAAATCCTTGGGGGTATGGCCCATGACCGCCAGAGCCATGGAGGCAGAAGTGCTGCCCCAGTGGTTCTGAAAGGCAGAGCATCAAACCGGACAGGATTAACATGTTAATATTTAATGATATTTGCCTTGCTAGGGTTTGGACTATCTTGGGATAAATTATCCATTTCTTTCTTCAGATTTTTACATTTGGTATAGGGTGTCTATCCTACTCCTGTCCCATATCTGTATTTTGAAATTGCATACCTTATCTAGTTTCGCAGTTTCATAGCTGGAGGGATATTTAGTTTCAGGATGGATTTTTACTTGGAGTCTCACCCATATCTGATTTTAAAAATGCTTAGAAGAGGCTTTGAATTTTAGACTTCAGAGTTGATGCTGAAATGAATTAAGGCTCTTGGGGCTGTTAAAATGGAATGAATATATAGTCAGCCTTCTGTATCTGTGGGTTCCACATCCATAGATTCAACCAACTGTGAATCAAACACACATTTGAAAAAAAATTGCATCTGTATTGAACATGTGCAGATTCAGTTTTCTTGTCATTTACTCCCTGAACAATAGAGTATAGCAAATATTTACACAGCACTTACATTGTGTTAGGTATTATAAGTAATCTAGAGATGATTTAAAGTATATGAAAGGACATGCACAAGTTATATGCAAATATTACACCATTTTAGAAACTGGAACATCTGGGTTTTGGTATCGGCGAGAGGTCCTGGGACCAATCCTCCTTGGATATCAAGGGATGACTGTATTTTGCTTTTGAGAAAGACATGAATTTGTTGTACCAGGGCCCAATGCTATAGACCGAATTGTGTACCTACTAATTCATATGTTGAAGCCCGAATCTTCAGTGTAATGTTATTTGGAAGTGGACCCCGTGGATGCTAATTAGGTTTAAATGAGGTCATGAGGGCGAGGCCCCCATGATGAGATTCATGCCTTTATAAGAAGATGAGGACACCACATCTCTCTTCCTCTGAAATACGGATACAGAAAGAAGGCAGTCGTAGGCAAACCATTTTTTTAAGAGCAAAAGAGGGCTCTCACCAGACATCAAATCTGCTGCTGCCTCTATCTTGGTATTTCAAGGCTCCATAATCACATGAGCCAGTTTCTTATAATTAAACTCATGTTTCTTATAATCATATATAGGTAGATAGGTAGGTAAATAGGTAGATAGATGATAGACAGATAGATGATTGATAGATGATAGATGATAGATGATTGATAGATGATAGATGATAGATGATAGATAGATAGATGATAGATGATAGATGATAGATAGATAGATAGATAGATAGAGCTTGATGTGGTTTCTCCCCATGAAAACTCATGTTAAAATTTGATCCCCGATGTAGTAGTATTGGGAAGTGGGGCCTGGTATGTGATGTTTAGGTCATGGGGGTAGACCTTTTATGAATACATTCATGCACTTATTTGGGGGAGTGAGTTCTCACTGTTGAGAGAATGGGTTATTTCTCATGAGAGCTGGTTGTTCAAAAAGAGTCTGGCTTCCTTGGTTTCTCTCTCTCTTGCTTCCTCCCTTACCCTCTGATCTTTTTGCACCCTTCTGCTTTCTGTCACGAGAGGAAGCAGCATGACCTAGAACCATGAGCCAAATAAACCTCTTTTCTTTACAAATTATTCAGCCTCAAGTATTCTGTTATAGCAACACTAAAAAGACTAATATATATATATATATATATATATAAGAGGACTATATATGTATACATATATAGTCCTCTTTTTCTCTGTGAAATGATAACTAAAGATTTTGGTAGTGTGAGCCAGTAGCTAATAATTGTTGGAGTTGGCTCTAGAATCCAGTTCTCTTTGACTTCCATAAACCACCGTCTCCTCTTCATTGATTTTCTGTTTTTTATTTTTTATTTTTTTGCCTACTCACCTGGCCAAACACTTATGAACATATACATGAAGAATTTTGCAAATACAAGAAAGATTTCATAAATCATCTTTTAAAAAATAAGTTACCCATAATCTTGTGGTTAAATTCAACTTTCTACGTTAAGAGTTTTACATGTTTATATTTAATTTTTAATTAAATTTCTTAATTTATCTGGCCCACTGCATTCCGTAAACTCAATTTTAACAAGGTACAATACTGTATTAATGCATTTAAAATTTGTCCTTGAGAATGTAAGATCTAGTCCAAAAAATATTAGTTACATAGTAAAACATTTTTAGTAAAATAGATAGATTATGGTCTCCTAAGAGTCTGTACTAATTTCCTTCGTGTTTCGTATTTTCTTAATTATTTTGGGGTTTCTTATCTTTACACTTCTGTATTCTCTGCAATGCTGTATTAGTTTAGTAGGGCTGCCAAAACAAAAGTATAGTATCACAGACTGAGTGGCTTAAACAATTTATTTTCTGTTATGGTATCTAGAAGTCTGAAATCAAAATGTTGGCAGGTTTGGTTTCTCTTGGAAACTTCCCACTTGGCTTGTAGATGGCTGTCTTCTGACTGGGTACTTACATGGTTTTTTCTCTGTACATACAATCTCTGATGCCTCTTGTGTGTACTAATTTTCTCTTCTTATAAGGACACTGGTCAAATTGGATTCAAGCCCACCCTAATTACTTCAGTTAATCTTAATCACCTCTTTATAGAAGCTGACTCCAAATGCAGTCACATTCTCAAGAACTGGGGGTTGGGCCTTCAAACCATACATAATTTATAGAAAAAAACATTTTATTATCCTAGATGATACTGTATTTAATCAACAAATGACCCATTAATTGAGTCACAAAAGATAGCTTAAGAGGAAGTATAAATAAGATCAAACTATGTTTAAATTAACATTTACTAGGCCACATGCAGTGGCTCATGCCTCTAATCCCAGCACTTTGGGAGGCTGAGGTGGGCAGATCACAAGGTCAGGAGTTCGAGACCAGCCTGGAAACCCCATCTCTACTAAAAATGCAAAACTTAACTGGGCACGGTGGTGGGCACCTGCAATCCCAGCTACTTGAAGGCTGAGGCAGGAGAATCGCTTGAACCCAGGAGGCAGAGGTTGCAGTGAGCTGAGATCGTGCCACTGCACTCGAGCCTGGGTGACAGAGCAAGATTCCATCTCAGAAAAAAAAATAAAAATAAAAAACCTTTACTATTTGTCCTTCAAGTTTTTCATTCTGTTTCTGTCAGTGAAAATATACTTTACAAAATTTTAATAAAACTTAAAATATATATTTAAAGTAGTGAGGAAAGTACAGTGAATCTCTTTATTGCCCAACTTATCAGGATTTTGCTACATGTGGTTTACATGCGTCCCTTCATCTTTTCTTTGCTAAGGCCTTTAAAGCAAATTCCACATGTCATTTTACCACTGAATCTCTGAGCAGAGGACACAGTCTTACTTAATAATAAAGCCAGTATTTTTCAAGCAAAATTATTAAGTGTTTCCTTTACCTAAATTTACACCTAATCAAGAATCAAATTTGTCTGGTATCATAAAAATTACACCATTTGTTTATGTGAATCAGGATCCATAAAGACCACCTATTGCATTTGTATTCGATGTGTCTCTTAAGTTTCTTACAGTCTAGATTTCTCCCCCTCACCCTGTTAGCGGTCCATTTGAATGTACCATAACCTAATGTGTCTTGTCTATTTTTTTAGTTGCATTTATATTTTTTCCTTTATTATGTGTTTTCCCATGTAAATGGAAGTTAATTTTAGAATTTTGATTAGATTCAGGCCAAGTATTTTAATGAGACCATCTCATAGATCATCCCATATACTTTATACTGAGTTTCATCAGGAAGCACAAAACACTAATTGTCTTACTTTTTGAGATGCTAAAGTTTTTCAGTGGATTCGGGTGGTAACAGCTTCATTTTTTCATTTGTAGAGTATTCTAATAATTTTTGATGTTATGTCATTGATAATTCATGCTTGACTCAAGTATCAACACTAAATTGCTCTTCACTATACTAGGAAATCATGATTAATTAATACAAACAAATGTTGAATCAAGTAATTCAAAGTTTTTCTTTTTCTTTCAAATTTATTTTTTTCATTGACATATACAATTGTATGTATTTACTGTGTACAGCATGATGTTTTGAAGTACATATACATTGTGGGATGGTTAAATCTAGCTATTTAACAAATGTATAACCTAACATAGTTATCATTTTTGTGGTAAAAACACTTAAAATCCACTCTAGCATTTTCCAAGAATACAATATATTGCCATTAATTATAGTCACCCTGATGCAAAATATCTTGAAAGTACTCCTACTCTCTAACTGTAAATCTTTTTTTTTTTTTCGTGACGAAGTCTCACTCTGTCACACAGGCTGGAGTGCAGTGGCGTGATCTCGGCTCACTGCAAGCTCTGCCTCCTGGGTTCACGCCATTCTCCTGCATCAGCCTCCCAAGTAGCCGGGACTACAGGCGCCCCCCACCACACCAGGCTAATTTTTTTGTATTTTTAGTAGAGAGGGGATTTCACTGTGTTAGCCAGGATGGTCTCGATCTCCCGACCTCATGATTTGCCCACCTCAGCCTCCCAAAGTGCTGGGATTACAGGCGTGAGCCACTGCCCCCAGCCTCTAATTGTAAATCGTTTTAACATGATAGCTATAGAAAACATGCATTGATAATTTCATATGCAAACTTTACATATGAAGTTAATAATCAGTATTTACTTTAAACGTTTATGAAAATTTTACATATGACATTAATCAGTATTTACTTTAAAAGTTTACATATCAAATTATTATTTTTATTTTGTTTCCTTGTCTTTCTATTACAACATGCATACTACTTGCTATGAATGTTTCTATAAAAATGGCACCACCTAAAATACAATAATTAATAGAAAGAAAAAAATACAGAACACTCTATAATTCTTAATTGGAGATGGTCACCATAATTTTTAAATACAGAAAGTGTCTGAAGGAAAGATGAAGAAGCCAGTGAAATCTTTATGGAGTTGATAAGATTTAAGCAAAGTGTGTGCTCTGAGTGGATAGGCTGTATGGTAATACAGTAATCCCAAATTCATCATGATAATTAAAACAAGAGAGAGTTGTTGTTAGCATATAACTTATTTGAAAGCCAGTGATAAAAAATGTTTTTCTAATTCTTGTTTTATTTCTTGCTATGAAATGGTTTAGGTCTTTTTTTCTTAGGTATGTTTGTTGTAAATTTGGAATGTATCTAATGTAGTAATAATGAAAAATGATTTTTAAGTATTTATTTCTTTTAAACTAAAACAGTTTTTAAATTTTTAGCTTGGTATGGAATCTTTCTCATTTAAACTAATGAGCACGAAATGATTACTAAAGGCATTAGAATCACAAGATAGTCAAATGTAACTAATGTGGGTCATTATAATTTTAGACTTACTTCTAACTTCCTTATAATGAGTCATTAACTAAACCTGCAGTATAAAGCTTCACTGCCTAAGGGTGAAATATGAGAGAACTCTCATATTTAATATTATCAATAATATATCAACTATATAATGTGTAATATATATTATAGATAAATATATAATAATATCAAATAAGATTAGCTTCAGAGTAAAATGTATTACTATATGTAAAAAGGGATATTTTCTAGCAATATGAGAAGTTTATAAAAAACCATCACAAATGTGTCAAAAGACAAAATTACAACAAATTTAACATAAAGATATAATTATTTTTTATTTTTAATTCTGGAATCAGGCAACACCTCATTTTATAAAACAGAATGAATATTCCACAGGGCATGCCAGAATAGTTGGTTTTTGTAAGGTAGGAGCAAGAAGGCAGAACAATTTTAAAATGCAGATTGGTTAACATCAAGTTACTACAGGTCACTTTTCTTGTACGGCTGAAGCAAAGGAGACATTTCTTATCACACTGACTCAGGTAGTCTGGGCTCTTTTTGATTGGTTGCTATGAATCTCCTGTCTTCAGGGAAAACTGATCTATTTGGGGATCTACCTACTTCCTTGCACACAGTATAAGTTATACCATTTTGGTTTGGCCTGGGACCTAATTCAGGAAGTTAGTGCAAAACAATGCCCTCCTGCCTGTAAACCTTGTTTAACAAATGTGTTTACACTTAATAACAGAGCTTCAAAATGCACAAGAAAGATATTGATAGAATCAAAGAGGCAGTCCAAAACAGCAGATGTGCACATTTTAGCACTTCTCACAAAGCATTTGATAGAGCAATTAGAGAAAAAACTACTAAAGATGTAGATATTCTTAGGCCCCTTCTCATCCAGAATGATTTAATTGAGAATTGTGGAACAATATACCTAAAAAATACAGAAAACTCAATGCACATGATACATACACGAAGTCCGCATAAAAAAATCAAACAAACCTAAATACTTTTTTAAAAAACTGAAATTATACAGTGTATATACTTTGATAATAATTAAATTAAGTTTGTCATAAGTAATAAGACAGGTATTATGAGACTTAAAATTTGGAGATTAAACAGCTTCTAAATAATCCATAATGATACGAAGAATCACAAAGAAAATTAGTAAATATTTCATACTAAAAAGTGATGAAAAAAATTAACAGACCAAAGTTTATTATTTCCAATACGAGGAAAATTGACAGTAGCCTAGGTATATTATTCAAGAAAACACTAAGTGAGCAAAAAATTATTAATATCAAGGATAGAAGGATGATCACTATAAGTCATATAGACACTTCAATGTTAATAAGAAAATATTATAAACAACTTCATAACACCTTTATGAATACTTAGATGAAATGATAAGTTTATTTTAAAAAACACATCACCAAACTCACAAAAGAAAAAACAGAAAATGTTAACAGTCTTTTATTGGATTCATTGTAAAAATCATTGTTACAAAGAAAACTCAGCCCCAGGTAGTTTTCACACGGAATTCTATAAAATTGCATAAGAAATACATAAACTGATTCTTACACCACCTCCTTCAGGACACACTGACATGGATACATTAAGAAAAAGTAAAAAATAAAACGCAGAAAATTTTCTTAAAGCAACAGAAATGAATGTGTTTAATGAACTTATCAGTAGACTCAACACTATTAAGAAAATAATAAACAAAGCTAGGGGCAATCCTGAAGACAGAAATTTACAGATTGAAGTACAAAGAGAAGAAAAAAGATTTTAAAAACAAAATATTCAGGAACTGTGGAGAAATATTAAAAATTTATAAGAAAACACTAGAGAAAAAAGTAAACGAGAACTAAAATGGCCACGAGCTTTACAAAATTAATAACAGCCACTAATCCACAAATCAAGAAGCTCAGAAAACACCAAGCAGGGTAAATATTACATTCAGACACACACACACACACACACACAAACACACACGCACACACACACACACACAGTCTTTCTCATACGCACAAACCACCATAAGAATATTTTATTTCAATTTCAGTAAAGGGAAAAAAAAAAGGTCTTGAAGGAAACTGGTAAGGGGCACCTTACTTACAGAAAACTTAGCTTTAGAATTACAGCTGACTTCTCCCCTAAAATAATGAAAACAAGAAGATTATCAAATCTCTAATGCATTGAGGGAGAAAAAAAAAATCCCTGCCAACCTAGAATTCTATATCTAGAAAAAGTATTCTTCAAAAATAAAGGAGAAGTAATATTTTCAAACCAAAACTAATGACATTGACAGCAGAACTGTCATACAGGAAATGTTAAAAGAAGTTTTTCTGGAAGAAGAAAAAATTATATAAGTCAGAATCTTGAATCTACATTTTTAAAAGGGCATCAAAAAAGGAATAAAGTAAAATATTTTTTTGTCCCATCTTTAACTGATCTAACAGTTAATTGTTTAAAGCAATAGTAATAACAGTTTATTTAGGTAATTCAAGAATATAAGTGAGTAAAATAATGACAGCAACATCAGAAGCGACAGATGGGAGAATGTGGAACACTGTGTTACAAGGTACCTATACTACAAATAAAATATACTGTTATTTGAAGCTGAACTAACTTTATTTAACAATGCATATTATAAAACCTAGTTCACCTACAGATATGTAAAAAACAAAGTGTAACTGTTGTGCCAAATAAAAGGGAATAATATAAAATAATTAAAACAAAAAAGGTAGAAAGAGAGATAGAGACTGGTAACAAAGAACAAATGTAATGAAAGAAAACAGTTACAAATATATTACATTTTAACACAAATATATGAGTAATCACTTTAAATATGTCTAATGACGTTGGTAAAATAGCAATAATTATTAGCCTAGATAAATTACAAGCCCCAGCTATATGCTGTCAGCAAGAAATTCATTTTAAATGTAAAGATTATGACAATTAGAAGGATGGAGGAAGAGAGTTTACTATCACTAATAGAAAGAAAGCCAAAGTATATTTCAGACAAGAAGACGTCAGGAAAAAGGAAATTGTCAGGGATAGAAAGGGTAACTACATAATGATAAAAAAAGGTCAATTCTCCAAGAAGAACACAACCCTAACTGGTATGTACCTAACAACACAGTATCAAAATATTTGAGGGAAAACCTGATAGAACTGAAAAGAGAAAGAGACAAATTTGCTATTATAGTTGGATAATTCCCCACCTCCCTCATCAGTAATTGACATGGAGCAGGCAAAAAATCAACAAGGATATGGTTGAAATGAAGAGCAGTATTGATCCATTTTATTGAATTGACGTTTATAGAACACTCTATTTAAAAACAGCAAAACACATATTTAACCTTACATAGAATATTTACTAAGGTAGATCACATCCTGGATCTAGCTTAACAAATTTAAAAGAATATAAATCTTACAAAATATTTTCTCAGACTACAATACCATCAAACTGTAACAGAAAGATAACTAGAAAATCTCCAAATACTCAGAATACTGGCAAAGCTGTGATCCATGAGCAGTGAATCTTGTAAGATCAAAAGCTCATAAAATCAGATCCAGGCATCATCACCAAATGCCTTTTCAAAATATTATACAGAAACAAGTATCTCACATTTTAAATCTTGTCAATTTAAATTCAGGTCAGTTTAATTTCATTCTGATCTAATTACTTATATTTTTAGAAAGATAGATTCATATTAATTATAATACATAGACTGAAAAATTCCAAAAATAGCTCACAAGGAGTGTAAGAAAATAAATGTTGTGGGTACCCAAACAGCCCTCTATCTATTAAAAATATTAATTAGCTGCCTGAATCTTCAGTGTAGGTATTTTCTTTTCTCTGAGTTTCAGTTTAGATAAAGCAGAGAGCAGACCCAGAGTAGGAACTTACTAGTCTTGCTTTATTTCTTACTCCTAGATACACAGAAACTGGTGCAACAACTAAGTTATTAACAGTTTGTCCCTGAAATGGTAAGTTTCAGGGCAGATGAACTCCACATCTTAAAGCAGAAGGAGGAATCAATTTGGCCATTAAAAATTTTGTGATATTTTATCCAGCTGGGTACAGGTCAGTGGGTGAAGAGATAAAGCTAAGGTACCCGGGTAAGAGTAACAGGAGGCAGTGAAATAAAACAATATCATTTGCAATAATATAATCCTTAGCATTAAGCTCATTACAGAGTGAGTACTCAATAAATGTTCATTAACCTATATTTTGAAAGTATTCATAACACAAAAGAATACACAGAACTGAACTGAGGAAAGTTCTTTCATTGAACTGTCTGTCCAGATGTTGAGAGGGTCCTTGCCTTTCCTATCACATAAATGCAATTAATCAGGTGCTAATTTAACTGTCATATATGAAGCAATTGTTGCCTGTATGTTTCATTGTTATTGATTTATAAAAATAAAAATGGCTTAAGTATTATTTGCATGTCTGGATGCACGCAAAGAAAGGTAAAAATAACTTCAGCCAACACCGAAAAGTGGATCAGTCTTTCATATTTGACTATGCTGATTTACAAAGCATTATGTTACATGTATGGAACAATGACTTTTAGGAATCATACAGTTTATTTCCTGAAAAATTTGCTTTTATAAGCTTAACTAATTAATAAAATCAACTATTTATGGAGAGTGCATAGTGTGATAAGTATGTAATCTACAGCCTGATATCCTAGGCTAATTACCTAGGACCTGTATGCAGCAGGGTTTCCATATGTGTTTATAGAGACAGTAGGAGAATTCAGTTAACACATGAAGCATGCTCACTACAATCGCCAGAAAAAATAAGTGTTTTCTGTTGCCAAAATTACTAATATTACCACCACAATGATTATATGCAAAGCACTGACTATACTGAGCACAAAGCCGTGGTATAAGGGGAGTGATTCTATAGCTCTTATTCATTATTCTCTCTCTTTTTTTTTCTCTCTGTCTCTCACAAACACACACACACACACACACCTTTTTTTAAAACAGGAATTTGAAGATATAGATATGGACATTTTTCATAGTTAGGGCTTATATGCCACAGCCGCAATGAATAAAATTATCTCTAGAAATTTTGAATGAATATTTACTAAAAAATTAAGCTGAAACACAAGTATATATACATTAATGAAATTAAATTGATTATTGAATGGAATTTGTATAGATGTTGAGGAAGGAACAATCAATCAATGTAGCTGCAAAGAATTTCACAGAATGGGAAAGGTATGTGCTGAAGTTGACAGATAGAACACATTTTAAGGAATGAGATACCAAATATCAATGAGGAGGAGATGGAAGAAAGTGTCTCAGAAAGAGATATGACTTCGAGTCCCAAAGAGATAATGAAGAGAGTGCTAAGGCTATTTTAGAGGTAACTGGCCCTATAGCATGAGGCTAGATTATTATGTGTCTTAAGACCTGGACTGAAACATAGCCTATTCTGAGCACAATAGGAAAGAACGTAATGTTTCTAAGTAGAAGGTATCATAATCGAAATGCGTCTTACTGAAGTTCAGCTAGGCAATTATATCTAATTTCAATTGCAGATTTGAAAATTGAAGCAAGGAAACCAATAAAGATTATGGTAGAATAAACAATTCCTGAAGTCAAAGCTTCCTCCTTTTGGTAATTTCCAAGGAAATTGTATATGGAAGAGTAGAAAATAAAGGGTTAGTAAAGGCTTATAATGAACTAAGTTTAACCTTTAGCTGTTGCAACTTTATACTTAATATACATATTCGATCTTTTCTCTTTTCATAAAGTACATGCAGAATAAAATTGATCTGGGATCTTAAAATAAGTGTAATTATAAATAGGACAATTTACAATGCATAACAAATTTTGAGATCTTATACAGCGGAAATTTTGAGTATTTATTTTTCTGTTTAGCTTTATGTTTGCTTGTCTTTATTGCCCCTAATAATTTAAGAATGCTTAAACATCTCAATAAAGCAGAACAATTGTTTGTTAATAGCAATAATAAGCTGACGAAAGCTACAATATTGACCTCCCAAAATCCTCTTTCCAGCTATATAATAACTGTGTCAGAGTATCCTCTTATATTCAAATATTGAAAGAGTCTAGTGTTTTTTTTTAATCCATGTCTTCTTCTTCTTTTTTAAATCTTCCTAATACCACATGATATGAATTATTCTAGGTCAGGAGTAGGGGTTGTTTTCTTCTCCTTTCCTGATCAGACAATTCATGATTCAATGAGCCAGATATTTGACATATTCAACTCAAAAATATGTCATACGATTTCATACCTTGTTCTTGGATTCATGTTTACAACAGCAGTTGTTTGCCAGATAAGCAAGACAACTTAGCTACATTATTTAAGATATCCGTGATATTACATTTTGAAAAAAGATGCATTTAATACTATTACTAACCTACATTTTATTAGTTTTATTTGCTGCCTTTTATTTTTTCATTTGAAATCTTCTTTATGATAGAAATCTAAAACATATACGAATGAAATAGAAAATGCATCTCTACTGTCATAAGTGATTATAAAAATGACTTATTTTTACTTTAAGTTTTCAAATAAGAGGAAAATTTCAGAATACACTAGAAATAGAGCATTTAAAAACAGACATAGGAACAAAATGATTACATTCAATCCAAGCCCATTCATTCATTCATAAATAGAAATATGTAACCTACATGAGATGGATGATCATCTCAGTTTTTACAGCCACTACAGATCCAATCTTAATTACTTACCCTTCTGACTGCCTGAGGTTTCAATTTGTTCTACAAATTAGTATACTCTGAGTTTGGAGTCAATTGGACATACATGTACGTATGTATGTATGTATGTATGTGTTATTCTTAGGGATAACTGCTCTTATATTGCAATACTTTCTTCTACCTACTATGAGCACTGGTTCTTTAACGTTTCTTTTTTAACCATTGATCTTTTTCAATAAGCTTTCTTCTCTGAAGGAATTCTTTAAAATTTAAATTGGGTCTACTAATAGCATCTTCCCCCCACCCAGTTATTTAATGTTTTGTGTGGACACATTAAGTGTATAACATATCCATAATGATATACAATAAATGGGTATTTGTTTTAATATTATGTGTTTTCAGCATGCCCTAAGTAAATGTCTTCAATGACAGACTCTACAACTTGCCTTGACAGTTATTCTCTGAACTAAGGACCACTTTCTAACATCCTAGTGAAAGAAAATAATTATCCAAATGTACAGGGTGCTTTGCCAAACAATGAACAAACATAAGAATCTAAGCCCCCAACACAAAAGTGTCAGGTTTACTGGAGAATTTACATTTGACATTTGGAGTGAATTGTCAAGGATAAACATCTGTTTCTAAAAGAAATTCTGGCCAGGCACGGTGGCCTACGCCTGTAATCCCAGCACTTTGGGAGGCCAAGACGGGTGGATCACAAGGTCAGGAGATTGAGACCATCCTGGCGAACATGGTGAAACTCTGTCTCTATTAAAAATACAAAAATTAGCTGAGTGTGGTGGTCCATGCCTGTAATCCCAGCTACTTGGGAGGCTGAGGCAGGAGAATCGCTTGAACCCAGGAGGCAGAGATCACACCACTGCACTCCAGCCTGGGCAACAGAGTGAGACTGTCTGAAAAAAGAAAAAAGGAGTTCTGACATTCTGACATGCAGAACTTTACTAATTTAACCCTACACAAAAAAGAAATATGCCTATGCTTATGTATTTAATTGTTACAGAATATTTGAAATTTCACTATTATATTCTACAAATGTGCTCCATTTTCATGTAGACATCTGTGAACTATAAAGTACATGTTTTTAAATTCATCATTTTAAAATTTTCATAAAAGCTTGATTCTTCTTTAATTGCGACAATCACTTTGGAAAACTGGCAATATCTAATAAAGCTAAGTAAAAGCATGAATAATCAGTTGCATTCCTAGATATATATCCAACAGAAATAAGCATATATGTTCACCAGTGTACTAATATGCTCAGAGCTGCACTATTCTTAATAACTCTACAAAAGAAAATTGCTTAAATGTCCATCAGATAAAAATGAATTCATAGCAGTTTTGTGCCTGTTCTCCAAATTAAAACACTCTTCTACATGTAAAAAGTGTGTATAAGAAGTTTTTTCTTTTTTTTTTTTTTGACGGAGTCTCGCTCTGTTGCCCAGGCTGGAGTGCAGTGGCGCGATCTGGGCTCACTGCAAGCTCCACCTCCTGGGTTCACGCCATTCTCCTGCCTCAGCCTCCAGAGTAGCTGGGGCTACAGGTGCCTGCTACCACACACGGCTAATTTTTTGTATTTTTAGTAGAGACGGGGTTTCACCGTGTTAGCCAGGATGGTCTTGATCTCCTGACCTCGTGATCTGCCCACCTCGACCTCCCAAAGTGTTGGGATTACAGGCGTGAGCCACGGCGCCTAGCCCAGGAAGTATTTTTTAATTTTATAATCCAAATCCACAGAGACTTTTGTGGGGGCTTTTGGGTGTTTTTGTTGTTGTTGTTTTGTGCAAGTTACAGAACTTCTCTCTCATATAATTAGGGTATTGGACTAGATGTTCTTCAATTTTCACACAATTTTGTATTTATTGTCATATATAGACATATATGGTCATGGTGGTCAAGAAACTTACAGATGCCTGAAGAACTTAGTAAATGCAAAATATAGTGTTAACTATAGGTCAGATAGTGAACTATATTCTAGAGATAGAAAAGAGCTCCACGATCCATATCTTTTAAGAACACAAGTGATAATAGGTCTAAAAAGTAAACTAACAATCAAAATGCAATGTAATTAGTGATGTGGTGCCTCCAAATTTTTTCCCTAAGTTATTTATTTTATTTTACTTTATTATTATTTGTTTAAATTCAGGGTCTCTCTCTGTGACTCAGGCTGGAATACAGTAGCATGGTCATAGCTCACTGCAGCCTCAGTCTCCTGGGCCCAAGGGATCCTCCTGCCTCAGCCTCCTGAATAGCTTGAACTACACTTGCATGTCCCAGCTGATTTTTTTTTTTTTTTAAAGATGGGGTTTCACTATGTTGCCCATGCTGGTCTTGACCTCTTGGCCTTGAACAATCCTCCCACCAAGGCGCTGGGCCTGGCCCAGATTTTCTATATAGGAAAAACTTAGGTTGGAAAGAGGTGATGGTGGGGAGCTAGGAGACTCGTTTTAAGCTGCATTTCCGTAGTCATTTTGCTCATTTTATGTAGATTGTATTTACTTTGGAAGATTTTTGGATGCTGATATAATTTATTAAGATTCACTGACTGCCCGACCATCAACAAGCCACAATTCAGCATCAAAATAGGCAACATACCATCATGAAAATAAACTTTATCAGAGAGAGTTATAGAGAACTTCAGAAGATATAAAGGTGACTTGTGTCTTAAAGTATGTGTAGAAGTGAATCACAAGAACCATGGTGCCTCAATGGGCTTGGCACTTGGAGGGCCACCATTATATGTTGATTGGTTTGATGGGTGAGGGAGAAATAGAAGGAAGACTGAGCCATGCAGAGACAGCATGGTGTAGAAAATCAAAGAGATATACGAAAATGTGCCACATTCATGCTTCTACATTCTGCATTTACTCTACGTTTTTGTTTGTAAAGAAGTGGGAAAATGTAAAGCCAGAATGTGGCTTGTGTTTGTTAGAAAGTTTACATTTTATAAGAATAGATTGGGGATACTGAAGCCTGGAACAGAGATGTGTGTAAAAGGCTAATGCAGTGACTCAGGTGTTAAACGAAAGGCAGAACAAGCTTGATAAAATAACGGGAACATGAATCCTTACAATTGCAATAACTGTTTCAATATGAAGGCAAAAGGAATTGTAAATATGTGTAAACCCATGTTTCTGGCTTATGGATAATTAAACAGATTCGGTGGTCATTTGCTGGAATAGAATATTGAAAGACTGGAGAAATATTGAGAAAAAATAAGAACTCAACTTTAGCCTTAATGAGAATAAAGTATACCTGGAAAACTTCAGTGGAGAGAGACCATAGGGTTAAAAATAAAATTATTGGATTCGAACATGTGTCTGGTTTGAAGATAAAAATCATTTGGCATCTTCAAAATATAAATGACAAACATATGGGATTTGAGACAATACAGGAAATGAGAGGGAAAGGGACTGACGATAAGAATTTAGGGAATGGCAACATCTAATATGAAATGAAAAGGCAATGATCATCTCAAGGTAAATACAGAGATATTTCAAAGAATGCATTTAAGGGTTAACTGGGGCCATATTTTGAAATCTATCGTGAGAATTTTATATTTTAAGGTGGATTTTGAAAATGAGGGAAAGTTATATAATGGCAGAAAGGAAATGACAGCTGAAATGACATGATATAATAAAGATGAAGGCCAGGCATGGTGGCTCACACCTGTAATCCCAACACTTTGGGAGGCTGAGGCAAGAGAATCATTGGAGGTCAGAAGTTCGAGTCTGGCCTGAAAAACATGGTGAAACCCTGTCTCTACTAAAAATACAATAAAATTAGCTGGGCATTGTGGTGCATGCCTATATTCCCAGCTACTCAGGAGGCTGAGGCAGGAGAATAGCTTGAACCCAGGAGTGGAGGTTGCAGTCAGCCGAGACCATGCCACGGCACTCTAGCCTGGGCAACAGAGCAAGACCCCATCTCAGAAAAAAATAATAATAAAAATAGGATGTGTCATGATGTACCAATTTTTCCTGCATAAAAAACTTTATTAAAATAAATATTTGTATTGTGTATTTTAAAATATATTCTAAGTAATCTTCTGAAACAATAATGTAGTAGGGGTTAGTTCTAAAGTTTTGTTCTTTGAATGCTGTATATGTGGGCCAGTTTTGTGTCTTTATATTATGTGACTTTTAGCTGTGAGTTTCATGCTTTGTGTTGTTAGAAAATCTTTTGAAATCTGTTGGATGTGAAAATTGAACAAATATCTGCTATTTTTGCTTATTTTATTCCAGGCCCTTTTGTTCAATGAACCCACTGAGTATTAAAGAAAATAGTACATTTTAGTAAAGAATAATTTATTGAAAAATAAGTAAGAGTAAACATCTATTCACTAAGATATCAATTAACATAATTAGCATTCTTTTTTTTTTTTTTGATGGAGTCTCACTCTGTTGCCCAGGCTGGAGTGCAGTGGCTCAATCTCAGCTCACTGCAAGCTCCACCACCTGGGTTCATGCCATTCTCCTGCCTCAGCCTCCCAAGTAGCTGGGACTACAGGCGCCCGCCACCACGCCTGGCTAATTTTTTGTATTTTTAATAGAGACAGGTTTTCACCATGTTAGCCAGGATGGTCTCGATCTCCTGACCTTGTGATCCACCTGCCTTGGCCTTCCAAAGTGCTGGGATTATAGGCGTGAGCCACCGCGCCCGGCCTAGCATTCTTAATGATAAAATTGTTCAGTTATTTTCAATTACTGTTACAAATTTAGCACTGAAACTAGTTTTCATGCTTTAAAATAGCATTCAAGTGAAGTTTTTGAATCATATGTTTAACAGAACCAGAAAATGTTCAGCTTATCACTCAGAGTATATTAAGATTATATTAATATTTTGCCCCCGGGTACTATGCCCAGGGTAGTTGTCCTCACTCCATCTGCAGACAGTCTTTGCACACTACTCCTTAGTTCTAATCTGAAGCCTCTATTTCCCATTCACACTGGAGGTGAATGACAGGATACCGGAAACACATGTACAGATACTGAGTTTACATATTCTCATCATTTTCATCTCACCTCCCACTCTTTTTTTCTCTCTAAAATTTTCTGAATCTCTGAATGAAGTATAGTTTCCATTGCCCATTTAGACTATTCCTGTGGAAGATCTGGTTGTAATATAATTCTAAAGGTGTTCTTTAAAAAATATATTAACTGGATATCTGAAATCTTCTGGTCCTGACTGATAGCGCTGTTTCAAACATATTCTCATGTGTTAGTATGTAGTGATATTCCCTGCACTTTTGGGAAGGTCTCAGTCACCCATTTTGAACTGCTGTAATTAAGGTGTGTGTGTGAGGGGTGGGGGGTTGTTGCACTGTAATACTAAATTTTGACCTTCATGAGGGGAGAGGCATGAGTGACTTGTGGATCATAACAGCCATCATCGCAGAAGCTAGGAATAGAGATAAAGTTATCCAGGAAGAATCTGTGGAGAGCCCTCATGTCAAATATTGATTCCCTTGACATTCCAAAAAAAAGTCAATAAGGTTGTTTTCTTTTTAATTAACAAATTAAAATGTATATATTTTTGTTATACAATATGATGTTTTGATACATGTATATATCATGGAATGGCTAAATCAAGCTAATTAGCATATGCATTACCTCACATACTTATCATATTTGTGTGGTAAAAACACTTAAAATCTACTCTCTTGGAAATTTTCAAGTATACAATATATTGTTATTAATTATAGTCACCATGATGCACAATAGACTTCTTGAACTAATTGCTCTTACCTCTGTGAAATTTTGCATCCTTTAACCAACAGCTCCCCAATCCCCTTGAAATAAAGGGGGCAAATGTGGGATGAAATGAAGAAAGACTGCCAGACTTCTGGGATTCTATAAGCAGGGAAAAGGCTACTCAAAAGGCACGAACAGCACTGAAACCACTGCTGATGGTTGAGAGCGCAGGGCCACTCAGCAATATGATACTGCCGGTTTTGGAACCCCTCAGCTAATCATCCATTTTCTCTGCTCATTCAAAGCTTACTGTGTGCCAGGCATTATCCTGCGTTCTTGATATATAAAGTAAATGACCTTAACACATACTACTGAAGATAGATTTTAAACATAATTGCAAATACAATTTCATACCTAAATAGGAATAATGTACAACTCACCTCAAGTTGTGAAACATCATTTCAAACAAACCATTATACAAAAGCCTTCCTAAGAAAGAACATATTTGTTCTTTGTTTTGAAAGATACATAGGAATTTCCTAGTTAAATAATCAGAGAAGTTTATTTCTAAGGGAGAGATAACAAAATGCTCAAATGGAAAGAAATGTGAAGTAATAATAAGTATCTTTAAAGAATAATAATCAACGCTATTTAGAACTGGCATATGTTTTGAAGCAAGGAATGGTAGGAGATACCGTCTATGAAATAGACGAGAGTCAGAACAGACCATGTGTTCATACAAAATGACTTGAGTGGAGACATTGGCTAGTGGATAGAAACATTTTGGGTATCAGGTATTTTTCAAAACTCTAGAGAAATCTATAAAACATTTACCACCACAGGTACATATGTTCGTGTGTGGAGTATTGTATTACTCCATTTTCACACTGCTGTAAAGAACTACCTGAGACTGGGTAAATTATGAAGAAAAGAAGTTTAATCAACTCACAGTTCTTCAGGCTATAGAGGAAGCATGGCTGGGAGGCCTCAGGAAACTTACAATCATGCTGGAAGGCAAAGGGGAAGCAAGCATGTCTTACCACAGTGGGACAGGAGAGAGAGACAAAGAGAGAAAGAGAGAAGGGGGAAGTGCTATACACTTTCCAACAATCAGATCTCGTGAGAACTCTATCACATGAACAGAAGGGGGACGTCTGCCCCCACGATGTAATTACTCACTTCCCAGCAGGCCCCTCCTTCAACGCTGAAGATCGCAATTCAGCATCAGATTTGGATGGGAACAGAAGATAAATCACATCAAGTATGTATATATACACATGCATGTGTGTATGATTGATAATTCTAGAAGGACTTTTTATACCTTATGAAATCTATGTTTATAGTCTTTTAAGTTACACACTTTAAATCATTACTTGTAAGCAATGTGTATGGAAGCTTTTTCAGAAATTCACATTAGAAGTTATATGTAGCAATAGTTAGGAGAATGGAGAAGAGAAAGGATAGTCAATATAAGGTAAAAATGAATTTACTTATGTCCAATAGAGAAGTCAGAGAATTCAAAAGTTCCTAGGTTTATACTGGGAGACCAGGTTGTTAGTTACGCCACTAACAATATATAGGATTCCAGGTCTGAAAGGAATCTTGCCAGGGAGATGAAAAGTTTAGTGTTGAATGCTTTAGTTGGAAGTCCTTTGAGTTTATCATACTGGAGACTTCCACTAAGTTGCGAAACATTCTATTCTGGTGCTTACCTATAAAGAATGGGATTGAGAGACATGAACATATAAATGATATTTAAATCATGGGCATGGAGTGGGGAAATCAGTGGAGGGATATGTAAAGAAAAGAAGAGGTTTGAAAAGAGAATCTTGGTAAAGTCAATACTTTTACTTATTTTATTTGTTTGCTTATTTGTTACTTATTAAAGGCCATGGTCACAGAATGAGACACTGAAGTTTTTAAGTTTTGAAGTTGAATAGATCCAAGATAGGTTATTGGTTAAGTCATCCACAGTTATTCTGTGTTTTTTTAAACTCTCAAGAAAAATTTGGCATTTATGTATAGGAAATGTTAATAATCCATAGACAAGGATTTTAACAAATATGGGAGTGATATAAAGGACTATAATAAAGACAGGAAATTGAGGGAAAAGGACAGGCAAGTGAGGGGAAAAGGGTCAATAGTTTTAATTCAATTATTTTAAATGGGGATGGATGGATTTTTTACATGAGGTGCAAGGATAATGGTGGTTCAGAAACAGAAATAGGAAGGGATTCAAGATAGCTGACTAGCTGCAGCCAGGAGGAACATCTCCCACCAAGGGACTGTGATATGGGGCAGACTGGCATCCTACAAGTAGGTCTTCAGAGAGTGGACAGGGGGAGGACACAAATGCTGGGCTGAATGAGGAGAAAGCTGAGAACCCTGCACAGGGTGGATAAGCACCAGGACTCATTCCTGGCTCCCAGTGACTCCTGGTGAAGGGGTAATTCACACAGGTGAGGAGTGACCTACACTTATCATGGACCTCTGGAATCCTAGCAGAAGAAGACCTCCTGACTCCCACAGACACTTGAGCTGGCAGGAAGATCTGCTTAGAGAAATGACACGGCAGGGCTCTAGCCTGTGTAGTTCAGAGGATTTGGCATGGGAATGGCTTCAGCGGAGCATGGCCAGTGATGCTCAACCCCCAAAGGTTGCCATGCTCCTCTAGGAACTCTAGGAGATTTTAGCCTCAGGGTGACTGTAGGACCTGGACAGAGCACAGCAGTCATGCCCATGGGATGAGGGCAAGACTGAGTGCCCCTCCATCTACTGGCATCTCCTGGGGCCCCAGCCTGACCACATCCACTTGCAGTGCAGCCTCGGTTGCCCAACCAGGGCAGTTCCTGGGGGCTCACGTTATAGCTCCTTTGCCAGAAGACCATGCCTGACTTGGAAAGCTCCAGTAGACTAACTCTTACCAGTGCACACCAGCCCACCCAGTTTCCCCTCGCTGAAGACTCCCCAGGCAGCTTTTCCAGCATGCACTCACTCATGGCCCCCTTACCACTTTGCCAACACAAGCTCACCTAGCCACCCCCACCTTGTGATGCTGCTTTGCCACCGCCGATGTGAACTCATGCACAGATGCCAGGAAACTCACCCCCACAGTGCCATCACCACTGCTGGTACAAACTTGTGCACAGGTGCCAACAACCTCAGCTCTGCCAGTGCCCCCATCACCACTGCCACCATCAGCACAAGTGCTAGCAGAGAGGCTGACAACCCTACCCCCTCTAGATGCCCTTGCCCAGCCAACGTGCATGCACCCCACCATGCTGCTGCAGCTGCTGGCACATGTGAGCAAGCACAGATCCCACTGCTTCTATCCCAACAAAGCACTTTGGTTGGCAGCCCCTGGAAATTGAAGTGTTGTGGCTAGTGTACCAGGAAAACCTCAGCCCTTCCAGCGCACCAGGTTCATAACCTCAAGGGGCCAAAAAACAAGCTGGGGGGCTCAGTACCAGCTGACCAGAGTTAGAGCACCCATCCCAGGCATGCCAAGCTGAACTTTGGACTCCTAAAATCCTCCAGAAGTGAAGTCAGTGGACTGAACCCACCTTCTGCCACAATCAAACTCCCAAGAGCATCAAAGAAGATAAAAGCAAAATACTCCATCCAAAGGCCAGCAACTTCAAAGATGGAAGGATCATCAGCCCAGACAGATAAGAAAGAACCAGCATGAGAACTCTGTCAACTCAAAAAACCAGATTGTCTTCTTACCTTCAGATGATTGCAGTAGTTCCCCAGCAATGGTTCTTAACCAAGCTGAAATGGCTGAAATGACAGATATAGACTTCAGAAGGTAGATGGATCATCAAGATTTAGGAGAAAGTGCAAGCCCAAGACAAGGAATCTAAGGAATACAAACAAACTATACAGGAGGTAAAAGATGAAATGTCCACCTTAAGAGATAACTAAACTGATCTGATACACCTGGAAAACTCACTTCAAGAATGTCATAATATGCTCACATGTATTAACAGCAGGATAGATAAACTGAGGAAAGAATCCCAGAGCGCAAAGACTAGTTCTCCAAATTAGCTCTGTCAGACAAAAATATGAAGAGACTTAGACAACTACACAATAACAGTGGGAAATTTCACCTCCAACTGACAGTATTAGACAGACCATAGAGGCAGAAAACTAACACAGTTATTCAGGACATGATCTTGACACATGACCACATGGACCTAACAGACATCTAGAGAACTCTCTACCCAAGTACAACACAGTGTACGTTATTCTCATCTGCACATGGCACACACTCTAATATTGACCATACAATCAGCCATAAAATAATTCTCAGAAAATTGAAAAACTAAATCATACCAACTATACTCTCATATCACAACACAATAAAAATAGAAATCAAAAGTAAGAAGATTGCTCAAAACCATACAATTACGAGGGATTTAAACAACCTGTTTCTGAATGGCTTTTGGGTAAACAATGAAATTAAGGCAGAAACTAAGAAATTACTTGAAAAGAATGAAAACTATGATACAACATACCAGAATCTCTGTACACAGCTAAAGCAGGGTTAAGGGAAAAGTTTTTAGTGCTACATGCCCACACCTAAAACTTAGAAAGATTTCAAATTACAACCAACATGTTATCTAGAGGAACTAGGAAAATAACAGCAAACCAACCCCAAAGATCGCAGAAGACAAGAAATAATAAAAATCAGAGCTGAACTGAGTGAAATTGACACATTCAGAAAACCATAAAAAGATCAACAAATACAGCAGGAGTTGGCTTTTTGAAAAAATAAATAAGAGTGATAGAGTGCTAGATAGACTAATAAGAGAGAGACAGAGAGAGAGAGATCCAAATAAGCCCAGTGAGAAATGACAACAGGGAAATTACCATTGACCCCATAGAAATACAAAAAAGCCTCAGAGACTATTAAAAACATCTCTATGAACACAAGCTAGAAAACCCAGAAGAATGCATAAACTGCTGAAAACATTGAACATCCCAAGACTGAACCAGGAAGAAATGGAATCCCTGAACAGACCAACAATGAGTTCCAAAATCGAATCAGTAATAAAAAGCCTACCAACCAGAAAAAGTTCAGGACCAGAAAGAATTATAGACAAATTCTACTAGATGTATAACGAAGAGTTGGTACCATTTCTAATGAAACGATTCCAAAAATTTGAGGACAGACTCCACCCCAACTCATTCTATGAGGCCAGCATCTTCCTGATACCAAAACCTGGAAGATATACCACAAAAAAAGAAAACTTCAGGACAATATCCTTGATGAACATAGATGCAAAAATCCTCAACAAAATACTAAGAGCCATCTTTAAAAACCCATAGCCAATATCACAGTGAATGGGCAAAATCTGGAAGCATTCCTCTAGCAAATGAGAAAAAGACAAGGATACCCTCTCTCACCAATTTCATTCAACAAGGTACTGAGAAGTCCTAGCTAGAGCAATGAGGCATGTGAAAGAAACATAGGGCATCTAAATAGGAAAAAGGAAGTGAAATTATCTCACTTTACAGACAATATAATTCTATAACTAGAAAGGCCTCATAGTCTCTGCCCCAAAGCTCCTAGATCTAATAAGGTACTTAAGCAAAGTTTCAGGATACAAAACAGAGTACAAAAATCAATAGCATTTCTATACAACAACAGTGTCCTAGCTGAGAGCCAAATCAAGAACGTAATACCATTCATAATAGCCACAAAAAGTATAAAGTATAAAATACCTAGTAAGACAGCTAATGAGGGAGGTAAAATATCTCTTCCATGAGAATTACATAACACTGCTGAAAGAAGTCAAAAATGACACAAACAGATGGAAAAACTTTTTGTGCTCATGGAGAGAAAGAATCAATATTCATAAAATGGTCATACTACCCAAAGCAATGTTCAGATTCAATGCTATTCCAATCAAACTACCAATGACATTCTTTACATAATTAGAAAAAAAGATTTGAAAAGTTCATATGGAATCAAAAAAGGCTCAACTAGTCAAGGCAATTCTAAGTAAAAAGAACAAAGCTGAGGCATCATATTACCTGACTTCCAAATATACTAGAAGACTACAGTAACCAAAATGGCATGGTACTGGTGCAAAAACAGACACATAGATTAAAGAAATGGAACAGAGCACTCAGAAGTAAAGCCACATGTGTAGAACCATCTGATCTTCAACAAAGCTGGCAAAAACAAGCAATAGGTAAATGACTCCCTATTCAATAAATGGTGCTGGAATTCTGGCTAGTCATATGCATAATATTGAAACTGGTCCCCTTCCTTACACCGTATACAAAAATCAACTCAAGATAGACTAAATACTTAAATGTAAAACCTAAAACCATAAAAACCCTGGAAGATAACCTAGAAAACACAATTCTAGACATAAGAATGGACAAAAATTTCATGATGAAGATGCCAAAAGCAATTGCAACAAAAATTGGCAATTAGGACCTATGTAAACAAAAGACTTCTGCACAGCAAAAGAAACTATCAACAAAGTAAATTTTTAAGACAACCTACAGAAGGGGAGAAAATATTTGCAAACTGTACATCTGACAAAGGTCTAATATCCAGAATCTATATGGAAATTAAGCAAATTAGCAAGTAAAAACAAACAACCCATTTAAAAGTGTTCAAATGACATGAGCAGACACCTTTCAAAAGAGAACATACATGTGGATAACAAGCATATGAAACACAGTTCAACAATACTAATTAGAGAAATGCAAATCAAAACCACAATGGGACACTATGTTCAGAACGGCTATTATTAAAAAGTAAAATAATAATAATAACAGATGCTGGCAAGGTTGTGAAGAAAAGGGAATGCTTATACACGTCTCATGGGATTGTAAATTAATTCTGGCATTGTGGAAAGCAGTTTTGCAAAACTACCACTTAATCCAGCAATCCTATTGGGTATATACTCATAGGAATATAAATTGTTCCACCATAAAAACACATGTACATGTATGTTCATCACAGCACTGTTCACAATAGCAAAGAATCAACTCAAGTACCCATCAATGACAGACTGGATAAAGAAAATGTGGTACATATACACCATGGAATACTATGCAGCCATTTAAAAGAATGAGATTATGTCCTTTGAGAACACATAGGCAGAGCTGGAGGCTATTATCCTTAGCAAACTAACACAGAAACAGAAAACCAAATACTGCATGTTCTCACTTATAAGTGGGAGCTAAACATTGAGTACACATGGACACAAAGGATAGAACAACAGACAGGAGGGCCTACTTGAGGGTGGAAGGTGGGAGAAGGATAAGGATTGAAAAACTACCTATAGGGTACTATGCTTACTACCTGGGTGACAAAACAATCGGTACATCAAACCCCCATAACACACAGTTTGCCTATGTAACAAACTTACGTGTGGATCCCTGAAGCTAAAGAAAAGTTTAATTAAAGAAATAGAAATAAGGAGACTAGAATGCTGACATTTCCTAACCATGTTTTGAATATGAAATGAAAATAAAACAAAAAGTAAAAAATAATATTCCACCCATGCATGGAAAGAAATGAAAGGACATCAACAACTTAGGGAGTGAGATGGCAGAGTGCTGATCTTATTAGTTTACAAAAACGATTTAATTTTTTTAAACTATCTTTCCTTTCTTCCAATTCAGATTTTTGTTCTTAGTTTTTATTTCTTGAAATGAATGTGTTTACTTCTTGAGACTGGTGATTTCTTTTTTTTCTAATATACATCATTATACACATTTCATTCTAAGTTCAACTTTAGCTGTATCTCATGATTTCTATGTGGTATTTGATATTTCAAAATCTTTCAAAGTTTTGCTATTACTTTTTGATTCCACATTATTTATAACTTTTAATTATAATTTTATATTTAACAATATATAATTTATAATTGTATTTATAATTATTTATAGACAATAAAACATTACTATATAAGTGTGTTTCAGTGGTATACCTTTTAGTATAAGTAAAAGCACCTTCGTGTTCTTGTACAAAGAACAATAAATTGACATGCTTACTTTTAATGTAACCATTGAATAGTTTCTCATAAAATGAGTGTGTATTATTATAATAAAACTATTCAGTTTTATAATCACTGAATGACTTCTATTTTTTTTTTCTGTACATTTATGCTAAGGCTCATGCTACAAGTCAAAGATCAGAAATTGACTCTTCTGGAAGAAATATCAAAAGAATAACATACCAATTCAGGACCATAGAAGGTCCTTAATATGGTTTGACTCTTGTGTCCCCACCCAAACCTCATCTTGAATTGTAATCCCCATGTGTCAGGGGAGGGACCTGGTGGGAGCTGGTTGGATCATGGAGGTGGATTTCCCCCATACTGTTCCCATGATAGTGGGTTCTCACGAGACCTGATGGTTGATGGAGAGCGATGATCCTCCTTTGCTCTCTCTCTTTCCTGCTGCTATGTAAGATGTTACTTGCTTCCCCTTTGCCTTCCACCATAGTTGTCATTTTCCTGAAGCCTCCAAAGCTATGTGGAACTATAAATCAATTAAGCCTCTTTTTAAAAATAAATTACTCAGTCTCAGGTGGTTCTTTATAGCAGTGTGAAAATGGACGAATACAGAAAATTGGTACTGGAAGTGAGGTGCTGATATAAAGATACTTGAAAATGTGAAAGTGACTTTGGAACTGGGTAATGGGGAGAGGTTAGAAGAGTTTGGAGGGCTTAGAAAAAGACAGAAAGATGTGGGAAAGTTTGGAACTTCCAAAATACTTGCCGAATGCGTTTGATCAACATGCTTATAGTGGTATGGACCATGAAGTCCCAGCTGAGGTGGTTTCAGATGGAGGTGAGGAATTGATTGGGAACTGGAGCAAAGGTCACTCTTGCTATACTTTAGCAAAGCGACTGCCAACATTTTTCCCCTGGCCTAGAATCTGTGGAACTTTGAACTTGAGAGAGATGATTTAAAGTATCTGACAGAAGAAATTTCTAAGCAGCAAAGTACTCAAGATGTGACCTGGCTTTTTCTGAAAGTGTAAAGTCATGCACTCACAAAGGGATGGTCTGAAATTGGAACTTATTTTTAAAAGGAAAGCAGAGTGTAAAAGTTTGGAAAATTTGCAGCCTGACCATTTGGTAGAAAAAAAAAACCATTTTCTGCGGAGAAATTCAAGCCACTCACTGCAGAAATTTGCATAAGCAAAGAGAAGCTGAATGTTAACAGCCAAGGCAATGGGGAAAATGTCTCCAGGCATTTCAGAGATCCGCACAGCAGCCCCTCCCATCACAGTCCTGGAAGCCTAGGAGGGAAAAATGGTTTTGTGGGCTAGACTCAGGACCCAACTGCTCTGTGAAGCCTCAGGAGATGATGCCCTGCATTCCAGCCACTCCAGCTCCAGCTGTGATGAAAAGGGGTCAAGATACAGCTCTGACCATTGCTTCAGAGGGGACGAGCCCTAAGCCTTGGCAGCTTCCACGTGGTATTGGGCCTGTGGGTGTGCAGAAGACAAGAGTTGAACTTTGGGAGCCTCGGCATAGATTTCAAATGATGTATGGAAATGCCCCAATGTCCAGGCAGAAGTCTGCTGCAGGAGTGAAGCCTGCATGGAGAACCTCTATTAAGGCAATGCAGTGGGGAAATGTGGGGTTGGAGCCCCCACAAAGAGTCCCCACTGGAGCAATGCCTAGTGAAGCAGTAAGAAGAGGGCCACCATCCTCCAGACCCCAGAACGGTAGATCTCCCAACAGCTTTCACCATGCACTTGGAAAAGCTGCAGGCACTCAATGCCAGCTCATGAAAGCAGTCATGGGGACTGTACCCTACAGAGCCACAAGGGCGGAGCTTCCCAAGGCCGTGGGATCCCACCCCTTGCATCAGCGTGCCCTTGATGTGAGACATGAAGTCAAAGGAGATCATTTCAAAGGTTTAAGATTTAATGACTGCACTGTCAGGTTTTGGAATTGCACAGGGCCTGTAGCCTCTTTGTGTTGACTAATTTCTCCCTTTCAGAATGGAAGAATATACCCAATTCCTCTACCCCCTTTGTATCTTGAAAGTAACTAACTTTTTTACTTTGCAGGCTCATATGCAAAAGGGACTTTTTTTTGGTCACAGGTGAGTATTTGAACATGGACTTTTGAGTTACACGCTGGAATGAGTTAAGACATTGAGGGACTGTTGGGAAGGTATAATTGGTTTTGAAATGCAAGAAGGACCTGAGATTTGTGAGGGGCCAGGGGTAGAGTAATATGGTTTGGCTCTGTGTTCCCCCAATCTCATCTCAAATTGCAATCCTCATTTGTCAGGAGAGGGACCTGGTGGTGATTTGATCATGGGGGTGAACTTCTCCCATGCTGTTCCCATGACGGTGAGTGAGTTCTGAGGAGGTCTGATGGTTAAAAGTGTGGCACTCTCCCTGCTCCCTGCTGCCATGTGAGATGTGCCTGGCTTCCCCTTCCACCATCATTGTAAGTTTCCTGAGGCCTCCCCAGCTATGTGAAGCTGTGAGTCAATTAAACCTGTTTCTTTATAAATTAGCCAGTCTCACATACTTCTTTATAGCAGTGTAAAAACAGATTAATACAGTATTTTTAAATTTGATATAGGGAACCAACCCATGGGGACAGGCTTCTCTGTATTAGACAACACCACCACAACAACCTGACATTTATCTGACACATCAGGTGATTGCATCAGGATTTCCATGATTCATTTAATCCAGAAGCAGGTCAGTTTTTAAAAACACTGTTACCTTTACCCAAAGACCAAGATAACAAGAATTATTAGGTAGAACAGAATGAAACTAAAATAATTTGAAATTTCTTTTTTCTTATACCATCTATAATCCTTAATTTAACAGGCTGTATTTGTATAAATAGAAATTATACAAATTCACAGTAAATAGAATCTTAATTGACCCCTGAATTTATAAATAATAACCATATAAAATTTTGTACTACAGATTAAAGCATAGAAAATCATAAAAACTTAATGATGATTTTCTAACTAATGGTATATATTTATTGTTCTTGAGTATGATACCACTTAAAACAATGGTTATACACCAGGCTAAAAGGCTTGACTGATTCCCTTTACTAGTTATGAATGCATAATCATTTTCATAGGTCAATAGATTTGTCTTTTTTTATTTGGCTTTACTTGGATAAATGGAATGTATAATCATGACCATGCTGAAAATGTCACATTTAGAGTCAAATATTACTTAAATAGGTCTTATAAGCCCTGTTTTAAGCAAAAAGACCCACTTCACATGTAAAGTGATGTCTATTAAGTGCTTCTAGAATATGTAATTAATGTCACTGAATAATTAATATCACTTTTAAATAGGCAAGGAATGTTGGCAAAATAGAAGATCCTAGTATGAAAAAAAGTCAGAGAGGCTTCAAAGAAATCTGAGAAAAATACTTTGTATGGCACTTTTTTCTGATCTTTATAAAAAAAGCAGATAAAGGCTGTAAAAATCATTCTGACTCACACAAGTAGTTTTAATTATAACATTAGGGACTTTATGGACCCTATAGGCATATGCTAACCCTCAAGTTTTAATATCATATGGCTGTCATCATGTTAACATTGCGGTTTTGTCTATTAATATCTCATGTTATGTCTACTTAAATAACTCTAAATAAGCAAACCTTCATGTTAATGATACCAAGTCTAAAAGTAGCTAAATAAGCTGATGTGAACAAATCCTTGATCAGATGAGGTACTGAAAAAGCAAAACTAATATCTTGTTCTGCCACCATGAGGTGTGATCATGCACTTACTTCACTTCCCACAGCCCTGGAAGAAAACTAACCATTTTACCCTGAGATATTAAAAACAATAGCAAAAACAGTGTACCTTGAAATATACCCCTAACTATATAAAATCTTCCCTTTATATATGTTTCTGACTCCTCAATAAAAGGGAAAGAAGGAGGAAAAGAAGAAAGAAAGGAGGGAGAAATGTAGGGAGGTAGGGAGGAAAGGAAGGAAGGAGAGAGCAAGGGAGGGAGGATAGAAGGAAGAGAGGGAGAAAAAGGAAAGATTGTATTCATAAAATTTGCAACACTGACTTGTGATCAGTCTTGTGTTTCTGATAATCATGTGAGAAAATGGCTATTTTTCCACCAGTTAACTATAAACTTGGTAGCCTCAGGCTTGTTTGTTTCTTTCCATCTAAATGTGTATTGTGTCTTTTATTTGGATAATCCATCCTTGTGAAATCTGATCTGCCTTTCAAGCTTTTGTAGGTAAACTTTATTTTTTCCATGAGGTCCTGATTTTAGGAAATGTGAACAATTGATGAATGTAACTCAAAATGAAATATTATAAATTATTTTACATCTCTCAATTCTAATGAACAATTGCCAAAACCCATTTATTTTATTATTTTCATTCAAAGGTATGTGATAAAATATTTTCTAAATTGTTTAAAAATAAAAATGGCATTTATTTGCAAATGCTGGCTTGGAGTGAAATCTGTACTTGAAATATTAAATGGGAAAATATCCAGTTGTTTGATGATTCATTTTTCTGTCCTATTTTCAGAATATTCAAACCATAATAATAAAACTTTGCCTATTCCTTATTCTAGATGATTTCTGAAGGAGGTAATTAAAGTCTCTTCTTAGCCAACATCAGTACTTCATGAATTAGGCAGTGTTTTCAGGTGGGCTCTTAGAAAAGGAAATGGAAAAGAAAGTATATATTTATGAGTACTATGATCAAAAAAAGAAGTGCTACTATCTGTGGTGGATTGGATGGTGGCTCCCAAAAAGGTATGTCCCATGTCCTAATCCCAGGAACCTGTGAATGTACTCTTATTTGGAAGAAAGACTCTTTGCAGATAAATAAGTTAAGGACCTTGATACGAGATCTTCCTGGATTATGGTGTGCCCTAAATCTAATGACAAGTGCCTTTATCAGAAAGGAGAAGGTGAGAAGACACAGTCACATAATAGAGAAGGCCATGTGGAGACCCACATAATGATGGAGACAAAGACTGCAGTAATGCTGCCACAAGCCAAGGAATTCCTTGAGCCACCAAAAACTCAAAGATTCAGGAAGAATTCTGCCCCAGAGTCTCTTCAGAGGAAGCTTTCCCCTGCCGACACTGGGATTTTGGACTCTTCAACTCCAGCATTTTGGGAGAATGAAATTCTGTTGTTTTAAGCCACCAATTTGTGGTGATTGTAATGGCAGCCCTAATAAAACATTATACCAACAATCCCCTGTTTTCTTATCCTAAGCCCCAGTCAAGGTATTCAGATGATCTCATGATCATCTTGTAATTCATATTTGGTACAAGCATCTCTTAAAACAAGGTCATCTGAGCAGTGTAAGTTTATCTTTGTTTTGCTGTACATTTTATGAAAACATTATTTTATGAAACCTAAGCAAAGTCTGAATATTTAAAAAAGGAGAGGAACATAGAGCACTTTTGTATATACAGAAGTTTTTCCTCCTCCTTCATAAAAATGATATTACAAATAAAATCTTAAGAAATCCACCATGCATCCCTTCACTCTCAAGTCTTCTTAATTGCTCATCTACTTCTCTAATATTTTGGTTTAGGGTGGCACTACTGGACTTAGGAACAGTATTTTCACATTCCCATTCCATTTCTCTCTGTTCCACCCTTAGTTAACTTCCCCAAATTCTGTAGTTTTATATCTTCCACATAATTCATTCTACCTAGTAGACTTCTTGCCCCGCCCCAAGATTTCTTGGTTTTTTAATATTTAAATCTTCCTTCTTATTTGTTATCTCCACTTTGAATTTTCCTTGTGGCCATATCCACATGCTGAAATGTTCATTTATATTTAGAGACCCTTCAAATAATCTATTGTCCCCAATGTCTTTTCAGATATAGCTAGTCAGAATATTTCCTCATATTCTTCAGCTGCAGTCATGAAAATCTTTCATCATCTCTAATATCAATTATTGCACAAGACCATGCAGCTGCCACCACACTTTTGTTGGACTACGAACAATGAAATATCATTAATTTCTGAAAAACTTGCCCTAACCTGTATCACTTGCTTCTTTTCACTCCTGGCTTTTAGCATTGCAATTTGTCATAATGTTTTAATACCTTATTCAAGTCGTGTGGCAGGCACTAATTAATTGCTATTCTGAGATCCTTCTTATATGAAAAAGTATAAAATGTGATTTGGATAAGGAATAGGAACTGCTTCAATCCGAGGCTCAGAAAATGCTTTCTGAGAAAAAAAAAATACTCTGAAATTTGAAACGCTTAGGAACTAGCCAGGTGAATAGGGTACGTAAAGAAATGAGGTGGCAGTACATATGAAGACATTCAGAGGAAAGGAAATATGATCTGTTTGAGAACCTTGAAGAATACTGTAGTTTTTGGTATAGAAATTCTGGTTGAGAAATCACCTGATAAAATGGGAGAGATGGCCTGGTCTGACTACGGATGTTTAGGTTTATAAAAGGTTATTTTTCACAATATAAAAGTCAGATGTTTTTGAACTTTGACAACTGAAAAAGAGTAAAATAACTTGGGATTCAACAGTAAGAATCTTTAGAAATATATCAAAGTAATATGATTTTTAAAAATAGAATGGAAAATTGATGATAGCTGAGAAAATAGCTAGGAGTGTTTATAAATGAATACATCATCATTTCCATAACTCTCTTTGGTGGCCTAGATGGCTAACAGCTTGACACAATTCATTCCAGCTTTAGGATGTGAAGTGAAGGAATTAGTGACCTCTTTCATTGAGGAAGAAGGCTCTATGGAAATTATTTGCAAATTGTGAGTAAAGATTTGACTGGTTCTCAAAAAAAAGAAGATTTTACTGGTTCTGTACATAATGCAACAAGTAAGTATCAATGTGTACGGAATGACATCTATTTAAAATGTGTGTTTTATTATAATAGAAATTAAAACCCCCTTGTACTAAGAAGTGAAAAAAAGTGAAATTAATTTACCTGTAGTAACAAATTGATTATGTTTAGAGGAGAGAATCTGGCATTGATTCTTGCTCCTGTTGTTCAGGAAAGTCACAATCTCTGGAATAAGAAGAACTCATTATATTTAAAATATTATCTTAGATGATAAATTCTCATTGTTCTATATTGGCATAAAAATACTCTTTTAAACTGAACAAGATCACTCTCCAAATCATTTTTTCCTCCTAGGATAACACTTAGTGATATGAGCGTAATTGAAAAAAAAATATAAGGATATCATGCCCATGTCTTTTTGGTGACATGACATGAACTTTATGCTTCAATAGAAGGTAAATTTTAGTTGTAATGTGGAATAACAATGAAAAAATAGTACCGTTTAGGAGGCTTTATTTTATCCTAGCCATTCAAATACAAGTGGGAGCAACTTAGAACAAATACATAGGTAGTTTTTAACTGCAGTGTTTTGTCAAGAAAATAAAATAACTTTTTAAAGTTATAATGGTTGCTGGGGCAGGGGAGGAGTGAGGGGGGAAGTTTACAGTGGTAATAGAACATAAACGAAGTAAATTTAGGAAATGGTATATTCTGCTAAAGTAGTAAACTTCGTAAAATGTTGTTCCAAAAAAATGTCAAATAAGTAACAAATTTATCTTCGTTAAGTAAAAATTAAGATAAATTAAAAATAATATTTTTTGATATTTCAAAATCTTAGTCACTTTTCTTTGTTCTACATGTTAAAGAAAACTGCTCAAAAACTTCTTTCACCTTTTACTTTTATTTGGGAATTCAAGTCGAAATTACATTAATATTACAGAGACAGAATTTCCACAGTGCAAGTTGATTGCTAGATTTAAACTATCTACTCTCAGAGGAATACAATGAAAGAGACTGAATTGCTGTGATTGAGGGTCTACAATGCCATTATTTATTAGATTGACCTGCATCCCAATTTTGCCCTGGGCTGTTGTGATTTGTACCTGTTGTCCCAGTGTTCTTATTAATATTGACCTCCTTTTGTTCTCAAAAGTATCCAGATTGGACAGTAAATTATATGGTAACTCTATTTAGTTAATATTTGAGGCATGCTCTATGTTTCTACCAGTGCAAACACAATCCTCGTGAGCAAACTTGTAAGAGAAGTGCCCATTTTTCAAACGAAGAAACTAAGCCTTCACATAAATAAGTGATTCATGTAATCCAGGAGCAAACCCCAAATTGCTGACTCAGAAGTCTACATCTTTCTATTTACAGAGCCATAGAGCCTTTTTGATAATTGCTAAATGAATAATGAAGTGAAATACTGTGTTAAGTATTTGAAGGAAAGAGTAAATGGTAGGACTGCCCCACTGGGAATCTATTGAATCAAAACTTCTAAGTAAATTAAATCAACCAGATTAACTTGCCTATTTCGTAAATATGGATAATTTTTATATTGCTTCCTAAATACCTAAGCCTCAACTATATCAGAAAGCAGCAAAAGGCAAAACAAAAAACAAACAAAATAAGCAAACAAAAAAAATCTTACTAGACGTTCACTATGAATGGGGTAGTACGTTTACTTTAAGATAGAACATTTTAACTTGATGAAGATCTCCAAGAATGGTTTCCTGTGGTCCCAAATCTCGTAGTGTCCCAAAAGTGTCCTGTCTATACATGGGCTTATTGAGTTTATGTTTTCTTATTTACATATATTAATCTAACAATAAATTCTGAATTCCACATGGGAAGGTACCTTGAAATTTGGTAAGCATTCAATGCATTTCTAATGACATATCCTGTATTATATGTAAACGCTTCTATTGTTATATAACTTGATTTAATTTGAGAACTGACACCAGAGAGATCTTATCTAAGGAGGTTGACTGGTTTTCCAAACAAGGGCTCCTCAATTGTAAAACTGGGGTATTTCGGTAAAAAATTTACCTTAAGGATGGAGGAAAGGAGGAGGGAGAGGATTAGGAGAAATAACTATTGGGTACTAGGCTTAATACCCAGGCGATGAAATATTCTGTACAACAAACTCCTGTGACATGTGTTTACCTGTATAGCAAACCTGCTCGTGTACCCCCGAACGTAAAAGTTTTTTTTCTAAAAAAAATAGAGCTTGGTAGGCATGTAACTTCTTGACTTTTCTATGATTTAACATATCACAAAAGCTCCTTTTCCACCTCATGTTAGATAGTCATAAGCAATTCAAGTTAAACTCAATTATTTCAGTATTCTTTGTCACTTCAAATTGATACTTAGGGAGCTCAAGAAGTTTCTCTTTCACTTCTCTCTAGAATTTTCTTTTCTAAGAGGTTGTATGACCACTATATATAGTGAGGGAGGAGCAAAGCCCCTGGCCTGTGGATGTGCTCTGTCCTCTGTTGGGATCCTATTCTCCACACTTTCAGGCAGAGAGCTTCTTGTTATCCCAGACCCCAGTCTGCTCACTAGCTTTGCGGTCCAATCTAATTTAATCTCTAGATTCTTCTAATCACAATTACAAAACATCGTCAGAGCCATTTGCTTTCTGTTCCTTAACTTCCACTCTCTGCCAGTTAAGGAAATGTGAGATTGTTCCTCTTATCTGACCAAATCACATAGGATCTATCTGTGAGGATGTTCCAAATCCATGTTCCTGGCCCCAGGAGATTTGGGGAGATTTTTAGGTTTCCTAGATGATCAGGTATGAACACACAATAAGTCTTATCTATTCTTTGATTCCTGACATGCTTTCTTTTCATTGTTCCATACTGTGGCCAATTTTGAGACGAAAGAACTGCTTTCCCAGATCTCATTAGTGTCTAGCCCTTTGGTTTCCTCCTCAGACTTTCCCCTTTTTTCATTGCAAAATTTTCATTTAGTTTGGACAAAGGGGAAAAGAAGGATGGGAAAAAATAGTCCCACTTCCTAAAAGGTCATTCAAAATCCTTACTTGGCTTATGCTATGGTCCGAATTTATGTGTCCCCCAAAATTCATATGTTGAAACTTAAACCCCAATGTGATAATATTAAGAGGTGTGGCCTTTGGGAGTGATTGGGTCCTATGGGCTGTGGCCCCATGAATGGGATTAATGTCTTTATAAAAGAGGCCTGAGGGAGCTTGTGAGGCCTTCCTTTCTACCATGTGAGGATACAGACTTCGTTATAGCAGCCCAAATAGACTGAGGTAGCTTACCGCTAGATCCTAATATTTGAAGTTATAAACCAAGAATTGTTACATCTTTACTCTCTGATTATACTTTCTCCCCATTCAGGAAAACCTCATATATTATCATTCCTTTTTTTTTTTCTTCTTTTTCGAGACAGAGTTTCACTTTTGTCACCCAGGCTGGAGTGCAATGGCATGATCTTGGCTCACTGCAACCTCCGCCTCCCAGGTTCAAGTGATTCTCCTGCCTCAGCCTCTCGAGTAGCTGGGATTACAGATATGTGCCATCACACCTAGCTAATTTTGTATTTTTAGTAGAGATGGTTTTCACCATGTTAATCAGGCTGGTCTCGAACTCCTGACCTCAAGTGATCTACCTGCCTTGCCCTCCCAAAGTGCTGGTGTTACAGGTGTTAGCCACCGCGCCTGGCCTCATATATTGTCATTTCAATAAAAATATTTGGAAAAATATTTCATTACAATGAAAGTAAATACCAAAATTTAAATAAAATACAAATGAGAAAAATACATTATAGTTAATTAACCAAAACATTCAAAACAGTCTCTCCCACTCTCCCTCTCACTGTGTATATGTGTGCATGTGTGTGTGTGTGTGTACGTGTGTGACAGAGAGAGAGAGAGAGACTGGGTATAAATTATGGTAGGTACTAGCCAAAGAGATTTTTTTAAATGAAAATAGAGACAAACAGAATTAATTACAAAGTTTAAAATATTAGCTTTTAAGGTATTCTCAGTGTAGCATTGAATATGTGTGTGATCTTGGTTATGTTTGGTTGGTGGAAATACAATGTAAGAAATTAGTAGATATGCATAAACAATTTTTGTTAATAGAAAGTTATGTTTCTATCAACAGTATACTTGGAGACTCTGGTAGGGAAAATATATAGATTCATGTGGCTACAAGAAAAAGGGAGAATCTGGTGCTAAGTTTGGGAGACATTTATCTCAAGGATGTATTCAATAGAAGAGTTTGAATTTTGAATCAAAAAGAAATTCAATGAATCTGAGAATTAAAATTCAGAACCTTATTTTGAAATTGAGATGCGCCTTTTGTTTTTAATTTGGATATGATAAGACCTAGTTCAGTAAACCAAACATGTATTTATCCACGTTTTTTCACCACTCATGCTTGTTGGCATTGCTGTTTAGAAGTAAGTCTAGAGTAGAAAATGTCTGCGCACATGCCAGTGTTGGCATTTCAGTGAGTCTGGTTTGGTGATGATTTTGTGCCTCTGCTTATTTGTTTTACCTGCTCCTTTCCACTGCGAAAGAGGTCTGATTCCACGCAAAGAGGACTGGATGGGGGCTCAATCGAATTTGTTGTCTTGCTGATGGTTATACGATCACAGGAGTATTGACGAGTTATGCACTGGGAGTTTTCACTTCAGTTTTTGTTCACAATTCGTGAGACTGCAGGGAGAACATGTTTTGTACTCTACCTGAAATGAGAAATGAAGACTGTGAACTGCTGAAGAATATTGGAAGAGGAAATTAGACAGATAAAGCTTAAATTCAGCAGTTTGATGAGCTAAAATTTGATAACTACACACAAAATGGAAGGTTGAAAAAAATTCATAGCTTTCTGAAGTACATGGAAAAATAGTCAAGAGAAATTTAAATGCATAAATATAAAATTTCCCAGAAGAAAATCATTCTTTTACATCAAAATTGTCAGTGTTAGTGGGCTATTTGAATTGTTAAATCTAGAGTACATTTTCAAAGTACAATTTCTGATTCTAGGAGAAAAGGAGTCATGTAAAAAAAAGAGTTGGCCATTTGTGAAAAACAAAATTAATAGTTGAAGGAAAAAAGACATAGTTACCTTTTAAACATAAAAACTGAGACTTTTAATTCTTATGTAAATTAATTTTTAAAGACTTTAATATGACATTCCAAGTTTTGATACAAAATTGCTACTTTTCTGGAAAAATAATTTTGCTTTATAAATTATTATTACTCATCCATTTGTTCATTAAATAATCAGTAAGCAGCTGCCAGACAAGGTGCTAGGGCCTTTTTCACAAGATGAATGAACTCAAGTTATTCAGAGACAAGAATGAAGAGACATATTATTAAAATTTTAACACAATGTGAAAATTGCTTTAATTATTCAATTTAAAGTATTTTTGAGTGCTTATTTAGCTTCAAGCTTTATATCATGAGTGGGGATAGAGTTTCATATATAGATATATATGAGAGAGGCTGGGGGCTGTGGCTCATGCCTATAATCCCAGCACTTTGGGAGGCCGAAGTGGGCAGATTACTTGAGGTCAGGAGATCGAGACCATCCTGGCTAACATGGTGAAATCCCGTCTCTACTAAAAATACAAAAAATTAGCCGGACATGGTGGCAGGTGCCTGTAGTGCCAGCTACTTGGGAGGCTGAGGCAGGAGAACAGCGTGAACCCGGGAGGCAGAGGTTGCAGTGAGCCGAGATCAGGCCACTGCACTCCAGCCAGGGTGACAGAGTGAGACTCCGTCTCAAAAAAAAACCAACAATAACAACAAAATTAGCCAGCTGTGGTAGCATGCACCTGTAATTTCAGTTCCTTGGGAGGGTGAGACAGAAGAATCGCTTGAACCCAGGAGACAGAGATTGCAGTGAGCTGAGATCATGCCACTGCACTCCAGCCTGGGCAACAGAGTGAGAGTCTGTCTCACCAAAAAAAAAAGAGAAAAAAAAGAGAGATGTGAGAGACAGAGTGAAGGAGAGATGTATAAACAATGAAATTATGTAAATCCTATACAAAAATGAGGCAGACAGGTGGGAAGGACTCCCCAGAAAAACTCCAGCTGGCCTGGGCACTGGGGTGGAAACTCAGGAAGTTCCTGTGGGTTTTGCCGCAGAAAGGCGGTTAGCCCCTCCTCTTCCTGTGTGGAACCTGGGATTCAAACTGCGAGGCGGGAAGCGCACCAGCAGGGACTCTGGCTTTGTGGAGAGTCTATGTTTCCCCCCTTTTCCATTTTTCTCACTCCTCAAATCAATCCGCTAGCCTAAATTTTCGTAGCTATACGATAAGGACCTCATCTTGAGCTGAAGTAATGAAAAGTCCTGCAAAAAAAGACATTTTATGTTTTACAAAGTGATCAAAAAGAGGTGGCTGGGTCTTTTTGAAAGCATCAGAATATGCTTTCTAAAAAAAGGTCAACTTTATGCTTCAGAAAGGGGTACAAAATGTGCCTTATCAACTGATATGGAGTAACCAGGAGTGTACTTCACAGAAAAGGTAAAGATTGAGCAGATTCTTGAAACAAAATAAGGAAACTGTCAGGAAAACAAAGAGGAGAGGATATTTTACAGAGAAAACAACATGTGCAAAAGCGAGAAAGTGCAAATTAGCAGATGGCATTCCGGAAATTTAAAGTAATCTGGCACTGACCAAGGCAGCCTTAGAAGTTCTCCTAAAATTGACTAAACTTTAGACAAGTTTTTTCCTGACTCTGGGCCCTTGATCTCTCTTTTCTTAGAGCAGTTACTTTAGAAAAGTTAAAATTGTAAATTCTTTCGCTGCAGCTTAGAGATGCAAACCTTCTCTTGCAAGTTTTACAGACTAGGAATGTCTTTCTCCAGGTCCTGAGAGTCATCCTTTTGAAAAGTATTCACCAAGAAAGATGGAGTGCCTTTATCCAGTCTCAATAGAAATGTAGGAGCTTAACTTAGATAAGCACCTATTAGAAAACACAGATGGTCTAATCAGGTTTACCAACCTCCTTGCAAAGTCCTCTAGTACTTTGTCGTTAAAAACTGTCCCATCTTTTGTTTCAGGGGAGTTAAATTTAGTCTGTCTCCCCTATTGCAATAGTCTTGCTTCCCTCTGCAATTGTCTTTGCCTATTAACTCTGGCTGTTGTCTTTTTTTTTTTTTTTTTTTTTTTTTTTGGCAGTATGACTAGAGCACATGACAGGGAATTTGTAGTGATAGGTAATGTTAGGGTCACCCCAACCAGACTGTTCCCCCTCCCTTCCCATGGGTCTTACAATGCAGTCGTTTGTGACATCCGCCCAGCTCCCCCAGGGCTAAAGACAAACTACCCTTCACTGACTCCTCCAGTAACTATCCAGTCACTTACAGGATGCGGTTAACATGTCTGCTCACCTCGCATAACAAAGCTGGCAAAAGACATCTCCAGGATGCAGTCAAGACACCTGCACACCCAACTCAGCTCCCCCACCCTGACCCTGTTCCTTGCCCTGTAAAGCCCTGCAACAGTCTGTAAGCAGGGCTGCCTCCTCTGCTTTTGTCAGGAGGTAGCCCGGCAGGACTGACAATAAATTGGCTTACCTGAACTCAGCTGTCCTTCCAATTATCCCTTATAGGTAAAATCCAGAAAATGAAGGTTTTTGTGTACCCTTAGGGGAAACGTTTTAAGCAGGGAAGAGGAAGACAAACTGATTTGGAATCCTAGGACTGGAGGAAAGCCAAATTATAATGGCAGTTTGTCTTATATTCACCCACCAAACAGAAGAAGGCCACACAGGACAAGTGTTTCCCAGCCCATAATCTAGCAAAAGAAGGTGGCTCAGAAAGGATTAAGCCTCCCTTGGATCAAATGCATGTCTCTCCAATAATACGAAGCAAGATTCCACCAGCAAGAGGAATCAATCAGGACCCAGTAAACATAGAGGGGCCAGTAGAAGCAGGCTCATCTGGAAACCCCACTCCCACATCCAGGAATACCCAGGTAGCTGTGCACCAACCAGCAAGGGGGACCTCACCATAACAGGTGGTGTGTAGACTAGCCCGAGAAATATATTATAAAATACTCCTAGAACCAGTAAGTGAGTTCACCAAGGCTGCAGGTTACAAGATCAACAAACAAAACTTAATCACAATTTGTATGCTAACAAGGAATATTTAAAAATTGAAATTAAAACTCAATTACCATTTGCAATCATTCCAAAGAAAATTTACTACTTAGATATTAATATAACAAAACATGTACAGAATTGACATGGTGAAAACTACAAAATGTTAATAAGGGAAATTTTTTAAAATCAAATACTGATAGATTAGAACATTCAACATAGTAAAGGTGCCAGTTCTCCCCAAATTGTTTTATATTAGTTTGGTGCAAAAGTAATTGCAGTTTTTACCATTGAAAGTAATGCCATTTAAAAAAAAACGCAATTACTATTGCACCAACAGGTGTAAGCTACTATAAATATTGATATGCAGGTTTTTGCATAAACATAAGTTTTTAGTTGGGCAAACACCTAAAAGTAGAGTGGCTGGGTTGATAGTGAGTGTATAATGAACTGTCAGATAGTTCAAATGGGCTGTACGATTTCCTAACACCTGCGTTTGAATGTTCCAGTTTGTCTGCGTTCTTGCTAGCACTTGTATTTTGAGTAATTTTTAGCCATTCTAAGAGATTTGTTGTGGTATCTAGTTGAGTTTAATTTGCATTTCACTAATGACTAATGATACTGAGTATCTTTGATAAGCATATTTGACATTTATGTATATTCTTTGGTGGAATGTCTGCTGAAATATTTTGTCTAGTTTGTATTGTTTCTTGTGTATTTTACTGAATTTTAAGAGTTCTCAATATATGCCAAACACAAGTCAGAGAGAGTTCATAAAGACAATAGAATTATTTAATCAAAAGGTGATAGCCATATAGATAGCATTGTAAAACTGCAAATGAGGATTTTTACATAATAGAAATTGAAACTGGGGAAACAGTATTATCTTTTGTTGTTATGTTTCTTTTTTTTTTTTTGGACATGGTCTTTCTCTGTCACCTAGGCCGGAGAGCAGTGGTGTGATTGTAGCTCAGCCTCCTGAGTAGCAGGGATTATGGGCTTGCACCACGACACTCGCTAATGCTTTTTAATGTATTTGTTAAGATGGAGTCTCACTATGCTGCCCAAGCTGTTCTCGAACTCCTAGCCTCAAGCAATTCTCCCTGGTCAGCCTCCCAAATGTTGTTTTTAGTACTGTTGCAGAGTGTCAATACTCTGAGTTTAAAAACTAGTATTTTAATGGAAAACATAACTCATCTGTCCTTATACTTTCGCCTTATTAAATCTTCATAGTTAAATATATCTTATTTTCAGAACTTGAGAAAATTAAATAATATTTATATAATTTAATCATATTGACAACTAGGAGAAGTTTCTTTAGGCTAAGTAAACTTGTGTACTTACGAATGGAAGGCAGGGAAGTGGTCTGAGCATCAATCTGAAGCATTATCGATATGGCTTTTTCTTTTGTAAAATGGGAATGATAATAGTAATGTCTACCTCATACGGTGGTTTGGGAAGTTACATACGATAAACCAGGTTAAATATTTAGGGCAGTGACTACCATTCTTATTTAATACATAGTTGTTATTATGATTATTTCACAATCTTTAAAATACTTCAGTGGTTTTGCAAATCTCCACTTCACTCTATCTGTATAAAGATCCATACTCCTTTTTTTTACACCAAACAGGAAATAAAGGATATAATTTTTTTAAAAAAATGATTTGAAAGAAAGCTGACTTTCATCAGAGTGTGTCTGAAGCGGTGCTGTTATTGTGTGATCCCATATCAGAAGCATCTGTACCTGATACTTTGTTTCTATTTGTCTTTCAGCAAGCAAGGAAAACAGAAAGTACCCACTGTGATTTTCTAGTTATTTTTCTAAGCCTTCTCAAGCAATTATTATCATCAATTTTCATCTAGCATTTTATCTTCTGTCTGGTTCACTTTTTTGTTTCTCAGGAGCACAAGTCTTTATGTAATGATGTGGGTAGCCACTTCCTTTTTCCTTTGAAATGGATACTTCTCCTGGCATTTTAATTTTGGCTCAAGCATAATAGTTATCAAGACTCTCAGAATTAATAATATAAACAAATTCTGTCAGAGAACATTTGAATTGGACAGTTCTGAAAGGGAAAACTGCATAGTTTAAAGTGACTTCTTCTATCACATTGGAAGATATTTCCTTTCTTCCTTTCTTTAATAAAAGAACCATTTAATTACTCCTGTGTCTTAGCCATGGAGGTGTGGCTATATGACAGAAGAGGCAGATGGTCATGACATTTTAAATATTTTTAATATAAACTTTGTTTTTAAAACCGTTTTAATTTACAGAAAAAAAAATGCGAAGATAGCACAGAGTTTCCATATATCTCCATACCCAGTTTCTCCTATTAGAAACATCTTACATTATATAATACATGTTTCACAAGGAAAAAACCAATATTAACACCTCGTTATTAAATCCATGCCTTTTGTCAGATTTCCTTAATTTTTTCCTAATGTCTGTGGTTCCAAGGTCCCATCCAGGACACCATATTACAATTAGTCATGTTTTTTTCAGCTTCTTTGGCTATGGCAGTTTTGCCCTTTCCTTGTTTTTAATGACTTTGACAATCTTGAGGAGTACTGGGAAGGTATTTTGTAGAATGTCCCTTAATTAGTGTTTGATGATTTTGGGGTTTTTTTATGGTTAGAATAATTTACACATATTTGGAAGGCCACAAAGGTAAAGTGCCTTTTATCATATCAAGGCAACTGCTATCGACATTCCTTGCCACAGTTAATGTTGGCCTTCATCATCGGGCTTAGGTAGTATTTGTCCATTTCTCTAATGTAAATTTACTCTTTCCGTTTTCCACATTGTAGCCTTTGAAAGGGTGTCAGCTTGCATAGCCTACATGGAAGAAGTGGAGAATTATGCTTCTCCAGACTCCTAACATACAATAGTCTTTTAATGGTCTTTTAACTGCCTTTCTAAAATCTCATATAACTGAAGTGATATACCATGTAGCCTTTTCAGACTGGCTTTTTTCACCTACTATTACGCACTTAAGGTTCATGCATGTCTTTTCATTGCTTAATGGTTCATTTCTTTTTATCACTAAACAATATCCAATGTATTGATATGTCGTAGTTTGTTTATTCATTAGCATACTGAAGGCCATCTTGTGACTTACACTTTCTGATGATTATGAATAAAGCTGCTATATACATTGACATGCAGCTTTTTGTGTAGACATAAGTTTTCAAATCAGTTGCATTAATATCCAAGAGTATAATTTCTGGATGTTGAGGTAAGACTATGTCTAACTTTGTAAGAAACTCCCAAGCTGTCTTCCAAAACTAGCAATGAACGAGAGTTCCTGTTGCACTGCATCCTTACCACATATTGGTATTGTCCAATTTTTTAAATTTTAACCTCTTTAACAAGTGTGTAGCATCTTGTCTTAATTTGCAATTTCCTAACGACAAATGTCTTGATAAAATTTTCCTATGCTTATCTGCCATCTGTACATGTTCTTTGATGACATGTCTGTCAGATCTTTTGCTCATTTTTAATTGAGTTGTCTCTACTATTATTGTTGAGTGTTAAGTATGATTTACAATAAAGTCATTTATTTCGTATTTTGTGTATTTCCCTCAGTCTGTGACTACTCTGTTCATTCTCTTAACAGTGTCTTCTATCCTGAAAATGAAGAAAATTGCCTTTTTCTCACAGAAGATTGAGCTCAAAGAACTCATGAAGACAGAGAAACTGAGAAGAAGTGGCCTCGGGAAGAATGACTTCTTGCAGAGCTGCAGTTCTAGCCTGTTATCCCCTTGAAGAAGCACTTGTCAAGCAGAGTGTGAGAACTTAGACACAGAAACCAGTAGTAGTGAAACATCAAATTGTGTCCGGAATTGGTGGGTTCTTGGTCTCACTGACTTCAAGAATGAAGCCACGGACCCTCGCAGTGAGTGTTACAGCTCTTGAAAGCAGTGTGGACCCAAAAAGTGAGCAGTAGCAAGATTTATTGCAAAGAGTTAAAGAATAAAGCTTCCACAGTGTGGAAGGGGACCAGAGCAGGTTGCCACTGCTGGCTCGGGCAGCCAGCTTTTATTCTCTTATCTAGCCCCACCCACGTCCTGCTGATTGGTAGAGCCGAGTGGTCTGTTTTGACAGGGCGCTGATTGGTGTGTTCACACACCTTGAGCTAGATACAGAGTGCCGATTGGTGTGTTTACAATCCGTGAGCTAGACATAAAGGTTCCCCACATCTCCACCAGACTTAGGAGCCCAGCTGGCTTCACCCAGTGGATCCTGCACCGGGGCTGCAGGTGGAGCTGCCTGCCAGTCCCTTGCCGTGCGCTCGCACTCCTCAGCCCCTGGGTGGTCGATGGGACTGGGCGCCGTGGAGCAGGGGGCGGCGCTCGTCGCGGAGGCTCCCGGGGCACAGGAGCCCATGGAGGGGGTGGGAGGCTCAGGCATGGTGGGCTGCAGGTCCCGAGCCCTGCCCCGCAGGAAAGCAGCCAAGGCCCGCGAGAAATCCAGCTTAGCGCCAGTGGGCTGGAACTGCCGCGGACCCCAGTACACCCTCCGCAGCCACGGGCCCGGGTGCTAAGTCCCTTATTGCCCGGGGCCGGCAGGGCCGGCCGGGTGCTCCGAGTGCAGGGCCCGCCGAGACCACGCCCACCCGGACGGAACTCCAGCCGGCCCGCAAGCGCCGCGCGCAGCCCCGGCTCCCGCGTGCGCCGCTCCCTCCACACCTCCCGGCAAGCTGAGGGAGCCGGCTCCTGCCTTGGCCAGCCCAGAAAGGGGCCCCACAGTGCAGTGGTGGGCTGAAGGGCTCCCCAAGTGCCGCCAACGTGGGAGCCCAGGCAGAGGAGGCACCGAGAACGAGTGAGGGCTGTGAACACTGCCAGCACGCTGTCACCTCTCAAAATGACCATCCCTGGAGGTAGGCATATAAATACAGTTATATCCGACCCAGTGGACTAGGCTTGTGTGTTTAGGGAGTATACACAAGAAATGGTTGTTCTTTTCCCTTTCTTATGTTGTTGCTGAATACTTCATGCACAAGGAAAAAAATCATATCTCAAAGAGAGATTGGCTTGTTCAGATTTTGTTGTTGTTCTTCCCTGTTATCTGATTAATGAAAGGAAGTATGTGTGGTGGAAAATATTTTTTAAAGATATATATATATATCTGTATATCTCATGCACAGTATATAGGGGGTGATGCGCAAGTAGGAGCTGGCAGTGCAGAGAGGAGACATTGATCTGAAGAAACAGCTCCTAACAGCTTATGGGGTACTCACCCTGTGCTCAAGCAATCATTGTCAGTGACAAAGTGGCCATTTAAGTTATAATTGTATTAAATTAGGCCGAGCACAGTGGCTCATGACTGTAATCCCAGCACTTTGGGAGTCTGGGGTGGGTGGATCAGGAGGTCAGGAGTTCGAGATCAGCCTGGCCAACATGGTGAAATCCCGTCTGTACTAAAAATACAGAAATTAGCCAGGTGTGGTGGCGCAGACCTGTAATCCCAGTTACAAGGGGAGGCTGAGCCAGGAGAATCACTTGAACTTGGGAGGCGGAGGTTGCAGTGAGCCAAGATCACGCCACTGCACTCCAGCCTAGGCAACAGAGAGAGACTCCATCTCAAAATAATAATAATAATAATTAATTAATGCGAATAATTTGTATGTTTTATTTGGAGAGCTTGAGTAACTTTAGCTCCTAACTAAGTATATGTGTTTTTTTGGTTTTGGTTTTGTTTCTTTTTTCTTTTGGGTTGATCTGTAACATATTTGACTATAGGAAATAGTGGGTTATTCTTTTGGCTTTGCTATTCAGGGTGAATGATAAAATATAAATTTTTGTGAGATTTCAAATGTTATATTTCAAAGATCATATTAAAAGATAACATTGCTTACAGATTTAAAAGACGTGATTATCACAAGAATGTGATAGTGGGGGGATAAAATAACTAACAATAAATATTTTTTAAGATAAAAATATTTATTTTATAAAAATAAAATAAAAATGGTTTCAAATATTTCAAATGGTAACTTTCTCTACCCCTGTCACAGCCATGAGGGTCTCTCTCTTACCTCTTCACAATGATAACTTGGTGGGGTTCCTAGAAGTAAAATCCCACAAAAGTATGGAAGTCTCCATAAATGGCACCTCTGAGTTTCTTATGCTTGTGCTGATTGAAACTCAGCTTCATCAAAAAGTTTCAGGAGTTCAGAAGAATTACCTTATAAATGTTACTACCAATTTATGGCTTCAGAAACTTCTGCTCCAAATAAGCAGACTCCAGTTATGACCCTCTGTATTTGCCTGTCTCCAGATTTCAGGATGATGATTTGCTCTATGACTTCAGTTCTCTAATGGGTCCAAGAAAATTCATTGATTTCAGTTCGTTCAGCTTTATTTTCTCTTGTTGAAAGAGTGTATGTAACATTCAAGTTGATAAGCTATTGTCACCAACAGTTTTTAAAAATTGTATTTTGTTTACAACTTGTTTATTAAGACTTCAAAGAGACAGTTACATTATGCTTATTAATATTCCTGGTGACAGACCTTTAACAGAATTTTACATATGATTTAAATTTGTCTTCATATTGGAAATATTTAAGGAATTTTGATACTTATATTCACTTCCATCAAACCAAGATCCCAAAGGTTAAAAAGAATCATTAACTAATTTAGTAGTTGGAGACTCAATAGAGTGATTTCAATTGAGTTTGAACATTAAATTAATTGTTATAATACCTGATAAGTCTGGCTTCCTAAAGTATCATTTCTTTATCTTATCATTCCACATTTTGAACTACATACAAAAATAAAAATCATTTGAAAATTTACCTATAGCTTGGAAGAAATTTTAAAATTTAACCACACATGTATATGTGTACACATGTGCACACACACGCAACTTATTCCCACAGGTATTTCCTATAGCAGTTAATAATACACCTTCCATATATTACATATTTAGTAAAGCTTTTAAAAATGATTCAATTTATGTAAAACATACAAAGAAAGCATATTAGTCTTTTACTGAGACGGGAAGCTGATGGGTCAAAATATATGCGAGTTGACATTGTTAGCCACTATCCTTAAGGTGGATATCAGTTTAACATGGTAACATATCCTTGTTCACTTTTTGGATAATAGGCAGTAGGCTTTTGTGCGTCCATCTGGAAATTGGTTGTTGGGGATCATTCAATGATCTGGTTTTGGCCAAAATGCCCTTATGAGTTTGTCAGATAATATTACAATTCTTTGGCACCATGCATCAAGAGTAGTCCAGCAACAGGAAATGAAATTCATTTTCTCGCCAATGTTGGTTGAGAACAGAGGCCAGTTTGTCCTACATGTGTGGGTAATGTCACATACCTTTTTAAAAAGATTTCACTTGGGGCCACCAGAACCCGCTCTAAGTGGGCCAGAGGTGATTTTCATATTATAGCTTTTATTTCTCTTGTTGAAAAGTTGTATGTAACATTTGAGTTGATTGGGTGTTTTCATAAATACAGGTTTTTAAAAACGTGTTTGTTTATATCTTGTTTATAAATTTTGTTTATACTCATCTTGTTTATACTTTCTGGTGACAATTCCATTGTGCTTATTATTCTATTTTTCTTACTCTGGAACCGAAGACTGGCATAGTATAATATTCTCTTTGAACTTCTTCAAAGATGTGGTCTCTGCGTGTTGTGAGTTAAAGATCTTGGTGAGAACTGCCCGTTGGTGTAATGATCAATCGACATTTTCTTTTGCTTTGATGATGTCCCTTTTTGAACTGATATCCACCTTGATAATAGTCAACTTCTTAGGAACCATTAGAGTTATTAAAATACCTTTAATCTGCTAACCATTCTAAATTATGGATAATGTAAGATAATTACATTATCTTACTGCAAAGACACTTACATTAGGCATCTTTATTTTCTCTGAAGCTTTTCGAAATCATGAACTATCCCAAAACATTTCTACTATTAGTGTATATAAACATTCTTCCCTTTATTCATCCAGCAAGCTATGGGAATGGAAACAATTCTGTTATCTAAGAATATTTTCATCTCTGGAAAGGGGTCAAAATGGTGAGTTAAAATTTGTTCCAGTGTATTCTGCCTGATATTTTCTGGTTTCATTCTTAGGATATGACCTACAAACAAATCAAGATTAAATCTGGATTTCTGGGCATGCTTTAATCAATTTATTAGGGTGTTTTAATAAATCTACTAGATATTTAGGAAGCAGTGGTTAGGGGGCCATGAGCTTCCCTCTTCTAATGGAAGAAGAATAATAGTATTTAAAGTATTACAGTGATGAACAGAAACGTGGAAAGAAGAAAGTAATACAATTTTAGAAAGTAAGCCTATTTTGTTAGGAAATATTGCATATTTTTAATGGGCAGCAAAGACTGGCAAAATAGGGAACCATTAAGTTTAAGGTAGAAAATAAAACTGTTAGTAGAAACCTCCATCAAGTTTCAACTTCTGCTTTCAGCTTAGGAAAGTAGGATTTTGACATTGGGTTAGTAGAAAAATAGTTGCATGATACTGGTTTGTTGAGATGGAAGAGATATTTGACTTGTTCAGATCTTTTATGTATGAATAGGTAACATGATTCACAATGACAAAGGCTCATAATGAGAGGTTGTTAAAGGGCTAATTTTTAAAGCATTAAATGCCTATATATGCATAAATTCTCAGATAAGAGATTTGGTTAACAAAGATTTGGTCAAGTGATACAGTATTGTGTCAATTTCTGAAAGTCAGTGTGGCAGACAGAATAAGAAAATGACTCCTAAAATGCCCAGATGTGCATGTTCTTGTATAATCCTCTCCCTTGAATATAAGTAGGATCTTTGAATATGATAAATGTCACTTGAGTGATTGGATTATGTAACACAGCAAAGGTGAAAGGGTTTTGCCGCTGTAACTATCTCTAATTAGTTGACTTTTACTCAAGAGGGACATTATTCTGGATGGGCACTGACTTAATCAGGTGAAAGCCATAAAAGCAAAAGAATCCCTAGCTAGCCTTAAAGAGAAACAGCTGTATTGAAAGCTGCCAGTAAAGAGGGGGAGTCTCTAAAAGGAGAGGACCTCAATGCTACAACCACAAGTAACTAAATTCTACCAACAACATTAATGAGCTTGGAAGAGAACTTTGAGCTCCAGAAGAGAACTGCAACGTGGCTAATACCTTGATTTCGGCTTGTGAGACCCTGAACAAAGGACCTAGTTAAGCCTTACCCAAACTCCTCATCCACAGAAACTGTGGTGTGATAAATGTGTGCTGCTTTATGCACCTAACTCTGTGCTAATTTAATATCTAGCCATAGAAAATAAATACATTTGGAAACCCATTGTTGACTATAGTGAGTGAGACCCAAAGAATCATCTCTAAAATCTCCTGGTTACTAACTAGAAAAATTCTGAATGGTTATGATCTTTCAGAAAAGAGAAATTTACCTCCTTGGGATATATTATGCTTCAGATGATACACTTTACTTTGAGAAAAAAATTTAGTTCCCATCAGAAAGTTTATAGACTATTAGAGATAAAACAAGTAATTAGATGGATGGAGTCAGTCCTAGAGCTCAGCTAAACTTTAGAATACCACAAAGTATGGTAGAATATAGGGAAATGTAAATTCCTTGAGGCCCTGGTTAAAGGCTTTTAAAAATTAAGACAATGTCTCAATAAGCCCTAAGTCATAATTACCAGTGTACGTTATCAAATTTCTCAGGAGAAAGCAAATAGATGACTCTGAATTAAACAGATGCTAAAGGAACAGAAAACATATTTACAGCTGTAAAATATGCAATTTCGTTATGTGCCAAAGATAAAATAATATTTGAATTTGTTACTACAGAGAAGTGGGAGATCATTATTCAATTTATACTCCTGAGATTCTGAACAAACTTATATCACTGCCCTTTGTTTTTTTTTCTTTTTCTTTTTTTTAAATTTAGAGAAGTACTACAAGGAATAGTACAAAGTTTCATGATTCATTTCTCAATTAGGTGTTCATCTATTGATTTTAGTTCTTTGTTAGGCCTTGGTTTTAGAGGGTATGGGGCAAGTTTGGGCAGATATTTGGAGAGTTTAGTCTGAAACTGATAGGTTCAGCCTAAATAGTATTGCAAAATCAGTTTAATCTATGCCCAGAAGTATGACTACTTTTTTGACCTTCAATTTGTGTAAAGAGTACAGGTAAGGGAAGGTTTAAATAGCTATAACCTGCTTGTGATCGAGTGCGTCCTCAGGAAATGTGCAGGAACAGGCCATCAGAAGAGATTTTATTTCACAGGAGATAGTCACACCACCCCATTTGGTTAGTGGATGTGATGTCACAAAGGAGGAAAGAATGTTTCTCAATTAAGAGTCTGAAGGCGATAGTTATGCGCTGGGGCATGCAAAGTGTTTGAGGGTTATTAGAGGTACCCGGCACCTGATAGTTATTCAGTCCCAGGGAGAAGTTAGGTAACAATATCACGATGTATGACAGATGTCACAGGGCCTATCAATCAAAATGTTGAGTTTTTTTTTTTCTTTAACAATTAGAGAACTTTGCCTTTATGCAATGAAGGGACATTGAGCGATTTATTCCCCCTTGCAGAAACTTCAATAATTACCCCATTTGTATTTGTTCCCTTTTGTTTCCTAGCTGTAAGAGTGAAATTATTTTTCCTATACTCTTTCAGTTTAAAGTGTATAAAACCGTCTTTTTCAAGAGTACTCTGGGGTTTAACAACATAGTGTTTTTATTTGAATCCCAAAGTAAACAGCATGTTTTTGAAATTCTCAACATATAGACCATTGTTGCAGCTGTTTTTTCATTTATTTTTAATTTTTTAATGATTAAATCCTTAAAGAAGAGTTGCAAAGCTTGTAGAATTTTCATATATGCTTCATCTAGCTTCCCCTAATGTTAACATCTTGAATAACCATGATACATTTATTAAAAGTAACAAATTACCATTGGTATAATACTATTAACTAAGTTACAGACTTCGTTAGGATTTACCTGTATTTTCCACTAATATTTTTTTCATTTCCAGGATCCAGTCCAGGTTACCACATTACTAAGTCATCTTATCTCCTTAGTTTCCTCCAGTTTGTGACAGTTTGTCAGTTTTCCCTTGTTGTTCACTACCAATATACTTTGGAAGGTGTTTTGTAGAATGACCCTTGATATTGGTTTCTGTGGTTCTCACAATGCAACTGAGGTATGGATTTTGTGAAGAATATCATTTAAAGCCTCTTTCTAATATGTCAAGGAAACTTGATATCAACATGATTTGTTATTGGAGATGGCTTACTTTGACACCATGGTTAAGTTAGCGACTGATAGATTTCTCCACTGGAAAGCTGCCCTTTGTCTCTTTTCCTGCTCTATTCATTGGAAGCTTCTTAATAAGTCTAACCCACCCTCAAGCTCCACCATGGAGAGAGAAGTATCAAATAATTTACAGGCATATGTTTAAACTACCGTAGTAATTAATAAATATTTTGGGGAGATATTTTCAGACCTGTTGACTTGTTATTTCTGCCAGTCTTCTACATTCACCATTTGTAAAGAAGCTTTTCCCTTTCTTCATCAATTAATTTATTTGATTATTTATATCAGTATGGGCACGTGTTTATTTTATCTAATGGGTGTAATTCAATAATAACATTGTTTATTTTGTTACTCAAGTTGTTCCAGGGTTGCCTTGGGAGATTTTTGAGGTTTCAGGTTAACCCTTGGATCACCTTGACATGCCCTATGTATTTATCTGTATGTTTATTTATTTATCAGCCCTTGCTTGCTTTCTAGCACCACAGGATGCTCCAGAATCATTTGTATTTTTCCTGCCCCAGCCCTAGGATCAGTCTTTTCTCCAAATATGACCAAAGAAATCAGTCATTTCTCTAAATATGATTGCAGAACCATATTTAGAATCCATGATATAAGCAACGGTGGTGCTCATTGCTATAGAACTATCACTGCTTGTTTACTTTTTCTGGAAAGAGAGAGAAAGTTACATGTACTTATGCACACATGTTTATATGTATTTCTGTATTTACTTATATTTACGCATATTAAAAGAAGCAAGAACTCAATCTTTTTATTTCCAATTCTAACTCATCGCCACAGGGGTCATTCTAGCCTCTCCCACTTGCTCATTTGTAATTTCCTTTTTCTATATAAAGAATTTGGTTCCCATTCCATTCCATGTAGTGAACTATCTACATTTTGTTTACTTACTTATACAACTTTAGGAGTTGTAGTTCCAGAATGGCTAAATTTACCCTGTGAGATCAAAATTACCAGCTAAAATGAAGTGCTTATATAAAAAGTTCTTTCTGCCTTTAATTTTATGGTCTAGTCAAAACATTGTTCCCAACGTTATTGTGAGCTCTTTCTTGTTTCTCTCACACACTTCAGTGAGATTAAATCCTGTACTTAGATTTATTTGGCACAGTCTTCATTTCATCCTTGGATTTCCAAAAGCTTAGTTTTTATTTTAATATGAGTACATTTAATTCACTGTTTTGTATTGTTTCTGAAATTTTGAAAAATGCATAGTGTCGTTTGTACATCACTGCAGAACCACATAAAACAGTTGCCTCACTCTAAATTTCCATGGTGTGCTCTCCAGTGATCAAAACTAAATGTCCTGATCAACAACTGATTTTTTTTTCTCATTTAGCAAAATGTCATATAAATGAAATTATACAGTATACAGCCCTTTGGCTGCTGCTTTCATTTGGCAAAATGAAATCAAGATTTCTTCATATTGTTGTATGAATCAACAGTTTCTTTTTAGTGCTGAGTAATGTTTCTTTGTATAGGTACATTGCAGCATGTTAATCTACTCATATGTTAAAGGGAATCCTGGTTATTTTTGCTTTGTGGTGATTAGAAAGCTTTTAGAAAAATTTGCATACAGGTTTCAGGTTTTGTGCACACAGACTTTTACTAATTTACCTAGGTTAAAAACTAAACATGGGGCTGGGCACGGTGGCTCACACCTGTAATCCCAGCACTTTGGGAGGCCGAGGCGGGTGGATCACAAGGTCAGGAGATCGAGACCATCCTGGCTAACACGGTGAAACCCCATCTCTACTAAAAATACAAAAAATTAGCCAGGCGTGGTGGCGGGCACCTGTAGTCCCAGCTACTCTGGAGGCTGAGGCAGGAGAATAGCGTGAACCCGGGAGACAGAGCTTGCAGTGAGCCGAGATGGTGCCACTGCACTCCAGCCTGGGCAACAGTGTGAGACTCCGTCTCAAAAAAAACAAAAAACAAAAAAACCCAAACATGGTATTGTTGGTTCACATGGTGAATATATATTTAACTTCGTAAGAAACTGTCAGTTTCCAAAGTGGCAGTACATACCATTTTGCAGTCCCAACAGCAATGAAGGAGAGTTTCTGTTTCCCGCACCCTCACAAGCATTTGCTATTATCAATTTTTGTATGTTTGTTTTGTTTTGTTTTTGCCATTCTGATATGTGTGTAGAGGTAACTCAATATTGTTTTGATTGTCATCTATTTTCTTTCTCTAAATGTTTGAGACCTTTCCCATCTTAATTAGGTAGTTTGTTTTCTTGTGATTGTTAAATGTTCTCTACATTTCTGGATACAAGTTTTTTATCTCTAATGTAATTTGCAAATATTTTCTACCAGTCTGTTGTTTGTATTTTCATTTCCATTAGAATATATTTTGAAGAGCAAAATGTTTTAATTTTGATAAACTCTATTTATCAAACATAAATAGAAAAACTGTATTTATAAAACATATCGCTCATGCTTTTGCACTATATCTAAGAATTCATTGCTAAGGTCATGCAATCCTCCTTCTCCTAGAACTTTTATAGTTTATGTATCTATGTGGGTCTATAATCCATTTTGAGTTAATTTTTATATTAGGCATGAAGTGTCTGCCAAGGTGTCATTTATTTATTTTGCATATGGATGTTCAATTGCTTCAGTACCATTTGCTAAAAAGACTATGCCTTTTCTATTTCTATTTTTGTGAAAAATCAGTTGGCTACATTTCGTGGGTCTATTTCTAAGATATTTATTCTGCTCCATTGATTTATGACTTGATCCTTTCATTGATATTATAGTCTTGAATGCTGTCACTTTATAATAGTATTATAATGTAGCAATGTCAGATCCCCCTCCCACATTTTTTTCTTTATAAAAATTGTTTGGTTAATCTGGTTCCCTTGCCTTTCCGTATACATTTTCAATCTGCTTGTCAATATTTACAGAAGTTAGTTGGGATTTTTGTTGGGATAAAAATCAGTTTGGTAAGAATTAACATCTCAAATATTAAGTGTTTCAAATACTTAACCCTGTGTAGCTTTCCATTTGTTTAGATTGTCTTTGATTTTTTCCATCAGGTTTATTTCCTTTTCAGCATACAGATTCTCCACACATTCTGTTATAATTACACCAAAGCATTTCATTTTCAGTGCTATTATAAATTATCTAACCCCCATACCAGCTACCTTAAGATTCTCTCTCTCTCTCTCGTGTGTGTGTGTGTGTGTGTGTGTGTGTGTGTTTCTTTGGTTGCTCACTTTCTTGGCTTTCAACAGTTTGAATATGATATATGTAGATGTGTCTTTTTGGAATTTGTCCTGCTTGTTGTTCTCTCAGCTCTTTGGATCTGTGGATTGGTGTCTGTCACTAATTTCAGAAAATTCTTAGGCACATTTTTAAAAATATTTCTTCTTCTCATTATTTCTTCTCCCTTTGATAGTCTAATTACACATGTGTTAGACCAGATGATATTGCCTCATAGCTTTTTGTTACTCTGCTCTCTTTTTTCCCACTCTTTTATCTCTTTACATTTTATTTGTGGCAATCTCTATTGACCAATCTAGAAATCCACTGATTATTTTCCTTAGGCTGGGTTGATTTTACAGGAATACCTCATTTTATTAGGCTTTGCTTTCTTAAACTTTGCCAATATTTCATTTTTTACAAATAGAAGATTTGTGATAACCATCTATTGAGCAAGTCCATCAGCATCATTTTTCTAAGAGTATGTGCTCAGTTCACGTCTCTGTGTCACATTTTTGTAATTCTGGCAATATTTCAAACCTTTTCATTATTATTATATCTGTTATGGCAACCTGTGATCAGTGATCTTTCGTGTTACTGTTGTAATTCTTTTGGGGCACTACAAACTGAGCCGATATTAGATGGTAAACTTAATTGGTAAATGTGTGTTCTAACTACTCCACCAACCAGCCATTCCCCTGTCTCTCTTCCTCTCTTCAAGCTTCCCTATTCCCTGAGACACAATATTGAAATGAGGCCAATTACTAACCCTATAATGGTCTCTGAGTGTGAGGGTAAAAGGAAGACCTACATGTCTCTCATTTTAAATCAAAAGCTAGAAATGATTAAGCTAAATAAGAAAGGCATGATGAAAGCCAAGATCAACCAAAAGCTAGGCCTTTTGCACCAAACACATAGCCAAATTGTGAATTCAAAGGAAAAGTTCTTAAAGAAAATTAAAGTGCTGCTCCAAAGAACACATAAATAATAAGAAAACCAGCAGCATTATTGCTGACATGGAGAATATTTTTATCATCTGGATAGATCAAAACAGCCACAACATTCCCTTAAGCCAAAGCCAAATCCAGAAGAAGACGCTAACTCTTTTCAATTCTATGAAGGCTGAGAGAGGTGAGGAAGATGGAGAAGAACAGTTTGAAGCTAGCAAAGCTTTATTCGTGAGATTCAAGGAAAGAAGCCATTTCCATAACATGAAAAGACAAGGTGAAGCATCAAGTACTGATGTAGAATCTACAGCAAGTTACCCAGAATATTTAGCCAAGATCACTGATGAAGGTGGCTACAGTAAACAACAGATTTTTAATGTAGACAAAATGCCTTGTATTAGAAAAGGATGCCATCTAAAACTTCAAAACAAGAGAAGAGATGGCAATGCCTGGCTTAAACCTTTCAAGGATAGGATGAGTTACTTGATAGGAGCTAACATACCTGGTTATCTTAAGTTAAATCCAGTGCTCATTTACTATTCTGAAAATCCTAGGACCCTTATAGATACTAAATCTACTCTGTCTGTGCTCTATCAAAGGAATAAAACAGCATGGATGACAGTACTTTTATTTATAGCATGTTTTACTTAATATTGCAAGCCCACTGTTGAAACCTACTGCTCAGAAAAAAAATTCCATCAAAACATTAGTGTTCATTGACAATGCACTTAGTCCCCCAAGAGCTGCGATGGAGATGTACAAGATTAATTTTGTTTTTTAGCGTGTTAACACAATATCCACTCTGCAGCCCATGGATCAATGAGGAATTTTGACTTTGAATTCCTGTTATGTAAGAAATACATTTCATTAGGCTACAGCCATCCATTGTGATCTGTGATTCCTCTGATCACAATGGATGGCTGTAGCCTAATGAAATGTATTTCTTTCAAAGTCATTTGAAAATCTTCTGGAAAAGATTCAGCTTTTAGATGTCATTAAGAACATTTGTCAAAATATCAATGCTAACCAGAGTTTAGAAGTTGATTCCAACCTTCATGGGTGACGTTGAAGAGTTTAAGACTTCAGTGGAAGAAGTAACTACAGATGTGGTGGAAATAGCAAGACAACAAGAACAATAGAGACATAGATCAATGGAACAGAACAGAGCCCTCAGAAATAATGCCGCATATCTACAACTATCTGATCTTTGACAAACCTGACAAAAACAAGAAATGGGGAAAGGATTCCCTATTTAATAAATAGTGCTGGGAAAACTGGCTAGCCATATGTAGAAAGCTGAACCTGGATCCCTTCCTTACACCTTATACAAAAATTAATTCAAGATGGATTAAAGACTTAAATGTTAGACCTAAAACCATTAAAATCCTACAAGAAAACCTAGGCAATACCATTCAGGACATAGGCGTGGGCAAGGACTTCATGTCTAAAACCCCAAAAGCAATGGCAACAAAAGCCAAAATTGACAAATGGGATCTAATTAAACTAAAGAGCTTCTGCACAGCAAAAGAAACTACCATCAGAGTGAACAGACAACCTACAGAATGGGAGAAAATTTTTGCAACCTACTCATCTGACAAAGGGCTAATATCCAGGATCTACAATGAACTCAAACAAATTTACAAGAAAAAAACAAACAACTCCATCAAAAAGTGGGCAAAGGACATGAACAGACACTTCTCAAAAGAAGACATTTATGCAGCCAAAAAACACATGAAGAAATGCTCATCATCACTGGCCATCAGAGAAATGCAAATCAAAACCACAATGAGATACCATCTCACACCAGTTAGAATGGCCATCATTAAAAAGTCAGGAAACAACAGGTGCTGGAGAGGATGTGGAGAAATAGGAACACTTTTACACTGTTGGTGGGACTGTAAAGTAGTTCAACCATTGTGGAAGTCAGTGTGGCGATTCCTCAGGGATCTAGAACTAGAAATACCATTTGACCCAGCCATCCCATTACTGGGTATATACCCAAAGGACTATAAATCATGCTGCTATAAAGACACATGCACACGTATGTTTATTGCGGCACTATTCACAATAGCAAAGACTTGGAACCAACCCAAATGTCCAACAACGATAGACTGGATTAAGAAAATGTGGCACATATACACCATGGAATACTATGCAGCCATAAAAAATGATGAGTTCATGTCCTTTTTAGGGACATGGATGAAACTGGAAATCATCATTCTCAGTAAACTATCGCAAGGACAAAAAACCAAACACCGCATGTTCTCACTCATAGGTGGGAACTGAACAGTGAGAACTCATGGACACAGGAAGGGGAACATCACACTCCGGGGACTGTTGTGGGGTTGGGGGAGCGGGGAGGGACAGCATTAGGAGATATACCTAATGCTAAATGACGAGTTAATGGGTGCAGCAAAACAACATGGCACATGGATACATATGTAACAAACCTGTACATTGTGCACATGTACCCTAAAACCTAAAGTATAATAATAAAAAATAAATAAATAAATAAATAAATAAAAAGAAAAGAGATATTTGAAAGAAATTAAAAAGAAAAAAAAAAGAAGTGGAGCCTGAAGATGTGACTGAATTGCTGAAATCTCATAATAAACCTTGAACGGAGAAGAAATTTCTTCTTCTGGATGAACAAAGAAAGTGATTTCTTGAGATGAAATCTTCTCCCTGTGAAGATGCTGTGAACATCATTGAAATGACAAGCAATGATTTAGAATATTGCATAAACTTAATTGATAAAGCAGCAGCAGGATTTGAGATGATTGACTCCAGTTTGGAAAGAAGTTCTACTGTGGGTAAAATGTTATCAAACAGCATCATGCACCACAGAGAAATCTTTCATGAAATCAAGAGTAAATCAATGTGGCAAAGTGTATTGTTGTCTTGTTTTTTAACAAATTGCTACAGCCACCCCAAACTTCAGTAACTACCACCCTATTCTGTCAGCAGCCATCAACACTGAGGCAAGACAAAAGAAAGAACAAAAAGAAAACAAATAATAAAATGAAAGACTGAATCCCTAGTTATTAATAACTACTTGATAAGTACTTATTTAACTGGTCAATATATTAACTTGAACTTAAATATAGCAAAAGCAGAAACTGGCAGAACAGATAAAAACTGTTTTGACCCAACTACATACTTTATTTAAAAAACTCACTTACAAACATACTGACAAATGTAGGCAGAAAATAAGGGATGAAAAATGATTCATCATGCAAATGCAAATATTAACTAAAAAGGAATGAATAAATATATAACATCAGATAAATCAAATTTCAGACATAAGGAAATTACTAGGAAAAAGAGACATCACAAGATGATAAAATGATCAATTCACCAAATACATATAGAAATCTTAAGTGTATCAATACTGTTATTGACCAAATTGTGTTGCCAGAAACGGTGGTGTTAAAGACCCATCCTCAATGTGGTGGTATTTGGAATAAGTAAGTAAACAAAGTTAAATGAAATCATAAGTGTAGGGCTCTGATTTGATAGGATGAGTGTCCTCACAAGAGGAGAAACCAGAGAGCTCTCGCTCTCTCTCTCCCATATGAAGAAATAGTGAGAAGGTTGCTATCTACAAGCCAGTAAGAGAGCCCTCATCACAAACCAAATTGGCTAGCACCTTGATCTTGGACTTACCAGCCTCTAGAATTGTGAGAAAATACATATTTTTTAGTCACACAGTCTATTACATTTTGTTACAGCAGTTCAAACAGACTAAGAAAAATAGAAAAAGACAAGGCTTAAACACACAAGAAGCAAAAACTAATAGAGGTTAAAGGAGGACTAGACAAACCTACTTATAGTTAAGAACTGCATGCAGGCGCAGTGGCTCATGCCTGTAATCCCAACATTTTGGGAGGCCGAGGTGGGTGGATCACCTGAGGTCAGGAGTTCAAGATCAGCCTGGCCAACATGGTGAAACCCCATCTCAACTAAAAATATAAAAACTAGCTGGGTGTGGTGCTGGGCGCCTGTAATCCCAGCTACTCGGGAAGCTGAGGCAGGAGAATTGCTTGAGCCCAGATGGAGATTGCTGTGAGCTGACATGGTGCCACTGTACTCTAGCCTCAGTGACAGCTAAACTCCGTCTCAAAAAAAAAAAAAAGAACGCTACCACTACCAACTAACACTACCAATGAATTAACATTTATAGAACACTCCACATAGCAACAGCTGAATGTTCATTCTTCTCCAGTGCCCACAGCACATTACCCAAAGTAAGCATACCTTGGTTCATAAAACCTCAATCAATTTAGAAGAATTAAAATATTTGAGATAAGTTCTCTTACTATAATGGAATCAATTAGAAACCAATATTAGAGAGATGTCAGAAAAATCTTTATAAACGTGGAAATTAAATAACACAATATTTAATATCTCATGGATAAAGAAGTCTTTATACATATTAAAATAAAATTAAATACAAAATATCAAAATTTGTGGGATACAGTTAGAGCAATGCTAAGAAACAAATTTGAAACACTAAATTTTTACTGTGATGTTTTATTTTTTGTGTCAACTTGACTAGGATAAGGGATGCCAGATAGCTCGTAAAATATTATTTCTGGGCATGTTTGTGAGCGTGTTTCCAGAAGAGATTACCAATTGTATCAGCAAATTGAGACAGAATGCCATCTTTACTAATGTGGATGGTCATCACGCAGTCCATTGATGGCCTGAAGAGTAGTACAACAAGGTGGAGAAAGAGTGAATTCACTCTCTTCACTTGAGCTAAAACATCTATCTTCTCTTGATCAGTTGAACAATTTATCTCTCAGATGCATTCAATTGAATAATTTATCCCTGGATATTTGTACTAAAACATGTTAAAACCAAGAGTCTACACATCATATTAGTTAACAGGAAATTTTTCTGATATATATAGTAAAAGGAAATGGAAAGCATTATTTTCAAATCAATCACACAACATAAATTCGATCAAATATGAGTCTATCTATTATGATGAACTCTGATGGTCATGCAATTGCTTTTATATTTGTTCCAGTAGGACTTGATATTTGGGGTATGCACACCAAGAGGTGAAATTAAATGGAAGCTGGGATCATTATGTATAGACTGATCATGTTAGAAACAAATGAGAGACTGAATGTTACTATGGGAAACTCATAAATCAGATTAAATGGGAGAGCCAGGTTGAACTATGCATCACAAAATAAGCAGCAAAGTTGGGCAGAATGGTCAAATAACCAACAGCTAGTTGATGGGTAGTATTTATGATACCAAAACCCCATATTTCCCTCTCCAGAACATGTCCATGATAATAGTTGTGTCTGTGGCTAAAACAATACTTGTCAATTTGTAAGTAAGGACCTGGACCACCAATTTGTATCAGATGTAGTTCAAAATAATACTTGCATACTTTGCTATAGAAATTGTAGATGTCAATTATAGTATGGGCTGAAATTCCAGTAATAGCAATAGCTATTTTGTGTGTGACTTTCATTCACCATAAGAATAGATGATGAAGCCACATTTTCAGGGAGACATTGACTTTTGTGAAAAAGATTCCTTTCAAAGAGAGACCCACGACAATTGTCAATTTCAGAGAGTACATTTCCTAAATAGCTGTCTTTGCACTGATATCATACCATCTACCATAAAGGTTAGTGACAAAAAGGACATTCAGGAGCCACATATAACAAATTAAAAACACTAAAAAGTTTTGAATTTGACCCACAAGGTTGATCACAATTGAGTAATTTGATGCACCACGATTGAGGAATTTGATCCACAGGGACAAATTGTTCAAATCATCTTCTTCTCCTGCCTTTGGACTCCTGGTGCTGTTGGTTCTCAAGCCTTTGCACTTGGACAGGAACCTACACCATCAGCCTTTGTGGTTTTTAAGCTCTTTCAACTCCAATTGGATCTTATACCATTGGCTCCTCCTGGTTCTCAGGCCTATGGGTTTGGGTCAATGAACAGATAAATAAAGTGTGGTATATATACACACAATAAAACATTATTCAGCCATAAAAAATAATGAAATCTTTTCATTTTGGCAACATATATGTGGCTGGATGACAATATGTTAAGTAAAATAAGCTAGGAACATAAACACATATATCATTCACACATATATGAAGGCTTAGAAAAACATTGACTCATGGAGTTAGAGAATAGAATGATGGTTACCACAGGCTTGGAACTATGGGGGAAGGGGAATAGAGAGAGATTGGTTAATGGACACAAAAATACACTTAGATAGAAGGAATAATTTCTAGTGTTCAATAGCACAGTAATATGTAGTTCTTAATAATTTATTATATATTTTTAAATAGCTAGAAGAGAAGTAAAGGATAAATGTTTGAGATGATGGATATCTGAATTGCTTTAGTTTGATTATTATGCAATGTATGTGTATCAAAATACCACGTGTGCCCCATAAATATGTACAATTATTATATAACAATAAGAAAATTCATATGTAATACTTGGAATTTGTAGGCAAAATAAGCCTAAGAGAAACAGAAGGAATGTTTGTGTGTGTGTGTGTGTGTGTGTGTGTGATATCACTTTCCTTAAATTATTGAAACACAAATATTATCTTTAAATGCTTTACTGCAACCACATACTATATGAGTCACTTTATATATCCATCATCTTCCATCCCTGCAACAATCTTATGTTATCTGCTGTCTTCATTTTGACCTGTGAAGAAACTGAGTCTTAGAGCATTCCAATATGTAAGTCAAAATCAAACTGAGGGGCAGAGGCAGAGCTGAGTTTTGAATTAAAATGTGATTCAATAAGGAATTCCTTCTAGGTCCAGTTTTTCACTCTATTCTACATAATTACCACCATATAATGTGTTAATTGTATATAGAAGAAATTCAACCACATAAAAAATATACCTTTAAACAATAAGAGAGTTGGCCATATTTTCAAATGAGAGCATAAAAACATAACAAGTAAATTAGTTTATATATGTGTGATGATTGTAGATAATTTAATAGTGGGTTGCTAGAGCTAGACTTTGATCTTTAGTTAGGGTTTTAAGAAATCCCATAGCTACTAAACTATAACTAAAACTATGTAGACCACTAAAAGATAAAGGAATAAAAACATTCTGATAATACAAAAAGCTACTAAGGCTTTTGATTCTAACATTGAATGAATTCTTACTACAAATATAATGAATCACGGTTATAATACTTGGTGAGTTAGAATTGGACCACTTTTATTAATATCTACCTTAAGGAAGAACTGTTGCTCACTTAGCTAGTTATTCCTATAATGTTTGCCAACCAGTACCAAGCATAGGTTGTGGAACACAGTAGACTCCTAAAAATTATATTGGTTTATGTAGCTGTTGAATTGTTTTGTTTTGCTCCTTAAAAATTAAAATCAGGAGATTACATAATTTCAATCTATTTTTCAGTTATGAATATAACTGAATATTAGTAGACTACAATATAACCAAATCTTAGTAGACTACAATATAACCAAGCTATTTTTCCTTGACCTCAGATTCTTTATGGGTTAATAAAACACTGTAAAATAAATTCATTTTTAGGAGATAAAAATATCAACTATACTTACAAAATGCTTCTAAATCAGGTACAAAGATTCCAGAAAGAAGATAACATCAAATAAATGATCTGCTTTTTTTGAAGAGCTTTTTCACTAAAACAAAAATAATATTAATAGTAGTTTGTGGAGTCAAAACCATGTAGAATTCAAAAAGCCTGACAAAATAACATAAAAATAGAACACAGTAGAAAAATATTTCTAGGTCAGAGCATTTCCAAGAAAATCACAAAGCTACAGAAATATTAGATTTTAGTAAGTTAAAGAGTTTAAAATTGGTGTTGCAAATTCTAGAATAACTATGAAATGAAAGAATATACAATTAAAAGTCAATTTATGGGTATATAAGTTTTTATGGCTGCTATAACAAATTATGGCAAATTTGATGTCTTAAAACAGCAAAGATTTATTCTTTCACAGTCCTAAAGGCCAGAAGTCTGAAATCCAGGAGTTGAAAGGGCCATATCCTCTCTGGAAACTCTGAGGAAGAACCTGTTCCTTGTCTTGTTCATCTGCTGGCAGCTGTCAACACTCCTTGTCTTGTGGCCACATCTCTTCTGCTCTGTCTTCACGTTACTTTCTCCTTTGTACATGCATGTCTAATCTCCATGTGTCTCTCTTTTATAAGGACACTTGAGATGACATTCAGGACCTACGTGATTATTAGGATAATCTCCTCATCTCAAGTTCCATAACTTAATTAGATCTGCAAAAAACCTTTTCCAGATAAGGAACTATTCACAGTTTTTAGGGATTAGCAGGCAGACGTATCTTTTTGGGAACCCACAGTAAGCCGTCTACAATGGGAGAAATACATTAATAAAAATAATTTATTAATACAAAAGAAGAGAAGAAATGAGAGGATGTGGAGCATCAAACAGTTCAGACAAATAGAAAATACATAGTAAAATGACAGATGCAAATAGAGCAGTAATTCATCAAATATTAGAGGAGCTAATAGTAAAATTAAACATAAATGTGATGATGCTGGTTTAAAAATATTTCTAGTTGTGAAACCACTTTAATTAAAACAGAAGCTAAAATGTTAGAAAAGTTATATAAATTCCACGACTTAAGAAAGATATCTTCCTTTAATCTATTAGGATATATGACTTTATTTTCTATCAAAGCACCAGTGGACCCCCAGTAATTGATGGAGTTACCTGGGACACTGTGGGCATTCAATAAATATTTTCTATTGAAAAAATGAATGATTAAGGAACGCCTGTTTCCTAAGAAACAGACATCACCAAGGAATGGATATATTCGATATACAGTGATCCTATTATATTGAATTATATCCAGAAATGCTTTATAAAGGTGAGATTTGAACCGTCAGGATGAATGAATCAGAGATAAATTGGCAGAAGAGGACTGAGAGAAGAAAATGTGGTAGAGGATTAGTTTAAAACAAGTAAGAAAGTGTAAGGACTGCTTTGAAAAAAAGGTGATTGAAGAGTTTGCTGTCACAGGTTTACACTGGTGAGCATAGTGACATCATTTTGGGAAATGGTTTGTAGCCATGTTGTAAAGATTTTCAAGTGCAAGACTAGCATTAAATTTAATTCTCCAAGTAAGATTTCTGAACAATGCAATAGCATTAAATGATGAAGTAGTGCTTTGAAAAAAATGGCCCTGGGTCTAGGGTTGTACTGTGTAGCACATACTCAGGAGACTGCACTCCTATGGACCTCCTTCCTTCCTGAACCTACCCTGAAACTCACTTAATACACATTAAAAGGGTAAAGCTGCAGAGGCATGTTAAATGGTGAAACCATTTATATACTGGTGAAATTTATATAACCTTTCTAGCATTTTAGCTTTCATTTTAATTAAAGTGGTTTCATAACTAAAAATATTTTTAAACCAGCATCACCACATTTACCTTTAATGTGTTAGTTCTACTATTAGTTCCACTAATATTTGATGGATTACTGATCTCTTTGTATCTGTCATTTTACTATAATTTTCTATTTGTCTAAACTGTTTTATGTTCCACATCCTCTCATTTCTTCCCTTCTTTTGTATTAATAAATTATTTTTATTAATGAATTTCCCGCATCATAGAGGGCTTAATGGTGGTTCCCAAATGTCTGCAGCTTTACACTTTTAATCTAAGGAATTTTTGAGCATTCTGGTTATTTGTGCTGCACTTTCCTGCACACTGGCTTTAACAACTCAGAATCTTTTTAAATTTGGTTCTTGGCCCTTTTTACTTGGACTGGTTAGCCTGGCCCAGGACTCCAGGCCGTGACTGACTCATAATTCCTCATTGGGAATTGAAGCTAGTTTGGGCCTCTATGCTACTTATTCTGAGGAACAGCATGAAGAGCTACATACACCCAGATCAAGCTCCTTGTAACATGTCACACCAGACCCTCACAACCTCTTCAAGTTTCAGTGGAATAATCAGATAAATGAGGTTGATATTGAAAGAACAGTAAACAAGCAATTTCAATTGCTAAATAAGTGGTTACAAAAACTGAAAAAAAAATGAATGAATATCAGCGGGTATTCTGTGGGGGAAAAAAGCAACAATGAACCCTCAGAGAGGATACAGAAAACAAGGAGCTTCAGTGATGAGCTCAAATGTGACAAATCAACAATAAAGATAGAGACAAGAAAAACGGAGTTAGTTTTATCTGAGATTAAAGGAAACCTCATAAATTGAATGCCTAAATGCCTGATGAAGAATAATGATCAGAAGTCAGAAGCACTTACAAACACATCTATTAATACAATTTTATTATTTAAATTATGATGTGAAAACATTTTATTTGATATTTGAGGTTTATTAAAAGATTGTCTATAAAATATATTTGATGGCAGTGAAGAAAAAATTAGTCTGTTATTTTATATAGACTAGGAAAATATATAATGCTATTTTTATTTATAATATTATTATTTATAATATATATAATGCTGTTTTTCACTTTCTTTAAACTTGATATTTGACCTCCACATTTAGGGACCTACAAAGAATCAGAAAGAGATGTATGCTCTTTTATTCAGAAGAGAGATTAGTTGAAACAGTATGGTAATGAAATTTTTAATATGTTATCTCATGCTATAGTTCATCTCATTATTTTTACCTCCCAGATGGCAAAATTGCAATTTCAAAAGCCTATAATCTAGCCTCTTAACATGATTCCAAGGGGAAAGCATGAGAAATGAAAATGCCTGGGCTTTGTAGCATTATAGTGATCCTATTATATTGAATTATATCCAGAAATGCTATAATTTTTGTGATGTATCACAATATCAGTAAGATGACCTGGGAAGCGAAAAATCATTAAAGTGGGGAGTTTGGCCAAAACTTCCCTATGAAGCCAACAGATGACATCCTAAAATAGGCTGCTTTAAAGTTGGTGGCGAACACGTTTAGGCTGACACAGAAAGCATTAATGAAGATGCACAGATTCTTGAATTCCACAAGGGTATCTTCTATCATTGCTGTAAGTCACAGCGTTTGCTTTTACACACACACAGACACACACACACACACCCTTACACACCCCTGCTCTACTCTGCTTTCATTGCTACCAGCTGCTAATCAAAAATTAGAAACAAGGAGGGAGCTAATTTAGATCAATATGAAACATTGAAGTAATTTGCATCTCAAAAAATGAATAATTTTGTTGTGAAGTCAGTATATGTAGGGAAAAGACTATTCATCTTTCTTAAAGGACACTGAAAGAACACTGAATGCTTGCAGTTTCTTCATGTATTACTGAGGCATTTTGCTTCAAATTATATAGTGAAGAAGAAAAAAAGCTCTGTTATTGGCTGGGCAGGCTCATGCCTGTAATCCCGGCACTTTGGGTGGCCTGGGGGGGTGGGGGAGATCACGAGGTCGGGAGTTCAAGACCAGCCTGACCAACAGGGTGAAACCCTGTCTCTACTAAAAATACAAAAATTAGCCAGGCATGGTGGCGTGTGCCTGTAATCCCAGCTACTCAGGAGGCTGAGGCAGGAGAATTGTTTGAACCCGGGAGGCAGAGGTTGCCGTGAGCCGAGATCACGCCACTGCACTCCAGCCTGGGCAACAGAGCAAGACTTCATAAAAAAAAAAAAAAGCTCTGTTATAACTGTGAAAGACTAAATAATGTGTCCCCAAATATGCCCACATTCCAATCTCTAAAACCGGTGAATATGCTCTCTGTATGGCAAAAGGGATTTGCTGATGTGATTATCTTAAGGGTCTTGGAATTGGGAGATCATCTTGGCTTCCCAGATGTCTGCAATATAATCACAAGGTATTTATAAAACAAAGCAGTTGGTTAAAGAGAAAAATAATGCTACCTAGCTGGCTTGAAGATATAGGAAGGGGCCACAATCTGCCTCTAGAAGCTGGACAAGGTGAGGACAGGTGCCATCCTCTGGAGCTTCCAGAAGCAATCACTCCTGCTAAGATCTTGATTTTAGCCTTGTAACACTTACTTCAGACTTAACTCCAGAACTGTAGGAAAGTAAACAGTTGTGTTGTTTTAAACTGCTGTGTGCTAACTTGTTACAGCAGAAATAGGAAACTAATATAATCATATTCTTCATTTTGCAACCCTGATTACAGAAAATGTATATAATAACTCTTTTAGTGTGAAAAAACACCATTCCCAAAGCTTTTTCTCCCTTAAAGGAATTGTTACATTTCAATGTCAATCATTTCACCTCCAGATGTTTTGGGTCTGGGAAGCAAAAACATCTATATGGAGACATTGGTTTTCTTTGCTGATGTGTGTTTGTCTGTGTGAGGGTGAATATATATCTCTCTCTATTTTCTAAGGGGAAGGCAACTTACATGTTGAAGTATTTATCCTATGCCAATCACTTTCATGTAGGATAATTTTAAGTTTACTGTAAGTCTAAAAATAGTCCTAAATTCATATAGATCTGGAAGCTAATGCTATTAGAAGTAACATTTTAAGTGTCTGTGTGTCTGTGATCCCAAATAGAGAGAATTACATGCAATTTTATATTTAATGCTCATTTCTATTTATTTAAATCTTCAGAATTTGATATACATGAAAGTTGAAAATTTTAATATAAGACAGACATTGAAAAATCATTATAGTTATTACCAAAGATTTGCTTATATGTTCCATAAAACATGTTTTTAAAATATCACACTATGTTATAGTCTGCTTGGGCTGCTATAACAAATTACCACAGACTGCGTAGCTTAAATAACAAACATTTGTTTCTCACACTTCTGAAAGTTGGGAAGTCTAAGACCAAGCAGCCCACAGATTCCATACTTGGGGAGGCCCCTCTTCCTGGTTTGCAGACAGTCCTCTTCTCCATATATCCTCACCTGGCCAACAGTAGAAAGAGGAAGCAAGTTCTCTTCCCCTCTCTTCCTATCAGGTCACTAATCCCATCACGGGGACTCCACCCTAATGACATCATTACTTCCCCAAAGCTCCATCTCCAAATAACATCACATTGAAGATTAGGGTTTCAGCAAGATTAGGGTTTCAGCATATGAATTTTGTGGTACAGGAACATTCAGTCCATCACACACTGATAAGAATGTGTGAATGCGTTAGATTTTGGATGCAAACCAAAAAGACAGTGTCACAAATTTGTAGCATGTTTCTGAACATTAAATGGAATATTTAATAAAGTTGCTAAGAAATTTTTAAAATATGGCCATATAATTATCTATTTACTGCCAATAAATATTGGTTTGTTGTACAAATTATTTCATTACCCAGGTATTAAACCTACTACTCCTTAGTTATTTATCCCGATCCCCCTCCACCTTCTACCCTCCAGTAGGCCCCAGTGTGTGTTGTTCCCCTCTATGTGCCCATGTGTTCCCATTTAGTTCCCACTTTTAAGTGACAGCATAAGGTATTTGGTTTTCTGTTCCTGTGTTAGTTTGCTAAGGATAATGGCCTCCAGCTCCATTCATGTCCCTGCAAAATACATGGTCCTATTCTTCTTTATGGCTGCACAGTATTCCATGTACACTGCAATAATTTAAAACAAAAATAAATGAATATCTACTTACAGGGTATAAAGTAATATCCAAGAAATTCAGTTATTTTGGTACGTCTATAATAAATTCTATATTCTACCTGACTATTAAACAAAAAGAAGTTATTAGTTGTTGTAACACAATATTATTAAAATTTGTTCACATTGATTCTGAGTAGAAATCATTTATTTAAAACAACAAACTCTCCTGATGAAACTAAAACATATTGGCTATCTCAAACTGTCTTATGGTATTTCATGCTGCTCTAAATAACCTTGTGTAAAATTTATGCACTGAAAATACCCAAGTGATAGCATTTATTGGTTCAAACATTAGAAATATATGCTGGGGAAATTCTACGAAAAAAGGGCTGTGTTACCTAAACAAATTGTATCTCTAATTATGAATAACACAGGTAAAAGCCAGTAGGGCAATGCCCTAAACTTTTAACTGGATCTTTTGTAAAATAGTTTTCTTTTCTTTTTCTATTTTGAGGTGCCATTTATGAAAGTTTCTTTTAATTGATTACACTTTTAATGTTAAATCTAAAAACTCTGCCCAATCCTAGATCCAAAAGATTTTCCCATTTTATCCTAAATTTTTTATACTTTTAAATTTAACATTTAAGTGTTTGGTCCGCTTTGAGATAATTTTAAGATAGAAGGTTTAAACCGAAGTTCATTTTATTTTCCTATCAGTGTTCAATTGTTTCAGTACCACTTATTAAAAATGCTATTCTTCCTTCATTAAATAACTTTTGCTCCTTAGTCACAATTTAACTGGGCATCTTGATTTGAGTATATTTTTAGATTCTGTAATTTGCTCCAATTTATCTATGTTTATACCTATTCCAGTAATATACTCTCCTCATTAGGAAGAGTTATAAATAGCCAAAACAATTTGAAAAAGACAAAAACAAATGATTAACTCTTCCCAATGTTAAAGGGAATGTTATGTAAAATTGGTATAATTTCCCTTTAACACTGGGAAGAGTTAATCATTCATTTTGTTCTTTTTCAAACTGTTTTGGCTATTTATAGATCTTTCCTTTCCATATATATTTTAGAATAAGCTTATCTACATCTATACTATTCTTGCTGAGGTTTTGATAGGAATATCATTAAATACATAGATCAATTTGTAGACAACTGGCATGATTAATATGTTGAGTTTTCTCTTTCATAAATGCTGTGTATTCTATTTATTTAGGTCTTTTTCTTTTCTTCCAACAGCATTCTGGAATTTTCAGCACACAGTCCTGGGACATGTTTTGCCAAGTGTATACCTATATATTTCATTATCTTTGGAGTGGTTATAAATACTACTGTATTGTGTTTTTAATTTTAGAAATTAAAGAAATGTGATTCATTTCAGTTGTTGATTTGTATGTGTCCTGTGATTCGCTGAACTCAATATTTATGAGATTTTTGGTAGATTTCTTAGGGTTTTTAATGTTGATAATTTTGATATTTGCAAATAGACAGTTTTATTTCTGCCTTTTCAATCTGCATGTTTTTAAATTATTTTCCTGCCTATTGCAGAGGTTAGAACTTTCAGTACTATGTTCAATAGGCATGCTGAGAGTACGTATTTTTGCCTTATTCACAATCTTACAGGAAAATGTGCAGTTTTTCGTCATTAGCTATGATGTTGGCTGTAGGGTTTTTGAAATTATGAGGTTTAAGAAATTCATCTGTTCCTTGTTTGTTTTTGCATGAATGGTTGTTGAATTTGTTAAAAATGGTTTTTCTGTGTCAATTTATGATCCTATGATTATTCTTCTTTAGCATATTGATATGGTAGATTACATTCATCCATTTTCAAATGTTGATTCAGGCTTGAATAACTGCAATAATCTCATTTGATCATAATATATACTTTTAAGCATCCATTCTTGGATGTGATTTCTAATGTTTTGTTGAGGATTGTTGTGTCTATGTTCCTGAGAGATATTGGCCTGTGGTTTTATACTTTTGTGCTATCTTTACTTGCTTTTAGTATCAGGATAGTATTGACCCCATAAAATAACTCGGGAAGTATTACCTCCTAACATTTTTGTCTTTAAGAGATTACGTAAAATTGGGGTAAATTCTTAAATGTTTGATAAAATTCTCCAAAACATCTGGGCCTGAATGTTGGGGGATGGAGATATTCTAATTATGAATTCAGTTTATTTAATGGTTATAGGACTCTTTCTTTTATCTCTTTCACCTGGCTGATTTCTGCTAGTATTTAGTTTTTGAATAATTTGTTCATTTCTTCTAAAGAGTTAAGTTGATGAGTGTAAAGTTGTTCATGGTATTCTTTTATCTTTTTTTTTTTTTTTTTTGAGACGGAGTCTTGCTCTGTCGCCCAGGCTGGCGTGTAGTGGCGCAATCTCGGCTCACCGCAAGCTCCGCCTCCAGGGTTCAGGCCATTCTCCTCCCTCAGCCGCCTGAGTAGCTGGGACTACAGGCGCCTGCAACCACGCTGGGCTAATTTTTTTGTATTTTTGGTAGAGACGGGGTTTCACTGTGTTAGCCAGGATGGTCTCGATCTCCTGACCTCGTGATCCGTCCGCCTCGGCCTCCCAAAGTGCTGGGATTACAGGCGTGAGCCACCACACCCGGCCTCCCTTATCTCTTTAATAGTTGCCAGATATTTTATAATATCCCTGCTTAGTGCCTGATACTAATAATGTATTTTCTCTCTTTTTATTTTTATCAGTCTTGCTGAAGATTTGTCAGTTGTATTGATTGATTTTATTTGAAGAATGAGCTTTTTGTATCATCTTCTTTATTGTTCTTCTATTTCAATGTCATTTATTTCATCTTTTATCTTTATTATTTCCGTACTTTTGTCTGCTTGGGTTTATGTTACTCTTTTTAACTCGTTTCCTGAGGCAAAAATAGATTATAGTTATGAGATCTCTGTTCTAATGTAAGTGTATTACTTAGGGATTTCCAAAGAAACAGAATCAATACAAAAAGACATTTACTATGAGGTATTGGCTCACACAATTATGGAGGCTGAGAAGTCCCACCATCCTCTCTCTGCAAGGTGGAGGCCCAGGAAAGCCAGTGCTGTCATTGCAACCCAAACCCATAGGCCTGAGAACCAGGAGGAGCCGTGTTTATGGATTGGAAGACTCAACATAATAAGGATGTCAATACTTCTCAAATTGATTTATAGGTATAATGCAATTCTTAACAAAGTCCCAGCAAGGTTTTCTTTTTTAAGACATAGAAAAGCTTATTCTAAAATTTATTTGGAAAGTCATAGGCCCTCAAATGCAATTTTGACAAAGAAGAATGAAATGGGAAGAATAACTCTCCCCAATATTAAAGCTTCCTCTATAGCTACAGTAAGCAAGATAGTGTGGAGTGGGAAGAAAGAGACCTATTGAACAATAGAAGAGAAAAGAGAATGAAAAAAAATAGAGTCATACAGAAATGCCTAAGTGATTTGTCACAAAGGAGCAATAGCAATTCAGTGAAGAAAGAATAGCTCTTTTAATAAATAGTGCTGGAGAAATTTGACATACATAGGCAAAATTTTTTTTAAAAAGGAAATTTGACTGAAATTTCATCTATTATTCAAAACTAACAAAATGGATTACAGTCTTAAATGTAAAACATAAAACGATAAGCTTTTTTTGAAAAAATTAAAGAAAGTAATTGAGATCTAGAGCTAGGCAAAGAATTGTTACACTTGACACCAAAAGTATGATTCGTAAAATAAAAGCAAATAAATTGGACTTCATCAAACTTAAAGACTTTTGTTCTTGAAAGCCCATCTGAAGATGAAAAGAAAACGACTTCAGTCCAGGAGATAATATTTACAAATCACATATCTGACAAAAAACCTGTTATTTAGAATATGGAAAGACCTCTCAAAACCCGATGGTGAAAACATGAACAATCTACCTTAAAAAGACAATGGGCTTCAAATATGAGCAGATATTTCACTGAAGAGGACATACAGGTGGAAAATAAGCACATGAAAAGATGATCATTGTTTTGACGTTGTTTGCCATTAGAGAACTGCAAATGAAAACCACAATGAAATATTGCAACACACCTATCCAATTATCTATTTATCACTGAATGAATCAAAAAACAGTGATAACACAAGCTGGTAAGGCTGAGAAACTGTATTACTCACACACTGCTGAGAGAAATGTAAAATGATATAACCACTCTGGAAGAGAGTAGGGCAGGGCTATAAAATAAAACTAAACAAGCAATTACCATATGATCCAGCAGTTGTTCTCTTGGGCTTTTTCCCCAGAAATGAAAAATGTCTATTTACATGAAAACCTGTCCATACATTTAATAGCTGCTTTATTTGTAATAGCCAAACACTGAAATCAACTTAGATGCCCTTCAACTAGAGAGTGGTTAAAAAACTCTGGTACATACATTCTAGGGAATACTACTCAGTCACAAAAAGTATACACACAACTTGCATGACTCTCCAGGGAATTATGCTGATTGAAAAAGCCGATCCACAATGCTAACAGTAGACACTGGGGACTGCTTGAGAGGAGAGGTGTGGAGGGGCACAAGAGTTGAAAAAGTGTTGGGTACTATACGCAGTACTTGGTTAATGGGATCATTTGTGCTCCAAACCGCAGCATCATGCAGCAAACCCAAGTAACAAACTTGCACATGCACCCCCTGATTCTAAAATAGAAGTTGAAAAAGAAAAAAAAAAGCATGGGGGTTATGGGCACCAACCCTCCACACAGTCAAAAATCCACATATAACTTTTGGCTCCTCCAAAACTTAACTACTAATAATTGCCTTCTGTTGACCAGAAGTCTTACCAATAGAATAATCAATTAAGAACAACAAAAAAGAGCCGATCCACAACATTTACATACGGATGACTCCATTTATGTAACGTTTTTGAAATGAATTGGGCAGCAGTGTGTGGAGGCAGAGGGGACGTAGTGTGGTTATAAAAGGGCAACACATAGAATCCTTGTAACGCTAGAACTGTTAAGTATCTTGACTACAGTAATCATATATGAAACAATTCATGAGAAAATTATATTGACTTAAATATATACACCCACAGATGACACAGTAAAACTTGAGAAATCTGAATAAGACAGGTGGATTAAATCAATGACAATATTCAGGTTGTGATATTATAGTGTAGTCTTGCAAAATATTATCATTGGGGATGGGGGAAGACTGAGACATTATTATTATTTTATTCTCTATTATTTTTCTACCATTGCATGTGAATCTACCATTATCTCAATAAAAAGTTAAACTTCAAATATCTGTTGAAGTTATCCAAATAAGATTTAAGACGTATCTGATAATATGAGCAATTTGGTAGACATCTATCTAGTTTGAGGTAAAATTTCTACTAAAAGGAAAAATATGTTTTAGAAATGTAGAGGCTGTCTCCAAAATCTTATGCTATTTTCAGCTGTAGCATCTCCCAAAGTATCAATGTTACAGATTTACACAAAATTCACTTAAAACTTAATTATATATATTTATTTTTCACTTATTTGATTTTGTAAATTAAAAGAAATTTTACCCTTATTTTTTCAGCCCTTTAAATCAAAGATGACAGTTGTTTGAAAATAAACACTATTATTTAAAGTTTACAAAATTAATTATGTTTATAAAATATAATTTTTAAAAAGTTTGAATTGTAGCATTCACATTTTTTAAGTTACTAAGGTTTAAAGCTTAACTTTTGGCAAACACAAATTTCACTACATAATGTAAGCTGGGGTGTGGTGGCGGGCACCTGTAATCCCAACTACTTGGGAGGCTGAGGCAGGAGAATCGCTCAAATCCAGGAGGCAGAGGTTGCAGTGAACCAAGATCGTGCCATTGCACTCCAGCCTGGGTGATGAGCATGAAACTCCGTCCCCAAAAAAAAAAAAAGAATTTTGTAAGCTGAACCATTTGAGATGTCTACGATGTCACCTATTGTTTCTGTTATTAATCGTCAGTCCTTTTCAAGTAGGGCACACACAAGACGAATTTGTTTCCTCACGAGTTGATACGGATGGTCTGCTGCTGCAGGCATCATCTTCAACATCATCTCGTCCCTTCTTAAAATGAGTTGTCTATATATAAGCTGCTGATATCTTTGAGGCATTGTCCCCCTAAACTTTTCATAAAGCATCAGTAAGTTCTCCCTTCTTCCACTCAAGCCTCACCATAATTGGATGTTGGTTCTTGCCTCAATGCTACCAGAATTCATGTTGCTAAGATAGGAGCTCTAGGGGCACTTTTCACACTGATGCCTTATCCTTCTTAGTGTCTCAAACTAGATTCTACTCAGACATGTTATAACAAGTTAGAACAAGTTTATTTGGGTACAAACCCATTTTTGAAATCTATGCATAGTTTTCTCCTCATATATATTTTCCATAAACTTTTTGCAGACACTTCATATAATGTCCATTGCCTGTACCTTTATGTTACTTATTTTCATTAATATATTAAAAAGGATGCACTATAATGCAGTAATTAGCAATGATAGACACAAAATAACGAATAGCATTAACACAATTCAATATTTTATTGAACTGTTATATGTTGAATTTGTGGAGTTGTAGCCTAACATCTTGTACCACGAAGTATTTTATTCATAAAACTTGTGATCACTATTTCATTAAAATGATTTACAATAGCAAGATTTAGAAAACAAAGCCCTTTGAAAGACAGTGATTGTGATCAAGTGATCTCACGTTAGCAAAAGTTCCTCACTTTGAAGAAATATCCAAGTTAACAAACTTCCAACTACAGTATTTAATACTGAAAAGTGTTTGGTGTTTAATAATATTAATTCTGTGATGTATCTGTTTATTTCTCAATTTGTTTTTTATAGCCTTTCACAGGAACAAGGGAAGTGGTTCTTGAATGTGGTTGTTTCAGCTCTTCAATAAGGTTTTGTGGAAAAAAATGCATTGATATCCAAAGCATGTAACCAAGGGAAAGCACTGAAAGATTACCAACAAAAATATTTGTCAATCTTACCAAAGTAAAAAACAATTTTGAATACACAAAATAATATTTCAATTATGATATTTAATATTGTTTTTGCAGAATTACATTATATAATTACAGCATTTGGTTTGTGTCTTTTCAAAATTAATAGAAATATGTTTGAATTAAAATTATGAAATATACATAATAAATAGCAGAAAAAAGTGACATAGTTTAGAAAGAACACTAATCAAATAACCAGATTAAAAATCAATATTTTAGATGTTTTCAGGTTTTTAAAGATATAGTGTCAAAATGAAACCCATAAAATTCACAAGACAAACAGCAAACCAACCAACCATTAGATGTAATTTTAGAAAATTAAATTTACCTGGTTTCTTAAATTTCAGTGAATAGACAAAACTGTTAGGAACAAAAATAAAATTCCCTTAATTTTTTATTACTATGTGTTAGGCCTGAGGAAGGATATTATAATGTATTCTGTGTTCTCGTGAGAAAAAAGTCATCAGAAATCTGCAGAATTAAACACACTGTATTTTGCAAGGCTTTCAATACACAGTGAGTGCTCACTAAGGGGCACATAATAATCACTACAGTAATGATCATACTGATCATAACTCATTCTAACACATGTTTATAGAATATATTTAAATGCTAATTTAAATTCATTTAAATTTGAAATTGGAACTTTCCCTTTTTTCACAATGAAATATTGCCTTAGCAGTTCCTCATTAGTGGAATTTTAATGAACATAATAGTCTTGGACTATGATTAAATCTTTGGTTTGTACTGAATATAGTTTAGTGTTGATGCTAAACAATTGTTACATAATAGGAAGACTTTCAGAAATTACCGTAACTCCCAAATGCTGTAAACTTGCAAAGTTTTCAATGTTTGTCTGTATACTGTCAAAAACGTGAGATAAATTTTAAATATATACACATGCAAAGATATTAATAGTATTTGCAGGTTTGGTAGAAGAACGAAGCACATAGCACCCTCATTTGTGTTTTTCAGGTTCTTAAAAAACACGTAACTTAGTACAGTGTTTATAAATTATTCTGACAATGTGACTGAGGTCACTGTTTCTGTCTATGCATATAGGTGTCACTTTTAAGAGAAGATAAAATAATGAAAAACCTTATTAGCAGGACCAGATTAGGTGGTAATTGTCACTTTCCTTGCTTTAAAGTATCTGAATGAAAAGGTACTATTGTCTATATAGTTACTATGACACACCTTACATACTTCTTTGGATAATTTCATGCTGTACTATTTCAAATTATATTACCTTCCTAAAATTTTCATGTCTTTTCCTTTCTGGGAAACTGATATGTTGATTGCTATACTATGGAACACGTTAAACATAAAAGGAGCAAAACTACTTCTTTTAAGTTAATCCATGCTTATGTGAATCTTAATGTGTACTAGGCACTGTTTTAACTGCTTTGAAAGTATTATCTCATTTGATCCCTGTAGTAGCCCTGTGAGGGATCCTATAATCCACATTTTATAGATGAAGAATGATAGGTTAAATAATTTTCCCAGGATCAGACATTAATAGGTGCTTAAACAGAGATCAGAAGCGTGAGACTGGCTCTCGGGCCACGCTCTGTAACAGCACGCCGTGCCGCTCTCAGAGCACCATGTGGGAGCCAGAGCAGCCCACAAAACCCACTCCCATCATCCAGGCCACATTTACCTTCGTTAGGTCTGAGCCATGCAGAAAAATCCAAAGCTGAGATGAGGACTTGGAATAAACAATGAGGGGAAATGTGTGATTTTTTTTGGAAAGATTGCTTAGTAACTTAAAAAAATTCCCTCCTACATTCCCATTTGCAGCTACATGTTTGAGAATTAGTGTGTTAATCTCCATCTTATTCATTTGGGGATTACTTTAAATGCCAAATGAGTCAAGTCCCTCACTAAACATATATTCCAATACATACTCTTAAATGATTTTATCTCTTGTTTGTCCCCAATTTGTCCTCTTTTTTCACAGAAGTTAATAAGCTGTTTATTTTCTCTGAACTTTTAGTTATTAACCCATCTGTGCCTTCATAAATGGCATCTTTTCCACTTTGAATGTCTTCTCTTTCAGTCACTTCCAGCTCAATTCTATTCCTTACCAACATGGTATATATAGAAAAGCTCAGTCACATGAATTCTTTCCTGAGACACATCAACACACACACACACACACACACACACACATTTGCTTACATCTGTATTTCCATCTAAGTACATTCTGGAGAATAAAGGACACCAATTCAGATGAAGTAAGAAACGTCTATATACAATGAGTGAGCAGGATGATGAATGAGAGGATATGAAGGACACTCCATATAATCAATATTTAATATTTCTGAGTTTCCAGAACACCTCAGATATTTCACATGATGTGGTCTGATTGACAGACTTTACTTGGAAACTCTAAATTTTGTTTTTGTCTTGTTTTGTTTTGCTATGTTTTACATCAGCATTGCAATTTCCAAAGGACATTTTCTTTTATGTAGCATGTTAGCTTTCAAGAACAGATCAGTGAATTTTCTCTGGCATTCATTTGCTTTCTGTAAATATCTACACATTTTTATAAATATCTGAAAAAATAGCTGCCAATGTGGCATAAAATGAGTGAGCTATGTTTCAGACAACCTGCTTCTCCCACTTATTGTGCTACCTTGGCAGGTCACCTGCATTAGTTATTACTCCTATCGTCACCTGGCAGGATATTAGGGGGTGAAGCCAACAATTGCAGTGGAAGGCTGTAAATTTCATATCAATTGTTGGCTAAAAATTTTTAAATAGGTAAGAAAAACAGTTTAAAAGTAAAGTTTTATGTAAAAGCAAGCAAAATAAAACAACAAATACATCTAAGTAGGATATAGAATGAAAACTATATCCATAAATCGATATAAATAGAATATCATATATTTATTTATAAACTTAGAACCAATAAAATGATACCAGGTTTTCTTTGAACTATGCCTGTACTAATTGAGAAGGAAAAATATTTTCCTTGAAGCAAGAAGTAAATAGACATTTTTATCTCAAAATCGTAATTGAGCATAAGTATAAAAGATTACACTCATTATGCAAGAAAATGCTGGTAATTAAAATACAAAATAGATCTTCAGATATTATTACTTTAGTAAATATGCATCAGAATGAAGTATATGAAAATAGAAAGCAACTATTTCACATGCTCATAAAGACCACCACAAAGAAGTGCCATGATTGAATCGATTATGATAATTGTAATTAGATTTCTCATAAATAGAAAATAAAATGCTATACACACATGCTTAACCCCAGACAGACAAGCAAACTGTCTTCTAATTGATTTTGTCCACATGGAGTCATACACAAAATATCAGATTTATTTTGGTTAATTTTAGCGGAACTTTTTATAATACTTTGTTTAGTTCATTGGCAGGAATATTATAAATACTTGCTAAATGTATAAATGTGTATTCGCTTTCTATTTCTGCATAACAAACTACTACAAACTTAATATCATAACACAAATTTCTCATCTCCCAGTTTCTATCTGTTAGGAGTCCAGGCATGGATTCCCTGGGCCCACTGCTCAGGGCCTCACCGGACCAAACTCAAGGTGTTTACTAGGACTCAATAGCATCTAGAGGTCCTCATCGAAACTCACGCAAGGTGTTGGCAGAATTTAGTTCCCTGTAATTGTAGGACTGACATCCTATTTTCTTGACTGCTCAGTCAGGGGTTGCTCCTAGTTCGCAAGGCTGCCCTCAGGACCTAGCTAACCTGGTCCCCTCCATAGGGCCTCCCACATTTCCAATCTCTTAGACTGCAGGAAGGTTCCAATCCCTTTTAAGGGGTCACCGCTAGATTAAGCCCACTCAGATAATCTCCCTTTTGATTAATTCAAAGTTGACTGATTAGTGACCTATTCACAAGCATGAAATCCTATCATATTTACAGGTTCTGCCCACATTAAAGAGGAGGGAAACATACAAGGGTATATACACCAGGGGGAAGAAATCTTGGGGGCCATCTTAGAATCCTGCCTCCCACAATGTACATAGTTAACAGTGTGTTCGGTATTACTCACATCTCCATAGAGAAATATCTTTCATGACAAAGTAGGTGTATCTCCCTTTCAGAAATTTTATTAACAAAGATTGGAAGCTAAATCAGATCCTTATATTGAAGGATCCTGATGCCACCACAAGTATACATAGGAGCAGTTCCCTCTATTGTTTTCATAATCCCTGCCTGTGCTAACATTGATATACTTAGCAGAACCCTCACATTGGTTCCCGGCTGTGTGGTATAAGAAACATTATTATAGAAAAAAATAAGCAGAGCTCTCTGATACTGCCTCTTCATCCTATCCAGGATAGAAAATCAGAAACACTACTGCATTACATGCCAAATGGTAGAAATTGATGCCAAGGTCAAAGACTTTTAAAAATTAAGTTTTGTGATCCGAATTCTTATCCTCATTTAATTCACCAATACTGGCCTATAACAAATTAGATAAGTCATGGCAATTGAAAGTGAAGTTTCATATCTTTAACCAAGTGGTACACCCATTTTCACAGCTGCCGTAGCATATTTCCTACAAGAGGGCGACACAGACTCTATACTTGATATGTAGTTGTGGCAGACACAGTAATAGCACTACAAAGTAATAGCACTACAAAGATGTCTACGTCCTGCTCTCTGAAACCTGTGGATATGTTAGGTTACATGGCAAAGGAAAATTAACGATGTAGATGGAATTAAAGTTACTAAACATCAGACCTTAAAATAGGAAGATTATCTTGGATTATCTGTGTGTGCCTAATACAATCTCAAGGGTCCCTAAATGCAGGAGAGTGAATAGGGAGAGAGAACCAAAGAGACGGCATTGTGAGAACTGGCCAAACATTGCTGGCTGTAATGATGGAGAAAGAGGCCATGTGCCAAGGAAAGTGGGTGGAAAAGGCATAGTAAAGCAGTCTCCCCTAGAGACTCCAGCAAAGAATGCACCTTGCCAACTCTTTGATCTTAGCTCAGAGAGATCTACATCAGACGTCTGATCTACAGAATCAGGAGATGAGAAATCTGTGTTGTTTTAAGCTACTGTTTGCCATAGTCACAGCAGCAGCAGAAAATTCACATAGTAGCTAGTAATTTAGTGAATGAATTTAATTTTATTCCCTGTCAGAAAAAGAATCAGAAGCATTCATTGGGATGGAAAGTAAATAGTACATGACCTCGCCTCAGGATGGTATTAACTGCTACATCGTCACACTGTAGTCTGAAAAGATCTTGATTATCTGGACATTCTATGGACAATCTCTCTGATTCTTTTTCAAGATTTTGGGAAGCAGAAAGTAACAGATGCTCTGTATGCCTTTGTTTTTGTTGTTGTTGTTTTTGCTGTTGAAACAACATCTCTCTCTGTCGCCCAGGCTGGAGTGCAGTGGCGCGATCTTGGCTCACTGCAACCTCGCCTTCCGAGTTCAAGTGATTCTCCTGCCTCAGCCTCCCGAGTAACTGGGATTACAGGCATCTGCCACCATGCCTAGCTAATTTTTGTATTTTTAGTAGAGATGAGTATTCACCATGTTGGCCAGGCTGGTCTTGAACCCCTGACCTCAGGTGATCCAACACACCTCGGTTTTCCAAAGTGCTGGGATCACAGGTGTGAGCAATTGCGCCTGGCCATGTATGCCTTTTTAAGTTGACTGCTTGCTAGAGCAAGGGACCTGCCATATTAATAAAACTTTTAAGGATCCAATGTTATGGTGCATGCCAGGACATCAGAACTTCCTGCTACTAATAGGTTGCAATGCTTGGCAGACATTTGCAGATTTTTGAAATAACACATACTGTACTAGGGCGTACTGCTTTGATTCATTTATCAGGTGACTTAGAATACTGCCAATTTTGAGTGGGGTCTAGAGCAGAAGTCATCTTAGCAGCAGTTGTACACTGTTGTAGAAACAGCCTTGCCACTTGGGTGATGTGATCTGGCAGATCCAACAAGTTATAGAGCAAGAGTCAGCAGAATGTTTCTGTAAATGGCCAGGTAGTAAATATTTTAGGCTTTGAAGGCCTTAGGGTCTTTGCTACAATGACTACACTCTGCTGATGTAGTACAACTATTCAACACTACCATTATCCCAAAATTATTCAACTCTGCCTTGGTAGTGCAAATGGAACCACAGACAATATGTAAACAAATAAGTGTGTCTATGTTCCAATAAAACCTTAATTACAAAACCAGGCCCTGAGTCATTTTTGTCCCATAGGCTGTAATATTCTGAGCTCTGCTGTAGAAAAGAACATTGTGTGGAGTCCTCAGAATACTCTAATAAGAAAGTTACAGCACAGGCCACTAGGCTTTGGAATAAGACCTTCCTCTTCAGCAGGGAATTGTAAACCACTTGCAGCAATTTCTGCGTTGGGGGCCTTACTGGAAACTGAATGTTTGATTGTAAGGCATCAAATGACCATATGATTAAAGCTGCCCATCATACACTAATCATTGTCAGACCCATCATGTCATAAATGTAGGCCACCTAGCAACAAACCAGTATAAATTGAAAGTGGTATATGTGGGATTAAGCCCAAGCAGATCTGGATGGCACAGGTAAATTACATAAACAAGTAGGAACCACCCCGTCCACCACCACTGTTACCTGCTCTACATCAACATACCGATCTCCACCTACACCTGTGCCCTTGTGTGAAGCCCCAGTGACCAGCTAATAGAAGAATGAAAAAAGAAGAAGGAAACTAAAGCCTGGTTCACAGAAGGGTTGGCTGAACACTCCAACTTCACTGAGGGGTGGCCTTGAAAGACAGTGGAGAGGGGAAATCTTCCCCTTGGAAATACCTTCAGGTAGTACATGTGGTCACTAACTTTTGTAACATATTTATTAGTAAGTATTATCGTGGTCCTCTGGAAAACATCTTGAAAGTTCTAGATGAGAAGTTCAGGAGAAAGAAATCTGGGCAAGAAGCTACCAGATGGACCTGAAGTAGCATGAACTTGCTCAGCTTTAGTAAAATTTTATACTTAACATTTCTTTCACAGATTAATGAGAAATTTCTCTAAAGTTTAGCAAAACCAAATATGAACTTTGAACTCTAGACAGCAAAAGAGGAAATGGAGTGAAAAGAAGGTTAATTTAAAAATAATGGAATTGACCTGCTATTGATTTCTTTCTTTCTTTCTTTCTTTCTTTCTTTCTTTCTTTCTTTCTTTCTTTCTTTCTTTCTTTCTCTTTCTTTCTTTCTTTTATTTTCTTTCTTTCTTTCTTCATTAACTTATCCTTTTTATGTCTGCTCTTCAATATTAATTAGCAAGTATATTAATTCCAAGTATATATGGAGTGTCTTGTCATGACAGGCATAAGGATAAGTACATTTCAAAACAGTCAAATATATTATTAAAATTATCCTGAGTGGTATGAAAGAAAACAGAATACTAAGAATAACAAGAGTAGATCACCTTAGAAACAGCTTTCTCTGAAAAGGTAACATTTAAGAAAATGTTAAGAAATATCACAAAAAATTAGAGGAAGTCAGCAGTACAAAGACTGAAAAGTTTTCAAAGAAAAAAGTAAACAAAGAAGGCCTTCAGCTTAGAAAGAGCTTTTCATGTTCAAGAAATTGAAAGAAGGTGAAAATGATTAGTGTGCAGTGATAGATGGGAGCCTTAAGGGAGGAAAGGGTGGTGGGCAGGAGAGGGAACACATCTTAGCATCATTCTGGGCACCTGTTCTCAAGTCAGGCAATTGCGCCCTCAAGGGGCAAAAAAAAAATGATTCTGGTGTGGAAGGAGAATAGTTCTCTTTTTATGTATAATGCAAAGATACACATATAAAACATAGTAAAATTTAATAAGAGGTGATTATCAATAAAAAGTCTGAAAAGGCTCTTTAGGGGCTGAAAATGAATACTAATTTGAGAATCACCAACTAAGGATAACACTAGTCCTTTAAGAAACAAACCTGCAAATTTCAGTGGCTTAACACAACAGAATTTTACACTACATAACTTGTGGATATTACTTTCTCCTACTTGATGATTCAGGCACTCGGACTGTTTCTAAATTTTTGTGCAAGTAGTTCCCAAAGATTCAGGGACTTCTGTTCCCAGCTCAAAATCTGGGATCTCACTCCCTGATCCTGTATTCTAGCAACTCCAACACATCCTACGCTGTCATGACCCTGTGTTTCAGCAACTAGCAGACAACTATATGCCCTTATCCCCTCCCCCATCCATTATATAGCTACAGCGCAGGGACAAGACATCCATGATAAAAAGCAAAACAAATATGCCACCTGAATATTCAGAGAAGGGAAGAATAAGAAAACACACCAACTCCAGTTCAAGGCAAAGGGGCAATCCTATAGGAGGACATCATGAAGCCCTGCTCTGGCAGTGGTGGAAGTTCCTGATTAGACAGTAATTCTGCTCTCTGAAAGGATCATTGTTCTCTGTGAGCCTTCATTGAACTCTGCATAGATTTCCTAGTTCATGTTCCTGTTAGAGTCATAGGTGAGGTGGATGTTGGCGTTATTCCCTCTGTGATGGCTGTGGGGCTTTACTAGCATGCTTTGTGCTTGTGTGTGTTTTGGGATTTGACAGCAGTTCAAGAACAAATATCAAAGGCTTTCTACTTGAGGGATTTTGATTTTTTTTTTTTTTTTGGTGCTATGGTTCTCCAGAGAAACAGAATCATTAGGAAATATATAGAGCGATATATACAAAAATATTTTTTTATGAGGGATTGGCTCACATTATTCTGGAGGCTGAGAAGTCACATGGTCTGCAAGCTAGAGGCTCAGAAAAGCTGCTGGTATACTTGCAATCCAAGAACTGAATAGAGGGCCAATGATAAAAGTCCTGGCTCAAGTCCTAAGGCCTGGGAATTAGGAGCACCGATGTCCAAGAGCAGAAGATAGATGTCCTGGCTGAAAAAGAAAGTGTGAATTCTTCCTTCCTCCAGCTTTTTGTTCTGTTCAGGGTCTCCATGGATTGAATGACGCCCACCTGCACTAGTGAAGGGTGATCTTTACTCAGTCTATCAAGTTAGGTTTTGATTTCCTCCTTAAATACTCTCGTAGACACAGCCAGAAATGGACTCGCTCCTGGCCCTGTCCTGAAGTGTTTACTGTTTCTTAGCCTGTTGCTCAACTACTGATAAAGTGCCACATTTGTTCATAAGTAGTTGGAGTGGCATCCATCATCCAATACTATTTCTATGTTGATACCGTAATTCTAGAAATGTATGAAATAATAAGTGAACAAAGGTGAATTCTCAGACAGCAGATATACTAGACCAACAGGAACAACATTTACTAGAAAAGACTCAAAACCAATGGTAGCTGGACAAGTCTTCCATTGGTCATCACATACCAGAGTAATGCTCAGAGACCTAGCAGAGCAAGACAAACTCAGAACACCTCCAATTATGGGGTTGTGAGGCTTTTAGGCCTTGAAGTTGAAGTTTATATACCACAGCAGATGAGTAATGGAATCACCACCCATGCTGCCTACTAAGACCTACTGCCCTAAGTGTTCATCTACAGTTGGTTCCACAGACATTTTCAGAAGGTGCGATGTGTGTCATTTCTAGCTACTCACATTTGTTAGTCTGTTATTCTTGGTCAAATTAATGCACAAACCTCCCACCATGGTAGCAAATAAACCCCACTTCAGTAAGTCAGCTTTCTAAAAAATGATTGCTGTCTTACCTAATAGAACAACCAGTTTTTCCTGTTATGCAGGGGGCTGTCAGAGAAACAATTCTTTTCATTGCAGGCTTCCACCCAATAGCAGTTTAAAAGGGGGTTGGGAGGTGAGGGGAACCATACACATTTTTTCTCTGCCTTGGCCCAAATGTGGCATACATCACCTTATTAAGAATTGCAAAAGGTCTGAGGTTCTACCCTATTTGTAACTTAACAAGTTAGACTGACCCAACTTCAAGGTTGGTGGCAGAAGACATGAGATTTCTGAGTCCCAGACAAAGGAGAGTTTATTACTTAAGCTAATTCCAGTAGCCAGAGTATCAGCATATATTTTGCACCTGTTCCCAGGTCCCCATTTCTATAAGGAGACACTAGGAGGGACAGATGATACATGCACATTTAGTGGGTTGTAGTCCACAGGAAAGAGACACTGAGCTTAAGAAACATGAATCTTTAGTAATGAGCAGGAAGCATGCCTGCTTTTTGCTCTCAGAGAAACATTGTCTGGGCAGTAAGCATGTGTGCTCTTTGCTCCCGTGAAGACACTATCTCTATGCAAATATGCCTTAAAAGATAGTCCAGGACAAACAGCAATCAGTGCTTCTGCTTGTAAGACATGGAGACATCAGAGATCCATAGAGAATTGTTTCCTCAAAACAGCAGTCCCTCTAATCAATATCATCTTGGTTTCTGGCAAATTTTCCCATTAGATTATGCCATGTCAACAGCTACCCTGAATAATCTCAACAGCTACCCTGAATAACCTGACTATAAGGCTACTATCTCTAGTACTCTAAACAAGTAGATCTGGTCAATCTGCAGTATTATGCTCAACCGTGTCCTTCAAGGTATTTATAGAATAATTCCTATACATCAATAAGGTCTACTTTAGAAAACCAGGAAGTGTCTTTCACAAGTTTCTGCATTGAAATGGTCCATGGCATTAATCCAGCAGGATATATTTTCAATTACACAGACTAATCCTTGGCCCTCAAGGATAAAAATCTAAGGCAATCCTTACCAGTGAGTTGAGACTGACCTGAATACCTTTCTTTTTGCTTTCTTTCTTTCTTTCTTTCTTTCTTTCTTTCTTTCTTCTTTCTTTCTTTCTTTTTTTTTTTTAAGACAGATTTTTGCTCTTGTTGCCCAGGCTGGAGTACAATGGTGCAATCTCGGCTCACTGCAACCTCCACCTCCCGTGTTCAAGTGATTGTCCTGTCTCAGCTCCTGAGTAGCTGGGATTACAGGCTCATGCCACCATGCCTGGCTAACTTTTGTATTTTTAGTAGAGACTAAAAATTCATCATATCGGTCAGGCTGGTCTCGAACTCCTGACCTCAGGTGGTCTGCCCAACTTGGCCTCCCAAACTGCTGGGATTACAGGTGTGAGCCACCACACCTGGCCGACCTGAATACCTTTCAAGGGTCAGATGGCATCACTGATGACTTTAGATAAAGTTGGACACATATTTTTTACTGCCCTTTCTAACTGGATGATTCCCATTTTAGGGAAACTGCCCACAGTTGTGACAATGTAATGAGTCAGTTACATTCCCAGGAAGTTCCCATGAGTAAACAAGGGTAGACACATTTGGGAGAGATCTCTACAGTTGTGTTTTGGATACATGATCTATTGTAATGTGACCCAAAACCCTCTGAACTTCCCTAATAACCACAATTAAAGTTTTTAAGCAAACATGTTTGAGTGGTAGGCAAATTAATAGCTAGCTTCTGTACAAGAAGTATAGTCTTAGGGCACAAATAGTGGCCCTAAAATGAAAAAGCTGTTTAAAATTCTTCGATTCCCCTCCTCCAGGTGGGGACTATATCTTTTAGGAGCCTAGCTTGATAGGACCTCCAACATAACTTTCCAATTTGCTGATAAGCCTTAGGATTTCCTATTCATTTTGAATAACCGAGTCTAGCCATTGATTGGAGGGACTACCTGAGAGCAGGTAGTCTAACCTGTCCTGTTGACCAGGTACATCTTTGGCCACACACAATTATCTGTCTTGTGAAGTGATTGAGTTACAACTGTGCCAATGGGGATTGGAAAGATCTTTGGAGGTGATGACAGGTGTTTTGAGTGGCAGGTTTAGGAGCTAGAGCCATCTCCTGCTGTTCCAATAGAATTATCGGTAGCATCAATGAGATTGATGATCAAACTGTGTTCAAAGCCATCCGGTGAGGAATTGTAGACCCAGGAGTCAATAAAATTTGAGGTGCTTGCAACAGTGTGTGAGAGCCTATGAAGGCAGTTTTCTACATGAGAAGGCTCCTTGGGTAATCTGAAAGACAAAAAAAATCACTATCCTTCCTTCTCCCTACATCCTGGATTTTGAGGTATTCCTTTCTCAGGTGATGAGGCTGTTCTCCCTTCATCATTCCTGCATTAGGTTTCTATGTTGTGTAACAAATTATTAAAAACTTAGCATCCTAAAACAACTATCATTTATTATTTCACTGTTACGATAGGTCAGGAATCTGTGCATGGCTTAACTGGGTCCTCTGCTAAGGGTTTCACCAGGCTACAATCAAGGTGTTGGCAGGGTTGTGGTCTCATCAGAGGTTTGACTGGGGGAAAATATGCTCCCAAGGGTCCCTCAAGTTGTTGGCAGAATTTCTTTCTTTATGGCTGAAAGACTGAGGCTTCAGTTTCTTAGGAGGGACTATGTCAGGAACTAGACCCTCCATCCATAGTTATTGCAACTATTGTATCTCACCACATAGCATCTTGCTTTAAGGCCGCAACACAGAGAAGTTCCCTAAACTAAGTTTGCTGGAATGTTACACATCATAATGTAATCTCAGGAGTCACATCCCATCACCTTCACTGAATTATATTGGTTATAAGTCAAATGTCCAGCCTGTGATCAATGGAAAGAGATTATATGAGGGACTATACACCAGGAGAGAGGAATCAGGGAGAGCCATCCCATGATCTACCTACCATAGTCCATAGTCTGCCCTTTGGCCCCCAGTGACTCATGTCCCTTCTACCTGCAACACACATTCACTACCTTCCAAAGTTCTCAAGAGTATCATTCATTATAGCATCAAGCTCAAAGTTCAAAATTTCATCATCTAAACCAGGTCCAGGTGCAGATGAGGCTTCTGGTGGTAATCTTTTAAGTACGGTTCCCAGGGGACAATTCCTCTCTAACTGTGGATCTAAAAAACTAAAGAGACAAGTTCTCAACCCCTAGAACACTAATATAAAGTGGTAAGACTAAAATAGAATAACAGCCGTAGACAGTCCCAGTCAAAAAGAAGGTAAAATGGAAGGCAGAAACAGTGGTTCGGTAGAACTTAAATACAAATAGGTAAGTGTTTGTCATTTCTTAATTACTTTTTAAAACCTGGAATTGCCCTCCATGGCATGAAGATCTACCCTATGGATTCTTCCTTTTTCAGGGAAGGTAGAACATTTGCTGCTAAATGGTTTTATCAGCCTGCTTCCTATAAGTACAATTTTAGAGATCTAACAACTTTCTTTCATTTTACACTCTCTCTGTCCCTTTCAGTCTGTGGAGCAGTGTTTTTAATGAAATAAATTTTGCAAAAACTTTGTAGGTCTCCCATGGATTTTAAGTAGAGTTTACTCCATTTGAGAAAATCTACCTCCACAGATCTTTTCAAGTTAATCCATTCTCTCTTTTAACCTCCTGCTGAGATGGGTAAGGGTCAATGCCCTTAAGCCTCCTGTAGGCCTTATGGTTTGATTAAAAGGAGCTATGAGACACACCTTTAAACTCTTCAAAGGGTCTTTGTGTAACTGAAAATTTTAACTTTTTGTTTTTTTCTTAAGTTTTAGCAAGAATTAACACAGCCACATCTTTGGCTTTTTCTCTATATAAAGATTTCAGAAGTGATGTCTGAATTTTAGCATCTTTTGCCATTTTAATATGATGAGAATTTTCAAATTCATCAAATCCTGGTTCCTGGTTCCTTTTTGCTTCATAGTTTTCTCCTCAAGTCTCTCTCTCTCTCTCTCTCTCTCTCTTTCACACACACACACACACACACACACACACACACACACACACACACACATTTTACTATAAGCAGGAGGAAGAAACCAGATGATACCTTCAACACTTTGTTTGGAAATATCTTTAGCTAAATAAATAAGTCTATCATTAGAAGTTCTGCTTCCCACAAACATTAAGAGACAATTTTTCCAGGCTTTCTAGCACTATGTAATAAACAAGTGGGGGTCCCCAGGGACCACTCTATGGTCTGTCTGCTACAACCTTAAAGTCTCTTCCAGTAGCTATCACTGCATTTTTTTTTTTTTTTTCAAATCATTCCCTACTCACATTCAGACCTTTGATCTGGAAAGCTCAAGTCTGAGACAGACAAAGGAATTTTTATAAAACTTACAAAAACCTTCTACAGGATCCAGTTTGGCTCACATGGGCCACTTCTGTGGGACTTAACAAGCAGTGAACTCAACCAAGTGGTCATTTCAATATATGACCATGCATATCTAATAAGAGAATTCAAGTGTCTAAATCAGAATTAATTTTGAATCGGCTAGATCCTGCTTTCAGTGGACTGCCACTAGTAGGGTATACCATCAAGAACAGACTGGAGTTGTTGCTAGAGGAAAGAAAGGAACATCATACTTGGGAATGATTATAACAGTATCCCGAATTTTCAAAATCTGTCTACATAGCTCCCATCACTCTTCTCCCAATCACTACCCAGGAAGCACATGAAAGGAAATCCCTTTCTGGAGATAGCCACATTAATTGACTAGAGTGCCCTTCTTTCTAAGGTACGTTGATCAGGGTGACACAAAGGATGTATGGTTGGAAATATTTTTAAGTCAATTTTTGAAGTGGTCATTCCAATGTCCAGCAATGTTAGATGGTTGTGAATAGTAGGGAGTGTGAAAAGTCTGTCAAATACCTTTGTCTATGATTGCAGTGTCGATTCCAATTGGTATCATCAGAAAACAGGCCCTTACCATGAATAACTACATGAATGAACCAGGCAGTTTGAACAGTAGCTGCAATTTCTTTCCATAGGCCACAGTTCCAAAGAAGGACGTCTTTAATCTGACAGTCTGTAATGTTTAAAATGGCATTCCAAATAGCTATGTTATTTGCAACTTTCGTGAATCCATAAAATAAAATGTTCTACTAAGTGGGGGTATTGACCAGAAAGAGAGATGAGAAGAGGCTTTAGTTCTGCCTACTGGGTGGCACGACCACCTGTGCTTTTGGTTCTGTATAGTCAGTGCAGAGCTTGAACAGCCACAGAATCCCAATGAATACCCTTAGTGATCCAGGACCAGGCATTGAAGAAACCCTCTGTGCATTGTAGGCCCCATTGAGCTAGCAGTTTTGCTTTAAGCAGTGGAATCCTTCCCCCAAAGGAACAGCTGCCATTTTTTCATCTAAACAAAGATTCCAATGGGACAAGGCTGACTGCATTCTTGAATATACCATTTATATTTAACAAGTGAGACTTGTTAGGTCATTCTCACATTGTTAGTCATTGAGTCCGAGTTGAACTACCCTAAAATGGAAATATCAGGTTGTAGTCACAATGACTCCATAAATGAGGTGTCTAGTTTTGACAAGAATCCAGTTACAAGCTAATAGCTGCTTTTCCTGAGAGTCATGTCAGAGAAGTCATGAATACGAAACTCCAAGTGGCAACTCTTTGTGAAAATCAGAGGCTCTGTCCCAGTTTCATAGCCAAAACCACCAAGAATTCTGTATTAGTTCTCTAGGATTTCCATAACAAAGTACCAGAAACTGAGAGGCTTGCAACAACAGCAATTTGTGTCCTCACAGCTCTGGATGGTCAAAGTCTGAAATCAAAGTGTTGGCAGGGCCATGTTCCCTCTGAAGACTTAGGGAAGGATCCTTCCTTGCCTCTTCCTACCTTCTAGTAATTGCCAAAAAATACTTGGCTTTCCTTTGCTTGCAACTATATTACTCCAATCTCAGCCTCAATCATCACAAGTCCTTTCTCCTTGTGTGTCTCTGTGTCTTCACATGGGGATCTCCCTATGAATGTCCAAATTTCTTTCTTCCTATAAGGACACAAGATATTGGATTAAGGTCCACTCTAATTCTATGATTTCATCTTAACTTGAATACACCTGCAAAGATCCTATTTCCAAACAATGTCACATTTAGAAGTGGGGTGGCAGTCAGGCTTCAACATACATTTTTTGGGGGGGAAACATTTCAACTCATGACAGGGCTCCAATCAGCAAAATTATCAGTCATTGAGATTTAATAATGTCATTAGGGTTTCACTACCCCCAACGGTAGAAGGACTTCTCTATACCAATTCCTGAAATCATGCGCTCTGACATTATTGGGATGGGAATTGCAAGTATATAACACATTAAGTTTTACACTACATTTAATTGTAAAAGCAACCAAAAAAGTACATTGAGTTGGTCTAACAGGCTCACACACAAGGTCACATTAGCCTTGTTCTCCTACTGTGAACCTTATAAACCCTAGCTAAACTGCATTAACTGTTTATAAGCATCTGGTCTCCTCATGGGAGTGGGTACATTGGTGACTTGTGTGCCTGATCCAACGGTCAAAAAGTTAGAATACCTCTTTATTCCAAAGTTCAGTATGTATATGACTTTTGGTCTTCCTTGGAACTAAAGAAATCTTGGCTTTACCATTAATCTTGTTTATCCTTAAAGCATATTAAGTTAGAATAGAGGATAAATAAGGGAACTGTAGGTGAAGAGGAAGAGAGTGGTTCCATGTTCGTAAGCAAGGCACATTCAGTTTCAGTTGTCAGTCACTCATGGCACAAGCAAATGAACTTCTAATGCTTTCAGCACCACCAAGCTTTATACTGATAGCAAGGTCTTTGTTGCCAACACTGCTTCATCTTCAGAACTCTGACTCAGTAGCCACAACTACATGGCCTTTCAGATTGGACCTTGAAGTTTGCTGCCCCCTCTTTCTGATACTGCTGCTTCCTTTGCTTGCCCTCACAAGAGTGAGAATGACCAAGACACCATTTGTGTAGTTTATTTCAATCTTACTTCTCACCACTCACCCTCCAGACTTCCATTTACAGGCAGGATTGTGCTATTCCTTACTTCCTCCCCGCTATCTAACACTTAGGTGACAGAATTCACCACCAAATTCCAGGAAGCTTTCTCATATCACTGATCCAAGAACATTAGGCCTTGTTCTTTCTTTCCAAAATTTTGTATCTCTTTCAGCGTCCCAATTTCATAGCCAAAACCACCAAGAATTCTGAAGGATTAAAGATTCATGCCACTTACCAACTAACATACCAGAACCTCATGAGTGCTTGCAGAAGGCACTAGACTCCCAGGTCAGAGACAAAAAAATAGTGAATTACTACAGCAATTCAACTAGCTGGAGTATCAGCTTTTTTGTTTGTGCCAGTTTTCCAAGTCACAGTTCCTACAGTGCAATGTGAAGGAGGCCAGATGATACCCGAACGCACAGTGAACTGCATTACATTAGAGGATCTTTGAGCTCACAGAACAAGAGTCTTTGGTATAAGGCAATAATCATCCATGCATTCTGCTTCAGAAACAGCATTGGGAGTCAAGATGAAGAGGTTCAGGAAGGAAGTCTATTAAGTAGGAAGGGCACCTATTATGTAGTTTAGGTACAACAACTAAAGCCCATTGCTTATATGAAAATATTTTGGTGCTAAATTTATCTCCAATACAGATCATAGCAGTGGTAGACTTTCATTACCAAGGGCTCATTAAAGGGAAGGAGACTCTGGTTGCCACCATGCAGTGTTCTAATTGGTTTGAGGGTTTGGTATGTTAAAAACTCCACTTCATCTAGGTACTCTCAAGCAGACAGTATTCTTATTATGGAAATATAATCTGTCCAAACTTCTAATGCCAGGGGCAGGCAATACAGATCACGTTTGCCAATTCGTTTCCTTTATCTGTTCAGACTCATCACTCAGTTAATTGAGGGGGAAACATATAGCAGTCTTTCAGTTTGTTAAAGAAGTAGCTGTTACTGTAGATGGCAATATATGGCAGTCCTCAAGCTAAAACAACCTATGATTTAAACAGCATATGATCATTTATTTATACTTCAATTGTGACTGTGTGTATTATACTAAAAAAATTGCTATGCATATAAATATTAATTCACTTATTGCTGTGACTTTTATGTGATGTCCTCGTATTGTAATATTATGCAGCTATATTTGATCTAAAAGCTGAAAACATTTATATAGGAAAATTTTATACCAAATAGTATGAGAAAAAAGTTAAAGCAGCTTAAAGATTCCGTAATATGAGTATAGCTGAAAGGAAAGATAATAAGTGCTTAAATATCTGCTATTTATATAATTTATGAGATATTTTTGAATAAGAAATATCAGTTTACATATTATTCTTTCTAAGTTTAAAAAAGTCATTCTTATTTCTTAGATATAGTAGAACTATTCTAAGAACTATTCTGTTATATGTAGACAGTTTTACAAGAATATAAAATATATCATAAATTGGAGAGAATCTAATAACAACTCAAATATGCTCACACACATACACACACACACACACACACATGCATGCCTAGAGCAACACCGAGGCAAAGAAAATGGCTAAAAAGTAAAGCATCATCTTTTTATTGACCTTCAAACTTCATATCTAATTTCAGAAATGCCCTTGAGCTATTTCTACAGTCAATGTCCTCTTGAATAAATGCCGATTCAACAATGAATCTGATTTTTAATGTACATCTATAAACATAAATATAATTTTACTTGAAATTATTTCAAGGTTTTGTCAGGCTCTGAATGCTCTAAGGAAAGATTCCATTTTAATACAACTTAGGTACAGGTATAAGACTTGGATGAAAAATTTATGCTCTGTGTCATGGGACCCTAAATGTTAACGGTAGTACATAAATTTCTAGTACTGTTGAAGTAATTATCTATAGAAAAAAGTAGTGGAGCATACTACCATAGAAGTCATTGTGAGGTGGAATATCTTCTATGTGCTACAAGTTAGAGAAAGACATAGGAAAATTCCTCACATGATTAGTCACCTGATATGGTTTGGCTGTATCCCCACCCAAAATCTCATCTTGAATTGCAATTCCCGTAATTCCCATAATCCCCACCTTTCAAAGGACACACGAGGTGGAGATAATTGAATCATGGGGACGGTTTCCCCCGTGCTATTCTTGTGATCGTGAGTTCTCACGAGATCTGATGTTTTTATAAGTGCCTGGCATTTCGTCTGCCGGCTCCATTCTCTTCTGCCACCCTGTGAAGAAGGTCCTTGCTTCCCCTTTGCCTTCTGCCATGATTGTAAGTTTCCTGAGGCCTCCGCAGTCATGCTGAACTGTGAGTCAATTACACCTCTTTCCTTTACAAATTTCCCGGTCTTGGGCAGCTCTTTACAGCGATGTGAAAATGGACTAATGCATCACCACAGGGGTTTACACAAAGTATGGAACAGAAAACAGGTCAATGGCCAAGACGGACATTCTCAGCGTTTATTTTTGTAAGATTTTGACCAACTAGGCTGGGACCTGTCTCTCATAAGTATGGGAGAGTGGTGTAGAGAACATAAGTGACCACCACCAGTCCTTTGTCTAAAAGAAGAGACTGCAAGGACACTACCAACATTCATTCAGCCAAGAGTGAGTCTGAATTGTCATAAATTTCCCTTTATTCAGCAAAACATAATTAAAACACTCAAGTCAAGTGTGGTTTATATTGGTAAAAAACTCATATATCATAATTAAGATATGAGAATATATGGAAGTGTGTGGGAATAATAATTTTCTCCCACACGTGGGAGAAAATTTTCACGATTTTTTGCTACCTTAAAACCCAGAGAACTTTGCTTTGAACACAAGGAACTTGGGAAAAGAATTTAATTATCCTAAATGTCTATATTCTTCTTCTTAATTTATATGGCTAGAAGAAAGAAACATTTACTTGTTTCAGATGTTTGTAACATTTTGGGTACAGAAAATGTTTGGATGTACTTGGGGGATTTTTGGCTTTTTTTTTGTTTTGTCTTGTGATTTCTCTATCAAAGGGGCGAATAAAAGAAGATAATTATTTTTAGAAGCAAACCTTTGTTTCTTAGGCCTCAGCAATCTGGTAATAAGAAAAGATTAAAAACAAGTTCACAATGTAAAACTTCTCTGGTACTGCATGTTCCTATTAATTTTTCAACAAAGCCAACCTCCCTTAATCTCCTCCTAGATAATCTTGAGAGGTTCCTAGAAGTGTCATGCCCAATGCTCCATGAAGCTGCTGGTCTCCATGGCTACTGCATTATGTTTTAGCACTTTCTCTTTCTTCTTTTTCTTAGTAAATATCCTTCCTCCAAATGTCAACCGTGCTACTAACACTCACTAGAGACACAACTGCATCTGCAGCTGCCTCAGATTCAAATGTCTGCCCCTGAGGCTGACCTTGGTGCTAAGTCTACCCCAATTATTGTTGACTATTAATGTTAAGGACCCCACAGACTAAGCCAGGAATGGTGCCAAATTTTCCAGCCTGACTCCATCAATCAGTGCAAATGTTCTTCCTGGTCTGTGTTCTCAAATTTTCAATATTCCACATTATGTAAAAAACATCTATTTTCTCTCTCTCCCACCACCTTGTATTTTTCACTCTCACATTTTTTTCTTTTATCCTAAGATACAAGAATGCAAGTGGGTAAGGGGAAGAGAAGATTGATCTCAATTATAAATGCCATTTTGCATCCTGCAACTTCTCCTCTCTGAAGCTCATTTGTAGTCCTTTCATTATTTGAATTCAAATATTATTTAAGGCTCTATCCTGTGCCAGTGATCATTCTAAGTAATGAAAATATAAAGAAAAAAAGGCAAAGGGGGTACTTACCTCATGAAGCATATCTTATAAGACAAGAGTCAAAATAAATAAGTAAATCCATAAAATAGATTATCATGACCTGGTAATTAAACAAAGTAGATGATGTGATAGAGTAACAGGTATGGTGCTGCTTTACACAAGATGGGAGAGGCTTTCTCTGGGAAGTATTCAGGCTGAGACATGGAGGACTAGAGAAGTTAACCATGCAGAGAGTTGAACATCCCAGTTAGAGGCAAGAGTAAATATAAATGCTTTAGAGAAGAGAGAGGGAAGTATTTTGAGGAACTGAAATAAAGCTTATTTATCATTTAACCTGTGTGACTTGACTGTATTTTAGAATAAGATTTTTTCCCTAGTATTCATTTGTACATCATCTACATCTACCACATTGTCTTCTAGGAATGCTTTAAACATGCCTAATTTTTAAAATGAATGTGTTTCACACTCTAGCAAAGTTCCCTTTACAAGACAAAATATGCAGAAGTTTAAAAGGCCAAATATTCACCAAAGCTACAAAACAAACAAACAAACAATGACAAAAAACCCCCCAAATCTAATATCAGTTAAAGTTTTTAAAATAGTTTAAAAGAGAACCATAAGAACCAGTTTCTGGTCCAGCATGTAAGAAGCTTGTAAATCACCACTTCAGCCTAACAATAAGAAAAATCCTGAACAAACTGAAAATTCTTCTTAGTACCATAACAGACAAACCAATGCCCCCCAAATTGGAGAGACAAACAGGTGAATACAGGCAGTCAGGGCATATTGGAACAGAGAGTTGTGAGTTTAAACCATCATTGGAACCAGTGCGAGGATAAGAAAACCAAAAGTGTAACTGCGAGTCAGTGGAGGCTCAGTGAGGACAATTCTTGAGAGTTAAAAGCAGGGGAACCCAGTTATGGTGCAACCCCCCATCCCCAACACACTTGCATGCATGTTACCTCCTGGAGCTCTCCAGGCCCTCACAATAAATAACAGATAAAAAATCCCATCATGTTTTGGCAGGGTAAGAGGAAAATAACCCATTTGAATGTGCAAGAGAGTTCATTTATTCTTAACAAGGTCTGCCCTCAGGGGAGATTATCTAATCAAAGCCTAACCTGTTGGTTTTATCAGAGCCTAATAGACCTGGGGGAAGTGAAATATCCAACCACAGCTGGCTCTAGCATCCCCTGTGGAGGAAAGGAAATACCCAGTTTCAGATCCCTCTAGTCATCCTGTCACATCTAAGTGGAGAAAACTGAGAAGCGCTTCAGAAGTTCACAGTCCAGAACACAAGCTCACTAAAAGACTGAGACCTAATCATAGGACTATAGAACATTTCCCCTCCCCCAACACTGTACCAGCTCATTACTAAAAGCCTATTTACATCAGCTCATTTTATCCAGTACATAATAATGTCCACCTGTCAAGAAGAAAATGACACGACATACAAATAGGTAAAACACAGTGTGAAGAGACAGAAAATGCATTAAAATCAGACTCAGCGATGGCAGTGTGTTGGAAGTAACAGATGGGGAATTTAAAAGAACTGTGATTAATATGCTAAGGGCTCTAGTGGATAAAGTAGACAACATGTAAGAACAGGTGGTCAGTGTGAACAAAGAGGTGGAAATTATAAGAAAGACTTCCCTCCAAATGCTAGAAATCAAAAAACTGTAACAAAAATGAAGAGCACCTTTGATGGGCCTCTCAGTAGGCTGGACACAGATGAGAAAAGAATCTCTGAGATTGAGTCCATCTCAATAGAAATCACTGAAATTTAAAAGCAAAGAGAAAAGAGAATGAAAACCAAAAAGTCAGAACGCAATATTTAAGAACTGTGAGACACTACAAAAGCTATAATATATGTGTAAGGACACTATCAGAAGGAGAAGAGATAAAGGAACAGAAGAACATTTGAAATAATAATAACAAAGATTTTCCCCAAATCAAGTCAGACACCAAACCACATGATGATGGAGAAAAAAATCTGCCAAAATATACGAATAGATGTTAATCTGAGCTAATAGGAGTAACTGCAGCCGAGGTTACACAATCTCAACAAGTCCTGAGAGAAAGTGTACCCAAGATGATTGGGTTACACATCGGTTTTATACATTTCAGGGAGACAGACATTGCAGGTAAAATCATAAATCAATATGCAGAAGGTATACATGGGTTTGTCCTGAAAATGTGGGACATCCCCAAATGAGGGCTTACAAGTCATAGGTGAGTTTTAGGGATTCTTTAGTTGATAATTGGTTGAGAGAATTAAGAAACTAAAGATTTAAAACCAGTACAAAAGAATGACTGAGTTAAGATTAATGGGATTGTGGAGACCAGGCTTCTTATTGTGTAGATAGACCCTCAAAGGTGGAAACTGTCAGAGGAAATAGATGGTAAATGTGCGTCTTCTCACTTTCAAAGGTGTCAGACTCTCAATTTCTCCTAGATCCAGGACAGGGATAGGAAGGGGAGATATGGCTGCATTAATCTCCACTCTCTACAGATACAAATTTCTCCTACTTCAGTCTGCTGGCCTGTGACAGCCATTTCAAAATATGTCAAAGAAGTATATTTAGGGGTAAAATATTTTTATTTCCTTCAGTCTGCTCTATGTCATGTGGTGCTATACCATAGTCAGGTTGGAAAGTAAGCAACTTATATAGGGTTAATAAAAACTCATCTAAAGAGATTTTATGGTGTATAAGTTGCTTACTTTCCAACCTTAGATAAGAATGTGGGCAGGAAGGGGGAAAAAGGTCAGAGGTTAGTTCTTACACAGTCCTTACACAGAGTTTAGTCCTTACACGTACAGAGACAGAGGGAGGGGGGCTCCAAAGCTGGAAGAGGAGACCCCACATTTGGAGGATACCAGCCAGTTCTATGCCATGGCTGGAGGAGGCGATGTTTGATTTGCACAGGGCTCAGGGAATTGGTTTGACCAGGCATGTTATTCACTTAGCCAGCGAGAAAACTGGCCCTCCCACCCCAGCCCTTTAATATGCAAATGCAGGGCGCCATGATGTTCTACACACATGGGGATATATGGGGGTGGCCATGCTGTCAGGCACCTGTCGGGGCAAGGGCAAGAGGACAACAGTGGGAATTGCTATGTTGGGTGGAACCAGTTTCTAAATGCTGGCATTTGCATATTAAAGGTTGTCAGCCCAGGTTTAAGAGCCAGGGCTTTCATGCTATATAAGAAACGTTTTTTTGGAGCCGCGAAAAACCTTCCAAGGACCTCTTTTCCTCTCTATCTGCCTAAAATAATTTCTTAATAACTCCTACCACACTTGTAGAGGAACAGAGATAAGAGTTACATCTGACTTCCCTTCAGAAACCATGCAAGCAAGAAGAGAGTGGAGTGAAATATTTAAAGTGTTGAGAGAGAAAAAAAAAAAATAACGTAGAGTTCTGTACCCTGAGAAATTACTCTTCAAATGTAAAGGAAAATATTTTTTTTAGGTAAATAAAAATTTAATAAATTTGTTGCCAGTAGACCTGACTTGCAAGAAATTTTAAAAGAAGTTCTTCAAAGAAAAACAAAATGATATAGTTCAGAAACTCACATCTACATAAAGCATTACTTAAGAAACAAGTGAAAGTAAAATAAAAACTTATATTTTCCTTATTCTTAATTGATCTGATAGATGTTTGTTAAAAAACAATAGCAATAATATATTCAATTATGTATGCTTATGTACGTACATAGACTTATCTATGCTTATGCATGAATGAAATGAATGACAATAAGGATGGGAGAGACAAATATGAATTATTTTGTTATTATAAGATACACATGAAGTGGCATAGTGTTATTTGAAAGTGGACTTGGATTAGTTGTAAATTTATATTGCAAACTCTGTGCAAACATTAAAAAGTCTCTAAGAATGGAGAGCAAATGAAATAATATAAAATGCTCAATTAAAACCACAAAAGACAGAAAAATAGTGTAAGACAAAAATAGGAATAAAGAACAAGGTGAACAAACAGAAACTAACAAATATGTTAGGTATTAACCCAACTATATCACTAATCACTTTGAATCAATGATTTAAATGCACCAATTAAGCAACAGATTTTTAAAAATACCCCATTATATGTTGTCTACAAAAATCCCACTTTAAATGTAAGGACACATATAGATTACAGGTAAATGGATGAGGAAAGATATACAGTAGGCCCCCCTTACCTTTGTTTTTGCTTTTGTTTTTGTTTTTAGTTCCTGTGGTTTTCATTAACAGCAGCCACAAACAGTCCAAAAACATTAAATGGAAAGTTCCAGAAGTAAACAATTCATACATTTTAAATTGTGCATCATTCTTGGTAGCATGATAAAATCTCACACCATCAATCCTGCATTATCTTGTGTGGGATTTGAATAATCCTTTTGTCCAGCATACCCACACTGTATATGCTACTTGCCCATTAGTTGCTTAGTAACCATCTCAGTTATCAGATTGACTGTCATGATATCTCAGTGTTTGTGTTCAGGTTAATTTGTATTTTACATAATAATGGTTCCAAAATGCAATAATAGTGATGCTGAAAATTCAAACATGCCAAAGAAAGGACATAAATGATTCTTTTAGGTGAAGAGGTAAAAGTTCTCAATTTAATAAAGAAGGGAAAAAAAGCATATATTGATGTTGTTAAGATCTACAGTAAGAATGAATATTCTATCCATAAACTTATGAAGAAGCAAAAGAAATTTATGGTAGTTTTCTGTCAACACCTTAAACTGCAAAAGCTCTAGCCACCTTGTATGATAAGTACTTAGTTAAGATAGAAAAAGCAGTTAATTCATGGATGGAAGACATGAACTGAAAAAATGTTCAATTATAGCAATATCTTGTGCCAAAAAGTGTTGAACCTATGCAAAGACTCTATCAAGAACTCTCCTGATATGAGTGACACCAAGTCATTAATGGAAAGTTAAAAGATGATTACACAGATTTAAGAATACAAAAGGTCATCATTAGTCTACTGCTACATCACAAGGCTTATGTGATTCATGTCACTTTGTCTTACCATGTAGGCATTGTATCATTTCACATCATCACTAGAAGGGTGAATACTGTACAATAAAATATTTTTAGAGAGACAGAGAAATCACATTCATATAACTTTTATTACAGTATATTGTCATAATTGTTATATTTTTAGTTATTGTTGGTAATCTCTTACTGTGTCCAATTTATAAATTAAACTTTATCATAGATATGTATACATAGGAAGAGACATAGCATATATAAGGTTTGATGCTATCCACTGTTTCAGGTGTCCACTGGGAGTCTTGGAACATATCCCTTGTGGATAAGGGGGGATTACTGTACCATGCTAACACTAATCAAAAGAAAGTGGGAGTAGCGAGATTAATTGCAGACAGAGCAGATTTCAGAGGAAGGAAATTATCAAGGATAACAAGGGGCACTGCACAATGATAAGGAGGTCAATTCTCCAAGAAGACATAATAATTATTAATATATATGAGTCTAACAATAGGGCATCAAAATATATGAGTCTACAACTGATAGAACTGCAAGAAAAAATAGATGAATCCACTATCACAATTAAAGACTTCAGCTCCCCTCTCTCACAAATGGGAAGTTCCAGCAGCTAGAATTCATTAAGGCATAACTGAACACACCAGTGACATCATCAACTGGATATAATGAACATCTATAGACTAATTCTTTCAACAATAGCATTCTTCTCAAGATTGTATGGAAGTTTCACAAAGAGAGACCACATTCTGAGTTATAAAACACAGTTACCAAATTTAAAAGAAAAGAAATTATACAGTGGCTGCTATTAGACCAGAATGGAGTTTAACTAGAAATCAATTTTAAAAAGGTAGTTTTAAAATCCCAAATTACTTGGAGATTAAAAATCACACTTGTAAATAACACATGGGCCTAAAAAGGAAATCTTAGGAGAAATTTAAAAGCATTTCAAAGTAAATAAAAATGAAAAAACAACTTACCAAAATTTGTGGATGCAGAAAAGGCAGTTCTCAAAGGGAAATTTATGGCATTGAATGCTTATATGAGAACAGAAGCAATATTTAAAATCAAGAATCTAAAATTTTACCTCCTGAAACTAGGAAAAGAAGAGCAAATAAATCCAAAGTAAACAGGAGAAAAGAAATAAAAATCAGAGCAGAAATCAATGAAATTGAAAATAGAAACTCACTAAAGAAAATCAATGAAACCAAAGGCTGGTTCTTTAAAAAGATCAATAAAATCTATAATTTTCTAGATCAGCTAAGAAAAAAAGAGAGAGAATACAAAATATTAATATCAGAAATGAAAGAAGAGATATTACTACAGATCCATAGTCACTAAAAGGATAAAATAAAATATTATAAACAACTCTATGCACACAAATTTGATGACCTAGATGAGATATATCAATTATTTAAAGGCATATCTTCCAAAACGCATACAAGAAGTAGACAATCTGAATAGGCCCATAACTATTAAAAACTGAATCAATATTGATAACTGGATAACTGAAAGTGTCAGGCCCAAATGGGTTCACTGGTGTATTCTACCAAACATTTAAGGAAGAAATAGTATCAATTATCTAGAAACTCTTTCAGAAGATAAAATCAAATAGAATACTTCCTCACTCATAAGAGGCCAGCATTATACTGATATCAAACCACAGGCATTACAAGAAAAGAAAACTACTGACCAATATCACTCATGAATATAGATTATAAAATCTTTAAAAATATTAACAAATCAAATCAAACAATGTATAAAAGAATTATACACCATGACCCAAATGGATTCATCCCAGTTATGTAAGGCTGGTTCAACATTTAAAAATCAATTAATATAAATCCATCATGTCAACAGACTAAAAAATAAATTTTCCAAGATAATATTAATCATTGCAGAAAAAGCATTTGACAAAATCTAAGCCCCACTTATTATACAAACTGTCAGTAAACTAGAACTAGAGAAAAACTTCCTCAACTTAACAAAGAATATCTACAAATAGCCTACAGCTAACATGATACTCAACAGTGGGAAACTTCAAGCTTTCCCATTAAAACACAAGTCAAAGATGTTCTCTTTACTGTTTTTCAACATCATACTGGATGTCATAGCTAATTGAATAAGAAAAAGGAAATAATAGGTAAATAGATTAAGAAGATAAAAATTAAAAATCTATCTTTGTTTGTCAATGACATGATTGTCCATGTAGAAAATCCAAAATAATCAATGAAAAAGGTCCTGGAGCTAGTAAGATTATAGCAAGATTGTAGTATGCAAGGTTGATATACAAAAATTCATCACTTTCCTATATACCAATAATGAACAAGTGGAATTTGAAATTAAAAACACAATACCATTTACATTAGTATCACCCAAAAATGAAATACTTAGGTAGAAATCGAATAATACTTATATAAGATTTACATGAAGGAAATCACAAAATGCTAATGAAAGAAATTAAAGAACTAAATAAATGGAGAGATATTCCATGTTCATGAATAGGAAGATTCAATATTGTCAAGATGTCAGCTGTATAGATTCAACATAATCTCAATGAAAATCCCAGTAAGTTATTTTGTGTATATTGATAAAATGATTCTAAAGTTTATATGTAGTATCAAAAGACCCAGAATAGCCAATACAATACTGAAGAAATAAAAGTCAAATGTCTAATACTACCCAAATTCAAAACTACTGTAAAACTACAGTAATCAAGAGAGAGGTATTAAAAAAATAGATAAATAGATCAATGGAACAGCATTCAGAGCCCATAACCCACAAATATGGTAAAATTATCTTTGACAATGGAGCAAAAGCAATAAAAAATGTAGAAAATACAGTCCTGTCAACAAATGTTGCTGGAACAACTGGACATCCATATACAAAAAAAATGTTGAAACTAGACACAGACCTTACATCCTTCACAAAAGTTGATGCAAAATAAATCACAGACCTAAATGTAAAATATAAAACTATAAAACTCCTAGAAGATAGCCTAGAAGAAAATATAAATGATCTCAGGTTTGGTGGTAACTTTTTAGTTACAACACCAAAGGAACAATATATGAAAGAAAGAATTAATAAGCTGGACTTTATTAAAACTTTTAAAAGCCTGCTATGCAAAGAGAATAAAAAGACAAGCCAGAGACTGGGAGAAATTATTTGCAAAACACCTATCTGATAAAGTGCTGATATCCAAAATATACAAAGAACTCTTAAAACTCAACAGGAAGAAAACAACCTAATTTTAAAATGAGCCAAAGGTCTTCACGGACACCTCACCAAAGATATACAGATAGCAAGTGAACATATGAAAAGATGCTGCACATCACGTCATGTGCAGGGAAATGGGAATTAAAATGACAATGGGGTAACACTACACACCCATGAGAAATGCCAAAATCCAGAACACTGGCAACACCAAAGTTGGGAGAATGTAGAGCAACAGAAACTCTCATTCATTGCTGGTGGGAATGTGAAATGGGACAGACACTTTAGAAGGCAGTTTCTTTAAAAACTAAATATATTCTTACCATATGATTTAGCAACCATACTCATTCATATTTACTTAAAGGAAAATTTATGTCCACAAAATGACCTACACAAATATGTTTATGGAAGCATTATTCATAATTTCCAATGTTTGGAAATAATCAAGATTTGCAAAAGTAGGCAAATGGATAGAGTGTGCTCTACCCAGAATAGTGGAATATTGTTCGGCACTAATATGAAATGAACTATGAAGTCATCAAAAGAATGGAGGAAACTTAAATGCTTATTACTAAGTAAAAGAAGCCTATCTGAAAAGGCTACATGCTTTATGGTTCCAACTATATGACATCTGGAAAAGGCAAACCTGTGGAGAATATAACAAGATCAGTGGATAGCACGGGTGGAGGGAGGGAAGGCTGAAGAGGCAGAACACAAGGGATTTTTAGGGCAGTGAAACTACTCTGTATGGTACTACAATGGTTGATAAATTCCACTGTACATTTGTCTAAACCTATAGAATGTACAAAACTAAGAATGAACCTTAATGTCAACTATGGACTTTGGGTGACAGTGATCTATCAATGTAGGTTCATCATTTGTAAAAATTAAAAAAGTACCACTGTGGTAAGGGATGCTGATTATGACATAGGCTATAGATTTGTGGAAGTTGGGGTATTTATGTGGTAGGGGATGTTGATTATGACACAGGCTACACTTTTGTGGAAGTAGGGTTCTATAATTTCATACAGTTGGGAAACCTCTGTACATTCCACTCAGTTTCGCTGTGAACTTAAAACTGCTCTAGAAAAATAAAATATACTAAATTAAAAATAGAACCATAAACACATATATTTGCTAGACATAAAACTAATTCTAAACATAAGGGTATTACACAAATCTGAGAAACATTAAGCTATGTGAAAGAAACTTGTCACAAAAGCCCACATATATGTGATTTGATTTATATGAAATGTTCAGAATAGGTCAGTCCATGGAGAGAAAATAGGTTAGTGGGGTTGCCAAGAATTAGAGGCAGAGGGAAATGAGTAGTGACTGTTAATGGTGTGGGGTCTATTTTTGGAGTGGTTATATGTTCTAAAATCAGAGAGTGGTAATGGTTGCATAATTATATGAATATACTTAAAAACTACCGAATTGTACACTTTCAAAGAGTGAATTTTATGGTGTGAATGTAAATTATATCTCAATAAAGCTGTTATTCCAAAGTTATATTAATAATAAAATAAAAATATTACCTTTAACCTTTAAATTGTTGGGGTTTTCTGTGGAAAAAATAAAATGGTATTACAGTTAAGAAATGTTCCCATAAATAACATTGGAAGTTTCAAAAGGAATTCTAAAAAAGTCAAACGTTTTGGAAGGAATTGAGAGCAAAGAAAAATGTATGAAATGAAATATGAATATGAAACAGATTGCAACTTTTATTTTATAGATAACAAACTAAAGCTTAGTTAGAATGACTTTGTGCAAGGTAATGAGAGAGTAGGTGCCAATGCTGGGAGTTGAATTCAGGTCAGTTAAGCCAATGTTAAAAATATTTTTATTGGTCTTGAGGTTTTCTTAAACATTTTGCTATCTCAGCAAATAAAGATCTTTCTCACACTAAATCATATTTCTAGAACACAAAATTTCTACAAGGTTTTAAAAATTCATCCTCTTAAAACATTTACAGGGCATAAAAAAAGAAAATACATATTAAATATTCCAGATAATTAAAATTTCAAAATGTCTAGAAAATGACTAATCAAATCCTTTGTAACAAGTAGAACACTAATCATTGTGATCACAAATTTGAAACTGCCATTGCGAATCACTTGTTTTTGTACGTGTGGAATCAAAGCCATGCTTCATTTGTTTTGAGAACCTAATGCAGGAACATCTGTTTCAATGGTATCTGTTTAATATGAAAAATATTCTTCACTAGGAAAACAGGCTGAATTGTTATGCCATTTATCAGTTCTGTTAACTATTACATGAAGGCAAATCAATCGCACTGGAGAGAAATTCCAACTTACCAAAAAAGACGTAAGTTTTAAGGTTGTGATGTAAACTAAAACAAGACATTGCCCTTAAAAAAATGTGTTCTCAGTCTAATGAAGAAACAAGAATGTAAATAAAAATGTCAATACTTAGACAAACTCTGTAACTGAAATAATCACACAGTATAGAAAAGGGCTGCCTAAATTTGTTAAGGGTGTTAATAAATGGAGGTGTTAAAATAAAGTTTCTCAATTGAGAAATTAAAACTTTATTTCGCAAAGTAAAAACTTTGTGACAGTTATTGAGAGTATAACAATTCCAGACATCAAGTAAAAAGCAACTCCCAGCTACAACCAAACTATTCTACTTACAAAAAAGAATTCAGTGTATAGTTTCAGACAAGTATAAACACAAAATTAGGCATAAGTTTAATGAAACATTATCCCCCCAACAGATAATGTATCATCTATAAAACAAAACACTTAAGAGTTTGGGTATCATTTGAAGATCTGTAATATAAATTATCACAATTCTTCTGATATTACAGTACTTTTCAACTAATACACTTGTAAATGTTCTTAAAGTAGCATATAGGAAAATTATGTCATAATAAAGAAAGAAAGGATAAATAATTAGCAGGAAAATCATTGTAATAATCTGAGGGGAGAAAATTTTTGCAATGAAAATGTATCAAATGTTTACCTAAAAGGAAAAACATTAAAAATATGCAATGACTGCAGCATTATTCACAATAGCAAAGACATGGAATCAACCCAAATGCCCATCAGTGATAGACTGGATAAAGAACATGTGGTATATATACACCATGGAATACTATGCAGCCATGAAAAGGAATGACATCATGTCCTTTGTAGAGACATGGATAAGCTGGAAGCCATTATCCCCAAAAAACTGATGCAGGAACAGAACACCAAACACCACATGTTCTCATTTATAAGTGGGCACTGAACAATGAGAATACATGGACACAGGGAGGGGAACAAAACACAGTGGGGCCTGTCAGGGAAGGGCAATAGGGGAGAGCATTGGGTAAAAGAGCTAATGCATACTGGGCTTAATATCTAGGTGATGGTTGACAGGTGCAGCATACCACCATGGCACATGTTTACCTATGCAACAAACCTGCACATCCTGCACATGTAACCTGGAAGTTTAAAAAAAATTAAATTTAATTTTAAAAAATACAATGTCAAAATAAAGCATAAATAACATAGTGACAGAAAAAAATCAATTAAAAAAAGAAATACAAAATATATATAATTTTAAGGTAAGCATTTTGTAACCTATTCAAATAAAATTATCTGTATGTTTTAAATTAATGTTATAAAGGCAAAAAGCATAATATTCTGAGTACAATTCAAATGTTTTGAAAAAGAGGAATGAACTGCGTAACATATTTTTTAACTTCAAAAATGTAAAGGACACATGCCAGGACATAATACGTTTTTTTAAAAAAATAAAACTCTCATTGATATTCTTTAACACTACATAGAATGAGGCTCAGCCAATATTTGTGACTGGAATTTTTTTTAGTAATGCATAAAATAAATACAAAGTCAAGTTGTGCTTATTAGCCATAGGATTCCTATCATGAATATTATCTATGGTAAATAATACAGTAAGTATTAAACTTTTGAACACCAATAATCATGAGACAAAAAGCTCTGGCAAAACTGCATGTGACAAATCGAATTGGAATGGCTGGCTTCCACAATTCTTACATAATTTGAAGAATATAAGTAAAACAATCTGTTAATACCAAATAAGAACATTTGTCTAAAAATGTTTCTTCAGTTATAGCTCCTGAACAGTGGGTAATAAGATTTGCTAATCTTAGTAGTTATTGAAAAATTTGCCAATTTCTTTTCTTTGTATATATACACACCATATATCATTTTCTAAAAATTCAGAAGTATGATATTAGACATAACATTGAGGGATTCTGTGCATTTTTTCCCATTTGTACATGGTTTTCCATTCCCTCTATCTACCTACACCTAAATATTTTATCTTATATTTATTGGCTATGTGAGTGTTTTTTACTAGTCACCTTCTTTTGAGTTTTATATGTCATTACTTCACTACATTCACTGAATCTCCAAGGCATCGTAGAATAATAATTGGTTTGATTGAAATGGTTTAGTGCCTTAACTTTTAACATTATAGTCTACACACCTTTTTGGGGACTGGGGGGAAAGATAGGGTCTCACTTTGTCACCCAGACTGGAGTGCAGTTGTGCTATCATAGGCTCACTGCAGCATCAAAGTCCTGGGCACAAGCAATTATCCCTCCTCAGCCTGCAAACAGCTGGAACTAAAGGCATGCAGCACCACGCTTGGTTGTTTTCTTGTTTTCTCTTTTTTTTCTTTTTGTAGAGACAGGGTCTCTACTCTGTTGCCCAGGCTGGCCTCCAACTCCTGACCTCAAGGGATCCTCCCACCTGGGGTTCTCAAAGCACTGGGATTAGAGGCATGAGCCACCATGCCCAACCTATGCAGCATTTTTGACAATATTTATTAAATTCAAGTATTTTACAAACATACCTGTTTTATTTGGAAACTTAAACATTTTACCCAGTGCTTGTCAAAATTCATAAATGATCATATGCTTTATTTCTTAAATTTGTTGGTAATTATGTTGGCAATTTTTTTATATTGAAAGAGTCTTGTCTTCTTGCTATCAACCCTCCTTGGTTGTAGAGTATGTGTTTTCTTTGATAAATTGGCTAGGTTCTTTTTTTCTAATTGTTTGTTTAGATTTTTCTGTTAGAATCTGTGTGTGAAATATTATAACCTTTTTTTTCTTTTTAAAAAGCTTAATTATAGCAGGGTATGGCTAGCTTTGCTTATTTCACTTTAAAATTGCCTAAAATTTACTAAGACTCATTCTTCTGATAATTTTGTCTCATTTCAAGATATCGCTTCTTGTATTTGTTTACTTAAGCTTCTGTCATGTTTTTTCTTATGTAAGTCCAAGTTTTGCAGGTTATTTTTATTTCTTCTACTCTCCAAATGGCTAGTTGTTTGCTTGTTTATTATAACTTGTACCTCTGTGCTTTGACACATTTATTCTATAAGATCTTCTATACCTCTGAATGGGTTCATGTTAAAGCATCCTTCAGTTCACCTACTGAAATATTTAGTTGGGAAATCATGTGATTTTAGTTCCAGAAAGTATGTGTGATTGGGATGCACTTGAATTTTCTTAAGAGTTCTTATTATTTGTTTGTTCAAGTATGTTCTGTCTCCTGCAGCAACTCTATTTTGCTGTCATGAGGTCTGTTTGTGCTGACTGATCCTCTCTCTGGCTGTTAGAACCCCTATTTGTTATTTGTTATTTTCTTTATTAGCCCTTAGATCTGGTGGTGGGGGTAAACACGTGGAAGCAGGCAGACTACTCTCTACAACACTGAGCTAGTGGTGCAGGAGCAGAAGGGCTGCCAGCACCCACTGCGGAGGAGCAGGATGAAGCCTTCCTGTTCCCAGGTCTCCAGGCATATACTCAACCTCAGGGCCAGAGGACCTAGTCCAGCTCCTCCCTAGTCCCTAAGGTCATACTGACTGGAGAAATTTTTACCAATGTCAAATTTCCTTCTAAGAACCTAAGAGTCTCTGTATGATAGGTTCTTCCAAGAATCTGGAAACTCTCCTTCAGCCCAAGGAGGAAAGAGTCCTTATCTGTTCTTTCCATAAAGATCCTCAAGCGTATTTTCTCACTGATGCCAGTGGCAATTTGATTTAGAAAAGACAGACAGATTGTCATGAATTTGAATAGATGGTGTAGAGAGCTGAATTTATTAGTTTTCTAGAGCTGCTGTGACAAAGTATGACAGACTGGGTGGCTTAAACAACAGAAATTTACTGCCTCACATTTCTGGCGGTTAAAAGTCCAAAGTCAAGGCAATGGCAGAGTTGGTTACCTCTGAGGACTGTGAAGGGAGTATCTGTTCCAGTCCTCTTGCCTTGGCTTGCAGATGGCCATCATCTACTCTGTCTTTTTATCACCTTCCCTTTATGCTTGTCTATCTCTGTGTCCAAATTTCCTCTTTATATAAGGACATCAGTCATAATGGATTAGGGCCCACCATAATGACCTCGTTTTAACTTGATTACATCTATAGAGAACCTAGCTCCAAATAACATCACATGAGATACCCCTGGTTAGGGCTCCAACACATCTCTTTTGGGAGGACAAAATTCAACCTATAATGGCCATATTTAGGTAAACTGTCTACCCTGAATACCCTATTGAATGTATTAAATAAGTTCTAGATTGTTTGGTCATGGTCCTATATGCTATAAAAGTGGGTAAATTGCAGAACAACATTCTGGAGGTAGACGGAATAATAAAGGGACTCTAGCCTGAAGGGCTATGCAGGAGGAACTGCTGGGGTCATGGGAACAAAGAGAACATTATCACAAGCAACCGTAGAATTTCACACATACATCGTATTGACACATTACCAGCTGAGAAAAAAATGAAGATTTTCATAAAACACTAAAAGGTATTATACCTACAACAGAAGTATCTCCTCTATAAACCACCTCTTGGGTAATTTATTTGCATTTTCACTTTAGTGAAAAATAATCACATAATATTCCCATTTTAAAATTTAAAATAATAATAAAGCAAAAAAAGTGGCTTAATGGCTAGTCATTGTCTAATCACTTAAGAATCACATGGGACACTCTCCAGGAAAACAACACATAGCATTCCAAATACATTTAGCAATAGAAAAAAGAAACTACAGAGAGAAGAATAATATGTTTTAGTTTGAAGGCTTATATGATTTAGTAAATCATTTTAAACAATGCCATTTTTCATTTCACGGACAGAAATAATTTCTCAGTGTTTGTGAATATGTGCATATGAAACAGTTAAACAGACTTTTAAAAAGAAATATTCTGAAATATACCCCTCAAAAGGATTTCTAAATGTTTTCAATTTAAAAGAAAATAGTTAATTTTTGAGGACTGAGCTCTGATTTTTTATCTTATGCAAATTCTTACCTAAGGGGTCTAAGGAGTTATGCCCTACAAATCACTTTCATCAGATGGGTTTTATTCGACCCTATATATTGTGACTTACTTCTCAATCTGACTCTGGCATAACATTATGAGACAAAGAAAAAATAACCCCAAAATAGATTTCCTTACCCCACCTTCATTGCCCTTCAAGGTCTCTTGCGGGAAAATCCACATTCTATAGAGAATCCCCTTCCCCCTTCGTTTTCCTTCCTTTCTTTCCAGATCCAGGAGATAATCAACTAAGAGCCAGGCACCCTTCTAAGTCCCATTAAGAAACAATTTACAACCTGCTCTCTCTGAAGTCCGCTATCTGGGAGCTTCCTCTGCACAATAAAACTTGGTCTCCACAATCCTTTATCTTTAACCTGAACATTCCTTTATATCAATCCCAGGTCTTTAGACAAACTCAACCAATTGTCAACCAGAAAATGTTTAAATGTACCTATAGCCTGGAAGCCCCTGCTTTGATTTGTCCCACTTTTCTGAACCAAACCAATATATTTCTTAAATGTGTTTGATTGATGTCTCATGCCTTCTTAAAATATATAAAACCAAGCTGTACTCCAACCACCTTGGGCACATGTTCTCAGGACCTCCCGAGGGCTGTGTCACAGGCCGTGGTCACTCATATTTGGCTCAGAATAAATCTCTTAAAATATTTCACAGAGTTTGACTCTTTCTGTCAACATTTTCTATTGCCAGCAAAATACAGAATAATGGTCTCACCACTATTAGATTAATTGGTCTTATATCATACATATTATACATATTTGGTCTAATAGAATGGCTGAGTACCCCGTTGAAGGTTCAGCAAATATCCTTGCTTTAGGACAACACCCTGTGGCTGTGCAGTAGTGTTCTCCACCATGCAGTACACTCCCGAAATCAACTGCCAATGTATGGGGCTGAATTGTGTTTCCCCAAACATTCATATGCTGAAGCCTTAACCTTCAGGACCTCAGAATGCTACTGTATTTGGAGATAGGGTTTTTAAAGAGGTAATAAAGTTAAAATGAAGCCCTTAGGATAGGCCCTCATCCAATCTGATTGGCGTCCTTATAAGAAGAGGAGATTAGGACCCACAGGGAGAAAGCAGAGATGTAGATGCACAGAGGAAAGACCACAGTGAGGCGAGGTGAGAAGGTGGCCATCTGCAAGCCAAGGAGAAAGGCCTCAGAAGAAACCAAACCTGCCGGCACCTTGATCTTGGACTTCTAACCTCCAGAACTTAGGGAAAATAAATTTCAGTTGTTGAAGCCACCCAGACTGTGGTATTTTGTTTTGGCAGTCCTAGCAAATGACTACAGACATCAATGCTGAGAACATATGAGTTCAGGAACCTAGGAGTACAAGTAGGATCAAACTTTCTCATTTCAACCTCCACTTATTTAGAGAGTTTGTGCTTCCTAGCTTCACAACCTTTGTCTCTAATAATTGGCAATAGTTCCTGGTGTCAAGGGAAAACTCATCTGTTAGAGATACAGGAAGAGTTCCATTGAACTAGAAACTGCATGTACCATCTGACCAACTACCATGCTTTTATCATGCCAGTGGATCTGCAGCCAAAAAAAAAAAAAAAAGAGTCACTTCACTTCATTAGCCATGTAGCCATGGTAATCAGCCTTGATTAAAATGAGAAGCTAAGATTTCTGCTATACAATACAATTTACAGTATCTATTTGGGAATCCAGGAGATCCAATGCATTGTATCTTGGTTGTTTCATGCCTAGAGATTAGAGATAAGTTGGCAAATCCACCAAACATGACTGAACAAGGACAAAGTAACCAAGGTTTCACATCCTTCAGGATTGAAAGTGTACATCACTCCACCAGGGGAGCAATTTACTAGCTGAAGTACCGGGGCAGAATCTCAAATTGTATGGCACATAAACTGGGTCTGGTGTCTTTGATATGCCTTCCAACAACTTACCTAACTTTTACACTGTATTATCACTTACCTCCTCATAGAGTGCACTCTATTATTCTGGCTTCACATTTTTCTAAATTCCTAAAATCCATATTATCTGAACCAAGCATATTAGCTGTTGGTTAGATATTGCCTGGAATGTTTTTGTTTGTTTTGTTTTGGTCTTTACTATTTGGGTATGTAAGTATGATTTCTCCAATAATATTTTAAACTCTAGAAACAATATTTTTAAAGTTTGGAATCACAAGTCAACAGATAATATAGGGATTATTATACAGTAAAGTATTCAATACAGCTACTTATCAATCAATTGACACGAACAATGACACTTTCTATATGTGGAATTCTCTATTTTCTACAGTGTATTTCATTGTGTTGTTATGATTCACTCATGTTGAAATAAGTAGCTGAATTACCCCCATTTTCATGGTTGTATAATATTCTTCTACATGGACATACTTCACTCATTTACTTACTTATTGTTTCTTTGTTTATTGATAGACATTTCATTTATTTCAAGCCAACTTCCCATTAAAAACTATGAACATTCTTGTACATTCTTCCTGTTGTACCAATGCCAGATTATTTTCTAGGATATGTAATTAAGATTAGCATTCTTGATTATAGTTAATGTAGAGAAAACTTGTTTTTTTAAAATGGGTGTACATTTTCATTAGCCCTATATAAGTTTCTGTTGAAACTTGCATGAGTGTGGACTCATGCAACAATTGGTATTACAATTACACATTTGTCAATATGTCAGCTCTAAAATTGTGCCCATAATTTAATTTGTATTCCTTAATTACAAATTAAGTTTAACGTCTTTTTTTTTTATTTTTCTGAGACAAAGTCTCACTCTGTCACCCAGGCTGGAGTGCAGTGGTGCAATCTGAGCTCAATTCAACCTCCACCTCCTGGGTTCAAACAATTATTGTGCCTCAGCCTTTGGAGTTGCTGGAGTTACAGGTGCACACTACCACACCCAGCTAATTTTTATTTTTGTATTTTTAGTAGAGACAGGGTTTCACTCTGTTGGCCAGGCTGGTAACAAACTCCTGACCTCAAGTGATCTGCCTGCCTCAGCCTCCCAAAGTGCTGGGATTACAGGCATGGGCCACTGTGCCTGGCCAAAGTTTAACATCTTTAATTATACAAACACCTATTTTGTATTTTTAAATTCCTGTTAATGCAATATTTCCATATTTGTCTTTTATTAGATTGTCACTCTTCTTTTTTTATTTTTTAGGAAATGCCCTGGCTATCAATAATTGACTATCATATTATTTTCCAAACTTGAGTATTCAATACTATTTATTTGCTGCTTCTCTCTTTTTCTGCTTTTTTATTATTGTGAGAAATTTTGCTAATTTAAACCCTATTGAAAAATGTTTAGCTTTTATAATGATCTATTTTATCTTTGTTTTCTACTTTATTAATTACTTATTCTCTTATGTGTATTTACTTCCTTGTATATTTATGAGATTTATTGAGCTGTTCATGATAGCATCTTAATTTCTATGTGTGCATCATTAATTTTCAGCCTTTATGGCAATTTAGGGATACCCATGTCTTTTTAATCACAGTTTTAGAGGCTTTCAGTATGTAGTATTCTTATTACCTTAAGTTATAAATATTTCCTAATTTGCATTATATAATTATTCATTTTAACTTTATTCAATTTCAATTTTAAATTCATTCTCTGAGAAGATAGCACATTTTAAAATTAGCTGAAATTTGTTTATAGTCTATATGTTCAAATTCTATAATTTGAGCATCTATATGCTTAATGTGTGCTTAAAAAGAATGCTTATTACAGGCTGAGTCCGGTGGCCCAGGCCTGTAATCCCAACACTTTGGGAGGCCAAGGTGGATAGCTTGAGGCCAGGAGTTCAAGATCAGCCTGTGCAACATAGCAAGAGCCCCATCTCTACAAAAAATAAAACAAAAAACATTAATCTGGCATGGTGGCACATGTCTGTAGTCCTAGCTAGTCAGGAGTCTGAGGTGGGAGGATCTCTTGAGCCCAGAAGTTCAAGGCTGCTGCGAACTATTGTCATTCCACTGCATTCAAGCCTGGGTGACACAGAGACCCTTGTCTCAAAAAAAAAAATGCTTATTACAAAATTGTGGTTGTATTGTTGTTTAACTATTCTCATTAATCAAATTTGTTAATCATATTATATATTTTCAAAATTAATATCCTAATTCATATCATAAAAGCTGTGGAATAGCATATTAAAATGCCCTGCTGTAGTGCTAGATTTATCCTTTTGATTTTTTGGCTTTACATGTTTCGAGGCTATATTATTAGATGTATGCAAATTTAGAAATTTCCTATCCATTTGGTAAAACTTTATTCATTATATAAAGATGCTTTTTGTGGGTTTGTGTGTAAATATGTTAATTTCTTTACTTTGCCTAATACTTGATTTTACTTTTGCAGGGGTCGGCATTTACCTGATGTGTTTTCCTCTCTTTTTACTTTTATGCTTCTAAACGTCCTTTGGTTTACACTTGACCCTTATAAACTGTATATAGCTGTTATTCATTATTTTTAATTCTTTTAAAATAATAAAAGCCGCTCTCCTCTGTAGCAGCTTTTGAGATGTCTTTGTCATTAGCATTATGTAGTCTAGCCTAGTCAGTCTGTAGGTTTTGACTATTAATTTCTAACATTAAAAACTATCACATATATTAAGTATTTTACAAGACATACTATCAGTCTAGGCTAGACTGCATACACAGTTTAGTATTATGCAGTCTAGCTGTAGGTTTTCTCCATTGTCCTGCTGGGATAATTTTCACTTCCATAATATGAAAATTCATATCTAATCATTTTGATAAAATTTTCAGTTATTGTCTCTTCATATTTTACTTATCACCATTTAATTTATATTTTTTCTTAATATGCATCTAATTTTTGCTAGAAATCATGAATCTCTTCTCCATGTCTTTAAATGTCTTCTCCATGTCTTTAAGCCTGTTTTTGTAAATATCTTTGACTCTGTATGGTTAATATTGTATAATTTTCAGATGTATCTTTTTCTTTTTCCTTTTTTTCTTTTTTTTTTTTTTTTTGAGATAGAGTCTCGCTCTGTCACCCAAGCTGGAGTGCAGTGGCACTATCTCAGCTCACTGCAACCTCTGCCTCCCTGGTTCAAGCGATTCTACTGCCTCAGCCTCCTGAGTAGCTGGGACTAAAGGTGTCTGCCACCACGCCTGGCTAATTTTTTCATGTGTGTTTTTAGTAGAGACGGGGTTTCACCACATTGGCCAGGCTGGTGTTGAACGCCTGACCTTGTGATCCACCCACCTTCGCCTCCCAAAGTGCTGGGATTACAGGCGTGAGCCACCGCACCCAGCCCCAGATGTATCTTTTAACCCACTTATTATCTTCCAGCATGCTTAATCTGCTGTTAAAAATATCCATAATTTTTAAATTCTAGCTACAATAATTTTCACTTCTACATAGTCTCCTGGTTATTTAAAAAATCTAACTGACCAATTTATAGTGCCAGCCATATTTTTATTCTTCTAACAAACACACTTACTTTATATTCTCCAGCCACTTATTCCAATATCTACAATCTTTATACTTCAAATTCTGTTTTACCTGCTTTGTTGACTCGAATTTGTAGCAGCTTGTTTCTTCATGTGTCCTGTTTTTGATACTGAGCATATGTTCTTTGGAACTTTATCTGTGGGAATTCTTCCCTTCAGACTTGAATTTAAGATATAGTCCTCCAGGGAGAATTATGGTTGTTTCTACCAGATTTTTGGGACATTAAAATCACAGCACCAGTTAAATACATATTTGTAACTTGGGGTTTCTGTGGCCATAGGTGGTGTTAATTCTGGCTCAAAAACTGTATATGTTTTTGGTAAATGACTTTTTAGTGAGATTTTGCTGGCCTCATTCAGAGCTAAAGCTGAGACAGACAAGTTTCCTTCTTTCCTTTAGGATATAAATAGTTTTTCTAGATTGTGTCCTGTGGTTATTCACTCCAGGGATTGCTGGCTTTAAAAGACATAGTGTTTAGGTCTTTGTTTGGGCTGTAGTCATTGCTCCAATTCTCTGGGCCTCGAGTTAAAACGGAAGCTCTAGTCGAAGAGAGATCAGTTGTTTCCCATTGGGCACCCTTCAGCTTCAGTCCTCACTTGCTTTTTTTGCTTCATTCCTTTTCAATAGTTTGGTCCTGTGGGTATTTTTTATTATTTATCTGTGAAATCTCAGCTAGGTATTTAGTTTTTTTTTTAAAGAAATATATTTCCAGTACTTTAAATATTTTGATTATGGGCACTTTTTTTTAGGATATCTACTCTGGCAAAAATACTATAAACATTAGTTAAGAAAACGAGATTTTGGAAGAAGCTGGAAGTGATAATGGTCTTATAAAACACTTACATATGTGATAGTTGTTATGTTAGAAATTAATAGTCAAAACTCAGAAAATGTATTAGCTGTACAAATTAACCAATTATATTTTTTTCTATAGAGGTAAATTATTAATTCTGTAGCATATCGTTAGATATTGTGATGATTCCATATGCAGCCTACTTGTTATCCAGGTAAAATGCTATAATAGGTAAGTTCTTAACGTTTCTTTTTAGTGTGTTTCTGACCAAAGCTGTGGACATGAATAGATGCATCATTAACATGTTATCCTACAATGTAATAAAATTGCCATATTTAGACTTCAAAAAAGTCTAAGCTATTGCCCAAGCCTGAGTCAGGCTCCTCTGAGTCTTCTTTCTGACTAGGCCCTGACCTTGAGCTTTGTCCTTAGTTCCAGTGGCTCTGCCTGTTTAGCGCACTTTTAGCAAGAATCTTGCTGGGCTAGTCTAGTGAAAATCCCCTGCCCTTACATAAACACACTTGATATCTGATCAAATTCCTTATTCCTTACCCTCAATATCTTGTCATGCTGGTTTACCTTCAATAAAAATTCTGTCAAGTCAGTGTAAGAAGAATCCCCCTAACTGTGATGTTATCTCTTAGTAACTTTTCATTCACCGACCCCTACTCCTTGACCATAAATTCGCACTTGCTCCTCTTGTAATCAGAGTCAAGACCCATGTCTCTACCACACTCTAAGACCTATAGCAGCAATCTCTATACCTATCACAATATTCTCCCTTGAATAAGCTCTTCCATATTGTCTCTAAAACATGTCTTGAATATTTTTAACAAGTGTTAAAATTGTAAAAATTCTAATATAATGGATAATATTAACTTATTTTTCATAAGCAAGGCACTCTCCTGAGGCAGGAGAATTGCCTGGACCTGGGAGGCACATGTTGCAGTGAGCTGAGATCGTGCCACTGCACTCCAGCCTGGGCAACACAGTAAGACTCTGTCTCAAAAATAAATAAATAAATAAATAAAGTACTCTCAGAGTGAGCTGAGGGCACACATAAAAACTCCAAAGTTACTTTTTGATGGCCAAAGAAAACACACTACAACCTAGAGATCTTAAATAATTTTATGAAGAGAGAATGTGTTAAAGAGGTTAGTAAGCATGGAATTTAAAAAAGGGATAACCAAAGAACAAAGAATATTTATGCACTCAATCATTGATTTAACGTATATTTACCGACCACTTACCACATGCCAGACATTGTTAGACACAAACATATATTTTCCTCATCTTCATGGGGTATTCAGACAAGGGCAAACATCAAATTATATTTCATCTGTGAAGAAAAAAACATCCTGAATTAAAAGTAAAGGGGAAATTTTGTTATATATTGTGCTCAAGAAAGAAACTGATAGCCGTACTGTGAGTTAAAGGCTGAAGGGTGACCAAAGATAGAAAGCCCAAGAGGACAGGTGTTTAAAGTAGACAAATTCTGAGAAAAGAAACAGCTCATATGACTGATACATAGTGGGGAAAAGGGAAACCAGTAAAGAAAAAAAAAGTCTAAGCAATTTTGAGCAAGAAGAACAAAGCTGATGGTATCACACTCCCTGATTTGAACATGTATTACGAAACTACAGTTATTGAAACAAGGCACTGGCATAAAAACACACATACAGACCAATTGAGTAGAACAGAGAGCCCATAAATAAACCGATGCATATAGGGTCAACTGATCTTCCACAAGGGTGCCAAGAATACACAATGAGGGAAAGATAGTCTCTTCAATGAATGGTTTTGGAAAAATCAAAATTCAACGTAAAAAATGAAATTTGACTTGATCTCCCACTATATGCAAAAATCAACTCAATATGGATTAAAGGCTTAACTGTAAAACATAAAACAATACAAGTTCTGGAAGAAAACATTGGATAAAAGCTTCTGCAAATTAGACTGGGCAGTGATTTCTTGGATATGACTAAAGCACAGGAAAAAAAAAGCAAGGATAAACAAGTGGGATTACATCTAATGAAAAAGCTTCTGCACAGCAAAGGAAACAGCAAAATGAAAAGGTAAATTACAGAATGAGAGTAAATATTTGCAGACCACGTATCTGAAAAGTGGTTAATATCTAAAATGTATAATAAACTCAAACAACTCAATAGCAATAAAAGAACCCAAACAAAAAATGGACAAGGGAACTGAATAGACATTTCTCAAAAGAAGACATAAAATAGCCAATGGGTATATGAAAAATGGCTTTTACCAGTCTTCAGGAAAATACAAATTAAAACCACAATGAGATATCAGCTCATATTTGTTAAGCTGGCTATTATCAAAAAACACAGGGCATGTGTTGGCTAGGATGTAGAGAAAAGAGAACACTTTACACTGTTGATGGGAATGTAAATTGGTAGAGCCACTATGGAAAACAAGATGAAGGTTACTCAAACATTAAAACTAAAATTACCATTTGATCCAGAAATCCTACTTCTGGGTGCATATCTAAAGGAATTGAGATTAGTTTGTTGAAGAGATATCTGCACCTCCATGTTCACTGCAACATTATTCACAGTAGTCAAGATATGGAAACAACCTGTGTGTCCATTGATGGATGAATGGATAAAGAAATAAATTGTGACACCATGACTCATGGTAATAGATACACAAATATTGAGTATCTATTATATGCTAAGTGTTGTGCTATATAGTGGCCATTGTCCTCACTCCAGCGAAAAAGTCAAACAAATAAATGAGGAGGATGATAACAAAGAGTGATAAGTAATTCGAACTCAGTATTTGTTGGACGCATTAATTATCACATTGGAAACACAATATGTATTTTTTCTATTAGTAAATGAATGAAGTTGTTACAGTGCATTGGGAACTAGACTAATTAGGTATATTAAAAATTGAGTGATTGTGGTGCTCTGTTTCTTTCAGTTAACATTTGACGTTTAATTTTCTAGTGTATTTGAAGTAATTTGAAGACAATAATTATGGTGTTAGGGAAAATGAGTATTATGAGGATTTCAGCCATTCTTTTATATGAACTTTATATCAAAAAAGGATTAGATCCATACTAATTTCATATCCATACTAATTTTATAAAGTATATTTCTGTTTTATGTTAACTACAAGATGAAATAGTTAAAATTATCCTGCCTTTTAAGCTATTGTGTAATTTAATTTTCTAGATTACTCTAAAGAGAGTTTTAATATTATCTATTAATTTACTGACTTAAACATACATTGTCTCCTTCAAGCCAGAGAATAAATCTGCAAGATCATTTAATCTAATTTTCTCAATAAATATATTTTAAAAATATATATATAAAGATATTTTTTAAAGAGCATAGCTTTTCTAAAAGTACCCAGTCAGTGGTTAAGCAGAGCAAGAAATCCACGTATTCTTGAAATAAAGTTTTGAAGTTTTTTAATGCATACCTTTTTAAACAATTATTACTGCTATTCAAAGAATGACCAACTAAAAAGCTTTTGTGCTTAGTGAGATTTCAAAAGATTCATCGTGAATACTTAAGTTGATAAAAAATGGTATGAATCTTCTCCAGGTACAAATATTCCTGGGCAGAATCAATGGTGTTTCTTATGAAACTTCTGGCAGTTTATGATTTAAATCAGAAAACCACTATGTGAAAAGAGACAAGTATAATAAAAACATCTAGAAATAAATCCAGGAAACTCTTTATTGTCACTGAATGTAAATAAAACTTTTTTACTAAAGTGTAGAGAGAGAGATTTTTCATATGAGAGGGTTGGAAGGTGGTGACTTATGCTTTCTAGTGAAACAGAGAATTTCAGGAATAACCAATGTGTCAAGATGAGGAATCATTTTTGACATGTCATTAGACTAAGTTAAGAGATGAAAGTAGGGATTTCAGAATAAATATCTGAGGAAGTTTTGGGGAAAATCTAAGATTCAAGGAGTGAACATTTGATCATGGCTGATAGTAAATAAGAGCCACTATAAAGATCAAAGAAGTTTTAATTTTAAAAAAAATTCTATTACTTTGAAATACATAAACAACACAACACACACACACACACACACACACTTTTCTTTTCCAGTCTTCCATCCAAAACCCAAAGTAAATAAATGTGGGAGGGGAGGAAAACAGGGACAGAGAAGGAGAGGGGGAAAAGAATAGAGAAAGAGAAGGACAGAAAGGCTGATATGACGGAGAAAAGATGGTCCTTATGGTACCATGTGATCTAGCTGTTCTTCTCACTTAAACTTACTGTGAAGATGTAAAACGGGAAAGACAAAAAAAAAATGGTGGGAAGGCTTGCGTCTCTAGCAGCCATCTCTTTAGACTTCACACCTTCATCCTTTTAGAACCCTTACTATTACTTAAGGAAACCCAACTTAAATCCAGTCAACAACGCTTCCTGGCCAGAAGCTGGCCAGGCTTGAGAGGATTCTAGAAGCAGCTGGTTCTTCCGTCCCACGGGCGTTCACGCACCTCATTGTCTTCTCTTCCCCAGCCCTCCGCCAGGGTCTGGGTTTACTGTTGACTCTTGCATTTCGGTGTAGAGTCTAAGAGACAGTGTCACAGCTGAAAAGACCTAAAGTGTGCCTTTTCCCGTAAGGGAATACTAAAGGGTCCCTCCCGCGGGGTTACACTACCTAATCCACAAAACCGCTGACTTTCCCAGGTGGCTTTTTCCGCCCACCTCGCTCTAGTCGCCGTTTGGTTTGTTTGGGTTTTGTTAAAGGGTGAAGCGCTAAGCCCCGCCTACCGTCGTAAGTGGCCTGTCACTCCGTCCCGCTGTGCGGTCGTGATTGGTCGACAGGACGGGGTTGTCCGGCCCCACCCCCGCTTCCCTTTGCCGCGCTCTGGGTCTCGGGTTTTAGCCCAAGGTGGAGAGCTGGATTCCGGCGGACGGCGCTTGGAGCAGGTGGAGAGGCATCCTCCAAGAAGGCTGTTGCTGCTCTTCTCCTCCAATCCTGTGTCTCTCAGTCAGGGAAGGACGAACATTCTTCCTTTGCTGCTGGAGCTTTAAAGAACTGTTGCCCAGCACCTAGGCACTTCAGACATTTCATCTCACTCATTTTTGTAATTTCACTGTAAAAATCACCTGCACATTTATAACCCTGTGACTCTCCCCTTCTGCTCAATGCTGAGAAGGGGTCCGCATGCTGCGGGGAGCTGTCTAAGGTGCTGAAGCTTCCCAAGCATCAGTCTACACCAACACCATGCGGGGTTAGATTGTACATTTTCATTCTGTCTTTCTGGTTCCCCATGCCTTGGATAAGACTATTTTCAGGATCGTGAATATCTCTCCGTATCATGGCACACGTGAGACACTTTCGGACATTAGTTTCTGGATTTTACTTCTGGGAAGCAGCACTGTTACTCAGGTGAGTTTGCTTGGATTTAACAGTTGGAGAACTCATTAAGCCTATGCATTAAGTTGCAACCACTTGTTATTGATGAGACCGGGAAATTTGCAATTCTATATTGACTTGTTGAAACAATCAATTTAATCGTATTGTTTTCTGTCTAAATTATTTAGCAGTCTATCTACTGAGACCTACTCATTTGCTTTTTCATTGATTAGTGCATTTTAGTAACTGGCATCTTGTGTTATTTGCAGCTGAGAAAAAAAATTATTTCAAAAGCCTACGTTTTCCTTGTCAAATTGCTTTTAAAGTTCCCCTTTTCTAAGTGAATTATATAATTTGGGAGTTACTCTTTTTTTGAAAGTTACAAAACATTTAGTATTTAGAAACGAGACATTACTTTTTTTTAACGCAGAAATACATACCATAGTCATTTACTGGTGAGAGAAACTCCAAATATTGTTGCTATATTCAGAGGTTAAGTTAAATGAATCAAATAAGGGCCTTGCAAGTACTATTTTCTAATGACCTAGCTCAGGTAATACATGAAGGCAAAGTCATAAATTGATTATTAGATATGTTCTATGTCAGGAATATTTTCTTGAGGAAAATAATATTATAACAAAGCCATTAAACTATGAAATTGTTCTATGACATGTCATTTTCTTATCATGATCCTGTCACACTTGGCAGGCTTAAAAAAATAATTTAAAGAGTATAAGAGAACTAAACAAGGGATCAGATAATTTTACCCCATCCTTAATGAATGTATAAAAATAAGGTACTGCTCATATAGAATTTTGATCCACCAATATAAATTTTATTTTACTGTTACAATTAATTACCATAGGATTTCCATTTTTATGGCTTGCAAGGTTTTCAAAGGGGGATTGAAGTCAAATAACTAGAGTAACTAAGTTATATGCATACTGATTTATACTTGAAGTATTTAAATATTCTTTATTGCTATGTCGATTTTTCATCTTTGGGCTCCCTCATAAAAACCAATACTGTATCTCAAACTACCTTATAGGAAGTTATATTATTTTGATTTGCCTATATGTAATAGAAACTGATTGTGATGGTTATTATTTCTGAAATTATTGATTTTTTCCCAAAATAAGAAGTTGAACTATTTTTAACCAAAGTATTTTCAATGAAAATCATTTTGATATGATCTAGTAATTTTTGTGACTTTATTATTGTCAGAAATTTTATTTGTAATAATTAAAGCCAAGTATATGGAGTTTTTATATTTCTGAAATTATTATGTAAAGGAGTACAAACTTCATGTTAAAATATAAATTGATTATTTCTCTATATTTCTTAATGGCTTAGATGGTAAAATGCATTTTTTTTTCAAAGAAATCAGATTAGCTTAGGTGATAGATACTTAGATTTAGGAAGCTAAAGTCAGACTAAAATGTTTTGGTCAATGAGGTTAAATTTGTGTAATGGCAATTCACTATGATATTTGTTAAAACATGTTCTGAGATAAATAATCTTCATCACTAGATTCTCTGACTTTTGTCCAATTTTGTTAAAAGTTATGAAAAAGTATTTCAAATGGATGATTGTGATTATAAGAATTTATCTTTTTTAATGTTAAATAATTTTAGTTAGAAATAAATTTTATGAGTAGCCCAAAAATGTAATTCTTTGAAAAGACATACAACATACAAAAGTTTACTTTGTAACTTATATTCTTCATCAAGTTTTTCTTTCTCCATTCATAAATCAAATAAATTTTTCTCTATCCATGACTAGTCTTAGATGAGAGTAGGTTATCACTCTATGAAGAACTTTAATTACATGTAAAAAATTAAGCATTTTCACTTTTAGTGATGACCCCCAAAAGAGGATTTCCTATAGAAAAAAAAAAAAGGAAGCTCCCTCTACTGGAAATATTTTGTAAAATAAATGTCTTCCTGGAAATGATTCTTTATTCTCTAATTCTAGCCCTGATGTATTGAGCACAAAGGAAACAAGAAAAAAGATAAAGACAAAAGAAAGTATTGGCATTAATTCCTAACATATTTTTTAATTTCAAAACAGCTTAGTAAATAATTCACTAGTACAGACTTTTTATGTCATAGGCTTTGAAGATTTTTTAAAAAAATTTTATTGAGATACAACATACACAAAGAAAAGTGCACAAATAATACATTTCCCTCCAAATAAAGTTTTACAAAGGGAACACACCCAAGTGAAGAGACTACAGTTCAACAAGTAGAAGTGTGACTGTCACAGAAGGACTCACCCCACCCTCTTCCTCCACCATAATCCTTTCCAAGGCACTACCTTGGCCAAAGGTAATCACTCTCCTGACTTACATAATAAGCATATGGTTTCCATTTTAGAACTTTATATAATTACTCTGAGTCCACTTTATTTTTATAAGCATTATGTTTATATGATTTATCCATATTGTTACATGTAGCAATAGCTTATTCATTCTCATTGTTGTATCGTATGCCATTATATGAATACATCAAAATTAACTTATCCATTGTCCTGTTGATGGGTATTTGGGTATTTCTTAGGGTTTGTTAGTATTGTTATGAATATCTTTGAACATCTTTTGTGGTGAATACATGTATGCATTTTGGGATCATGAAGTTGAGGTCCAAGACTTTCTCTAGAAGGGGAATTGCTAAGCATAGCACAGGCATGGGTGTGTTTAACTTTAGTAGATACTGCCAGTATTCCTACGTAGTTTTATGTTTTACACTTATATCAGTAATGTATAAGAGTTTCTGTTGCTTACTAGTACACAATTTGATCAGTGCAATGTTATCATACTATAGAAATTTTTAGTATTTCTAGCATAGTTTTACAAACCTACAGATGAAACTTTGGTGCTTTCAAAATCATAAAAGCACTAAAGTATCATCTATACTTTAGTAAATAAGCATTATTAAGGCAAAAGCAGCAGAAAAAAATTTACAAAATATTTACAAAAAAGTTTTTAAAACTTTCATACTTGTTTTGGATATTGCTATTTTATGTAATAATTTTTCTATGGCTTTTGGATTTTAGTTACCATGTTAATAAAATAAAGAACAAAACATCAGTGTTCAGCTTTCTTTGAAATGCAGATAAGTGATGATTATGAAGAGCTTGCAGGACAACTTCCAAAAGCAGGGAAGCAGCAGAAAATATTTCATTTAAGTTGATTACTTTCTTGCCATATCATTTAATTTTTAATCTTTACAAGTTGATATCAACACAGGATTGCTACTTGAATAAATTAGGGCACATTGTGTCAAAACCTGAATGTGTGAATTTCAGATGTCATAATAATAAAAAATGTAATATTTTCTTGGTTTACTTCAAAGCCTTAGTAAAATACATAGCATAGAGCTTACTGGTTTTGCTTTTGGTATGTTCTGGAGGATGAGAGGAATCCTTTTAAATGTTGTCCCTATTTTTCTATGTAAGATATTGAAGAAAACTATATTTCTAGGGATACAATTTTACTATTATTATGATTTACTACATGCAGGTGTAGCAAGATTCTATATAGTTTAAAAAAAATCTTTGCTATATATAACATGATTCTTCCCTTTTTCCCTGAAAATAACAATAAATTGTCCCATGTGTAGAAGAATCATAGTCCAGTCAATGCCTCAAGAAATTTGCCCTGCCAATTGAAAGAACATCTTGAAAAATATTTCCTCTTCTATATAGTTTTTCTTCCCTTAAGCACACAACTGTGTACTGAGGCAAGTCAATCAGCAATTATGTGTTTACTGTGTAAGATTAAGCAATTCAACAAGATTTATTCACGAAATTCTGTGCACAAATTGTGCTAAGCACAATTTAGCTTTGGATGATTGAATGTCACCTTTTCCATTTAGCAACTTAGAGTCTAGAATAAACTGAAAAGGGTCAAACAACAAAAGAAAAAAGTACAGATAGCAATATTTTAGGGAATATAAGGAAGCAAAACTATCAAGAAGCCTTGGTGTTTGTGGTGGGCCTTGTAAGATATTTGTTTAAGGGACAAAATGATATATAAAGAGAATATTCTATGCAAAAGGAATGATACAGATATATAGTATGTGATTGGGAAAAGGTGACTGTCAAATTCAGTGTATAAATGGAATGAGCTGTTCAGTGACAGTCAAATTCAGTTGAAGAAATTACAGTTCATGATTTAAAACTATATTCTACTAGCAACAACTATTAAGCTAGTTACATTAATAAAACTACAAGAATATGGAGGAGTCACAGCACTGCTTCACGATGGAATATGGCTAAAATTTAGAAAGAAGTAATTTAATTATAACTGAGTAGTCATCATTACAGGAATAGTTTTATAACTTGACTCAAAATATCCCTATCAGTTCTTCTTCGGAGGTAGTGTTTACCTCAAAATTACAATTAGTCATAGGATTGGTTATAGTAATTATTTAAGAGCTATGTAAAGAAACAATGACACACTACTAGAATAAAAGTTTAATCTGATTGTTTTAGAAGTTGGAAACCATGCGAGAATTTTTCTTCAAAATGTAGTTTCTTAAAAGAAATAGTGAAATATAGTAAAGGATTTGGATAGTAGGAGGAAAAGAGGACACTGAATTTGGTTTGGGGTATTTTGAGGTTAAGATGCTTGCAGAAGAGCTAGGTTTCCTGGCATCAGCTAGGAATTCAGGTATTTGCATAGATTTAATTGCCAGATGATAGATTTACAAAAGGTTATAAAGGTGATGAGTATACTCTGGTGCAAAGAAAGAGTGGAAAATACATTTGTCAACGATGGGGATAGAACACTTGGAGCAGAACATGGAAAAGTACTCAGAGATCTCTGAGCTCAGCTGTAGAGATGAGGCTTATTAGAACCAAGTGATGAAGTTGCAGATTTATCATAGTTTTATGCTATTTATCTCAAGGACCAGTTATTATTAATAGCATATATTAATATTTTTTGATCACTTTTCAAGAGGACCTTAACATTAGCATTTCTCTAATTTCAGCTAATCTAATAAACTAGTCCATATTTACAGATGACATACTTTACTCAAGTTTTCTCAGGACATTTTCAGGGAATTATTTTGGAGAAGGTAGATCATCTACTTTTCCTTATATCATGAAACATATCTAGTAAAATCTCCTTAATTTGCCCACCAAACTTGTCTCCTACCCTTTTCCATAGGATTATTTATATACTTGCATTAATAGTACTTACAGAAAATAAATTCTTTTTTTTTTTTTTTTTTTGAGACAGAGTCTCGCTCTCTTGCCCAGGCTGGAGTGCAGTGGTGCAATCTCAGCTCACTGCAACTTCCGCCTCCCAGGTTCAAGCAATTCTCCTGCCTCAGCCTCCTGAGTAGCTGGGACTACAGGAACGTGTCACCACACCCAGCTAAATTTTTTGTATTTTTGGTAGAGAGAGGTTTTCACTATGTTAGCCAGGATGGTCTCTATCTCCTGACCTCATGATCCACCGACCTCAAATTCATATGTATGTACATGTATATGTGGAAATATAATGTTTTTGTTTTTTGAGTTTTAGTTTTTTGTTTTTTTATTAGGTGGATGGTACAGCCTGTGGCTTTATTTTGCTTGGGGAAATGGCCAAAAGAGACGAGTAACTCCAGAGAACTGGTTCTGGAGTGAAGGCAGAAATTCAAAGACAGAACCAACTGTTTAGCAACAGTGTATAAATGGAATGAGCTGTTCAGTGACAGTAAATGAAGCTATTCTAACAACTGCATGGCAACAACACACATTTTCAATAAATGGAGTTTTAAATCCTGAGATGTTATCAGAAGAGGAAACAGTGGTAAAACAATGCAGCTCCATCATAATGTATTTCTGAAATTTTTTCAGAATCTCCTTACTAGAGCTGCTTTTAGGAGGAAGTATTACTAGTACCTCGTAGGCAACGTGATGCACAGAAGCAATCACCTCAGTGGTACAATTAGGAATAGCATACAATTTAAAGGTCTCTGGAAAACCTTACTGAATGGAAGCATTTCCGATACAAGCAATGAAGAATTCTCCATGAGTATATACAAATATTTGCCATAACCAATCAGGAATTATGGCCAAACCCTGATATATCTCTGATAATATTATACAATCATTGCCAACATAGAATGATTGGGTTTACAATGGAGGTAACTGGTCCATCCAATATCCTACCTAAATTTTAGAATCTCTGAACAACATCTTCAACAGGTGGTCATCCCTTAATCTTTAAAATTACCAGTGATAAGGATTTGTTTACTCAGAAGGAAAATATTTATTGTTTTTAATTAGTAAAAACTAAAATGTCCTCTGTTTTCTCCTAGACAAAATGAACTATTTTTTCCTATATGTGCTTCCATAAATGTTTGTTTCTGTGTTCCTTGGGGATTTTCTCCACTTATGATGACCTTCCTGTTCATAAAAATTGTGCCTATATTTGAGCCATGATTTTAAATTATAATGTTTTCCATGGAGGTGCTCCATGCATGAAATTGGGATTCTCTAGTTTCAGAGAGCCCGTGGCATTCTACCTGAATATCTCTATAACTTCCATAATAATGTATGGAGCAATGGCTACATCCAAAGCAGTGTGTTAAGTACTGGGGAAACAAAACCCCAACTTTTAACAATGTATCACTGTGGAGAGGAGAACCTGTGATATCCATTTCCAATTTGTGTTTTAGATTTTCACGCAAGTTTTCTCTGTGTATCTAAATTTTAACTCCCATGGGGATAGAATCATTTCTGGTCTTTGTTTTACCTCTATAATGTTTATTTCAATGTCATGCATGCTCAACAAATAATATATAAGCACTGAGATGACATCTGCCTGTCTGTCACATCTTTCTAAGATTTTAGATTTAAATTCTATTTAGTTGTGTTATCGTGTGGAGAAAAAGGAAGTATTGTGTTCAAAATCTCATAAAGATTATAGGATCAAACAATCTCCTTAGAAAATATTACCTACTTCAAGGAGAGGTTGTAAAACAGATACAAATTGGCAGCATCTAGTGGAAAAGAGAAGGGTTTGGTTCTTTGCCCCATGAAAAACTGAATTTGTATTGTGTAATGCATTTGTATTGTGTAATGTAATGTATATTTCTCAACTTTTTTCATTATTGCCTCTTAAAGCACCTTTTGTAGACATTTTTTGTAACTGACTTCCATGAAATTGTAATACCACAGATACATCATGTATTTTCTTATGTACTCTCTATATATATTTATTTTAAAAATAAAAATAATAAGGCTTTTTATCCCCCCGAGAAAAAACTTCTGCCCACCCACCTTGGGATGATACCACCGCTTGTTATAATGGTTGCTATGCTTTTATGATGCTACTTTGACTAGGGTCATATAATTTACAATTTTGGGTCATGACATAAAAATAAAACCATAAAGGCCGGGCGCGGTGGCTCACGCTTGTAATCCCAGCACTTTGGGAGGCCGACGCGGGCGGATCACAGGTCAGGAGATCGAGACCACGGTGAAACCCTGTCTCTACTAAAAATACAAAAAATTAGCCGGGCGTGGTGGTGAGCGCCTGTAGTCCCAGCTACTCGGAGAGGCTGAGGCAGGAGAATGGTGTGAACCTGGGAGGCGGAGCTTGCAGTGAGCCGAGATCACGCCACTGCACTCCAGCCTGGGTGACAGAGCGAGACTCCGTCTCAAAAAAAAATAAAAAATAAAAAAATAAAAAAAATAAAACCATAAAAACTATTTATTTATTTTGAATTTTACTAGGGCTTTGCAGCTTTTTATAATAAACAAGTAAAACACTCTGTAAAATAAGTTAGTCTTAAAAGCATTAGAGAACTTTAGCAGTATATTTTTCCATAAATGCATATAGTTCCAAGAAGCCACTGGACTTTCTCCATAGACACTGCTGCTCTTACTAATGTCATATCATAATTTTATTCAAATAACTTTAAAAATAATATTGGATATATTTTCATTTCTATGTCATTTGTTTTTCTATACACTGTTGACTAGGTTTAGACTCTGTTGACTTTGTTTTTAATGTCGAATACATGTAAAAGGTTTACATTCCTTCTTAAAGTTAACTTTTAGTTATGAAGCAAGATTTCAACAGTTGGTCCTGATATTAGCTCTGGATGTTCTCCAGTTCAGGAGTTAGGAAATATGTACAAAAATCTGACAATAATGTTACTGTGAAATTTTAAAAAAATGATTGGCAGCTAATTGTGGCAACAAGTAAAATACTACTAATGAAAATAAGATACATGTAATTACTATAGCAGTAGGGTGTGAGGAAATCACCAGCAAATAATGTTTGCCTTCTCTGTGGGTGGTGGGGGGAGTGTGTCGGATTGGTCATCTAATACTTTAGGTGGAAGCCTGAAGAAGATAAGTGATTTGAGACTCAGTGAAATGACTACCCAAATGTCCTCCATCAAATGACTGGGAGAAAAATGTGAATCCCATCTCTTTCCCTGGCTAATTCCTGTTTAACTCATTTCACAATCTCTAAGAAGCCTCTGGTCTCCCTAAAGTCTAGGTGAGGATGCTTCCTCTGTGTGCCAGTGCCACATATCCCAGGGCTGTTGCCACTGTCTGAGTTCTCTGTCTAGCTCAAACTGTGAAGTTTTTGAGGGCAGGGACCAAAATACATTCCCAGTTCTATCTGCAGGGCTTAAAAGAGTGTCTAGCATGCTGAAAGGGCTCACTAATTTCTGGCATGAAGCACTATTTCTTCTTTTCAAAAGCAAATTAACAATTTCAGATAAATAACTTGAGGCATAACCAAAATTACTATGCTATCATTCTGCGCTTCTAACATTCAGGGGAACATTTGATGAGGAATTTGGTGCAGCTTATTTTTCTTTATTCCTAATTTTATGTGTCTGTGGTAATATATTTTCCACTTTCCTCTATCTCTCCTTTTCACGGAAAAATGTCTAGAAAAAAATATTCTAAAAATGTTCATTTTCTTACTCACCTATGCCTTACTTGTTCTTATTTGGAAACAATTCCCAACTCTACTCTTTTCAACAGTAGTCAGCTTTCATGTGTGATGGTTTGTCTTTTAAATATTTTCAACTAAAATAACGCTTCATACCATAATAGTTGTAGAAAATTGCTATTTCATATATAAGGTGTATCTTTAAATCAATGTATGATGTAATCATCTAGTTTAAAAAAGATATTTGCACTGAAAAGAGAAAGCATAACTAAATGACAATGCTAAATATTAATCAAATAAATGATGCATATTCTCAAGGTATCATACTTGAATTTCTACTATTGCACCTATCAGAGTTCTGGGATCAGAATCTCTAATAAGTTTTCAATTCTCTAGATAGATGTAGAACCATTGGTATCACAGAACATTTGTCTCTTTGTTTACATACATTTATGTATTAATTCTGTGAGTCTCTGTAAAAAGTAGATGAGTGATGATTCTTTGCTGACAATAACTGAAAATATAATTATGAATAACTACCCAAAATAGTAATAATGATAAATATTGAGAAAAAACATTTTTTTCCGGAATGGAAAGGAGTATAGATTCTTTATAAAGAAGGAGGAAATATTAAATGAATCTTGAGCAGGTGATGGAATTTGGGCAGAAAAGAGGATGGAATTTGAATGGGCAGGGAAAGCACTGTTGGCACAGGCCACAGTTTCCATGTGGAATAGAGAATATGGCAAACTTCATGGAGATATTTCCACATGGGCCCTCAAGTTTCCTTTTCAAATAAATCCACACTGTATTGTTGTGTTAGGACTAGCTGCTGGGGAAAATCTGTATGACTCTTCAAGGGAGTTATAAAATAACAGCAAATGTTTATTCAAATAATAATTTTCTCTGCTACAAAATTTTTCATTGTCAGCACTTGATTGTAAGGGAAGAACATATTCTAATAAGCTACTCTATATTCACTTGTCCAATTGGTGTCGACATACACATGTTTTTGTTAATTTCCGTCATTTAAAATCAGTTTGTTCTACTTATCAGAAGTTTAAAGATGGAAACTTAATTACTAGTAGGTTAAACAAGACAAACATCCAATAAAAAAGAGACATATAAGTTTTCTTGATTTTATAAACAAGTGATTACATTTCTGATAAGTGATAAAGATGGAAGTGTGTAATGAAATCCTAACCCAAAGAACTTAGAGACAATCTGCCTTTATAAATTACTTTCTTATTAATAACAAAACAATCTAATATGCATTAAATATTTTCCGTGTTATTAAAGCATTCCTTTATAAGAAGTGACTTACATTTAGTCTATTAAAATACCAAAATACTTTTCTTTTTTTGTATATCCTACTGTCTACTACAAATAAATGGACCTCTGCGTCCTTAACTTGCCTCCTGTTTTATTTATTGGTAAGAATAGAAGCAGCAGAGGATTATAAAGATAGAACTATTAGAAATCATCCTTCTGCTTTATGCTGTTTCTTTGTAAAAATCTTAAAACACTTGAAAAGATTCTAAAATATTTTTCCCCTTATATCTCTGAAATTTAGGGTATCTCTTCCTGCAAATCTTAAATAGGGTGAGAATCATCAAAGTCAGTGACTCTGCTGCAGACCTTTGCTGGTGCCTCCTGAGACTATAGTGGAGAATTAGATTTTATGTGTAGCCTAAGTATTTCCCCCTAAGTGATAACTGTAAATCTAAAATTTTGCTCTATTTCAAAAGGGCAAAGTACATATCATTCCATGTGGGTATATGTGTAGTTATCATAAATATAATCTCACATCAAATATTACACTGGAAAAGCTTAATTGATAAGAAAAAAATTCAAATTCCTAGAGAAAAATCAGAATTAAATTTCAAAAACATAGTAGTAAAAAGACGAGATATATGCCTCTATAAGAAATAGCTCGTTTATTTTAAATGTTTTCTTTTTTTTTTTTAATTATACTTTAGGTTTTAGGGTACATGTGCACAATGTGCAGGTTTGTTACACATGTATCCATGTGCCATGTTGATTTCCTGCACCCATTAACTCGTCATTTAGCATTAGGTATATCTCCTAATGCTGTCCCTCCCCGCTCCCCCAACCCCACAACAGTCCCCGGAGTGTGATGTTCCCCTTCCTGTGTCCATGAGTTCTCATTGTTCAATTCCCACCTATGAGTGAGAACATGCGGTGTTTGGTTTTTTTGTCCTTGCGATAGTTTACTGAGAATGATGTTTTCCAGTTTCATCCATGTCCCTACAAAGGACATGAACTCATCATTTTTTATGGCTGCATAGTATTCCATGGTGTATATGTGCCACATTTTCTTAATCCAGTCTATCGTTGTTGGACATTTGGGTTGGTTCCAAGTCTTTGCTATTGTGAATAATGCCGCAATAAACATACGTGTGCATGTGTCTGTATAGCAGCATGATTTATAGTCCTTTGGGTATATACCCAGTAATGGGATGGCTGGGTCAAATGGTATTTCTAGTTCTAGATCCCTGAGGAATCGCCACACTGACTTCCACAATGGTTGAACTAGTTTACGGTCCCACCAACAGTGTAAAAGTGTTCCTATTTCTCCACATCCTCTCCAGCACCTGTTGTTTCCTGATTTTTTAATGATGGCCATTCTAACTGGTGTGAGATGGTATCTCACTGTGGTTTTGATTTGCATTTCTCTGATGGCCAGTGATGATGAACATTTCTTCATGTGTTTTTTGGCTGCATAAATGTCTTCTTTTGAGAAGTGTTTGTTCATGTCCTTTGTCCACTTTTTGATGGGGTTGTTTGTTTTTTTCTTGTAAATTTGTTTGAGTTCATTGTAGATTCTGGATATTAGCCCTTTGTCAGATGAGTAGATTGCAATGTTTTCTAAATTAACTGTCCTTGAATTCTATTGCCTCTCCTCATTCACTTGTGTGCCATGTGAAAATAAGAATAAATTTGGAGAAATAAGACTCAGGATTAGATCTTGGTTCTTTCTTTGAAGAACTGAGTGACCTTTCTATAGACTGAGTGATTATATATAATATGCTACTTTTAAAATGTAAAGTGTAGAGCTGTTCTAGCCAACTACGATTTTTTAAAACTACCGTGGTCAAAATCTGATAATCTCTCTTTAGCAGAAAATATATACTTAGCATTATAGCTATAATTTCCTATTTAATTAAATATTGGTAACTTTGGTCAGGTGCACTGGCTCACGCCTGTAATCCCAGCACTTTGGGAGGCTGAGGTGAGTGGATCATTAGAGGTCAGGTGTTCAAGACCAGCCTGGCCAACATGACGAAACCCCATTTCTACTAAAAATACAAAAATTAGCTGGGTGTTTTGATGCACACCTGTAATCCCAGCTACTAGGGAGGCTGAGGCAGGAGAATTGCTTGAACCGGGAGGCGGATGTTGCAGTGAGCCGACATCATCACACTGCACTCCAGCCTGGGCAACAGAGCGAGACTCCATCTCAAAAAAGTATATATATTAGTAACCTTAATGCCAGATTATCTATCTTTGTTTCTAAAATTCATTGTATAGTACAAGTGAGGGCTGTTGAATGGCGAGAAAGTAAATAAAGGATGAACAGACCAGCTTCTTACTGTTGTTTCAGTACAGATTAGCTTCATTTATGAGTGACAAAAAGTGCACAATAACATTGGTTTAAGAAAGATTTTTCTTCCTCTCAAGAGTGAAAGAAAGAAAGGAAAAGAAAAATTATGCAAGGGAACAGCTCAAGGCTGGAATAGGGGGTTGCCAATCCTTCTCTCTTGTTTTGCCACCCTTAACGTGGGATTGCTTCTTTGAGATCGAAGATAGATGCTCTGCTTTCGTTCATTCTGGCTTCTTTTTAGCCATCAGAAAGAAGAGGCTTCTCTTTAAAGACACTTCCAAGATGTTAAAGATTTTGCAGTTTTCCTGGCAGGCTTGTTTGCCTCTGTGGCCAAGTTCTGGCCAAGAAGTTGTAAATAGAAGTGGCATGCTGAACTTCTTGGAAGCATCTCTAAAGGATGTCCAGAGGCTCCAGATGCATTCTGCCATGTGGAACTCAGACCTTCACTGAAGCGAAAAGGACTGTGACAGGTAGGAAAGGAGCATGGTCAGATCGTCTCAGAAATATCACTAAGGAAGTAATATGGAAATAGTTGAGGGGTGGATACCCCATTTTACGTGATGTGATTATTACACATCACATGCCTGTGTCAAAAAAATCTCATGTACACCATAAATATATACATACCTGCTATGTACCCACAAGAATTAAAATTAAAAATTAAAAAAATAAAGCATGCCAAGAATTTGGGAACACAAATAAAGAAAGAGAGAAATAACATGGATAACTGTGAAGAAAATGTGTTGATCAGTGAGGAGGGGCAAAACTGGCTTCAGAGAGCACAGTATGTGATCAATGCTATAGCACATTTCAAAAACAGAGAGAAGGAAACACGATTAGAAATGACCAAAAAAAAAAAAAAAAACCACTTGTCCATTGATTGGATGTGAGAAAAAGAGAGAGTAATGTAAGATAATCATATGTATTCCTTTAGTAACTTGGAGAATTATAGTGCCATGACAAAAATAGAATATACAAGGAAAGGAACAGTCCTGTGGACAAGTATCGTGAGTTAAGTTCTAGATATATATAGTGAACGGGATGTCTGTGAGATATCCATTTAATGAATATACAGGTGGGAGTATAAGAACTGGAAATAGGTGAGATTTGAAGGCTAGAATTCTGGGGCAGGGCTTTCCAATATTTTTTATTGTTGAGAAGCACACTTGGATGTTTCATCCAGTTGGGGTAAATAAACCTGGTGACTCACAGAGATCCCTGACCTGTGGGCTCTGGCTGTGCCAGTCCCCAGCTCACACACTGAAGACTGAGTTATGGAAAATACAGCAAACCTATAACCCACTGGGGCATGAAGATGAGGAGAAGTCCTTCCCCATAATGGACCTAGCTATTCAATGTGTGGACCTTTAACTAGCAGGTAAATCATCAACCTGGAAGCTTATTAGAACTACAAACACTGTCTTCCACCACATACTCACTGAATCAGAATGTGCATTTTATCAAGTGATATGGTTTGGCAGTGTCCCTACCCAAATCTCATCTTGAATTCCCACGTGCATTCAGTTTTAAAAGGGAGACAACATGAAAGTTCAGAAAATTTGCAGCCTGATGATGCCATAGAAAAGCAACTTCCATTTTCTGAGGAGAAATTCAAGCTGGCTGCAGAAATTTATATAAGTAATGGGAAGTCAAATGTTAGTCACCAAGATAATGGGGAAAATGTCTCCAGGGCAAGTCAGAGACCTTTGGTCTGGAGGTTTAGGAGGAAAAAATGGTTTTGTGGTCCAGCCCAGGATCCCTTTGCTGTGTGCAACCTAGATACTTGGTGCCCTGCATCCCAAACACTCCAGCCATTACTAAAATGGGCCAAAGTACAGCTCAGGCTGTTGTTTCAGAGGGTGGAAGCCACAAGCCTTGGCAACTTCCATGTGGTGTTGAGCATGTGGGTGCACACAAGTCAAGAATTGATGTTTGGGAACCTCCACCCAGATTTCAGAGGATGTATGGAAATGCCTGGATGCTGAGGCAGAAGTTTGCTGCAGGTGTGGAGCCCTCATGGAGAACATCTGCTAGGGCAGCGCAGAAGGGAAATGTGAAGTGGGAGCCCCCACACACAGTTCCTACTGAAGCATCACCTAGTGGAGCTATGAGAAGAGGGCTACCATCTTCCAGACCTCAGAATAGTAGATCCACTGACAGCTTGCACTGAGCACCTGGAAAAGCCAGAGATGCTCAATGCCAGCCCATGAAAGCAGCCAGGAGTGGGGCTATACCCACAAAGCCAAAATGTGGAGCTGCTCAAGGCCATGGGAGCCCACCTCTTGCATAAGCATGACCTGGATGTGAGACATGGAGTCAAAGGAGATCATTTTGGAGCTTTGAGATTTGATTGCCCTGCTGCATTTGGACTTGTATGGGGCCTCTAGCCTTTTTGTTTTGTTCAATTTCTTCCATTTGGAATGGCTGTATTTACACAGTGCCTATACCCCCATTGTGTCTAGAAAGTAACTAGCTTGCTTTTGATTTTACAGGCTCCTGGGCAGAAGGGACATGCCTTGTCGCTTATTGAGACTTTAGACTGTGGACTTTTGAGCTAATGCTGAAATGAGTTAAGACTTTGGGGGGACTCTTGGGAAGGCATGATTGGTTTTGAAATCTGAGGACATGAGATTTGGATGAGGTTGGGGATGGAATCATATGGTTTGTCTGTGTCCCCACCCAAATCACATCTTGAATTCCCACATGTTGTGGGAGGGACATGGTGGGAGGTAATTGAATCATGGGGGCAGGTCGTTCCCATGCTGTTCTTGTGACAGTGAATAAATCTCATGAGATCTGATGGCTTTAAAAGGGGAATTTCCCTGCACAAGCTCTCTCTCTTTGCCTGCTGCAATCTATGTAAGACATGACTTTCTCCTTTGCCATGATTGTGAGGCCTCCTCAGCCACATGCAACTGTAAGTCTATTTAAACTCTTTCTTTTGTAAATTACCCAGTCTCAGTTATGTCTTTATGATCAGCATGAAAATGAACTAATACATTAAGCTTTCCAAGCTCCACTGGCAGAGTGGCAGAGCGGCAGAAAAAGAGAGAGAAGAATAAGCAGCTGGACATCAGAGAGAAGCAGCTTGACTTCAGAGGGACTGCTTGGACAGTGGAACTTTGGAGAAAATTTCACTCAGGGATGGCCAAACTCCAGGGGAAGACTGCCTTCCCACTTCATCCCCTTTCTAGCTCTGCATCCTGCTGAGAGCCACTTCCACTAATCAATGTAATCCTCCACATTCACCACCCTTCAATTCATTCATGCAACCTGATTCTTCCTGGATGCCATCAAGAACTCAGGTACTAAGAGGGCAAGTGCAAAAGGCTGTCACCCTGACCCCCTATTGAGCTGTAAAACACTTAAGCCATCCATGGACAGCAAAGCTAAAAGAGCACACTGTAATACATGCTCTCCGGAGCTCTGGGGGTCATGGATACTCCCCTTGATGCTGCTGCAGAGCCACACAGAGTTCTACTCCTGCCAGCGCCCAGAAGCCTTTGTCCTGATTCCTGCAGCATCTCACCTGCGTGCTCCCCATCCCATGAGGGTTTGAGAGCTGTGAGCTGAGTAAATGAGCTAAGCCCTTTGTGAGTCCCACCAAGGCATCTGTTTCAGAAGATGTGAGCTTGTTTATATTCTGGAGAAAAGACATCAACGGATTTGGAAATACTTAGAAAGAGACAAGAGGGATACAGAAGAGATAGGGCAAAGTCACTAAATAAAGATGACAAAGAAGAGTTTTAATAGCAATAGTTGAAGGATAGATTTTAAATCAGAAAAGGGCTAAGTCTTTGGAACTAAATAGAAAGAGGTTAGAATAGAGGCAGAATATATTAGGCTATAGATTTGGAGGTTGTAATTTCATAATTCAGCATAATTCATCAGTTGAATGCACAATTATATCTTTGAAGTGGGAAGTCTCAAGTATGATAAAGATGAACAATGAAACAGACCAGTGTAGGCTGATGCAACTGGTTACGAGGCAACACAGAATAGAGCCAAGTCTGTGTTATTTCTGGTACTGTGGTGTGGCCACGCTGTAGTTTTCATAGAGGATTCAGTCCAGCCTCATTGCAGCAGACATTTCTATTGCTCTGAAGAGGAAGTGAATGAAGCCAAGGAATGATCTTTATTTATTAAGGCTGCACTAATTTTGGTGGCAAAGTCAGAGATATGACCCACATCACCTAATTAAAATTCTCTGTTTATTTTTCCAAAGGAGCACTGTATTAGACTTTTCTAGAGAAAAAATAATCATCTCATCACTCTGTAAAAGGTAAAATATGACTCATTTAATTAGAATTATAGGACAATCTTTAATCTTGATTTCATTGGAACATATGAGACTGAAACAAATTCAGACATTTGACTCTTTAAAAATTCTATATATGAGCACGAAGGTTGGCAGTGTTGGCTTATATTTTTCACTTACATTTCTGAACCATTTTCTTTACATGTTGAAAATAGCTAGCCTTTTTGTACAAAGCACAGTCTCTAGGGGTTTTTTTATGCCTGATTAAAGGGATGCATGTGCTGTTACTGCCACAGGAAAAAACTTCTATAATTTAGAGGCTGTCTGAACCCTTTTGTTTCCTGGGAAACTGTTAATGTTTTGCCTATAATAGTTTAGGCATATAGATAGAAGAAAGGTAGGAAAAAAGGATGGAGGAAGGGTGAGAAAAGGAGAGAAGGTGAGAGAGTGGGTAACCTAGAATATTAGCTTTCAGTATAAACTGAGTATTAGTCTTAAGAATAATGTTAACATCAGTGATGGCATCTTACTAACCTTTTCTCTCTCTTACTTTTTAAAAAAAATATAATTCTGTAAAAACCTTGAGGTATAGTGTAATATTCAGTAGAGTGAAATTGAATGACACCATTCCCAGTGCTATATTTACCTGTCCTTACCACTTTTAATTATAGACTCTTTTTTTCTGCTTTATTGTTTAATTTTCTCCTTTGTTCTATGCCATTTTCTCTCTCCATAAAGGAATGTCAGGCAGAGGTAGGGCTTCTTGCACCACAGGAATAAAAAGGGGTGTTGAATATACTTAAGATAGAATGCCTTCCATTTAAAGGGGATATTAACATAAACATCTGTAGTTATACAAGCATGAATATCTACCATAATCTGAATGAGTCCCTACTCTGCTGGTTCAACACTATTTATAAAAATAAATTTAGAATGACTTCACTGCAATATCTGTGTACATCTGTTTTTAACTCTGGAGATTCTAGAGATTGGTGCTTCAAAATATCATGCTTTTATGTCCTGAGTCTTACTGATTTGAAAATTTATAAAAATGCATTTCATTAGTACTATTGCTGTATCTTTTCCTTTGTAAATCTATAACTTAAAATATCCCAAGTAAAATGGTAATTTCTATCAGTATTGCTTATTTCTGATTGGTGAAAGAACTTTTTCCCAGTATTTTTGCAGCATTTTTCTGATAATACACATAGATTAAAATAAAATGTATATAGTGTTTTTATTTTAAACATGCTTTGTGCTTATTTTAAAGTTCTGGGAAGTGTTTTACCGAATAAGATTTAGAAGATAATCTCAATTCTTGATCAACTTTTTCCACGTTGATTTTATGTAATCATTTTGAAATTATGACTAGAAAAATGTACCTGAAATCATGCTCAGTGACCTTTTGGTAAGTTAAACTGCTCGAGGTATATTTAGAATATAAGGAAGAAAATGTTCTTGAATTGAATTTCTAATGATCCACCCTTTATCAAACTGAGTTCTAGAAGGACTCTAGAAATTATAGCAAAGCAACATAGTTGTGTTATTTGTTTTTCTAATTCACCATCAAATGGGTCATATGACACGATCACTGCCCTTAGCCCTGAAGTTTCCAGGCTAGTAAAGAGGATTACGACTTGTAAGTATTACATATCAACATTGAAAACCAGTGAATGAGAACCATATTTGTGACATAACCTATGGCCTATAAGAATCCAGTGGAGGAGGGATCATTTCTGGCTCAGCTAAGCCAAGAAAGGCAATGTGGAGGACATGACATTTAAGCAAGAGAATTGGTAAAATTCCCTTTGGCAAAAATACACACTCAAATTCATAGAGATCAGGCCACATCCTGGATTTTGAATAATTACTCTTGTGACTCTGGGGGTGCCCTGACCTTTTTCTGACTAAAGAAACGGTAACATCTGCTATTCCAAGAAAATTTTACCTTCCAAATTTTGATTTTATTGGTAACCGAATGTTTTTATTAAGTTTGTTATCCAACAGAACACTCTAGGCTAGAGTCAGAGCAAATTCTCTGTTTATTTTTCATTTGAAAGAAAAAAAAACAGAGGTGGGGAAGTACCTTGTGCATGCTGTCTGTTGTGTGTGTCTGTGTCTGTGTGAGTGCGTGCATCTGTGTGTGTGTGTGTGTTATGTGTATGGTGAATGAACACAACTAGAATAAAACTGTGAAGACTAATTGTCTAGAATCAGGCTTAGGGAGGAAGTCTTTTTGAATATGAAAAGAATGAGAGAGAAAAGAAAGACTATCCCTTCTCAGAAGGAAGCTAGGAGCAACAATACCTATGAGAAACATTTTATAGCTTCAGATTTATTTTAAGAAATCAACTGCTATTTCACAGATTTGACAAAGGAAAGGTAATATTGACAAACTATTTCCCTGAAATGCTGCTATAGGGATTTAGAATGTAACTGGCAATTTTTTTTAAAGCTTGTATATGAAGCTGCTACTGTGGTAATTGATATATAACCACAAACTTGCATTTATAATTTTAACTCTAATCATTATAGCCATTTAATTAAAATGGATTTCAAAGTCTTTATGTGGATTTAATTTCACTTACAATTACTTAGTTAATACATAATTATGTCTTCAATATAAAAATCCAAATATTTTGGATAAATGAAATTTTCCCTTGGTTGCCAACACTGTCTTAGTTCCCTTCTTGGAGATAATGACTGAAATCATTTAATATGTTTCTTTCCAGATTATATTTTATATATTTCTACAAGTATATGTGACCACAAATAAATAAACTTGTATATAATATATATATATGTTTAAGAAAAATGTTATAATTAGGGGATTAATACTACGTATCAATTCCATGTGTTTCCTTTACTTTCAAGGGGAGAGAGTTGCCTTGAGAATTTGTTCTTGCCTCTCCCCGCGGCTAATCCATTCTGCCACAGAATAGAGAAGTGAATATTCTATTTGGGGGGTTTCTAGTTCAGCCTCTTTTGTTTCCTTTCCTCTCACTTCTGATTGTCCTTTGCTCCATTCTTCTCTAACTGCTCCTTTCTTCCAAAATAGCATGTAATTTACTAATTTCTCATATTTCTGGTTTATAATGTTCCATTCTGCTAGAATGTAAACTCCATGAGACCAAAGATTCTGTTCCATTTTATTTATTGCAGAATCCAGAGTCCTCAGACAGTGCTCAACACATTGTATATTTTCAAAACCTATTTGAAGATGAAAATGAGTAAGTGTGGGGACTAAATAAATTAGCCTTTTCTTTAAGGCTTTTTATCTTGTCTTATTTATAAAATTCTCTTCTATAAAAGTCTTAATTTCTTCTATATCTCTAATCCTTTACTTTGAATTATTTTTTAAAGGAAAATTTGCATATGGATTAAAAAATCAAATGGTGAGGATAGCGCTCTAATGCTGTTCATAGCATTCTTTAGTCCTACCTCCCTTATACTGAGTTATGCTTCCTAAAAGCAATCATTTTTATTTTATTTTTTAATTAATTAATTAATTTTGAGACAGAGCGTCACTCTGTCACCCAGGCTGGAGTGCAGTGGCACAATCTTGGCTCATTGCAACCTCTGCCTCCTGGGTTCAAACTATTCTCTTACCTCAGCCTCCCAAGTAGCTGGGATTTAGAGGCATGTGCCACCACACCTGGCTCATTTTTGTATTTTTAGTAGAGATGGGGCTTTGCCATGTTGTCCAGGCTGGTCTCAAACTCCCGACCTTCAGTGATCCACCTGCCTTGGCTTCCCAAAGTGCTGAGATTATAGGTGTGAGTCACAGCACCCAGCTGAGCAATCATTTTTAATGTTCACGTTTTTCTTACTATTATGACTACAGCCATTTGTTGCTTAACAGCAGGGAAACGTTTTGAGAAATACATCGTTAGGCGATACAGTTATTGTATCAACATCATAGAGTGTATTTACACAAACCTAGATGGAATAGCCTACTGCACACCGAGGCCATGTGGTATAGCCTATGGCTCCTAGGCTGCAAACCTGTACAGCATGTACAGTATTAAATACTGTAGGCAACTGTAACACAATTGTATACATATGTCTAAACATATCTAAACAGAAATGATACAGTAAAACTACATTTGCTAAAGGTAAAAACAAATGATTCGCCTGTATAGAGCACTTACTATGAATGGCGCTTGCAGTACTGAGTCAGTGAGTGAGTGGTGAGTGAATGTGAAGGCCTAGGACATTAGTGTACACTAGTGTAGAATTTTTAAACACTGTATCCTTAGGCTACACTAAATTAAAAAAATATTTTCTTTCTTCAATAATGAATCATCCTTAGCTTACAGTAACTCTTACTTTATAAACTTTTAATTTTTTTTAACTTTTTGACTCTTTTGTAACAATGCTTAGCTTAAAGGACATTTTACAGCTTATAAAATATTTTGTTTATATCTTTATTCTATAAGTTTTTGTCTATGTTTAAATTTTTTTCACATTTAAATTTTTTTTTGTTAAAAACTAAGACACAAGCACACACATTAGCCTGTGCCTACACAGAATCAGGATTATCGCTATCACCATCTTCCTCCTCCACATCTTGTCCCATGGAAAGTCTTCAGGGCGATAACATGTGGAGCCGTTATCTCCTACAGTAACAATGCCTTCTTCTGGAATACCTCCTGAAGGACCTGCCTGAGGATGTTTTACAGCTAACTTTGAAAAATCTAACTAGAAGTCATGCAGTCTAAAATAAAGATTAAAATTATAGTAGGGTAAATATATAAACCAGTAACATTTATTATCATTATCCAAGTATTATGTACTATACATAATTGTATGTGGTATACTTTTATATGACTGGCGATGCTGTAGGTTTGTTTATACCAGCATCACAACAAGCACATGAGTAATCTATTGCCCTATGATGTTACCATGGGTATGACGTCACTAGGCAATAGGAATTTTTCAGCTTCATTATAATCCTCTGGGATCACAATTCTGCATGCAGTCTGACATTGGCCAAAATGTCGTTACGTGATGCATGACTGTATATCCATACATCTGAATAATACCCTTATATTATTTTTGGTTCACCTTTTGTTTTTCCTTAATTCCATACTTGTTTTCTTCTGGCTTTAAGTGTTTTTTCAAATATTTATTTTCTTCCTCCCACTCTCAGTCCTATGATGTCCTCTTTGCAATACATTCCATACTTCACTGCACTCCACAGCACAGCGGCCATCTAGAGTTCTCTCTTCTTCTGATCAAAACTACATCTGTGTTTTTCTAAGACCTTCTGCACGGATTTCATTTGAGGAAATCACATCACTACTTTTCTAAGTTGGATCAGCTCCTAGGATTCTTGGTCTATTTCTTGTCTGTTTCCTCATTTTGCTATAGTATTTTCTCAAAGATTTTTCCAGGAGAGCATTTATACAGGTAGAATATTTGATTCCATGTATTATGGCTGCTTAGTTACTTCTGATGCATAGATTGGCTGGAAAACCGGATTGAAAATACTGAATGAAAATAATGCTCACCCAGAATTTTCAAAGGCTTTAGCTTTTTATCTTGTAGCCTCCATAAATGAAAATTTAAAAGCGGTCTCATTGTTTTGTGTTTTACTTTTTCTTTCAGAATATTCATCCAGGAAATCTTTCAGAATCTTCTCTTCATAGTGTTTGGCAGTTCTACAAAAATAGATCTAGACAATTCTCTATTTAAGCTCAACCTCCTTTGATCTCAAATAGGCTCATTTAACTTTGACAATACCTGTTTTTATCATGTCCGAAAATTTTCTGGATAGATACATACAAATCTCTTTATAGATTATTTCTTTCTTTTTCATCTCCCAGAAACTTGTAAAACTTGTAGGAATTTCTCGTTTGCTGTTATCTCCTTCCTGTTGTCTTTGAAAGTGAATCTGTGTTCAGTCATTTAGTAGTCTTTTAGTGAACACTGCAAGGGAAAGAAAATAGAAATGTGCTTACTCTTGAACTATTTTTGAATATTTTATTTAAAAATTTACATATATTTAGAGATTTAATTTATCTGTAACTTATTTTCATGGTATAAGAGACCAAGTTTATGTTATTATTTTCCAGTAGATTGATTATTGCTACAACACCGTGAGTTTGAAGTAGTTGTTCTCTGTATCTTCATTTGTCTGCTTCACACTCAGCTCAGTAAAGACTTTCTAAGTCTATTCAAGCATCCTATTCAAGATAGACTGTCTTTTCTATTTCATCATACTGGCTATTTTCTTCTGAGAACGTAGAGCAGTCTCTAACTGTCTTGATTACGTATATGTTTATTTTGTTTGTTTTCTGTTTCTTCCAACATAAAGTACATTCCTTGGTTACAGAGACTTTATTGGTATTTCATCTATTGCATGTAGAGTCTTCCATAACTTTATTTTACCACATATATACAACTAAATGAATATAAGAATATGTGTTTTGTATGTATATGGGTATCTATAGAAATATATACAGATACATATACAGTCGTCCCTTTGTATTCACAAGGGATTGATTCCAGGACTCCCGAGGATACCAAAATTCACTGATGTTCAAATCCCTTATATAAAATAAAGTCGTATTTCCATATAACCTACCCATATCTTCTCACATACCTTAAATAATCTCTAGATTACTGGTAATACCTAACACAAGGTAAATGCCATTTAAATAGTTGTTATACTCTATTGTTTAGGAAATAACGACAAGGAAATAAAGCCTTTACATATTCAGTACAGACACAACCATCCTCTTTTTCTGAATATTTTCAATGTCTGGTTTTTTGAATCCACAGATGCAGAACTTGACACAGATACAGAGGGCTAACTTTTATGTTTATGAAATACAATATGGGGGAACAAATATTCTGCTTTGTCTTATCTTAACAATCTGCACGTTTTCTGCTTCTATAAGAATGTTGAAAAAAATTTGTTGTTTGGTTTCCTCTTAGATTTTCAAAACTTGCTTTTTTAGTTGTTTTGGGGAATTAAACCTTGTTTTTTTGAAAGGCTTACGCATGCAGCTATTAGTATAATGAGATGTGTGTGTAAAGCTGCAGATTTAAGTTTATAATTTTAAGGTTAATTATTTTAAATGCTAATTAACAATATTGAACATCCCAGATTTAAAAAGGTGATTTATCAAAAATGTTTACATGGAATAAGAACAGGAGTTATAAGCTTCAGGAAAAGTCTTTGCTATACCTTTCACCTGATCTTTTCAAGGAAGACCTCTTTTCTCTGAGAGGAAATTGAAGTAATATCCAGACAAAGGCTCCACATGATCCCATCCCAAAGAGACAGTGATACCCTAAATAAAATCAAGGGTGATTTCATTGCTCTCTGGAATTACACAAAAGTTTGAAGAGTTGAAGAATCACCACCTTTGTCAGATAGCATCATTGAAACATTTCCTCATTTAAACTATCCTCTTGAAGACCCGACTTCTATAATATCCATAAAAATAATAAATGTTATGGTTTATTGAAAATTTACTGACTTCCATATCAACCTGTTTTATTATTATGCAGAAACTTCTTGGTAAAAAATACTTTTTATTACCCTGATATTTAAGTGGCTTAAAACAACAATAAATACCTATTAGCCTCAAAGTTTCTGTGAGTCAGGAATTCAGGAGCTGCTTAAGTAGGTGTCCTAGCTCCGAATCTTTCATGAGGTTTATGTCAAGATCTCAGTCAAGTCAGAGGAAGGCTTGACTGGGATAGAGAAGCTGATTCCAAGATGGCTCAGTGAAATGGGCAGGAAGTTGATGAAGCCTACTGGTAGAAGCCCTTGGTTTCTCCCTTGTAGCTTCTTGAGTGTTCTCACAACATGATGATTAGCTTCCCAGAGTGAGTGATCCAAAAGAGTGCAAGATGGAAGTTGCAATGCATTTTATGACCTAACCACAAAATTCATGCACAATCAAGTCACTTTACCCAGCCAAATTTCAAGAGGAGGGAAACTGAACAGCACTCTTTGAAGAGAGGAGTGCAAAAAAATTTCAGAAACAATTTTAAAGCCACCACACTCATCCTAACACAGGAGCTAGAAAGAAATTATTTAGGCAAATAGAGAGGGTAAAGGAGTCCTCAGCACGGCTTCCCTTTTAGCAAAAAGCAGCTCCCAAATCATTTCTTTTTTAACAAAGAGCAGCCTGAAAAATCGAACTGCAAACATAGATAAGCAAGCTGGAAGCTTGCACAGGGGAATGCCGACAGCTGTGCCAATAGAAAAGCCTATCTGGAAGCCAGGTATGTTCAACACGGAGGCTCCATCTTCACTTTTCTTTGTCACTACGTGTACAGTAAAGAACCAGGCAACATGGCACCAGCCAAGTAGAGAATCCATCTGCATAATAAAGATTAGGGTGGGGTGGCCAGCTTCTTCACACCCTATGCAAATGGCACACCTGGTCTGACCAATCTTTCATGCCCTATGTAAATCAAACACCACCCCATCAAGCTCATTTATAAAACCTTCTGAATTTCACTGTAGAAGAAGTAACACATTTTCTCCAGGACCACACGTTCTGTGCAGAGAGCTATTCTCTTTCTTTCGCCTATTAAATTTCCAGTCTTAACATCACTGTGGTGTATCCATGTCCTAGTTTTCTGTGGCCATGGGACAACAAACCGTGAGTGTTATCCCAGATGAATGACACTACTTCAATCCTGAGGACATTCTTCTCCTTCACATCCAGTACCAAACCACCACCGAATTCTGTGGATTTTATTAATTATATATCTCTTAGGTTGTTCCACTCTTCTCCACCCCTACTGCTATTAAAATTACCAAGACTACCCTCAACTCTCTTCCTGACCACTAGAATTGTCTCTTAATGGGGCTATGAAGATACATGTCCATAATATGATCTGTAAGGCACTACATGATCAGGTACTTGTAGGGCTCTCCAGCCTCATTTGTTATTAGGTTGATGCTCTCTTTCTCTCTTCCAGCCATGCTGATATTCTTCTAGTCTCTTGTATTTTCTATACTCTTTCCCACCACAGGTTCTAGGAAACTTTCTCTTTTTACCTGTCTGTTTAACATTTTCCTGCCTGAAACTCTGGAGCACTATTTCAGAAGTCCTTCATCCTATAAATTTTCACTGAGTTTTACATAAACTGATATATTTCTTTTGAATTATTCAAAATCTTGCTTAGAATACCAAAACCAAAACCAAACTATTAAATACAAAACAATATAAACCCCAGACTACTTTCAATATCCATTCAGTGGTTGGGCTATAAAAAACCAAATGTCATGAATGAGAAATTATTTAAGGAAAACTAGTAGACAAGTCTGTCAGTCAAGTGTCCTACAACTACACGTTTGCAAAGTGATTTTGAACCTCTCTTGCTAAAGCAATTTCAACCAGGAGTTGAATTCATGAACTGGGATGAATCAATCAGATTCTTAATTTTATGGTGCTCAGTCTTTGCTGAAGTTTGTCTGTTTTTTCTACATTTGAGTCTCATAAGATACTACTGTCACCATTCAAGGCTCTTTTACATAAACTAGGTTGAGTGGATTTCTCTTCATTTCAATTAAAAATATCCCTGACCAAAAGAGTCACGGTATCCAATGAAAGAGCCAAATTTCAGCATAAGATCTTGGCAGTTTTCTAAACATATGTGTATGTCACATCACCTGTTTTACTAAACTTATCTGTGAAAAATGTGTACTGGTAAAATATCTGGCTTGCCCAAGGCCAAACAACTAGTTAATGACAGAAAAGAATAACATACAAGCTTCCTGGCTATCCATCTGGAGCCTCATCCATTGTATCATGATACCTTCCATTTTATTATCTTGAGCATGGCACAATAGGAGCTATTAAGTCTTCTCTAAGTAATTTTCAATGTATTCTGAAGCACTTAATTAGTTTCCTTTAAAATAAGTCATTAAGAAGCTACAAATCAGTGAGTTAATTAGCTGCATTATGGTCTTTTAGCCCTTTCATTTGAAATAAGCTGATGCCAAATCTATAAAGAAATAAACTATTACCCACGAGAAGAGACAGTTTTCAGGAAGTTATAACAATTACCATGAATTTCAAGTTTAGCAATTTCAAAGCTTAGTCAAAATGAATGAGTGCATGATGAAAATAAATCTTATATATAAAACCAACGAATTGTATAAAGATTAGATTTGAGAAATCTCAAATAATTACACTAATTTTTGTCATATATTTCACTATTGAATGGAGTCCTCCTTCTTCACCCCATCCCCACCATAACCCATGTTAACTCTTCACACTCAAATATCCTATGTTCATGTACAAATGATATATAATTTATCGGTGGCAACTGGCAAGCACTGAATATAGATACCCCTAATAAGCACTAATTTATGTATGTCCTGAATGTAACACTACTGCAATATCAAGCCTGGTTGAAAAGATACCAACAGCATTTCAATTCACAACTTTGGTTTCATCTTTAAATGACAATTTTCAGACTATGGTTTTGATGACTCAAGTTTCTCTTTTAGATTTCTACATCTTGATTTTTATCTACTTCTAAATCTTTGTTCTATAATCCCATTACCAAACGCCAGGGGTTCAGTTTAGGTCCCATTGCTCACCTCACAGAAAGCCAATCACTGAGACAATGAGTATTGCCAGGAAAGGAAGTCTTTATTTGGGTGATGTTAGCCAGGAGACAGGAGATTAGTTTCAACTCCTCTGCAGTTGACTAACATTGGAGGTCTATATAATAGGGAAGGAATGTAACTATGCACAAAAAAAAAAAAAAAAAAAAAAAACAAGAATTAGGGAGGGGTAAAGAAGAGGAGTTGATCAACAGAAAGCATGTAGTCAGTTGGACAATCATGATAGAGGAAGATTTTGTTGTCTCATTATCTGGATGTAGTGATCTGGTACATTTCAGTTCCTTGATACTATCTGGGAGAACTGATGGCAGGTTTTCTGAGAAAGGAACGCAGATGAGACAAACGTGAGTTTCAAGTTTTAAGACCAGGAGGAACAATTTCTATGCTTATTCAAAAAAATGTAAACATCAGCTCTATGGGAGAATTGGGCCAATTTCAATATTTTTTTTTTATTATTCATCAGCATCACTCCTAACTTGGGCACAAGGATGAGAAATGAGAAAGGTTAGACCTTCTCTAGTGTCTAACATGTACTCAAAGCATGACTACTGGTTGGTTTGGAGGATCAAATTCTGAGGCTTGACTTCCCCCTCATTATATTCAGTTGATTCATTTCAAAAATATTTATTGAGTTACTCTAGATACTTTGGATTACTTTTAGGGCTATTTAAACAAATGAAACAGTGACAATTTTTGCTTAAATAGTAGACCCTACAAAGGAGGCAGATAGACATATATCAATCCTGTAAAAATTGACAGTTACAATTGCACAAGTGCTACCAAGGAAAGACAGACTTGAGACACATTTTAGCAGTATTTTCTAAAATCAGAGAGAATACTTAAGGCTTCCTGGGGAAATTATGCTTAAATCTGGATCATAATGATAAGTAAGAGTTAATGAGATGAATACAGGACCAATGAGCACTTTAGGCAAAGGTAATCACTAGTAGTAAGTTGGAATAGACCAGTCAAAGAGAACATGGTAAGGTGTGGTTGAATTATGGATAAAATTAGATGGTAAGGCCAACAGGATGGATATGATACTTAAAAGTTAAAAGTGGAGTCAGTAATTAGCAAAGATTTTCATCTTGAGAATTGGAAGAATAGAGTTGCTATTAACCAACTTTGAAAGGAATGCAGAAAGAGCAAACTTGTGTGGAAATGACAAGAGTTTGATTTGGATGTAATGTCAGATATCCAAGTGGAGATGACAAGTAGGCAGTTGGACCCAGTAGTTTGTAGTGCAGGGGAATTCATAGCTCGAGATATAAACTGAAATTTCTCAATGTACTCTATACTATGTCTGAAACTATTAGACTGGATAATATCACCAAGGGATGTGTCATTAGAGAAAAAAAGTCTCAATATGAATTAATTGGATTTAGCTCTGTGGAGGATATTAGGATCTTGACAAGAGCATTTTATTGATGGAGTGGTGAAAGAGGCTGGTGTGGATTCAAGAGTAAATACAGATGTTGCTCAACTTATGATGGGGTTACATCTTGATAAACTCATCATAAGTTGAAAATATCCTGAGTTGAAAATATATTTAGTATACCTAAGCTACTGCACATCATAGTTTAGCCGACTCTACCTTAAACATGCTCAGTACACTTACATTATTAGCCTACAGTTGGACAAAATCATCTAATACAACGTCTATTTTATAATGAAATGTTGAATTTCTCATGTAATGTACTGAAAACTGTACTGAGAGTAAAAAACAGTGTAATCTGTATTATTTTAAGCCAGCCATTGCCAGTTTTTTAACAACAACAACAACAACAAACAAATGGCAGCCCAAGCCATCAGAAAGTCAAAAAATAGTAAGTTGATCATCATAAGGCAGGCATAAGCATCAGATTCCACAACGGAAAGTCAAAAAATAGTAAGTCAAATCATCATAAGCCAAGCACTGTCTATATACAGAGAGGAATTAGACATTGTGAGTATGTGTAATTAAAGTTGTGCTTTTAAGAGAAAGGGGCAGGTGGCTGAGACAAGTGATAGAGTAAAGAAAGTTTTTTTTGGGGGGGGTTGGTTTTAATAATACAAATAAAAGCATGGTTTGAATGCTTATAGGAATGACTCTGTAGAGAGGGTGGTGTTTATTGGAAAATAAATGAAATCAGGAGAGGCAGTGTGATTGAAAGGAAGTGTTAAATCCATTTGAAAGTGTGCTACACAAACTGAAAAGGAGACAGAATGTCTGGTGTAGAAATCAGCAAAACCTCACTTTCCTGAATTAATTAGCCAGTGCACTACATTGAGTTATGTCTATTAATTACAAAAATTAATTATAAAAAAGTAGCTAAAATTAATCTTCTTAAAGTCCATATAAAATCTATGAAAAATTTTAAATTACTATCAATTGCACTTATAATTTTTCTTTTTGCATGTTTACTATGATGTATCAAGTCTATTCTCTATTTTTCATTTTATCATCTTTCCATACTGCCTTCTATACATTTTCTTCTGGTTTGCTTTCCAAACAAGTAATTCTCTTTTTAGCTATGCCTAATCTGCTGTTAAGATAATTGAGTTCTTAATTTTATTTCATTTTTAAATTATGGAATTGCCATTTAGTTATTAATTATAATAGATTTCCATGCTGAAATTCTCAGTTGTTTTATTTTTTATCTACTTAAACCTATAAAGCTTAATCACTGTGACAAATTCATCATCTGAATCTTTGGTTTATCTATTTCTATTTCACATTTGTCTTGAGTTTAAGATCTTAAAGTTAATTCTCTTTTACTTTTTTTCCTGCTTATTTATATTACATCCCAGATGTTGTACATGTGAATCAGATAAAATTTGAGGTTTAGAGTGATACATTCTTCCTCCCAAAATGATGTATTTAATATGTTTGCATTTATTTAGAGAGGTAAGTTGCTAGCAACCTGGGGTTATTATTGCATTCCAGCTTTCAAAATTGAGAGGATTTCGAGTAATACTTATCTTCCTTCTAAGGTTCTGTATTTCTGGGTCATTCTTACTAAAGTTGAATGCTTAAAAGTTGTAATTCTTTGAGATCTCTAACTCATGTGAGTTCGCCATTTTGGTGAATCCTAGAATGCAATTTTTGTCTTACTAAATCCATAAAGTTTTCAAAACTGGTGTTCAGGTTGTTAGCCTCTCAGTTACGACTTACGGAATTTATTGCCACCCCAAAGGGACATGCATCTCCAAATATAGGGATTGCCTTCGAATTTCTTTTTACCTAGGTCTTAATCATGTCGTTTTTCATTGGTGTTTTTAGCACTGCCATGGCACTTTTTAAAAAACCTTTTCTAGTTGCTTTAAGCAGAAGCTTTGGTTTGTTTTAAAATGTAGGCTTTTACTTTCAATATTTGAGTGGCCTAGAAAAATTGCTAACTTTTCTATATACCTTTGTTTCTTCATCCGTAATCTATAGGTAATTATGACTAATAACATTATTATGATAATTAAATGATATGTATATTAATCCTGTGCCTAAGATATCAGGAAGCAGCTATCATTTATCTTCGAAAAATTAAAATTCCTAAGTCCTTATTCAACTGCAGGTAGAAATGAGGTCACTTCAAAATAATAATCATATTTCACTGGCACATTGCTGACAGTGACAAGAATCAAGATCCTAGTAGCCCATTGAGTTTTAGCTATTTCTTTGTCTCCAGAGGTGTTTTAAAAGTCTTTTTTTTTTTTTTCTTTTTTCAGACAGTGTCTCACTCTGTCGCCCAGGCTGGAGTGCAGTGGTACTATCTTGGCTCACTGCAAGCTCCACCCCCTGGGTTCACGCCATTCTGCCTCAGCCTCCCCAGTAGCTGGGACTACAGGCACCCGCCACCACACCCGGCTAATTTTTTGTATTTTTAGTAGAGACGGGGTTTCACCGTGTTAGCCAGGATGGTCTCCATCTACTGAGCTTGTGATCCACCCGCCTTGGCCTCCCAAAGTGCTGGGATTACAGGCATGAGCCACTGCACCCAGCCTTAAAAGTCTTTTAAATATTCTTCCATGCTGGCCTTCTTTTTAAATTATTAATGTCCAAACATTAACTTAAGGCCTACTTCACTGGCAGTGTCTTCACTGCAATGATTCTTTTTCTTAGCCACTATGATTTAGTTTGAAATACTCGAAACATCACATATTCCCAGATGACCAAGTTTCTCTTTAGTTCTCCCTATGCTGAAGCATAGGGAGATGGGTAAAACGCTCATGTCTTTCATTCTGTATCGTATTTCTCAAACTGTGGCTAGAAATATCAATTGCTTATGTTACTTACAAATTAGAAAAGCCCAAATACTAAATTTTGTTTCACAAGGGCCCATAACTCTACAGGACTGGCTCATGGAGGTAGTGAATACATAGTAAACTCTCTTTCTCCATCATCCCCCAAACCTTCCTTGCTTCAGGAGCCTAGGCACTGATTTGTTCCCCAAGGGTCATTCTTCCCTCTGCGCAAATAACTTTTGAAAATAGATACATGGAACATTGTGGCCCCATGTCTCAAGGTCTGTCTCAAACCCACGTTATGTTTCTCACCTTCAACTTTCGTATTTTCTCTCAAAATTTCAAGGTGTATTTAGCAGGGATACTTATTGGCAATTATATTAAAAGTCATCATAAAAGCATCTGTGTTTATTGGCTATTTTCATCCTCCAAAAGTGAGTGAATATATTTTACTCCCCTATCATTTTTTTTTTTTTTTTTGAGATAGGATCTCACTCTGTTGCCCAAGATGGAGTGCAGCGACACAGTCATGGCTCACTGCAGCTTTGTCCACCAGGGATCAGGCAATTCTCCTGCCTCAGAGTAGCTGGGACTAGAGGCGTTTTCTATCTCTTCAGCTAATTTTTGATTTTTTTTGTAGAGAAGAGATCTCGCTATGTTGCTCAGGCTGGTCTCAAACTCCTGGACTCAGGTCATCCTCCCACCTTGGCCTCCCAGTGCTGGGATTACAGGTGTGAGCCAATGCGCCCAGCTATTACTCTCTTATCTTATTGGATATTGTTGTTAAATTTCGATGTTCTGTTTCAATACTTGAATGAATTGGTTTCTGCCAACATTTATGAAATTAAAGTTTCTGAACTTTCAAGTAGCATGTCTTTATATAAATAAGAATATATAAAATACCTGAGTTAAAAAAATTCATTGAAGGGAATGTGTATGAGCCCACACAGAGTTTCCAAGAAAAGTTAATAGTAAATGAAATACTTGGTGCAGCACAGAAAAGAAGAGTGAAGTGTGGGAGGCAAGCTAATTACCACAGATTTTGAGGAGATTCATAAATAAAAGACTATTCGAAAAAGTTAAAGCTGCTTCCTTCCAAAGTACTGATCATAGCTAATTTGCTAACAATCTTAGTAACTTGCTATAAATACGTCAGCTCTGTTGAAACTAGGAGGTTTAGACAAAATAGAAATGGCTTTGATGGTAAAGTTTCTTATCCAAAATTCATTCTAAATTAATATTGGGTTTCTTTTCACTGTCTCTTCCTACCCTGAGTTTTAAAAAACTTAAAAAAAGTTTTCGAATACGTGTGTACAAATGATGTGGGATATTTAAAACTTAGAGTAGGATGCCAAATTGGTTATATGGAGCCTCATACTATGTATTTATTACTGTGAGTTCCCTTAAATGACTAGTTTTCTAAGGGCTGTCTGCTAATGTTCACATGGTACAAGGCTCAGATATTACTGTAATAAGAAGAAAGTTTTAGGAGAAATATATTAGAGTAAGAATTTAGCTGATAGGAAGTCTTTCTGTAAGCAAAGCCTCCACCCCTTTCAGAAAAGGAAGGGGCCGGGTGCAGTGGCTTATGCTTGTAATCCCAGCAATTTGGGAGGCTGAGAAGGGTGGATCACGAAATCAAGAGATCGAGACCATCCTGGCCAATGTGGAGAAACCCCGTCTCTACTGAAAGTACAAAAATTAGCTGGGCGTGGTGGCATATGCCTATAGTCCCAGCTACTCTGGGGGGTGAGGCAGGAGAATCGCTTGAACCCAGGAGGTGGAGGTTGCAGTCAGCCAAGATCACGCCTCTGCCCTCCAGCCTGGTGACAAAGCGAGACTCTGTCTAAAAAAAAAAAAAAGAAAAGAAAAGAAAAGAAAGGGATAGACTATGTAAAAATGCTTTTTAGCCAATAACTCATTGTAAATTTGCCAACAATAAATTCTTTTGTGTAAAAAATATGAATCTTTAAAAGTAAAATCAATTGCCCATAAGCAATGGAATGAGTCTGTATCATTGAAGGAAACATCAGTAGTACTTCAGTCCTTTCAGGCTGCAAAAACAAAATACTATAAACTGGATGGCTTATACACAACACAATTTATTTCTCCTGGTTCTTGAGGCTGGGAAGTCTAAGATCAGAGCACCAGCAAATTGTCTGGTTTTGGGCCTGCTTCCTGGTACATTGACCACTCTCTTTTCACTGTAACCTCACATGGTGGAAGGGGCAAGGAAAATCTCTGGGGCCTCTTTCATAAATGCACTAATCTCATTTGGAGCCCTTATCACCTAATCTCCTCCCAAGGGTCCCCACTCCTGTTACCATCAACTTAGGGTTTAGAATTTTAACATATGACTTTTGGGGAGTCCAAAATTCATGGCATTGAGACCATAGCAACTCATAAAGAAAATGGAAATATTAATCTTTTCAGAATTTTCTCATTTTATAGGCGTCAGTCTGTAGAGTTTGGTTTTGATTCCTGTTACAAAACATAAGGATTTTGCTCACACCATATTAAGAAGGGAACCAACGGATCATTCACTTCATTATCTTCTCATTTTTCTGCTCCTGGTCACTTCATAAGGAGACCACACAGAGTAATCGGCTGAACTGTGAACACTTTAAAGATTCAGATTTGTGTTTTATATACTTTACTGTTTGTAGCACAGTGCTTTGCATCTAACAAATTACATAAGAACTCAAAAATCATTTTTGCAATATATACCATATATTTGATTATATTATGGTATAAGAAAGGATACTTTTACATAATAAATAAATACACTATAATTTTATTAGTAGTAAACTTTTCTCCATTTATAAAAGGCTTATAAAAGTTTGTGTATCGTACTTTAAAAACAGTTTATCATCTCTTACATATTCTTCCTCCATCCCAGCCCAATGTATATTTCATGTATAGTTCTCAATACATTTATCAAATTATATCTGTGCTTTTATTAATTTTAAGTGCCATGTCAAAAGAACCATAATTTCGTGTTTAATTCACATTTATGGTAAAATATATTTTTAATTTCCAGTATTAAAGAATAGAAAAAAATAATGGGACATTTGACTATAAAATATATAACTGTTTTTAGAGAAAGCAGATAATTTTAGTAGATTTTCTGCAACCAGATGAAATACTTCACATCTTTCTACAGGTATTTACCAAAGATATATCTTCCATCTTGGTCTATGTTAGTGATAAAAGGTAGTATGTTTTCCTTCCTCCAGCTTAATTTAATTATTAATTGCATAAACAAGGAAAATTTATACATTAGCAGAAACTATTTTAACAACATGTTGATCTTTAAAAAGTTAAACACTGAGGTTATGTATATATACAATATAAATATATATGATTATTTATTTATTTATAATTTTTTTCTCTTTGAGACTATTCTAGGCATGATGCCAGGCTCTTTGCAACATGTCAATAATGGCTGTTAAATAAATAAATGAATGAGCTACTACTCATAAAACTCTTGTCCTCTATTAAATGGATTTGTATATATTCCCACCCCTGGTGAATTAGTCATGATTTTTACATAATATACTTGGAAGCAAATATTTTTGGCAATGAAAGTATATTTCAAATAGAATTTTTACACAACTAATATCAGATCAAATTTCAGGAAAGCAGTTATTGCAGTAGCTCAATTATTGTTTTTTGAATACATCAAAAGAAATGAAATAAGATTTAAAATATTAATAACAATTTTTAACCTTCAAAAACATTAAGAATGAGTTTGTCATATTTTAAAAAAACTATATTGCTTTTTAAATTTAGTTATTCAAAATGGATAATTGGGTGCTGAGAGTGCTTGCTAATAGGGTTTGAAATATTCAACCAGGAATTTGGGACAATACAATTATAGTGAGCATAGTATGTGGTGTGTATGTGTGTGTGTGTGTGTGTGTGCATAAAATTGTGTTGTATTTTGATTAACGCTGTTACCTTCCTATAAATGTCCAGAATTCTAGGAGTTCTTAAGCAACATGATCATATACTACAGAAAATGCAAGCATCACATGGCACTTAACATGCCAGTCCCTACCACTACTTGTATTTGGAGTAATATTTTTTTAAAAAGTATACAGAGATGACATCTCTACATCCACTACTGGAGAATTTTTAATACCTTATTTCTCATATTGGTTCAAATATCAAACTATTATAATAGGTGGTTTCAATGGATAAGTGATTGCTTAGTATGAGATGAGAAAAATGTGATTTTTTGATTTTCTTATTCTATTTTAATATTAACGTTCAATTGTAACATTTGGAAAAATATTTTAGAAATGAGTTAATGAAAACTAGAAAAAGACAGACTTTTGCAAGATATGATTTGTATGAATGACCAATTTAGCATTGGTCTGCCTAGATAAATAAAATTACTTTTTTGTCAAAGTTGTTGGTAGATAGTGAAAATCTTAAATCTAAAATTAATGAAGATTTAATCTTAATTAAATCTTAGTCTTTTATTTTTTCTTTATTGTGCTAATACTTGCTATATCTGAAAATATATATGAAAAGATAGATGATAGATAAATAGATGATAGATAGATAGAATTATTTATTACTGCCACAAGAATAACAGTCACTTAGAATATTTACTCTACAGTGTTTGGACGTGTATTATAGGAAAATCCTAAAGACAGACTTTGCATCCTTTCTTTTAAAAGCAAATCTTGGCCAGGTGCAGTGGCTCATGCCTGTAATTCCAGTGCTTTGGCAGGCCAAGGTAGGAGGATTGTTTGAGTCCAGGAGCTGGAGACCAGCCTGGACAACATAGTGAGACCCCATTAGGAGGCTGACACAGGAGTATCACTTAAGCCCAGAAGTTCAACGTTGCAGGGAGCTGTGATCATGCTGCTGCACTCCAGCCTAGGCAACAGAGCAAGACCCTGTCTCTAAATATAAATAAATAAATGTAAATTTTGACATCACTTATGAAAAAAGATATTTTTTGAAAGACCTACAAAATAATATCATGATATGCAGTTGATACCATGGGAGTAAATAAAATTATTCACAAAGAGAGCAATGGAAGAGCTCCAGAATGGAGCTGTGAGGGACATGGTTATTTAAAGCAAAGATATAGTAAAACAATATAAAAAGAAGTCTAGGAAGGCATTATTACAGAGTGACATCAGCAAAAATAGTAGAGTAAGAAACACATAGTAGAGTAAGGACCTCCATAAATTCTCTTCTTTATGAAAGCAACAAGAAAACTGGCAAAAAAAAATTGTGAGAATCAACTTTTTCAAAAGTCTGACAATTAGTCAGAGGCTTGTAGTGATTCCTGAAGTTGTATATTGAAGAAAAACATTTTTCTCTTAGTAAAAACAGTGGGATTTGTGGCATTATAATTTCCTCAATTTCCCACCCCCTCTCTTCAGCTCCGTGGTGACAATGTAAACCAATAGCCCCAAATTACAGGAAAAGTCCACAATCTGGCAGCCACCAGAGGGGACACCGTGGAGTCTGAACTCCTTTAAGGCCTTATTCTTTAAGAATGATCATTATTTAACTTGTCTGCAGGTTTTCTGGAAGACCCCATTTGCAAATCTATTTTTCTGTGACCTAACTTGGAGTTCACCCACCGCCAAAAGCCTTTCTCCTGAAGAAGTTTATTTAAAACATTTAGAGTCATTTTTTTAACCTCACAGGTGCCTAAGGCAATCAGTAATAGTGTGGGCACACAATATACTTAACAAAAATTTTAAATGGAAAAGCATTGGAATGATATATCCATATGGGTTTGGAAAAACTGCATATATTCCTGGTTATCTGGAAGGCCACACATATGGGCTGAATATTTTTCTCCCAACACGCCTATGTTGAAGTCCTACCTGCCAGTACCTCCAGACATGACTTTATTTGGAGGTAAGGTTTGTTACCTTACCAAGAGGTAATTAAGGTAAAACAATATGCCCTAATCCAATATACCTCGTGTGCTTATAAGAAGCTAGAGCGGACATACATAAAGAAAAGATCATACAAAAAAACAAGCCAACAAGGGAGGGCCTCAGAGGAAACCAACCCTGCTGACAACTTGATCTTGGACTTTAGAATTGTGGGAAAGTTAATTTCTGTTGCATTAGCCACCTGTTCGTGATACTATGTCATGGCAGCCCTAGCAAAGTAATACACCCAGGGTTGTGCGCATGCTCAGGAAAGACCTGAAAAGACCCTTAGCGCTCAACTCTGGCTGACTTTTAGGCCTCACACAAGTGAAAGTCAAGTCTAGAGTAATCAGCTACCTGCCATAGTGTTGAAAGTATGACCCCATGACACAGAACCCCCAGCAAATACTGAGTGACTTATTGGTTCTAGAAATTAATAAAATCCATGTTCAATTAGTAGCTGATCTCTAAGCTAACCAAGTAGATATTCTAATGGTCACATATTATAAAGAAAGTAGACTTTACAGAATTAGTTCAGAAAAGTCCATTTAAAAAACAGCAACAACACCAAACTCTGGGGAGAAAAGACAATATGATTTCCATAGTCACCACAGTATATTACTTAAAATGTCCAGTTTTCAATAAAATTTATAAGTTTCTCAAAGAAACAAAAATATATGGACCAAACACAGGAAAAATACAGTCAATAGAAGCATGCTTAGGGAAGCAAAGACATTGCAATTACGAGACAAAGACTTGAACTATTTTATGCACATTTAAAGAATTAAAGGAAACCATGTACAAAGAGCTAAAAAGAAAGTATGATAGTGTCCCACCAAAAAGGAAATAATAAGGTGATAGAGATTATAAAAAAAAGAACCAAAGAGTAATTCTGGGGTTGAAAAGCAGCATGACAGAAATGAAAAATTCAATAGAATGTTAGTATTAGTTTCCTATGGCAACTGTAGCAAATTACCACAAAGAACAGAAATCTATTCTTTAACAGTTCTGCTGGCCAGAAGTCTGGAATCAGTCCACTGAGTCAAAATCAAGGTATGAGTAGGTCCGTGCTACCTCCAGAAACTCTGGGCAAGATTCCATTCCTTTTCTCTTCCAGCTTCTGGTGGCTGCCAGCATTCCTTTGCTGTGGCCACGTCACCCCAATTCCTGTCTCCATGGTCACATTGCCTTCCCTCTTCTGTCTCTCATCAAATATAATTCTGCCTCCTTTTTATAAGGATAAATATCCTTATAAGGATGCTGTTGTATGTATCTTTATACATACATATATCCTTATATGTTGTTGCATATAGAACTGCCCATGATAATCTAGGATAATTTTCCCACATTCAGTGCACAATGTGAAGGATTGTGGTTCAGTATACATAGTCATCTAGTATTTTTTTTTGAGACGGAGTCTCGCTCTGTCGCCCAGGCTGGAGTGCAGTCTCGTGATCTCCGCTCACTGCACGCCCCGCCTCCCAGGTTCACGCCATTCTCCTGCCTCAGCCTTCCCAGTAGCTGGGACTACAGGAGCCCGCCACCACGCCCGGCTAATTTTTTTTTTTTTTTTTTTTTTTTTGTATTTTTTAGTAGAGACCGGGTTTCACCGTGTTAGCGAGAATGGTCTCGATCTCCTTACCTCGTGATCCACCCGCCTCGGCCTCCCAAAGTGCTGGGATTACAGGCATGAGCCACCGCACCCGGCCGTCATCTGGTATTTTTAAAAGAGAAGGAGGCAGAGTATTATTGGTTCAGATCAAGATAAATTGGTACATTTGTTGGTAGGAAGAGGTAGAAGTTTATTTTCTGATAATTGAAAGGAGAGATTTTGCAAGGGAAATAAAGAGAATGGTTTAGAAGCAGCAGCATGTAGCTACAAAATCTCCAACGATGCTTTTCCACACTATTCTTGAACCATGGAATATAAACAAATGCTTCTTAATAGGACAGGAAAAAGTTACTTAAAACCAGATGGTAGAAGAAAGCTCTAGAGTCATTGAGAAGATAGGTTTTAAAAAACATATTCTTTATTATTATAATGATTTTTGTATTAGAATAAACTTCCCAGTGATCACAATGACAGTTTGGTTGAGCAATAATAATCAGAGATAAAGGATCATGAAGTCATATGGAGCCAACAGAATAGGGAGAAAAAACGCTTCCATTCTGGAAGAAAGCAAGAATGACAGAATGAGAGTCACTGGGGAAACAAGTGACTCAGAGTGCCCAGAACCAGACAGAACCTCTAGAACATGGCAATCGCTAATAGATACTGTTATTTGTGATTCTGTGCTTACAGAAATCTCATTCTCATATTATCACCAAGATTGATGAGATTTTAAAACTGTGCCCATGAATCACTGCATATATCCCTGTGGTAAACAACTTAATGGTGATGGCTCTAAGCCCCAATTTTACTTCTCACTAAAATCCTGGCAGGAGAAATCTAAGGAATTTACTAATTGATCTTGTTATGATCATATGGTGACCCAAATGGTTTGATTTGGCAATGTCCTGAGTTGAATGACAGAGCTAGGAGCATGTGATGACTGATGATCTTCAGGAAGTGACATCAGCTTGAACACATCAGTTGCAGTTTCACTTTCCTGAGCAAAACTCTGTGGATAAAAAGAATCATTTGATCTTAACAAGCAGGCCCCAGCTTCTGTTGGGGAAGGCTAGGTAAGTGAAGAGCTGGACAGGGAAGCAGCCTACACTGAGTTTCTAGGATAAGTGGCTGGACACAAAGGAAAAAAACTGGATGAAAAGAACAGAGGAACACACTATCTTTCCTGGACACAGGTTCTACTAATATAATATCCAGGTGCACATGGTACATTTATGGCAATTTCTCAATCTTGACACACAAATTTTAGATCTGAACAAAAGGTATTGTAGACTAATGACATGTAGGTGAAAGCAGAATAAATTCAACTTGGTGTGTTACTAATTCAGGAAGTACTCTAATTGAAGGAAAAAAACATTGTTTAACTTATTAGACAGAAGTTTTTACTGCTAAGAAAAATTCACAAAACCTGAAAGGTGATGTTTTCCCTCAATAAAAGCAATAAGATTGTAGTTCACAGTTGAATTTTCATATTTTCTTACACCTAAGGCAATAAGGATACATTTGGTTAAAAATTGCTATCAGAAATAAGGCTTTTGTAAACACAGATTTGAAAGCTTAATATTTTGGAAGTGGCCTTTGTTTTCAGGTTTAATACAAAAGAATGCCACCTCTGACAATTGGACTGAATAAATATGAACCCTTACAAGTATTGACTATAAATCTATAAATGTCTATCTTATTATAATCTTCACTGTATGATATCTAAAGTTTTATGTTTTGTTGCCAAAGATATTTAGCTCAGCATTTCTACTTTATATTTTTAGGTAACGATTATTAGAAATACTTCTCTTTGTAAAGTCTGTATTTTTGTTCTTATTTGTAGTTTGGTTGCCACAAAGGAAACAGATAGTGCAAGATCTCGAAGTGCTCCAATGTCACCTTCTGATTTTCTGGATAAATTAATGGGCAGGACATCAGGATATGATGCAAGAATCAGACCCAATTTTAAAGGTAATTGTTCTGTTTGCTACTTTATATTTGTGTTTTGAATATACTTCAACAAGGTACAATTTTAAATTGATTCCGCCAGAAATTCTAATGCTTATCTTCAACAATCTTCCAAATACTGTATTAGTCACAGAGGTGTCTTGAAAAAGAAATCCATTCCCATGTTCTCAGTTATCATAATTTGCCATCTTTGGCCCAGCTATGTTTTTTTTTCTTTCTCTAACTGTTATAATACTTCTTGTCTTGACCATTGATTTTAGGAATATACAAGAATGTACGTATCTTTTATTTCATTATTCTATCAGTCATCTAACTGGAATGAAAGCTTCTTTAATTGCTAGTGATAAACTTTCCCATCTTTTTAATCTGCCACTTTACAACTCTCTATATTGTGGGGAATCTAACCACTGTTGAATTTAACTATTGAGAAATAGGCTGGATTGCTAACTGACAGCCTTTGAAATGTATAAGACATTATTCCACCTACCAAATGTTTTACCCGAATTTCTAGGAAAGAATGTAATAGTCAATTATTTAAGAGTACCATTTTTTATTCTTCTGTTTAATATAGTTGTAAGTAACATGTTTATATAAGGATCTGTAACTTATCCAGAACCACAATATATCCTGTAATTTCACTTTAATGGTAAAATATTAGAAAGCTGCTTCCAGATCCCAACTTATTTAACATGTTCTTGAATATTACTTTACCCAATAAAGAAAATAAACAAAGTTAAAGAACATACACTTTTTTCATGGGATTCAGTTAAGCAGTTTCATTGCTAAAGTTTAAAAATGTGTTGCCTATAATTACCATTTTTCCTTGAATTTGTCCTTATGGAAGAAAAAAAGAAATCCTTAGCAGTGGGTGAAATAGTTAACTAGAATGGAGTAAAAAATATCAAGATTGGGTAGCAGGAACAAAAGAAGTAAAACTCACTGATAATATCTGAGTAGAAAATTATGAAAGGCTTCAATTTTTTTTTTTTTTTTTTTGAGACGAAGTCTCGCTCTGTCACCCAGGCTGGAGTGCAGTGGCGCAGTCTGGGCTCACTGCAAGCTCCGCCTCCCTGGTTCACGCCATTCTCCTGCCTCAGCCTCTCCGAGTAGCTGGGACTACAGGCGCCCGCCACCACGCCTGACTAATTTTTGTATTTTTAGTAGAGACGGGGTTTCACCGTGGTCTCGATCTCCTGACCTCGTGATCCGCCCGCCTCGGCCTCCCAAAGTGCTGGGATTACAAGCGTGAGCCACCGCGCCCGGCCGAAAGGCTTCAATTTTAAAATGAGTTTAATATTTAAATTGTGGATCACACTTCTTGATTTGTTTTTAAGCTTTCAACCATAAATATTTTTAACTTCAGGAGGAAAACACTGAGCACAAGCTGTGCAAAAATAGTACAGCTTACGGGGTACAATATACAAATGAAAATGAGAAACAAAAATAGTACAGCTTACAGGGTACAATATACAAATGAAAATGAGAAATTTCAGTATTATAATTATCTTTTCCAAATTGAGGGAAAGCAGTATTCCTGTGAATCTGCTGAGAAGTAATTAGTAATTGATCTTGAAAAATATGCAGTTGTCATTTAACTAAACCACAAGAAACATAATCGGGAATTGGCAGATTCATTACGGTAAGTCCATATTCAGTGATCCAGAAGTATTGCTTTCTTTTCACTGAAAATTAAAGAAGAAAATGCATTCTGTTTTTAAATGTCTGTGAATATTTAAAAAACATATAAACAGTCTCAGCAGATAATTTAATAAAACTGCAGATAAGTTACCAACCACACGAGAGTGGCCTCAGTGCTTTTGCCGTTCTCTTGGAAAGTTTAGTGTTAGTTTATTATTTTAATAGTTTAAAAGACAACAGAAACATTAAACTGTTTAAAAATGTGATTATTACTATTTATATGTAAGATCAGGAAAGGACCCCAGGGATTTGGTGTTGCTTAAAACAAATACTGATTCTTTTCTAAGTAAAAATGTATTCCTAAAACCAAGCTGATTACCAAGCCAGTTCAGAGTTGATTAGATTTTGGGGGAGACTAAAATTCATTCTTACACCCCAGTGTCACTAAAGGAAGAAAAAGAAAAAGGAAGATTTTCTCTCATTGTTTTTCAAAATATCTTTTGCTCTGAACATTAAAAAAAACCACAGGCTGCATTTGAGAGCCAAAAATAATATCAATTATAAAAAATAATAATTTAATGGATTAGTTTTTAGCTAACACTTTTGCTTTGTCATCTTTTGCAAGGGTCAAACATTATTGACTTCAACAAACATACTTATAACTCCACTCCCTAATTAAGCATATTCAACACTGTGTCATTTCATTGGATAAAATAACATCATAATCTTTTGACCATCATTTCATTGCCCAATATTGAAATATAAATAAAATAGTATTTATATGCTATTTCTTCCTTATGGCTATCAGGAGGATATTTAGGTGCTAACAAACTGAATCCAATACCTAACAGAAGATATTTACACAAAAGGAATGAGAATGATCAGCCCTGTGTTGTCATGTACCTAGGGGTCCACGTCACCTCAGGCAAAAATAAGCTCATCAAACATAGAAGTAGAAAATGAAGAACCTGTTCTCCTGATAATATTTCACTCATTTTTTCTCTGTAGTAGTTCACATGACTAAAAATACAATCCCTCGCCTTGTTGATTTTGTGCCTTTCCCCACATCAGTGTTTTTGGAAGGAATCTAGTTAGCTCATCAAATGAATTTAAAATTGGTGTTATGTATGCTTTCCCATCTAATTGTCAAAGATAATGAATTAATAGTAAGTGAGTTTAGAGACAGAATATTAGTAATACGATATTAAAGTTTTAAAAATGAGCATAGTTAGCTAAAAGAATTTTAAAAGAAGAATGGGGGCTCATGCCTCTAATCCCAGGACTTTGGGAGGCTGAGGCGAGAGGATTGATTGAGGCTAGAAGTTTGAGACCATCTCTGAGACACCCATCTATCCAAAAAAAAAAAAAAAAACTAGCCAGGCATGGTGGCACACACCTTTAGTCCTGGCTTCTTGGGAGGCTGAGGCAAGAGGATTGCTTGAGCCCAGTTGTTTGAGGTTACAGTGAGCTATGGTTGTGCCACTGCACTCCATCCTGGGCAACAGAGCAAGACTCTATCTCTTAAAAAAGAAGAAGAATGGGAATTGTGATACATGTAAAAATATATTACAATAACCTAAATCATTTGATCCTCACTTCTTCCTAAACACACAGAAACATAACTTACCTAGATAAGTAATCAGTTGATAGAAAGGTACTTATAAAATGTGAAAGCATTGGAAAATACCTGTATGTTTGCCCTCTCTGGAATTCATAAGTTTTGTAAAAGGCAAACATAAAATTTCAGTATGGACATTATCAGACAATTAACAGAAAAGAAATGGAAATGTTTAATCTCATTAGCCAAAAGCAAAGTGTATAACAATAATATTACATTTTTGCCTTTCAAATATTTAAAAATAAGAAATGTTCCAGCATTATATACATTATTATTAATTTATTTCTGGAGTAATAGTATAAAATTTGTGATTGTTTTCACAAGTATCTTTATATTGAAAGAAAATTTATTTTGAAGTCCATAGTGGGAAAACAACTATTGAAAAATACAAATGATTTTGTAAAAATGCAACTTTGATTTTGCTCCGTTCTACTTCTAACATTTACAAAAATCTAGAAGTAGATATTTTTTATTTAACCAAAATTATGGTGTTTTTATTGCTTTGTCATTTCTCTTTAAAAAGTACACTTTAAAAAAACTGACCTCTTGAAGACTAAGTAGTTTAATGTTATTAAAATGTACCACAGAAAAGTATAAATAAATAATTCTCTTAAAGCACTTTAAATTGGTATTGACCATGGATGAGACAGCCTCTTCCATCGAACATTATTTAAATCAATACTGAAATAAGTTAAAATAATTAGGTGCTTAACTCATTAACATTATCCTTCCTTTTCACTGATTAATCTGTTCTCTTCCCCTCCAAAATAGTATTAATTTATCTGAAACATTTTTGGTAATCAGATTTCTCCGATAATGATCCTGTGCCTTTAGGATAATTTGACATAAGTATAAAAACTACTTCAAATTTCTATTATATCTTAGTCCTATTAAATATAATGATTTAAAAACTATTATTTAAAAGGCATTTAATAACGATATATGGGTTTAGAAATGTTATGAGAGCTGCTAAAAAGAATTAGAAAGTAAAGCTGCAAATATCACTCAACTAGTTGATCATGCAATAGAAATTAGAATTTTGTCCAAGTCATTATTTCAAAAATTTGGTCTTGAGGAGGAGAAATGTTATGTATAGAAATGGTTATTTTTATGTTCACTTAGGCAAAGGTCATTGGTAAGGACAGTGAATTTGCATCTAAGTTTTGATGCTATCAGGGGTTCTTTGTGTTTTTTTCTTTTACCAACCTCATGTCAGATCTGGTTAGCTTGTTATTGTTTTATCCCATGATGTGGCTGAGAAAAATATTATGAGACATGGTAAAAGCAAAAAAAGAAAAGAAATAGTTATTTTTTATTTTGAAAATGAAAATAATAGGTAGATTCCACCATTTCTTTCTCAGAATTTGAGATCTTGTCTCTTTAGAAGCCTTTTTGGTTAGGGAAAAGAGCAGAAACAGAACTGGTCCAGTGAGAGGAAACACCATGTCCCCAGGCACAGACCACAGGTCGTGGCGCTCACTGGGCGGCACTGCCTAACGATGTTACAGAGTTGGAGGGCCAGGTTAAGAATTAAGGGAAGACTTAATAATCGTTGAAACTGGTAGTTTATATATATATATATACATACACACACACACATAAAAATTAAAACTTGAAAACTAAAGAGTAGGATATTCTAGCTTTGTCTCCATTCACTGAAAAACAAAACAAAATAAAATAAAATAGGTTTTCATTTTCAAGACAGGAGTAATGCCTATATATTTTCTGAGTTCTGGTTTTTCTGACTTTTTAAAATTAATAGACCTGTTTTAAAAAGCAGTTTTAGGTTTACAGAATAATTGATTGGAATGTGCATATTTGCCCTTTCCTCCCCAACAGTGTACCCTGTTATTGGCATCTTCATATTCATGTGGTATATTTATTATTATTGATGAACCAAGATTACTACACTATTATTAACTGAAGTCCATAATTTATATTAGAGTTCATCTTTTGTGCTGTACATTTTTTTTTTTTTTGAGACGGAGTCTCGCTCTGTCGCCCAGGCTGGAGTGCAGTGGCGCAATCTCGGCTCACCGCAAGCTCCGCCTCCCAGGTTCACGCCATTCTCCTGCCTCAGCCTCTCCGAGTAGCTGAGACTAAAGGCGCCCGCCACCATGCCCGGCTAATTTTTTTGTATTTTTTTTAGTAGTGACGGGGTTTCACCGTGGTCTCGATCTCCTGACCTCGTGATCCGCCCGCCTCGGCCTCCCAAAGTGCTGGGATTACAAGCGTGAGCCACCGCGCCCGGCCTGTGCTGTACATTTTTTATGGGTTTTGACAAATTCGTAACAACGTGTGTTTATCATTACTGTCATACGCATTAATTTCACTGCCCTAAAATCTCCTGTGCTTGTGCTATGAATATCTCTCTCTCCCACTTCCCCTCATCTACCCCCAGTCTCTGGCAATCAATGATCTTTTCACTGTCTCTTGAGTTTTGCCTTTTCCAGGATGTCATATAATTAGAATCATAGAGTATGTAGACTTTTTCAAATTGGCTTATTTCAGGTAGCAATATGCTTTTCAGGTTCCTCTGTGTCTTTTCGTGGCTTGATATCTCATTTCTTTTTATCACTGAATAATATTCCAGGATAATCTCTTTTGTATGCATTTGACATTAAAGAAACTTTATACGATTATCGAGCTCCAGAATTCTAGCTCAGAAGTTTGCAGATGTTGATTCACTGCCTACTGACATTTAATATCATAAAGAAGTCAAATCTCATTTTGATTTCTGCTGCTTTACATATAGGCTATTTTTTTCTGCCTATCTCTGGACATTTTTCAGTAGGAGGATTTTTGCTTATGCTGGCACTGTTTTGTGTTATTTCTGTAAAACAATACTTTTTTATTTTTAAAAAATCTGCTATCTTCCCCTGTCATCTGTGTCTAACACATTTCCCTCATCCCCTTCTCTCCTTTCTCCTTTCCCTCTACATTTAAAGAGAATTGTTCAGACTTGTCCTCAGAATCACTGATTTGATATTACATGGTGCCATTTATCCAATTTTTGAATGTTTAGGGAGATTTTAACTCTGTAATTGTGTTTTGGTCTCTTCACAATCCTCTTTATCCTAAACCATTTTCCTTGAATGCGAAGTTGTGGACGTTGTGTTACAAGCTGCTATGCAGGTGCTATTTTGTATGTTTATTTGCTTGTCAGTTTTATTTATGACAATAGTAACAATCATGTCCCTGAAGTTGCTAAAAAAATGTCTACAAGTGTCAGTGATGAAAAGCAGCAGTTCACCCTCAACACTCACGATGCACAGTTCCACTTCTTTGAGGCAAACGCTCCAAAAAAAATTGGTTATTTCTGTTGATTATCTGTTCTAATTTGTTTGATTGCTTTCTAGGCCTTTCACAACGCGGGCATTACGAGATTCCTTTGCACTAACTAGATTGCTAATTTAATGCCTCTTTTATTGCATTCTGCCCCTTTTGTTTTTCTTCTCTGCCCAATGATTTGTTGTTTCTTCCTGCAGGATAAATTATGTTTATTTATATTGTTCATTCTCTTTAAACCACTAGTTTCCTTATGTGTGACAGAATGTCTGTGATTCAGGTAGAATTGAGAGGTGATTAGCTTGGGTGGTATAGGAGGGCCATTTTTCTGCTATTTCTCTACCTCGAAAGGGAACTCTGACACAGGCTGCATTGCCCTGGCCAGAGCTTTGCTTTAGGTAAGTGTTGAGCTTCGACTAGGCTTTATTCTTGGGTCCTGCAGATGGTGAAATACAGCAGGCTTCAGGTTTGAGGTATTGTCAGGTACTGTTTGCCCTAATCATCAACGAAGTTATTTACATTTCCTCAAAAATTCCATAGGGCTAAATACCAGGCCACCGTTGCTCAACAGAAATACTGAGGGGAAGCAGGAAGTTTTCAAGACAGATGTCAGGCCCTCTCCCTGGGGTCCCCTTCTCACTCTCCACCTCCTTCCCCTCTCCATGCATTCCCTGCTTGCTTTTATTTTAGGCTTCCCTCTGTTTCATTTGTCAACCATTTTTATCTGCCTCTATATTTTATGTCATTAAATTAATTATAATTTTTCTCCCATTATTTTTGGTATGATACATTTATTCTCATTAAAATGTTATTAGGTAATATCATTTTATGTCTTCAGAAAGAGAATGATGTTCAATTATCTGTCTTGAAATAGAAGCTTCTAGGTGTCATCTGAAACTAGAAGCATGTTTAACATAAAACAATTGAATTGCAAGTAAAAGTACATTTATAAGACAACAAAACATTATTTCACTAGAATATTTTACCAACCACTGGTGGATTTTACTTCTTTCTTTTGATCCTAATCTTGGGGTCCCTCCATTGGTCTCTTATGACTCGTAAGTGCAACTTCAGAAAGTATTCTCTCAGTAATCATCCAATTCTATCTGTATTTATTGCATTTTTGTTAAGTTTTCTTATGTTATCTCCAATGGCCACTCTCTTTTTATGTAGATATAACTTTTGTTTGCCTTCACAATGTATTTGTGGTTTCTGTCTTTTACCCTTAAATATTTCACTAATCCTTTTCTCCCTTCATCACAAATTTACTCTTTCCAGTACTCTGTTCTACAACAACATCCATGCCAAGGGTGGCATGTGTACCCAAACTCATTTTCTACATGCATTTTTATTAGGGTAAATGTTAGTATTTTAAAGGTCTCCTTTACCCATTTTTACTGTTCCTATCCACCAAAACACTATTGTTCCTGAATAACATTTACAATTATGTTTGAAAAAGGTACATTTCTATTTGCATTTTTACTTAGTACAAAGTCATTTTAACAAGAAGTATCTCTTGAATAATAAGCTCTTCTAAAACTATACATACTCATTTGAAATGTTGATGGAGTTAGATTCTAAACCCTGTATTTTTGTTCGTATTTGCTTTTTGTTTTTAATTAATTATTTCTGTAGTAATTATTTCTCTTTTTTGTATTTTACAATAATTTTAAACTAACAGAAGTGTTAGTTACAAGTACAAAAGCTTTTTTTCTGAACCACTTCAATGTAAGTTGTTGACCGGATGCCCCAATACTTGAGTATTTACTACAAATAAAGACATTCTCCTCGATGATCACAATCTAACCATTATAACAAGAAAAGTAGTTGAATATATTGCTACCATCTGATTTGCTGATCTTTATTCAAATTTCATCCACTACCTGATAATTTATTATAAAAGGATTCAGTTTAGAATCACATCATATTTTATTTGTCATTTCTCATTGTCTTTTTCAGTCTGAACCAGCACTTTATTCTTTCTGTGACTATCATGATGTTGACATTTAAAAAATATTCTTATTCAGTTATTTAGAAGAATATACATCACTTTGTGTTTGTCTATTTCTTCCTCATGATTCAAATTAGGTAGTGCAATTAGCAGGGATATTACAGGAATGATGATATGTTTTCACTGCATTCTATTTGATGGTGGACCATGTCAGATTTTGCCATTACTGGTTATGTTTACTTTGATTAGCTGATTAAATTGGTGCCTGCCAGGACATATCTATATATACCCACACATATAAGCATAAATAAACACACACATATGCACGCACACACACACACATACACACACACATACATTTACACATCAATTTTCATCTATACTTCTGTATCTATTGAAAATCGTGAATTCACACTGATTATCTCAATACCATATGTTTAGTCTAGTTTCTAAGTTTTCTAATTTTAACTTCCTCCTCTAACAGCAAGAAACCAGGCTCCCATTATCCTCAATATAATTACTTATTTAATCAATATGTAATGAATCTCCCTTGTTTGCTGCTACTTCTTCTTTTACACAAATACCTTCCTCGGCCTGGTGGGACTCTGAAGCCTTCCTCAGGTTCATCTCCTTGTGTAGATGCCTGTTCAGACTCCAACTCTGCAAGCCAGGATGGCCCCATGGAGACACACGCCTTGCCCATCTATGGTTCTAACACCCCACACCAGGCTTCCCTATCATGGGCACGTCTTCCTCTCTCACTGGGCCTCCAACATTTCCTGCATGTGGAGCTTCTCCACAATGTCCTTCTCCCTGCCCTACGTTACTACAACCCCCTCAGCCATCCCAGCACTTAAGCCTATTTTTCACTGCTCAAACAAATGACTTTAGTGCAGCATTTGGAGGAAGGAAAGAGAAGGGAAGGGAAAGAGAAACAGGAAGAACAAACAGGATTCTGCTTCTATGCCATAATTTACAAATCTTGTTAAAGCACCTAACAAACAATTTAAAATCTGGATTTTAAGTCATCAAATATGCTTTGTGAATAAAAAATGAAATAACATCTCTCCTTGTGACGTGTGTGCATTTATCTAAAATAAAACAAGTCTCTAGTTGGAATTATTTTGAAATTTAATCTTTCAGTTGCATTCTGTGTCTTTAAAAAGGATAAAACTTTAATACAACATTACCTGAAAACTTCCTTAGTCATTTTTATGAACATATGAGTTGTTTGTTTTCTTACTTGCTCTAGGTCTGCCTAGTGAACAATTTCCCCCCAATATGAATAACAATAATATCGTTGCCAAGATTTTGCATTGTACTTTGCTATTCTGCCATCACTTCATTTCTTAAACTTAAGGGCCATCTTCTATTTCTTTAAAAACAAACACCTAAAAGAAAACTTTAAAAAAATTTAATTAGTTTCTATATGCTTATGGATAATAGTGGTGAAAGAGCAAATGGAGGCAAAAATTCAGCATAGGCTTCAAGGTTCTGAAGTTAGTGAAATCTGTTCGGACACATTTCAGTGTCCCTTGGGAACAAGTGTTATGTGGAACATCCTAATGACTCCATTAAGATTCTGAAAGGAGCAGTGTTAGGTACCATCTTTGGAGGAGGAAACCTCTGATATATTGTTTCCTTTCTAAAATATGGTGCTGGCATCCCTAGTTGACCAGAGGCTCAAATAGTAAGGCCGATGGACGAAATACAGAAAATAACGTGTTTCCACAGAAGAATAATGGTCAAAGAATTGACTAATTTAGCTTTCACTAATAATTGGGATCATAATGCCTCATTGTATTTGAAACAGACTCCAGCCTCAGCCTCCATAACATTCCTCCAATAAGAAGCAGAAAGCTCTTCCTAAAGGTGAAAAGTAATCTGGTTTCATAACGTAAATTTCATGTGCAAGTAAAGTAACTCACAATGGTCTCAGGCCTAAACTTTATTCTCCATCTGGTTATAACATGTTCCTTGCTTGGACATTAGAACATAAAAAAGTGTGATTTGGTTCCAATTTGACTATTGTGTATATATTTTCTTCTTCAGCAGACAGAAGGGTGAATGAATTTGGACATCAAATCCTAATTCCAAATTTCAAAACTATAGTAGACACTTACTTGAAAGGCAGATAGATAGATACACGTGCACAAATAGGAATAACTTAAAATTTTAAAATATTCAAATAAAAAACAGTTTGGAAATAAAAATCATTTCAGATCATGGAGTCTCTTCAATGTAATAACAAGGTATTTGGGATATACTTTAGAAAAGCTTTGGAGCCATAACAGATTCTTGACCTTGGAAGTGTGGGAACTTACATGACTCGTGAATGTTTGCATGAATAGGCAAAAGCATAGAGACAGAAAAAACAGAAATTTATGATAATAGTCTGGGATGGGGACAGAATGGACCTGACCCCCAAGGACAATGACAGCCCTTGGAGATAGATTACAAAGAATGAAATGGATACAGCATCATAATGTTTTAAAAGTACCACGCTCTACCCCTTGGGTTTCTGGTCCATGTGAGATTAGTGCAGCAGTCTTGGAGTAGTCTTTCTATCCTAGCTTTGACATAGACATTCAAAAATTGTGTAGAGAACGAAGCTCAGAGAAGATTATGAATCTTCTATTGCCATTACAGAGAGGACCTGCTTAGTAGCTCTTGGCCAATCTGCTACTTCTCTGTGCCAATGCAAAAGCTGTTATATCTATCCAATACACTCCTATGTTAAGCAACAGAGCAAATAACTGCTATAGCATCCATATGGCAAATTGTGCTTTTAAATTGTTCACGACTTTAGGCATAGTCCTTAAAAGCAAATGACAGTAGTTGCAGATGTTTTCAGCAGTAAGTTTTCTTTTAGATGTTTGTTTTTAAAGAAATAGAAGATGGCCCTTAAGTTTAAGAAATGAGGCGATGGCAGAATAGCAAAGTACAATGCAAAATCTTGGCAACGATATTATTGTTATTCATATTGGGGAAAAATTGTTCACTAGGCAGACCTAGAGCAAGTAAGAAAACAAACAACTCATATGTTCATAAAAATGACTAAGGAAGTTTTCAGGCAATGTTGTATTAAAGTTTTATCCTTTTTAAAGACACAGAATGCAACTGAAAGATTAAATTTCAAAATAATTCCAACTAGAGACTTGTTTTATTTTAGATAAATGCACACACGTCACAAGGAGAGATGTTATTTCATTTTTTATTCACAAAGCATATTTGATGACTTAAAATCCAGATTTTAAATTGTTTGTTAGGTGCTTTAACAAGATTTGTAAATTATGGCATAGAAGCAGAATCCTGTTTGTTCTTCCTGTTTCTCTTTCCCTTCCCTTCTCTTTCCTTCCTCCAAATGCTGCACTAAAGTCATTTGTTTGAGCAGTGAAAAATAGGCTTAAGTGCTGGGATGGCTGAGGGGGTTGTAGTAACGTAGGGCAGGGAGAAGGACATTGCGGAGAAGCTCCACATGCAGGAAATGTTGGAGGCCCAGTGAGAGAGGAAGACGTGCCCATGATAGGGAAGCCTGGTGTTGGGTGTTAGAACCATAGATGGGCAAGGCGTGTGTCTCCATGGGGCCATCCTGGCTTGCAGAGTTGGAGTCTGAACAGGCATCTACACAAGGAGATGAACAAAACAAGACAAAATATATTATAGAGAATGCCTCATCTTTTATTCAATGCCTGTGGCAAACTAAAATCCAAGAAATAAAGACCCTTTCCCTTTCTAAAGTAAAATAAGAAAAATTATCTCCCCACTCTTTTATTTGTTTCCGTTTCAGCCAAAAAGATCCCAATCAGATGGGGCTAGCAGTGTTCTAGTAGTAGCTTCCTCCTGGGCCATGTTCCCCCGATATGAGTGTACCCTATCAGCATTTTATTTACAGGTGAATTAACCCAATACTGATGTTCTTATGTTTTCCTTTTTCCAGAGGATATGAGTCAATAGAGCATGACAGAATTTATCTCAAGCCAAATAATGTTCCTCAGATTCATATTGCTATTCCAAGAAAAAAAAAAAAAGAAAGTAGTAGGAGTCTAGTATTATCTGGGGGAACAAGAGGATAACCTAGAAAACATGAAAGATTGGTTTTAGCTTTTCAAGGATGCCAGTCAGCCTACAGATACTTTTCAGAGTTCTTATTAGACTCACATTAAGAAAAAATTATCTTCTGACAGTTGTAACCTCATACTTTTTTAGGACGCAATTTTGTTTTAATCATGGAGTAAACTATGTTTACTCTTCTCTCACACAGTGGCACATAAGACACTGCTCTCATCTTACAAATTTTAGAAATTTGTAAATGTTTAGAAATAAGCAATGAAGATATTTTAAAATGTTCATTAGTAACTAAATACAGCACCTCTAGCATTCAGGTCTTTTATAAGGTTCTCATTATTACATGTTCATCCTTCATATTTAAACAATTTAACTTCTATATATGTTTGAAGTATGTGTTCTAGACATTCCTATGTTCAGTAAACTTTAGGCCCTTTCAAAGTACATAGCATCTACTCTGTTTTATTAACAGTGCTCACCAAATTTATAATAGGCAACTCTTTTACTGAAATTAATAGCCTGGAATTTTCAATGCTCCCAAGCCCTGACTCCTCTCTCTGTACTTTTCTATTTTTAAGAAAATCTCTGATAGCCCTGTAGTATAATGGCCCCAGATATTTTCTAGTCTGTAATTCCTTAGGATAGTGGTTTCCAAACATTCTTGCACATTATAATGACCCAGGAAGCTTTAAAAAATACTGATGCCTTAGTTGCATGCCATACCAAATAACGTAGGTGAGAATCAGGCATCTATAGTTTGTAAAGATTGCCAGGTGATTTCAATGTGCAGCATAGGATTTAAAGGCCTTTGAAACCTAAACTTTATTTTTAAATAATTTTATTGATTTTTCCTCTATCTTAATTCAGCAAGATAAATAGCCATCTAGAGAACAGATTGAAAAGCAAATTAAGATGAAAATCATGAACCAGTAATCAAATAAACGTAAATTGCAACCTCAAATGATATTTTAGACCATTGTAACTAATGAAATAGTTTTTAAAAAATATTGGAACAAATGAAACATCCTATTTATTTTCAGAAAGAAAAACAGGTCATCTACAAAATGGCTTTGGGCTTTTCAATGGCAATGCTGAAAAATATAAAATAATGAAAAAGTATCTTCAAAATTCATAAGAAAAAAACATTTCCAGCCTAAAAGTTTCTACCAACTCTAGCTATACATTAAGTGTGAATGCAAAAAAAAAAAGACATTTATGAACAAGGACTCTCTCAAAAGCTTCATAGCCTTATGCAGCATTTGTCAAAACATTACTGAAGCATATGTTCCACTAAAATGAAGAAATAAACCAAGAAAGAAGTATGGGACCATGAAAGAGGATCCCAGAACAGAAAGTTATGGAAGTAATTCCTAGGATGATTGGGAGGTCATAGAACGATTGCTTTGAACCAGAGCAAAACATTCTCATTACATTCCTCTGTAAATCCAGAGGAAGGTAAAGTTCATAGAGAACCTGATGGATCTGTACATATTGAATCAAAACTTAGACATTTCAGAGCTTGTCCATAAGTTAACAATTAATGTGGAGAAAGTTATGTGAAATATTATATATGAAGCAATTGCCAATCTCAGGAAAATGTCCTGCAGGGAAGGAAAAAGAAAGTATAATATATTCTATTGTTTGGCTGGGGTGAATACCTACCTTGTCATATTAATGTAAAAAGTGAATATTGATCTAACAAGAAAGACAAAGCCTTTTTTCATACAGAGATATTGGATAGCAGGAAGACAGAAAAAAGGCTTATATTAGTAGAGATAAGGATGATGTATGAAAAAAGCCTAAATCTTTATCTTCTTTGTGGGCATCAGAAGATGTGACTAAAAGAAAAAAACATATTATGTAGAGAAATTGAGGTAAATATCCGAAGAATGGATTAAATGAATTGAGGTAATTATCTCCGAAAAAGAGGGAAACAGAAATAAGTCAAGGGGTTACTAGGCATTTTTGTAGCAAACCTTGTAAAATCAATTTACTCAAAAATTATGCTCAGGTTAAAAAAAAAAAACAAAGAAATTAGTCTTAGATATTAGTTTCTGTATGTGGTGTTCCTTGACTAACTTACATAAAGTGTAACTCAGAGCTATTTTAGCCCCTAGCACAAAGTATTTTTATGTTTCTATTTATATAGTTATCTGCCTAATAACAAAGTTTGTAGCCAGATAATGAAATGTTTTGAATGTCGTGTAAACAAGACGGTGGGAAAAGAATGATTTTTAGAATCAGAGCACTGGTTCACATTCTAAATGTGCTACCTACTGGCATCTTACGTAGGCTCACTGTGCTTTAATTCCTGAAAACGTAAATGATGGAATATTACCCTCTCTCAGAGTTACTATGGATTAAATATCTATGAATCAGCTAATGTAGTGCCTGGCAGCAAGAAATGTAAAACAACTTACCGATTTCTGCTCCTCCTTCTCTGCTAGATGATAATCTTTTTATGTCTTCTTCAGTTTTGTGTGCAAAGGTTTTGGATATTTAGTAAAGGAATGAATAAGTGGGCCTCATAAAAATAAAAATCCTTGGATTTATGATGAATACTAAATCGGGCATTAATAAGAAATTTCCAGAATGGAGGCGTGAGAAATTCAATAAGTTCACTTCTCCAAAAAAAGCAACAAAAGCCGGCAAAATTGTCAAGATTTACCATTAGAACTTTTAAAATTGATAAAAAGCTTGCAACAACCTGAAGAGTGTTTATTCGAGAAAAACTGATGAATGTCTGTAAGAACAGAAGGGATATTAATTTGGCCGACATTCCCAGTTCCGCAGCAGCCTTGCAATCCAGCTGCCTCTAAACAATAGAAGTTGTAAAACTACCAGAGCTGGCTGACCAAGTTTGGAATTCCTCAGAAGGTCCATCTCCAGAGCCTTGTCACTATTCTGCCTGTCTGGTAGCTCCCTGGAAGAGCCTCACTCAAAGGGCTTTCCACTATTTGATTTGACTAAGAATTCACTTGGTGGGAAAAATTTCTATCTCTAGGGCATTTGTGGAAAATAATCAGAAGATTGTTTAACATTGTAGCTGCCTAAGGCTGTGACACTAGTTGGGACAAGTAAGAGCCTGAACAAAAATTATAAAGGACCTGGAAAATTCAATGTTCTTAGGCAGCTCTGAAAAGCTCTAACATATCCTTGCAATCTGGAGTTTACATATGCATACAGGGCTGTGTGCATGTCCAGGGAAGTCCTCAGAGAGTCCCAGTATCTCACCTCTGGTGGACCTCAGGCTCTGTGCAAGCAGGAAGTGAAGGGTAAGGTAGAGTTGTAAACTGCCTGAGCACTGAAGAGATGTCCCCAAACCCATGGAAGACCCTTGGCAAGAGTGGAAGATTTATTGGCTCAAGGCTTTAAAGAAATCTCTAACCAAATATTAGTTTACCACTAAGCTCACTAAACAGAGATTTCAGTGGCTGTGCACTCTAGGGAAATGAAAACTTTACCATATTGGTCCAGGTAAGTCACTAAAGAACAACAACTGCAAGAAAAACCAGCAACAACAAACTGTGTATTGGAGGTGGAAAGGCCTGGTTTCCAGAGTTGCCACGTTATGTTATCTAAAGTATTCAATTTTCAACAACAAAAATATGAGACATGCAAAGAAATAGAAAAGTATAGCCCATGCAGTGGGGAAAAGATCAATAGAAACTATCCCTGAAGGAGCTTAGATATTGGACTTACAGCATCAGGCATTACAGAGCCATTAGAGACATCTAGATTTTAAAAACTAAGACCAAGAGAGGTAAAAAATGATCAGTATCAGTGTTCCATGTGAACCTTGTGATTCTCAATACATGTTGTGTGGAATTATTGCTTCACTTTTAAGCATCTCTGTGTGTGTGTGTGTGTGTATATATATATATATATGTATATATAATAGAATAATAATAATGGAATGCAAGGAATTATTTGAAAATGATTTAGATAAGTCTCTAAACAGCTCTTATGTTTTAATCTCTTTTTCAGGCCCTCCAGTCAATGTCACATGCAACATATTCATCAACAGCTTCGGCTCTATCGCAGAGACGACCATGGTAGGCATTTTACTTTGCAACAAGTTTCACACTAGAGTAATCTATAATTACATTAATGGCAACATTTTATGTAATTTAAAACCCAAATTAATATAACAAGATTTTAAAAGATAAAATTAATAGTATAATTAAATTACAGTCACCTGCAGGTAATAACATTTCAATTAGAGATATTAGAAGTATATAAATTAAGTGAAAACAACATTGATTTTCTCAATTCAACAATCTAATATTAAACTTGAAATTAAAGCTAAAATGTCACCATAGCAATTATTTTTTTCCAATAATCTTTAATATCAGACATAAGCAGAGTAGTAAATACTTACATGTTTACTCTGTACCCCACTTACAAATTTGTTTATAATGTTATTTTAAATATTAAATTTGATTACTTTTTCAAATGAATATGGTATTTGCCAAACCATTATACTTAGAGATTTTATCAACTGTATTTGAAAACATTTTATATAATTAAGTTATTAAAGCCAGAAAAACATAAAAATTGTCATTACAGACCAAATTTCTTCCGTCTTAAATTTTATAGTTTTTTTCTAAAGAGCACATGATATCTCTACTTTGCCCTTTAGCTTTTATTGGGCAATTTAACTGTAATAAAATGCAGAAATAGACACACGAACCACTGAACATCTATAAAATTGTCTAGCAGCCAATTTTCTTTTTTTTGAAACTGCATAGATGATGATTCTTAAATTATCTAGAATTATCTTTGTAAATTTAGTAAGTATAGTTTGCGATACTTCTCAAAGTCAATATTAACTAAAATATGGTATAAAATACTTAAGGATTTATTAGTTTAAAAAACCAATATTAGAGAATTATGTTCTATTTACTTATCTTAGAATAGTAAATAGATAGTAAATTTTCTAAGGAAAAACAATCTAATATGCAAATTTTTACATATGAGGGTGTAAGTGTGTGTAGAGGTGTGTGTGAGTGTGTGTTGGAATCCATCTCAACAGGAAGAGGCTTTATACAGGCATCATTTTAAAAAAAAAAGCTGTTTCCCTCATGTATGCAACATAAGTCGTTTACCAGCATCTCTGTGGTTCTATTCAAAGTTAGTATAGCTTAACTACAATAAGCATTTGTGGAGAATAACTGAATTTAAATTTGGAGGCATTATATAGAATTATCTTCAATATGATACAATATAAGTTAACATGAATGTGTGTACAGGAATGTAAACACAGAGAAGATGCATGTCATTTGGTTAGAAACAGTGTGGTTCTGGCTCAGTTTCTTCTCTAAAGTGGCTATCATCCTGTTTTAGACTTTGATATATTCTAGATTCTTGTGGAAAATTTGGCCCTGATTTATACCCAACATTTGTACATATTCAGTCCATAAAATCCACAGTTGAAGGAATCACTATTGGCTTCGTTCTATTTAGGCTTCTCAAATTGTATTTCTAGCCCTGGCAATTTTCTCATTTTGTTTCTATACATGTATAATCCTAAAAACCTGGAAATATACTTCTCTATATTTTTCTTTTACATGATTGCTTCCATGAAATACTTCCCACAGCAATAGTTGGAAAGATTTAAAGTCTTACCCATCTTTATGGGGTAGGGAGGGAAGGGACTTGGAAAAAAGAGAGGCATAGGCAGATTTCCTTCCCATTAAGACTTAAACATTGCCAGTTTTCTGAAAGTGCCTTTTTATGACATAATTCATCAGTCTACCACTAAAACGGTTATAACACAATCTATAAGATGGTTACACCAGTTAAATTTCTTACCTTAACAATTTTAGCCAGACTTTATAGAATAGCATTCTGAAAAAGCTTGCAGAATATTGCAAACACACTCTCACCATAACAGTTTTATTTCTCTCCTTCAGCATGCAAGCCTTTCCTTATGTACATACTCCATCATTATGTATTCCTTTTGAAATCACTTTAAGCATCTATCACTCACTTCTTCACAGTCTCAAGCAGTGTCAATGAACATTGTTCAAATATCTCAGAAGTTAAGTATTACAAACCTAATCATGCCCACCTTGGTATTTTTCTTTTTATTCTTCCAAATTTCTAAACATATTATTTCCATTAAAATGAGCAGATTCAATATTTATTAATTTTTAATGGTATCAGCTAAAATAGCTGTGATTTTGATGTTCATCTATATAGGCACAAAGAAAATTAGAACTTGTTAGTATATTTCTATCATAAGAATCATAAAATGTTTTGCTCCCACTTGGTTAAGTTGCTGTATTTTATTCACAGGGTCCACTATCACGACTCTACAACAAAACTTTATCTCATTATTCTATTGCTGTATTTTTTAATTCAGTAAAAATGCTAATATATGTGTTAGTGTATTTTTTAAATTTATTCACACTTCTTACACTGAATATAGTTTACTTCTGTCCTTTTTTTTTTTGAGACGGAGTCTCACTCTGTCGCACAGGCTGACTTCTGTTCTTATAATACAAATAATTGAATTCAACTAAGGCAGTCAATTAAAACTGAGAGGATGGAATCTCAAATTATCTGTAATCATTAATGAATATATTTATGTCTGAGAATTCATATTTAAAATAAAACTACGTAATTATCCTCATCCGTATGGGTCTGCCTAACAAGAATCTTAACTGTCTTCAATGTCTTTACTGGCTAAATATATTGAGCTCCCTCTGCTGGTCTAGTCTATAACTGGTATGTCTCACTTTTAAATACAGCGCTCCCGTTTGAGGTTATTATTTAATCCTTGGGAAAATTTCTCTAGTAGATAGTCTACTTTTTAGGCCACTTTTTGTTAATTAAGTTAAGTCAAACAATGTATTTTTCATATTTTTCTTGCACAAATTTAAAAAAATGCGTGTGCAGTTTAACAATATAAACTCAAATCTCTTTTTAGCTGTTAAACTCCTTTCCCAATATTGTTCATCTGATTAATTTCATGTAGTGCCAACCATTCTCACTTGAGTACAGTTTCATTATTTCACACATAGTCACCAAACTTTTTTCTACAAATATGAGAATTTTAACTTCCCTATTTCCCTCATATTTGAGTCATATAATGAGATTCTTTAAGGACTTGTTCAGCCTCAATTATTTCAAGTTCACATTCTTCTTAAAGAGATAATGATTTAACAACTACTGGAAATTCCAGTTTTCAAAAATATTAAATTAAAAATAAAACTAGTTTACCATCATTACTGTTTGGGAACATGGTCTTGGTGAGAGAGGCACATCTGTCCTGCCTTTTAAACTGTGATGATAAAAGAAGCACATGACTATTTCAATCAAGGGAAGCTTAATATCTCCACATTAAGTGGCTCTTATACGAAGTGTGCTCCTGCAAACCTATGATGAGTTGTGGATAAGGCTTATGTGCCAGGATGAAAGCATTTGTTAAGTTGGGCTTAACAATGCAAAGAAATGCAAATACAAAGAAAACCCTTAAGCAAAGGTTTTCTTTGCAAATATACACAAAAACCAAATTGTAATTTGGTGCATACACACAGACCTGGTTGGTCTTCAGGGTGTCCACAGAATGAAAGAAAAGATTGGGGTTTTATTGGTAAGAGAAATGTTTTGTAAAATGTTTTGAAAGATAGTTCATTGGCCTAGAGAATTTTTTCCAGCTTTGGCAAGCTGTAATTGTTGAGTGATGGGGGTAGGTAAAACTAATCTTGGTGGAAGGTAAACTAATCTTAGAGGCATGGAAGGTAGTTTCAGCAGTTACTAGGTAAAATGAGTTTTAAGATTATAGCAAGTTATTTCTGCAGCTGGGCTTGCCAGACAGTTCCTGGAGCAGGAGCGTTGTGACCTGAGTGCTTTTTCCCCGCGGTCCTTAACTCCCATCTAGTTAGGTATGACCATAATAACCCCAAGTCCTATCATTAGTTGTCACAATTGAGACAATGGAGTATTACATAGCAACAACATGGATATTTTTCATAAACATAATTATGAGCTAAAGAAAACAGACACAGTAGAATATGTACCATTTACTTCCATTTGTATGAAGTTCAATAACATGAAAAAATCAATTCTGTTGATAAAAGACTTCTGAATCCTGAAAGATTATCTTTGGTTGGGGGTGGGAGGTGGTTGGTAACTGATTGTGAGGAGGTGCCACGGAGCCTTCTGGGTACAAAATTGTTCTATATTTTAATCTGGGTAGTAGTAACACAGGTATATACATATGTCAGAATCATTTAATGGACACTGCAGACTTGTGTATGTTATGAATGGCTGTTATATCTTAATTCAAAAGATTATTTAAAAGTAAACAAAAACCTTCACAAATTTAAAATTTAACACACCAAGTGTGTCATGCAGAGCATATCTATTCAGTGATCACAGGTGAGAAAGTTAGAAGTTAGAGAAAAAGCTTTAAATGAAAGCTTTTATTCTTCATCAGAAACGGTCTGCAGGACTATGAATGTCTACAGCATTAATATGTGATTTCTCTAACCCTATGCCTTCCAGTACTTAAAATACCTAGTTATAAGAACCAAAAATGAGTAATCTTGAAGAAAAAAATCACTGAGATGATAAGCAGCTTCCATGATATAGATAAAAGGGAATTCCATTTGATCTGGTCTGGGGATGGGGGCTGGCTATAGGTAGCCCAAATGTTCTCAGCTAACTGTCAAACTTTTAAGAAAAACTCCAAAATAGAAATATGTATATATATACACACACACTATGAAGCATAACTATGACAGAAGCAAGTAAGAAATTTCCATCATAGAAGCACCTTATGGGACTGGCTACACCCATGATGACATTAAAAGTCCATTATTTATTTTAAAATTTGAAAAAGAGAGAAAACAATCACCCATAACACCCCCACACAAACCCAGCACTATTAGCATTTAGCTGCATTTATATTTACTTCTAAATGTTTTGACTGCACATATTTTTTACATGGTTTATGCATTCATTCATTCATTCAGTGAATCTTTTTGTGGGAGCATATAATTAATCAAACATTTTGCTATGCACAAAGGATGATGTAATCATTTTATTCTGACAAATCACTTTTTTACTTATTAGTGAATCATAAACTTTTTTCCATTATAAAGATAAAATAATGAGCTTCCTTTTCCTAACTTTTTATTCAATACACATGCAAAAAAATGCACAAATTATAGGAGTGAAGTACAGTGAATTAATACAAAGTGCACACATTCATGTAACCACACTCAAGTCAAAAGTAGCATCCCAGAGCCTGCTTATATCTCTTTTAAATCCTACCCCTCACAGTCTCCAAAGTAGTTTGGGCATGTATATATAGTAGTACAGTATTTTTAAATGAACATATTGGTTTTATCTGCCTATCTTCAAAAAACAGATGACTCTCCATCTTGTTAAACATATGTTAGAAAGTTAGAGAATTGCGCTGCTCTGTGATTTAAATCAATATTTATACATTGAACCATTACTCTTCACCAGTGCCCATAAAATAAACCATTTTTATAAAATGAGAACAAAAAAGATGAGACATTTTGGGTTAATAGTTTTTCAGGTGTCGGTGTACATAGCTGTATGGCACGTTGGAAGGGAGGATCTGAGGGTCCAGTGTGATCTCACAGAATTGTCCAAATGTACAGTTTTTCAATTTTCCATACAAATGATAGGCTCACATTTTACTTGCAATAATAAGCACATATATATAAATGCTACTTTGAATTATTGAGTCATTAAATTCTCAAGAGATACCTAAGCCAATACAGCATAAAAAATGATATTACCTATCTATCTCTCTATATATCTATATATATATATGTTAATGGAATCTTTAAACTACTAGACATTCTTTTTAAAGTATTATTTTTCATTAAAAAAAGTTACAGGCATACCAAGATGCATGGATTACAAGTAACACTTAAAAAACTATCACCATCTTGTTGTTTCCTGACTTTTTAATGATCGCTGGAGGGGATGTGGAGAAATAGGAACACTTTTACACTGTTGGTGGGACTGTAACCTAGTTCAACCATTGTAGAAGTCAGTGTGGCGATTCCTCAGGGATCTAGAACTAGAAATACCATTTGACCCAGCCATCCCATTATTGGGTATATACCCAAAGGATTATAAATCATGCCGCTGTAAGGACACATGCACACGTATGTTTATTGCGGCACTATTCACAATAGCAAAGAGTTGGAACCAACCCAGATGTCCAACAGTGATGGACTGGATTAAGAAAATGTGGCACATATACACCATGGAATACTATGCAGCCGTAAAAAATGATGAGTTCATGTCCTTTGTAGGGACATGGATGAAGCTAGAAACCATCATTCTCAGCAAACTACTACAAGAACAAAAAACCAAACACCACATGTTCTCACTCATAGGTGGGAGTTGAACAATGAGAACACATGGACACAGGAAGGGGAACGTCACACACCAGGGACTGTTGTGGGGTGGGGGGAGGGGGAGGGATAGCATTAGGAGATATACCTAATGCTAAATGACAAGTTAATGGGTGCAGCACACCAACATGGCACATGTATACATATGTAACAAACCTGCACGTTGTGTACATGTACCCTAAAACTTAAAGTATAATAATAATAAAATTAAAAAAAAAACTATCACCATCTTAAGAAGTTAAACAGTACAAATACATGAAACTTCCTTTCTTAAGGTAAGCTTTATTCCTGAGTTTGATATTAAGAAATAAATGTTCATTCCATATGTACGAAAATATAATCAAAATGACCATATTGAAGTATCCATATGTAACTTAGTTTGGCTTTATTTTTCAGGTATAAATTTATGTTTTTTTTTTTAGATACTCCATGCTTGTATATATAGACAAAGTTTTTATCATTTTCATTTCAGTATTTCATAATATATTTATAGTTCATTTTTGTCTCTTCATTTGTTCTTTCTGCAGAAACTCTATACTGTGTATTCTGATTGCTTTCTCTATATCTTAATCTCTCTGTCAGAGTTTCTATAATATATATTTATCCATTCTACTTTTGCTAGACATGTAGGTTGTTTCTAATGTTTTCAATACTACAGATCATCTCTGCATTGAAAATCATTGCATAGGGCGGATCACCTGAGGTCAGGAGTTCGAGACCAGCCTGGCCAACATGGCAAAACCCCATTTCTACTAAAAAAAACAAAACCCCATTTCTACTAAAAAAAAACAAGAATTAGCCGGCACGGTGGCAGGCGCCGATAATTCCAGCTACTCAGGAGGCTGAGGCAGGAGAATCGCTTGAACCCAGGAGGCGGAGTTTGCAGCGAGCTGAGATGGTGCCACTGCTCTCCAGCCTGGGCTACAGAGCCAGACTCCATCTCAAAAAAAAAAAAAAAATCATTGTGTATTGCCTTCTAATATAATACATATATGCAAGCTATTCTATAGGGTATATTCCTAGGAGTGAGATTACTTGGTAATTACTTGGAAATTACTAAATTGCTCCCCATTCAAATTACTAAATTGCTCTCCAATGTGGTCATTCTGTTTGAAGCACCTATTAGCAATTTTATGAGATTTCCTATTATTTTACATGTTCTCCAACACTTAGTATTTACCCACTTTTAATTTTTTAACTTACATAATGGTTGTAAAGTTGGATTTATCATGTACTTCCTTGATAAACAGTGAGGTTAAGCATTTTAATAAATTTTAATAAATGATTCAGATGTTCTTTATACAAAATGCTTCTTAATGTATTTTCTCCATTTAAGGTTGCTTGTTTTTATTATACACACAACACACACACACAATATTCTGAAGATGAATATTTTGTCAGCTATATGCATTTTAAACATTTATTCTACTCTTCAAGGCATTCTTCTTGATGTATAAATAATTTTAATTCACAAAATTCAACCTTGTTTTACTTAATAGTCTATGCTTCTTTGCCATAAGAAATTCTTCTCTCACCCAAGTGCATAAAGATATTTTCTTGTACTAGCTGATAAAAGAGTTTTGGTTTCTTGTTTAGGTTTTAGTCCCCTTGGAGTTTTGTACAGTTGTATATGTATACATATATGTAATAGGTAAGGTAGGCATTTATTTTTATTTCACAATTGAATAATTACTTCCAATAATTTGTAATTAAATTTAATGAGTCAGTTTCAAGTTCTATGCTAATGATCTATTTGTCTATGCCTGCACTGATATCACGTTGTCTTGTTTAATACAGTTTATATTAGACTTGATATTTAATAGGACAACTTACCAAACACACAGTTTAAAAATTCTGTTTAAAGTATTAATTAGTATTCTTGGGAGATTGGCTTTTCATAAAGTTTAGAACTATCTTGTCAAATTCCACAAAATAAACTTGAGTTGAATATAAAGATGAGCACTGGGGAAATTGTCGTCTCAAAATATTGAGTCTTTCTGTCCATGAATACGATGCCCCACCTGCAACACTGGGGATCAAATCAACACGAGATTTGGAAGGGGCAAATATCCAAACCGTATCAGCGCTCTTTGAAAGTAAGTCACTGTATGTAGCCCAACTTAAGGGGATAAAGAGATTATGTTCCACCTACTTGAGGGAACCATTTCTGCATATTATTTGAGATTCGTTGATAGAGATTTATTCCTTCCAATTTATTTATTTATACAATAATTTATTCATATCAATATAGACTCTTGCACATTTATTTTATGCTTTGAGGTAAAATTCTAAGCTATGTCATTTAATTTGCTGCTCAAATTGTTCCAGTTTGGCCACTGGGAGTTTATTCCCTTAGCTTCTGTGTCTCTGACACATTCCTACCACTTCGGTTTTTGAGCACTTGTGTTCTGTAAATATAAGATGTTTCAGACTCATCTTGTATTTTTCCCACCCCAGCCATACATAGATCAGTCATTTCTCCAAGAATTCTTTTTCCTTTAATTGGAGAATGGTACTAGAAACACAGATCTGATCACCAGATGTGTTCATTGCTACAGAGGTTTCATTGCGTCTAGGCTTCCCAGCAGACAGAGCTTGGAAGTTTGTGTGAGTCCGTGTGTGTGTGTGTCTGTGTGTGTGTGTAAATGTTGTATTTTAAATTTTATTTACCAATTGTTTCTAATTAATATATGGGCAAACAATAAATTTTGCAATATTGACATATTCTCAACTTCATAACTTAATTCAATAGTTCTGGTACTTTTCCAGTTTTTTGTATTTTCTGTGAATATGTTAATGCAAACTGTTAAGACAGTTGTACTTTTTCCTTTCCAATCCCTCTTACCTTATTGCACTGGTTCAGAACTCCTGTACAATGCTAAATAACAATGGAGAATGGCTACCTTTGTCTTTTTGTTTTTTGGTATCAGTTGAAAAGCACGCAGCATTTCACAATTAAGAATGGCATTTGGCCGGGCGCGGCGGCTCACGCCTGTAATCCCAGCACTTTGGGAGGCCGTGGCGAGTGGATCACGAGGTCAGGAGATCCAGACCATCCCGGCTAACATGGGGAAACCCCGTCTCTACTAAAAAATACAAAAAATTAGCCGGGCGAGGTGGCGGGCGCCTGTAGTCCCAGCTACTGGGGAGGCTGAGGCAGGAGAATGGCGTGAACCCGGGAGGCGGAGCTTGCAGTGAGCGGAGATCGCGCCACTGCACCCCAGCCTGGGCGAAACAGCGAGACTCTGTCTCAAATAAAAAGAATGGCATTAACTGTAGGTTTCCCATAAATCCTCCTTATTAGATTGACTTTACTTCCACTGTTGTTTGCTGAGATGTTTTATTATGAAAAGGAATTCAATTTTATTCAATGCTGTCTCAACATTCATTTAAATGATTATGTTTTTCTCCTTCACTCTGTTAATGTTATTGATTATATTGATTTATTTCCAAGTAGTAAATCCTTCTTGCATTCTTTGTATAAATCTCATTTGACCATAATTTATTATTCTTTTTATATATTGCTAGATTTAAATTTCTAGTATTTGGTTTAGGATATTTGCTGCTGTGTTAACTTTGGATGTTGAACTATTATTTTCTTACAATGTCAAGAGTGGCGTGTGGCCGGGCGCGGTGGCTCACGCCTGTAATCCCAGCACTTTGGGAGGCCGAGGCAGGCGGATCATGAGGTCAGGAGATCGAGACCACCCTGCCTAACATGGTGAAACCCCGTCTCTACTAAAAATACAAAAAATTAGCCGGGCGTGGTGGCGGGCGCCTGTAGTCCCAGCTACTCCAGAGGCTGAGGCAGGAGAATGGCGTGAACCCGGGAGGCAGAGCTTGCAGTGAGCCGAGATTGCGCCACTGCACTCCAGCCTGGTCGACAGAGCAAGACTCCGTCTCAAAAAAAAAAAAAAAGGCCGGGCGCAGTGGCTCAGGCTTGTAATCCCAGCACTTTGGGAGGCCGAGGCGGGCGGATCATGAGGTCAGGAGATCGAGACCACGGTGAAACCCCGTCTCTACTAAAAATACAAAAAAATTAGCCGGGCGTGGTGGCGGGCGCCTGTAGTCCCAGCTACTCGGAGAGGCTGAGGCAGGAGAATGGCGTGAACCCGGGAGGCGGAGCTTGCAGTGAGCCGAGATTGCGCCACTGCACTCCAGCCTGGGCGACAGAGCGAGACTCCGTCTCAAAAAAAAAAAAAAAAAGAGTGGCGTGTGGTATCAGTATTATGCTGGTTTCCTAAAACTATGTTGAAAGTGTTCCTTTTTCCTCTACTCTTTAAAATAGTTCATGTAAAATTGATGAACTGTTATTTCTTCCATGAGTATTTATGAAAATTCCCCAGTAATGCCATCCAAGCCAGTCATTTTATTTGTGTAAAGGTTTTAAGTTCCAAGTTCCATTCCTTAGATATAAGACTATTCGGTTTTTCATAGCGTCAGTTTTGTAACAGTTTTGGTTTTCAATGAATTTTTCCATTCCTTGTCAAATTATTTACATACACTTACCACATCTTATCTTGCAAGATGAGAAGTCTTTGTAATGTTTCCATTTTTATTATTCTTACTGGTAATTTGGTTTTCGCTCATTTTTTAAATTAGTTTATATATGGGTGTATTTTTATTTGTTCTGCTAGATATTTTTGCTGCTTTCTGACTTTATAATTAATATTTATCTTCTATGAATAATAATAGTTCATTTTTGTCTCTTCATTTGTTCTTTCTGCAGAAACTACTATACTGTATATTCTGATTGCTTTCTCTATATCTTAATCTCTCTGTCAGAGTTTCTATCATATCTCTTTATATTTCTGTTTCTATCTCTTATATTTCTATGTTTAAGAATTGCTATTGGTAAATAACTTATTGGAAATTCATAAACATCCCCAATAACTTATAATTCATATCAATCCATTTTAGATTCCTTCACTGAAAATAATTTAATGACTTACATAAAGGCAATTTATTCACAGTCTATGATGATATTTGCCTATGCTACTTTACTTGGCATTGTTGGAATTGCCTTTTCTCCTTGTGCTAATTTATCATACTTCAATGACATACTACTATTTCATCCAATTTACTTTTAAGTATCCTTTTTCCTTTTTTAATATTTTGTTTAAAGCCATGAATATTTATTTAAAATTTTGTAATACAGTGTCCATAGGGCAGCAGTTCTCTCTGATATGCTCATCATTTTATCATTAACAGCTAACAACATGCTCAGCTTAAAGTAGCTCTTAAGTTTATATTGTCGAATATATTTAAGCATGTATTTATTCTGGCCAAAAAAGACTATTTTTTTCCAAAAAGATAACTTCATTATTGTGTCCTTGACACAAGTGGATAAACTGCTATTTTTACTGCTTTGCAATATGATCTGTTTCTGAATTCTGAGTCCTGATCATTGTCATAAATCAATGCTACAGTCTCTAAAATATGAATTAAGAAGCTAATTGTGCAATCAAGTTAATTTTGGATAATATAGCCTTAATGAACTTGGCTTTTTTATTCAAATCTTTCAATACAATTCTATAATCTTTCCTCTAAAAGCATTTGCTCTTTCATGCATGTTTATAGAAAGATGATTTTGTGAAAAATGCTGAAATTTTTATGGGGAGTTCTCCATGATAAGAAATTAGAGTTCCTATTTATATAGTGATCCAAGAATAATTTTCAAAAATCAAAAATATTAGGGTGCAACTATTTCATAAATAGACTAGGCTTTACAGTAATTTTTATCACAATTGAAATAAAATGTGTGTAATTTGAAGGAAAGTCCATTTTTTTCTGTTCTTTTTTAAACTTTCCCTAAAATGTGCCATTGGTCCTTTTTATCTAATGCCAATGAGTTAAATTCTTACAAAGGTACATTTATTCACTATTTTTAAGTACCATAATAGCATTCAGTGACTATTCCTATGTCATTCATATTTATAAATTCAACAATGTTCATGTAGGATATTATTAGACTGATGCTATTTCAGTTCTTTTGGAACAGCCTGAAAGTATCCTGCTATCCTTTTAACGTTAAAATTATATCTGTTTACATCTTATCCTCCTTCTCTTTTTTTTTCTTACTTTGAGTAATAGGTAAAGCCAAACCAAATATAGAAATGACATGGATCTGGAAGATTTTTAATTCCATGCATGAGTAACCAGTGATTGGCAGCATGATTGTGCTCTGATCTATCACGTATAAGCATCAATCAGAAATGGGCTTATTTATGGGGATGCTTCCAAAAGATAAGTATGCATGAATATTATACACTTTGGTGACCCCATCAGACATATGAATAAATCTCTGCTTAATGAATTCATCCAGCAGATCATCCTTATAATCATCATGCTCAAAAAGGGACTGTCTACAGATCCTGTTCACAAAGGTAAAAATCTCATACAGAATATCATAGAGAATACAATTGTTTATTAGTGCTATCATGTTGTTAAAACAATGTTAAAAGGCACATTTCCAATTCTATGGAGGGAAATGCCAAGGAGAAACTGCTAATGACAACAGAAAAAAAAATCTGTATCCTGAGAGAGAGTCGTCAGGCACACACCTCTATAAGCTATCTCCTTTATTAGACTGTATATCGTTGCAGAGTTTCCTTTTGATAAGTAAATTAAAAAGTTAATTGCATTTTTAAGGCATTTGAAATATCTGGGCTGGGAAAGAGAAATAAAGATTATAGAGTTAAACGTAATGGCAAAGATATGTGTCATATTCAACTCTTCTCTTTTCTGCCTCCTCTTAATTTGCAGTGGAAAATGACCATTACTTGGTCAAGGATCTCTCTAGAGGAAGGCATCATAGAGCTCAATTAAACACTTCTCTTGGCCACCTGTCATAACATAGAAATGATCAGATTATCATGAACAGATCACAGCAATGCTATTCATCTTCATGATATTCATCATCATCACATTTTTCTAAGAGAATTTGATTTTCTGAAAGAATCTTCTCCAAAATGTCATTTCAGCCTCTAAAGATAAAATGGGCAGCAAGATTGGGAATTGTGTTCTCTAAGATGACTGGCACTAGTCATAATGTGTTACTTAGTTATGAATCTAGCATGTCAATTAGTGTTAAGTTCTTGGCAATCACTTTAAGTTGCAGATAGCTCTTCAGCTCTTAGGCTGAATCTCTGACAGATGTGTGAGTTAATATTAACACTGTCGTTCTCTGGACCAGTCAAAAGGCATATTTCTGTTGCTGTGATGAGACTTGCAGGTTACCAACAAAACAACAAGTCAACTAACTGCTTCAGAAGGATTCAAACACTCCAGACTGACAAGAACCTGGGGCTGTGCCACAAGTGTCCTGTCAAGTAGAACAGAGTTAAGCCTTCCTTGTTACTTAGGAAGTCAATTAGAAACTGAAAGATTCCTTCTCAACAATGACATATGTATATCAAAATGAATTTAGTTCTTAAAAATTTGGTTTTAAAACAAAAGAGAAGTTATTCTCAATCTCATCAAGGAGGCTTAATAACATAAGCTATTTCTTCTATGGAGAGCATGAAGAAACATGGATTTACTGGCACAAAGGTAGCACTATAATCTGCAGCATCTTTTCAAAAATTTTAGTAGTTTCTTGGAATATTGCCAACACTCCACAGGCTAGATAAAGCATAAGACAAATAATCTTGTCACAAGGTTATATTAGGAGGTATAATTAACAAAAATGAGCTTATAACATATATTAACATTAAGAAGATAAACTGAAAATATTCACTGATAAATACTGGGCAACCTTCACCTGCGAAACCCATTCACTTTACTATGGACATTAATGAAGTATTAATTTCCTCCGAAGGTAAGGAAGACATTTGGGAGTGCTTCCTTCTCCATTAAGTCTTCCAGCGCTTCTGGGACGTTTTCTATCATCAGACTTTTGGAATACTGAAGAATTGCTCTCTACCTTTTCCTATAAGGACTCATACCCACCCCTTTCTCTCATTCTCTCTCTCTCTCCAATGGAGTTGCCTCCACCCCTTAATGATGCTAGGCTGTGACATTGTTTCACTTCCAGTCTCTCAGGAAGCTTCGGAACTGGCACAAGACTTTCTACCAGAGGTAATAAGAGAATAACCATGTTCCTCTTTGAGCTTATGAGATGGAATTTAACCTCTTTCCCTGATGGAAGTCACTTTGCTTGCTTTAGTTTGTTATTTCGCTGTTTCTCCCTATGGGCATCGTTTCATACATTGCATCAGCTTCTCTTGTGTTTTTCTGCTCACTCCGTCTTTCAATGATCACTCAATGTGCTAATACACCCTACATCGTATGCTTGTTATATATGCATCCCAAGAAGCAGCTACTAAAAAGGCTAAAAATTCTGATTCTAAATATACTTTACTTCTTTTCATATTACAACTAGCTGTAAAGATAATTGCTATTCCTCATCCATGCACTATAAGATTAAGATGATTAATCAAAATTTGACAGCAGACATAAAAAGAAATGACTATGCTTTGCATCCCTTTTCTGTTTAGTTTCTCCTAAAGCAGTGTTTCTCAACCACTTTTTTTCATTATGCCTCCCTAAAGACACTTTTTAGACATCTTTTCCCTAATTGCCCTCCCCATGAAATTTTAGTACTTCAGATGAACTGTAAATTTATTTATATACTCTGTACATATCTCTGAATTATACATAAAAAGGGTAAGCATTCTTTCACCCACCAAGAACCAATTTTTGCTCCCTCAGGAACCATACTGTCCTCTTTGAAAATAATGTGTGCTCTAAAGTATATATTTATAAGGGTACTAATGAGTAAACTTGCCCAAGAGTAATATTTCTGTACTCATTGCTCAGTGGGCTAAGTAACAGCAATGCTGTCATATAATGGGAAGAGCACTGGGTATTCTGACGAGGAAGGGATTCATGATTATGCCCCTACCTATTTGCAAAATTAGTAATACTTATAAACTGGAGATCAAACTATATTCTCTTTTATTTTTGTATGAATTTATTCTTTGATGTTATTTTTTAAACTTTGTATGTATGCCTGCACACAAACACATATACTAATTATAAAACCATTCAGACTTGTTTCACATTTATCTTCCACATCTGACACAAGGGCCATATTACTTTCTTTTTCTGCTGTTATTAATCTATTTATTTCACTCATGAAATCATTGTTGCATCCTGTCTTTCATTATTTGATAAAATTGTTCTCAAAATATTTACATGGAGTTCATTCTTTATGTCTCCTTCAATGGCAACAAATTCTTTGTGAAATTTGCACCACACTTATGATGTTTCTATCATACTTTAACCAGAAAAAGTTTCTATAAAGGTGTGACTTACTAAAAAATGTAGATAGGTAGGTAGCAGGAAGGTACGTAGGTAGATAGACGATGATAGATAGATAGATAGATAGATAGATAGATAGATAGATGATAGATAGATAGATAAATGATAGACAGGCTTCTCTTTTTTCTGGGTTAGCTGCTATAGGGGTAAACTTTGTTTTGAAACTATGTCCTAGATGGATCCCTATGTAAAAGTTCTTCATGAGACACTCTTAAGTTTTGCCTGAAAAACTTCCCCTAAGAACTTGAAGATCGTTAATGCATCTATCAGTAAAGCTTCCAGCCTAGAGATGTCCTGGGCCCTTTATTTCCCAGTGTTATTTTGATTATTCAAAACAAGTGGGATCTTCCTTAGTAAGCCACCCATTTATTTCAAGTCTATTAACCTCATGAGGAACCATCTGCAGTAAAAGATCACTAAGATTTACATGTTATGAATACCACTCCAAAGCTGCTCCATTTATGATAACAGGATCCATTTTGCTACTTGGATTAAGTACTGCTAAGATTTATCTGTCACCCTGGCAATTATCACTATTGAAATCTGGGAGCTCATTTCAGGAGCAATATGTTCAGCTTACAGAGGAGAGCCATCACAATGCATTTTTTTTAAAGATGCTGGCCTTTCATTTACTAATATAATTTTAATCCCTTGGTAAATGGGCCCTCTTAGGGTACATAGCTGGGAAAAGAGAATTAAATGAGGATACATATTAAATCCATTTCTATGTCTCTTATTTTCTATGTCTTTGGATATCTCATATATGACAGACTAAGAAATTTGTAATACATAAACATCATTCAGCATAGTCCCCTGCTAGGCCCAGCTTTCAGGCAGCCGAATAACCCACAGGAGCCATTCCTGGCTATCTGAGCTAATACACAGCATCTAGAATCTCTGTAAACACACCTGTAGCAATCAGTTTAGCCAATTCTAAAATTTTGTTTCATAATCCATGGTCTAGCACTCTCAGAATCTATTCCACATATAACAATTTATGCACAAAAAATGGTAAAATCTAGCATTTCCTTAGGATACAAGACTTCTCTTCCATGGATTGAGTATAATTGGCTTTCTAGCTGCTTTCAGAGATCTACTCCATGAGGGCAGTTATGGAAGGTTGAGGTGAGATATAAGAAAAATAGGTATACCCTTCCTTCATCATACATGGGAGGAGGAGCTGCTTCTGCTAACACAAGAGCCTTAGATTTTGTTAGAATTTTCTAAATCTTCCCAATTTTATTATTCTAATATTTGAACTTTTACTCTTTCCTAACCAAGGAGCTAACACTCATATATGTCACTCTGCAAGAGAGTGAATATAATGTACCTTTTAGTTTAGTAGTCCACAAATTAATCATTTGTGTTTAGTTTTCAGCCCTACCATCTTCATCCATGAAGGTACCAAGAGATAAGATACACATTCAGGAGAGTCATGAAAAATCCCTGGTTCTCTGACCATGCCATTATATGAGAATTTAATTTTCTGCACCAGATTTTATTTTTTCTTTGAGCTCCCCAATGCAATCAGAAGCAGGCAACCCATTTCTCAGTCCCTGACTCCCTCATGCGTGTGACATTGTTCTTTGCCATGGCTTTCAATACTTGGTTTGCAAAATCATGTACTTCAATTCAGGTGGCCATAGGTAAAAAATTTAACTGATTTTGCCATAGGTTTCTATGTACTTCTAGTATCCTGTCATTTAATGGATTCAGATATGCCTGGCCTTCAAACACAAACAGGCCAACTGAACAGTACAAAGTGCCTATTCCCACAACTCCTCTGGTGGCAAAGATTGCTCCAGTTGCGTTCAGTGGTTGTAACAGAAACCATGCCAGCCACCTCACAGAAAGGAATTTATTTCTGGGAATCAGATGTTTATAAAAATACTGGAAAGCTGGGGGAGGAGGATTATACCACAGATTTGGCTTGTAAGCAAAGCTGCTACCCTTGCCTGAATCAGGAAGTGGGAAGGCTGCTACTGGAGCAGTTGGCTCCAGGAACACACTGCTGAAATCTACGAATCAAGAAACAATTACAGTCACTGAGCCGCAATTATAATTATTACTAGATAATTTACATTTGTTCTTTCAACAATCATGAAACTAGTGACATGACAGGGAATCTCCATTGACACTACTGTGGAAAAACTCAATGATACTATAATCCCATAATTCCACTTGCAAGCAGAAACTCAGAATGAGCAGATCATGGCTTTTTCTCAATCTCCCACAAGTGCATGGAATTGACTAGACAGAAATCACATCAATGTCCCTAGCTTTAATATCTTTCTATCTTTCTAATTTCTGCAATACTGGCTGACAGGTTACAAGACAGGTCAAATGGAGGGTGAGTGCTAGTCTTCCACACAAACCTACCCTTAACCTCCAGACCTGTCTTCTGATTCTCAACAGATGACCTTACCTTTGTCTTCACAGAAAACATAGAGACCAGAACACAAGAAACCTTTTAGCTACCTGCCACCAAACCTAAAATTTAACCTGGGTGTAATGTTCCTGCTGATACATTGAGGCATATTTCCCTCCTTTTACGTAAGATTAGTTCCCAATTTTTTCTAGATCAATCCTGAAGTCGTTTTTACTCCAGGACCACACTCAATGTATTCCAACTCTTCTTTATGTGTCTTCTCCCTTTAATGTTTTGATTTGATAACTGCCCTCCTAAAATGAAAGCTTTCCCTGGATTTGTTTATTTCCAGTTCTTCCCATATTTCTCTTTCTATTCATAGCCAAATTACTTTAAGTGGTTGTACCTGATGCTATTCCTCAATTCCTTACTGAATACTCTTATTTAGGCCTGTTTTTTCACCAATTGCTTCACTAAAATTGTTATTTCCAAAGTATTCAACAACAACAATGAACCACTTAAGCTTTAACTTTCTTGACATCTTTGCAGAATCTGCCACTGTTGATTGTGCTCTGGAAAACTGCCTTACTTTGGCTTTTCTGATTCAACCATCTCTGGTTTTCTAACTCTCTGGCCACTCCTTCCCAAACCTATTTGCATCTTCTTTCTATTTCTTGAATGGCAGCCATTATTAAGGTTCAATCAGAGGCGCTGCCTTTGCTACACATATGCTCTCTATGTACATTTATCCTTGCCCTTGGCTTTATGGCCATCCACATGTATAGTGGTAATTGTCCAGTCAGTAGCTATAGCCCAAGTGTCTCCATGTGAAAGGCATGGGGAAGTACAAAACAAACCAAAATAACATTAAAACATAGTATTTGGAACAGCATATATATATGCTATAATGTTAAAGGCAAGATTAACTGTACACTGACACAATAGTCTAATCAGTTTCTTAAATATCTGAACTGATTATCTCCCTCAATTGTACAAATTCCTGGAGCTCATCATATCCAAATCTTCTTCACCTGTTTGCTATCTCATTGAGTCGGCCAGAAAATTGAGGACCTATTTCTTCCTCTCTTAAGCCCAATACCTAATGAATCACAAAGGCACAGCAATTCTACCACCCAAATATTTCCCAGATACGTCACTTTTTCACCACTCTGTGGATCACCTCTCACTGTTGTAACAGGAACCATCACAAAATCTAACTCTGCTCCAACCTTACTGCCCACCCAGTCACTACCCTGGATCTTTCTTAAACTCAAATAAGATCTTGTCATTTTTCTGCTCTTTCAGTGGCTCTAAAATAATTCTTATTGGAGCAAAATTCAAATTTCCATGGCTTATACTAGCCCTATATAATCTGTCTCACCTTAAGTAATCAGACTGAATTCTCTCACCACCCCATCTCCTAACCCACTGTGCATTTCAGACATGCCCTTTGAACTCTTACTTTTTAGAGTAGGCAATATTTTATCTCACATCTGTTCCTTGCATTTGCTGTTCCTTCATCGACTACTCTTTCCACCACCACCCTTACGTCCTCACTGTCTAATTCTTTGATATTCACCTCTTAGGTTACATGGCCACTCCTGAGTACAGCAAAGCAGGGATATATAATTCCTCTTCAAGGAAAGAACCACAAAGGCAGAAGCCAGAATAATTGGTGACCAATAATAGAACACATCATAGAAGGATCCACAGTATATGTAGTTTGGTTATAATTATGTAAAAAAAAATTCTGAGTGTAACACAAACAAGCCCATATTCTTTAATTGTAAGACTTCATTCTTCCTGTGAGTACTTCTCAACCTAAGATTCTGTCACTGTTTTTCCCTCTTTTGTTGATATATTAGGTTGGTGCAAAAATAATTGCAGTTTTCACCATTAAAAGTAATGACCATTATTTTGCACCAACCTAATATAATGATTTACATATTTATTGGGTACATGTGTGTATTTGTTTCATGCATAGAATGTGTAGTGTTCAAGTCAGCGTACCTGGGGCATACATCATTTTTACGTGGGTTTATCATTTTTATGTATTGGTATCAGAAATACTGGTATCAGATATTGGTATTGGCAACTCAGGAATTGTATTGGTAACTGGTAACTGTCTTGGTAACTCTTCTGGTTACTGTGAAATATACATGATATTATTGCTAAGTATAGCCATTCTCATCTACTATCAAATACTAGAATTTATTTCTTCTATCTAATTGTATATTTATAACCATAACCAACCTCTCTTAATCCCTCTTTTCCCACTACCTGGTCTCCCCAGTCTGGTATCTATCATTCTATTCTCTATATCCATGAAGTCATAAGTTTTTCTAGCTCCCATATATGAGTGTGAAGGTGCAATATTTGTCTTTCCATACCTGATTTATTTCACATAACAGTGAAAGAACCTGCAGTTCTTTCCATGTTGCTGAGAATGAAACTATTTCATACTTTTTTTAGGCTGAACAGTATCCCATGGTGTATATATAACACATTTTCTTTATTCATTCGCCTGTTAATAGACACTTAGGTTGATTCCATATCTTTGCTATTGCGAATACTGCTGTGATAAATGTACAAGTGCAGGTATCCCCTTGATGTACTGAATTCTTTTCCTTTGGATAGATACCCAGTAGTAAGATGGCTGGATTGTATGGTAGGTCTACTTTTAGTTTTTTGAGAAATCTCCATTCAGACAGTGTGCCTATAAAGTGTCACGGAGACCACTTTGCATTGTATCTCTTTGGGGGACACTCGGCCTCCTGTATATGGATGTCTAAATATCCTGCTAGACTTGGGAAGTATTCATGTATTATTTTATTAAATAGGCTTTCAAACCCTTTTAACGTTTCTCCACCTTCAGGAATACCAATAATTTGTATGTTTGGTTGCTTTATGCTATCTCACATATCATAAAGATTTTGTTCATTCTTTTTTCTTTATTTTTGTCTGACTGGGTTATTTCAAAAGACCTGTCTTCAAGTTCTGTGGTTCTTTCTTCTGCTAGATTCAGTCTACTGTTGAAGCTTTTGAGTGTATTTTGCATTTTATTCTGGGAGTTCTTCAGTTACAGAATTTGTGTTTGGTTCTTTATTAAGATAGCTATCCGTTTTGTAAATTTCTCATTCATATCCTGAATTGTTTGTCTGATTTCTGTGTATTGTATTTTCAAAGTCTCTTTATCTCACTAAGCTTCTTTAATATCATAATTTTGAATTCCTTTTTCATAATTTTGTTAATTTCTTTGCAGTTGGGATCTGTTGCTGAGGAATTATTGTGTTCCCTCGAAGGTGTCGTATTTCCTTGCTTTATCATGTTTCTGGTGTCCTTATGTTGATATCTACGTATCTGGTGTAATAGTCATTTCTTACAATTCTTTGAATTCACAAGGAATGACTTTTTCCTGAATATGTATCAATGGTTTCAATTGATTAGAACCCTTTGGCTTTGATTCTGGGTGCAGGCAGTCATGCAATCTTTGTATGATTTACTTGACTACAAACAGCATTGGTGGTATTTGTGATTTCCTCAGTGGTTTAGGGTGCAGGTACTAGTGGAAGGTATGGTTAAATTTTGCTGGGGACAGGGATGCCAGGTGGGCCAGTCATTAGGTTCTGGTCCCAGTGGTGGTAGCAGGGTGCTGAATGTGCCTGTTCTTAGGCTCCCAGGGCAACATACACTAGCACCAGTGTCAGTAAGACAAGGCACGCCTCTTCTTGGTCCTCCAAGTGGCTTGCTCTGATGCCAGTAATGGCAGTCACAGGCCACATAGGTGACTGGGTTCTCAGGTCCCTGAGCAGCCAGTGTGGTGTGGGCAATGGCAGTGGCAGTGGCACTACAACTCTCTGGGTCCCAAGCACCGCACGCTGGTGTTGCCAGTGGCTGCAATGCTGGGTTGCCAACCATAGCCCCAGACACATAGCTCTCAGGCCTGCCTACTTTTAATGGCAGCAGCACCACAGCACCATACAGAGTAGGGGAAGAACCCTCTCCTTCCCTTGTGAGCCCAGGCACAAAGGCCATGCTACTAGTGGGGACATAGTCAACACTCACAGCCGCAGACCGGCAGCCCTCTTGCTTGCCTGCCCCAGCCGACAGTGACAGCAGCAACAGCTGCAGCTGCAGTGGTGTATGGATCAAGAGAGGGGGTCATGTTCTGTACTCACAAACCCAGGCACAGAGCTGTCACTTCTAAGATACATTATTTGTGGTTTTTTTCAACTTAAACGCCTATTGTATGTAATATCTCAATTTTAGAAATTACAAAATGTTTCAAAAATGCACTAAATATAAGAATTGTTGAAATCCACCAAGATGCAAGGGTTATAAGGAAACCTAAAATATCATGCAAATAGTACCAAATAAAATATCGTGCAAATAGTACCAAATAAGCCTCACTATAGCTCTACCATGAATCATCCTGGCAGGTACTTCTTTAATCAAGTGACCAAGCTAAACATCACCCATGAAACAGGTCAACATCATGTGCTATTGAAATCATGCAATGAGAAGGGCACAGTATCCTTTCTGCAGCATTTTTGTTAAAAAGGAATAATACCAATCTAATTATGAGAAAACATCAGACAAACCCAAACTGAGGGACATCCAACAAAATAGCTGGCTGGTATTCTCAAAAAGTGTTAGGGATATGAAAGACAGAAAAAAATGAAAAAAGAAAAAAAAGACTACGGGGCTGTCACAGATTAGAAGAGACTAAGTTAAAAGCTAAATGCAATGTGGGATCCTAGATTAGATCCTAAACCAGAAAAAAAGGGATATTAGAGGATATTAGATTCTTTAATTTTATAATCTTGAATTCTTTTTTCATAATCTCATGAAATTCAAAATAGGTCTGCAGGTAAGTTAATAGTATTGTATCGATGTTAATTTTCAGGTTTCAAAAACTACTATGAATATATAAAATATTAACATTAGCAGAAGCTGTGTAAAAGGTTTACAGAAACTCTTGTTTTCTGCAACTTTTCTGTGAGACTAAATTTAAAAGAGAGGAAATAGCTTAATTCTGAATTTCCTTATGAAATAATTTTTATTCTACAACAGCTATGGATATTCCACAACAGATACAGAGTTTTATGTAATCAAATAGGTTGTCCTTTCTTGATGCTTTTAAATGGGAAGGGTAAAGTAAAACAAAACAAGCCAACAGAATGGATCTTCCATAATTTTGCATCTGTCTTTTCTATGGTATCATCCTTCTCCACCAACTCTGCTCCTAGGGACATAGATTGAGTTTCACAAGGACCAGGGAATCTCAAGAAAAAGAATGATGTATTCACAGCAATTATCTTCCAGTAATTTATATCCTTCTGGGAAAGGTGATGAAACACCAGGGAACAGGCTTTAAAAGCTGTCATTTTTTCTGCTGAGATCACAAGAGCTTTATAACTTGTTAATGGCACATATTGCAAGTCTGAATTTCCATCTATCTTCTTTTTACTCTCAAAACACTGAAGAAAAAGCAAACATCAGAAACAAAGGAGAGAGACATTTTTTCCTTCTTAAATTTCCCCATGAGTTTAGCAGTGTCTTGCCCTGCCAGTGGCTATTTGATTCAGAATGCAATATATTTTTGCAATTCTCTTTCCTTTCTGGGGCTTCTCTTTCTTATTACTTATATTAGGACTAAATTGCTTGCTCTTGACAATTTTAGTACCAGAGTTATTGCAGAACATGTTATACAACTATTTCATTCTGAACAATACTCAAAGCAAGCTTTAGTGTTCCTACTCTTCAAATTGTGTGTCTTAAAATAGCTTATTAAAAACATCGAATAATATATTTTCTTACCCTTAAATTAATCAGGTGAGTCCCTGGTCAATATCCATTCACACAGCTTCTACTGATGTTAAATATTGAACTACAGATTCAATTTTAGCTTGCTTGTCAGCTTTCTAACAAATAACATTTCTTAAAATTTTAACTATTATCTTTAAAACTACTTTCTTTTAACAAGAAAATTGTTGTGATATATTGTGTTTTGTCATACCTGACTTTTTTGTTGTTTTTTAATCATTACTCTCACAAAAGCCATGCTAGGGAATTTCTAGCTAATGCCAATTATTCTGTGTGTCTGAGCAAAAGAAAAAACATTTTATATATTTGGATTCAAAGATGAGCAAAACTCAGGTGTGAACAAATATCCTCTTGCCTCACACAGTTTTAAATCTGCTCTTCCTAGGTTCTGCACCATAAGAAAATAGCATTCTAATCTTTTCAACAAATAGTGTTGGAATAATTTGTCAACTATGCAGAAAAAAAAAATAAACTGCAATACATACTCATACCTCATACAAAAATTAACTCATAGTTGACCGCAAACCTTAATATGAAATTTAAAATTATAAAATCATTAGAAGAAAACAAAAACATAGAAAATCTTTGTGACCTTGGGTTAGGTAGAGAGCTCTTAGATATAACACCAAAAGCACAATTTAAAAAATATAAATAATTGATAAAGGGATCTTTATCATAATTAAGCACCTTTATTTCTGTGAAAAATGCTGTTAATAGAAGGGAAAAAAAGCTACATGCTGTGAAAAAACAAGTTTGCCAATCTCATGTCTGGCAAAGGATATGTATCCAGAATATTTATAGAGAACTCTAAAAACTTAATAGTAAAATAAAAACAATACTTTTAATGAGCAATTTAAATGTTTGTTACATTGACTAAGAAGATACACGAATTGCAAATAGGCAGAAAATGCTACTTGACATCATTAGCCATTAGCAAAATGCAAATTAAAACCACAATGAGTACAACTACACACATATTAGAAAAGGTGAAATTAATTTTTTAAACAAATCTGAATTTACTGATTACTGATAAGAGTGCAAAAAATCTGTAACTCTCATATATAATTGATGGAAGTGCAAATAGTACAGCCATTCTAGAAAACAGCTTAGCACTTTTTTTCTAAAGGTAAACATACACTTAATATGACCCGGTAATCTCACTCCTAGATATTTACTTACGAGAAACAAACAAGTTTGCTTACATAAAATCCCGTACATAAGTGTATACATCAGCATTATCCACAATCACAAAATACTGGAAAAACACCAGAAGTCCATCAATGGATGAATAAGCCGTGTGGCATGCCCGTACAATTGAATGCAACTCAGCAGTTAAGAGGGATAAACTGATACACATAATAACTTAAGTCAAGAAGGAGCCAGACTCAAAAAGTTAAATATTGTGTGATTCCATTTATACAACATTCTAGAAAAGGCAAAACAATGAGGTTGAAGAAGGCATCACTGGCTTTGAGGGAATAGGTGTAAGGATGGTTTCAAGACAACACAGGGAATATTTGTGGGTGAGAGCTCTATTCTGTAACCTGCCTGTGATGGTGGTTACACATCTCTATGCATTTGGTACAGCTCTGAATGTAAGCTCTATCTGAATTTTAAAACAAATTAAAGCAGGAACATTAACAATAAAATGGCTTAAAACAACACCAATTTTATTAGGTCTCACATGTATGTGGATCAGGAATTTGGGCAGGGATTTGCTGGGTAACTTTTCTGCTCCTCTTGTCATTGTTATAAACTCTCTGGTTTCAGCTGGAGGATCAGCTTGCCTTAAGCATTCAAAATGGTTTCATTCATATGCCTAGTGCCTTGGTGAGGAAGCCTGGAAATCTGGACCTAGCTGGGACTGTTGACCAGAGTTCTTACATGTGGCTCCTCCAGTGTAGCTTCTCAGGGGTTTCTAACTTCTGACATGGCAGCCAGCTGTGTCTCAGAGCGCTTCAAGAGACAGGGTAAAAGCTTTGAGGATTCTTGCAACCCATAGGACATCTTTATTCTGACACAGTCGGCCTTCTAGTGACATTATTTACATTCTTCCAATATGCAAAACATAAACACCCCTTCCTAAAGACCCCAGCTGTTTTGTCCCACTATAGCATTGTTTTGAAGTCTCGAATTGTGTCAACTAAATTAGATGCAAGTGCAAATGAGGTTCCCAAAAGGTGGATCTTATGATTCCTCTTGATCAAAAGACCTGTGAATTTAAGAACAGGTTTTCTATACCACATGAAGTCGGCCTACAGAGGTGATACAGAATAGGAAAACTGCAATAGGGATAACATGTTCCCATTCAATAGGGAAGGGGTGATGGGAAGTACATTGTAGTCACTGGTTCACAGCAATTCTGAAGCCTGGGAAAGCATATCCTTCCAGTTACATTATTAAGGCCCAGTCCTGCTCCCAGAAAATGTGGATCTTGACTTTACCATTTTGGCTCTTGTTTCTGCCTTCTGAGTTATCTTTCCTTTTCTGTAAAAATGAGCCATGTTTGCTACAAAGTAGCCTTTTCATACTGCTTCCTGCTCATAGAAATGTGGGAACCTTGCAAGCTCTTTGCATTTTGAACTGTCCCTGTCCATTTCAAATGAAGCCAATGGTGCTTCTGCTAGTCTAATTCTCTTAATATTTTTGTGGGCTTCCTATGATTCTCTACCTTGGGCTGGGAATCAAGATTCTTTGAGATAATGCTCTTATGATTCTTAGAAACTTTTTAATCTAATTGAGAACATTTATGAGGCACATTTTTAATATTTCTGAAGTATAGGCAAGGGGTCGTAGTCACATCCTTGAGAAGATCTTTACCTTGAGCCCACAAAAAAGTGAAGTGGAATTTTTCGGGAATTTACCAGAAAATATTCTTAGCCAAATGCAACAGTTCATTAGTTGCATATTCTGTTCTACATTACTGAAATGAGTTGTCAAGCTTTCTGCCCCACAATGTAGGGGTGGATTTTCTTTTCTCTCCTCTAATAAGAATTTCCTTCTCGTTCCTTTAGCCATCACAACAATCTCTTCAAATCCTTGCAACCTACTTCTTGCTACCTGCTCCCAGAGTCAAGGGAACATGTTTTAAGTTTTCTTCTTAGAGCAGCACCCACTTCTAGTTTCCTAGTTCTATTCCAGTTGTTGCTGCATAGCAAACTATCCCAAAACTTTGTGGTTTATATAAAACAAACATTTTATTATATGCCATGATTTTGTAAGCCAGAGATCTGAGCAGGGCTTTACTGAGCCTTTTCTACGTGGTCTGAACAGAAGTTGCTCAGTGGAATTCAGCTTGTATATGGGCATAGTCCCTGAGAGAAAATAATCTGCTACCATAAAAGAGACCTTGCCTATGAGATGGTGTCACTTGCAGTAAGCAGTATATTATGTGTCATGCTGAGTTATTTTGATAGCAAAAGGCCTGAATGAAAAGCAGTGAGATCTCAGTTGTTCTTCTTGTCCTACAATACACCATTGGCAAAGATGCTTAATTTAGTCCATGTGTTCTCATCACTTCAAATAATTTTTCTGTCATGAAAGTATTCGAGTATAAATAGCAAACTAATTTTACAGAGAAAAGAAATATCAATAGATTCAGAACAGATCAAAACTATAATGTGGAAATGAAATAATCATACTGAAGTATTTCTAAAAGTTTCAGCTGCGACATTATGCTAAACCTACACTAGGATTTACATTCAACAAAATATGAATTTCCTCAAGTTTACATGCTCAAATAGAAGGTAATACAGGTTGCCAAATATTTGTATCCAATGCAAGAACACACCAAAATTTTGTGACCTATCTTTTGCCTATGACACCCTACATTCAAATACTTTTAAATACGTATGCATAAGCCCAAATACCTGTAAATGTAGAAATATTAAAATGAGTGGTGTTCTCTACCCAAGTAGAGACTACATTTTTCTTTTAATTCTGATTTTAATAGGTTATATATGTCCTGTTTAGTTAAGAGTGAATTGTGGACTTTAAAATTTTATTTGTTGCAGAAGCAGCAAACATTTCATCTGTTACTGTCAAGAGCTGTCCTAAATGAGGCAGCAATATTCAATGATAGTTTCTAAAAGAAGTTAATTCCTCTCCAACTTTACAGTATGCTTAGCCTCCACAGAGCTCCTTGGCCAATCTCCAAATCAATAAACAACTAGTTAAGCATTATCTGGATTGCTCAGAAAGAAAACAAATGCAATTTAATTTTTTTCTTTGACATAATATTTCATTAACTAAAATTCTTCCAAAGTGGAACATTTTTCCTTTAATTTTTAACCTCTCACATTTCATAGTTATATGCCATAAAAGCCCTCATGAATTAAAAAAATTCCCAAAGAAAATAAGTGGTTTAAATTTCTGAAAATTTAAATATCAGTTAAAATGTATAACTGTGATAACAAGCGTGAGCACTGGCTAGGCACGGTGGCTCACACCTGTAATCCCAGCATTTTGAGAGGTCGAGGCATGCGGATCTGATGAGGTCAGGAGTTCGAGACCAGCCTGGCCAACATGGAGAAACCCCATCTCTACTAAAAATACAAAAATTCACCAGACATGCTGGTGGGCGCCTATAATCCTGGCTACTTAGAGCTGAGGCACCAAAATTGCTTGAACCCAGGAGGCAAAGGTCACAGTGAGCTAAGACTGAGCCACTGAACTCCAGCCTGGGCGACAGAGAGAGACTCTGTCTCAAAAAAAAAAAAAAAAAAAAAAGGCTTAGCATTCAGAAAAATTTGAAAATAATTATTGGAATAATTATATTTATGTTCAGTTTTCTTACTGAGGACAAATGTCAAATACAACAAAGTTTTTTGCCAATAATGTCTATTCCTTTGTTCTTATTTACTAAACCATATCTTTTATCAAATGCCAAGCTACTACATGTTAATAGTTTATTAAAAGTGTGAAGGGAAGTGAGAACTTTTAAATAGATGAAATTTTTAAATATGTGTGTGTATAACTAAAAATCTAGATATCTTTAAACTGGAAACACTTGAGGTAAACAAACTTGGTTCACATTATTTGTTTATTCTGATAAAATTTGATCTTATGCAGGCCCAAAATAAATCTTTTTTTCTTTGTTAGTTCTATAACATTAGTCCCGAATTACATATTATATTAAAAAAAAAAACACTGATTAGTGTGAAGTAAATAGATAAACCCTGACAGTGTCAGATGTCGCTATTGTGAAAAGTACTTGTATGCAAGATGAGGCTGTTAGGCCTTTACAAGCATCAGTATGATCCTGAAACTTTATATACAGGGCAATTTTACTTATTATTTCTTCAATTCCAAATTATTTTTAAAGCATCTAGTTTTATGCCTGGAAAGTTAGTATCATTTTATTAATAGTAGCTATCGTTTTCATATTTTATGATGACTGTGGATTCCCATGGGTTTTGTGTATAATACATATATACAGGCATTGTGATGGCTTATACATGTGCATGTACATCATTATGTATAGAGCACTCACTTCCAAAAATATATCTCTGAAACTATTACATATTGCATATCACCTTACATATATAATTCTCTCAATAAGGCCCTTCACGCTTCTATAAACAAATGACCTCTGTGTTCTTAAATGTACCATAAAACCTTGTAGAAACTTATGCTAAGTGAAAGAAGCCAGATGCAAAAGGTCATATATAGTGTGATTCTATTTATTTAAATATCCAGAGTAGGTAAATCTATGGGGACGGGAAGCAGATGAGTGGTTGCCAGAGACTAGAGGAGGAAGAAAGGAGATCACTAACTGGATACAGGATTTCCTTGTGGGGTGAAAAAACTGTTGTGAAACTAGGTGGTGGTGGTGATGACTGCGTAATACTATTAATGCATAAAATGTCTCTGATGATAAATGTTATGTATATTTGACCATGATTTTTTAAATTTTAAAAACACATTAATAAAATAGAATACAGTTTATATCAGACATTTAAGGAAACACACTAGTTGGAATGTCTTCAAAAACATTGTTATTCTACCACACTATTATCCACCTCAAAATTTTGAAGTATCTCTCAAGTTTTCTCAAAAGATTTTCTTCCCATTAGTGGGAAGAAATTCTTAGAATTCTGATTTGAAGAGCATTTGTAGTGTTGATTGATAATAGAATGTTCCAAAGACCAAATGATACTTCATTTCCCCAGAGACTTTCACTGTTTTAGGAGCCAAGTCATATGTTTCAGTAGTAGAACAATTGTTTAGTGAAGGTCCAAAAATAATAGTAAGAAGATGCCCACGTATTAAATATACAAAATGAAGCCAGGTGTGGTGGAATCCCAATGCTTTGGGAGGCCGAGGTGGGCATATCACCTGAGGTCAGGAGTTCCAGACCAGCCTGGCGAACATGACGGAACCCCATCTCTACTAAAAAATCCAAAAATCAGATGGACGCAGTGGCAGGTGCCTGTAATCCCAGCTACTCAGGAGGCTGAGGCAGGAGAATCACTTGAACCAGGGAGGTGGAGGTTGCCTTGAGCAGAGTTGGCACCACTGCATTCCAGCCTGGGAGACACAGCCATGCTCCATCTCAAAAAATAAATAAATAAATAAATAAAATAAATATACAAAATGCAAAATAATGTCTTATATGTAAATGTTATGTTTATTTTAACATGCAACTTGTGTAATTAACATGAAGCAGCAATAAAAGCAATCCAGAGAGAATATTCTGTTGGAATGAGTGGATTTGTGATGCAAATTTCAGGTCATGAACAAAAGTATTAGTGGACTTCCATGTCCATGTTGTCTAAACCAGGAGAAATAGATGAGCTTCCTCTTCCTAGTGGGTATAACGCAAAATGGAGTGAATTGGAGTTTAGGAGCTGAGAAGTGGGCAGAAAAATGATGTAGAAACTTCTGCCATTTTTTTCTCCTACCCACAGGCTTGTTGACACAACTTGCTGTGAAGGACAGAGTGCAGTCCACCTGGTTATCTAGCCTATTTTTTTAGGGCTGAAAATTAGTCATACAATTAGCAGACAAAGGAGAATTGAGTAGAAATATTAAGCGAGCATCAGAGACAGAAGGGGCTGGTGGATGAATGGGGCTTGTGGAGCACAGCTGTGCAGCACCTTAGTGGGAGATTAATTTGTTACCTTGCAATCCAAGAGCAACAAAAATTACTATTTTTCATTGACAGCAAGCAGCTACTAGGAGTACTGGCCCTCTGTAGATGTTTACACCTACATCGAGGCACCCACAAACGGAATGAACTATATTAATTGAAATCAATTTCTTTCAACTTCTGAAAGAGTATTCCCATCAACTAAGTTTACCTCTCCAGAAATTATTGCATTCGAGTGTACAGAATGGGTAATATTCTTAATGGAATACAGCTTTGTATTGTTTTTGCTAGTATTTTAATTTTCAATCCTATATTTACCCATAGGTTACTAAATGAGATATGAAGAGTGTTATTTAATTGATCCAGCACATTTTATGTTCTAATCAATCCCTCTTAATTGCATGTTTCCAGAATTGGTACACAATTAGATTGCTTTTTAAAAAAAATTTTGGAATTTTAAAATCTTCTTTTTTCTGAGAGAATAATTGTACATATGGATAATGGAGAAGTCAGAGGGAGATTTAAGATAACCTTTTAAGCCTCTAAATAGTTCTTATAAAATGACTTTCTTCCCTGTTGCTTTAGTAACAGAGAATTGAAAGGCACTTTCCCAATGGGCCATTACTGCAGAATCAGTGGCCCCAGACGATCACCCTTTCTGTGGTGGAGTTCATATAGCAGATGGTATAGGCAACATGGGGGATATTATAGAGATGATGTTAGAAGCAATTATTGCACCATTGGATGTCGGTATTCTGTGCTTCCTGACGCATGGGAACCTATATTGTACAGGACTTCAGAACTGTAAAGCTTATACAGCTAAACCAGTGAGACATTGGTAGGGAGTTTGAACTTCATTCTTGTTTATTTGACAAAGGTGAGTTATTTTCTGATCATTTTGAAATTTGCCAATATCTCTGATTAGGATTTTTTAAAACAGAAAGAATTCTGGATTATTTTTTCCATCTGGCTATGAATCCAGTGATATTTGCCTCTACCCTCTCCAATTACTGGCCAAAAAAAAAAAAATCTGTTGTTTTAGAGATGTCGTCAAAAACTGGTAATAATATTGTATTCAAATCAGTTCAAAACGATATAATAGTTTCCTATTGCTACTGTAACACATTGCCACAAATTGAGTGGTGTTTCTATTCTTTTATGAGATGGTCAGTCAGGTGTGGCCACAGAAGAAACGGGGAGACTCAGGAAAAAACACAGTTTATTATACTCACAGGTCCTAGAGACAAGAGACGCAGCATCCCAATGCAGGGCCATGTGGGAAAGACATCATGGTGGTCAGGAAGCAGAAGGTAGGAGCATGAAAGTTTAAGCCACAGCCTTTATTGGAGTTTCTTCTGCAAAGGCAGGCAGGGCAAGGTGAACTGTTTATTTAGGGTTGCCTCGTTTGAATAATTTTGCCAGGCTTTGGGCTATAGAGATGGTTTCTAGTTGCCTGGTACCTAGCCCTGAGATGACTAAGGCACAGGAACACTGTCTTCCAGGTGCACTGGCTGATAGAGGAGGGAAGGTTCTGAGGTTATTAGTTTGTTTACTCAAGACATGCTCCAGGCCGGGCCCTTTGCTGTCCCTGAAATTTGACTGGCACTGGGAGAGGTAGTCTCTCCACAGCCAGAAGGGTTTTTTAAGATGTCAAAAAAACACAACATACAGAAAACTTTAAAAATATTTATACTGCAAGTGGCTTAAACAACACAAATGTATTACCTTACACTTCTCAAGGTCAGAGGTCCAGTGTGTTTCGCCAGACAAAATTCAAGGTGTCTACAGGGCAGTGTTCTTTCTGGAGGCTCTAGTAGAAAATCCATTCCTTTGCTTTTACAGCTTCTAGAGGCTGCCCACATTCTTTCGCTCTTCCTTGGCCCTTTTCCTCCAGCAGAGACCCAGTCAGTTTAACATCACCTCATTTTGGCACTGACTCCCTTCCTCCTCTTTCAGCTATAAGAATTCTTATGATAACAAGATTTATTTTGGTATATAATTACATACATAATATATATGTGATGAAGTATAATTTAATAACATAAACACTATTGAATCCTTTACCTAGACTTAGAGCTAAAACATTACCAATATTAAAGATATCTGTATAATTCACTATCTCATTCCCCAGGATTTCCCTAGGTAATCACTATCATAAAGTTGGTAGTTATAATTCTATATTGATGAATATGTGTGTATATACACACACATACATACACATAAAGAGATATATATATACATATATATATATAGAGAGAGAGAGAGAGAGAGAGAAATTGCTTGGTTTTGAATTTTACAAAAATGGTGCCCTACATTATATCCCCAGCATTTGCTTTTTTTCTTTTTACTGTTTTACATTTATAAGATTCATCCTCATCATTGGAAATAGTGGTAATTTATTTTTACTACTAGATATTTGATTTCATTGACATGGCACAGTTTATTACGCATTTTTCTGCCAATGGATATTTGAATTGGTTCCAGGTTTTGGTTTGGTTTGGCTTGGTTTTTCATTAGCGCTAACAGTGTTGCTATAAATACTTTTGTAGATGTCTTCTGTTGCATAAGCACGAGGATTTCTTTAAGTTTTGTATTTTGAACTAAAATGTTTGTATCCTGAGTATGCATATATCAAATTTATGTCGCAATGTTAATTTTTCCATTTTTTTTTTTTTATTTTTGAGTTGGAGTCTCGCTCTTTCACCAGGCTGGAGTGCAGAGGCGTGATCTCGGCTCACTGCAACCTCCACCTCCTGGGTTCAAGCGACTCTCCTGCTTCAGCCTCCCAAGTAGTTGGGACTACAGGCACATGCCACCACGCCCAGCTAATTTTTGTATTTTTAGTAGAGATGAGGTTTCACCATGTTGGCCAGGATGGTCTCTATCTCTTGACCTCGTGATCCACCCACCTCGGCCTCCCGAAGTGCTAGGATTAAAGGCGTGAGCCACTGCACCTGGCCAGTTTTTTCCATCTTTTAATACTTTTTGTGGCAATGTATAAAGGATTATTTTTCCCTGTATTTTTGACAAATTCTGATATCATCAAAAGTCTAATTTTTAACAGCCCAGTAAATATAAAATGGTATCTCATTAATATCTTAATTTGCACTTCTTTGTTTACTAATGTGGTTGAACATTTTTTCAGATACTTATTGAGTATTTGCAATGCCTGCCTTGTAAAATGTTGTGATTGTTTTGGCCATTTTCCTACTCAGTTGTTTCTCTTTTTCTCAATTATTAGTATGAAATATTTTAAAGCATGTTAATAATCAACTGTCAGTTGTATATGTGGCAAATACCTTCTTGCAGTATAATTTATGTTTTCATTATCCTTAAGTGACCTTTGGATGAACAGAATTTCTTAATTCTGACATCATAGAATTTATTAACCTTTATTTTATGATCAATATTATTGTGCTTTTTAAATAATTTGCCCTACCTTAAGTCCACATACTCTGCTAAATTTTCTTTTAAAAAATTTTATCCATCATATTTGAATTTTTAATTCACTCCAAGTTGCCTTCTTGAGTAGTATCATATTGAGATGTAATTTAACCTTTTGCCATATACAAAATGTGTTGTACAAGGCCCTTTTCTTCTTCACTCAAGGGAATTTTATTACAGGCAAGTTATTTCAAGTCTAGTTATTAGGACTTCTCTTAGGGTGGTACTATTTTGACTGTCAGTTTACTTGCCCCTTTCTTTACACATTTTCACAAATGGCCAAAATTCAAAAATAATTAATATAATTGGTTGCTGGGTATAATGGGATACTGTGGCTATGAAGAATCAGCCTTAAAAAACCATTTTTGAAATGCTGAATTTGGTTATTTAATAGCTTTCCATCTCAATGTTCATTTGCAGACAAAGCAAAACCAAAACTGTAAGGAGTAGTAAAATCTTAGTTTCTAAGGTTTTCAGGACATCGTTATTTTTGTTTTGCTTTGAACCCTGGCCCTGAACCAAAGCATAGAAAGATTTAATCAAGCTAATTAACATATTCATCATCTCACTAACTTAATATAGTTTAGGAGTGAGAATGTCAAAAATTCATTCTTTTAGCGATTTTGAAATATACAATACATTATTATTAACTGTACTTACCATGCAGTACAATAGATCACAAAATCATATTTTCCATGCTGTCATGAATGACAGGATTATTGCCATCCAGTGGCCTCATATGGTTCTTACTTCCCTAAACTAAATGTATTAAGAGGCAGAGATATTTAAGAAAGAGCATTACAATGGTTATATGATAACATTTGGCCTTGGTGACAGGTGACTGTTGCTTTTTCCTTGTATTTACTTAGGAACAGAAACTGAAAGATACTTAACATCTTTTCTAGTGCACATTTGGAGCAAAAAGTGTTCCCGGAAGAAATGAAAATGTATCTGTAAAGTTTATCACTAGTACTAATAACATAAGGGTAAAGAGATTCTACCAAATTTCATTACACATACTGCAACTTAAAGAGTACTTTTATTTTAGCCTAAGTGTGGTGAACAGCTGCAGAGTTCTAAATCAAGAAATGTCACAGCAAAAAATGCTTCAAACAACTTGATTATGTATCTTATAAATCAGTACAAATGTACATTCTTTACTAGTCAGTTATCTTTCCTGGCAGGTATGATTATAACTTGACCTTGTTCAGTCTTCTCCTGCCTATAAAGCAGAGAGAGACTGATTTGGTCAATCATTGATTCCTGTAGTGGTATTGAGGGCACACACTGGAGAATGGCAAAGGAAACAAGAACTGGCCACCAACCACGGAGCTGTACTTCCTGGTGCCCTGGACTACAGGCTAAGAGAAGATGACCTGTTCTAGGCTGGTAGAAGCTTGTTCACATATCCCCATTTACAGGTTCTGTAGATCCTTGTGGCAAGTGAGATTTCCACAATATCGTGAGCTTTCTGTCAAAAAGCTGAAGTGAACTCCACTCCATTGTCACTTTGGGAGATACATAGGGCAGCTAGCAAGCAGAAAAAATATTTTCTGGTATGTAACCTTAGTTGCGGTTAGAAGATAGTCTCAGGGCACAAATATTGATCAAGAGGATGTACAGATTTGTAACATTCAGTACAAACTCTGACTTTGACCTACCAATAACATAAGCAATCTACCTGCTCTGATATTATTAAAGCATCCGTTGTGATTGGCTGGTTACTATATTCTGATGTCACATAATTTGGTATTCAAGAAATAGAAAAATAGATGAAAACTGGTTTTCAGTTCTTGTGAGTGTCTTCAGCCTTGGCTATTTTGCATGCAAATGAAGTGGTCTCATAATGTTTGCTTTAATCATGCTTACAATGAGGTCTATATTTAATTTATTGGCTCATTTCAAAAATCTAGAAAAAATTATTTATAAAGACATATGTGGTACTTATTTTCATATACTGTGTATATACAAACACTACACATATACTCAGCTGTCAACATTTGTCATTCTGTGCATTAGTCCAAAATTGTGAGCAAGAATTTAGTTGAAATCATTGACTCCTTTTAAAATTAACTATGAAAGATCTAATTGGGAAATCTCTTTAGCCAAACCTTCTTGAAGTATTATTGACAATAATCATCCTTTATTATTCTTTGATTATTATAAAATTAGCTTTTATTTTTCTCAAATTACTTATTTCGTAGAACTTACATGCTATCTTAAACATGAGAAAATGGGCTTTCATTGTGAAAAAGCGTATATGGTCATTTTTGTAACGCAGAGAGCTTCTAAGAAAAGTTCACTAAATATATTCTGGATGTTACTGGATATCTACTAAAATAAATTATTCTAAAAATAAATGCAAAGATGAAAATATCTTTCTCTAAGTGTCTAACAGCATTCCAGCATTTTATTCTGACAAAGCAGGAAAGTAAAATTTGAATGGAAGAGCAAGTTTTAAACATGATGAATTGTGGTCTTTTCTTTGGAGGCATATAGGTCACTGAAGACATGGCCAAAACCTCAAAACTAGGATGACTCTTTTAGGTGGTAATCAGTGAGGATCCTGGGGGATGGGAGTACCCGAGGATGGCATTGGTTCCTGTTATAATTCAGAAAAACCCGAAGAACAGTACATAAGATCCAAAACTCTTTTTTATAAGACTTTATTTTTTAGAGGAGTTTTAGGTTTACAGCAAAATTGAGAAGAAGGTACAGAGATTTCCATCCTCCCTCTGTCCCAACACTTGTATAGCCTCCTCCATTAACTATACAACCCATCCCCAAGACGGGTACATTTTCTACAGTTGATGAGCCTGCCTCGGCACCACACTGACACTATGGATTCTAAACTTTTTAAAGCAGGGTTTTTTTTTTTCTTTCTTTCTTTCGTTTATCATAGGATTACAGAGTGAATATCTTTCTTCGTCAGAAATGGAATGATCCCCGCCTTGCATACAGTGAATATCCTGATGACTCTTTAGACCTTGACCCCTCCATGTTGGACTCCATTTGGAAACCTGATTTGTTCTTTGCCAATGAAAAGGGTGCCAACTTTCATGAAGTCACTACAGACAACAAATTGCTAAGAATTTTCAAAAATGGAAATGTTCTTTATTCAATAAGGTGAGTTGTGGACTTAAGTTGCCGATTTCAGTGAAATAGAATATAGTGCCTTGTTGGTTTGTTTGGTGAGAGTTTTGAAATTTTTGAAAAAGTGCTATCATTGTTACACTTCAGTTCCTCTAATAGATTGTTTCCCAAATATGTCTGATCAATAATAACAGATCCAAGTTCCAGATTCAGGAACTATATAAGTAATTCTTGGAAATCCACTTTTTAAACAAATGGCCCTGGTGATTCTTAACATCAGCCAGGTTGTCAGGAATCTTAAAGGCAAAGTGAAAGGCAGCTGAATCATACATTGTGATAATACTTCTATGTATATGTGTCTTCTTTAAATATTTATAGGTTAAGAAATGTTTAGGTTTCTCATCTGAGATACATTTTACATAGATTATTTTTCGGGTATATGTGTTGTTTATTAAAATCTCCTTGAGCTTCTCTGGTCATTCTTTTGCATTTTTGCCCTAACTGTTCAAGTTTCATTCTTTCTAACATGCTGCAAAGTGATGATTTGTTGATAAACTTTGAACAAGGCAGGGAAGAAAAAAAATCACTGTATTATGTGAAAATGGATGACAAAACCTTAATCACGATCCCTGGAAAAGATCTTATTTACATTTATGTTCCTCATTATTGACTTATCAGAAGAGTGTATAGCATTAAAAAAAACCCATATTGAATAATAATTAATACCAAACAATAAACACTAATAAAAAATTTTTGACAGTTGAACTCTAGGATTCACTTAACTTTGGCAGTTCATTAAATATGAAACAAATGCAGAGTCAGTAAATAGCTACTTACATGATATGCTTGATGATCTTTGTCACATCTGAAAAAATCTTCTAAAATTAAGTGATTATTTAAAAATTTTCCATAATTGTTTTTCTAATTTAGGTTAATTGTGAAGAACAGGACATAAGAACAGAATTCATGTCATGTTTCTTAGAAGGGGGAGAATATGTTATACTTCTAGCAAGAGCCAAATATTTAAATACTTTTATCACCAGTATCATGTTTTAAAAGGTATCAAGGTAGGCTTAATATTGAGGTCTTAGGCTTAAAATTAATTCACTCTATTTTATCTCTCTCTTATCTTCTCTTTTGTAAACTTTCCTTCTCATCAGGAATGGGGGTATTTGATTTGGAGTTCATATATGCCCAATATCAGGGATAAAATAGTAGGATTCTAAAATGTAATCTTAATAGCTTAGTGATTTTGAAAATGTTTTTTTCTGCAAAGTGGTTTTATAAATAATGCTTGATCCCATGTCTGCTCTTCATCTCTGCATCCCAATATATTACGCCTGCTTTTCACATTTACCTATTTCATGTGAACAGATTTCTTTTCCATACATTTATTGATTTCTAAAAATGACAGGGTGACATCACTCTATTGTGAATTGACCCTTTCATCAGAATTCTGAGAAACAACTAATATGTACTAATATAATCTTGAGTGATTAACTGCTACGTATGACACAAAGGAAGATTTCAGGTTCCACCACTAATAAGCCCTATATTCCCATATGGATGAATAAATTAATGGTGAATTCCAGGTCTATGCAAGAAAATTTTGCACCTACCAAAAATTCACCCCCCCAACCCCGCCCCACCACTAAATATCAAAAGATAGTAAGAATCTCACTTCTGGGAAGATGGAACAGACATACTTTTTTTCTATTCTACCTGCTAAGTACAACTAAAAAACCTGGACACAGTACATAGAACAAACTTAAGGAGATGCCCAGTGGTGGATATAAGCACAGGCTGGCTACATACCTTGGAACCTGAGGAACGACGTGGAGGTGAATTCCCAGAATTTTCCTTTTGCTTCATACATCCTAGACTTGAAGATGAAGAAACTGGCAACATGGCAACATCAGCGGGTACAGACAAAAATCAAAGTCCCAACAAAAGCCTAATTTCTCTAGCAAATCTAACATTCTCTAGATGTTAGGAAAGGGGAAGCCTAACAAGACAGAAAAGCTTTAGACAACTGCTTTACTCCAGCCCAACACCACAGGAAGAAATGCAGTCCTACTTAAGACAGCAAAGCCCAAATGAAGAGTCCAGACTTCCAGTCTTATGAGGTGGCATTGAGGTACCATCACACCTAACTCAAGATGGTGTCAGGAAACGACAAATAATGAACTGGATTTTCATGCCCCACCATCCTATAGTGAGCTTTATACCTCACAGTGCCAGGAAGACCACATAGAAAGCCAGGAATTCCGCCCTTTCCCTGCAGAGACAAGGCATACCCTCCCTCTCTGCCGAGGTGGTTTTAGAGAAGACTTAGTGAACAGTCAATATTTTCAACATCACCTAGCAGTTATGAGGCCACTCCCACCGTAGTGTCAGTGGACATCATGCTTACACCTGGGACATCCAGCAATAAGGCAGAGCGTCTCCCCTCACAGGCCTGTATAGAGAGTGGTTAGGAAACAGACACAAGATAACACCTTCCCTTGCCTAAGCAGAGCAATGTCAGAGAAAACCAAAAAAGTTTAAATAAGAGCCAGAGTCTAATAAAATAATATTTATATGTCTAGGCTTCAAACAAGAAACATTCATCATACAAAGAACCAGAAATCATACAAAGAACCATAAATGTTCAGTAATTCTGGAAAAAGACAATCAACTGATGGCAACATCCAAATGACAAAGATGAGACCAGGAGTGATGGCTCATACCCTGTAATCTCAGCACTTTGGGAGGCTGAGGCAGGCAGATCGCTTGAGCCGAGGAGTTTGAGACCAGCCCAGGCAACATGATAAAACCCTGTCTCTACAAACAAATACAAAAATTCGCTGGGCAAGATGGTGTTCACCTGTGTTCCCAGTGACTAGGAAGACTAAGGTGGGAGGAACTCTTGAGCCTAAGAGGCAGAGGTTGCAGTGAGCCCCGATCACACCAGCGCACTCCAACCTGGGTAACAAACAAAGCAAGTCCCTATCTCAAAAGAGAAGACAAAAATGTTAGATATCTGGCAAAGACTTTAAAGTAGCCATGATAATTTGCTTCAGTGAGCAATTACAAATATGCTTGAAACAAATGAGAAAAATAGCCTCCGCAAAGAAATAGAAGCTACAAAGTGAAACCAAATCAAAATTTCAGATGTAAAAATACAATAATCAAAATGAAAACTCAGTGTATGGGTGGAACAAAAAAAAAATAGAGAAGATAGAAAAGAGAATCAGTGAACCATAAAACAGAATAACAAAAATTACTCAATCTGAGCAACAGAGATGAATAGATTGGCCGTGGGGCCTGGGAAACAGCCTCAGGGATCTGTGAGATTACAACAAATGATCTAACATTCATGTCATCAGAGTGTCAGATAGAGGGGGGAAGGGGTATGAAGCTAAAAAAAACTAGAGAAAATAATGGCTGAAATGTTAATAAATTTTGCAAACGGCGTGAGCCTGCAGATTCAAGAAGTTGAGTTCCCAAACAGGATAAATCTGAAGATGTCCATATGAAGACACATGATGCATAAACTTCTGAAAACTAAATACAAATCCTGAAAGCATCCAGAAAATAATGATGTCTTAGGCAGGAAAAACAATTAGAATGAGAGTAGATTTTTCTAGACGTCATTGAAGCCAGAAAGAAGCTACAAATATTTTTTTAGGTGCTGAAAGGAAGGAACTCTCATCTGAGAATCTTGTACCCAGGGAAGATATCCTTCCGGAATAAAGAGGAAATCAAAACTTTCTTGGATAAAGGAAAATAGAGAATTAATCACAAGTAAATCTACCTGGAAAGTGTGGTCAAAGAAGCTTTCTAAAAAAAAGAAAATGATAAAAGAAGAAGCATACGAATATCAAGAAGGAAAAAAGGACACAGGAAGCAAAAATATGAGTGAATACAATAGACTTTCCTTCTCATTTTTAGTTTCCTAAATTATATTTGACAGTTCAAGCAAAAATTATAAGACAGATGTAAGGGGAAAATGAAAGAAACAAATGAGAAAACTTTTTTTATAAATGCCTTGACAGAAGTTAACAAGACCAGTAAGATCTCGAGTTGTCTAGTATCCCTTCTGTGGTCACATGACTTGATGTTAACTGGGAAGATGATTTGTCAAGATATATAAAAATATGAAGTTCATTTATCCTTCAATTCAGCATTTCTATTTCTAGGAATCTAAATTACATACGTATGTGTACATAAGATATCTTTTACAAAGAGACCCACTGAAACACTGAAATAGCAACAAAAAAGGGCCTATATATGTTCACCAATAAGAACATGACTGAACACAGTGATAACCCCATATTATGAAATAACTTGCATGAGATAGACCTGAGTGTAAGCCTACATGATATATTTCAGTTCAAGAAAAATGTTTTGTATATTTTTATTTAAGGCATATATATATACATATACACACACACAAATATATATATGCATAACTATGTATGTAAAAATATACATATATATAAGTCTATAGAAGTTTAGATGAACCCCCAAACAATTTAGAAAGGAATAGGAATAGTGGAATTTGGGCAGGAATAAAGGGGAACTGTACATTTTGCCATATGTAATTTTATATTGTTTGAATTTTTCATAACAAGTTATGTATCACTTATGAATTAAATACATATATTTTAAGTTATAAAGTCTCTTAACATGAGGTTATGATTCTTCACTCTTCTGTCCTGTGGGCTCATGAATGTTATCAGGGGACCCACGACAGGGTATAAATAAAATAAATTTCATTCCTTCCTGCTAAGTTAAAAATTATTTTTGTAAAAGGTGTCATTTTATTTTTAATTATATATTGAAGTACTGTTTCACTTCAGACAGATTTGGGGTTGCACAGGTTACAAAAATATATCACCAGGTAGCATGGAATAGTCATTTTGCAAAGATAGAATGTCTAGATTATTTATTGTAGCTTTGTGTGTTTGTATGTAACGTATCTTACATGATTATAAATATTTATTTGTTTATTTTAAGTCTTATTGGAGTTGGACAATGTCAACATAAAGAACACACTACTGAGCTTTTAGTATTTCCCTGATCATTGAACAAAATAGAATATAAAAGCTAGACTACTTTTTTTTTTTTTTTTTTTTTTTTTTTTGGAGACGGAGTCTCGCTCTGTCTCCCAGGCTGGAGTGCAGTGGCGTGATCTCCACTCACTGCAAGCTCCGCCTCCCGGGTTCACGCCATTCTCCTGCCTCAGCCTCACCGAGTAGCTGGGACTACAGGCGCCCGCCACCACGCCCGGCTAATTTTTTGTATTTTTTTTTTAGTAGAGACGGGGTTTCACCGTGGTCTCGATCTCTTGACCTCGTGATCCACCCGCCTCGGCCTCCCAAAGTGCTGCGATTACAAGCGTGAGCCACCGCGCCCGGCAAAGCTAGACTACTTTTTGTGTGAGGGGCTTCTTGCTAACAATATGTCATAAAGCCAAAAGCGCTTAATTCTGTCCATCCTAAACATTTGTCAAATAGGATAGATCTTGTTATTAAGAAGATTTCAAGATGATAGTTGTACTAAAACCCTTAACTGTGCCCATTCAAATGCATTATATTAAAGAATACTAAATTTATTATATTGAAAAGCTAAATAATTTAAATACAATTAATGAGACCTTGCTACTATGTCCCCTGGAAATGCTCAAGTATTTTCTGTCTTAAAGTATTGGAATAAAACTGGAATTACGTCTCTTATAAATGACATCATCCATTATGAATTGCTCACATTTCTTCTAATATTTTGAAGAAAGGTATGAAATAATTTAGAAATGCATCTTTTGTCTTTCAGTATGAATTCAAATGAAACAGATGGTCTCTCGGCTCCTAGTTTTTGTTTGCTATATCCTGGCTCGCACAATCAAAAAATTCATTTTTTCTGAGTTGTTTTTGGAAATCTCACAGGACTTTGAAATCTTCAAATGCTTCATATCTTCAGTTTCTTTTGTTAACAAAAATTGTGCCAGAAAAAGAAAAAAATCTTGTTGAATTTACAAATGGAGCATCTGTTATGTTTCATGAGAGATCTGGCTTTCCTGCTTTTTTAAATAAAGAAGCAGCAGGTCCTTGCAAAGACGACTAATTGATCTTACATATTTATCTGTATTTCCTCTGAAACCCCATTAAAAAAAGGAAATAAACGGAATAAAGAATAAAAATGTCGTTAACACACAGGAGAATGAAAGTAATGGGAAAAAACAGCAACAGATGAGCGATAACATATTTAGGAAACTTAAAAATGAATGCACTTGTGAAAACTGAATTAGACAGAGATAGTGGAAACCTAATTCAATGTAGGGGAATTCAAAAGGAAGAGAATAATTAATATTTTCAAATTTTTAGAAATGTAAGGCACCTGGGACTTCAGAAAGTAGAAGCCAGAAGAGATCTAAAAGGAGTATAATTTATTTAAGCTTTGTAGGAAAAGTGGACCCTCTATTCCTGATTTCCTTCCCATGCACTCAGGTTAGAGATTGCCCTTTTTACCTTTTGAACTAAGCAGGAAGCAAGAGGACAGAAAATGCTGGAGAGGCTCTTTCAAGAGCTTTAGGCACAGGGGTTCCAGGCACAACTGGTACCTGTCATGAGGCATCAGACCAAGAAAATAAGAATGACAGGACCCCTTGCTGGCCCTAAAATGCTGAAAGACAGACTTAAACTTCTTCCACTGAGCAGTAGACAAGAATACAGATGATATAGATATAGATATAGATATGGATATAAATATAGATAGATATACAGATAAATTATACCTATAGATACACGTATAGGTAATATGACTGTCCAGAGGTTCTCCAAATGCCAGAATCTGTAGATCTTTTCTCTTCGGCAAGTTAGTTTCCTATTTATATATATATATATATACACACACACACATATATACCCATATATACACATATATAGATATATACATATGTATATATGTATGTATATGCATATATACATATATAATACACATACACATATATACACACACATATTTTTCATATACATATATATGTATATATACACACACACACATATATACACATATTTTTTTTTCCTCTTAGTTATATGGCATTTATATCTGTCTTAGATATATAGATATATATGTATCTGGAAAACTAACTTGCCTAAGAGAAAAGATCTACACATTCTGGCATTTGGAGAATCTCTGAGCCACCGTATTACTATCCTACAGTTAAGACCATTACTCAATGAGCCATCTGCTACTAACTGAGCTCCAGATAGTTTTTAGTACCTCATTCTTAAATATATTTAAAAGTTTATGAAATTTATAACATAATTATTACTTATATTTATGTGTTTATATATGTGTGTATATATATGTTATATATAACAAAAAGTTATGCAAGAGCTATAACAAACTATCAAGCTTAATCATGAACAAGAATTACATATTTATAACATGTAAATACTGAATATTAATTTAACCACAAATGTTTATATAATTCATGAATGTCACTTAAAAGTTCACACAGTTCTCACTTTGGGAAGCTGAAGCGGGAAGATCACGAGGTCAGGAGATGGAGACCATCCTGGCCAACATGGTGAAACCCCATCTCTGCTAAAAATACAAAAGTTAGCTAGGCGTGGTGGTGCATGCCTGTAATCCCAGCTACTCAGGAGGCTGAGGCAGGAGAATCGCTTGAACCAGGGAGGTGGAGGTTGCAGATCACACCACTGCACTCCAGCCCTGGTGACAGAGCAAGACTCCACCTCAAAAAAAAAAAAAAAAAAGTTCACACAGTTCTGTAAAACATATAAAAAACAGTTGTACTTTTGCCCTGCCCATCCTTACCCCCAGTTCTGGCTTGTCAGAGAGCTAGCCTTTGTTTAGCTATCTGTCTACCACTCACATTCATATACTTAAGTTGCTGTAATATCATGCTTGATTTTTAAAATATTTGAAATTGCCTATTAATTCTTATAAAGGAAAAACAAGAGTTTGTTTCCCTGATATGATACTCCATGTACGTTTAACTCTCTACCACTGACTTTGGGAATCCATTACTTTTATAGCAAGCTGTAAGCAAGCCTTCTCTTTGAAAGATGTTCTCGTCTCTCAAAATTATCAGCTGCATAAACAACCCTGGAAAATGGCTCAGATAAAAGAATGATGAGAGCTTTGCAGTCTCGGTATACCAGCTAGAGGAGGTATAGGAGCACAAGAGGATCAAGGAGAAATATATCTCCCAGCCCAGATCGACACTCTGCTATTGACTAGGGGTGATTTGGGTTAAGTCTCTTTATTTAAGGCTTATTTTTTCTTAGATACGTGGCAGTGACAATACTAATTACCTTGAGCCTGAAATAATGTATTAAAATACATTAAATAAAGCACGCAGCATAGTGCCAGACATACAATAGGCACTAAAGTTGTTATTTTTACCTTTTAAGAAAAGTATACGTTCTGTTTTTTTCCAGAATCATAAACCTCTACCGCATGGACTCTTAAGTTATTAACATGTCTCAGCCTCAGTTTTGTCACTTGTAAAAAGAGGATGGTAATATCTTCACCACAGAATAATGGAATCCCATCATAGGCAGTTAAATATGATATACTTTCTTACTTTACTAATATTACTAACAAACCCAACTTTTATACTCATAGTACAGAGGCATTCTTGCATTAAAAATCAAATCACGGGAAGAAATTTTATGTTAAAGATGCTATGCACAGCAACTCGACAAAGATCATGATATAATTTTAATTTTTATTTAAGCTAAATATCACTCTGTGAAATTTGTGAAAATAAAGTTTACTCGTATGATAATATGTATTTTTAACATTGATAACCATTAATTTTTAAATAAGAAAGCAAACTTATTTCGACAGTTGCTTTTTTAAGTGCTGTTTATTCAGGGGTAATCAATTTACAATGCTATAAAATACATGTCATAAGAAGAATTTGGCATACATGTAATTGTGTATGTTTTTCTGAAGCGGTCCATAGCTTCATAAAGAAACCATCAACAATACTGAGATTGCTTTGGTAATGGGTTGTTAATGATTGTCTCTATGATCAGATGACAATTAAACTCCAGAAGTAGGTTATAGAAGCTCATTCTAATCTCCCTTCTAGGGCTCCAGCAATCTAATCCCTCCTAAGAGTGATTTACCCCTTAGAAAATCATTCATAACGATATACCAAATCATTCAAATATATCAAATCTCTGGGAAAATTCCTTATATTTTCTATAGTTTAACTACATTTCTCTGATTTCTTTTGGAAGAATTATTTATGTAGGTTTTTATAAAAATTATTTATGCATATTTTACTTTAAATTTCACTGCAACTATAATTTCACTATAAATAACTGATATGTGCATGCAATGTATCATTTCTTGTATTATAAGAAATACATAATTTAAAATGTCCTATTAATTACAGAACCCATTTTCATGAAAAAATGCTTCAATGCTTTTGAGAGGCAGTATACTTAAAGGTTAAAAGCATGAAATCTAGAACTAGAACCCTAGGGCTGCAAATTCAGCTGTAGCAATTTTTGCTGTGTAATGTCAGGTGAGTTATTAACCTCTAAGTTTCCTCATCTCTAAAATAGGGTAATATCATTTACCTATTCTTGTAAATTTGTAGTACAGAGTAAATGAGTTAGCATACATAAAGTGTTTAAAATACTGCCTACTGCACAGTAAACATTGTCTAATAGATGTGTTATCTAATGTGATATTACAGATAATATAGATTAAAACTGATTAAATTACTAATTGAGGCCATTGTTTTTATGACACAAAATAGAGAAATATTAGGATCTAATAAAAATACTCATTTATATACAAAGTCTATAATAGAGTCAGCAAACATTTTTTAATTCAACTAGTGGTTGAGATAGACACATTAAACAATGCTTGTTCAAAAATGGGCAATAATTGAATTTTAATGAGGTCAATTGTTTGTCACAAATTATCATCAGCTTTTTAAACATTACTGTTTCACTAAGTACTAATGTTAAAAGTCTTTCCCAAGACTTCTTAAAGGAAAAGAAGAAACGCCATATCCTGTTTATGTATCTTGTCTCAGAAAGAGAACTTAGTGTCCCTCTTACACAAGTAAACATTTATTTCCAAAACAGTAGAATGTGATTAATTGCCTCTTGATTTAGTTTTCTTTTGATGTGGTCAAGACATATCTTTAATTTATATGTAGTGTTTTGATAAAGAAATTCAGTATCAAACCCACCAAGTTGGCACATATTTTTCAGTATGCTGTGAAAGGAGCAATTGTATTGTACCTTAAACAAAAAGAAAGAAAAGTCAACGAATAGATTTTTTCAGGATATGATTTATGAGAGAAGTCCTACAAACTGTGTTTTTCTTTGCCAAATAATTCCTTTCAAGTGCTATTTTTTTAGAATTATGTAATGTCTCTTTTTTTATGCCAGAAAAATAGCCAGGATATGAATTTGACATCACATGCATGGTGAGAGCATGGAAAAGATTCTGAGAATGCTATTTACTTCCAAACAAAAGGTCACAGAATTAATTCTGCAAGTCAACATTTGAAACTGGCTGTCTGAGAGCCTTGGATATTTGGAAAATTTATGTGTGTACATTCAAAATGTATGTGTACATACAGTTCTAATAAGCCCTTTCACAAGGCAAAAAACATTGTGTCTACCTAATTTTAAAATTGCCTTTTTAAGAGAGAACTTTGTAAATTTACACAATCATACTTAACGTAGCTGAGCCAGGAGAAAAATTCCTTTTGAATATTGAACTCTATGAATTATTCTAGTGTGTTATGGATTCTGACTCGAATGAATTACCAGATTATCCTCCTAAGACTCTTAAAAATTCAGCAGCTTCACTGTCTGTCCATTTATGTGTCCCAAATTATGTTAATTGGACCTAACTCACCAAGCATACTCTCTGTAGAATATACATCATTCTAACTTTATGTCTATTGTCTACATAAAAATGTCAGCTCGAAGAATGTGGTTATATTTAGTAGAGCTGCGGACTATTTTTTGTTAAAGCTTAAACAGTTCTTTTTTATTCCTTTCTTCTTTCTTTTTCCTTCCTTCCTTCCTTTCCTTCTTTCTTTCCTCCCTCCCTCCCTTCCTTCCTTCCTTCCTTCCTTCCTTCCTTCCTTCCTTCCTTCCTTCCTTTCCTTCTTTCTTTCCTCCCTTCCTTTCTTTTTCTTTTTCTTTCTTTCTCTCTCTCTCTTTCTCCCTCGCTCCCTCCCTCCTTCCCACCCTCCCTCCCTTCCTCCCTTCCTTCCTTTTTTTTTTTTTTTTTTTTTTTAAGAGACAAGGTCTTGCTCTGTCACCCAGGCTAGAGTTCAGCAGTGTGATCCTAGCTCACTGCAGCCTCAACCTCCTGGGCTCTTGCCTCAGCTTCCTGAGTAGCCAGGATTACAGGTGCACACGCCATACCTGGCTAATTTAAAATATATATATATATTTTTTTGTAGAGACAGAGTATTTTTATGTTGCCCAAGATGATCACAAACTACTGGGCTCAAGCGAACCTCTCGTCTTAGCCTCCCAAAGCGCTGGAATTACAGGCATAAGGCACCACACCTGGCTAAATAGTTCTTAATATGTAATTTAATTTAGTCATCTTTGTGCCCACACTATAGAGTTTGGCGGATGAGTAAATGAAGGAGTCTAGGAGTGGTTGAATATACTAATAATCACTAATAACCACTGTTTGTTGAGTGTTTGCTATGGCTTAAGCACTTGTCTAAGCACTTATGTGTGTTAACTCATGTACTGCTCATAGCAACTCTCGAGTATGTACTATTGTTATCTTCATTTTAAAGATGAGAAAACTGCGATATAGGGGATTTGAATTAATCTGCCTAGGGTCACGAAGTTTAAGTAAACTAATCCACCTAGGGTGCTCATGAATACACTGAATTTCAATGGGAATATTCTCAATATAAGAGGCTTGCTAAAGAGTTCTCAGAAAAGAACTTCATTTGAATAAACGAGTGGATCTCACCATCTCTTCCTCAGGTCTAGGAACTACAAAAACTACCCTGAAGAAATCTGGGTAGAATGCTTTTCCAGCAAAAACTATTCAAAGGTGATGAATTTTCTGGAATATCAACATACTAATTCTCTCTGGAAGTTGGAGGAGAGCCTTTCCAATGAGCAGAATACTGGTATACGGCATCTAGGTTATCCTTTGTGTGAAGCCAAATCAGAAGTTTGTTTGATGAGCATAGAATCAGATCATGAATATTCTAGAGGGCTATTTCCTGACCCTGATGATTCCCTTATCCCACACCAGGGAACATGAGGCCGAACTTTTCAAGTCCTCCAGATTCACTTTACTAAATACACTGCTGAATGTTCATTGACAACGTCAGAGTCGTTAGAATGATGAGTGAATGTTACATATGATTGCTCCTCTCCGCCCTGCTTTTCCACGTTTAGAACTCTAATGCCTCTCGAATATAGTATGTGATTTGCAAGGAAGGATACCTTTTGATGTTTGGCATTAATTTTATTGGATCCACTCTCGAATTTCTCTTTTGAGGATGGCGTCTTGGAATACAGACATTTTCTAGACATCCATAGCCCAACTGAATAAATAAACACATAGATATAGGAATATGATGGCATGCTTATATTTAGGTTGGTGCAAAAGTAATTGCTGTTTTGCCAGCACTTTTAATGGCAAAACCCACGATTACTTTTGCACCAGCCTAAGATGTGCAATTATCCAATCCCCAGCCCACCAAAGCCAGATTTGTATATAAGGGCATAGCTATTTTATAGTAAGTAGGATACATAAGCTGGAGAAATTTTTACTTAAATCTGAGTTAGTCACCACCAAAGCAACATTGTTTCTCCTGTACAATAGAATATTAATATAATGTCATACATTTCCTTTAAAAATAATTACTTTGACTTTCAGATTAACATTAACACTTTCCTGTCCAATGGATCTCAAGAATTTTCCCATGGATGTACAAACATGTATAATGCAACTGGAAAGCTGTAAGTATGAACCACTTACTTTTTAAAATACTTTTACAGTATAGTAGATACGAGCTTTTAATGCCTAATATGGATAATTTGTTTAGTAATCATTTTGGTCACATATTTACTGAATAGGCATGTAACCTTTCACCAGGTACTGAAAATAATGATACCTGTCAACACATGCACTCTACACTATGAGAAAGAAACAAATTGGGAATCTAGAAATAACAGATTTTTAAAGCTTGAAATTTAGATATACGTTTCCATACACATCATCAGAAGTGAAAAGGATGGTAATCATTGAAAACAATCACTTATTTATTGGGAGCCTCTTATCAACCAAGTGTCTATATATATTTTTTCTTACACTAACAACAAAGATATTGTTATCCCTATGTTTTCAAATGTGAAAATGGTCATGTTGAATGATTGAGTATTTGGCTCCAATTCACAAAGGTGACAATGACAAACTGCCTCCAAACCTATGCTGCTTCTTATAACCAATGTTTATTATTTTAATATCACTCTGCTGGGTATGTTATGTATGTTAGCTCAGAAGAAAAAATTTCTCACACTTTCTCACAGATTTATGTAAGCTTTCAGGTATTCCTCTACATTTCTTCTTTCAAAGTAGACCCATATGCCTCACTGATTAATGTTAACACAGATGAACATTTCACATCCTACCCTTTCTCTGATCTATATAATTAACCCTAAATTAATTGTTTACAGTGTTTAATCTCATATAAAAATTAAGCAATATGCAATATTTTATCTTATGACAGCATGTTATCCGAGGGGGAATAAAAGGACTGTTTGACACATTCCTTGAGGAAAATTTGAAGGCCCATTCTCAGACTCCAGGTGTCAAAGACAAGGCTTGTAGTGTGATGGAGTTGTCACTAGATGGCGGACCAACTTTGTGGGGCAACATGACTATCCCCCTCCCTCTCCCGTTTGGTTTTTCTTAAGAAGTGGAAATATCAATTTCTCTGATAACTCCTCCTTAGAAAATTTAAATTGATTATTTTTATAAGTAGGTCTTAAATAATTAGCATACATATGGATAAAGTACTAACGTAAATGAGAGGAAATAAAATAAATTAAAATTTGGGGAGTTATTTAGCAATCAATCTACGTGGGGAGAAGCAGCAGACCCGATTTTGAAAATGAAGAAGGGCAATTTGAGGACAGGCTGATTGCATATCTTGGTTGAAAAATTAAGTACATTTAGGGCAAAGAGTTTAAAAATGTGCAGGACCCTCTAAGTGGCACCCTAATTACTAAGCCCGGGGGCGGGGCGTGGATGTTATTCAATAGGTGTCAGAAATGGTTCAACATACAAGGGGCAAGAAAATTGTTTGGTCCTTGCTGTACCTCTTAAAGATTATTTTAGTTAAATGAACCAAGATTGTTTAAGAAGTTTTCATAATTTTCCAGAAAAAGAACAGAAAGTAGGACAAAGAGCAATTAAGTGGAAGGCAGAAACAGGAGAGGTTGATTCACAGTAGATGTGAAGTCACTGAATGCCTGTGTGTCAGAGCAAAAAAGCTTAGATAAATGGGATCAGATTAGAAGCATTGATGAAGAAAGGGAACAGGGGATGAGAAACAAATGTTGATGGGACAATTGATAAAATCCATCTTAATATGTTTGAGGTCTGGGAAATTTAGGTCTAAAGCCAAAGAGAGAGTGAAAAGTGAAGATCAACTATTAAAAGCCATATAAAGAGTGGTTCAAGGAATCAGATGAAATAGCTGAAGAGGCGAATGTAGAGAGGAAATAAAACACAACAAGAACAGACGCTTAAGAAATGCCTACATTTAGAAGTTGTTGGAAAAAAATCCAGACAAAGGCAAAGATGGCAAATTAAAATCAACACGATTCAAACCTCCAAAGAGAAAGGACTGTGAAGGAGTTCTGTGTAACAAAATCAAATGCTGCAGAGAAAGCTTTGTAAGGTACTTGAAAAAAGCAATTGTTATTGTTAACAAAGACAAATGTGATTAGAATAATGATGGTCAAAGCTGGAATCTAAAAAGTTTGGTTTTTTTTTTTAGGTGAGTGATGAGGAAGTGGGAGCAGTGAGTGAAATTGTTTATTCCACGATTGTTAGTTATTAAAGAAAGATGAGAAAAAGTACAGTGCCTGAGGGTTGGTTAGATCACTGGGCTTCTGTTTTGAATAAGGAAAGCTTACTGGGGCTATTTTGCAGGACACAAAAGCTGACATAGTAAGACCTCTCATGTGTCTGCCTTTCTCAGAACATTTCTCAACATGAGAAAAGAGAGCCTCTTTTCTTTCCCCTTTGTTTCTTAATTCCTCTATAAGAAATATGAGTGGGTTGTTCAAGGGGTTCTTTAATATTTCAGTCATTAAGCACTTCCTGCACTCTTATTAGGAATTAATTTAAATTTAGCTTACCATAGAGACTTTGTTTATTAAACTCCTGTAGCAGATGCTAATGTCAGTCAAAGTAGAAGCTTCTGAAGTCAAGTTCTTCAAGGCGTTTTTTTCCTAAAACTTTTTTAGGACAATTACATATATATACACACACACACACATATATAATATATAATATATACATATATTAAGAAATGCCTACATTTCTGTGTATATATATGCATGCATACCAATCTACATATATATGTGTATATATGTATATGTTTTAAGAAAAATTATATCTATTTTTTCTTTTCTCCTTAAATAGTGGTTTAAAATGACAAGATAAAAGATTGTAAATCAGTGGAACCCACTGGAAAGTAGGCAAAAAGAGTTTAACCTACTGGAAAGCAAGAGTTGTAAGAATCCCAGGGTCCACTTTTGAATGAAATCTGACTGCAAAAAGGAAGAAAAGAAAATGTTCAATAATATTAAGACATGGGAGGCAGGCAAAAAGGAAACATAATTTAAAAGCAAACACTTGTAATGGTACAACTTCCTTAAATTCAGTAAAATTCAATAAATATATGTCAATGGTCAAGACTGTTCCAAGTGGCCTGGGAAATATTCTTTCATTTAGGCATCAATTGAGAAATATTTATCAAATACCTAATACATTCCACATATTATGTTGGGTGGTATAACAATAAATAAAGCAAAAAAGTCTCTGCTTTCAAGAATTTCAGAGGCTACCTGAAATATAATGATATAAATTATATTTATGCCAATATAATAATTCAATTAAAGATAAGCAAATCTTAATGGTATACTGTTAAAACAAAGGAGAAAGTGAATAAGAGAAGAACAAAATTAACAATGAATAACTAACTTAGAAAGGACTATTTTGTCTAAACTATCAATGATCCCATGCATTCAAAAGTATACATTTACGACTTATAATTGAAACCATAGATGATACAAAATTCCTAGTTAGAGGAAAAGAAATTATTGGGAAAGAGGCTTATGCAAGGAAAATCCAGGGTAAGAGAAGACTTGCATTAGAAATTGATGAGAAAAAAAAATATGAGTTAAGGATAATATCAAAGAATAAAAATAGAATAAAAGGGTTAAATTCACTTAGGAAAATAAGAGATTCTCAAACTAGATATTAACAAATATTAAGACCCAACAATATGTTGACAACTAGACACTTTCTAAGAATACCACACAAAAAAAATTTGATAAAGAAAAATGAAAAAATGTATATCTGAGAAATGTACCTTGAAAAAGTCCAGAATAATTTTAACCAGAAAAAAATTAATGGCGGAAAAAAATTATGAGGCACAAACACTTGAGTAGCATGCTGGTAAAAAATCAATATACAGTGGCTCACAACTTTAATCCCAGCATTTTGGGAGGTCGAAGCTGGTGGATCACTTGAAGTCAGGTGTTTGAGACCAGCCTAGCCAACATGGTGAAACCCCATCGCTACTAAAAATACAAAAATTAGCCAGGCGTGGTGGCACTTGCCTGTAGTCCCAGCTACTCAGGTGGCTGAGGCTGGATAATTGCTTGAACCCGGGAGGCAGAGGTTGCAGTGAGCCAAGATGGTGCCACTGCACTCAGCCTGGGCGACAGAGTGAGACTCTTTCTAAAAAAAAAAATCAATATATAATTAGGCAAATATAAGTATGTAACCATATAACTTCTAAATATAATAAGCAAAAGCAGGATGAACTGCATAAAAAATAGATAAATCAACAATTTACTGGATTGTACAAGCACAGTATATTTGAACGAAACAAATCATAGAGAGAGAATTCTTATTCTTTGTTTAATTTTGTTTTTAGCATGTGGAAACATTTACAAAAATTGATTATGTTATACACCACCAAGGAAGTTTCAGTAACCTCCTATGAATCAACATGTTATAAAATGTGATTTCTAACTAAAATGCAATAAAATTAGAAACCAATAACAATATAGAATTACTATAAGTTGCTACAAATTCCCATACATTATTATATATTAATATACACTTGTATAACTGGAATGAAAAACATATACTAAATGACTATTTGTTTAAAGGTGAAAATTAAGAAAAACTTGATGTTAAGTTACAATGCAAGCACAATATATCAAAATTTGTAGATACAAATAAGCCAGATTTTTTTAGTAAAAACGATTTCACTAAGCATTCTATTCAAAAAGACCAAAAAGACACAATAGAGTATCCAAAGAATCACAAAAACCCCTAAAATTGGTGCTTTGAAAAATCTTAGAACCCAGACACATCCCTGGAGAAATTATTTAAAGAAAAAAAAATTAGGTTGATTGAATATCAAAAATACAGAATGAAGAAATAGAAATAATCATAGTAGGCCAGCTTAAAAACAATGAAAGAAAATCCTGAGCAATTCTATCTTTTTCAGTCATAGTTATGGAAAGGAAACTCAGCCAAAACCTTTATTTGAAAACAAGAAGGAAGCCTGGGGGAAAAACGTTCGCGTAAATAGCTAACTTTGTTATAAATTAATGAGAATTTCCAAGAGCGGAGACATTAATGATGAGAACAACAGCAAACATTTTGAAAACCTGTTCAAATATTTGCCATATAAAAAGAAGAATTATGCATAAAAATGATTTCCTCAAGTTTCATCTCAATCGGGAGAATTGAATATTGCTTTGTTTACATTAATCTGAAAAAAGAAGGTGATTCATGGAAAAAGTAGATCAGAGCTGATGTCTGCTTAACTGTGCTGTGTTTTTTGTGAAAATACATGTTCAACTAAAAGTTTACTTTCGGTTATGGGAAATTTTAGGATAGAGCTTGAATTAGGAATGTTTACACAAATATAGAGACATAACCTGAGAAATACTGCTTATTGAGACATGAATCAGCATGAAGACATGAAAATCAACGAGGTTTCTGCAGATAGCATAGAAAACAACAACCAAAAGAGAGCCAGAGAAAGACAGCATCATCAAATTTTAGAAAATTGGGGATAGAGGAAGAAGTGAAACAGAGAAAGACAGTAAGGAACTCTTTGTGATATTTTAACAATATATTTCCTAGAGGCTATTTGGAAAATATGATTAATCTAGTTTATTCATGGAGGGTAGAGTCATTAAAGGTAAAAAAAAAAATAGAAAATCAATATTATGTTTTCTTCAATATTTAGGTATAAAAATGTATTAGCTGCAACACAAGTGGTATTTATCATAGTGTTTCACTCTGCTGCCATTTAAAATCAAAATAAAATAACTGCACTAAAGTTGAATCTTTACTGTTACGGTAATTTAGAATGCTAACTCATCACTGAGAATTCCACTGAAGTCAAAGGAAAGAATGTGGCCCCATTTATATGTTCCAAGTTCGGATGTTTCCCTTATCAAATTATAAAGGCCTCTCTGGGAATGTGCTTATTCCTCAAATCTCAACAGAGTTTCATGTAACTGCTTGTATAAAAGCCAGAAGTTCAACATACTATTTATTCCTCTGATCTAGAACATACGTAATTCAACTTCATTCTGGGATAAGTACTATAAATGTTTGCTTTTAGGTATGAAGAAAATGTGTTACTTTCATTCATTTCTCTCTCTTTTTAATACTCATTTTTCACTCTCAAAGTCAGTAAGAAGACACAGGCCAGTTCTCATGACAATATTCCTCTCCAATATTCACATTTTATTCTCAAAATTCATATTTTATTAGGAGAAACCTAAGAAAATAACAATAAAAATATCAAACCATACATACCACACAGAGAATTCTGCAGTGAAGACTTGTTTTTCACTAACTGTTTTAAATTTGAGCCCCAATTTTTATCTGCAGTTCTTGATTGTAATAAATGAAACTGAGGAACGTTCCTAGTGAAGATAAACTACTAAAGTGATCACTAACCTTCCTTCTCAGGATTCGATTGCGTTAGTTTGCTGATTACTTATCAGATGCCATTACCTGAATTTTTTAAAGCTGTATGAAGTGCTAGCAACATGAGGTAATTTTCAACAGGTACATTTTCATTTATATCACAATTTATAAATAAATTTTTACATAAATGCAATTATAAATTATTTTATTTGACACAAAACAAATAACAAATATAGAAGAGAAGGAGGCACAACTAACTATATTAAGACCTAGACTATGCCCCTAAGGAATGCTTGGTGGAAGTTGGATGTACAGGACTAGAGGCAGGAAAAAAACTTAAGACTTAATTTTCAGTTTTTTATTTACATTAAAAGGAAAATTCCTGTTTTTTTTAATTTGCTAGTTAAAAAAGCCATGAAGGATTTTTTTAATCATGGAAAAATACTCCATAATAATTTCTTAGGATCAGAATAAAAATTAAGAGCCATTGATGACACATGATGCATAAACTGTTACTACTTCCATGAAGGGTCTAATTCTGTAGTTCATATCTAAAAAGGAGTGTATTGTACTGCAGCCCAGGCAACAAGAGCTAAACTCCATCTCAAAAAAAAAAAAAAAAAAAAAGGAGTAAAAGTTAAAAAAAAATTAGATTTGAAAAGAAAATATGAGAAAATAACTAAGTGAAGAAGTATTGTTTGCCAAAAAGAACAGCCTAAATCTCTAAAATTACAGGGTAATTTTTAAGGGCCAATTTGAAAAACAAATTAACAAAAGCTTTAAGAAACTTGATATATACTTTAATAGTATTGTTGGATAGAAATATATAAAGATAGAATACACTTTAATGGGGTTTTGGGATAGAAATTTCTAAAGAGAAGTGAGAGGATTTTATGATTTAATTTCTCAGATTCAATTAAAAACCAGGTTTGACATTACTCAAACTGCTTACTCTGGAATTTATGCTAAATTAGCTAAGGCAAAAGATAAGATTTGGTGATGATTTTTCACAATTATTTTATAATAGTCTCTACTCTTGTCCAAGCTCTTTCATAATTTAAAAGTTTGGATACTGTTCAAAATAATATTATGTTTTTTGTTTGCCTAGTGAGAAATACAGATGGTTCTTGTTTTCTGAGTATTTGTTGCTTAAACTTCTGCAGTTACAGTGTTAGCTAGAAAACAGAAGTCCTCCCAAGACAAAACGATACACTAACGAACTTGCTACTTATAAAATAAATCCCCACTTAATTATTAAATATTCCATCCTATGTAACACCAATGGCCATTCTCTTCTAATCTGTCCACATCTTTCCAGGTTGAATTTTTACTGATCATCAGGTATTCTAAGCATATCTACCACAGTCAATCATATGGTCAAATTATGCTTCGAGAAGTTAAGTGACTTTCCCAAGGTCACACAACTGTGAAGTGGACAGAGAAAACGAGATGATTTAATAGCTCACAAATTTTTCATACAACCATTGGTCATTTTAAAATCTATCTGATGATTTACAAATATTTATAAATTGTAACTGTAGTATCCTTAAATAATCTCTGCAAGTTAAACATACCCAGTAATTTCGTTTGTTTTCTCATATGAAAAGATTAGAGTTCCCTCTTTTGCCTATTTCCCTTCCCCTAGACGTCTTTCCAATGTATTAAAATTGGCCTAGACCAAGACTGCAGAGTTGGGCTTCCCCGCCCCCGTGACAGTGCCAATCATTCTGTTACTATTGCAGTTTCAGATCACACATACATTAGAGATAGCTGCAAAACAGTCTTGACTCAGAACACATCTACAGACAGCTGAGTACTACAACTAAGTTCTTTGTCCCCCATTCCATGTTTACTAAATTGGTTCACTGGAATAAATACAAAGTATTTTACCTTTTTTCTAGTTAAAGATCATCTTCCTAGGTTTAGTCCATAATTCTACTTTGATGATCCATGTCTCTCCTGGTTAATCATCCAGAGAATTGAACAATGTATCATTACACACTCCCAGAAGGAAAGGACTGAAAACCTTGCAACAGTGCACTAGAGGTATTCGTCTTGATTTACTACTACTGAAAAAATCAACAATTGCTTTTTCAATCAGCTATAAATTACTTACATGGATATCAATTTCAAAATTTTGAAATCCTTGTGTATAAGAATAACATTAGAATTCATGAGACATCTTGCTGAGAACACTATAGTATCCCTTAATATTCTAGCATAGTGGGTAATAAGATTATAGTATATCAATGTAGCATGGCTTTTCCTTTATGACCCTAATTCTGGCTCCTACTGACCACAGCTTCCTGCTCTACCTGCTCACAGATGTAATCTTAACTATTCTAGAATTGTATGGATTTGGTGTTATGCTCCTTTAAAATTCACAGAATCTACCTGTTAATAAACTTGAAAATATTCTCAACATTAATCTCTTAGCAGCTTTGTAAAATTCTTTATCACCCCTCTGAGATTCCATATAGCATCAGCAATCTCATCTGCAAACATCTTCATGCTCTGGAATTTTATTTTCCTTCAGAGGGAAGATATAGATAAAAAGTTTATCTTTCTCTTGTCCTCCTCAAGCAGCATTCCTATTTCTTTCTATTCTTATAGAACCCGAGGATCCCTTTCTTGTTTGCATTTTCAACTTCAATATGGATGACATTAAATGTATAGCCTGAATACATCAAGAAAATATTTATTGTTATATTTGGTTTCAATGTTGTGTTTGGCTTATCATTTACCTCCCTTACTTCGCTTTTGTATACTTTTACAGACAAGTTGTTACAAAGATGTTTGATGTCAAATGAAATGCTTATCTATTTATTTCAACATTGTGTTTTTGTGGTTATTAATGATGGGGTTACCATAATCCTTATGTCAGTCAGATAAAACTGTGCTCTTCTCTCTGCCTAAAATGTGTTTCCTGAATATTTATCCATAGCTTGACCCATTGGATCATTCCGCCAGGCCATTTCTGAACATTTTTGTTTGTTTATTTGTTTTCTGAGACAGAGTCTCGCCCTGTCTCCCAGGCTGGAGTGCAGTGGTGCGATCTTGGCTCACTGCAAGCTCCGCCTCCCGGGTTCACGCCATTCTCCTGCCTCAGCCTCCCGAGTAGCTGGGACTACAGGCACCCGCCACCACGCCTGGCTAATTTTTTTGTATTTTTAGTAGAGACGAGGTTTCAGCATGTTACACAGGATGGTCTCGATTCCTGACCTCGTGATCCACCCGCCTTGGCCTCCCAAAGTGTGATAATCTTTTGTTAAGTTAGCTCCCTTCTCCCCAGTTGCTTCCTATCCCATTAAATTATAAATTTATTTCAAAATACATATCACCATCTGAAATGATTATTTTATTTCTGATAACATTTTTATTGCCCACCCCACCCCCACCCACTACATGCAAGTTCCATGTAGACAGGGAAAATGTCTCTCATTTCTCACTTGTTATCACTAGAAATTCTAGCAAAAATTAAGACAGTGATCTCTTTGTTTCTCTTAATGACAGTCAATAATACGATCATATATTTTACAGTGCAGTTAATATAGCCCACCTGTAGCCATATTTCACCCAAAGATCCATTAAAGAAAACATCAAGTTGGTTGTCTGGAATGACTCCACTCTTCTCTTACATAACTGAAAAGACTATTGGAGGCTAATTCATTGTATTTACCCAGGTTCTACTTTCAACTCATGTCATGATACCACAAGGTCTTCTGCACGCTGTGCATCCCTCGTTTATTTCCTCCCCCAAAATTTCATCAGTCTTTTCTTCTTTTGTTTTTTAATTGTGGTAAAATCCATGTCTTAGTCTGTATTGTGCTGCTATGACACAGTACCACAGATTAGGTGATTTTTAATGGATAGAAATGCATTGGCTCACAGTTCTGGAGGCTGGAAAATCCAAAATAAAGCTGCCAGCATCTGCTAGGGCCTTTTTGCTGCATCACTCCACGGAAGACAGAAGGGCCCGGAGACAAAAAGGGGCTGAAACCACCCTTTTATAATGGCAATAATTCCACCTATGAGGGCAGAGACCTCATGACTCAGTCTCCTCTTAAAGGTGTCACCTCTTAACTCTGCTACAATTGCAACCGAATTTAAACATGAGTTATGAAGGGACAAACATTCAAAGTATAACAATATACAAATATAAAATGTACCACCTTAACATTTTTAAGCATTCAGTTCAGTCGTATTTGGTATCTTCACAATGTTGTACAAGCAATCTCCCAAACTATTTCATCTTGCAAAACTGAACTCTACATTCATTAGAGAACTCTCCATTTTCCCCTTCCTCTTGCCACTGAGAACCACCATTCTACATTTTGCTTATATGACTTCAGCTATTCTAAATTCATATGTAAGTAGATTCATACAGTATTTGTCTTTGTGTGACTGGTTTATTTCACTTAACAAAGTTCTCAAAGTTTATCTATGTAATAGTATATGTCAGGATTTTCTTCCTTTTTAAGTTTGAATAATATTCCATTGTATGTATATAATATTTTGTTTCTCCATTCATCCATTGATGGAAATGGGTTACTTTCATATTTTGGCTATAGTGAGTAATGCTGCTATGAACGCAAATGTCAAATACCTTTTTGAGACCCTGCTTTGAATTCTTTCGGACATACATCCAGAGGTAAAATTGCTAGATAATATGGTCATTCATTTTTAATTATTTAAGAAGCAGCCATATTTCTTATAGCAGCTGCACCATCTTATACTCCACCAACAGTACACTAGAGTTCCAATTTCTTTACATCCTTGCCAACACTTGTTAGGATGTGTGATTCAGATAGTAGCCATCTTTTGTGTGTGAGAATCAGTAGACTTTTTAGAACACCCTAGATCACCTGTAATTTAAAGCATTTTATTTCTGTGATCCTGCCATTTGCTGCTATTCTTTACTACTCAGAGCTGTCACCATTTTTTGTATATAGGGTCTCACTCTGTTGCCCGTGCTGGAGTGCAGTGGTGTGACCTCAGCTCACTGCAACCTCCACCTCCAGGCTCAAGCGATCCTCCCACCTCAGCTTCCCAAGTAGCTGAGACTACAGACATACACCACTACATAGAGATGGGGTTTTGCCATGTTGCCCAGGCTGGTCTCAAACACTTGGTGTCAAGCGATCCAACCACCTCAGCCCCCGCCAAAAATGGGATTACATGCCTGAGCCACCGTGCCCAGCCTCTTTCATCCTTAATTAATTCTCAAAATAATCTGTTCCTTCAACCCTCATATCCCTTCAATTCCCCTAAACCAAATGGCCTTTCCAGATAATGCTCTTTCAAAACTTTGGTAGCATATCCCCAAACAGGACCCTGGTGTTCAATCTCAACAGTCCCTTAAATTATGCAGTGCATTGGCTGCTACCTGCATAAAAGGAGGAATTCAGAAAACATACCCTTCAGTCTTTCACTGAGAAACTATGTAAGTTATATAAATCCACTCATTTTCAGAGGGTCAGTTTTCTATTTTATAAGATAAGTGAGCTGCATTAGACGACAGCAAAAGTCATCTCAACTCTAGGATTCCATAAATTCTTTAAACATAGAAGACCACAAATCTGTAGGAACATAGCGTTGGGAAACCATGGAATATCTGTAAAAAGGATCAAGAGGAAAACAAAACCAAATAAGTAAACAAAAACAATGTGAATTATATGTAGTGAGGATCAAGAGGGAAGCCAGCCAAACTAGAAAACAGGAAAATGAAAATAATAAATAATAGTTTGTCAATAACAATTTAGAGAAAATAATCTATTTTTTGAAAAGGTACACAGAGTGTGATTCAAGCATTTACATTAATAAATGAGTGAGGTGGACTTTAGGAGTGTTTTGATACCACACTGCAATCAAAACCCAGGAGCTGTGAATCATGAAGGCAATGGCTCCGCTGCTTCCTTTATACCTTTACCTCTAGGGCAGCCATGTTCATAGATCCTCACCAGTGGATTCCTCATTGTTTGTATGACAAATGTTCCACTTGCAATCCAGAGGATTTGAAGTATCTAAGGCATTTAAAGAATGCCAAGTCAAATTTCTGAGCTCTCAGAAGTTCTAAGTAGCCTGTTTCTTCACAACATAGCCCACTTATAGTCCCCAGTTCCTGGCAATCTGTTGATTTCTCTGAGTTCTGCTATCAGGAAAATCTACATGCAGATTTGCAAAAAGCAAAACCTTGCTCAAGTGTTAGCACTTGGCGTGAGTAAGGCAGATTCATACCACTTCCAGTCACCAGGCCTGCTAAAGAACTGTTGATTAGAAATCGTAATTATAATGTGTAACTCATTAAATGTGAGGGTTCACTATAGTATGTCCTTTATATATGAATATGATTCAAATATACCATCAATAGAATTTAAAATATTTTCTAGGGAAGAAGCATGAGGCTCACTTGAGGCCAGGAGTTTCAGACTAGTCTGGGAAACATAGTGAGAGCATGTCTCTACAAAAAATTTAAAAATTTTCTAGGTGTGATGATGCATGTCTGCAGTCCTAGCTATTCAGGAGGCTGAGGTGAAAGGACCACTTGAGCCCAGGACTTCAAGGTTGCAGTGAGCTATGATCACGGCACTGCACCCCAGCCTGGGCAACAGAGCAAGCCTCTGTCTCAAAAAATAAAATTAAAAATATTTCTAGGAATGGTGATTTTTTTTTCTAACTCACCAATAGTATCACAAATTTTCCCAACACAGCTGTTTTAAAACTGAGGGAATATATGTGAATACAGGGATACCTTAGAGCTATTGCTGGTTCAGTTCCAGACTATGACAGTAAAGTAGTTACATTAATTTTTTGGTTTCCCAGTGTATATAAAAGTTATATTTATACTGTACTGTAGTCTATAAGTGTGCAATAGCATTTTATGTCTAAAAATAATGCACATATCTTAATTTTTAAATACTTTATTGCTAAAAATGCTGACAATCGGAGCCTTCAGTGAGTCATAATCATCTTCTTGGGGGAGGGTCTTGCTCGGCGTTGACGGTTGCTGACTGATGGGATGCTGGTTGCCGAAGGTTGGCATGGCTGCGGAAATTACTTAAAATTAGACAAGAATGTAGTTTGCTTCATTCAGTGACCCTTCCTTTCATTAAACATTTGTCTGTAGTATGTGATTCTGTTTGATAGCGTTTTACCAACAGTAGAACTTTCCTAATTGGAATCAATCCTCTGAAACTCTGCCACCGCTTTATTAACTAAGTGCATGTAATATTCTAAATCCTTTGTTGTCATTTCAACAATGTTCACGGTGTCTTCACCAGTAGATTTCATCTCCAGAGACCACTTTCTTTGCTCGTGCTTAAGAAGCAACTCCTTGTCTGTTCAAGTTTGATCGTGAGATTGTAGCAACTTGGTGACATCTTGAGGCTCCTCTTCCAATTTTAGTTCTCTTGCTGTTTCTGCCACATCTGCAATTACTTCCTCCACTGAAGTCTTAAACCCCTCAGAGTCATCCATGAGGGTTGAAATCAACTTCTTCCAAACTCCTGCTAATGTTGGATTAATATAGGTTTTGATTCTTACAAATAAAAATCAAGCTTCAAAAATCCCAAGGCCAGGCAGGGCATGGTGGCTCACACTTGTAATCCCACCAATTTGGGAGGCTGAAGTGGGAGGATTGCTTGAGTCCAGGAGTTTGAGATCACCCTGGGGAACATAACAAGACCTCCATCTCTACAAAAAAATTAAAAACCCAAAAAAGTAGCTGGGCATTGTGACACCTGCCTGTAGTCCCAGCTACTTGGAAGGATCACTTTGATGCTGCAGTGAGCTATAATTGCTTCACTGCACTCCAGCCTGGGCAATAGAGTGAGACCCTATCTCTGAAAAATATATAAATATATCAAAAATAAAAAACCCAAGACCAGTCAAAGCATTATTGCCTTACTATTCTCTATTCAAAACATTACACAACTTTCAGATATTGCTAAAGTGGTTTGGCTCACAGTGTCAGTTATGATTTGGGGCCTATTTAGTGAATTGATTATTTCACAAATTTGAGCAGATCTGAACCTCCAACATCCTGGGAGGCAGACACAGAATGTTTTCTCACAACCTGAAGTTTATTCCAAAAAGGTAATCAGGCAAGACCCTCTTATAACCTCTCCTACAGTGAAATCCAACCAACCACCATGCCTTTCCTCATTAAAATGGGCTCAGGGTGGGGTCGTTTTCTGATTTTAATTGAAATTTCTCGCAAAAACTTTAAACATTCTGTGTGTTCAAAGTGTGGCAATTTTGTGAAGTTTTCAGAAATATGAACAAAGTTATTGTTGTGTTTGTCATTTAAGAAGAGCAGTTAGGAGTCACAAATTATATATCCGCACTTTTCCCAAGAGAAAGGGGGAAACTTTAAGTCTGTGATATACGTTAAAATGTCTCATAAGATAATGGTGACAGGTCAGCTATACCAGAAGTTTTAGAGAAAATGTAATTACTAAGAAGATACTTAATTTACCAGACCAATAATTTAAACGAAACCACATGTAATGACCTGATTTATGGTAAGAGTATTCAAATGAAATGCACAAATTATAAATAAAAATGTTTTAGTTAAATACGTTTTGACACAGCAGTTGTTCCTTGTCAGGTCAATAAAATTTACTTGAGCAATATTTCTCCTAGCAATAGTCAGCATGTGCCAAGAGTGAGCATTTTCTTCCTTCTGCTTTTTGAATTCCAGCTGCTAATTAAGAACATAAGCATTTGCAAACTGGGTCAAACTAGAAATCTCTCTGTCTCCACCCTAACCCTGACTAACTTTTGAGATAGCTGGACCAAATATGATTCTGGTTTACTTTTAAAACAAAATATGAATCTATAATTTATTAGTAAATCTTTAAACTCATTTTCAACTTAAGTGTATTCACAGCCCACATTCTCCCTTTGAATAAGTGCTCCTTTTATATATTTACCCGTTGTGTAAAGTTATATATAACCTCTTTTCTCGTGTGTAGTCTTTTAAGCTATTTTTAAACCACCAAAGATTTTATAGTTTTTTAAAAAGTGATAATGTGATAAATTTGAATGATTTCTTCAAAATTGGTATGTTTGTGCTAGGAAATTTGAATAGAAACAGAAACAAACAAAAATGGATTCATTAGGAGCCTCTACTCACAATCCTCCTTTCTAGCCTTAGCTACTTTGTTTGCCTTATTACCAGTTCCCTTTTACTTTCTCTTCCTTACTTTCTCTCCCTCTCTCTCTGTCTGTCATACATATGCGTTTGTGTTTGTCTCTGTGAATACATATGTGTGTATCTACATATACTATATGAAGGATTATAAATCCAAAAGATATTTCAAACAAAAATACAGTAAATTTAAAAACATTTTTGTACGAAGCTTATATTAACATTGCCATTTTATGTCAGATTTAAGGTTTTTTTTAATCTAATCTCATGGATATAAAATTGTATTATATTGTATTTTCATTTCCTTTAGTTTGAGCTTTTTTTCCTGCATGCTTAGTAACCATTGCTGTCTTTTCTGTAACTTGCCTGTTTAAACCTTTAATATAGAATTATCTTTTCATTTTTATAATATTATTATATTAAATTAAATTATATTATATTGTATTATATTTGTTACATATGTCATTTTCCATGTTATTCACATTCTAACTTTACAATATCTTTTATAGTAAAGTTTTAAATATACATATAATAGAATTTGTTTTTCTTAAAAAATTATGCTTTATACATGCCAATATTACAAAATATTATCATTTACTTTAATCCAGAACTTGTATAGCACAAATTATGTTTACATTTTAAATACAATTACATTTTATTTTTGCATCACTCCTTTTTCTAAGTGGATAGAATTTTTTCTCATCATCATTTATTAAAATTTTGCCATGTTAATTTAAAGTGTCATTTTTTTAATGATATTGATTCTTCCTATCCATTATCATGGGATATTTTTCCATTTGTTTGTGTCTTCTCTGATTTTTTTTAAGGAGTGTTCTGTAATTGTCATTGTAGAATCTTTCTTTCACCTCCCTGGTTATTCCTAGGTATTTTATTATTTTATTATTTTGTGCCAATTGTAAATTGAATTGCCTTTCTGATTTGGCTCTCAGTCTGGCTGTTGCTGGTGTATAGGAATGATAGTGATTTTTGTACATTGATTTTGTATCCTGAAACTTTGCTGAAGTTGTTTATCAGCTGGGGGAACTTTTGAGCCTAGACTATGGGGTTTTCTAGATATAAAATAATGTCATCTACAAACAGAGGTCGTTTGACATCCCCTCTTCCTATTTGGATATCCTTTATTTCTTTCTCTTGCCTGATAGCTCTGGCTAGGCCTTTCAATACTATGTTGAATAAAAGTGGTGAAAGAGGACATTCCCGTCTTGTGCCAGTTTTCAAGCGGAATGCTTCCAGCTTTTGACCATTCAGTATAATGTTGGCTGCAGGTTTGTCAGAGATGGCTCCTATTACTTTGAGGTATTTTCCTTCAATACCTAGTTTATTGAGAGTTTTTAACATGAAGGGGTGTTGAATTTTATTGGAAGCTTTCTCTGAGTCTATTGAGATAATCATGTGGTTTTTGTCTTTTGTTCTGTTTACATGATGAATCACATTTATTGATTTGCATATGTTGAACCAATCTTGCATCCTGGGAATGAAGCCTAGTTGATCATGGTGGATTAGCTTGTTGATGTGCTGCTGGTTTCAGTTTGAAATTATTTTGTTGAGAATTTTTGCACCAATGTTCTTCAAGGATATTGGCCTGAAGTTTTCTTTTTTTGTTGCGTCTTTGCCAGGTTTTAGTATCAAGATGATTCTGGCCTCATATAATAAGTTGAGGAGGAGTCCCTCCTCCTCAATTTTTCGGAATAGCTTCTGTAAAAATGGTACCAGCTCTTCTTTGTACATCTGGTAAAATTCAGAACTACCATTCTGTGAATCTTTCAGCTCCCGGGCATTTTTTTGGTTGGTAGGCTATTTATTACTGATTTAATTTTGGAGGTTGTTATTGATCTGTTTAGGGAATCAATTTCTTCTTGGCTTATTCTTGGGAAACTGTATGTGTCCGGGAATTTAAGCATCCCTTCTAGATTTTCTAGTTTGTGTGCATAGAGTTGTTCATTGTAGTTTCTGATGGTTGTTTTTATTTCTGTGGAGTCAGTACTAACATTCTCTTCATCATTTCTAATTATATTTATTTGGACATTCTCTCTTTTCTGCTTTATTAGTCTAGCTAGTGGCCTATGTTTTATTAATATTTTCAAAAAAAAAAAACTCCTGGCTTTTGAATGGCTTTTTTGTGGCTTGATTTCCTTCTGTGCCACTCTGATTTTTGTTATTTCTTGTCTTCTGCTAGCTTTGGGGTTGATTTGTTTTTGCTTCTCTAATTCTTTCAGTTGTGAAGTTAAGTTGTTAATTTGAGATCTTTCCAACTTTTTGATGTGAACATTTAGTGCTATCAATGTCCTTCTTAACACTGCCTTAGCTGTGTAACAGAGATTCTGGTATGTTGTATCTTTGTTCTCATTATTTTCAAATAACTTGATTTCCGCCTTAATTTTATTATTTACCCCAAAGTCGTTCAGGAGTATGTTGTTTAATTTTCATGTATTTGCATGCTTTGGAGCAATTTTCATAGTGTGGACTTCTGTTTTGATTGCACTGTGGTTCAAGAGTGTGTTTGGTATGATTTCATTAGCTTTAAATGTGTTGAGGATTGTTTCATGTCCACTTACATGGTCAATTTTAGGGTATGTGTCATGTAGTGAAGAGAAGAAAGTATATTCTGCTGGTTTTGGGTGGAAAGTGCTGTAAAGGTCTATCAGATCCTTTTGGTCCAATGTCGAGTTTACATCCCGAATATGTTTTTTACTTTTTTGACTTGATGATCTGACTAATACTGTCAGTGGAGTGTTGAAGTCTTGCACTATTATTGTGTGGGAGTCTATTTCTCTTTGTAGGTCTCTAAGAACTTGCTTTATGAATCTCGATGCCCCTGTGGTAGGTGCATATATATTTAGGATAGTTAGGTCTTCTTGTTGAATTGAACCCTTTACCATTATGTAATGCCCTTCTTTGTCATTTTTTATCTTTTTTGGTTTTAAATCTGTTTGGTCTAGAACTGGGATTGCAGCCCTTGCTTTTTCTGTTTTCCATTTGCTTGGTAGACTTTCCTCCATCTCTTTACTTTGAGCAATGAATGTCATTACCTGTGAGATTGGTCTCTTGAAGACAGTATACTACTAGGTCATTTTTTTTTTTAATCCAGCTTGCCACTCTGTGCCTTTTAAGTGGGGGCATTTATCCCATTTACATTTAAGGTTAGCCCAAAGCAATTTACAGATTCAATGCTGTTTCTATAAAATTACCCATGACATTCTTCACAGAACTAGAAAAAACTATTTTAAAATTCATATGGAACCAAAGAAGAGGATGAATAGCCAAGGCAATCCTAAGCAAAATATAGAGGCATCATGCTACCCGACTTTAAACTATACTACAAGGCTAGAGTAACCAAAAGAGCAGGGTGCTGGTACAAAAACAGACATATAGAACAACTGAACAGAATACAGAGCCCAGAAAGAAGATGAAACATCTATGACCATCTGATCTTTGAAAAAGCTGACAAAGGGAATATATTGCCTATTCAATAAATGGTTCTGGGATAACTGGCTAGTCATATACAAAAGATTGAAGCTGGACCCCTTCCTTACACCATATACAAAAATCAACTCAAGATGAATTAATTATTTAAAGGTAAAACCCAATATTGTAAAAACCATAGGAGATAACTTAAGAAATACCATCCTGGACATAGCAATGGACAAAGATTTCATGATAAAGACACCAAAAGCAATTGCAACAAAAACAAAAATCAACAAGTGGGATCTAATTATATTTAAGAATTTCTGCACAGTAAAAGAGACTATCAACAGAGTAAACAGAGAACCCACAGAATGGGAGAAAATATTTGCAAACTATGCATCTGACAAAGGCCTAAAACCCAACATCTATAAGGAATTTGAACAAATTTAAAATAAGAGAACATACAACCCCATTAAGAAGCGGGCAAAGGACATAAACAGACACTTTTCAAAAGAAGACAAGTGGCCAGCACATTTTTTCATATGAAAAAAAGTTCAACATCACTGCCCATTAGAGAAATGCAAGTCAAAACCACATTGAGATACCATCTTACACTAGTCAAAATGGCTATTACTAAAAAGTCAAAAAATGACAGATGCTGGTGAGGTTGCAGAGATAAGGGAACACTTATTCACTGTTAGTGGGAGTGTAAGTAAGTTCAACCATTGTGGAAAGCAGTATGGCCATTCCTCAAGGAGCTAAAAGCAGAACTACCATTCAACCCAGCAATCCTACTACTGGATATGTACCCAGAAGAATATAAATCATTGTACCATAAAGGCACATGCACACAAATGTTCACAACAGTACTATTCACAATAGCAAAGACTTGAAATCAACCTAAATGCCCATCCATGACAGGCTGGATAAAGGGATAAAGAAAATGTGGTACATATATGACAGGGAATACTATGCAGCCATAAAAAAGAACAAGATCATGTATTTTGTGGGAACATTAATGGAGCTGGAGGCTATTATCCTTAGCAAACTAATGTAGGAGGCAAAAAACAAATACCTCATGTTCTCACTTATAAGTGGGAACCAAATGATAAGAACTTATGAACACAAAGAAGGGAACAACAGACTTTGGTATCTACTTGAGGTGGGAGAGGAAGAGAAGGGAGAGGAGCAGAAAAGACAACTATTGGATACTGGACTTAATACCTAGGTGATGAAATAATAGGTACAGCAAAGCCCTGTGACATGTGTTTACGTATGTAACAAACTTTCAAATGTACCCTCAAACCTAAAATTTAAAACTGAATAAATAAATACAATAATAAAAAATAAAAACTACACAACAAAAAGTGTCATTTTTACCTTAAATTTCCACACATAGGTCTGATTTTGGACTCTGTTTTGAACGATTTCTCTAAATTGTCCATTCCTGAGGTTATTTAAAGACATTATTGTGAAAATGTTATTCTCTCAGACTTGAGCCATAATTTCAATGCAATGTAAATGAAAATCCTAACATGATTTTCAATTGGATATTAATCTGAAATATAAAAGTCTATGCATGGTAAAGGTAGTTTTGAAAATAATAAAGAAGCAGGCCCTTCTAACAGAGAACAAAATATACAAATAAAGTATATAGTGCTGCAGAACACATGGACAGACTGTAGAATGATAGACAGAGGAAACTCAGAAGGTTGACAGGGTGGGAAGACCGGGAGGCTGAGAACTTACTTAATGGATATAATGTACATTATTTGGATAATGGATACTCTAAAAGCCCTGACTTCAATGCTATGCAATCTATGCATGTAACAAAATTATACTTGTACTCCATAGATTTATGCAAAATATAAAGAAGTCAGGCTTCAGAAGCCTTTTCTGCATCTCTCAAGATTATATCTACATCTTACTTTGCTGCTACACAGATATTCACATTGCTATGGTCCATTTGATATTCCACTATTCTTACTGTGATACTTGCAAATAGTACAATTATTAAATGTGTATACATAGTTAGATTTCTTTCTAAATTTTATCTTTGATTCCTTTGATCAGTCTTCCTATTTCAATAACAGGACCAAATGCTTCTTATTGTTTTATTTTATAGTACATTTTAATTAGACAGATTTGTAAAGCTATATTTAATTGTATTATAAAACCAAAGAGTTGGAAAAGCCTTAGAGTTTATCTACTTTAAACAAACCAGTTAGTTTTAACTAAAACATTGAATGTCTCTTATAACATTCCTGAAAAATGATTTCCCATCCTCTGCTTGTGGGTAACTTATCACCTTAAAATCCTATGATCAGACAATTCCATTAGATACTCTCATTTCTATTTAGTGAAATGTACCTCTTTTGATTTTCTATTTTGATTATTACTTTGCCATCATCACTTTTCTCTTCCAAAGCATTTAAGATTCTTTATAGCTCTTCCTCTTCATTTATATATTCCCTCTCTGATGTTTTCAAATAATCAATAACTTTAATTAGTATATGTCGATAGTGATTCTTAACTTATATGTCCAATCCTAAACTCATTTCCAATATCTAGTTCCATGATTTCAACTACCTTCAACCTATAAGTCAATGTTGAGACTTCTTAGGCTCAACACCTGCTACCATCTTAAATTCAAGGCAACCCAAAATAAAGTCACACACACACACACACACACACACACACTTCCTCCTTCCCCTTTATCCCTTTTCTATTTCTAATTCAAATATTCAAGCACCTGCTATATGCTGGCCACATACTATTTTAGGTAATAGAAAATATGCCACTGACTAAAACAGAATAAGTCTCTGCTTCTATAAAGAGTAAATTCTAGAAGACAAAGTAGGAAAACAAAATAAAAAACCTGATGAATATACATAATGTCAAAACCTGATGAATATATATATAATGTCAGGTAAGGATAAGTACTATGGAAAAAATAAACAGAAAATAGGTAAGGTGGAGTAACTGGAGGAAAGGCGTTTTATTAGATGGTCAAAGAAAGCTACTCTAATGTCATGAGGTATGAAATACAAGCAAATATTGTTGCATAGCTACTTGTCAGTGACTTAGACTGAAAACTTGGAAATTTTCCTTTCTTTTCTGTAAACACATAGTTAATTATGTGCCAATTTTGGTTAAATGATCTACTGAAATGTTACCTCTGACATATAATCCTTGTGGACCATTGCAGAAGAATGAGAGAGGGTTTTCGTTTTGTTTTGTTTTGTTTTGCCTTCTTATGAAGGCAAAAAACTTTTAGTCTCTTAAAGATTAATTGCAGTGTGGAATTGGAAACCATATCAGTGAACTCTTCCTACTGTTTTAAATTAAAACTAACTTGTCTATCTTGCACTTTGAATGGGTCTTTCATATATGCTTTTTAAACATGTTTTGGTCATTTTGAAAATATCAGATTGATGAGTTAATTAGATCTTCAAAACAGCTGACACACTTTATCGTACATATCAAAATATCACATTTGTTGATGTCACCATCAAGCCCATCAAAAAATCTTTAAGTATTGGGAAGCTATCAAGCTCATGGTGTAACAACAATTTCTCCAAAATTCCAATTTTGACTTCAAAGTACAAAACTTATCATTGACAGCAAATACTGTCTGTTGTTTCCCTTAACATGACAAGTTCAGATAAGTTCACTTCCTTCATCTTTGAGAAAATGGTCTGCCAAATACCTAGACACAGTAACCACAGCTTCCACCCATTTTTTTCGCATAAAAAATAGTATTTCACAAAAACCCCAAGCTAGTTCAGCTTGCACCTCAAAGACACCAGTGATTTTCCTTGAAAGAATCATATTACAGACTGCAGCTGAGTATTTTGTGCAGACTACCCATTTTGACACACAGAATATTAAAAGGTACTTACATAGGGTCCAAATTTAATAAAATTAATCATTGTTAGTGCTTCGTCAAAGATCAAGAACATTCCAAAATAAAAGTGGCATTGATTTTACTGTAAGGTATTTACTGTTTCATGAAGGATCAAAGACATTCATAAATAAAAAAAGGGATTGTTTTTACTGCAAGATATGGCAGTAAAAATATAGTAACTCTTAGCACAGTTTGGTGCCAGCCCCTTTATTTGTGCTAAAGAACTAGAAGTTTTACCCACATTGTTTTTTCAACATCAGGGCAAATGTTGACCCAGTGAAAAAAGCAAATGTCTTATTATGATTATGAAAGCAGTTTTGACCTTGTGAATTCCATGAAAGGATCCTGCTAGAGTAATGCTACCCAAGCACGATTTTTGTGGTTCACCCCTTGCTCAAAAGATTCCAATGATCAAAATTTTAAACTGGAAATTTAAACTTTACATCATCTTACATTATTTGTCACTTTCTATGCTTCTTCATGCAAACTGGCTCTAGACAAATGAAGCTGCTCCCACTGCTGTCGTAAACCTTGGGAGTTCGCAGTTTCTTTCAAATGATTTTGCTGCTTCTTGGGCCTGAAGTGGCTCACCTTCTCTTGCATACTTTATATGCAGCCCCTGCCTTGTTTACAAGATTCAGCTCAAATGAGGCCTAGGTAGGTATCACAGAATCCCGTGCTAAATGCACACAGCAGTTTCTGCCTCTCTCATGCCACTTACTCTTTACTCGGCAATAATATCTCACATTGCCTGAAACCTAGCAAGACACCTTCCATACAGTTGGTACTCAATAAATAACTATTTGATAAAACAAGCGTTTGGTTGCACTGAGCCATTGGTTTACATGTTTTATTGTAGCTACCATATGAGATTGTTGACTGAAGTTAGGGTTAATGTCTGCTCCCTGAATAAATTAGTTTTCATTGGGAAGCTTATTGTGGTATCAGGTAATTCAGCTCACAATCTTGATCTCATTAACCGGTCTGTTCTCTTTAACATTCTCAGACTTGTATAAAGATCTACCAACCAAAAGCATAAGGATCTTAAAACATTTTGAATTGTGTAAAAAAGTATTGATTTTTTAAAATTATGTTTGAGAGTTTATTGAGGCAATATTACCACTTAGTTGTTATCATTAACAACCAGTAAGTTACTCAAATAAAGGAATTGCCCCCCAACCGTGGCCTCTTACTATTTTCCTTCTGGTTTCAAACTTAAGTATTTTTTGAACCATAATGAAGTAGTATAGTATGATTATGAAATACACATACCTAAACTAATGTGGATGACTGTTTGAAACAAAAGCGAGTTACATATACTGTCTATAAATTGTATTAGCCACTAAATAAAGCTTGTCTTTGAAGAAATTTCATAAAGCTAGCTTCATTTCACAGAATACCTTGAGAAAAATTTTGAATATAAAAATGAAATGAAGTTTCAGGTCATTTTTCCATTCATCTGTCTAAATTGGGACACAATCTCATATATTTTGTCTTCAGTGATTATAGGTGTGGAAGAATGAGAAACATGTCTTATCTGGCAGAAGGTAGAACTGGTGCCTATTTTACTATCCTTAAATCATTGAGAAATGTGCATCTACTTTCTCGGTAAAATGGTCTTTATGATGGACATATTAAAGGACTTATGAATGAAAGTGAAAGCTTTCTATTATTAACAATCAAATCATTATTAATTGCAGGGGTCAATGAAATGTATCCTAGTATAAGCAGGTATTAAGTCCCTGCTGTGTTAAATCCATCAGCCTAGGGGACAGTCCTTCAGGTTCCCACATATGTTCTGGAGTCAAAATTCAGATGTAGATGCGCGCGTCCTTCAATCTCAATGACTTTCACAAACTCTACCAAATAGCACTTGCTTGCTCCATAATGAGCCATCACATTGATGATACTTCTGCTGAAAACTTCAGAAGCAGAATCCCATACAGTCTAAAGAGATTTGGTTACTGATGCTCTTGCTACTACCATCTCCACTGCCTGTAGGGTGGATGCTGTGAGGTATACCTCAGGGTCAAGTGTGGTAGGGCATCTGGCTCCAGTCACTACCACCACAGCTGGAGCAGATTTCATTGTGTCTGGGAAAGTTTTTCCCAGGTATTGGGGTGGGTGGAAGGTGATCAGTTCCTTTCCCTACTCAATGTTCTATTCAGCTTAACCTGCTCCATGCCAGTTGTTTCCAGTCACTCACATAACCTCTTCCCTACAATACAAGCTTGTTTCCAGGAGAATTTGTGTGGGACCATTTCCCTTCTGTGCTGCTTCACAGACCTGGAGCTTCTGTTTTTGTTTTGTTTTGTTTTGTTTTGTTTTTGAGACAGGGTCTTACTCTGTTGCCCAGGCAGGAGTGCAATGGTTGATCTCAGCTCACTACAACCTCTGCCTCCCAGGTTCAAATGATTCTCCTGCCTCAGCCTCCCAAGGAGCTGGGATTAGAGGTGCCCACCACCACGCCCAGCTAATTTTTGTGTTTTTTAGTAGAGACGGGCTTTCACCATGTTGGCCAGGCTGGTCTCAAACTCCTGACTTCAGGTGATCGGCCCACCTTGGCCTTCCAAAGTGCTGGTATTACAGATGTAAGCCACCGTGTCCAAGTGCTTTTAACATACTGGCCATTTGACTTGGTTCAGAGGCCACACCATGCCTCCTCTCTCTTTCTACCTCCATAGTAGTTGTTCATCAAGAAACTCATTGATCAAAGTAACAGCAATTCTGCCTCACAGGTCCCATTCACTTTTGACTCATTTTCTGCAGTAGTCTTTAAACATACATTTCAATAGCTTCTCACTCAGAGAGAAGGAAAAGATAAAATTCTGCAGTTCTTATATACCTCCCATATAGAAATATGAAATTTTAGTTTACTAAAGGCTGCTGACCTATTACAAAATCCATTAATCAATTCTATCCTGAATTCGCTGATATTATGTGCAAGGGTTTCCACCTCCACAAACTGTCCCATGTTTAATGATTAAATCAAGGAGGCATTATGTGGTAGTACTTTTCCCCCACAGATGTTATAGTTTAAGTCATTTTCTTTTTTTTTGTAACCCCAAGTTGTTATTTATTTTCATGAGGGGGAAAAAGAGAATCCTTTATGGTAGTGAAAATATACTTTTTTTTAATACAATAGCTGCCAGCAATATACTGGTGTAGATGTTCCAAAGAGAAAAGAAAATACATGAATTCTATAAAAAGCTTTCATTTGCCTGTTCAAGAAATTCTAAAGAAAATACTCCAATTCTATTCAACATTATGGCTTAAGGAGTTGAAATTTTTCCATGACAAAAATATAATGTGTCTGGCCCAAACCTTGACTATTTATAAAGGATGGAATTTTTAAAAGCCTATATATATCAATAATGAATGCTACCCTCTCTTTGAATTAAATGCTTAATTCAAATTAATCTAAGAAATTGGTGAATCATTAAATGATGAAATGTGTATCAAAATCTTCATGAAAAATAAATTTCTATTTCCTCTCCATTTTTACTTTGTAGATATTTTCTAAATGGATTTAAATGCACAGAAATAAATGCTATCTACATGCAACTCTGGAGAGATTCAAAACACAGCAGAAGTAAAATTAACATGCCTAAATCCTTGAGCAATCTGTATATAATTAAGAGATTTCTGACATTTATTCTTACACTAAGTTTAAGTCATTTTTCTGTCTGGGCGCGGTGGCTGACGCCTGTAATCCCAGCACTTTGGGAGGCCAAGGCAGGCAGATCACGGGGTCAGGAGTTTGAGACCAGCCTGGCCAATATGGTAAAACCCTGCCTCTACTAAAAATACAAAAATTAGCAGGGCGTGGTGGCATGTGCCTGTCGTCCCAGCTACTAGGGAGGCTGAGGCACAAGAATCACTTGAACCCAGGAGGCAGAGGTTGCGGTGAGCTGAGATCACACCACTGCACTCCAGCCTGGGTGACAGAGTGATACTCCGTCTCAAAAAAAAAAAAAAAAAAAGTCATTTTCTAACAAGTGACAGTTTCAGTTTTTGTTGAGAAAGTCCTGAATAATTTGAAAGAAAATAAGGAGAAACCAGATGGAATGAAATCAAAATGAAAATTACAAAATTAATCCACTAGCTACCCATCCCAAGGAAAGAATGCATATGCATGTCCCTTCAAGTTTCGACATGCCATGGTATACTTTTAATGAGTCTACTTTGTTTTCTCATATTATTTGGTGGGAGTTCCACATGAATAGACTTCAATAGACATGTATGAAATGGAATTGAGCAATGAATAGCTCCATCCATAGAGTTACTATAAGATGACACTGACACTGTTTGGTCTTCTCATACTATGTGACTATAAAGTAATTTGTATTTCTTTTCTTTGAATGCCCTTTTTAGACTATTCATATTTTTATTCTGTTTTGCCTAGTTGGGTACACAATGAATGATCTCATTTTTGAATGGCAAGATGAGGCACCTGTACAAGTGGCAGAAGGACTCACTTTGCCCCAGTTTCTGTTGAAAGAAGAAAAAGATTTACGATACTGCACTAAACATTACAATACAGGTAGGGGTTGAGTAGTGTTTTTTACACTTACTACTTGTGGTTTTATGATATCCGGATGTTTCTCCACTATAATGCTAAGTTATTTAACTCTTCATAGATCAATGTTTTTCATATGTACCAGAAAATGGATGCATTTGAAAACTATGAATACTTTGATTCATTGCATATTGTTAAATAATTGGTCTGTATGAGACCAAAGTAATGCTTGGTGTTCAATTATCTTTAAATAATTTTTAATGAAAAGCTCATAATTACATAGTAATAATGTTTCCAAAACTATTCCTTTAATTTCTGTGAGCAAAAAAGTGTGTTTTTAACCTTTCCTGGGCAGTAAACACTATCTGTTAAGAAAATTTTTTTTAAAATCGCTTTTTTTAAAAAAGAAAAAAGCTTTGTTGCGTAATTTTTCCCTTTGTCATATTTTCTTGCATTTCAGTGTATTTTTACCTAAGCACCTACTATTCACACTAAGACACTTGAGATAAATATCAGATATAGTTATCAACACTAAGAATTGAGAGACTCAATGTGATATTTGTACATCGGCAAATTTTGTTCAGTTGCTTTAACTAACATGGGCTATTTCCATAAGACGTATTCTAACTGTACAGTTAGAATGTATACAGTTAGAATGTATACATACAGTTAGAAAGTAATGGAATTCTCTGAATGCCATTAAACGGCCCATGATTGAGGCATCACTCCATTGTGGTGAGTACATGGCCTCCCACTAGCATCAGCTGCTGTTCTTATCATTTCATTTCAGTAACTGATTCATTGTGGACTCAGCATTTTCCAGAACTGTGCTGTGACCTTTCGCTATACAAAGTCCCTAGTCTCTCTTATCTCCTTAGCAAATTCACAATATCTGATCAAAAAGTCACTACCATTTTCCTTTTAACTCAGAGATGAAGCTGATATCTAACTTATTAGGGAGTTCAAGTTTAACATCTCAACACAAAGATAAAGAGCAGGCAAGTCAATGGCACTGTCCTTGCTCAGTGCCCTTAGACAGATGCTAAAAATCCCCTAGAGTTAACTTAGGGAGGTATATTAGTTTCCTAGGGCTGCCATAATAACCTATCACAAACGGTGACTTAAAACAACAGAAATGTGTTCTCTCACAGTTCTGGAAGGCAGGAGTCCAAAATTCAAGGTGTCAGCAGGGCCATGCTTTCCCTCAAAGCTCTAGGGAAGAGTTTTTCCCTGTCTCTTCCTGACTACTTATTTCTGGAAAACCTTGTTTCTCAGCTTGCAGATGCATCATTTCAGTCTCTGCTTTCAGAGTCACATGGGATTCCCCTGTGTGTCTGTTTCTGTGTCCGAATTTCCCTCTTTCTGTAAGGACATCAGTAATGTTGGATTTGGGACCCCCTCTTATCCAGGACAATTTCATTTTAACTTGATTGTATCTGCAAATACTTTATTTTCAAGTCAGTTCACATTCACACGTTCTGGGTGGACGTGAATCTTACGGAGATATCATTTAACCCAGAACAAGAGGTGAAGTTATAAACATCAATTAGGGATGAATTTTTACGACAGAGGGTCTCAAGACACTTCCTTAGTATAAAGTAAGTTTGCATACTTCCTTGAGTTATCAAATGAGCTATTACAGCTTAAAGGAAAAGAACTTACATTTATGAATGCCTACTATAAGCAAGGAATGGGACATCTTGGGTGATATCATAGATCTTACAACTTTACATTCTAGAAGCACTGTACTGTCCAGAAGCAGAATAATGTGCCCAAATTATGTAGAGAATAAAAGCATCTCATAGAGTCCTCATTCAAGTATGTGGTTAATTTGCTTCATATCCCAGACTCCATTTCATATTTGCTTTTACAATGCACAAGAATCTCCTTTTGTTTTCCAATAATAGGCCTAGATACCACATATGTCTTTTATGTTACTTGTGAAAATACAACAAACAAACACAATAGTAGGTTACCTAAGAACCACATTTATAAAATATCCTTTCCCCCCAGAAAATGAAATATACTTAAGTTAAAAATGTTTTCATACACAAATTATTTGCACAAAATTAGAGGATTTATTCAGTTTTATTTTCACTATCCCAAAGTGTTTATTAGTTATGTGCTACAGCATCCTATGATCTGTCTCCTTCTAATAATTTCTCCAAAATCTTTTACCTCTCTTCCCCTTGCTCCGTAATACCCTGCCACAATGACTTGGTTGCTTAGATACACCAAACTCATCTCTGTCTGTCTCAGGGCCTTTACTCTTGCTCTTCCATCTGCATGTAAAGTTCTTCCCGAAATTGTTCCAAACCTAATACTCCCACTTTCTTCAGGGTTATTCAAATGCCAGCTCTTGAAAAATCCGTATGTAACAAGATGTGTTAAATGCCCAAATTCTGCTTTCACCATCTGAAATTATATCATTCAATTTTATGTTTACTTATTTATTGCATGTTTCTCTCATTGCCCTGAGTTTGTATTATATTTATTCTGTTGATCACTATATTTCTGGGGTCTGCTGCCATGCATAAGCGATGGAATTTTTTGTCCAACTTGTTCTTTTATCTCTTCAGATCTACATATACTGAGTATACTTATTTATATACAAGCAATGGTGTATATTTGTGTTCATGTGTGTATCCCTTTATTTTCTTTCCCAGCAATATTATAAAAACATTTTCTAATTTTTATAGATACATAATAGCTGTACATGTTTTTGGAGGTACGTGTGATATTTTGATACAAACATAAAATCAGTAATGATCAAATCTGGGTAATTGGGATATCTATCACCTCATATATTCATCAATTCTTTGTGTTGGGAACATTCCAAATCTTCTTTCTATTTTGAAATGTACGATAAATTATTGTTAACTGTAGTTGTCCCCATTATGCTATTGAACACTAGAACTTATTCATTCTAAGTGTATTTTTAAACCCACTCACCAACCTCTTCACCTGAGTTCTTCTCAGCCTCTCAAAACCACTATTCTCTTTGCTACAACCATGAGGTCAATTATTTTAGCTCCCACATATGAATAAGAATATATGATATTGTCTTTCTATGCCTGGCTTATTTCATCTAGTTCTATCCATGTTGCTACAAATGATAGAATTTCATTCTTTTTTGTTTGAATAATATTTCGTTGTGTACATACACTACATTTTGTTTATCCATTCTTCCACTGAGGGACACTTGGGTTGGTTCCTTATCTTAGCTATTGTGAATAGGGCTTCAACAAACATGTATCTCTTCAATACACTGATTTTCTTTCTTTTGGATATATACCCAGTAGTCCATATGGTACCTTTATTTTTGCTTTTTAAAGGAACTCCTATACTCTTTTCTCCGGTAGCTGGACTAATCTATATTCCCACCAATGGTGTACAAGTGTTCCCCTTTCTCTGCTTCCTCATCAGCATTTGTTATTTTCTGCCTTTTTGACAATAGTTATTTAATTGGGGTGAGATAATATCTTATTTTTGTTTTGTTTTGTTTTGTTTCGTTTCGTTTTGTTTTGTTTCGTTTTGTTTTGCTTTTTTGAGTTGGAGTCTCGCACTGTCACCCAGGCTGGAATGTAGTGGCAAGATCTCCACTCACTGCAAGTGGGTTCACACCATTCTCCTGCCTCAGCCCGCCGAGTAGCTGGGACTACAGGCGCCCACTACCACGCCCAGCTAATTTTTTGTATTGTTAGTAGAGACAGGGTTACACCAGGTTAGCCAAGTTGGTCTCCATCTCCTGACCTCACGATTCTCCTGCCTCAGCCTCCCAACGTGCTGGGATTGCACTTATTGTGGTTTTGATTTGCATTTTTCTCATGATTAGTGATTCTGAACTTTGAAAAATACTCTTTTTAAATAAAAACACAATGGTGCTTATTTTTTTCCTTGAGAATCACCTGAAATTTAGGGAATTTATACAAAGTATCTGAATGGTTAGTATTTGTTACTAATTATGCTATGGGATTACTTAGTGAGTTATTTAACTGATATTATAAATATGTTTCAGTTATTCTTGTTTTATTCCATTTCATTATTTTTCATAGAAAAATTTAAATCTTTATATTTAATAGCACTTTAAAATCTAAAGTATTTTCATATATTTCAGGAATCTTTAGGCATTTTGTATATATTTGATAAATTGATAAAAGGATCATGTATGGTTTGCACATATATTTCTGATTACTATTCATTTAAGAGTGGAATCCACATTTCCTGGACTTTATGAACTTTTGTTGAGACTTAAGCTCTGGAAACACATGCATGGGTTCATCCAGGTATAGTGCCCTTGCATCACCTGTGCAATCACGCATGGCCCAAGTCACATGAATAGAAGTTTTGCACTGAGCCCTACCTAGCAATAGGACAGCAATTGCTCTTCAACATCTTTCTTCACGATAAGTAACAGAATGTTACTTAAAGAGCAGAATGTTAACTTTCTGACCTCATCCTTCTTAAAATAATTCAAATAAAAACAATTAAACCAAGGACTGGGTGATTTAGAAGAACAATTTTTATAAAGGAGAGATAACATAGAGTAGTATAAATCAGTATCAACAGAGTAAGGAGTAGAACCAGGACACAAGCAAAAAATATCAACTTAATGTTTATTAAACTATCATTACTCCTCTATGTATTGCTTACCAAAATAGAGGTAAATAATAGGGACACAAAAGCATAAGTGTATAGTACAAATGGATCCCATTGTTTTTAGTGTGTTTTTAAGTTATTTTCAAATTTATTAATGGAAAAAACATATTTTCCTATTTGTTTGCTTTATTATTCAAGGAATCATTCGTGTTCAATTGTATTTATCCTCTAGCACTTACTTTAAAGAAAATGGAAAGCTTCTGCAATTAATAGCACCTGGCTCTAAAGAAGCACTCAAAGCACCAGAAACAGTCAATGAGTAAAGAAGATCTTTAGATAATAAGTATATATTTCTCCTGTCTGCCTCAGAAGCAATTGTTGTAATCAAGTGAAATAATAAATCTTTGGATATTTTGACAAGTGTAAAACACTTTTCAAGTCGGAAGTAATAAAGTTTCTTACTATTTTCTAAAAGAGTACGCTCTCTTACTACATTGCTTCTTGATGCTAACAGTGAAAAATATTTTTTCAAGAATCAATATGAGTCTCTTTTCATTGTCATGGAAAGTTTTATGACAGAATCCTTATCAAAATGAAATTGTGAGGCCAGGAGCAGTGGCTCACACCTGTAGTCCCAACACTTTGGGAGGCTGAGGTGGGCAGATTACCTGAGGTCAGGAATTCGACACCAGCCTGGCCAACATGGTGAAACCACATCTCTACAAAAAAAAAAAAAATTAGCCAGGCTTGGTGGTGCATGCCTGTAATCCCAGCTACTGGGGAGGCTGAGGCAGGAGAAACTCTTGAACCCAGGAGGCGCAGGCTACAGTGAGCTGAGATCATGCCACTTCACTCCAGCCTGGGGGACAGAGTGACCCTGTCTCAAAAAAAAAAAAAAGAAATTGTGATATTTGATGCCATAACAAAGACCTATTTGTACTAATTGCTGTATTTACCTTACCACCAATTAGGAAAGTTTACATGTATAGAAGTGCGATTCCATCTGGAGCGACAAATGGGATACTATCTGATCCAGATGTACATTCCCAGTCTCCTGATCGTTATTCTATCCTGGGTTTCGTTCTGGATCAACATGGATGCAGCACCAGCCAGGGTAGCTCTGGGGATAACCACTGTGCTGACAATGACTACACAGAGTTCAGGATCACGAGCTTCCCTGCCAAAAGTAAGTGCACTGAATGAGCATGCACATCTTTGCACACACACTTATAAATCTTGCAAAGATATCGTTGTCCGCTTTGGTCAAATATTTTTCAATGGCATTACTGGTTTTTAAAGGAATATATAACCAAAGCAGAAAACATGTAAAACAGAAATAAATGAAAAAAATTCTGCAAACCAGTGATATCTGCTATTCACATTTTGTGTTATTATTCCCAATTATTTAAATATCAATAATACTCTTATACACTATGGAATTATTTGTATCAATAGGTTTTTAAATATTTAGAAACATATTAAACATTTAAGTTGAATCTACATGGTAATTTTAAATGGTGGCGTAGTACTCCATTGTATGGATATGCCATAATCCACTTAGTCACTCTTAGGACTGATACTATAATAAATATTTACATAATAAATGTTATATATATGAGTATATATGTATATATGTGTGTGTGCCTGTGTCTATACATATCACACATATCATCTATATTTATATGCACACACATTTTATGTAAACACACATATATATATATAGACACCAACACATACACACACACATAGCTTCACACATATTTTGTATTATGTTCTTAGCATATATTCTTATAAACAGAATTGCTGCACTGATAGCTGTATTGACATATATTGCCAAATTTATTTCCAGAAGAAATGTATCAATTATGTTACAAGTATTGCATCAGAGTGCCCACAGTGCTGCACCCTGAGCCAAATATGATGTATATTATTTTTGTGGGTTTTTTTCTCTCTTTTGCTTTTAAGTAACCATAAGTCAATAGACAGGAGACCTTATCTAATTCCATGATTTTCATCTACGCTGAGCTGCCAGAATTAAAATAAAATTGTTCCCTCTGTGAGGTTCGTAAAAGACCCAATATTGCTTTGCATAAGATATACTGAAATAAAACTCTTTTCATTTATTTAGCTGCATAGAAATAGAAAACTATTTTCTTCCCCAAAATGACGTCTAAGAAGAAGTTTCTATCATCTAAATTAAGTAATTCTGCATAGCTTCCAAGAAGCTTTACTATTACTTTCATTGAAATGAAGTACTTCAATGCAATAAAATCATATTAACTTTTTTTGTGTGCATTAGATGCTATCTTCTTGCCACACCAAGTAAATTATAAATCTATTGTCATGGCTCCCTTAGTCCTTTCTATTAATTCATTCTATGATTCAGTTTATTAGATTGAAAGGCCTATATAAATAAAAATTGAAAATAGGAATTTTATCATTAAAATATGATATTAACATGCTCTGACTCACTAAAATTTAATGGTTGTCTTTCCTAATAATGTCTACTTTTATTAACAATTAATTGTATCTTCAAAATTGTTCGCATCAACTAGTGTTTTCTAAAATATTGTTCATGTGAAAATTGTAAACCTGTTTATAAATGTAAACTAACAAGACTCAATGCTGATTTACATAAGGATAAATGTTGCAAGAGCTCTGGGTAACAGTGGAAATTTCATAGTTAATTTGTAAAGGAAATCGTCAGTTTACTCACTGATCTTCATGAGCTAAACAGAAATGAAAGCTCATTTGTCTGTATACTGTCAGTCAGAAAAAGGAGAATCTATGGCTTCTACAAGGCACAACAGAAAGACGTTTAGATACAGAGAGTAGGTAGAATTGGGGGAGCATGGAAATGTAAGTAGAGGATGCAGAAATAAAGCAAGCAATAAATTAAAAACACAGAATGGAGGCACAACTTAAAAAAAAAGAAGAATGTCTAGGACTGCTTCATATTTTTTTCTCAAGAATAGGAGACATTTTTAAAAAGCTTTAATTTCCACAAGACCTTACAGAAGAAACAAATTTTCAGCCATGAGTTCAACTATACACATACATGTGTACCAAGTCTATCTCTCTGATCACAGAGACAATGACATTTAAAAATGTGATGACAGGTGTGACTCTGATCCACAAAAGGAATTGATTGAGAAAGTGATACCTTAAAAGAAGTTGACTGTATCATCTTAGAATTCAAGATAAGTCAGGAATAGGAGGTTTAGCATAATTAATTACTTACATTCAATTTTAGTAGGGCAGACCCAAAGGACCCAGGATAAACAACAAGAATTAATCTATTGGATGAGACCATTCAAAAGAGTAAAAAATCTCTTTAAAAATACAGTTCTGATTCTGCGACTTTTTTGGGCCAGAGAGACAGGAGGTGAGGGCTTTATAACTTGCATTTAGAAACAGATGTGTGAGACCATGCACCTTAAGATCTTCTGTTCTCAATCTCACAAAAGAACCCTCAGAAGTCTGAGAGTCTTGCCACTAAAACACCTAGAATTTACCTACTGACAATTTCTAGGAAGTAGGAAAACAAAGTTACATTCAGGAAAATTGACTATCAAACATAGGAGAGTGAAACAATAGATCATAATTTTGTGATCTTTGCCTAGTGTTTTGTCTAGGCTCCGTGTCAATACATCTCCTGTAAGATAAGAACGAGCTTAGAAATTGCTTAAGTAAGACTCAGAGAATGAAATCTCGAAGAATGTACTTTAGCCAGCTTCTAGAGAACTACAGAGCTGATATTCCTCTCTGATATTTTCTATTGCATCGGCCTCTACAATGTCATGAGAAATCAAGCATGTAGTCTCTCAAAGCAAGAACCCTCCTGTGATTGATTCCTTGAAACTTGAACTCTTTTACATTTTTGCAGTGTCTGTATCAGGTGGCCATCAGAAGGTGATATATGCATTCTATTCCCAGCAAATTTTCAAGGTTGCGTAACTTTAGGAGCACTTTCTTACACCATGTGCTTGGGGCAGAGTGAGAAAAGATGGCAATGATCATGGGGCCTATCAAGGAGATTGGGTTTAATTTGGGTGCAGCAATGGGCCACTGGTGAATTTTAATAAGGCGAGCAATTACACTGACTTCTGTTTGAAGACCAGATAGAAGAGCCAGAGTGGGAGCAAGGAGTCTACCAAGCAAGCTATTGTAGTCCACAGCAGATGATGATCTGGCAAGATTGGTAGCAACAGAGCTAGAGAGTAGCAGATGGCTCTAGAAAGAAGTAAATGTTTTTGAAAAAATATATTTGGAGGTAAAACAGACAGGATTTGCTTATGAATTGAACATGGAAGATTCAGGGAAATGCAGGAGTCAAGGGTAGCATTCAAGTAAGTAACTAGGCAAGTAGAGATGACAGTTACTAATAGGGAAGGTTGGGGGAAAGGTTAATTGTGGGTTCTTTTCTAAAACATGTTAACTTGGAGACATTTACAAGACAATCACATGGAATTGTCAAAAACTAAGAACTTCCAAAGTTCTGACCAAAGACAGCCAGCCCTCAGACTTTAGTGAGTAAACTACAAATGAATTGGGAAGTGGACTAGAGGTGATTTTTCTAGTGGAAGAAAGCCTGGAAAGACAGGGAAAGAAGATGCATTTGTGCTTGGACCTCTTCCTCCAGCTGAAAATCTTCTCTCTTTGTCCCTCCCCCTGGCTATCCCTACCCATAAACAGAATATATTAGACAGTTTGGTTAAAGGCAAGACCCACTCACCCCAAAACTTTACTCCCAAACTCTTTGAGATCTCAGCATTCTGTAATCTTTTTTTTTTAGATATGGAAAACTAGTCCTTCTTAGGAGGATTCATTTCATCAGGGGTGAAAGAGGGGAGAGTAATAATAATTCAATTATTTTTAGTATAAACTTAATTTCAATAGTCAGTTAAGACCTTGGCACTGAAGGAATTAAGTATGGGGATGGGTAAGAATAGAGAAAATCAGTAGAAGAGACAAAATATAATTTTAATTTGTAAACTCTGAATACTAGAAGGAATCCACATTAGGGAACTCTGGAGAAATCTTGGCTATACAGCAATATTATATACACGTTACCCTTTCTTTTATGATTTCAACAATCAATTAATTCCTATTAGAGACCTACCTTCATCATTTTTTTTCATCCTGTTTCATAGAGACTGGCTAAGGACCAGGTCTGGTGTGTGTTTTATGTTTCATATCATCTGCAGAAGTACACAAGTGTCACTATGCATACCTTATTTTAGTCTTTTAAATTTATTATCATATCAGAGACTTTTGAACATAGCATGTCAAACAGATGCACACACACACATGCACACACACTATACACAATGCACACATTCACATACGCAGATAGAAACTTGGCAGGGTGGGGAAATCTCCAGATTCAAGTTTATCCAAACCCTAGCTCTTAACACAATATATTAATATTATGAGATTCTTGGCACTTGGGGTTGATAGTCCAGTTACATCACAATTATTCTGCATAACAAATCCTGAATCTCAGTGGTTTACATTTCTTTTTGCTCACAGGACTGGGAGGTGCCTGTGTCTCTTCTAGGCTTGCCCTGAGATTGGCTGTTCGAGTGGGCATGGATCTAGGCTGTGGAGTGGGTTTCAGGTCTGCTCCCTGTGTCTCCTCATTTTGGGGCTGTGGGGACCTGTAACATGTTCTTTCCACGGAGGAGTGCTGCAGAGCAGGAAGGCAAGCAGAAACATGCAAGGCTTTTGCTCAGAATTGGCACACAGTCGCTTCTGTTCTCATTCCACAATTTACACCAAGTCTCATGGCCAAACCGAAAGTCAATAGGGTGGAAGAGTGCGCTCCACCCACAGGGAAGACTTGGAGAGGAAGAAAGAAAAAGGGAATTGTAAATAATCTTATCTACCTTGGGACAATTATTTGTTTAAGTTTTCGGTCTCCTTTCTTAGACTACACTCTGGCTTGTCAGTAAACGTTCAGAAAAACTAGAGTGGAGGAAGGTATAGGAAAGAATTAGGGAAGTATCCCAGGGCGATTCTATGTGGATTTCTCTGCTCCCATCACTATGGCCATCTCATTGAAAACAGAGCTACTAAACATTAAAAAATAACGAGCGCTTGAAATTTCAAATATGGCTTTTTGATTAAATATTTTACAGAAGCTCAGAAGCTGGTAGCATGTGGAAATTGCAAATTCTGCACCAAAAGCTGTTTATTGTCAGTGATTACTTAGAACCTTTTACCTCTCTCATTCCACTCATTTTTCCCCTTTCAATTTCTCTGTGAAATTGTCCTCATTTTGAGAGATAGCATCTGGGCACGGTGGCTCACCTCTGTAATCCCAGCACTTTGGGAGGCAGAAGCGGGTGGATCACTTGAGGCTAGGAGTTTTAGAACAGCCTGGCCAACATGGCAAAACCCCATCTCTACTAAAAAATACAAAAATTAGCCGGGCGTGGTGGCGGGCACCTGTAATCCCAGCTACTCTGGAGACTGAGGCACCAGAATCACTTAAACCAGGGAGGCAGAGGTTGCAGTGAGCCAAGATCGCACCACTGCACTCCAGCCTGGGTGACAGAGTGAGACTCCGTCTCAAAAAAAAATAAAAAATTAGAAAACTAATGATGATAGCTTTTATATTGTTTTCATTCTTCATAACACCAATTTTAAAAATGATTATAACTATTAGAAAATGTAAACTGAATTGATACATTTTTTGAACACCACAATTGTGTTGGCACACAGATATCTTTGTGTGGTTGATTACAATAAAAAGATAGGAAATGGGAAGAAAAATGAAGGATTTATATTCACTGTTGTGTTCATAGCTAATTAGCAAATACACATTCTTATTCTTCTAAAAAAAATGCCCTTAAATTTTAAAGGAGAGTACATTGTGTTAGTGATAATGTAATGGGGTCAGGAGAACTACATAGTAATCAGGTTTTCCTATTAATATAGCAATTAATAGTTATTATTATCAGTAACGTTTTGGTCCAAACCATTTAAACATAACATTTTAATATTTACTGAAAATGTAGATAACTAATGTTACTTCAATCAAGTTCAGTACAAACATGATCCAAGTGAGTTCATTTTAAATTTATTACTGACAGAATGTGTAATAAATTTAAGTTTATGATACAATGTTTGATATAAGCAATATATTCAACTAAATTTTTTAAATGTTCATGGATCATACTAACTAATATGATTCCATATACACTAATTTAGGAAAAGGAAAAAAGAAAAAAGACCCAGAAAAGTAAATAATTATTTTTTCATACCCTTATCACAAGATATAATGTATATAAATACCATCCAATTTTATTACCAATAAAAAAAATTATCTGTTTTGTAAATAAAAAAGTCCTAAAAATGGGTGGATTCTATGATAAGAAGGATAGAAATTGATGGGTATCTCTAGTTCTACATTTCATCTTAGGACCTCCTTTACTAGACTTATTAGATTCCATCAAGGACCTACTTAGGACCTACTTTACTAGAAATATTAGATTCCATCAAGCTGAAAAATTAATGATCATCAAGCATTTTCTCTGTACTTGAGATAGAGACAGGACTGCTGCATAAATCCTTAAATCTGATAGAACAACTAGGGAAAAGTATATGGCCGAATCATGAACTTTAAAACTGTTTTAAAATGGCATAATACCACAGCTTTGACATCAAACTAAGTTTAAAAACAAAGATATGTATGCAATTGGGAGACTACTTTACGTAAACAATGTCATCCACCACATTCATATATATCCTAGAATAATACTATGAGTCCCCAAAAGATAAAAGTGGATGTAAAACTACCACCTCGCCAGTGAAAGAAAGCACTTTGCCCCCAAATCAGTGTAAAACAAACACCTTTACAGGCTTTATCTGTCTTCTTGATTCCTATTTGAATTTTTAAATGAAACTCTTGAACTCCAGAGGAAAAGGGAATAGGAATTTATATGATTACAATAAAAATGATGCTACAGAAACACAAAACCTTCACTACAAAAATGCGGAGAGGTCACAAATACAATTTAACCTGAGTAGATCAAAAAAAGTTAATATATTAAGAAATGCCAGGAAGTCTAACAGCATGCACCTAAGAAGCATTTTCAGTGACATCTAGATTTGACAATTTCACATCAGTGTTAAACATAAGAAAAAGAGCCACATCCTACAGAAAAAATGATGGTAAAACTCCAGTTACTGAAGTGGGTGTCAGAGATAACTGCGACTTTTCAAAATTCTTTAGTCTTTTTGGTTGTACTTTCCTTGTCTGGTGACTAAAGTATCGGTTAAATTCACCTCTTTGGAAACAATGAAGTTTTGTTATTATGTGGTTCTCTGTTGTATTTTATCTCATGAAGTAAAAACCGTTACGTGAGTGGCTCACACCTGTAATCCCAGCACTTTGGGAGGCTGAGGTGGGAGGATTGCTTGAGGCCAGGAGTTCAAGGCTAGCCTGAGCAACATAGTGAGACTCTTGTCTCCACATTTTTTTTTTAATTAGCAAAGTGTGATAACACACACCTATAGTCCTAGCTGCTTGGGAGGCTGAGGCAGGAGAATTGCTTGAGCCCAGGAACTCGAGGCTGCAGTGAGTTATGATTGTACCACTGCACTTCAGCCTGGGTGAGCAAGCAAAACCCTTTCACAAAAACAAAACGAAACAAAAATCCCTTATGTGAAAAATAAATATTGTGTTAGAAGCATCATTCATTTCCTAAGGGTTATGACTATGATAATCAGCATGAATGTTCCACCAGCAGGACTGTTGTGAGTCACCCTCCAGGATAATAAATGTCAGAATGTTGAAACTCACAATATCCTGGGCTGCATGTTTCATTGCCTAGTTATTCATGCTCCGAGAAAGTAGTCCTTGGGTTACCTCCTTTTGCCTTTTCAGTATCAGCTTCGTTCCACTTCAATACCTGTTTTTAAAACATTATTTATATTTTCTTTTGTTCAGATTCCTTGCTTGCTGGCTTTAGGTCTTAATGAAGTTTGAAATGCTTTTGAGATTAATATTATTTCTTCCTGTTACAAAATGTAAAATTCTTATACAGGTTCTTGCACTAAGGAGAAATGTAGGATTAAGGGTACTACAAATTTGTATTTTAAAAACGAATGATTAAATGAATAGTCAATGACATCTGAAATTAAAACCTCAGAAAACAAGGCATAACACAAGCAAAGACATTTTTGGCATATCTCAGAGAAAAAACAGTTACCTGTAGGCTTCAATCACTTGCCCATTGCACAGCCAAAATTACTCATCACCGTTTACTTGACATTTCTGAGGAACTAAGGCAATCCACCAGGATTGAATGTTATTAAAGGAAGAACAAATTACCCTATTTAAAGGGCTATTTTAACTCATCAAAGGCATACGCTGTGATGTTTTATTATCTCCTTTTCCTCCAATAAAAAGCAAGTTTGGATTGAGAAAAGAATTGACAAACTACCTCTCCTAAGGCATCCCTGGAAATTTACCTTATAGAGTTCCTACATGTAGGTGTAGATGAGATTTTGTGATTCAAACTCCAGGTTCTGGTTTAATCAATTTCTTTTTCTTAAGTTTAAACTATGCTGTTTATAAATACATTTAAATTTCTATTTCTAGAATCCATTGATTAATAGTCATCTGGGTTATAATTTAGCTAGCCACATCAAATATATCTTTGCCCATTAATACATTGTTGTCTATAAGCTGTAACAGGAATTTATTGGTCACAGGAAAACCCTTTTGACCATCTCCATGTGGACTGAAGTAAAGGCACACATCTTGGCAGGCCTCTCAACCACAGCATATACTGCTGTAGTTATAATACAGCTCACTCAATGTACTTGTTAAGGAATATGATCCAAAATTATTGCTATTTAATAATCCTATCAAAACTTCATGCAAAAGTAAACTTATTTATGAAGTATTACCTGACATATATGCAAGCCATCTATTTCTCTGGACTTGTTTTAGTCCATTTTTCACATTGCTATAAAGAACTACCTGAGGCTGGGTAATTTATAAAGAAAAGAGGATTAATTGGCTCATGATTCTATGGACTATCCAGGCTTCTGCTTCTGGGGGGCCTCAGGAAACTTACAATCATAGTGGAAGGTGAAGGGGAAGTAAGCACTTCTTACATGGCTGGAGCAGGAGGAAGAAGATTGAAAGGGAAGGTGCCACACACTTTTAAACAACCAGATCTCATGAGAACTCTGTCACAAGAGAGCACTAGAGGGATGGTGCTAAACCATTAGAAACCACCCCCATGATAGAATTACCTCCCACCAGGCCCCACCTCCAACACTAGGTATTACAATTCAACGTGAGTTTTGGGTGGGGGCACAGATCCAAACCATATCAGGATCAAAGAGCACAAAGTCAAATGACTTCAGGGGTCAAATGCACAAATAAATGAACAAAGTGGTCTGGTATAATTAATGAAGGGAAGAGGGATGAGCAGTATGGTTAACTGATGATGAGCATTCCATGCTTAGAAGCATATTCTTTTTCTTTTTTCAGATATTGTGTAGTCCAAACTTATTCTCATATACAAATTTGGCTTGCCAACTGCCTGTCTTTCTGCATCTAGAGAATTGATTATCTGTCTTAGGTTAAGTTAGTGCTTCAAAGCACTACCTGTAGTCTACTTTTTTGTACCTCCTTACAATTCATATTACTGAATTTGGACCTGACACTATTGTTTTATGAAATTTTTGGCTGAAAATCAGGGGACATTTCTTATTCTTTGTCATACCCTAATTAATTGACAGCTTTTTTTCTATAAAGCAGTGAGTTTTTCTTTTTAACAAAGCTGCCTTTATGTGCTATTCAAGATATCACAGTGATCAAATCATAATCTACAAGTTCCTCAATTCTGTGCTTATGAGGATTCTTGTTTCAGAAGGACAAATAGAAATCGCTCCCACCTGACTTTCTCTGGCGTTATCATAATGCTCTGTGCCACGAAGGCCGCTTTCCCCTCTAGACATGTGGTAGGATTACATCTCCTAGTGCTCTTGAGATCAGGGTTGACTGTGAGTAGTTCTGGCTAATGAACTTTGAGCAGAAGCAACCTGTGCCACTACCAGTCTGGTACTTTTATGACCAAATGTGAGAACCACCAAAGACTTGGTTTTCCTCTGCTGCTGTGTTACGAGTGAGGATAGCAATGACAACACCATTCCAGGGTCAGCATTTGACTCAAAGTAGACATGCAGTATGAGAGCAAAATAAACCTTTGTTTCTTCAAGCCAGTGAAATTTTGTGGTTGTTTGCTACTTGCATTGTATCCTAGCTTGAATCCTCCCTATGCCAAGCCCCTCATGTCATTGGAGGGGTAGATACAGAGAAATCTCATGGTTAGGCAAGCTCCCTGAACATGACTGCTTCTCAGAGCCAAAGTGACTTGGTTCCGTGTTTAATAACCAAGATGACTGACAGCAATAAAATCCAATTTTATATATATATATGTATATATATATGTATATATATATATATTTTCTTATTTGAGATTCAAGAGGCAGGCCTTCTCTATTTCTAATGATAATTTTACAAAAAAGAAAAACTGCATAATTTCTTGGGGAAAAAAAAGTATAAGAAATCTACAGAACATATGGTACTTATATTCCTTTTCCTAAATTATAAAACTTTTTTTAGAATGAAAAAGACTAGGCCTTGCAATAACCTAGCTTGTGTACTCAACTGATCATTTATCAAGCTGGTCTCTTCCTGGATTGTTACATGGCAAGTAAACAATAGTCTCCTGTCTCCTGGCTCATAAACAACTTTAGTATATTTAATACTGCTGTGGGACATACATGGTATTTCAAAGGATAAAATATTTCTCTTATCTTAATAGTTTTGCTTCACCTGAGCAACTAGTTTGTTTTCATCTAGTAAATATAATGACCATTTCTTTTCATATGTTGTCTACTAGGAAGTTGACTGTCAGATTTTAGGATCAAACCTAGCAAATATGGAGGATCTTACAGTATGTATTTTGTGCACTGACATTACTCTTAAATATCAGATGAAATTTATACAGCCTGAAATTTTAAGACACAGAGAGGAATTCCAATTTACATTGTTTACAGTTGTTGATTTGCAGTGGTATCTTAAATGGAAGCAGCTTAATAACTAGGTGATATAGAATAGTAGTTAAGTTCATGAGCTCTGGAACCATATGAGTTATATTCAAATCCTAGTTTTGCAACTTGGTAGCCATGTGGCCTTAAGCAAGTTATTTCACTGCAACTGTTTCCTCATCTTTAAAATAAGGATTATTCCCTCTATTGCTGTGGGGATTAAGTGTTAACCGTATGGACATTACTGTATTAAGAACATTTCCTGGCATATTAGTTAATATAATTATTTCTCTAATAATAAATGGCCAGTGATTACAAGTCAGTACTCAGGAGTCAACCTAACTGAGAGCCTTTGCCATAAAGAACCCTGTGCTGCATCCTAGAGATACAAAAATGCATAAGGTCTGGCCTTTGTCTTAGCTCATGGAATGTAATAGCCTAAAAGCAGAAGATATATAAGTGGATAATGTCAGTACAGTGAGATAAAATCAATGATACAATGCAGTTATTTGGTATTTGCTATCAATACATATTTTGTTAACATATTAGTATAGACATCTCATCTTCAAATCTTCATGGACATACTAATTTTTGCATCCTTCTAACCAAAGTTTTTGGAAAGTGGAAAGCACTTAAAAATTTCAGGATAGAATAATTAACTGACGGTGGGGCATTCAAGTGGTGCTAGCCAGCAGACATCTTACAGGATCTACCACAAAAATAAATATAATTATAGTTGTAATGAGTGACCTATGAAAAAAGTGGAAGTGGGATGCTGAGATGCATTATTCTGGCCTGGGCATTTGAGGATAGTTTCCCTGAGGAAGTAGCTTACAAGCTGAGACCTGCAGGATGAACAGCAGTTACCCAAAGAAGGAGGGTTCCAGTCAAAACTAATAGCAAAAAATAAATAAATAAATAAATAAAAATACAAAGCAGCCGAGGCAGAGTGGAGCTTGTCAATTGCTTTCAGGTTTCAAAAACTAAAAGAAGGGAAATATAGCTACTACATAATAAGCAAGTAAGAAACTGGCATAAGGTGGTAATTATTCCTTCCACAGGGAGGTCTTCCCTGGCCACCACCATCTAACATAGCCCACTTCTCCCAGTCATTACCCTCCCACATTTTCTTTACAACACTTCTTTTAAATTATCTTATGTATGTGTTTGCTTTTATTGTATGTTTTTCTAACTTGAGTATAAGCTCCATTAATAACAGAGCTTGTCTGTCTTTCTCATCTCTATACCTATAACACCTAACAACAGGACTTGGGTTCATCACTGGCATTCAGTAAATGTTGAATAAAAAACAAAAACGAAAGCTAGGCTTTACGTGAAGGGTTAATATGAATTATTCTGAAGGGCTAATTATGAAGGGCTTTATACCCCATAAAACAGATTTTGAACGTTAAATTAACAGAAAGCAAATGAAGAATTGTAAGCCTAAAGCAGTGCAATCACATTTGCATTTAAAAATCCCTAACTGTTGTGTCAAGGGTAGAGCTGAGGGACTAGGACACACTGTGGCTTCAGTCAGTGTGATGGCAGTATCGGGAAGAACAGAAATGGATAATCTTGAGAAATGGAAAGAAAACATAATTAACGGGGCTGAATCTTTGAAAAGAGAGAGTGAGAAGCCTCCTAGATTTGGGGATGAACAACTGCAGAGTGGAGTCTCTTAATGAGAAGAGACGGGAGCTGTGCATATTTGCTGTTGTTGTTTTTTTGTTTGTTTTTTTTTTGGTGGGGGAGGGGATAGTCTGGTAGAGATTCTTGACTCCTTTTTAGTCAAATTAAGTTTGAGATGTGGGAGACAGTCAGAGTGCTGTGAAGGAAGAACCTGGATAAAGGGGGCTGTAGTCAGGAAATAGAGATTTGGGGATCATGAGCACAGAAGAGGAACTGAATCCATAGGGATAGATACGATGGATTAGTGAGTCATGTCCCAGTGAGAATAGAAAAGGGCCCAGGCCATCTCCCTAAGCAGCTCAGGAAAAGAAAGAGAATCCACAAAGCCGACGGGGTGGAGTGGAGGGAGGGAAACCCAGAGAACACAGGTCGCAGAAGCCATGGAAAGGGCATCCCCTGAGAAGGAAGCTTTCTTTGGCAGGATGGCTTGGGAGTGGTTTCTGGGACAAAGGTCCCCTGACCAGTGCACCTCATCAGTAAACCTTTAGGTTTTATTTCCATAGACACTTGTATTCAGAGAGTTATACCGAGGAGGGATTCTTCCGGAATATACAACTAGGGTTCCAGTGGACAATGGGTCTTTTGGGAAGGTGGTCAAGATTGGAACGATACTGCCCAAAAGGGCGACATGCAGGAGGGGGAGCAAAGAAGGTAATGACTCTGAATCCATGGGGAGTGTGCTGTGTGTCATGAGTGTGTTGTGAATGCATTGAAGTAAGAACTGCTGTCTTTATTTTAAAGTTACTAGCCCCAAAGTTCCAAACTTCCCACGCCCTGTGTTTGCTGTACTTGGCGGAGAAGCTAGAATGGAGGAGGAGAAACAGACTTGAAATTGGTGAAGGGGGTCGAAGAGATGATGAAGAAAGTAGGCCTTTAGGCTCAATGCTCTTAAGCTGTTCACAATTAGCAGAACCCTGGCAGGCACAAATGATGTTTCCATATATTTGTTGTCACTGAAAACACTCATTGAATTAATTTGGAAATTATATTTCTGGTGTAATTTCTGTGGTTCATGTCATTATGGATTCAGGATGCTCAAGAATGCACATATACTTTATGAGTCATATTCGTTCAGGAATAATGTGGCTTGAGACAGCATCTTTGAAAGCCATATTACTTGTTCCAGGACTGTATATATTTGGAAGCAGCCAGAAATTTCTGGCCAAATTACAGAATTTATGAGATTTAAATCTATACTTGCAAACAGATGGACATTTGATACAGCAATGGAATAAAGTGAGATGCACTGCTCTTTGCCCAGTGGAGATGATTCTGATCAGTAGAAGTCACACTTAAGATGCAGGAGGAGATGCAGAGTGCTTCCTTGTTGAAATGCTTTGTATGTAAGTTGACACCCTTCCGAGTGTCAAGAAATAAACTCTTTCAAAAAGAAAATCAACCCAATTGAAGGCATTAAGAAAGTGTTCCTCCAGAAAGTGAAGCTCCATATGTCATCTATGATTCAATTTCTCCCCCTACGCCTGTATTTTACCATTTAATGCCTTCATTTATCTGTCCATTCACTCAGCAAATATGTACATGTGACAAACACTGATGTGATGGTGACCAAAACAGAGATGTCATCTGCCCTCAAAGAGTTCACAGTACAAACAGGAAAAAAAAAAAAAAAAAAACAAGGAATAACAATTCCAGTGCAATGTGTTAGGGTAACACAGCAAGTCAGCACAGGTACCATGGGATTCTGAACCAGATTTGGGCAAAGTCTAGCCTGAGGCCTGAGAACTGAAGAACCTGCTGGGAAAAATGAGAAAGAGCTTTTTCCTTACTTTATTTACCACTCCTGCCACTCTAACTTTCCCCCAAATGTTGAGCCACTTATCCTTTAAAACTGCTATCTAAATCTGTTCAAAATTCCCACAGGCTAACGTTTCATAAAAATAGCTACACTAAATATTGAAGATGAAAGAGGAAAGAATACAGAAGATATAAACAGCACAAAGACAGGCAAGTTCTCAAAATGTAGGGTGTTGATCCTTAAGATAATTATGCAATGGGTCCAAAGAAGTAGGGCAAATTAGCTTGAACCCAGCCTGGCATTCTGTTTTCCCAGATCCACATCTTCTTGGAAGTAAGGATATTTATTTTTATAGCAAGGAAACAGACTTGTAGCTAATTGTCCATTTCCAGTGAAAGATGGAAAAACATCTTACCTTTCATAAACATAAGTATCTCTCATTTTTATTTCTAATACTTGGCAAATGACAGCATTTTACACATCTAATTGGCTATATAAAATATGAAACAAAATGAATTATCTCATGCTTACTCCACAAAAGGTATGTTTTTGCTGACACTGCTTGCAAGATATGCTTCCTTAACTCTGGAATATATGCACCTGTATATAATAAGAGGGGAAACTAGTACTCAAGCAAATTTTCAACCTTGAGCAATGGACATATACAAAGCTATGGGTTCAGCTACAACCTCAAATCACTGCCCAATTAAACTGAGAGGAATATTAAAACAGTTGCTTAAAGGTTACTGAATTACTCTTTCCAAGGGACTTAGGTCTGTACAAGTCTATTTCTAGAAAATACGGACCTAGCTTTTCTTTTTACTCTTCTCTTCCTGTCTCTTCCCTTTGTGTTCATTTTTAAAAGTTGTCAGTTTTTTCCACTCTTTTTCTTATCCTTCTCTTCCCTTCTCTACCTCTGAGGTGACAAGACACAGCAAGACCTGTAGGGCTATAGCTGAGCAGGTGTCAGAATCAAGGAGGCTGGCTGGGGCTGGTGGAACCAAAGTCAAGGATGCTACCAGATTGCCAGATCCTATGGAACAGGATAAATAGTTAGTTAGGACCAAGGCCAGTGGGACCACTGGGGGATGGGACCAGGAGCAAGGAACCAAATGGGGCCAATGGTGGCCAAATAGAAGCCTCCAGCCATAATCCTCCCAACAGGAAGGCCAAATGCAACAACTATCTGCACACAAAAAGCACCTTCATAAGAACCAAAAATGAGGTGAATGATCACAGTATCCGGTTCTACCATTATATTAAGGTGCTGAGGCTGAAAAGATGGTTGGCAGAATTGAGATGTTAGTCACAAATATGGTGAATGATCAAGTACATGTTGAGGGTAATGGGAGTCAAGTTTTCCACTTTTAGAGAAAAATTTTGCATATATAGAAAGGGTATAGGCTAAAGGGAACCCTGTGGTGTTGAGTTAGATTTAGAGATATAATGTAAGCTCATGTTTGATGGATAGATGGATAGATAGAGATGATAGAGAAATTTACACAGGTGCTACATTTTATGTGTGTGTGTGTGAATATATGTGTGTGTGTGTGTGATTGCTAGCTCTGTCCACTATGAGAGCCTAGAAACGATACCACTTAGGGAGATGTGAGTACACCCAGTGCCCAGATCTTGGTTTCTAAAAACCAATCTTCACTACAGAAGAGTTCTTGAGAGAAAGGGCTGACTCAAAGACAAGAACAGGAAAAGTACAAGATGAATCTGGGGTATCTTGTGCCAGCAAGTGAGGAAATGCTCAAATAATGAGGGCGACTTTTCAAACGGATATATGTGCTAACATCTAGGGGCTTCTAATGGCCCAATCCAGGATAATGTGAGCATCAAAATAAATAATGATGTTAACGTATTACATCACTTGGAAGAAAATAGTTATCCATAAGTTTATACACATATAAATAAACAAATGAATAAACAGATAAATGTAGAAGACAGGAATTTTTCTTACAGTAGAATGCTAATTGATAAATGTAGATGAATAAGGAAATTAGAAAATCACCACTGAGTAACCATCGTTGTAATAATTGCTTCAGGCAAAAATCATCAACGAATGTTAAATCTAGTGTGTGAAAATTTAAAGAGTAACAGAATACTTATATAGCTTCAAAATATTCCATGCATGGGAAGATTAGCAATTTTATAATAGACCAACCTAGCAGACATTACTTTCATCAATTGATCATCATTGTGTGCCTCCTGATATGATGCACTGTGGAGGACAGGGAATCACTGGTAAGGAATTCCTACTAAAAATCCATCATCTGAATGTAAATGAGGAAACATCAGGCAAACTTTAGAAAATAACTGGCCTGTACTCATCAAAAGTAACAATGCCACAAAAAAACAAGGAGAGACAGATAATGTCCCACACTGAAAACTAAAGAGATATGACAACAAAATGCAGCACATGATCCTGCATTAAATCCTGGGCTGGAAAACAAATAACAAAAAAAGTCTGTTTTTTAAATTAAAAAGGGCATTCTTGAGACAACTGGTGAAATGGGAGGGATTTAAGGATTAGGTGGTAGGATTTTATCAATGTTGTAAATGTTAAATTTCTGATTTTGTTAAGTGTATGGTGTTATGTCTACAAATTACACTCAAATAGTTTGAGGGAATATATATATATGTGCGTGTATATATATGTATATACATACATACACGCACATATATATATATATATTCCCTCAAACTATTTGAGTTTATATATATATATATACACACATAATATATATATATACACTCACATACACACACAACAATAAATGTAGTTAAATATTAACAACTGGAGAAGCTGATAGTCCTTATTACTATTTTTTTTTTTTTTTTTTGAGACGGAATTCTACTCTTTCACTTCGGTTGGAGTGAAGTGGCGGGATCTCGGCTCACTGCAACCTCTGCTCCCTGGGTTCAAGCAATTCTCCTGCCTCAGCCTCCCGAGTAGCTGGGATTATAGGCGCCCGCCACCACACCCGGCTAATTTTTGTATTTTTAAAACAGATGGAGTTTCACAGTGTTGGCTAGGCTGGTCTCGAACTCTTGACCTCAGGTGATCCACCTGCCTTGGCATACCAAAATTCTAAAATTACAGGGGTGAGCCACCGAGCCTGGCCCCTTTGTACTATTCTTATAACATGTCTTTATAAAAGTTAAACATATTTCAAAATAGATAGCAAATAACCATATATTATTTATAAATGCAATGAAAGAAAAATAACAGAATTAATAAATACAATTTTAAAGGTTTTTTAAAATTGATGAAAATATGGAACTAAAAAGCCAACAGCATTATCTGTATTTCAATGTTCATACTTTTCAAGCACTGTACTATTCTGAAGGTAAAATGATATTTCATCTTATGTTTCCTTTCATCGTATTTGGGCTATTGCCTAAATTTGAAAAAAATGAACAAAATACTCATAATTATTACATAAAATGTACAAAAATGACTATCTGAAAAATTCAAGAAAAAACTGTCATTTTCTTTATTTTTTAAAACATATATAAATGACATAATTTAGAATCAGAAAAACTCAGTTTTGTTCTCAAAGGAAGTAACAATATAAGTGAATTTGCTTGCTCTCTCTTTCTCTCTTGGCTAGGTTTCATATGTCAAAGCTATTGATATTTGGATGGCAGTATGCCTCCTTTTTGTGTTTTCAGCACTTCTGGAGTATGCAGCTGTAAATTTTGTATCAAGACAACACAAAGAACTTCTGAGATTTCGACGAAAGAGAAAGAATAAGGTAAGTGATTACATGTATTGGGTTTGGCAGAATCCAGTTTTCACTGGAAAGTGAATTTGTTGTATTTAATAGAGATGAAAAGAGAGGCAATTGGGACTGGGGATGAAATGATATAATATTCCTTTCATTTTTTTCCAATCCAAACTAAAAGTGTCAAAAATAGCTTTAGGGAGAAAACGATGACACCTAGCTCTACTTTAAACAGCATATCTGATGACATGAGACCTATATCCAGTTCTTTTTAATGTGCTTCCTGGAATGACACTTTTTTATTTTAATTAATGAATTATATCATTTCTTACTTGCAATGTTAGAGTATTTCTAATGTTTTCACTTGATGTAAGTCGTCAAATGTAATTATTAAAGTTCCTTTGTCAGAGCTAATTCATTTCATTATTTCCATCAAATATTACTTATTTACTAATACCATGGTGATAAATACATGCAAATCTCTGTGGTCTCTTCTTGATGCATATTTTCATGAGCTAAAGACATTTCTTTTGAAACCCTGTGGGAAACACAATAAAGTGCTTTTGTTGCCTGGCTACTATCTGATAAGTGATGAAACCAGGAGGAAACTTAGAACATCATGAAGAGACCATAGAAAGTTGCAGAAGTAAACCCCTAATTGGATTTCGATGCCCTAAATGAAGTTTTTCCTCTGTGCAGAACTGTAATGGCATCTTCCTTGACATGCACGTGGTTTTGACCAATCCCCTTTCTTTTTCTATAAGAGAGAGCCTCTATCAACCGCAGATCCACGCATTTACTTCTAATGTAAATGTGCCAACAGACATTTTAAAAGCAAATGGTCTTTTAAAGCAATGGACAATAATGTCGAAGTTTTGTGTAATTGTGGCAAGGATCCAATATCCTGGCATATTTAAGTCAAAAGATAAACCTTAATGATAATAGTCTAGTTCACATAGTATGCATTTTTAAGTATTTAAAGGTTTCGATTTTTAAGGATTCTTTATGGTTTATAAATTATACTTCAATTTATGTGTTTATTAAACTTCTTTAAAAAGCACTAAGCTTTGACCTCTCAGTGCTTGAGTCTACTTAGTATTAAACATATTCTAAAGCAGTAACTTTACTTATCATTTCTGATTGGCCCTCCCAAAAGCATCACTGCTCCAATAAACACACAATTAACAGCAGCATGGAAAGAGCATCAGCATTCAGCATCGGGAGATTCAGTAATACATGAACAAAAAACAGGCTAAGACTTGCATTTAATTAAATTTTTATGAAAACAGAAGCATATCTTTTGTACACTGAAACATGTTGTGATGGGGAGATTAACTTTATCTTCTTCCCTCACCTCACCCTGGTCTACTGGTCTGTTACATTTTCTCATTTCTCCTCATTCTGCCTTTATGTCTTTTTCTTCCTCTTCTCTCTCCCTCTCCACCTCCTACTTTCTCATCTTTTCTTTCATGACAACTGGCACCGGTTGAACAACAATGACAGTACAAATGTTGTATCACAGGGATGACGCTCTGGTCTTTCTTTGTTATTAGTAACTGATAAAGACCACTTTCCCTTCTAGTATCATTAATTAGAAGTAAAGCAATACGCATGTTCCCTATCATTATGATTTGCTTTTTGTCATTTTGATTTTCCATTTCTTTACCTTTTTCCTTCTCCTTATACAATTTAGAATGTATCAAGCATATCCTGTAAATTCTAGAAAAGAGAAGTACTGTGCATCCGGTGGCCAAATGGGTAAACTGTGAAAGCTCAGACGTATCCTACATCCACCACGCATCCAGTAATCATAATATCCAGTAGAAAAAGTATTAGATGACAAGTTTAGATGCTCAATTCTGTTCCTTCTTTTAAAAAATTATTTTTACCAGGCCGGGCGCAGTGGCTCATGCCTGTAATCCCAGCACTTTGGGAGGCCGAGGCGGGCGGATCACCTGAGGTCAGGAGTTCGAGACCAGCCTGACCAACATGGAGAAACACCATCTCTACTAAAAATACAAAATTAGCCGGGCGTGGTGGCACATGCCTATAATCCCAGCTACTAGGGAGGCTGAGGCAGGAGAATCGCTTGAACCTGGGAGGTGGAGGTTGCGGTGAGCCGAGATCGTGCCATTGCACTCCAGCCTGGGCAACAAGAGTGAAACTCCGTCTCAAAAAAAAAAAAAAAACAAAAACAAAAAATTATTTTTACCAAAGTGCCTCTTCACTCAGTTTTACCTTATATAAAAGTGAAATTAAAATATTTGATGCTCCTTCCTCTTTAGCTCATAGAAAGAGGGAAACATTCATTTTCTCCAGCAATTGGTACTCTGGGAAAATGCAGAAATGCAAAAACAATCATATCTTATTATTTTCTGATAATTACTTGATATATTCAGGGAGCAAATGTAATTAAACATAATTATGATTTAATGAAGAAAAAAGTTTTTTTTAAGTTCAGTTTATATGTTGGGGTAGATACTTTGCATATGTGAAAATCTATTAATTGCTACGTATGTCTGTTCAAATGGTATATATAATTACAACCAATTGTGTAATTATATTTAATCATATATGAATTGATTCTCTGGTTTCTCAATTCCTCTTGGTCCACTTTACCTTCCCACAGACAGAAGCTTTTGCACTGGAGAAGTTTTACCGTTTCTCAGATATGGTAATTGACTTTCTTAACTCTAAATAGAGGAATGTGGTCATCAGTAAAAAGCAGATAGCATATTCTGCACTACCAAGGCAGTGTTTGGTGGGGAAACACAGCCCCTTTTGTATTGAAAGCTGAGCAAATATCATCCCCCTTCAGCTAAGAAGGGTATTTTCTTTTTCTAAAAACTTTATTCTTGTCTTCTCTCATCAATAAAAGGATATTTAAATATTACCCTTCATTGTATTAACAGAGCTATTTGATTGGTCAAAATGATCTAAAAATATATGTTAGAGAGAAATATCACATATATCTTGTAATAATCACCATAGAAGAAACACTCAGATACTTGTACAAAATTAGTTGAAAATAAATGGAAAATTTATTTATACAAACAAATTCTAAAAGCAGCTGCACAAGAGACCTCAAAATAAGGCAACAAAATGCTTTGTGCCTTCTGTGTATCTTTAGAATCCATTCTAAACGTTAAAATATGTTGAGATTACTTATAGAAAGTGAACAATTTAGTTTTGACAGCAGCATCCTTTGAAATTATCAAATAAAAAGAGGTCACAAAGACACATGTCCAAGTATAATGACTAAATATTAGGAAAGCAATCTAAAATAGACAGTTTGGGTCCATACGTGGTATAACTTGGGGGTTCATAATATAGTATGCAATAATTAAATAGAAATCTATTGAAGCCAAGAATTTAGCCTGAGAAGTCACACACAAATAGTTCTGTCTACTAAACTTAATTTCTGGGGTAAACTATATTTAAAAGTAGCTCCCCATATGATTCTATTGTACACTGCAGGTAAGCATCTCTGCAAGAGACATAATGTTAAATAATTCTTGCAGTAATCTCAACCTCATAACAGATTGTCTAGACCTGGTATTATTTTAAAGCACTTGCTAAGTTCTCTTATAATATGTAATCACTCAGCAATTGTCCTTTGCTACTAAAATTTACATCTTATTTCCCAGCATCCCACTTCTCCCTTTGTTTTTCATCCCTGAAAGATAATTTCACATGATCCACTTGCTTTTACTTGATTATCTTAACTGAAAATTTTTCATTGCATGGAAATTACATAATTAGATATAGTGTTTGCAATATATATTTATAGATACAAGTAGGTATTAGACTATATAGCAGACTCTCTGATCTTTCTTTGGGAGAGCAACATAATTATATCTCCAGTAGCTAAACAGTTAATGTTTATAGAAACTATAGAGTGAAAGGTATCTATTTAATTAAATATTACTTTATGAAAACTCCAATGAAAAAACAGGCTTATCTTATGGAAAGTCAATAAATTCTTATTTTTATAGAAGAAACAATAATATAACACCAATATATTCATAAGAAAGTTTATACATCCCATTCGTTTTTAAAATATTTCAGGCATTGGGCAAATTTGGGGGTGGTTGGTTTCTTTGACTTTTTGAAAACTATTTCCCTAAACTAACAATGCTCTGGGCTGATCAAATTTGTCATTTAAAACTATGTATTTTGCTTAGAAACACTCTGAGTAATCTAAATTTTGAAATAAACAGAATCAAAATGAGTCTCAATGTTGGTACTGTGCCCTTTATTGTCATGAGTACTGGTTTACATGAATTTTCTTCAGTACTCATGAATTTGGCAGAACAGGCAAAGTAAATAAAATAGTCTCACTGTAGAAAGTTTGTCACAACAGGGGACCTTACATTAATGCAATTATTATTCCTAGGAAAGTTTTAACTAGGCTCAGCATTGGCTTAGTCATTGTATACAGCTTTTTTAAACTTACTTTTTCCTCTATGAAGGTACCAGAGAATCCTGCGTCCATTGTGAAAGAACACAAGTTTGCTCTTGTATCCAAATTTCCCCACCCCACACTGTCCCAGCCTGCTGTGTGCTGATTACGCACTGCACCATGTCATGGATGCTATCTCCAGTGCTGTGTGTGTGTGCGTGTGTGTGTCTGTATGCATGATATGGAAGTATTTTGGTTAGAGTCGCTATTCCCATGTATGATATCATTACTTTAGTCCTGGAGGCTTAAAAAGACACGCCAAGGTATTTCTGAACATGTTATTTGTTGAGAGATACGGATGAAATGGGATTGCTTTAATGCATTTCATGTAGCTTCCTCCACAATGCAATGTAATAGTGCAATGGTTTGCTGCAAGAAAACATATGCACACAGTATTCTAGTGCCTGTTTCCCTACTGATGATTATTTATTATTTTTATATATGCAAATGAAATAGGAATGTATCTTTAGTTCTAGATTTAAGAAATCCTGACCAAGTTTATGTTTTGCTAGGTTATCTTTTGAAAAAATAAAGATATCATTGACTGCATTTTGACCATCTGTACACAAACTTTATTTTATTTGCTTATGTTTTTATATGCTGTCTTACTTTAAAAATAATTCAAGATAGCTTCTAAGGATAATAAATAATTGATTTTCTGCCCTGTGCATTTGTCAAGTCTACAGTCTAAGGATAAACACAAATGTACATATATACTATTTTGATGAAAGTGAGAAGGATTCACTGTTGAAAGCCATATGGCATCCATATACACTTATTATTCAATAATCTTTCCATTCCAGGTCAGCTTATGCTATTCTAGAGCTAAGATGTTCTTTAAATAGATAAAATGTTTCCTACAAATGTCTTTCATGCATACCCAAAGAAAAGTTATTTCCCAATAACTTAGATTCAAACAAAATTCTGTTTGAATCACTCTTCTATCAGGAGTTGAAATTGCATCCTCTCAAATAAGACAAAAATTGTAAGACTTTAATTATTCCCTGTAAACAAATATTTAGATATTTAGTTTATGTTAAACACAGCTATTTCTTATAGCTATATTCTCTGAAAATCTGTTCAGGAAAATAATATTTAATAAAATAATGTAATCTCTGTTCAAATTTACATGCATTTGGGTGACTTCCATCTCGATGTTAATTAAAATAGAAATGCTGCTTTTTAACATATGATGTCTATTGTAATATCCTATGTCACTCCATAATTATAAGTTGGCAGTAAGTGAATCTAACATCTTATGCTAGATATAGATATATAGATTTTTAAATAAATCATTCCACTGATTTCTTATCTGTCTTCTATAATATTTCATCTAAAACATTCATCTTTTAAAATTTACATTTTACCATTTATCAATCTCCAAACTGTTTCCGAATCTAAGTTCAATATGCCAAGTGTATACTTGGCTAATTAATAGCTAATTCAGATGTCATCTATAATAAATGCAGGATTCTCCTGGAGTGAAATTTCAAATAATTTTATATTAACAATTGACTTACAACAACAAAGTGTTTTTTAAACCTCATCTATAATTGCATTATTTTAGACCTTCCATTTATAAATGATATAAAAATGTGTGTAGATATATGAAACTGAATATTTTATCTTAGACTGATATTTTAGAAAAACAATTTTAATTCATTCACATTTTTCATCTGTTTTTAATATTCTCAAAGGACAATGATTTTTCCCAAAAAAATAAGTCATTGTTTATTAGCAATTTAAAATAATCTGCACATTTAAAAACCATATAAATAGGAATTAATAACAATTTAATTTTCCTTCCTTTTTTACATTCCTATTTGGTAATAAAGTTACAAAAAAGTATTTAACAAAAAGACATTTGGAATAATCTATTTAATACTTTAATTGTATAAAGATTGCCCCAAAGGTACCTACTAAGGGAGAAACATTAAGATGCAAATAATGTGTTTAATGCTGTTATATCTTACAGCAATTCACATCATCAATACTTCATGCTGTTCTAGATGCTTAATGTTTTGTTCACACTCAACGGCAATACTCATGCCCTCATCACTCTCACATCCACATAAGTTTTCTTTTTTCTGGTCAATTTTGAGGATTAAGAAGAAGATACAAAATTAGTCCTTGCCTCACACATGTGTTAATATACAGTATCATGTTGGGTGACAGAGATGAAGCAATTTTATTCAAAGACTGTATGTACCCTTCTATTTTCTGTCTGTCTCTAATATTTCTAGTTATAACTTGCATTTTATATGAATCAGTGCTTGGCATAATAATTGAAATAAAGTGAAAAGAGACCTACAAAGTCTCACAGTATGATATAGAAGCATAATGACTGAAATTTTTTTTTGTCAGTTTTAAATTTATAGAAAAAAGATATTTCTGTAAAAAGAATTGTGCAGTAGCTAAATGGTTGTCTCCATTCTTCACTGCCTACCTTCTAACTTGTTTGAAATATAGTAAGAAGGTTTACTTGTGGGTAAACTAAACTACTTCTTTAACTTTTTAATCAGTGATTTTGCCCACTTGCTATATTTTATGTTGTCAAGGGCCTTAATTTTATGACCACTAAATATTGGCTGACACATAATGTCTCTGAGTCAAAAGTTCTAGATATATTTTTATTCCTTGCTTTTTTGACATGTAATCCATAAGAATGTAAGCTAAAGCTATTTCCAGAAAATTAAATTATCTCAAAAAAATTTGAGTGCTAATTACAATAAGGAATATCACTGCACATGTAAGCATACATAAACACAGGATAATTTATGACTGGGTAATGCAAAGCAGAGAAATTAGTAATAAAATATTTCAGTACTTCTTCTAATTTAGTAATCTAATAATAATAATAATAAGCTGATAGAAAACTTCATCCAGGCCGGGCGCGGTGGCTGACGCCTGTAATCCCAGCACTTTGGGAGGCCAAGGCGGGCGGATCAGGAGGTCAGGAGATCGAGACCATCCTGGCTAACACGGTGAAACCCCGTCTCTATTAAAAATACAAAAAATTAGCCGGGCGAGGTGGTGGGCGCCTGTAGTCCCAGCTACGCGGGAGGCTGAGGCTGGAGAATGGCGTGAACCCACGCGGAGACTGCAGTGAGCCAAGATCGTGCCACTGCACTCCCGCCTGGGTGAAAGAGTGAGACTCCTTCTCAAAAAAAAAAAAGAAAAGCTTCATCCATGCTTAAAATTATTGTTTAGGTCATTAAAAAAATTCCCTTGATGTTTTTAAGGACCAGGGGCTCATGGTCTCTCTCATCCCCTGTCTTACTGTGAGAGCAGACAGGACCCTATACAGAAGTCTGTTCCTTTCCTTCCCACAGAGCTGAGATCCTGTTTCTGAAAGGGCTCTGATATGACTCCACATGCCTCATCTCATGGGCACATTCAAAATGATCTGCAATCTTTCATGGAACACATTTAAAACACAAAGACTCTTTGGTTCCATAAATTAGATTTGCAAGGAATTCTAGCAGTCACATGGCAAAACCCATGTATTGTAACAATAAGACAGTGAGGACTTGAGGGGTGAATGATCTTTTTACTTTTATGCTGTTGGTTAACCTTTTAGTGTAATAGTGCACAAATGCAAGGCCACCTGGAGAACAGGTGACTGGGTAGGCCTATTTTACATAGTATTTTAGTGCTAGTTTGGTTACTCTGAGTTTAAAACATCTAATAGTAAAATGATTCAAGTTGTTGTTAGTATTCTTTCCTATTGTGCTTCGTGCAATTTGTAGAATAATGCAATATTACACTCAAAATATGAATAATATAATAGCAGCAATTTGAGTGCTTTGTCTGGTGTTTTATATATTTTCTCTCACCCTAAAAGAACTGATAGGTAGTATAATAAATATTTTCCTGGAATAAGAAACCAAGAATCATAGAGTTAAGTAGCTAAATTAAGGCTATGCAGACTTTCCATGTCCTTGTCATCTCATCTCTAGTAATTAAATGTTTTAATTGGCCATTCCAATATCTGTTTAAGCCTTTGCTCTCTGGGCAGATGGGATATGAGGTACTCTTCCTATGCTGTGCCCTTGGGCCATGTTGTGCATTTTGGGCTAAAATGTGTTGCTTTGTTCAGTGAGATCTATTTGAGAAGCCCAAGCTGATATAAAAATACCTTGTTCCAAGCCCTTGATAGTATATTCAGCCATGGCTTTTGTTACAATGTAAACAAAACCCAAGACGGAATATCTGTCAATTTCAGGCAAAAGCCACTGAATCCTCCAGAAGCCAAGGGCAAGAACCCTAGGTATTTGATCTACAGCTATGTGTTAGCACTTGTCTATGGAAGATTCAAGCCAAAAGCAATTTTCATACAGGTTTTCTCTTGTTCATACTCAGGACAAGCTCTCACCACATATGGGACTTTCCATTGGTGAACTAGATGGCCTGTTTTGCCTCTGTTGGAAGAGAGTCAAGAGGTTCAGACCATTCTGGGTGCTCAACTGCAGGGTCCATCGTTGGCCCATTGTCACATAGGGTTTTTTTACATAGACATGATATGCTTCAGCAGAGTCACTCCCCTTGAGTTGGTCTTGAATATACTATTTTAATTTTGTCAGGGCACTTAGACTGGAATGCCTTTTTGACATCACCCATGATGGGGTAGGTATCTCAGGCCCAAATATAGACTGATGCCCTTCAGATTCCTTTGGTCTTGGGGACTATTTCTAACCAGAACTCAAGAGAATGCCAGAAGCTGTCATTCATGTAGATTATACCTGCTGACAGTGTCAGAGGATTTTCTAGTCTAGAATCCTAGCAGCCACCTTAGAGTGCCACTATTGAGCTTTTTCCAGAAACTCCAGTCTATGTGTGTTTTAGCAGCAGATACTTGCACAATCAGTGAATTTTAAGACCTCAGAGGGACCAGCTTGGCTACTGCGTGCTTTAGATCTCTCACAGTCTGCTTTAGTTTCCCTTTGAAATTCAGTCTGGTTACTTTACACAGTGGGGCTAACAGAAATCCAAAATGTACCTGCCAAAATTTTAACAGTGCCACAAGCTTTTTCTTTCTTATTTTTTTGAATAGTAGAACGCAAAAGAAATAGCAGTTTGTCCCTTAATGTTTGTGACTTGTAGCTAATGTCCTCAGACAAGGTAATGCCTTGTAAGTGGACTCATGGGGCTGGACCTTACACCTTATCTGGATTAATTAGCCACCCGTACCTAGTCACAGGTGCCACTAGTTTCCAAACTCTCCCTGACTTTCTGCTTGGTCAGGGAAACTATCATTTATTAAACAACTTACTTTTAACAATGATCTGGACCAAATTGTTTCTTATCCGGTTGTGACAACATACTGGAGAATTTAGGCTCCCTTAGGGATGGACAGTAAGATTATAATTGTGTCCACCTCACATGAAGACATGCTGTGTTTGAATTTTTTTTTTTTTACCAGTGAGACTAAAAACAAAGCATCAGTCAAGTCTATCAAATCCAACCAGCCATCGCTGTCCTGAACTCTTGGATAGAGTTTTGCATCCAAAACTCTTGAATAGTTTTCACCACATCCAGCCAGCATGGTGGAGGCTGTTGAGAAACTTCTTTACTGAACCCAAATAGTCAGCAGTCAGCCTGTAGGATCCATCTAGCTTTATCATAGGCCAGACAGGCTATTCTGGAGGGAATTAATGAAAACTACCACCCCTGCGCCATTCCCTTAATCAGAGCTGAGAGTTCCTGTAATCTTCATACAAAGGAAGATTTAGGCAATTCTAAGGGCTCCCATCTTATTACATCCAATTAAAACTGGGCTAAGGAATGACTTGCCAGGACTAGGCTCAAGCCAGAGATGCCAAGATCCTTCATCTATGTATCACATCCTTTCCAATCCTACATTTGGTTAAAGGCAGTGCCACCTACTGAGTATATCTTACTCTGTTTTCTCCTACCTACAGTTTTTAGTGTGACCATGATACCTACTACTATAGCTGATCCTTTGCCTCCTTCCCTGCTCAAGCAGCTTCTCTTTGACTCTTTATATTGCTTTCCTGTTCCCCAGCATATTACCACATATTTTGCTCTGGCATCAGATAATTGCGAGCAGCTGTGTTCACTACCCCCATGACAATTCATCTTTAACCATAGCACAGCCATAGAGCCCCATTAAGAACTGGGCAAGGAGTTCCTGGCCTTCGAGTCAGTCTGTTTTGTTTCAGCTGCCTTAACTGATGGAGTAAATTTAGCAACCTATGTCAGTGCCTTTTGTTTCCATCCCCATTGGCACCGTGGGATTTAACTTCTGAGCTGAAAGGAACAGATCTAACAGGGTTCCTTAGGGGAGTCTGCTGCCAAAATTGGAACAGATTTCCGTCCTCCCAGCAGGCGATAATGTGCCGGGAAATAGTTCACAGAAATCCTGTCAATTTTTGCTGTGTTCTTTTTGTGTCTCAACAGCCACCTAAAGAGAGCTTATAGATGTACCTCTGGTCATGATCTGTCTTCTGAACAGCCTAGATTTTCTTCTCATCGGTAAAACCCAGTATAGCAGCTGCAAGAGTTAATGTACCCATGAATCTAAATACCCTCCTGCCTTCCCAGAATAAGGGCCACAAGCCTAAGGACTCTCCTAACCCAGTGCTTACCCAAGTTTTGGTCGGGGAATATGGTTTGGATAGGCTTCTTTCTGATTGTCATATGGCCACCCCAGATTTGCTGCTATATTTAACATATCTACTCTTCTGTAGAGGTGTTACATTTCACAGCAGTGAGAGCATCAGTCAGTCCTTCTCAGCAGAGATTGATTGATTGATTGATTGATTCTGAGATGGGGTTTTCACTCTTGTCACCCAGGCTGGAGTGCAATGGTGTGATCTTGGCTCACTGCAACCTCTATGTCCTGGGTTCAAGTGATTCTCCTGTCTCAGCCTCTCGAGTAGCTGGGATTACAGGCATGTACCACCATGCCTGGCTAATTTTTTTTGTATTTTTAGTAGAGACAGGGTTTCGCCATCTTGGCAAGGCTGGTCTCGAATTACTGACCTCAGGTGATCTGCCTGCCTTGCCCTCCCAAAGTGCTGGGATTACAGGCGTGAGCTGCCACACCCAGCCCTCAACATAGATTTATACCACCCCAGGTTTCACCTACTCCAAAAGAGTCATTGACATTACACCTACCAGTAATTCCTGAATGGTAACACTGCAGCAGATTGGGGATTAGCATTCACACCAAACATTACTTTTCACACTACGGCATCCAAAAATATGTTATTAGCTCCTTAGTCAATTACACTAAAGATGTAGGAAAGCACGGATTCCCTAGAGAACCGCTACCACTTCTTAGCAAAGTGACCCAGCTTCTTTATGCTTTGTCCAATTTGGAGGCTACTAGCCTCGTGGTTATTGAGCACTAGAACTTTAGAGTCTGAATTGAGACGTGCTGTGAATGTAAAACACACGCCAGGTTTCAAGGACTTTGTATGAAATAAAGAATGAAAACTATCTCAATTTTTACTTCAATAAGTGTTGAAAAGATATTGTGAACATACTGAGTTAATTTTTTTCAAACTGAAGTTATTTTGACCTGTTTCCTTTAACTTGTTAAATGTAGTTAATGTAAAAATTAAAATCATACACATGGCTTTTATTTGTGGCTCACATTATGTTTTTATGGAACAGGGCTGCACTGTAGTCACTAGATTGCAGGGTCACTTGCCTGCAGTTGCAGAAGGGAAGATTAAAATTAAGTGCAGTGTCATTCTAAGTACCAACTGGGCTTTTGTTTTCACCTTGAGCTCAGGTCATGAAGCTGCTTGCTTTACTGGCTGTGTGTCTTTCCCTCGAGTAGTTTGTTCCACCCGTTTTTTTTTTGTTGTTGTTGTTTTCTTGAGATGGGATCTCTCACTCTGTCGCCCAGGTTGGAGTGCAGTGGCACAATCTTAGCTTACTGCAGCCTCTGCTTCCCGGTTCAGGCAATCCTCCCACCTCAGCCTCCAGAGTAGCTGGGCCCACAGGCACCCACCACCACACCTGGCTAATTTTTCATAATTTTGGTAGAGATGGGGTTTCACCATGTTGGCCAGGCTGGTCCCCAACTCCTGCACTCAAGCAATCCACCTGCCTCGGCCTCCCAAAGTTCTGCGATTATGGGCGTGAGCCTCCGCCCCCAGCCCCTGAAATTATTAATTAATAGGAAACAAGGAATTAACTGTCTCTTGAGCCACTTTCCCCTCAGTTTTATCTCACCGACCATCCATCTGCTAATTCAGCGGGGGATAAACCTGTGCGATCCATGTTCCAACAGTAAGATTCAGCATGTTATTTTCTGTAGCACTTTGGCTACCTCAAAACCGGGTTGGATCAGCATCAGATTCTCCTCAGAACTCCCTCCTGGAACATTTGGCCATATTGAGTCTCAAAGGATCTGAAAGCCTGGGCAGCTTCTGTCCACCACTGCTGATATTTGAGGTTCCAGTTGTCATACAGACTCTCAGAACACCCACAGGGTTTAATCTAACCTTATGTTCACTCAGCCTCCTAGGAGGATGTGAGGCAGGAAACCCATCAGGCCTCCAGCATCTGCCTCGCACAGGAGGCTCAGCAGGTTCTCAAGAGCACAGCTTCTTTTGCCCCTCATCATACAGGATACATAGGTACAGCTGCCATGGACAAAAGTCAGGGTGTATATGGTCGCCTTTACACAGGGAATCACAGCCTTTGTTCCAAACCACACTCGTATACCATCTAGTCACATGGGCCAAAGGCCTTCAGGCCAATGCACAGCTCCCCCAGTGCAGGTGCAGCCCCTCCCAGTAAATAAGGCCGAGTCCAATTCCCCCTGTAGCTTACCTCTATTGTTTTCAAGGAAATGATGCTTTAGGAATCAGGGGTCAGGGGTCGTTCTCAGCACTACTGTAACAGCCCAGGCTGGGTGTTAACTCTTTACTCACACTCAGCTATGTGGAAAGATACAATTGAGAAAAATTCGGTCGCTCACTAATATGTTAATTTTAAATAGATTATTTTTGTTTTGAGATGAGCAGCTAAGGTCTCTAAAGATTTTAAAATAAGTTATTCAGAACAGATCATTAGAAAGGTAGTCAGTGAATTCTGCTTTACTAAGCACATCAGCTAGAATCCTGATATCTGAGCATTTTGATAATGGATTTCTCAACTGCTTCAATTAACATGTCAACACCTCACTGGAAATGCTCACTGAGAAGTTATATTTTGTCTTACTTTGAGATAGATGTTTTTTAACACATAGGTTGCTATAGTTTAAAAGCCTATTTTATACTTCAATATTCAGGTGATTTTTACACAAAATAGTGCAAATTACCTGGGTAACCTACATTTTCCTTTAGAAATGCAAACACCAGCATGATTTTCTAAGTTATAAGGATGCTATTTTAGCACTTACATAAGAACAATTTAATTCTAATTTGTAGGATATGGGAAACTTTAAGGCAAATAATAAATTTGCCTTAAAATTTTCATGGACGCCAAAGAAATGGTAGGCTAAATGAACATGCTTATTAAAGAATAGTGGAAAATCGATTTTCAATTTTTGCAAGCTTACAACAGTAGTCTCAGGTAGTTTGGACTGTCAGTTTTTCTTTCAAACTTGCGTCCTCAAAACTCAATGGCTTATACATCTTACAGTTGGAATATTTTCCAATAATCATATACTTTTGTTTTGCAGGTGGAATCACATTACTTTCATGATTCCCAAAATAACTATCTTATACCCTACTGCATCAACTTTGGTCATCTTCTCATTTTTAGAATACATAATAACTTCTATTTTTTCACTTTCATATTTTATAATATATTATTCATTGAGGAGCTACTTTCAAAGAACCAACATAATTTTCTTTTTTTTTTCTGGAGACGGAGTCTCACTCTATCGCTCAGGCTGGAGTGCAGTGGTGCGATCTCAGCACGCTACAATCTCCACCTCCAGGGATCAAGCGATTCTCCTGCCTCAGCCTCCCGAGTAGCTGGGACTACAGGCATGTGCCACCACACCCAGCTAATTTTTGTATTTTTAGTAGAGACAGTGTTTCAGCATATTGTCCAAGATGGTCTCAATCTCCTGACCTTGTGATTCACCTGCCTCAGCCTTCCAAAGTGCTGGGGTTACAGGCATAAGCCACTGTGCCTGGCCCATAATTTTCAAGAGTTCAAGCCAATTATTTGATCTTTTATATTATTATGAAAAAGCATTATCATAGGAGAGATATAACAACTTTATTAAATGTCTCCTCATCTTTTAGACCTTCAATTTAGTAGTCAAATAAACCCTTACTCATTGGTAGCCAGTTACCATTACATTCTAAATAAATGTATTAAAGTAAATTGTTAATAATTTGCATTATGTTATTAAATACTATATTTCTCTCAAGTATATTTCATTTATCATATATTATTAAATAATTTTTTATTTAAATTTTTCTTTAAGTCCCTTCATTTACAAACATGGAAAATTCTCTTCAGTTTGCCACATTTAAAAGAAATGATACTTTTTAGAAGAACATAGTAATAAATTTATGAAAAGTTTATGTTCTTAACATGAAATAAACTTCTGCCAGATATAATTCATAATTTCAACCCAACCAATGTGCCTGAAAGGTAGTCGCATATAAACTAGAATACATGACCATCTTCTAAGTATTCCAAAAAGGTTAGCGTAAAACAGAAACGTAGCATAAAGGGAGAATAACATAAACCAAGCAGTATTATTGAACTAGACTGTATTTTCTGAGGAATTGACTTCGAATTGAAAGAAAAAGCTTTAAAAGGTTTGTCTCCATGAGAAAGAAAAATTCAGTCAATGATCCTGGTATGTTCCCCTTCGACATCACACATGTATCCATTTAAACAAATAATGCAAAAAAAATCTAGTTTATGAACATGTAACACAATAGATTTTATCTTGTTTTTTTTTAAATTTAGATATTCAAGCAATATGTAGAAAATATCAGAATTTAGTTTTCCCATTAAAACATACCCTTTGGGATTTCACGTTTATTAATGGGCACATCTTTACAATGCAGCAGGATGAATAAATAAAACTTCAATAGGGAATAAAAACCAATTCATCTTTATACGCTTCGGTTATCTTTTCCTTATATTAATGTAAATATTAACCATGATAAAATTGTTTATGATTCTGAGATGCGTGTTATACATGCTCTATTCTATTATTAAAGGGCCTTGTCACATTTTTCTTTGACAGGATGATGAGGTAAGGGAAAGCCGATTCAGCTTCACAGCCTATGGAATGGGACCATGTCTACAAGCAAAGGATGGCATGACTCCAAAGGGCCCCAACCACCCTGCCCAGGTAATGCCAAAAAGCCCTGATGAAATGAGGAAGGTCTTTATCGACCGGGCCAAGAAGATTGACACCATCTCCCGAGCCTGCTTCCCATTAGCTTTTTTGATTTTTAATATTTTCTACTGGGTTATCTATAAAATTCTTAGGCATGAGGATATTCATCAGCAGCAAGATTAAGTCTCTGGGGGCGTGCAAGTGCAAATGGTCAATTCAGAAGAAAGTGTCTCTGCCATTGGTGTGTATGTGTATATGTGTGCGTGTGGTACACAAATGATGACCATTGTATTAAGATGGCATATGGAAAAGGTTTGTATTTTGGTTAGCTATGCAAAGTCATGAGAAAGATAAGATTCTTTTAATGAATATAAAATATTTATTAGGGGATTCTATTTCATATTAATTCCAGGTGATTTGTTTTTTCACAGTAAACCATGCAAGTGGAAGCTTTACTGCCAATGTGTTTATATGTTATATATTATCTCATAATACTAGACATGAAAACTACTTTGAAATTCCTTGATTTGTAATTCAATGCTATTAAATCATACAAAAGCAAATTTTGCACAGTAAATTTTATGAAAGGAAAAGGGGAAAATTATAAAGATAATAAAAACCAATAGTTTGAGATTTAAAACTATTTTCTTATAGTATAGTTACAAAATGGGAAAATAATTAGTTACAGTGGGAAATTCACTCATATTAATGGAGGATTGTACATATAAATACTATTTAACCAACATACGTAGTTTTGAAAATTTTTAAATAAGAGCATTAAAAGACTTTAATGGTTTGGAATACTAAATTTAATTGTTTAGAATATTAAGTTTTCCTCTGTGCAAATTTAAAACAAATAAGAGATCGTGTTACAGTCACAATCTACTTTTCTTAAACTTTATATCTCTAGGAACAAAGATGGAAATATGGAAAACAACTTTGTTTTTAAATAAGTGTTATAGCTATGTATTTTTAGTTATTGCCAAACATTGAACAATTCAAGCCGGCGCCCTTGTTTTTGTTAGACTTTTAATAGCTGCTTAACTCTATGTGATTGTGTTTAATAATTTGATATAACTGAACAAAATTCAGTAAGACTTTTATATTTTAGTTGAGAATGTGACTTTAAAATTCAATGGGATTAAAGTATTTACATTTTGATAAAAATGAATACAATGAAAACAAAATGGATTCATGAAAGATTTTTTAATAAAAACAATTTTCCCATCAATGTTATATGGGTCTCAACTCCTATCTCCAAATATAAGGAGGGAAAGTTTTACTTTTAAATGATATAAGTAAGTCATTTCTATAAAGGGAGGACTGTTTTTCTATTTCTGAATTAATGATTTCAAAATCTAAGCCATTCACAAGATGTGAGTAATTTTAAATGAAATGTTTACATAAAATTTTTCAATGACCCTATGGGATTACTTCAACAACAACAGAGCATTAGTAACTTGTTTTTTGCAGTGTAATTGGGTGCAAATGCATGATAGAGTTCTTGGTAAACAGAACCAGACTCTGACTCTTTTTCAGTTTTGCTATTTTTTTTAACTATTTTTACCATAAATGTATTTGGAAAAGCTTTGGAATGCTTTTTAGGTATTTTAATTATTGGTCAGATGCACAAACTCAGTCCACCAAACTATTCACAGAGAAAACTTTAAACATTAAGAAAACAATGAACTCAGACGTACAATAGAAAAGCCAGTTCTTTAACAAGATGCTATTTTCTACCCTTCAACCACTCTCAAATTAAAAGCAAAAACTACCATTTAAAACTAAAACCTTTACAATGTTATTGTACATCAGCTTATACAACTGTAATTTTTTAAAATAACATTTTAAAAAATAGTAAATGTTAAGCAGTTTTTGCTAGTAAAAGACCAAGTTCCCCTCCTTTATAAGTAACTTAAAAGAACACTATAAGGAAATAATATCATGTTTGGCATTATGTGCAAATGCCACAACTAAAAGAATTTGTTACTGTGTATGTACCCACGGTGAGGACTGTGCACCTGAAAATTAAACATATGCTTCTTCATTTGGTGTGTATTTAAGAAAACCATGGAAACATATTCTTGTGCTAAAGATTAGAGCAAGATATGTCATTTGTATTCCTTGAGAATTAGCAGGAGAGTTTGAGGTAATTATAGACTATATCATCTCGATGTGTCTCTGAAATACCTGAATACGTTTTTCTATACTTTCCACATCTTATTTCAAAAGTTTCCCAACATTGCTTAAGTGAATTCTGCCAGGAGCAAACAGAAATATAATGAATGCAAACATGCTTACTTCCAAAAGAAATTCACAGACATCACTTGTTCCCATATTTGAGAATATTAAAAATGTGTCTTTGTTAAATCTGAAACTTAGAAAGTGAAAATACCAAACATGAGACCATATTGTCAACAAGGACGTTGGTACGTGAGAAATCTATCTCAAAAGTATTACACTTTCCTTAGGCATAGTTTTCCTTTCCTATTATATTTGTCACTGTCTTACTGCACTAAGAAAATACTTTAACAGCTTTCACTCACAAGGCAACAGTGACAAGGCACATGTGACTGAATCCAATATGTTTAAAGGAATGCGTCTCCTCCTACGAACTCTTATAGACCTTTTAAAACTGAAAAATTACATAGCAATTAGCATCCTGAGATAATATTTGCTTCAATAAGCCCTGTGTCCAACCAGAATATTTTAAATTAAACCAACCACAAAATTATTAATGGCAAGAAATTAAAAATGTGTGCATATACATTAACTACTATATACACAAATTGGAATTCCAATGCGCATATTCTGAAGTATTTTAAAATGGCCACATTAGAAAATATGGGATTTTTTTGTATGCAGTTTATATCATTTTCTTAAAAAGAATTATTTATATCTCAATCATTGAAATATTTGATTCCACAGCATATGAATTTCTAGGCTATCTTATACATTAGCATATATGTGCCCAACTTTTTTTTCTTTCCTAACCATTAGAATTGGAGTTAAACCATAATAAGGCTCTAGAACTTACTTTACAATTTTAAGTAGATTCAAGAGTCACTGTATTTGCAAGAAAGCTGAGGGTGTTTAAAACTTCTCTAATCCTTCCAAAAGTTTCTCCATGGCACTGGAGAGCCCATCCAACTCTCATCATCCGGGCTGCTCATCTTATTCTAGAATGAATTCTTATTCTGTTGATATATTCTAATAACTTTTATTTTAATTTGGAATTATAAGTACTTGTATATTTATATATCCCTAAGACATGAATTCATGTATTAGTTAATGAATATCCAGGATCTCGTGGAAGGTAAGGGAAATTTTAGAAAAAAAAATGAAGAAATAATCTAAATGTTTAACTAACAGAAGAGAGCAAGCTGTTCAGTACTTTAGTACTCAGCGCAACTTAAGTAGTTATAATATTTGAAAAAAGATTTAGTTGTATCTTCCATACTATACATCCCTTTTTCTGAGCACTTTTTATTCCACTTTTTAAAATATGCTTTTCTATTTTTCTCAACACAACATACTTAAACCTGCTGGTTACTTGGGAGGACTGAATATTATACTGGCAGCTAAATTTTTCTTTCATCTATAAAGTACACATTCCAGGTAATGGACATGAGAGAATACAAAAGACTTGCCAAAATTGAAATGGAAAATACTTCCAGTATTTTGTAAATGGAAAAGAAGGAAACTGACAACACCGTGATTCACAGGTGTCCCCTAAAAATTTAGAGCACTCTGAGAACAAAACTCTGAGAACAAAAATGTATCTAATGATCCTTAGACAGACATCATTAACAGTCTTTGAGGTCATGATATCTTCTACTCCAAAAGTAATTCCACACTCTTTGCAACATAGATAATAGCATAAACTCCCAAAATTTATCAGCATATACGACCCGTATTTTTCATCTTGTTAATATTGAACTAGCAAAGAAAAGCAAGCCATTCCAAATATAAGACAATCTGGTGTTAATACAATATATTAGAAGACATAGTGTATATGTTCACACAGATTCCCTCTTGTAAATAAAAATACCCATAATACCCACTGCATCTTGTGCCTGTGTAAGAGACATCTTCCTCAGCAGATACACTGGTTTTTATTTTCTTATTTGTGTACTACAGTGGTAAATATAGCCACTGCATTTTTTTCATTGTTATATAAACCTTACATGAATAAATAAGCAGTGTACACTGTAAATTGCATTAATTTAATTAACTTTAAAATTAAACTTTTATCTCAGCCCCCACTCCTCTTTACAAACATAGTGATATTAAAAAGTGAACTTCCATAGGGAGACACTTGGTACTCCAATTACTTAAAAAGTAAAGTGATGCATATTCTTCCATAACAAAGATACTTATAGGCCATGTGTAAAATATAACTCCCTACAATTTAAACGGAACTAGGGCAGGGAAAAATATCCTGGGGAAGCTTCTTCTAGATATGAGGCCAAGAGATATAATCCCAAGTTAGTAGCTAGGACCCACTTACCTGTTTTTTTGGTCTACATTTTACATCTTAATAATGCCTTCATCTCTTCCCTTTCCCTCTGTCTCTCTCTCTCTCTCACACACACACACACACACACATATTGGTAATGAGATGAATTCCTTCAGATTAAAAATACAAAGACAGTCAATTTTTCTAGACAAAGGTTCATAATCCTGTGATATGTTTTGCAATATTACGTGATTGCTGGTGGAAAATATGAACCATGCAGTCATTCAATCTGGCCAGCTCTTAATTATGCAACAATCTTTTGCCTCAAAAACACATAAACAAAGCTAACTGGATCAAGTCTTTAACCCTTAACAATCGAATTCTAAAACACTATTTGAACCATTTTTGAAGAACAGCTAAATAATTGTCAAAAAGCTTTTTCAAAAGACAGCTAGTAACATTGGATGACTTTGTAGTGTCTGAAGAGGTGGTTTTCTTAATACTTTTAGTGGTTAACACATAAACAAAGAGACATTTAAGGTGATGGAGTATTATTTTTAAAAAGTGATTTTGAACCCTGGCTATGTATTCGAATTCCTTACACATTTTAAAAATACATACATATGCTTGTGTCCAACATAGAAGATTATGATTTAATCATTGATTAAACAAATATTCATCGAGTACCTTATGTGTGCCTGGCACTGTCCCAAGAGCTAAATTTAGTATCTTTGTAATAAGATCTGAAATTCTGGATGGCTGAAAAAATTCCAGAAGTGAGAGAATTGATGTGAACTTACACAAGCTTATTCTCTTCATAAGGATCAATTTAACACTTTTTAAGTTTTATCATTTTTTCTTTCTTCAAGCAACTAATTTTAGTTGTCTCTCATTTATATTCTTAGAATTAAAAGTAGGCCCGGCCCGGTGGCTCACGCCTGTAATCCCGGCACTTTGGGAGGCCGAGGTGGTCAAATCACTTGAGGTCAGGAGTTAAGACACCAGCCTGGCCAACATGATAAAACCCCGTCTCCACTAAAAATACAAAAATTAGCCAGGCATGATGGCGGGTGCCTGTAATCCCAGCTACTCAAGGGAGGCTGAGGTGGAAGAATCGCTTGAGCCCAGGAGACGGAGGTTGCAGTGAGCCAAGATCGCACCACTGCACTCCAAACAGGGTGACAGAGTGAGACTCTGTCTCAAAAACAAACAGACAAACAAAAAAAGAATTTAAAATAAACCTTTGATGTGTTTCAATTCAGCTTTCCTCCCAGTGTCAGAATCTTCACCATTACATTATCCACATTGTTCGAGCACCCAGATAGCAACAGGTAGCTCATTACTCTGAGGGCAGTCTTCTGTTCCATTGTGACATAACTCTAGATGATAAAAATGTTAATCTTCATCAAGAAATGACTTTTACTTCCTAAAATACCAAGTAAATTTATTCCCCTCCCATAAGACAACCAGCAGGTATTTTCACATTTCTGCTGTCTGTGTTTAAGTTCAATCAACCCCTTATCACTAGCTTTATTCTTATTTAAACAATTCATGAGAGCATTGTAAGTGTTAAACAATGATGAGATATTTTCAGGCTTATAAAATAATGAAATATAAAATTAATTATCTACATAGATAAATAGAAATTGATGAAAATTTCTATGTATATTATTTTCATTAACTGTTAATGTCTTCCTATAACTTAGCAATAAATTTAAATTAAATATTTTTAAATTTATTTCAGGTATGAAGATATTATATAAAACTCTACAAAGTAATATGAATTTAAAAAAACTAGCAGCAAACCATATTAACCATATGATGCATTTTTAGAGTAAAGCTATAATAAAACTACAATGGATTAAGTTGTTTTATTTTAATAGCTTCTTTTTCTCTGGGGTGGTTTTAGCAATGGTGCCTTTGGGCAACCCCGCTCACATACACAGTATCCAGCCTGGCTGGTTAATAGTAGAGAGCTGTGACTTAAATGCCAGGAAAGGATTCAGATGTAAAATTGTACTTGAATATGCTTGAATAATTTTGCACTTCTTCACTTTTTTCTCTATGAATTATTCAATGGTCATTACTTAAATTTGTATTTTAATGTATGATAAATGATAATATGGGGGAGGATTAGAGTGAAGTACCCTGACATTCTACAGATATAATATGATATGCTATGAAAAACAAAACAAAAAGAAAATGTGCCATATATTTTCCATGTACCATCTTTATGTGATATACAGTGACTTCATTATTAGTGAGTCAAGTTGTTTGAAGGACTACTAAAAGAAGTATTGCTATTTTATGGTTTTTATGGTGTAAATTATTTTTCTGTCTTCTTGAGTCTTATGTCTAAGTCTGTCTTCCTTGTCCAGATGCTGTCATATTTTTCCAGGAAATTATACTGAAAATATATTTAAAAATTTATGCACGATTTCATCAACTTGTTTTTCATTATATTTAGTTCAATTTTGCAACTAACAGACTCTCTATCAGAGTCATTAACCTGTGAACAGTATAAAGTATTTATCATGTAACTATAGATAATTTGATCCGAAACAATAAAAATGAACACTTTTCAAGAATATGGATACCTCTTTTGTCTAATTTTTTTAAAGACCAGATTTTACCAAAGAATCATGTTGTCTTCCTGACAAAAGTCATGCTACATTCCTGTTCTCATGGAAACTATTACATCGAGGATTACAAAGTCAGTGATATATCATTCAGAGAAGTCTTAATATATGCATTTCATTACAGGAAAAGCACAGTGAGAAGGATGGTGAATGGAAATTTTCTACTAAGGATAGAATGAGAGAAGAAGTATTACTAACTAGAAAAATGACTTGGCATTAGTGTATTTGTAGTTTTTGTTTGTTTGTTTGAAAGACTTCTTAAAATCTGTTTATTGAATAAACCACTTTCACTTGACTTACCCGTACAGACTATTTCAAAATGCAATACTGATGTTTTTTTAAGTCTATAATTTCGTCTTTCTTTTTTCCTCCACAGAGTTAGACTGGAGTTTAGTGATAAAATATTAGTAAACAAATAAGAAATTTTTTTTTTTTTTTTGAGACGGAGGCTCGCTCTGTCGCCCAGGCCGGAGTGTAGTGGCGCGATCTCAGCTCACTGCAACCTCCGCCTCCCGGGTTCAAGCGATTCTCCTGCCTCAGCCTCCCGAGTAGCTGGGACTACAGGCACCCGCCGCCACGCCCGGCTAATTTTTTGTATTTTTGGTAGAAATGGGGTTTCACCGTGTTAGCCAGGATGGTCTCGATCTCCTGACCTCATGATCCGCCTGCCTCAGCCTCCCAAAATACTGGAATTAGAGGCATGAGCCACCACACCCGGCCAAGAAATTTAAGAAAATATTACAATTTGGTATGTGATAATTAGTCTATCATTTTTAAAGTACCTATAATTTATATGTAACAGTCTTTGACACTTTTATATATTGACTGGCACAAAGTTCAGGAAAAAATCTTAGATTGAAAATTCCTTGCTAAATCAGCATGATGATTTTCTTCAATAAGCTGGCCTTCACTAATTGCTTAGATGGTTCATATCATGATATCAGCAAAAACTCTGTACTGAAATACTGCCATAGAATCAGGCCAGGTCATCTGTAAGCACAAATGCTAGTGATGTCTATAGGTAATAGATCCCTAAACAAAATGTATAGGAATAAATGTAATGTGACCACACTAAGAATGGAAAGAAGCTAATTGGTAAACTATGATTTATTAAGTCAGTTTGTACTACTATGGTTTAAAATATTTTCATTACTCTCATGATATTCATCATTTTCCATATCACTACATTGGTTATTTTTCTCTACATAGTTTATTTTAGTATACTCTTGCTGATAGTTGCTTTCTGCCTTGATAAACTGATTTTCTAAATATATTCCTTCTTTGTAATTTTGTATAATTTGCATTTTTAATTACACATTCATTGGAATCCTAAATTGAATGAGACCATATTTACTGCAGTATACTATAAATATTTAGTTTGTTTTTATGTTTCTTTATATTTGTATGTTTGACCCCATGTGTTGTCTTATCAGGTTATCTCTATGGATGCCCTTTATCCAACATTGTACTGCTCTGACAGTATTTAAAAATTCACTTGGGCAAACTGTTAACTGGAAGCTGGGTTGTGAACAGAAGCTGGCACTGTGAAAGAAAATCAGAGCTGGACATAAGTTAAAGCAGTGAAGGCAAATTTTATTCAGGAACTATTGCACTGGGGACAGAGAGACCTCAGTATAGAACTGGGCTGCATTCTGAATACCAGGATAAGTGGGGATTTTGGGTAAGTGATGGTCAGTGGGTGGAAAATTACTAGAGAGGAAACCTCACAGGGATTCTGGCTAAACTGACTTAGCAAAATTCTTGCTGAATGCAGGCAGGGTGATAAGATACTGAATGTGGGGGGATAAGAAATTTGATTAGATATCAAAGATAAGAGATTTTCGTTAAACTGAACCAGCAGAATACTTGCCTAATTGAACTAACTAGGCCAAGAACAGAACCCAAGTTGGGGCCTAATCAAAAAGGGATCTCAGAGGAGTGTGACCAGAGTGTGGTCCAGGAGAGAACCCTATCATCATCTATAGTCCATTCTGTGACATGAGGAATGAATTGTCTGAACACTTGTTCTTCAAACAGTGAATGAATACTAGTTAAAACTCATGTGACTTCACTAGCAGTTCTGTAACCTAATGGCTCTTGATCTTCCAAACTAGTCTCTGTCCTTAAGCCATTACAAAATCACTATTTTGATGTCAGTTTCCTTTTCTTTCTGGGGGAAAAAAAATAACTCTTCTAAATGATCTGTTACAGAAATAATTATGTTTATAGAGTCTTACTTAAATAACTTCTCTCTCCCCAAAAAAGCAAATTCCTACAGATTGACCTTGTTTGAAATACTTATTCTGTGGAAAATCAAGCTTACAGGTATAATATTGAATTTCCTAAGTGGCTAATCAGAAAATGGGAATGAAATATAAATCGAAAACAATAAATTTATTCAAACTGCCAAATTATTTGACAGATAAGAGAAAATCCAAAAGCAAAAATTTATTTTTAATTGCCAGAAAGTTAAAGAAGATTGATAATAAATTATTAGATCCTTTCTAAGAAACACAACTTTACTCTATCACATTGTAGTTGATAAATACCAGAATAGAAGCTGGGTGTTTCCTTTGTTCTCCTCTTTATCATCAGCAAATTTTTTGAGTCTCCACATTATTAGGCCATGAAAACTTCAACGGGTAACAAACAGAAAAGCTTCCTCCACTTTCAGGAGCAAAGCAAAACAGGAAATAATCTGCAGGAACCGTGTGTCATAGACAAGAGTTTTATTTTCACTTTAGGTTAGTACTTCTCCTAGGTAATCAATAATCTCTAAGCAAGACTCAGTCGTTTCTAAAGTGATGGAACTTGTATTGATGCATTGCATATAGCAGATTGAAATACCTTTCCAACTTAGGTGATTAATTTGTGTTTTTTCCTTCTTGAATGGAAAAGAATACGAGAAACAAATGGACACGGTATGTTATTTGCAATTTTCTTTAAATCAAATATATTAGAATCAATTTACTGTTGTGAATTGGTTATATTTGAAATATCTTTTTTATATTATCTGTGAACATTAATGAAAATACTGGGTTAAATGAAAAAAGATGGTATTTCAAGTCATCAAAGATACAACTAGGGAAATTATGTTCATATGACTTATTCACCTAATGGATATATAATTTCATTTCTAAAAAGAAACTTTAAAAAGTAATATTAACGTGCTAGTATAAGTCATGAGTTGCTTAACGACAGGAATATGTTCTAAGAAATGTGTCATTAGATGATTTGTCATTGTGCAAACACCATAGGGCGTATTTCTACATACCTACATGGGATAGACCACTACATCTAGGCTAGACTACATGGGATAGTCTGTTGCTTCTAGGCTACAAACCTGTACAACATGTTACTATACTGAATACTGCAGACAACTGTAATACGATGGTAAGTATTTGTGTTTCTAAACATATATAAGCATAGAAAAGGTACAATAAAAATATGGAATAAAAGGTAAAATGCAGTACACCTATATAGGGCATTTAACTTGAAAGGAGCCTGCAGACTGGAAGTTGCCCTGAGTAAGTGGTGAGTGAGTATGAAGTCCTAGGATATTATTACACTACAGTTGACCTTTTTTTTTTTTTTGAGATGGAGTTTCACTTTATACCCCAGGCTAGAGTACAGTGGCGTGATCTCAGATCACTGCAACCTCTGCCTCCCGGGTTCAAGCAATTCTCCATGCCTCAGCCTCCTGAGTAGCTGAGATTACAGGTGCCCATGACCATGCCCAGCTAATTTTTGTATTTTTTAGTAGAGACGGGATTTCACCACATTGGCCAGGCTGGTCTTGAACTCCTGACCTCAGGTGATCCATCTGCCTTGGCCTTTTAATGTGCTAGGATTACAGGCATGAGCCACCATGCCCAGCCACACTACTGTAGAGTTTTTAAAGGCTGTACACTTAGGCTACACTAAGTTTAAGTTTTGAAATGTCTTTAATAATAAATTAACCTTAGCTTCATAAATTTTTTACTTATTTTTTTACCTTTTAATATGTGTTATATATTGTATTCTAAAGCAACAAAATATAGCAAGTTCACCTGCTGTTATAAGCATGGTAAATCCCTAAGTGATCAAAATGTTTTATGTTTATCACTCAGAAATACAATTAAAGAGTGTAAAAGCTATTTAATACGCAGTTATCTATTTTAATGTCATTATTTTGTCCTCTACTTCCTAAGTGAGGTGACCTGAACCACTTTGATATCTTTACTGATCATTATAACTACTAACCAAGTATATACTGAAAGATTTTTACTAAATAACAATATAATTACAGACAGCAACATACTATGTGCTGCATACTTTTAGTTTCAAAAACTCCCCTGAATTGTTTAAAGAACAACTATACATATCCAAAATTATAATTTTTAAATTTCCTATAAATTTTAGATCATATTCAGAAGGTATCTAAGGTTGTTACACTTTTCAAAGATTATACATTCTTGTATCTTATAAATGCAGATAGAACGTAAGCCACTCTATGCCCAAACCACAAGAGGGCTCCCTCTCATTGGTTTGGGAATTGTAGATGTCATTCAAAAAAAACCATGAAGCTAATTTCATTAATGATTGGGGGCAAGATTTTGGCATAAAAGGGTGTTTTAAATTTTTTTAATACAACAAGTCAATATAAACCTTACACTTTAACAGCTTCATTAAACAGTTTTGTGGCAGAACCTTCTCAAAACCTTTATTTACAAGCAATGAAATGGAGCCTAAGGATATAAGGCAATTTTGCTCAGTGCTACTGATCTTAGTCACTGTTGAAGCCAGAACTACACTCTCCATCGGTCTCTGTTCTTGATCTTCAAATTGTAGTAAGAGGGTTTAGAAACTGTGAGATAAATGCTAATATCTTCCTGTGGAGACAATTTTACTATAAAGTTTAAAAGAAACACATACTAAAAATGTAAAAGTAGAATGAATATAAAATCTGAAACAGAAACAGAAAAAAATTCAGTGTTACAGAAGAGAATATGCCATAGATACCTGTTTTGTCTTCCAATTACTTTCCAATTTCACTAAGGATTCTTGGTGGAAATGTTTAACCATCACTGGGAAACATACTGCTCTCTTGAGCTAATTTAAGAAATAGAAAGACAGGGTACTGATGAGTATATATATTAATTTTGAAGTCAAGAAAGCATGTGCAAGGGTCTCATCAGCATTTAGATCCCTAACATGAAATTCCTGTTCCACTTCTCTGTGCTTCATCTGAAGTCAGTGTACTCTTCCACACAGTTGACTGAATGTCAAAAGGTTGGATATGCTAAATGTAGACACAAGCTTACATGCAAAAAGAAGAGACAAAGAGAATTCTCGCTTAGTTCTCCATTATTATAGCATATAAGAAACCACTACCTTAAAATACTAAAACAACTGGTTTATTTAATTGAGTTAATCAGCCATTAATAGTATAAAGATTTAGCACCATGATATCACATATATATGAGAAATAATCTATGGAATATCAAAATATATTGTCAAGATGGCCACATTTTAGTTCCAATTATATGTCATGTTATTTGCCTTATTTCAATGTGTGACTTAAAATCTATACCTTCAAAGTAACAATAGTGTCTTAATTGCAATGTTTAAACCATAAAGCAAATAGTTGTTAATTTAGATGTGTTCTTTGACTATTACTTTCTGGCTTTCAACATATGGCTAAATTTCATTCTTAATAATTTCTACTTATAATAAAAATATAAATATTTCAATTAGACATTAAAAACTTTTATCTCATGCTTGAAACTAATTTTGAAAAGCATTTGGATAAAATTCCTTGATTCATCTCTCCTTTATGTCTTTCTGAAGAAAAATAAAATATACTGTAAATCAACATCTTACGCACATGGTAAAATTATAATTTAGGAAGACAAAATATAAATATTATGACCTTCCAATTTCGGAATAATCTAAAAACATAGGAATTGGCATCCCTAAAAACCATGCTAAGTCTTCTAGAATTGTAGAAGACTTAGAAAAGCATATTTTGGAAAAAGAAAGGGAACATGAAATTATTTGAACTAGGCTAGCCTTTAAAAATTAATTTGGCCAGCACAGTGGCTCACACCTGTAATCTACACTTGATCTTAGCCAAAAGGCCGAGAAGCGATACACGACTGTAATCTTAACACTTAGTAAGGCTGAGGCAGGCGGATGGAGTCATCCCTGGAGTTCAAGAGCACCTTGGGCAACATGACAAAACCCGTCTCTAATTAAATAAATATAATACATAAATAAATACATAACAATTTTAAAAAGTGAATTTGGGTGCGTCTTTGCTCTTCATTATTCCCCTTTGTTTTTTCCTAAGTATATGTTTGTTGTTTAATAAATTTATGATATTTTTATTGCTTACGTGAGGTTTGGTATAAAGTTTCAAACCATGAGTTTACTTTCAATTTCTGTGTATTCATTAATAATAAAATTTACTTAAAATGTTGCAGCTTATAAACTCTTTAGCAGTCATTTTCAAAACCTGAAAAACAAACACATAAATCAAATGATAGTCATGGTTGAAATAATCAGAAGGGTTTTCAATGAATAAAATAATTTTTGTGTGACTCTTTCTGACAAGTTAGAAACTATTACAATAGACCAGGCACAATGACTCACACCTGTAATCCCAGCACTTTGAGAGGCAGAAGCGGGCGGACCACGTGAGGTCAGAAGCTCAAGACCAGTCTGGCCAACATGGTGAAACCTTGTCTCTACAAAAAATACAAAGATTAGCTGGGCGGGGTGGCGCAGTCCTGTAGTCCCAGCTACTTGGGAGCCTGAGGCACAAGAATCACTTGAACCCTTGAACCCAGGAGGCAGAGGTTGCAGTGAGCCAAGATTGCACCACCACACTCCGGCCTGGGAGATGAAGTGAGACTCTGTCTCAAAAAAATAAATAAACAAAAATAAACTATTACAATAAAGTCAACAAGTCAGAAGTTCAATTGAAATGTTTCAAGATAAATATATCATCTTTGCTTCTTCCAAATTTATGCTTGCCCTAGGTCATCACAGGTTTTAAAAATGTAGGAGATTAATTAGGTTCAAGGTCCCTGCTCAGTATGTTCAGTAGAGCCAGAGGGACACATGTGAGGGGAAGAACAATACCACATTAAATTACACAGTCGGTGCATTGAAAAGCATTCTAAACACTGGGGATGGCTGCATAATAGCCCAGTTACCTAGAAGTCATGTTAATTTTCTATAGTCATCTCTAGTGAGGAATAAGCAAAAAACAAAAACAAAAAATGGAAGTGAAAAAAGAGTGCTTGAGGCCAAAATGGTATGGATTTTCCTTTCTTAGAAATGCTGGAAGTCATAGCCTCTTGCCTAGTATTAGCCTGGTTTAGTCACCCAGACCTTTACCCAATCATAGTGAATGTGACTCCATGCTTGAAACCATGAGTAAGCTGTTCCTTATACAACAAGACGGATAGTTTTTACAGTCTTTCCATTAATGGGGTGAGTTAAAGTTTAGTAATGAGGATCAAGATCAACAGAAGACTTACACATGTTCTAATTCATATCTCTAATACCACATGACTGTAATTGCCCTGTATACATGCCACCACTAACACTGCAATCCTTAGAGTAAGGACCATTTATTATTTATTTTTGAAACCTCAAGCACTTATCTAGTAAGTAGTCAGTAGTATGTGGTCGTCTAATAAATGAATCAATGAAATATAGCCAGTTATCAAATGTTGGTTATAGTGGAAATTGAGACATAAAATGGATTGTCAGGGTGACTATAGCCTAGCTTATTTAATCATTTTCTTAAGAAAATTAAATATAAGTATTCTGACTGGATATAAGTATCAGTTCTATTTATGGCTTATTACTTTGTCTTGTGCCTATGTCCTTCCATTACAGGGAGCTATATTACCTTTCAAAACAGATTCAATAATGTATTGCAGTGCACCACACATCTCTCACATTCAGAATTTGTGGACTTACGCGTGCCTTGAAGTTGGGAAGTTGAGATTAAAAAAGAATCTGAATGACAATATAACCACAATTTTTTTATAGTAAACATTTCATGTGGTTAAAAAGATTATTTAAAAATACAAAATGGTCTTTTATTTGTCCCAGAAAGTGTCATTATTATAAGGCAAATTTTAACTCTACTCTCTAATATGTTAATCACATGTTCCCAAAATTATCACCACTCAAATTTGCAATTATCCAGATGATTTATTATGATTTAGTCTAAATATTATTATCATGACAATTGCTGAGTTTGTTTTAAGTTTGGTGTTCCCCCAAATTCCCTCCAACTCTATCACGCCAGATTTTTTAAGCGGGCGAAACCATTTCGAATCAATGTGATCCTCTGATTTTTTGCTCTCTCACTCAAAGGAAAACCAGAATAATTTTCTCCAAGCAATTCTGCTTAGTTTTTTTGTGAGGCTCGGGTGTATTTATAAACATAACAGGAATGGAAGCTGCCAGCAGCACTGTGCTAAATGGGCTCAGCATACACGCCAATATGGAGACGTGTAAAAAGCAAGTCAGTGAGAGATTTACTAACATTTGCAATATGTTTCCTTGGTAACGAGTTCACACTTCAGGGGATAACTTTGAAAGCCACCTGCAACATTTTGAACATTTTAATCCTTTTACACTAATGAATTACAATAGAATATGTGCAACTTTGAATTTTAACAATCATTGTCCCAGTGGGGCTAGTGGGTAAATATCAAAAACGTCTGCAGTAGATTCTGGCATCTTGGCAAATTACATCAATATTCAATCATTGAAACAAAGATGGGAAGATAAATCATATTCAAAATATGTTTGTCAGTAATGAGTGTGAATATACTTTGTATTTGGTGTTTATCACACTTTTATACATTGAGGAGGCAGAATGAGGTCAACCAAATGTTGCATATGGGTTTCAAGTATCTACATATTTTCAACCTTTTCACACAATTTTATATAGTAAAACAACCTAAAGAAAATGAAAAAAAAGTGTATCCAAACCAGTGGAGATTTACACATAGCAAAGGTGAGAATGACGTTGAAAACTTTCTCAATGATATTATACAACAATGTAAGTCATCTTTCAGAAGAATTACTGTAGTATCTGGAGGCTAACTGTGTTATGTCAATTCACCCCTATGATTCAGAACTTATGGCATATAAAAGATATGTTAATATGCACATATCCCTTTGAGAATCACTGTGATTCACCATGATGTCACTGTATATGATAATATGTGCTTCTACAGTGATTGATGATTCTAGAAAGGTTTCAAAAAACAATTAGTACCTGTTGATGTAACTGGTGACAAGGTAACCAATAATATTATCACCTCATCGTCTTATAATATTTGTAGTCCTCCAGTTGTAGGTAGTTGTGATGATATATATTAAAGACTGAATAGGACACCTATCCTCAAGAAAAATGAAATTAGGAGACAAAAGATGAGTACTGGATTATAAAATCATATCCATATAAATGTAATTACTGAGAACACAAAGGGAATTCTACCAAAATTGTTTTAAAAGGTAGCATAGAAAAGTGATTAAGAGATTGTTGGAGCCAAACTACCTAAATTAAAAAGCTGGTTGCACCATCTACTAGTAATAGGTAGTACTACTAGCAGCATCTCCTTTAGGCAGTTTTTAAACCTCTTTTTGCCTTTATTTCCCCTTATTAAAATGTAGATGCTTTTAAAAATTGTCATGAAAATTCAATGAATCAATATTTGTAAAAGACACACATACAAGAATGCCCGTTAAAATGAAATAAACAAATCACATTTTTATTTGTTAAACTCAGACTACAAGGAACAAATGCTCACTTGGATTAATTCAGGTAATACAAGTTAATTATTGAGATACGAGAAAATGATGAAAATAATCTTGGCCATTGGGATATAAACTCCAGGAAGGTGAGTGCACTACTGTTCATTAATGTATCCTGATTTGGAATATGCACTTGGCCTATAGGCATTTGATAAGTATTTGTGTAAATAATAGTGATTGAAGCATGGGAAAGCCAGTATTTCTAGATACTGGAAAGTCGTTTAAAATATACAATAAAACACTAGCAATAATTAACTACCTGATAAGACCCTGAAAGCAAGCATACACTATTTCCTACTCTGCAACTACTGAGAGGAGTACGAGAAAGTCTTACCTGACTTGTAGTTTCTCTACAGTCTCTTTCAGCTTCTTCTCTCACCACCAAATGCTAACCTCCTCAATAGATCCCCTATGCAGACCCTCCAAAAACAAGAATTTAATTGCTTTGGCCACATTCCAATATAGCCTCCCTCTATTGGTCAGAGTTTTGCATCTAGGCTACCTCTCAGTCTTTTAGTGACTTTATAAGTTGACTTAGTTTCGTTTAGATAACCACTCCTGGTTTCATTAGCTGTGGCCAAGATAAAAGAAATCTCATACAGAAATAGTATAAAGATAGCATGCAATCTGTTTGTAAGAGAACTTTAAGAAGACTGTAAGAATGGCATTCATTTGGAAGCTACCTAGAAAGGAACTGTATAAAATAGGAAAAAGTTTACTTCTATCTAAGACAAATTGATTAAAAAATGGTTTCATTTGGGAAAGGGGGAAAACCCTAAAGTACACTAAATAATAAACAACATAATTATTAATAGTAAGATGCAACCACTTGCATGTAAAGGTATAGTTTATAAATAGTTCAACCACGAGGGTAACTGTAAGAGGGATGAAATGTCCATTTAGGGGGAATTTATTTATCAGTTGTGTCACCAAAATAAAATGGAATTGGTTTAAAACTTATGGAACTAGCAGCAAATGTCAGGGGTTGCCTGTGTCTCTGGGCTAATCTGTTCTTGTAATTATGAGTATTCTTCAATAGACCCAGTTGCAGAGTGTAAAGTTGGTATTCCTGAAGACAGGAAACACAAATTAAGTTCCACCATAGCAAATATTGGCCTATTAAAACTCTTTACATGTTGAGAAAATTTTGGCAAACTATCCATCTGACAAAGGGCTAATATCCAGAATCTACAAGGAACTTAAACAAATTTCCAAGAAATAAACAACCCCATCAAAAGGTGGGCAATGGATATGAATAGACATTTCTCAAAGGAAGACATTTATGCAGCCAACAAACATATGAAAAAAAGCTCATCAGTGGTCATTAGAGACATGCAAATCAAAACCACAGTGAGATACCATCTCATGCCAGTTAGAATGGTGATCATTAAAAAGTTAGGAAACAACGGATGCTGGAGAGGATGTGGAGAAATAGGAATGCTTTTACACTGTTGGTGGGAGTGTAAATTAGTTCAACCATTGTGGAAGAAAGTGTGGCAATTCCTCAAGAATCTAGAACCAGAAATACCATTTGATCCAGCAGTCCCATTACTGGTTATATACCCAAAGGATTATAAATCATTCTACTATAAAGATGCATGCACACGTATGTTTATTGCAGCACTGTTAACAATAGCAAAGACTTGGAACCAACCTAAATGCCCATCAGTGATAGACTGGATAAAGAAAATGTGGCACATATACACCATGGAATACTATGCAGCCATAGAAAGGATGAGTTAAGGTTCATTACAGGCACATGGATGAAGATGGAAACCATCATTCTCAGCAAACTAACACAGGAACAGAAAACCAAACACCGCATGTTCTCACTCATAGGTGAGAGTTTAACAATGAGAACACATGGACACATGGAGGGGAACATCATACACCAGGGCCCGTTGGGGGGTAGGGGACTGAGGGAGGGATAGCATTAGGAGAAATACCTAATGTAGATGACAGGTTGATGGATGCAGCAAACCACCATGGCACTTGTATACCTATGTAACAAACCTGCACGTTCTGCACATGTATCCCAGAACTTAAAGTATAATAATAGTAAAAAAAAATCTTCTTATGTTTACTTAAATATAGCGCTATTTTATTTTGCTCATTCACATAAATAAATTATTTGCCATACATCATATCTTCAATAACATTTATTGAAACAGATTATCTTAACTCAAAACTGTCACCAGTATTATTCCTAGAGTACTATTTCAATTATAGCCTGATTAAAGAGTTTCTAATTCAAACCACTTTAATACTATGATTGTCACAAAAAAAACGCAATATGTGTCACAAAAGAGACACATATTGAATCAATCAATGCTTAATAGTCAAGAAATGAAAACATAGCTCTAAATAACTTTTATAACACTTTTATTGAGGTATAATGCAGATGCCACATTTTTTTAATGTACAATTCATTGGGTCTTTGTATATTCACAGAGCTACATAAACATCACCACTAAGTCCAAAATATTTCATCACCCTAAAAAGAAATCTCATATGCATTTCCAGTCATTCACCATTCCCTCCCATCCTCCCCTTACCCATTGGTAACCACTGATCTATCTATTTCTGAACATTTCATTTGAATGAACTCATGTAATACATGGCCTTTTGTGTATGGCTTGTTTCACTTAGCATAATGTTTTTAAAGTTCATCCTTGTTGCAGCGTATATCAGTATTTTATTTCTTTTTTATGGTAGGCTAATATTCTATTGCATGAACATAACAGCTCTTGTTCATTCTTGTCACAGCATTTAGACATACAATGATTAGAAGAATTGTTGGGACCACATGGTGCAGAGCACTCTTCTGGGCCAGAATAAATAGGTAGAAACACCATCTACAAGCAACCATGGTTCAACTGTTTGGGCTAAAATGGTCAATCAGTTCTGTTAACGACTCTAAAAATGGCGACTCAAAACTTGATGTAACTCGACACTCATCTCAGAAAATAAATTTTTAAAAAATTGAATATAGATATAAAGTGTTCAAAAGAAACAAACCTCAATGATATTTGAATCTCAGTTTCTTTTTTTTTTTTTTTTTTCTTTTGGAGACAGAATCTCACTTTGTTGCCCAGGCTGGAGCACAGTGGCCATTCCCAAGCTCACAGGCCTGGTCACAGTGCACTGCAGCCTCAAATTCCTGGGCTGAAGTGATTCTCCCACCTCAGCTTTCAGAGTAGCTGAGATTATAGGCACGTGCAACTGCAGCCAGCTCTCCTCATATTTTTGAGAATTATGTTCTCTCCTGTTTTTCTTATTATACAGGGCCATTTAGCTGATAAGAGGACAATCTGAGATACTGTGTATCTCATGTGTTTTTCCTTCTGTCATATGAAAATAACCCAGTCATTATACTCCTCAGATGCTTTTTGATTGAGTCATAACTGTATAATTGGTCAAAATATTATAGCATATTCAACTATTTTAAAACATATTTATTGGATCCAGGGAATGTACTAGACATTGTCCATGATGTAAATATATCCAGTGTTACTTGGTATGGCCATTCTAAGGCAGTAGCATATAATTGTCATGTATTAAAATTATTATGTAATTTAGTAAGCAAGTACTCTATAAACATGACATAGTTAAAATTCTATCAACCTATATGCTTGGAGAATGGGCATTTTTACTTGATTTTTAAAAATTGAATATTATGTAAGAACCTATTTTTGTAAAAAAATAAAATGGTGTCTGTTAAAATGAAATAAAACCAGATTGCATTTTTATTAGCTAGATTTGGACTGTAAGAAACAAAGCCACACTTTGATTAATTCGGGTGATAAAGGTTTATTATAAAGATACAGAGAAAATTATGAAAATAATCTCAGCCATTGGAATATAAATTCCTACTATTGGACATTTTTGAGAACTTGGCAAAATTGTATGTTTTGAAAAATGAGAATTTAAATGACAAAAGACAATATAAGCACAATTTTTATTGTGTGATTATGGATATACAGGAGTAAACAAGTAGTAAATATAAATGCTTAATTTACTTTTCCTATCGAATATTAAATCCAAGAAAGCAAATCTAATAAAAATCCTATTAATTAAGCCTCCTTATTACTTAGTTACAGGTTAATTTATGGTTTCATGTATTTATGAAGTTTATAATCTAAGTTTTTTAAACTTTAATTTGTTCCTAATCTCCTTGACCTTTCTTGCTATGTAACCCATGATACGGTTAATACCAAGAATTCTGTGAGTGATACGTTTCATGTATCTGCTTAGAAATAATGTCCAGAATCAGAAGGGACAGAACAAGGAAATGATGGAAAATTCTAAGTGCATAGGACATTGAATGAGAAAATAAAAGCTTACATGAAAACAACATGCTACAATCAACTAAAGATGACATGCTTGGCACAAAGGGACTAAAATTTCAGAAAAAAAAATGAATGGCATAAATTAATTTAAAGCTTTCAACACAATTATTGCTCTCAGATGGATGTTTCATGAAAAGAAACATTAAGTCTCACTGTGTTGTCATTAAGACATGGCCAATGGGGTGTAAGGCTGTAAGCCTTCAGAAGCTCATTACTTTAAGCATTCCGACACATGATTATAAAATTAAGTGTGATCCTGGTTGAAATTTGAATTAGGAACATTTCGTACCAATCTGAATAAGTCTCGTGTAAACAATAACTGGTATATACCTTAAAAAAACTTACAAAATATTCGTGTTTCCAATACTTAAAATTAAATGTGCATGTTTGGTATTATAACACCTTATGCTACTTTTGGGAATATTTTTTGTCTTGTTTTTTGAAGTAGGGCACCTTTTCTTTCATAGAAGTCATAACACATCAGTGAACAATAGGCCATTTCAGTTTTAACATACATACGTGATAAAAATAACAACAAAAATAAACAAACAATAAACTCCACTCCTTTTAGTATTCCTTACACATGTAAAAATACATACACATGCTTGGTGTCTAACATAGAAGATTATGATTTAATCATTGATTAAAAAATACTCATCGAGTACCTTGTGTGTTCCTAGCACTGTTCCAAGTGCCACTGTACTCCAGCCTAGGTGACAAAGCAAGCCCCATCTCTAAATTTTAAAAATTTAATTTTTTTTATCATGGTGGATAAGCTTTTTGATGTGCTGCGGGATTCAGTTTGCCAGTATTTTATTGAGAATTTTCTCATCGATGTTCGTCAGGGATATTGGCCTGAAGTTTTCTCTTTTTGCTGTATCTCTGCCAGGTTTTGGTATCAGGATGATGTTAGCCTCATAAAATTAGTTAGGGAGGATTCCTTCTTGTTCTATTTTTTGGAATAGTTTCAGAAGGAAGGGTACCAGCTCCTCTTTGTACCTCTGGTAGAATTCAGCTGTGAATCCGTCTGGTCCTGGACTTTTTTTGGCTGGTAGGCTATTAATTACTGCCTCAATCTCAAAACTTGTTGTTGGCTTATTCAGGGATTCCACTTCTTCCTGGCTTAGACTTGGGAGGGTGTATGTGTCCAGGAATTTATTCATTTCTTCTAGATTTTCTAGTTTATTTGCATGGAGGTGTTTATAGTATTCGCCAATGGAAGTTTGTATTTCTGTGAGATCAGTGGTGATATCACCTGTATCATTTATTATTGCATCTATTTGATTCTTCTCTCTTTTCTTCTTTATTAGTCTTGCTAGCAGTCTATTTTGTTGATCTTTTAAGAAAACCAGCTCCTGGATTCATTGATTTTTTGAAGGGTTTTTCATGTCTCTATCTCCTTCAGTTCTGCTCTGACCTTATTTCTTGTCTTCTGCTAGATTTTGAATTTGTTTGCTGTTGCTTCTGTAGTTCTTTTAATTTTGATGTTAGGGTGTCCATTTTAGATCTTTCCTGCTTTCTCCTGTGGGCTTTTAGTGCTATAAATTTCCCTCTACACACTGTTTTAAATGTGTCCCAGAGATTCTGGTACATTGTGTCTTCGTTCTGATAGGTTTCAAAGAACATCTTTATTTCTGCCTTCATTTGGTTATTTACCCAGTAGTCATTCAGGAGCAGGTTGTTCAGTTTCCATGTAGTTGTGCAGTTTTGAGTGAGTTTCTTAATCCTGAGTTCTACTTTGATTGCACTGTGGTCTGAGAGACTGTTATGATTTCCGTTCTTTTGCATTTGCTGAGGAGTGTTTCATTTCCAATTACATAGTCAATTTTAGAATAAATGCGATGTGGTGCTGAGAAGAATGTATAATCTGTTAATTTGGGGTGGAGCGTTCTGTAGATGTCTATTAGGTCCGCTTGGTCCAGAGCTGAGTTCAAGTCCTGCATATCCTTGTTAATTTTCTGTCTTGAACTGTCTAATATTGACAGTACGATGTTAAAGTCGCCCACTATTATTGTATGGGAGTCTAAGTCTCTTTGTAGGTCTCTATGAACTTAATTTATGAATCTGGGTGCTCCTGTATTGGGTGCATATATATTTGGGATAGCTAACTCTTCTTGCTGCATTGATCCCTTTACCATTATGTAATGTCCTTCTTTGTCTCTTTTGATCTTTGTTGGTTTAAAGTCTGTTTCATCAGAGATTAGGATTGCAACTCCTGCTTTTTTTTACTTTCCATTTGCTTGTAAATATTCCTCCATCTCTTTATTTTGAGCCTATGTGTGTTTTTGCACATGAGATGGGTCTCCTGAATATAGTACACCGATGGTCTTGACTCTTTATTCCAATTTGCCAGTCTGTGTCTTTTAATTGGGGCATTTAGCCAGTTTACATTTAAGGTTCATATTGTTATGTGTGAATCTGATCCTGTCATTATGATGCTAGCCTGTTAGTTGTTTTGCTTGTTAGTTGATGCAGTTTCTTCATAGAGTTGATGTCCTTTACAATTTGGTATGTTTTTTGAGTGGCTGGTACTAGTTGTTCCTTTCCATGTTTAGGGCTTCCTTCAGGAGCTCTTGTAAAGCAGGCCTGGTGGTGACAAAAATCTCTCAGCATTTGTTTGTCTGTAAAGGATTTTATTTCTCTTTCGCATATGAAGGAGAAGCTTAGTTTGGCTGGATATGAAATTCTGGGTTGAAATTCTTTTCTTTAGGAATGTTGAGTATTGGTCCCCACTCTCTTCTGGCTTGTAGGATTTCTGCCGAGAGATCTGCTGTTAGTCTGATGGGTTTCCCTTTGGGGGTAACCCGACCTGTCTCTTTGGCTGCCCTTAACATTTTTTCCCTCATTTCAACCTTGGTGAATCTGATGATTATGTGTTTTGGGGTTGCTCTTCTCGAGGAGTATCTTTGTGGTGCTCCTGTATTTCCTGAAGTTGAATGTTGGCCTGTCTTGGTAGGTTGGGGAAGTTCTCCTGGATAATATCCTGAGGAGTGTTTTCCAACTTGATTGCATTCTCCTCGTCACTTTCAGGTACACCAATCAAACGTTGATTTGGTCTTTTCACATAGTCCCATGTTTCTTGGAGGCTTTGTCCATTCCTTTTTAGTCTTTTTTCTCTAATCTTGTCTTCTCTCTTTATTTCATTAAATTGATCTTCATTCACTGATATCCTTTCTTCCACTTGATCGATTCGGCTATTGAAACTTATGCATGCTTCATGAAGTTCTCATGCTGTGTTTTTCAGCTCCATCAGGTCATTTATGTTCTTCTCTACACTGATTATTCTAGCTAGCAATTTGTCTAACCTTTTTTCAAGGTTCTTAGCTTCCTTGCATTGGGTTAGAACCTGTTCCTCTAGCTCGGAGGAGTTTGTTATTACCCACCTTCTGAAGCTGAGTTCTGTCAATTCATCAAACTCATTTTTCATCCAGTTTTGTTCCCTTCCTGGCAAGGAGTCATAATCCTTTGGAGGAGAAGAGGCATTCTGTTTTTTGGAATTTTCACCCTTTTTGTGCTGGCTTCTCCCCATCTTTGTGGATTTATCTATCTTTGGTCTTTGATGTTGGTGACCTTCAGATGGGGTCTTTGAGTGGACGTGCTATTCCTTTCTGTTTGTTTGTTTTCATTCTGACAGTCAGGCCCCTCTGCTGCCAGTCTGCCGGAGTTTGCTGGAGGTCCACTCCCAACACTGTTTACCTGGGTATCACCAGCGAAGGCTGCAGAACAGCAAAGATTGCTGCCTGATCTTTCCTCTGGAAGCTTCGTCGCAGAGGGCACCAGCCAGATGCCAGCCAGAGCTCTCCTGTATGAATTGTCTCCTTTGTCCTGCAATTCTCTGTCTCTAAATGCAGGCTTTCAGCAATATTTGCCTCCCTCTAGCCCTTTAGTTCCAGCTACCTTTCACCTTACTGGGCTTTGACATCTCATGAAGTTCTCTCTGCAAAAGTGGGGTCCTGCATTACCCTAATATTTGAGCTCCCCTCACACTGTACTTCGAATATTTTCACATGGAAAGTTCTAGAAGGACAAATCAAGGCCATGATACTGGGAGCAAGAATGTAAGAGAGCATCTGGTTCAGGTGAAGGAGTGGATCTGCAGAAAGGAAAGTTTCAGTCACATAGATCTAGATAGCTCAGACCATGCCTGCTACTCAGACACCTGCATTTATTTCTACCTTTTTTTTTTTTGCTTGGCATATTTTATACTACTACAAAGGTAAGCTACTGTCTTTAATGATAAACCTATCTAATATATTGGTATATAATAACCCTAGAAATTATTTTACAAGCCAGTTTGTCGCAGGTGAGTGGTGACTATCTGGGCCAATGGTGCAGATGATAAGAAGTTACCAAAACAGTAGTAGGTAAAGGAGGGCAGATTTATTAGAGAAGATAAGAAAATATATTGCAAGGGAGCAACAGGCAGGCTAGCAAGAGAGTTGCTGACTGCAAGGAGATAAAGGCTGGCTGGGGAATAGGGTGCTTGTGCTCTGTGCTAATGAGGGTTTTGTGCAGTATTGATAATGCCAAGGTTGCAGTGAGCTAACATGCAATTTTTATCAGCCGAGGATCTGGTGATAACTGGGTGCAGGCAGATTGTGAGTTATTTGCACAGGGGAGCTATGTGCCCTGGACCATGAAAAAAAGGCAGACTTACAGCTTATCTGCTTCCTTTTTTTTGCTTTCTCTTGGAAAGGAGCCAGCCTGATTCTTTTTCTCAATTAGGACTCCACACAATTAGAAAGATTGACTTTAGGATAGTTAGTGGAAAACATGAAGTTCAACTCCTAGCATGCCTTCCTTCTGCTGCTTTACTAACAATGTGAACATAGGTGAGTTCAAGAAGCCTGGGTGCCTGCCATTGGCACTATCATCTTTTGAGAAAATGGTCCTAACCTGTTTTTCCCTTTTCTCCTTAGTCACTGTGGCTTCTACCATATGATCTTTAGGGAACTGTAAAATACTGCTAACTTAAAGGCAGAGGAAGGTACTATATTTACTTTGCACGTGTCAGAGGTAACTTTATTTGAAGGGCAGGTAAGGAAATCCAGCCAGCTTTATTGTGGTTGGCACACATTCTGCCCAAAACAGATATTCTATACCAAAAAGCTAGAAACAAATAAAATCATAATAAAGATTTTTAATTGTTACTATTGAAAAGTATTGTACTGGTTTTTCAAAATACATTATTTCATTTAATCTTCATGATACAATGTGAGTAGAGGTTAAGGCTCCAACTTTACAGACAAGAAAATGAAAGCTTTTAGAGAAGTTGAGTAAAATGCCTGAAATAGTCAACCCCACTGGAAATGAGGGAAAAAAATGCCTGAGATAACATAGCAGGTAAGTGGCAGAGATAGAATTTGTTTGTTTGTTTGTTTATTTATTTATTTATTTATTTATTTATTGAGACAGAGTCTTGCTCTGTTACCCAGGCTAGAGTGTAGTGGCACAATCTCAGCTCACTGCAACCTCCACCTCCCGGGTTCAAATGCTTCTCCTGCCTCAGTCTGCTGTGTAGCTGGGATTACAGGTGTGTACCACCATGCCTAGCCATTTTTTGTATTTTTAGTATAGTCACAGTTTCGCCATGTTGGCAAGGCTTGTCTCGAACTCCTGACCTCAAGTGACAGGCCCACCTCGGCCTCCCAAATGGCAGAGATAGAATTTAAACCAAATAAACAACATGTATGAAAATGTATTGATAATTAATACTTATAAAAGGCAAGGTGTAGCAATGACCAGAAAAAGAGAACTTTGACGTTATGTGTAAAAATCAGCCTAAAGACTTCAGTCATTCAAGTGCACGGTGAGTCATAGATCTTCCAGGCTGCAAGTGGATCTAATTGGCAACTGACTTCTTAAAAAAGAGAAGCAAGAAGACAATTTTCAACTTTTTCTTGTCAACTCATTTCAGAAGGAAGTTAAGGTTCTCATATTCAATATCACCATTTCTTAGTACAAACTAGAATGTTATTTTTCCCAATTATGGATTCCTGATATTTTCAGTTAAGTTTATTTATTTAATTCCTCCCATACAGTATACATCACTCTCTATCCTGGAGATGCAACAGTAAACAAGGAAAGCAGTGTCCCTTCTGTCATGGAGTTTATATTCTAGTACAGGAAGCATAAATTAATAAATTACAAATCAGGATTCATGACATAATAGTTTCTAAGAGCTTAGATACAGAATAAAAAAATGGGCATATCAGGAAAGATGTCTTTAAGCAAATTTAGTGGATTTCGTATGCTTTGCTCTATCCAGCTGCATCTCACGGATCCATGAACTATTTGTTCTCAGTGCTCAGAAAATTTTGGTAAGACTTGGTCAAGGGGCCTACTCTGCCTACCACAGAGAGAGAATTATGAGTCCTTTCTCCTAAACGGTGATTAGTTTGAGGATGAGCACACAGCCAAGCAAGGCCAATCAGGGAGGAAGCTTAACTTTAAGTAGGAAGAAGTTCCCATCTTAATAGTGTTGCTTAGCTTGTAAGAAGTGGGCTATTATCAAATTTGCAGCTTAGAGGGGATTTGTTCAAGAATTTAGAAAGAAATGGAGCCATCAATATCAAATACAATTGTGATGACAGCGAGAATCTACTTCTACACATTTTAGTTTGAGGCTAATAAATTTCCCTTAAATTTCTTTAGTTAGTTTGTGTTTGGTTCTTGTATCACTATACTGAAAGAATCAAAAATTTTTCACAGTTGGCATGTAAGCTTTGGTATGAATACTGTGAAGGAAACAGTTATATGAGGACTATGGACAAAATAACATTCCTGGCAGAGAAATGGGCATCAGAAAATTTCTCAAGGTGGGAAATAATATTATATGTTCTAGAAACAACTGCATAATCCATTAAGAGAAGGCAACAAACAATGGTCATTACCACTATTAAAAAATCAACATTGTACTGAAATTTCCTTGCCAATAAAAGAAAAAAGTAAAAGAAATTAAGCATAGCAGGGTAAGAAAAGAAGAGACATAACTGTTATATGTAAACATTTGTCTACATAAACAAATTCAAAAATATGTATAGAAAACCTGTTAGAGTTTAGCAGGAGCTCTGCAGAGAGATCAATATAGTCAATGATGCTTTTGCACAACATCAATAAGCTATTAGAGAATATAATAATATAAAAGATTCTATTTGTGACACCAGCAATAAACACGGAGTTCCTAGGAACAAAACATGCAAAAAGATGTACAAAACTGCTATATAGAAAATTACGGAATCTAACAGATGGACATAAAACAAAGTGAATATATCTTGAGAAAGGCACAATTAATAAGTAGGAAGATTCACTGTTGTAAATATTTCTATTTCCTCCCAAATTTACCTAGAAGTTGAACGTGATTCCAATCAGAATATTCAGAAAACTTTTCACGATGCGACATTAATGAATTAGAAAAATAGAAATCCAAGAACACCCCAGAAAATTTTGAAACCCAGCCAGGCCATTCAAGTCGAATAGCTCTTCTTTAGTATCCTGCTCAAAGGGTGCTCTACCACTAAGAGCACTAGAGTGTCCCAAGGGCTCCTGAGTCATACAGAATCCAAGGCCTCACCCAGGCTTACAGAATTAGATATATTAACAAAAATCCCCAAGTAAGCTATGTTTGCAAGAAAGTTTTCAAAGCAATCACCTGGCGTTCATCATTGTACCTTCTCTTTATAGATCTGACTTTTTGACCTTTGATTATAAATTAAGGCACAGGCTTTTAGGCTCAAAACCAAGATTTAGATAACATGGTTTGTGTTAATTCTATATGATTTGTTTAACATGGTTAAGAACTGATCTAAATGTTCTAGATGCATTTTCTTTATATAAAAAGGTGAGAAGAGTGAAAATCTGTCTCAAAAACAAAAAAGAAACACACACACACACACACACACAAAGAGGCAGGCAGATCACAAGGTCAGGAGTTTGAGGCCAGCCTGGCCAACATAGTGAAACCCCGTCTCTACTAAAAATACAAAAAAAAATTAGCTGGGCTTGGTGGCAGGCACCTGTAATGCCAGCTGCTTAGGAGGCTGAGGCAGGAGAATCACTTGAACCTGGGAGGGGCAGGTTGCAGTGAGCCGAGATCGTGCCACTGCACTCCAGCCTGGGTGACAGTGCGAGACGCTATCGAACACACACACACACACACACACACACACACACACAAGAAATATCCCAAATTAGTCATGTATACCTTGCATCCTACCATATTTAATTAAAGAATACTATTTTATCTATTCTTTCTCCATAAGTCACTTCTCAGATGACATACAGAGAAATAAATGAGTAACAGCATGGGTTATACATGCGGGTAAAATAGGGAAGTAGTGAGTGCTCTCAAATACTTCAGTAGTAATATTGCATTTTCTTTCTTTCTTTGCTAAATTTAGTGTTTAATTTTGTGGTTGGCTTTCTTGTTCTTTTTTATGGTAGCAACACCCAAGCCTTTACTGGTTTTGAAGTTTACCCTGCTAAAATTCTACCTGTATTTCCCTGTTAACTTCCCTCTCCATTATCGGAAGATCAAGATCCTGAGACATTTATTTGTTCCTTCCATCATCATAGGATTACCAGTGTATCACAGTAATAGTCATAAAACAGTACAAATGTACTTTTTCTCCTTTGTATTTCCTTTTACCAACTTCATCTGTATTCCATGGAAGTCATTCCTTTGCCTCAAGGTGGCTTAGGATTCCTAGTAAAGAATGTGAATGTAAATACAATGAATATTCAGGCTTCAGATACAGGAGATTTTCGAGACTACAATAAGATTACAGACTTAAATAAAAAGCTTTGTCAAAAGAAGGATGTTCTAAATGCTTTAAGAGCCCAATAATATAACAAGGACAGATACGGTCAAACTGTTAAGATTTCAGTAAGCCACGGATATTTATAAACCAATGAAGGGTGGAAGAATATGCTTCCCCTACCCCAATATACCTCTTTGATATAAGGATTATTTTCATATAAAGGCACTTGATAAACAGCAGAAGCAAAAGGACATTCAAATCTTCTCTTTTCTTCCTAAAAACAGGAGATAAAAACTCCCATGTGAGTTTTATCTCCTCTCTGTACCAGGAGAAAAAAAATATTTGACAGGGAATCATGGCCAAGAGAATTCTGTACGAACAGACTTTGTTAAAATAATTCTTAGCTTCCATTAGCCTCCCCACACAATTTAGTTACTTTTCCAGAATTGCTTCTCTTTGTTAAACCTGATAATGTGGTTTAGACGTTTTTTTCCACTCCAAGTCTCATGATGTGATGTGATCCTCAGTGTGGGAGGTGGGGTTTGGTGGGAGGTGTTTGAGTGGATCCCTTATGAATGGTGATATGGGTTGGCTGTGTCTCTCCCAAATCTCATCTTGAATTGTAGCTCCCATAATTCCCTTGTGTTGTGGAAGGGACCAAGTGGGAGATATTTGAATCATGGGAGCAGTTTCCCCATACTGTTCTCATGGTATTAAGTAAGTCTCACAAGATCTGATGGTTTTATGAGGGGAAACTCCTTTCTCTTGGCTCTCATTCTCTTCTGCTGTCTGCCACCATGTGAGATGTGCCTTTCACCTTCTGTCATGATAGTAAGGCCTCACTAGCCATGTGGAACTGTGAGTCCATTAAACCTCTTTCTTTTGTAAAATGCCCAGTCTTGGGTATGTCTTTATCAGCAGTGTGAAAACAGACTGGTAATAGACAGGTAATGTACAGTAATGGACTGGTACCAGTAAAGTGGGGCACTACTGAAAAGATACCCAAAAATGTGGAAATGACTTTGAAACTGGGTAATAGGCAGGGGTTGGAACAGTTTGGAGGGCTCATAAGAAGACAGGAAAATGTGGGAAAGTTTGGAATTTCACAGAGACATGTTGATAATTTCCTAGAGAAATGCTGATAATGATATGGGGACATTAAAGACCAGGCTGAGGTGGTCTCAGATGGAAATGAGGAAATGTTGGGAACTGGAACAAAAGTGACTCTTGTTATGTTTTAGCAAAGGTACTGGCAGCATTTTACCCCTGCCCTTCAGATTTGTGGAACTTTGAACTTGAAAGAGGTGATTTAGGGTATCTGGCGGAAGAAATTTCTAAGGAGCAAAGCATTCAAGAGATGACTTGGATGCTGTTAAAGGCATTCAGTTTTAAAAGGGAAGCAGAGCATAAAAGTTCAAAAAATTTGCGGCCTGAAAATTCGATAGAAAAGAAAATCCCATTTTCTGACGAGAAATTCAAGCCAGCTGCAGAAATTCGCTTAAGTAATGAAGAGCCGAATGCTAATCCCCAAGACAAAGCAGAAAATGTCTCCAAGGCATGTCAGAGGTTTTCACTACAGCCCCTCCCATCCCAGGTCCTGAGGCCCCAAGATAACTTGGGGCTCCTGAGCCTGTCAGAAAGTGGCATTCTTTACTTACCACAAGTCAGGAACCCTGTACAGAAACTGTGTAGACAAGGTATGAGGCCAGTTTTCCCAAGGGACTTTTATTTGCTCTTTAAGTCCAGTTTGATTCCTTAAAGGAAAGCACACCATTCCAGTCAAAGCCTTGGTAAAATAACCAGTTTCTATAATTGTGTCCTGTTATAATTGAAAACAGATTCTTCTTGCACTTATGCAAATAACTATATTGCCATAAATTAAGAATACTCACAAGTAGTTTCCAAATTCTGGAGAAATCAGGTAGAGAGAAACAAATATGCTCCAAATTTTGTTCATAGGAGTATAGTAACTTGTTAAAAGCCATCAATAGCTCAAAAAAATTTCCTTGGCTCTGAAAAACAAAACAAAGGATCAAGAACATTTTAAGAAAAAAGTCAAAAAGATTGGTTCAGTCTTCTGTTAGTTCAGTTCATGCAGATAATTCCTGTTCTGCATGATATTCATGAACATTTCAGCTCTCTGTGAGTCCTGAAAGTTTTTCCTCTATTCTGACGTCACAATCTCCGTAGTTATCAGAAACCTGCATTCAAGAGAACCTGTTAGGGCTTTATAGGTGATTATAAAACCAGCTTCTAATGAGGACCAAAGGCCGGGTGTAGTGGCTCACACCTGTAATCCTAGCCCTTTGGGAGGCCAAGGTGGGTAGAGCACTTGAGTTCAGGAGTTTGAGACCAGCCTGGCCAACATGGTGAAACCCCATCTCTACAATAAATACAAAAATTAGCCGAGCATGATGGCAAGTGCCTATAATCCCAGCTACTTGGGAGGCTGAGGCAAAAGAATCACTTGAGCTCAGGAAGTGGAGGTTGCAGTGAGCCAAGATTGTGCCATTGCACTCCAGCCTGGGTGACAAGAGCAAAATTCCATCTCAAAAAAAAAAAAAAAAAGCAATTGTCCCTTGTGATGGTTAATACTGAATGTCCACTTCATTGAATTGAAGGATACGAAGTATTGATCCTAGGAATATCTCCTTGCTCCTTAGCCTGCAGATGCCCTATTGTAGGACCTTGTGATGATGTGAGTTAATACTTAACTAACATACATATATATATTCCATTAGTTCTGTCCCACTAGAGAACCTTGACTAATACATCTATGGATGACAAAATGTTTTAGAGAAAACATAGTCAAAGACACAATTGACTAGGACATTTGTTTCCTCTGTGGTGTACAGTAATTTAATATAACAATTATAATTATTACTGATAATGTACACTAAGTCATATCAGAATTAAAGGAGCTTCTCATAATTTTGGGACATATACCAATAACATATTTATACAAATATAGCCCAAAGAAAACCAAACACCATTTCACATTTTACAATGCTTCCTGTATAATTTTTATACCAAATAAGACAAATACATCATTTTTGGAATTTAGGGAAACTAATATCTTAAAGGATTAATTAGGTCAGAAAAATACATAATTTATAATTTGATTTTGGAAAGTCTGTCAAATATCAAAGGTTTAAAACACTTGATATCACAGAATAGGATCACAAGTCAATGTAAAATAAGTCATTCACTTAACCAAAATGGTAATTGAAGGATTTCAAAAAATGACAAAAACCTTCATTCTCTGAGAGAGGAGACTTAATTTTTCAGCCAATAAGCCCCAATAAAAACAGCATGAATTCAATTATATTTGTTTTCCAATATTTTATAAACAATCTATAAAATTTTCTTCTTGACCCATAAGATACAACTTCCCTTTTATAGCCTTTATAACTTTTATTAAGGAGTAAATTCATGCTTCAAGAAAACCTTGTTACTCTGACACAGGGGCCTATATGCTGGTCTTGCATCAGTGTGCATTTGATGTTAACAGTTAACTTATAGAGAAAATGAATTTACTTTATCTCTCAAAATTGGCCTTTACATTCTCACCTGCCCACCTCTGCCATGATAATCCCTTGGCCTTGAGGAGTTGAATAGCTTTAATTTCTGCCCCTGTGTCTCAGGAACACAGTTTATTTTGATTGGCATCTTCTACAGGGCCTGCAGATGAGGCTTTAATTGCTGTCAGAGTTTGAGATTTGGCAGTACTTGGTGTCCTTTTGAGACCCAGGAGTCAAATTCCCGTAGCTCAATGTCACAAGAACCTTAAAGGCACATACAGAAAGATACATAGATATAATAACCGTAATTTAAAAAAAATTTAGTCTTTTTTTTTAGGCAAACTAAAACTTAATAATAATGGCATAGGAATTACTTTGATTAAACGTAAAATCTATTAGGCCAGTTATCAAAAGACAGAGGAAAAGACCTTCTGCAGTGCACAGAATATTACGTTGAAAGAAAACATTTCCTTTAGGCCTTTAACAAAACATTGTTAGGCCATGCATAGTGGCTGACGCCTGTAATCCCAGCACTTTAGGAAATGGAGGCGGGTGGATCATCAAAGGTAAGAGTTTGAAACCAGGCATGCCAATATGACAAAACCCTCTCTCTACTAAAAATACAAAAATTAGCTGGGCGTGGTGCAAAATGCCTGTAATCCCTGCTACTTAGGAGGCTAAGGAGTAGAATTGCTAGAATCTGGGAGTTGGAGATTTCAGTGAATCTAGATCTCACCACTGCACTCCATCCAGCCTGGGCTACAGAGCAAGACTCAGTCTCAAAAAAAAAAAAGAAAAAGAAAAAGAAAGAAAGAAAACGTTGTTAGCATCAGGCCACAACAAATAGAACTTGAAGGAATAAAAACTTGTATGATCTGAAAATGAGTTGAAGAAGAGCATTACTATTTCGCACTTTCTAAAAGAGAAAACCAAAAACATCAAGAAACAATACAAGTTGAACTTTGGGTTTAAAACAAATTAAAATCTCTTATAATTCATTTAAGAGTAAATCAATCCTTTAAGAAAATTTTAGTGTTCTAATCAATTCTTTTGTGTATAAGTGTTTTTATCATCAAATTTAATCTCTAGAAAGACCATTATAAATCCCTTTAATTATAGACAACTTGATCATATAAATTTTTTTGTTTTTTTTGTTTGTTTGTTTGTTTGTTTTTTAGAAAGGATGTTTTCCTACAATATATTCTTATTGGAAAATACCCAAATAATGAAATATATATTATTTAATTTAATATAAATTTTGATTCTAAATTATGACAAGTTTGTTTACAAGTGTTTATCCCATTACATTTACCTAATTATTTTATTTTAATCGTTTACCAAGATTACTTATGAAAACTGTGATAGGCATCATTTAAAGTTATGAAACTCCCCATTGCAAAATTATAACTGAGACAATAAAAAAGATATGACCTAACTGACTCCATCTTGCTGCTAACCTCCAAGCTGTCCTTGTTCATTCTTGGACATAGGCTGAACTAACTTTGGAAGGAACTTAGTTTATAGTTTAGCTTTGAAAAAAGATGGTAACAGTCCTGTTCCAAACAAACCTCTTTATTGCCTGTGGTCTGGACTGCCTAAAGCCACAAGATTACAAGTTGTGGTAATTTTATTAAATAATTCAATATGTAGCTATTTTCATTAAATCAATATCAATGTCTTGTCTATTAAAAATTACACAAGGAAGATCATTCCATTTTGGGCTGTGTTTATAGTTTTGTAACCCCTATGCAAAATTTTGACACCTTATAGTATTTGGCAGGGATAAGTATGAAACTGCTTGATCAATAATTTTTAAGACATTTCTAATATTACTTTACCAATAATTTTAAGCTACCTTATTTATTAAAGATTTTACTTAAGTCACATAAAATTGAAAACTCATTTGACTAGTCTTTCCTTTTTCTCTGATGAAGTATTTGATTTAAGGACTTTTATTTTTCTTGAAGCCAATTAATAAGAGCTCTTTTATACATTTTAGTGGTGAAATATTGTGTAGAGAACACACAAATACATAGATGCATTAGGCATAATGATAAAAGTACATCTTATAAATTCCTATGACCTCCTTTTTTGTTTCCCTATCTTAGAATTGCAAACTCTTGATAAACTGATTCATTACCCTGGCAGTTGTCAGGTAAACAGCCCTAAATTTGTATATTGAAGGAAACAACTCTTAGATGAAAAATCAGATTAGCAAAATTTACAGCTCAAGGTACAGAGAAAAAAGGTCTGGTGATGCTAGATGGGAGATTAAAGATAGATGCCAAATCAAACATAAAATTGTAGAAATCTATCACAGGATTGCATGAGGAGAACAATTTTATTTAGATAGGGACTATCTATCTTCTAACTGGATCTCTGAACTCTGGGCAGAGTCCACACTGAATCCTGGGTCTCTAAAAAGGGAGAATTATTATGAAGCTAGACCTCGTGATGCTTTTACAGTGTACTTAAAAAAATTTTTTTTTAAACAAAGACATTTGTTTAAACTTCACTTTCTTAAAGACCTAAGAGTAGCCTATGCTGCAATAACTATTTTAGTCAAAAAATCGAGTAACACAAGTATCTAAACTTTACTTCCTTAAAAACCCAAGGGTAACCTCTATTGCAATAAATATTTTAGTCAAAAAATCAGGTAACGTAATACAAAAGCAAACAGTTTAAGAGCTGAGATGAACTTGTCTGTTTGGAAAACACTCTTGGAGTTTCGTAAGTAAAAACAGTGGTTTTTCCCCAAAAGAGAGTCTGGCATCTTCTCCATTTTCCTTAAGGAACCCCAGGCTATTATAAACTATTTTAGGTCCCTCATGCAGCAGAGGGTGCAAGAGAAAGGAGAGACAGCAGAAGTAGATGAAGAAAACATACTTCAGTCAACTGAGATGAAAAAGACAAGGTCCTAAGAGAAAAAAAAAAAAAACAAAAACACAAAAAAATAAAAAAGGTGAAGGCCTTTTAAATACAAAAACACACACATGCAGACATACACACACACATTTTGGATGTTAGTTTTTAATTAAGCTGACTTTTAACCACTGAGCTCCTTCAGAAAAATTTTTTAAATCTATTTACCATATTTCATCTAGGACAAATTGCTGCTGTTTCAGAAGTGCCAAGTATCAAACCAGAAAGGGGTTGATTTAGGGACCAAACCCAGGCTGTCATGGTGGAAAAACAGAAGGCAGAACTCTTAGCTATGGAACTGCAGGGTGGGGCAACAGCCATTGCTCTTTCAGTTTGGCCTGGCTAGCAAAAAGGTGGTATTGTTATGTAAATAAAGCCCCTCAAGTAATCAAAATCAAAATCTCTCCTTTCTGTTTTCCTTTTGCTGTGTGTTTTTCTCCCCTCCACCACACTACCTTTTTGTTGTCATTGTTTTCTTGTGGGAATTTAGCCACTTCAGAGGCCTTGTTCCTCAAAATTTGGAACTTTTCTTTGTATTTGATCAAGTCAGAGTTGATCAAACCCAATGGAGAAAATATGGAAATAACAACAAAAACAGAAACAAACAACAACAACAAAAATTAAGCAAAACAAACAATGGCGCAACTTACAAGATTACGGAGTGTGTTAATGGTAAGATGAAATTAAGATCAGCTGGTTTGTCTTGGCTAAAATCTTAACTTTAGCCAAGACAAACCCCAATTCAGTTACTCACCTAGGGATAGGTCTCAGACTTAAGACTGCTCTCTACCATCCTAGAAGCAGGAAAATCTCAAATTTGTCTTCCCTCTTGGAAGCAAGTTCAAACTCCATACAGGAGTTACCTGCCTTCCATTGTCATGGAAGCAGGAAAAACTTGCCTTCCTTGTGTTGGAAACAAGTAAAACTCCAAAAAAAAAAAAGAGTTGTACAGCAATAAACTTTAGATCTTGACCAAATATTGGAAGATCAGGGATGCTCTGGAGGGAGGGGCCTCCAGTCAGCAAATTGTCCTATTGGTTTGACACATAAAAATAGCTCAAGCTGGTACCAAGCACCAATAGATTTGTCAAAGGTCAGGGGCACCTTCACTCAGAATCCCTTCATGGTTACCAAAATGTGAACTGCAAATATCTGAGACAGGTCTCAGTTAATTTAGAAAGTTTATTTTGCCAAGGTTGAGGATGCATGCCCATGACACAGACTCAGGAGGTCCTGATGACTTGTGTCCAAAGTGGTCAGGGCACAGCTTGGTTTTATACATTTTAGGGAGACATGAGACATCAATCAACATATGTAAGATGTACATTGGTTCCATCTGGAAAGGTGGGACAACTCAAGCAGAGAAGGGGCTTCCATGTCATAGGTAGGTGAGAGACAAATGGTGGCATTCTTTTGAGTTCCTGATTAGCCTTTACAAACGAAGAAATCAGATATGCGTTTATCTCAGTGAGCAGAGGGATAACTTGAATAGAATGGGAGGCAGGTTTGCCCTAAGCAGTTCCCAGCTTGACTTTCCCCTTTAGCTTAGTGATTTGGGGGCCCCAAGATTTATTTTCCTTTCACAGAATCCTAGCAATTATCCACTGGCACATCTGACTTTTAGCATAATTAAAGAGGGGAGCAGTGAGACTGTGGGCATGCACTAGGCTACAGTGGCAGTGACTGGTAAAGCCTGCACTAACCCCTGGGCCGTCTCACTTTCTCAGTACCATATTACTTTTTATTCATATATTTTACTGTAGGCCCAGTGGAGAGTAAGATGGAAACACTGAAAAGTCACTGAAAAGTACTAGCTTTGGGAAACCGGCTGTTGAAGCTCCGAATGAGCACTGAGACACTAGGCCCTGAAGAGAAAGTTATAGCCGATTCCACACAGGGCACATATGATATGTTTTCTGAAGAAAAAGTTAATATGTCGATTTTTCTGTAGGACTTAAGAGTCTGGAGCTTGAGAGAAGTGTAAATTAAAGATATATATTTGAACAACAATAAGCTTATAGAATAACAAGCTTTATACACCATCTGGCCTATAAAGCCACAAGAGTGGAAAAGATTGCTCAAAATCAACAATCCTTTTTACATTAAAATAATATGAGCAGATCAGATTTTAAAATATTAATTTTACTAGGTATACAGTTGTGGGCTGGGAAATACCAAAATAGTTTCAGAAACACCAGTAAGTATGCCTTTAATATCAAAAATAAAATTCAAAAGTTACTGAAAACCACCAGTAGAATAAATGAGTTCAGATGAATATTTAAAGTCATATCTTTGGATTCCCACAAAACCACATAGTTTTCTATCAGCGACTTCTAACATTTTATGGTACATGTCTTTTTTTTTTTTTTTTTTTTTTTTTTTGAGATGGAGTCTCGCTCTATTGGCAGGCTGGAGTGCAGTGGTGTGATCTCGGCTCACTGCAACCTCCGCCTCCTGGATTCAAGCAATTCTCCTGCCTCAGCCTCCGGAGTAGCTGGGACTACAGGTGCACACCACCACGCCTTGCTAATTTTTGTATTTTTAATAGACACGGGGTTTCACCATGTTGGCCAGGATGGTCTCGTTCTCTTGACCTCATGATCCGCCCTCTTCAGCCTCCCAAAGTGCTGGGATTACAGGCATGAGCCACTGCGCCCGGCTGGTACATGTCTATTTTTATTTTATAGTTCCTAGCCTACTATTTCAAGGAATGCAAGTTAGGAATTTAATTCAATAAACATTAACTCAAGTGCTAGTATTTGCCAAGTATTGGAATACAAGATGAAAAGTATAGCAGCTGTATATAAGCCTTCGTTTCATGAACTAATTTTTTGTGTCTACTAGTTTCCAGACACTGTCCTGGCACTGATGTAATAGTAAATAAGAGAAACCCAGCCTTCAAGTGCTCACATCCTAGTAGGTTTTTAGTCTCAGTTGTTTAACACATGTTGAATCAGCACAGGAAGATAAGTGTTCTTACGTAATGGTTACTTAGGCAAACTGACAGTCAAGTTAAGTAGCCCATCCACCTTAAAGAGCACATTGCTTAGTGATTTGAACATCTGTGTCCTCCAAATACAGGAAGGAGGCTATCATTTAGTCAGTATTATATAATGCTGACAAATTCTCAGTAAATATTCATGTACTCCCACACCATATAAAAACTTCTTTGGTTTCCCTTTGGAACTAACAATGTTGTATTTCCAATACATGTCTACAGTAGTTAATCATTTACAGCCTAGATTTGTATGTTCCCCTTAATGTATAAATAGCTTTCAAATTTTAGCATTAGCATAATTTTCAAAGTTCTCTGAGGTGAAAATCTGCCCAGTTTATTTTATGTAAAATTGTGATATCCCAACCTATGTGAGACTTCCTCTTTATAGTCCTGGAATTCTAATTCCAGCATCAGAGTCTTTTCTGGCCACTCATTCAATCTTTTGACCAGATTTTCATGGGAAAATTGACATTACTGTTAGAAAATATTTGGCATTTTGTACCAAGTCACAATACATATATTCTTTTCCCCTTTCTTTGAAGTCCAGAATGGTCAAACCTCATTATCTTCCTAGAAAATAGAATGGAACAGGTATTGTATTAACTCGAGACAATAGTGAATGGAATATTAGAGGTTAAGATATGCAAAGAATCCTTAAAAGATTAAATACTAAGGACAATATTAAGACATGCTAAATAGGCCAGATGTGGTGGCTCATGCCTTTATTCCAGAACTTTGGGAAGCTGAAGCAGGGGGGATTGCTTGAGCCCAGGAGTTCAACCAGCCTGGGCAACATAGTAAGACCCCCATCTCTACAAAACAAATACATAAATAAATAACTAGCCAGTCATGATGGTGCATGCCTGTGGTCCCAGCTACTCAGGAGGTCAAAGTGGGAGAACTGCTTGAGCGCAAGAGTTTGAGACTGCATTGAGCAATGATGGTGCCATGGCACTCCAGCCTGAGTGACACAGTGAGACATTATTTCTAAAAAAAAAAAAAAAAAAATTAAAAAAATTAAAATTTAAAATGTGCTAAATAGTAAATTCCTTTAAGTCCACAAACTTACAACAAATTATCACTCTGAGAGATTATCATCTCTCCTGGCTCATGAATTCTGTTTTTGAGGGAAGGATTTTCCCTAGTTGAGGCATATCAGAGTTCATCTTGTAATTTTTTCATAACTCTGTATTGTTTATTTCATTTTTTACCAAAACACACAGGGTTTGATCTAGGTCCTGCTGCTCACTGCACAGAAAGCGAATCACTGAGATGACAGATATTGCCAAGGAAGAAGGCTTTAACTGGGTGCTACAGGAGATGGGAGCTCAGTCTCAGATCCATCTCCCTGACTGACTAAAACTAGGAGTTTATATAGCAAGAAAGAAATATAACAATGTTCAAGAACTAGGGAGGCACTAGGAAGCAATCATCATGAATGAGGGAGGGGCCTGTCATCTCATTGTGAGGATGTGGTGATCTGGTGAGATTCGGTTTTTTGATGCTTTTTTTTAAGAGGCCAGAAGGTCCTTTCTTCAAAGAAAACAAATGTAAGCTTCAAGCTTTAAGATCAGAAAGGTTAATTTCTATGTTTATCCAAAAGAACAGTCTATGGGACTACTGGGGCAGTTTCATATGTTTGTAGTACTGAGGAACTTTACATGATTCCTGCTTCGGTGGCACTACCTTCATTCAGTATAACAAAGTCCAGATTCCTTAGTGGGTTATTTCTGCAGAGGAAAAGGGATTGTGTGTTTCCTCGTATTTTGTTTGTCTTTTGTGATATATGTACTACTCAAAAATTTCTCCCTTTGCTACATTCTTTTTGACCATCTAATTTCTAAGGGTCACTTCTTTCTGTTTTGATTTTTTCTCCTACAGAGGCTATAGGTTTCAAAAACTGTCACTTCACATCATACATGCTGTTAAGTCCCTTCCCTGCAGACCATGCTCTGGTTTTTTCTCCCACAGACTTACTTTTGGCAGTTAGTAAGGTTAATCTTATGGCCATCATTTTCTCTCTTCTCTCTTCCACAGTTTTTCATGACCTGCTTTTTCTTGCCACAAAGACTTGCAGTAGGATAGGAGAGCAAGAGATTGCTTACTGGACATTTGTAATTTTATTCTTAAAATTTCAAGTTATTTTGAGATATGAGCATTCTCTGTCTTTACATAATGCTGAGGTCATTGTTTTGGGGTAGGTTTATTTTGTTTTTGCTTTTCTTACCTTCTTGTTTTTCTGTGTTATTTTGGGGGGAAAAGTTGGGAGACAGGAACCTAAGCAGCTACCATTGTCTTTAGCTATCCTGAAATCCAAGCACATTCTTACCAACAAATAGTGTTTAAACAATTGGGTATACACCAGGAGAGAAAAAAAATGAACTTCAACTCCTTCTTCATACCATGCACAAAAATTAATTCAAGGTGTATCATAAAACCAAACACAAAGCCTAAAACTAGAAATATTTTGGAAGAAATCATAGGATAATATCTCCCTGACCTGAGGTTAGACAAAGATTTCTCAAGAATGACATAGAATGCAATAACCATAAAAGAAAAGAATTAATAGACTTCATCAAAATTTAAAACTTCTGCTCATCAAAAGACTATTGAAATGAACATGCACTTTTTAAAATTTGAATTTTAAAATGATTTGAAAATTATTTCAAAAGGCTATATGAATGGCTAAAAGGCACTTTTTAAAATTATTCAGCCTCATTAATTATCAGGGAAACAGAAATCAAAGCCACAATGAAATACTACAATACATGGATGAGAATTGCTAAAATTAAATACCTGACAGTATGTTAGCTTGGGGAGCAACTGGAAAACTCATATGTTGCTAGTAGGAATGTAAAATGGTACAACAAACTTGGGGAAAGGTTTGGCAGTTTCTTATAAGATTAAATATATACTTACAATATGGTCGAGCAATTGCATCCCTACTAATTTAGCCAAGAGAACATATGTCCACAATACCTTGTACAGAAATGTCCATAGCAGCTTTATTTATAATAGCTGAAAACTATAGGCAACCCAAATGTCCATCAACACGACAAGGCATAAACAAATTTTGGTGTATTCATTCAATGGAAAACTTCTCAGGAAAAAAAGAAAAGAAAAAAGAACATACCATTACATTCAAGGACATAGAAGAATCACTCAGACATTACCTGTAGTAAAAGCCAGGCACAAAAGAGTACATACTCTGTAACTCCATTACTATAAACAGTTCTATAATAAGCAAATCTGTGGTTTGGGAAAAAATCATAACATTGGCTGTCTCTAACGGCTGGGAGAAGGGGTGGTAATTATCGGAGAAGAGAGTATGAGGGCATTTTCTAGAGATAATCACATCCTATTCTTGATGGGATCATGGTTTCATAAGTGTATGCATTTGTCAAAACTCACGAAACTGCATGCTTTTATGTTTGGGGAGTTTCTTCCCCTTAAAGAAATAGGTGGACACTGGCAATTAGTATTATAGTATATAATTTGTGTATACTACAATTTCTATGGTGACTATAAAACACCAAAAATAACTAAAACTTAAAGGAAAAGAAATCTTCTATAGAATAGAAATGCTTGGATTATGTATTTGGCCTAGTCTCAAGCATGTTTTAGATGCAGCAAGCTCTTGTGCTAGCACGCATTCTATCATATGATTATGGTAAAGCTGGTGGAAATAGTTAAAGGAATGTTAGCATAGACCACCAAACTTGCTGTAGCAAAAGTTTTTGCCTTCAAATATATTCTCATGCTTTCAAGTTGTGACTATTAACAGTAATCAGATGGAGCTCAAAAGTTACTCACAAAATTGATTCTTATTACTTAAGCATCTGTCATCCATGAGGAGAGAATGGGAGGAGCTGGGACAAAGCCTGGAATTCCATTATTCACTTTTGTTTGGTTAGCACTTGTTGGATACTAAATGCTTTAAACTTGTTCCTGATGAACAATGTTGCATAGTAAAAAAAACAAACCATAATTGGCAGAGAAAACTAAGAAAGCCCCCAAAACAAGGGCCCACAGCATTTAGGTTTGGATACACTGCCTGAGTTAATTTAAAAAGGAAAGAATGAAGCCAGTATCCTAGTTTGAACAGTCCTATCATATCATCATTTCATGAGAACCTGGCATTACATTATGAAAAAGCCAAAGTCTAAAGTTGCAACTTGTTTTAAAGTAGCTAATAATGTTCATGTATTTTTAAAAGATACCTTTGCCCTGATTACTATAAATTGACTATTTTTGTTTCCTCATAAGAAATAATTTAAAGAGAATCTGAAAGACAACATACGGACTGGGAAAGATTTTTTAATTTATTTATATTTATTTTTTATTTTTTATTTTTTTTGAGATGGAGTTTTGCTCTTGTTGCCCAGGCCGGAGTGCAATGGCGCGATCTCATCTCACCACAACCTCCGCCTCACAGGTTCAAGCAATTCTTCTGCCTCAGCCTCCTGAGTAGCTGGAATTACAGGCATGCACCACCATGCCCAGCTAATTTTGTACTTTTAGTAGAGATGGGGTTTCTCCATGTTGAGGCTGGTCTCGAACTCCTGACCTCAGGTGATCCTCCCGCCTCAGCCTCCCAAAGTGCTGGGATTACAGATGTGAGCCACCGCGCCCGGCCTGGACTGGGAAAGTTTTTATAAACCACATATCTGACAAGGGCCTAGCATCCAAAATTTATAAAGAACTCTTACAACTCAATAGTAGAAAAACAAAAAACCCGATTTAAAAATGGGCAAAGAAGGCCAGGTGCTATGGCTCATGCCTGTAATCGTAGTACTTTGGGAGGCCGAGGCAGGCAGATCACCCGGTCAGGATATCAAGACCATCCTGGCTAATACCGTGAAACCCCGTCTGTATTAAAAATACAAAAATTAGCTGGGCATGGTGGCACGTAACTGTAGTCCCAGCTACTCAGGAGGCTGAGGCAGGAGAATCTCTTGAACCCGGGAGGCAGAGGTTGCAGTGAGCTGAGATCATGCCACTGCACTCCAGCCTGGGTGGCAGAACAAGATTCTGCTTAAAAAAAAAAAAGGACAAAGTACCTGAACAGACATTTCTCCAAAGATACAAAAATGTCCAACAGGTCTATGAAAAGGTGCTCATACCAATCAAAGGGAAATGCAAATTAAAACTATTATGAGATATCACTTCACACTCATAAGATGGCTATTATCAAAAAGAGAAGCAATAACAAATGTTGGTGAGGATGCTGAGAAAAGGGAACCCAAATGCACAACTGGTGGGAATGTATGTTGGTAGGGCCATTATGGAAAACAGAATGGATGTTCCTAAAGAAATTAAAAATACAACCACCATACCACCCAGCACCACCTCTTCTGGGCATATACCCAAAGGAGATGAAATAAGCACCTCATAAAAATGTCTACATTCCCGTGTTCATTGCAGTATCATTCACAATAGCCAAGATATGGAAAAAAACTAAATGTCCATTGATGGACAAATGGATAAGACAATGGAATACTACTCAGCCATTAAAAAGAAGGAATTTTGTCATTTGCCACAACATAGATGAACCCGGAGGACATTATGCTAAGTAAAATAAGCCAGTCACAGAAAGAAAAATATTTTATGATCTCACTTATATGTGGATTATTTTTAAGAGCTCAGATACAGAAATAGAAAATGAAACAGTTGTTACCACAGGCAGAAGGGAGGGAGGGAGAAGAAATAGGGAGATCTAGGTTGAAGGATACAAAATAGCAGACACACAGGATGATCAAGTTCAGAGATCTCATGTTTATCATGAGTTCTAAAGTTAGTAAAACTATAGTATTAGGAATTTTTGTTAAACAAGTTGATTTTATCTGCTCTTATCACAAAAATAAGAACTATGTGAGATGACAGATATGTTAATTTGCTCATCTGCTTCACTGTAATAACCGTCTTGCTATTTGTACTCCTTAACATTATGTTGTAAACCTCAAATACATGCAATAAAATTTATTTAAAAGAAAAAGATAAGCTCATGATTTTGACATGTTTAGTAACCCACTACATTAGTGAATTATCCACTTGTTTCAAACAGTTTTACTTGTATTTCCTGGGTTATTACCCACAAATAAAATTTTCTGTCTCTCCTTTTTTTTTCTGGGGGGACAGAGTCTCACTTTGCGGCGCAAGCTGGAGTGCAGTGGCATGTTCTCAATTCACTACAACCTCCGCCTCCTGGGTTCAAGCGGTTCTCCTGCCTCAGCCTCCTGAGCAGCTGAAATTACAGGCACCTGCCACCATGTCCAGCTAATTTTTGAATTTTTAGTAGAAACAGGGTTCACCATTTTGGCCAGGCTGGTCTCAAGCTCCTGACCTCAAGTGATCTGCCTGCCTCAGCCTCCCAAAGTGCTGGGATTACAGGTGTGAGCCACTGCGCCTGGCCAGAATTTTTTCGCTTACTTCGTCAATGTTTCATACTGAATCCGATGGTTAGCGGCATTTTGGTTTGACTTTTAAGGTTTTTTCTCTGCATTGTTAATTTACTGAATGTAAATGATAACACTTCTTAATTTGATAATTTACACAAAGTTTTTCTTTTGCCATGCTAGCTAAGAAAACAAAAAATGGCTCAGTCTTTTTTTTTTTTTTTTTTTTTTTTTTTGAGATGGAGTTTCTCTCTGCTTGCCCAGGCTGGAGTGCAATGGCACGTTCTTGGCTCACTGCAACCTCTGCCTCCCGGGTTCAAGCGATTCTCCTGCCTCAGTCTCTCGAGTAGCTGGGATTACAGGCATGCGCCACCACGCCCGGCAAATTTTGTAATTTTGTATTTTTAGTAGAGACGGGGTTTCTCCATGTTGGTCAGGCTGATCTTGAATTCCTGACCTCTGTCTCGACCTCCCAAAATGCTGGGATTACAGGCGTGAGCCACCATTCCCATCCACTCAAAGTCTTTAATCTGACATATACTGCCTCAGCAACATAGAAAATAAATGAGAGACAAAAATCCTACTCTAATCCCATCATTCCATCAGGACTGCATTATAAATCAGCTCCAGTCCAACATCTCAATCACGATTTACTTGAGGTAATAACAGGCATGCATGTATTTACTAAAAGATGAAGGGTAAACTTGCCATTTCCTATTAATTGACTTCCTTTGATTTTCTATTAGGATATCACACAAGCTAAGTTTGGTGACTCCCTGTTCATTTTCAGAGTGCTATATTGTGGAGGTTTGCAAAGCAGCTAATGAATGATTATGACAGCATCAGTTAGTTGATGAAAGAAGATTTGTTAAAAAGGTCAGCAAGGAAATTACAAGAGAAGATTCGGAGAGGAGCAATCACTCAATCACTTTACACGGGGCTTTTTGTTAACATGGCTCTGCTCCCTCTGTTGTGAAAATTGCCATATTGTCTGAAAGCCATTACTTCTTTAGCTTTTTTCTGTCATTTATTCCTTCAAATATTTTTTTTATCAGAACCTAGTATAGTTGGTTCCAGGAAACACAATGATAAAATAAATATTTCCTTCTCTCAAGTTGCTCAGTATAGTGAAGGAGAGAGGCAACAGAATAAAATATTAAAATGCAGAATGATATGATAAACACTACACATTGCTGTGTCAACAGATACCTGAGAGGGAGAGGGGGGTGAGAAAAGAGTTAGGGAAACCTTCCCAGAGGAGGCTGTGCTTCAGAGTGATCAGGAGCTATCCAGCAGAAGAAGATAAAAGCATCTTTACAGCAGAAGCAGCAGCAAATGCACAAATGCCCAGGAAACATGGGACAAGAGAGGATCACCAGTAGATGAACATACACACAGGCTGAAAATGTCAAGACAGAGGGCTGGACAGATACATTATTCAGTATTCTTTTATTTATTTATTTATTTTTTTGAGACAGAGTCTCGCTCTGTTGCCCAGGCTGGTGTGCAGTGGTGTGATCTCAGCTCACTGCAACCTCTGCCTCCCGGGTTCAAGCTATTCTCCTGCCTCAGCCTCCCGAGTAGCTGGGATTACAGGTGCCTGCCACCATGCCCAGCTAATTTTTGTATTTTTAGTAGAAATGGGGTTTCACTGTGTTGGCCAGGCTGGTCTCGAACTCCTGACCTCAAATGATCTGCCTGCCTCGGCCTCCCAAAGTTCTGGGATTACAGGTGTGAGCCACCATGTGCAGCCTTCAATATTCGTTTAAAAATAACACCTTTACTAATTTGATGCAAAATGTGAATAATATTCAGCTATCCAGCATAGACAGAAATCTCAATATCAACTGAGGAAAGTGGGTTCAGCTAGTATATTTTGGTCTTTTGTCTTCACTTTGCAGGAGACTTGTCATGCTGATGGTCACTGCGTTTCCACTGTTTTTTTTTTTTTCATGGACTCGGTAATACACAAAATACATCTGAGCATAGGGGTTCTTAGGACTGAGAGAAGTGTTATATACAGTCATCTACCCTAACATGGCTGTAGGTCCCTAGTGTGACTTCAATTTTTCCTGTCGTCAAAATGATGTTATATAATGATAAACAGCACTCACCTTTATGCTCTACGCCCTGGGTACTTATTCCTCATTCTTTGAGCACTCACAGCCAAATTGTCTGAGGCAAAAATCATCTGACAGGAAACTGTTGCCATCCTTCCCTCAGTCGACACAGATTCTGATGATAAGCTGTTCAGTCTGTGCCCTTTTCCCTAGAAGGCGCACTCACACTATAGTACAGCGTGCTGGGAAAATAGCTCAGACTCATCCAACATGACAACTAAATAATTCCGCATAAGTAAAACAGGCAGCAGGAAATGTGGCAGAAATGGATATTTCTGAGCAGTTGAAATCTACATCATCTATTTAATCCACTGCAGGTGTTGAGTGAGTTCTACAAGAAACCGAACAGGGTATGAAAGCTTAAACGTGTAGATTCCCCTGGGTGATTGAGTGCTGTGGCTGCTAATATTCCTATTACATTGCCTTTGGTTATCTTTTTCAGGAAGTGATGATCAGATGTGAGGCATTACCAGAAATTTGTGTCACCAGATACCTGAAATACAAATGCTGGATCAGGGTATAAGGAGCAGAGATGACTGTCAACAGTCCCAGCCCATTTAAAATGTTGGAATGATTTGTCTAGGTCACGTAGGCCACAATGACCATGGAATCTACGCTTTGAAGACTGACTTCGGAATATGCAGAAAAGTCACACAGAAAAGAATGCTAACGGTAAATAAACACATGGAAAAATGTTAATTCTCACTAGCAATTGAAAGAATGTAACTTAGAACCAATTTTATGGCCTATTTTGGACCATGCTAAATAGACACTTTTATTTTCTCCACAAGGGCAGATGTTTCTCCATGTTTTTGTTCACTGGTGTATTCCCAATTCCTAGGAGACGGCTTGGCATAAATATTTTGTGAGTGACAGCATGAATGGCAATACTCAAATATTAACCATCACGTGGTGATGCCAGAACATTGGCTTACGGCTCAAAACATAGTAAATTGTAGGAGTTCTTTTAGAAATGGATCAAATAAAACTAAAATTATCTTCACTACGATCTAGTAACACCTATCCTGGAAATTTATTTTAAAGAAGCAAAAGCACTTTATACATGAAGCTGTTAATCCTAGCAGTACCCTTTACAGCAAAATCCCATTTAAAAAATTTACATATCTGACTCCATGAAAATGTTCAAATAAATTATGTTTCACCTATTAGACAAAATATTACACAGGCAGAAAAAAATTATAAACTCTACAGAGCAAGAAAATTTCCATTCTTTGGTGGTAATTACATATGTCATATTTATGCATATGAACAATTGAAAATGAATGTAGAAAATAAAAATTTTAATTGGGATACTTTGGTTCCTTGAAAATTATTTTTAATGTTTAAATAAAATTGTCTTTTTAACATTGTTTTTTAAGTAGACGAATGAGAAATTGATACTCTAATTTCAGTTTTTATGTTTAGTGTTCACATTTTTCAGTCTCCTTCTCTTATGCAACTGAGAAGTGGGGATGGGCAGAAAAGGGCAAATTTCTTCTAGAAGGAATCTCGATTCCATCATTACCACAAAGGAACCTTGTGTGTATAAGTGGCAGGACACTACAAATGAGGAAAATCCTGAAAACATAAGAAGGAAAATGGTACCCTTTTAATCTACCAAACATAAGTCCTAAAGAGTGTGTGGGTTTTTACTAGATTTGCCAGTAGTCTTGTTAATCTCAAGTACCCTCTCTTATGCCAGGGCACATACACTAAAAACAAAATGACCTCCTACCTGTCCAAACGAAAATGATATATGCAACTCTAAAACCTTTTGCTCATAGGACGGAGTATGCATAGTTATCTTTGTCTCTGATTTGCTGCCAATGAGTCAATTTAGGCAAATATAAGTCTTTAGCAAAGGTCTACAAGAGAGTGCGACCTTTCCATATTGCACCTGACATTCTTAATAAAGCTCAGAAAGACACAGGCGTCAGACTTGTGACTATATAATCTAGTTGGATAATATGCATATGATTGTCTTTTCAAGTGATGGCATCTTGAGAAAAGTATTTTCAGAGTCTTAAGAGTATCTTTCGTAACAAAATGAACCATTCAAAAAAGACAAATAAAGGAAAACTAGAAGCAAGAATACTTCCACAACCTTGAACAATGATACAACGAAACCTTTTTGGTCAAAGTTAGAAATAAGAATTATAGTTGGAGAATAATACAAGCACTTTAGCACAAGATTTTACAAAAATATGTCCATCTCTTTAAGGGCCCGAAGTACACAAGTAGCAAATGTCATTGAATATAATGGATGATTTAGTAGTTAATCTGAAAGCTATTATTAATCAATATTAATACGATGATTGCATATTACATGTGGCCAACCATGAAAGGTCTTACTGTCTTTAAGAAATTTTAGTGCCTTTTATTTTAGAAGCATTGAGGTGAGAGAAAATGTCTTAATACAATTTTTCTTATGAATAATCTGAACAATGTCACCTAACATAAATGAGGAAATAATTTAAAGTGGCAGACATAGGCAGTGAAGAGGCAGTTTAGATATTGGCCATAAACTGAGGCTCAACATTTTGCAAGAAAAGAGACTGAAAATACCACATATCCTCTCTGGAGGGTATTTCGTGGCTTATTGATCCACTAAATGTTCAGCTCGAATTGAGAACCCATTCGTAAAATTCCTGGGACTTGTGAGCACTCCAATTTTCTCCATTTGCAGGATTGAAAGTTTGAGCAATAGAATGGCAGTCACCTAATGAATCATGACTCAGCCAGGCTGAAAGCATAGCTCTGTGACTCTAGTCATGTGCTAAAAATAAAAACTGGAAGTTAATGTTGTGGTGGCCACAGCCCCTTTATCCAGGATTATCCTGATCATTTTGAGGCATGTCCCTGGCTTAGCCCCATGCTGGGGGATGAATCTTGCTGTGTGGCAAGATTCCTTTGAAAAACTAGAATAACAGATTACTAAAATCAAAAAAGTACTATTCATTATCCATTAATAATGTATAAATGTGACAAACCCAAATCACTGAAATAATAGAGAAGATATTAATAAGATATGATTAATAATAATAAAGATATTAATAGAGAAGATATTAATATTAATATCAATCACTAATCTTATCATCTTACTGAAAATCTTCCTGTGTCCAGCTATCAACTAAGTCTGTGTGTGTTTCTTCTTCTCACTTCAATATATTGAGACTGAAAGGGGCCTAACTGCTGTGGAGTTTGAGGTACTAAAATGAGACTAAATAAATACCTAACCATTTTATCTCTGAGTATGAGACCTTACCTGTAGGTTTTTCTTTAATTTGGTAAAGAGGAAACAAAAATAGATTGAGTTTTCTCCATGCCATTTATGTTTTTTCTCATTTAAATGACTACATCTTATTCAACTCTTTCCTTCTACCTTCCTGCACACTCTTTTCTCTAATTTCTTAACTTTACATAATTATAGCATGAATCACAAGAGTACTTAATTTCTCTGTATCACAACTTCCTTTTGAAGCAAGCATAATCCTAACAGTATGTACTGCTGCTGCATCCACCATTTTAAATATTAATGAAGAAGCATATGTAAATTTTTGAAAACAAATCCCAAGGTTCTCCACCCAAGATAAGACACTATATTATTCCTATGAAGTACACCAAAATGGCATTAGCTGTACATTCTTATGTCAGTTATGATGCTTTTGGTTGCCAGTAATAAAAAAAAAAATCAGGCCTAATTAGTACAGGTAATTTATTAATTTATATAATCAAAGGCCCGAGGGGGGGCAAATTTTTGGTATAATTTCATCAGGGTTCATACTTCCTTTGCCACTTATTGACTATGGTGGAGTTGGCAAACGGCATAACCCTCTAAGCCTCTGTTGTCTCATCCATAAAATGCGAAGGGTATTAATTACATGATACATTATTATCAAAATGCTTAGCGCAATGCCCGGCACTTAGCAAGTACCGAGAAATATTTATCATTCTACTAAGAAAGGGTGGGGGTGGAGGGACGTGTCCCATTTAGAGTAGGGTTGGGCCAGATCAGATACCACATTTACCACTTCCTTATCTCTTCTCAGCCATAGATTCTAAATCATCTCATGCATAATAATCTCTTGAAAAGTGTACAGCTTTTAGTCATCCTCAGAAATATTATGATTTCTGTTTAAGAGATTAACCTAGCCTTTATAAGTAAAGTCTTAATTTTAAATTATAGAAAACATAAGATGGAAAAATCCAGGCTATTTTTTAAATCTCTGCTTATGAAAGAAAAACAAACTACCAAAGATCAATGATCATCATAGCACGTTCTGTCAGAGCCTGACTACCTGGGTTTGCATCTCAACCCTGCTACTTATCCTGTGTGTGAGCTTGAGCAAGTTACTTAAATTTCTTTGAGCTGGAATATAAGTTGCCACATCTATCAAATGGAGCAATAATGCTCCCTATCTAGATTTGCATGATGTATAAGTCGATACTGTTTTACATAATACAGGAAGTGTCACATAAGTGTTAGCTACTTGTAACAGCTACTGTTATCATCTAATTCCATAACTACAGGTTAAATGATTGTCTATGATAATATCTAAAACATGAGAAAGTCACCTGATTATATCTGGGAAGATACAAGAAATTTAGAAGGACTTTTCGTCAGTGTCTTTCTACAACCCTTTAAAAAAACACATTCTTGCTTATAATTTTATCCCATCACTGAAAAGTGAAGAAAACAAATGCAAAAAAACTATCATCCTGCCTCAGTGAATTGCTCCAACCTGGTTTTATGACTTCCCATTAGTAAGAGCTGCAGGGAGGACAGCTATCCCACCCTTAGAGGCATCCTAAGTGCCAGGGCATGGACAAGGAGGTTTCGTGTGATGTAATGAAGTCTGCTCCCTGCAATTGCAGGGTAGGTGGGTGGGGGGTATTAAAGCCAACTCAAAAAAGTAAATATTATATCAATAAAGGACTTCTTCTTTATGAATCAAATTAAAATTTGCAGGACTCCATCGTGTCAGTTTAGAGTATGTTTTCTGCAGTATAAATTGAATAAAAAAGGATTCTTGTCTAGATTCTCTCACTAGAAAAATATTCTAGTCATAACCCCACTTAAGTAACAAATTGGTATTATTTTGTATTGAATTAAGTAATACTATTTTAATCAACATAAAATTGTAAACAAAACAAAAATATATAAAAACTGCCAATTTGAGTACCAAACACCCTATGAGAGCTCAAGTTTTGTATGATTTTGATGCTAAAGATAATGCTAAATTCTGGAATGTCCCATTCAAAATCAGTTTTCCATGGCAGCTCTTTTATTGAATGTTTTCTTTGTGATGTTAATACAATTTAGTTTTTGAATACATGGCAAACAGTATGGTACAAGAGGTCAAACTAAGTTTCAATTTTTGTTTTGGAAATTGTCAAGAGAGGATCAGGAAGAATATCTTAATAATGTCCTATTTTTGAAGGCATATTTATTTTCAAAAATCCATGGAAACCCTTCTCGGAAAAATCTAGTCAACAAGTTTAAATTATCTTAAAAATGTATTCAGTGACTAGAAGATGCTTTTTAAAAAATCTATGTTAGCCATATGTATACTATAAATAAGGCTAGATTGAGGTTCAGTTAATTTATATGTTTATACTTGAGTTAAAACCTGACCAATAAAATCCATTAAAATAACATTTTGGTAGCTTGATTCAAGCTGAGCTATGATAAACTAGCAAAAACAGATTTTGTTAGTCCCAGGTCACTATGAAGTAGCCAAGTGTTTGTTTTAAATAGTCCCTATTGAATCAAAATTAATTTTTCTTAGATTTAGAAGAAATACATTTCCTTCTACATGCTCAATACTTCAGTGGCAGCTGGATATGCTACAATGCAACCAATAATGTTCTTCTTCTTTTTCTTCCTTTAACACCATTTTGGTCATAAAATCTGAGAGTCTCTGAGGGGAAAGAAAAAACTCATAGAATCTCTTTTTTTTTTTTTTAACTTGAACTCTCTACCTTGGCTAGAATTTCTTAATTTTGTTTATTTACATTTTCCTTTCCCATTCACACTGAGCTCATAACTGAGCCCACTAGTATCCTACCCCAAAATAGTCATCAATTTCAGAGTCCACCATTGCCATGTTTTCGTTTTCCACAGTGATATTTCCATATTTACCTGGGATTCTCCCCACAGGTAAAATGTTTCGGGCAAAAGAGGAACAACTGGGAGTCAGAAATTGGAGTCAGGAAGTAGAATCACCCTGAAGTGCCTACTGCTCTTTTTCCCACAGTTCTTGGAAGGACATATTAAAGAAAGCATCAGCTCAGTTGAAGAATACATTAGCCACTCTGGCTAATTTACACTGGCTAATCAGATTACTGCATTAATGAGTTCCAAGCTACAGCTTCATTCCCATACAGTCCTTTTATCATTGCCATCTTAGGTAAAAATCAAAAAGTGTAAGCCCAAAAGGTCTATAAGCAAAATAATTTTTCTAATAGAAAAAAAGATCAGAAGCTTTGTTTTCTAACAAGAAATAGAGTATGTAATTATTATAGAATATATAGTACATATACTATTTTTATGTAATTTATGTAACATAGTATATAGTTATAGCATATGTTATATTGTCTTTTGTATGATACATAAATGTTTATCCAATAATAATTTATAAAATATTACAATGAAAAATGCTATTTTCATTAATATTACAATTACATTATATATATATATATAAACAACCTAAAGGGACTAAACAAAATAATAGGTTACTTTTTTAGGATTGATTGCCTATGATTTTTTCCTAATGTTTAAGCATTCTATGTTGTTTTACTATTGATAAGCAAAAAAAGAAATAGGAAGAAGGATAACCCACTCTGTGTATTTATGCATTAGATATGATCAAATGGTTAATAATTTCACTCAAGAAGATTTTTTAAAATCACACAAGTTTTCAGTTAGTATGTATAATGCATTTGCTTACTTGCTTCAGGTAAACAAGTAGTGATCAAACATAAAATTTATATTCTTGTATTTATACATTTCTTGATCCATGTAACTCTACTCTCTAACTTGAGGATACCATGATCCTAAGGATTTCCAAAACTTGGGTGAAGTAGTTCTAACTACAGTAATGTTCTTAGAAATAAAAAAAGTGGAAAATTACCGAATTTATTTCAAGTATAAGAACAAATAGAGTCATCTTACTGTTTACACCATATATTCACTCTTAACATGCATGTAAATATAAAAATCAAAAACAAAATGGCTACTCACAGGTACAAATTCACATTCTGTATGTCCTGCTCTACCCCTACCTCCAAGCCGACAACAGCAGCAAAGCAAAACAAAATTCACCAAAGGACCATCCACAGCACAAATCATCTGGTTTTCAGAAATGAGAATGTATCACAAATATAAATGTGTCTGAATAAGTGTTTGTTCATTTTTAATCTGTTTCTATATCATTTACATATTATTTTCTCTTATCAAACATTTTAGAAAAGCTGCCTGTTCTTACTTAAAGAATTGCTTGTCACATTTCCCCCTCAACAGGTTCGTACAGGTTTTTGAGTTCTATTCTTCTGTTGCTGATTGGTCACTACATCGTTTCTGGGCAACAGCACCCTTAGGAACACTTCTTTCCATATGTTCTATTTTCTATTATTTTTTAAATGGGCAGTGGCTTTTGTCAACTGTCAACCTAAAAGGTTATTTTAACCTGTCTCTCAGTCTCCTGGGACTAAACATGCCTTCCTAAGATGGCAAACGTCAATCAATACAAGAAATTTGATCTGATCCTTCAATGTACTAAAATTCTATGAGTTAATGTTAAAATAGTTGAATCAGATAGGTCACAATGCTAAAGTAGCTAAAACTACACACTCAGTCTGGTCCTAATCAAAATAACTCTGTTCTGTTTGTTCTTCAACAAATTCTTAGTGCATATTGGGTCATATGAAAGAGTAAGACTGCATCTGGGAAAATTGAACACTGCTCCTGGCAAGCTGTACCAGAAAGCCAATGGTGCCAGTTTTGTAAGTGAATGAAATGTCATTGTGTCTTAAATTGCTGACTGCCAGCTATAAGAATCACTTAGGTTTCTGGCATTCCACAGCATAGAATTTATCTGAACTAGTGAGCACTGAGAATGATTCTTTTGCCTTAGATTTCTCCCCAGAAATTATATTTTCATCCATTTCTTCATCCACAAACCTTCTAATTTTAATAATTTCTCTCAAAGTGGATGAAAAAGATTCTATCCTATGAAACACTCTAATTTTTAGTTTTGCCATTTTCATCTACTCAACTTTAAAAGGTGTTGCTCTATAATACTTTACATATCTCAAACTATGCAATCTGAATATAACTCGAAGTTCCTGCACATTAATAAAAGTCTGGCCCTTCTCATAATAGGCATTATACTTTTCAATAAAGAAAATATGTCCATATTTTTGGTTATTGCCGGTATCTAGGTGTATTACTCAGGGTTCAGTCAAGAGAGAGAAATCTCATCAGTTATTTAAAGAGAAAATAATATACAGAATTTTTAACTACATCTATATGTATTAACAAGGTCACAAAAGGATAAAAGGGGAATTGAAAGGGACCATGATGAGTAGCAATTATAGGAAATAGCTAATTGGGGCTGGGGAAACAGAAAGAAGAGGCTGATGTTATTAAAACCTAGAAACTTGGAGCAACCTCATGAAGGTTAAGTTCGGACTTCTGAGTTAGAAGTGCTTGTAGCTCAACTGATGGTGGTGCATGGGAGCTTGGAGAAGGGCTCCTTGGGCCTGATACCCCAACTTTTGCTGACAGGCTGCCTGCTGGCTGGTGCCAAAATCTGTCAGATGAGATGGGATGGAGCTAGTTTAGCAAGTGTTGGGAAGCTGCAAACTAGATTTAGCTGCTGCTATGAGGAGGCAGGAGTGTTGTGTCACTAGAGTGAAAAGGGCCATTAGGATGACACTCACAAGAAAAGCAAGGGTTGACTTTACATAGAACTGATGTAGGCTGGGCTGACAATAGGGCCAGAATTGCATTTAGAAAGTAGTTTGGTTTCCTGCTACACACAAAATAAATGAAAAATCAAGGCCAAAAAGTTCTAGAACATAACTCACAGTTGACGTGGTTTTGGCCCAGATTTCCAGACACAGAGTTACCAGTCCACCATCACGGTGAAAAAGAAATTATTTTTTCACTACTAAAAAAGATTCTCATTAAATATCTGATTTTGAGTAAGGCATATTCAGATTGAATATTTCAATTGGCTTAGACATTCATGAAAATGGAAAGCCACTTAAAAGGCATGATTATCAGAGAAACAAAAATGTAAATAATAAAATACCATCTTTACATGTAAAAGCGTTGAGACTGAGAAAGCAATATTCAATCTAGTGGCGTCTGATAATAGTGGCACTCATTCATTACTAAGAGAATCTAGAAAATAAACTGTAAATATCTTTCAAGAAGAGCAAAATGTTCAAACTTTGATCTTTGATTCAGTCAGTGCAGATTTACATTCTAATAAAAGGAGCTGTATACATTGATTTATATATAAAGAAATTTATTGATATATTTATTGTAATAAAACTTGGGCACTATGTAAATACGCAATAGTAGAGACAAAATAAAATATGTGAGGTTGTAACTATATGATAGACTTTTATTCAGCCATTAAAACGTATTTGCCATGTTCTCAAATACTACTGATTAACTCTGATATATACTAAATCTTAAAGTAGGATAAACTGCAAATACACAATATTATCTCATTAGTAGAAACAAAATATGCACTGTGGATGTAGAAACTAGAAAATATACATCAAAATTTAAAATAAGTTACCCATGATTTTTCACCAATTATTGGTGTTTTCAATCTGTTCATATATGTTTATATTTTTCAATTTGCTATCATAGACATTTACCATTTTAATGATCATATCTATTTTAAGAGTTACTACAGAATGCTTTTGAAATATGTTTATACTGCTCAAAAATGAGTGTTTTCATATCATTGATAATTACAGCTAGCATAGAAGCCTTGGCTTAATAATTTTCATCCCATCATAAAAAAAACATACCCCCATAAGTATGGCAAAATTAATAGAAAAGGAAGATCCTCAAACTTTAAAGAAGAGAAAATAGTATAGCTCATATTCAATTGATATACCATTACTATCACATTATGTGATAGTATCATGTGATAGCAGTTGAATATGAGCTATACTATGAGGTATATCAAACAACAATACTTTCGGACCGCCACAATTTGCTTAATATTCCTTTTATAATATCAAGATTTAAAATAAATTATGGTTAATGTGCTACCTATCAGAAACTGGTTATAAGCTCTTATGCTATTCATAGTGTACAGCTTTGTTATAAATACACAACATATTTTGTTGTCTTACTCTCAGTTGAGCGTCCATTGCATAGAATAAAGGATTGTAAGAACCCATATAATCTAAAAAGAAATTCCAGCATCTATGTGGAACTTGCTAATGAGATTTTTTTTTTTTTTTGAGACGGAGTCTTGCTCTGTCACAAGGCTGGAGTGCAGTGGCGTGATCTGGATTCACTGCAACCTCTGCCTCCCAGGTTCAAGCAATTCTCCTGCCTCAGCTTCCTGAGTACCTGGGATTACAGGCACCTGCCACACCACGCCCGGCTAGTTTTTGTATTTCTAGTAGACATGTGCTTTCACCATGTTGACCAGGATGGTGTCTATCTCTTGACCTCGTGATCCGCCCGCCGCAGCCTCCCAAAGTGCTGGGATTACAGGTGTGAGCCTCCCGTGCCCGGTCCCATGAAACTTTTAAAAAATTATCTCTGCCGGGGGCGGTGGCTCACGCCTGTAATCCCAGCACTTTGGGAGGCTGAGATGGGCGGATCACGAGGTCAAGAGATAGAGACCATCTTGGAGACTTCCTTTCCTACCCCCAGGCCCAAGGTCAAAGATAAACAAAGCTAGACACTAGTTAAAATGGTAAGGACAGATTTTCATCAGTAATAACTATGTCAGTAGAAAAAAGGGTCCAGAGTGAACTGAACTCCAATTTGTACAGAGATGAGCAAGTGTTTTAAAGGGAGAGTGAGGGAGTAAGGAGAGGGAACTAGGGGCTTAGTAGAGTCATGGAAGTGAAAAATTACAAAGGGTTAGTTAGTGCAAATGTCATTAGCCCAGTTGTGTCCACTAACTGACAATTATCAAAGGTAGGAGTCTATTCTCCCCAAGAGACCCAGAGACAGAAGCCCTCTTCTCAGGTGTTGCCTGGAACAATAATACATTTTTTTGGCAGCCTTGAGTTTTCTCAGACAGGCACTTTAAGGGGGGCAACGGTTATTTTGCAGATGCAACTTTGAGCTTCTAGAAACTATATGAGTGTTGTTTAAGTCTTAATAGGCCAAGGTTGAAGTCTAGTTAAGAAGAGGGCTCAGAGAAGCCTGGCTACAGTCTGTATAAGAGAGAGAGTCTTTGTCTCAGCATTAAAAAAAAAAAAACCAAATAGAAACTGAGGTGATAGATGTGTTAAGTACCTTGATTGTGGTAATCATTTCACTATCATCTATCTGTCTATCTATCTACCTAATCATCAATCTATCTAATCCTCACACTGTACACCACCACAGATTAGACAATGTTGTCAATCAGACCTCAATAAAGCTGGGGAAAAAAGGAATGAGTCTTTGTCACCAAATCCCCAAGCTAAGTGAAAGCAATGAATGGAGGATGGCCTGGTGAGCTCTGGATTCGAGAAATGCAGGGTCTGCTACCCGATGCATGCTCGAGAAGTCTAGAGGCAAGGATCATTTGGAATCTGCCATGTCAGAGGGCTCCAGTAGGAGATCATAACTGCGCCAGTCAGGTAAGAAGTTTTGTGCCCCGTATCACTTCCCCATTAATCAATCTCCATTCTCACACCCAACCATTAGTCAGAGGTTGCCTAGTAAACACAGGGGAAGTGGAAGAAACAGATGAAGAAGGAGTGCAAAAACAAAACCTACTTCTTACTGCAGATTATCCAGAAGCAGGACTGAGGTAGCGAAGGAGAGATTTAAATCTGATCAGATATTAGCCGGGCATGGTGGTGGGTGCCTGTGATTCCAGCAGCTTGGGTAGCTGAGGCAAGAGGATCACTTGAGCCTGGCGGGTGGAGGTTGCAGTGAGCTGTGATCGTGCCACTGCACTTTAGCCTGGGCAACAGAGCAAGATCTGTCTTAAATTAAAAAAAGAAAAAGAAAGAAATCTGATCACATATGGATCATTTTCTATTAGGCTGCTCTTTCTATGCTGGAAACTGATGCTACTCATTAATTCCAGAAAGTAGCTGACAAAGCTGTGGAATCCTCATCCATGGATAGAAAAGAACAATTCGGCAGATTAAGTCAAAAGGAGCATTTAGGGAGAAGGAACAAAGTTACTTTATGTTTGTGCCTATTGAAATCCTGCTGATGCAATAAACTGGTTGCATAAGCATTGTACACAACAACAAAAGCATTCCAAATAAGGGAAAAATAAAAAGAGAAAAAAGGCTTATACTACAAACAATTAGAAAAATTTTATTCCGAAGTCCCCTTTTTTATTTTTTATTTTTTTTGGAAAATGCAACAGAAGATTTCATCAAGGGAGGCATATATTTTGGGAAAATGTGTCCTGGCTTTTAGAAATCCCTGTGTACAAGTATTTTTGTACACAAAAATACAGTTGTTATTAAACTTATACCCTATATAAATGTGATGGAAGATGAGGCTCAGCCATTAAAAACAAGTTTCAGGAACAAACTACAATCTATTTACACAAAAATAAAGCACATAGACATCTGATTTTCACAGCCCAGGGGAATTTGATGTTGGATAACTGAACAGACCTGCCAGTGTTTATTATTTCCACCTATAGATTGAAGGGTATAAAAATTATTTCAGTGCAGTAAAAATCCACTAAGTCAGGAGTATAAATGTTGAATATGAAAGAGGAGAATGTTTTTCCAGTTTTCCAGAGAAGACTTAGGTGATCCCAGAACTACTGAAGCTTGAAAAGGAGAGAGACTGCAATTCCAATGACTCTCTTAGCGGAAAGGGGCAGCAAACCAGGACTCTTGGAAGCAGCAGATGGGAGAGCATGTATCTCTGAAAAGTGGCCTAGTATCTTTTCTGGAATTGAAGCCTGGAGCCTCTGAGCCCTTTATATACAAGAATAGGACTGTGTTGGACCATAAGACATGAAATGTCTGGATGAGACATTTAAGTAAGGTAGAGGTAACAGGAGTTGTAGAATGATAGTAATATTAATAATAAACATCATTAAGCAATGCACTAAAGACCATACAAACATCGTGTTACTTCTTAGCATAATCATATGAGACAGATATTATCTCCATTTGGCAGATAGGAAACTGAGCCTTACAGAGTATAACTGAATTAAATTTCCAACATCACATGGCTAGTAAGTGGTGGATCATGGATTTTGGCCTGTGCGGTCTTGTACCAAAATTCATACTCTTTATACATGGTACTGCTCATTATTGCATTCATTTATTTCACTCAGTCAAAAAATAAAACTGATTACTTATCTAAAACTTTTCTGTTTGTTTCTGTCATAGGGAGTAAGAGGAGTATTTGGGGAAAATGAAACTATAGTTATGAAGTTCCTAAGAAAAGCTAAAAAGGGAGTTACTGGTTATACTTCACACTACCCTCCTTAGGGATGGGTTTGCACTCACTTGACCTCTCCTCCTCCTCCCTGCACCACTCACTGTGTGTCCTCATTAGCCACATGATCTAACTGTCTGTAATATTTCTTATCATATTAGTCAGCTGCAGTTTGCTTATGTTTCCTGCATGGGATTCAATGAAGATATTCAAAGGTTATCATTCAGATATTCCTCTAGGAAATAAATGTTCAAGCAGATATGTACATGGTGGTGATGTTATGAACACACGATTGATGCACTTCTGGATCTCTGATCAACTAATTTAGGAAGGACACGGTAAGCTGTGAAAGTAATGGCAGGGATGGAAGAGAAAGGAAGAAAGGAAGAAACTAGTATATTTTGAAAGTTTCTTGTACTCAGAAAAGTGATGAGTGCCTTACACGTCATATAATCTAACCATAATTCTAGGCTCCAGATAACAATATCATCTTTAGCCTCAGAGTTAATGGAGGCTCAGAGAGTATCATGCTGAAGTTCACACAGCCAGTCAATGGAGGAGCCTGGGTACAAAGCTAAGTCTGTCGGACTCCAAAGCACTCTTTCCACCACATGAAAGAACATGTGTTCCAAAGGAGTTGTACTCAAGTTTACAGACGATCAGGAAAGGGTCATGGGGAGCACAAAACATTAGAGGTCTATTTCTAAGTCTAAAAATAATAGTGAGGTCTAGGGGATTTTAGGAAGAACCCACAGGAGACAAGGAATTTGTCTTCAACCAGACAAGGGGCCAAACCCCTGTATCAGGAACAATGACACTTTGAGTTACACAATTATTATTATTGTTTGTGATAATGATACATATAGCTGAATCTCAGTGGTAACTTCTCACTTTCCTGTTCTGAGATAAAGGAACCCTTCAGCCGTATAGCTAGACAGTAATGTCACTTCTTTATAATATAATGCTTTAAGTTTATCTACATCCTAGACAAAACGGAATCCAAAGGCACAGGATCCAGGCAAGGGATGGGGTATTACTGGTCCAGATAATCCTAAGTGTTAGGAAACATGACACATGAAGCTAACGGCATACAAAGAGGAAACATCTAATTTTTAAAGCAAAGCCAAATCCCAGCCAGCTGCTAGGAAGATGGACAAACAATACATATTAGAGATAGTCTAGCAGAGAGGCAATGTTTAACAGTGAGTAAGACAGAAAGGACTTGAGTAAAATGCCCTGAGCCTGTTGAACAGTTATTCTCAACAAAGCTAACACATGCATCTCAGTGTATTTTCCCGGAACGGTCATTTTTGTTTTGTCACCCCAGTTGTGACAGGAAGAATGCCAAGACCCTCTGCTTCTGAGCATAGGCATAGGGGCTCTTTACAGCAGTTGACCTCAAATGTGTCATCATGACTCACCAGTTAAAATCAGTTGTCATGCGAATCACAAATCATATTCTATAACTAAAAATAAAGTACTGTTTGTTAATAATTGTTTAAACAAACTGTTTATTGACGTATAATATACACAAAAATGTGCACAAACAAAAAAGCTGTACAGCATGATGATTTTCCAAAACAAACACACCCATGCAACCAATATCCAAGTCAAGAAATGAAACATTATCAAAACTCTCACTATGCCTTCTCTTAATTTCTATTTTCCTCATGGTAACCAGTTTCTTGATTTCTAACACAGTGGACTGATTGTCTTTAAACTTTATACAAATGAAACCATATGAAATGTACTATTTTGTGTCTGCCTTTTTTCAGTCAACATTATGTTTCAGGGTGATATGAATCTATTGAGTATAGACGCAGTTTTCTCTTCCTTATTGCTATTTGATCTTCTATCATATGATTACACCACAATTTATTTATTTATTACATTATCAATGAACTTTTTAACATGAACATCTTTTTAAACAGTTGTAATGCATAGAGTGCTGCAGTATGCATCCTTGTACATGACTTTTAGTACACCTTTAGAGAGGAATTGCTGAGTTCTAAGATTTACTATGTTCCACTTTAAGCAACACTACCAAATAGTTCTGCGAAATGGCGTTGTACCAATTGCCACTCCACTGAGTAATCTTTGAAAGTTCCAGTTGTTCCACATTGCCACTGATACTTGACGTTGCTCATTATTTCAATCTCATACTTTCTGGCTAGTGTTACCAGATGTAAAATACAGGATGTCTACTTACATGAGAACTATTTCGGATATACTTACACTAAAAATTATTCATTTTATGTCTAAAATTCAAATATATGTAGGAGTCCTATGTTTGTATTTGCTAAATTTGGCAACTCCATTCTGTCACATTTGCAGTGGTATTGCTCACTGTGGTTTTCATCTGAATTTCCCTGATGATTAATAGGTTGAACATCTTTCCATAAGCATTTTGACCATTTAGATGTCCTCTTTCGTGATCTTCCTGTGCAAGTCTTTGTCTGTTTTCTTGTTAGAGGTGTTAGCTTTTGCTTATTTATTTTTAGAAGTTCTTTTATTCCAGTCCAATTTTTTAACATTTTCCTTTGCAGATAGTGACTGTATGCCTGGTTTAAGAATTATTTTTCTCTCCTAGAAAGAAACAATTCTGTTTTGAACTGGGCAACAGAAGGCTTTGGAAGGAAGAACTCTTGTTGGGGGTTGGGGGAGGAAATGTAACTAACAGATAATTCAATGTTTTTGAACTTTCAGTACATTTATTGATAAATATCTGACACAGCAGAAGGAACATTTAAGAAAATATTAGAGATTGGTATGTTGACAACTAAACACCAGATGAAGTGAGAAATTATTAACTCCAGAACATACAAAATGTTGTATGAGAATGGAAAACTAACATGAAGGTCTATATAACAGGTCTAAAATGTTAATATCACAAGAGGGAGTCTCTCTCTCTCTGAATACACACACACACACACACACACACACACACGATAAATCAAGTAATAATAGTAGTAGCATAACATGTATGAATACAAAAGGAAATGTCTTAAAAATAGCTAAAAAATTTGACAGTATATTCCTCTGAGGAAGGACTTGGGTGCAGAGAATATTAGCGCAAGAGATTATACTTTATTATTCTTCAGTTTTAAATTACTCCCATATGTCACTCTGACTGAATGAGATTAATTTAATATTTAAAAGAGAAAGCCCTAATGGTTCTCAAAATTTATATAGCATTTCTTATTTTTAAAAAGCTTTTAAATATAATCTTACCTATTTCTTTTTCCTGAAAGACTACTGCATAGCATTATACCTGTTCACCTTGATTAAACAAAACTTTTTTTCTAGATTTTAAACTAAATATTTTGGGGGTGTGTTCCTTATGCTATATTGTTGATAAAAATGTATACCTAATATTTGAGTTGTATTAGTCCATTTTCATACTTCTATGAGGAAATACCAGAGACTGGGTAATTTATAAAGAAAAAGAAGTTTAATGGACTCACAGTTCCACATGGCTGGGGAGGCCTCACAATCATGGCAGAAGGCAAAGGAGGAGCAAAGGCACATCTTACATGGTGGCAGGCAAGAGAGTGTGTGTGGGGGAACTGTCCTTTATAAAACCATCAGATCTTGTAGGACTTATTCACTATCACAAAACCAACACGGGAAAACCTGCCCCCATGATTCAATTACCTCCCACCGGGTCCCTCCCATGACACATGGGGATTATTGGAGCTACAATTCAAGATACGATTTGGTAGCGACACAGCCAGGTCAATCGATAGTTCTTCAAATGTATGTTAGATATGTTAGTTTGTTTTTGCATTGCAATAAGGAAACACCTGAGGCTGGGTAATGTATAAAGAAAACAGATTTATTGGTCTTATTGTTCTGTATGGCACCTGCACCTGTCAGGCTTCTGGTGAGACCTTAGGAAGCTTACAATCATAGCAGAAGGCAAAAGGGGCATAGGTGCATCACATGGCTGGATAGGGAATGAGAGACAGAGAGAGGAAGAGAGGGAGGAGATGCCAGCCTCTTTTAAACAACCAGATTTCCTGTGAATTCACAGAATGAAAACCCATTTATTACCATGAATACAGCACCAAGACATTCATGAGAAATCACCCCCATGAGTCAAGCACCTCCCACTGGGCCCCACCTCTGACACTGGGGATCATATTTCAACATGAGATTTGGAGAGGACAAAACATCCAAACTGTATCATTAGAATAGACTAGGGGTGGAGGGAAAACAGAATTTGGGAAGATTATCCCAATCTCCACCTCTTTAAACTATCCCTCATCATCTTGTTTTAAATGCACAGTATCATGTGTAAATCAGAATTAATATATCTTTCTTAAGAGAAATAAATTGAAAAGTAATAGTATCTGAAGACTTCAGGGAGATGGGGACATTACTTATTGTGGGGTAGTTAAATCTTTTTTCAGCTAAATGCCTAAGAGAGAAAAAACAATGGCTTATTGAGATCAAAGCATGAAACAGTCTAAGGCAGAAAAAAGCTTATACCCTTTGCCTTGAATAGTTTGGCACAATACCTATTCCAACATTTCCTCAGTGAATTTAAAAATATTGTTTATTGTTCTTCAAAGTATATTTGAAAAAAATTCTTTAAAAAAGGAGTTTGATCTTGTAAAACTTAAAGGCAATATAAATCAAATTGTTGCTATTCAATGCCAAGTAGCATTCAATGGCCTGAGGAATTATTTTCACGTAGCATTGGCTCACACTCATGTTGGTTGACTTGGCTGGGTTTCTAGAGTTCCTTGGATTTTACATGGAGGTGCCACAAATCTACTAATTGAGCTATATGCCCTTCAACGCTATGCAGCAAAGTGTTGTCTGTGGTCAGTTCAGTTAGCCGTGGGCTAAGTCTAGTAAAAACTCCACCAGAAGAGAAAACATAAACTCTGATCAAGTTTATAACATATCTGCAAAAGTACTGCAATGTCTGATTCCGTCCAGTGACAGGGAATCCACAAACACAAGTTAGAATGCAGAGCTGCACGTTAACTGCCAGAGCATTTCCTTTGACCTGGAATGTCCATTGCATTCTTAATTTTAGGAATGCCAGGTGTATGGATTTCTGAACAGAAGCTGGCATCTCTTATTACGGAGGAATTTGACCATCTCTACCTCCCTTTGACGTACTTCGTGTTGTGAACACCTCTCTTCTTTCCCTGATCACACCCTGTTGTTTCACTCGCTCTCCATGCACTTATCAGTTGCTTGGAATCTAACGTGTCCAGGAAGCAACCTTTGCTCCAAATATGGGTCTGTAGATAAATAAATAGTATGTTTCCCACATATTTATATATGTATATTACTACACTAAATGTATGAAGGTATTGTTATAATTTATAAAACCCTGTTTCATTAAAAATGACTTTTGGATTCACAGTGGAAAATTGTCATAATTTGTTTATGTTTTAAGCAATTGATTCTAAACTATTTTGTATACTTCAAAAGCATCTGAAACATAATATTACTGCTATTTTTAGACGGAGTCACCACAACAATAATATGACTGCTTACATATAATGGGGAAAAGTTTTAAGTAATATTTGGAAGCATGTAATCAAGAGAAAAAAAGATGATTTATTACTTATAATTGTTGAACTAGTCTCAGATAGAAATATATTTGATTTTGCATTTTAGTCTCACTTTGATGAAAGTTTCAACAAGTATCCTATGGCTCTGAGTATAAACCCACACTAAACTAATCAACCTAGCTTGATTTTTATCCAAAATACTACTCATTACCTGAATAGACATTTCCATATTCTTCAATCTCACCACAACTGTTCATAATGCAAGCAGAATCATTCTTTGAATACAAATAATTCTGCAAGCTATATCAGAAAATTTGCATCAAAAACTGAAATTTTGCCAAGTAGAGAGTGATTTTTGTAAACTACATCTTAAATATAAATAAATATGCAACTTAATAAAATGTAATAAAACATTCCAATAATCAGGATTTGGTTCAGTGATACTTCATTGAGTTCCAAAAATAAATCCAGATTTCTGTACTTGAGAAAAAATGATAGGGGACAGCTTATGCTATCCTGGGTATGAAGCTACAACCTTTCAAAAGGCTAGAATCAAGAATGTTGAGAAGGTTAAGGTGGGCAGGCAATATGCTTGCAAGGAAGATGGATTTGGTCCATTTACCCCCACTGCTTAGTCCAGGAAAAGGAGTTCTAACATCTCATGGAGACTTTACAAAGCATTGTATTTGAAAGTACCTGAGTAGGCCGGGCACAGTGGCTCAGGCCTGTAATCCCAGCACTTAGGGAGGCCAACGTGGGTGGATCACCTGAGGTCAGGAGTTCAAGACGAGCCTGGCCAAAATGGTGAAACCCCGTCTCTACTAAAAATACAAAAATTAGCCAAGCGTGGTGGCATCTGCCTGTAATCCCAGCTTAATCCCAGCTACTTGGGAGGCTGAGGCAGGAATCATTTGAACCCAGGAGGCAGAGGTTGCAGTGAGCTGAGATCCTGCCATTGCACTCCAGCCTGGGTGACAGAGCAAGACTCTGTCTCAAAAAAAAAAAATAATAATAATAATAATAATAAATTTAAAGTACCAGAATAAAGAGAAGAATTAGGTCAGATCAGAAATATCTTTTCACCTTCAAGGGATACAAGCAATGCTGATATTGTGGGGAAAAGAGTTGTTTTAAATTCAGTGAGGAACCCACTCAGCAAATAAATAAATACAAGTCCAGAGTTAGAGAAGGAAAGATAATCAATAAATGAAATAGAAAAGGAGAGGATGTTTATTAAGGAATAAATATTTAATTAGAAAGAATGGTTTTCTTTGAAACAATAGAAATGAACTTTGAAACATAAAAGGGAGAAGAAAAATATGACTTGGAATTGATGAAGGCTGGATTTTACCATCTCTAACCTTGACTCAATTGTTGTCTACCTTGTCAGTGATCTCTGTACAATCCTCACTATCTGTGGTCAGATAGACTGACCTGCATTATAGATGTTTCACAAAATGTTTGTGGATGGGGTAGCAGTTTTTTTTTAAAGAGACACACAGGAATTCAGGAAACCATTAAGAAGCCCACAGGCCCGGTGTGATGGCTCATTCCTGTAATCCCAGGAGGTTGGGAGGCCAAGGCGGGCAGATCGCCTGAGGTCAGGAGTTTGAGACCAGCCTTGCCAACATGGTGAAACCCTGTCCCTACTAAAAATACAAAACAAATTAGCTGGGCATGGTGGCAGGCGCCTGTAATCCCAGCTATTCCAGAGGCTGAAGCAGGAGAATCACTTGAACCTGGGAGGCAGAGAGTGCAGTGAGCCAATATCATGCCCCTGCACTCCAGCCTGGGTGACAGAGCAAGACTGTCTCATAAAAAAAAAAAAAAGCTCACCCCTCACTCCCTGACACTCACTTAGGTTGGGGAAAAGGTAGAAAGTAAGTTAAATGGCAGAGTGTATGTTGCCCCATAGAGTGGAAAATCTAAGAAGGAAAAGCAAATGAATTAATTATATAAAGAGAGTTAATTACAAGATGAAATGTAATAGAAAGCCACCATAACTGTTTAATAAGGAACATGATAGTGTGAAAAAGACAACTTTGGTGGCAGTGTTAAGTAGGGGACACATTAGTAATGAGGAATGCATAAAGGGAGTAATTAATCTAAGTTACTAAATGTGTAAGGGGATCTATAACTTAACATAATAAAAACAACAATGAACAATAACAAGAAAAAGAATGAAACTGTACAGTTAAATGAAGATAAGAGAGTATGCTGTAAAGAATGGATACAATAGAAAATACAGATAACATTAGAATCAGGCATAGTGTTAGTGTTTAACTTACTCACCAAAATCCAATATAAAGAAAACTAAGATGTATTTTGTAATGCTAAAAAGAGATGCTTTTAAGTCAATCAAAAGTAAGTTATATTTATATAGTATTTATAATATTCCACAACTTGGAGACTTTTCCCATGGTTTAGAAAGGTTAAAACACAAATAACTTTAAAAATATTAAAACAAATCATTCAACTTTCAGAGTGATCTTTTAAACAGGCACGTTACTCTTTTGTTTAAAGTCTTTCCATAGCCCCATTGCTCGAAGGATGAAGACCAATTGTCTTCAGGAGCACATAAGACAAGGGTCTAGCCACACTTCTTCCTTTACATTCCCCACATGAACCAATGGTTTCAGATACGTCAAACCATAACTACTTGCAGGTCTTTAAATGTTTAATCCTAACTACACTCCCTGCTTTTGTACTCCTTTTCTCTCCAATCTCACTTGTTCACCTGATGATCACCTATTTACTGTGAATCAGAAGAAAGGTTTTAGGCTCTCCAAAAAATCCTGATACTGGAGGCATAATTTAGTAGCCTTTACTTAGTAGGCTCATGGTTTTATTATGATTTGTTTACAGGTTTGTAATATTTATACAAATTAAAGAAATTTTAAAAGTCCTAAATAAATAAAGAGATATATCTCATTTATGGGTCAGAGGCTCAATATTGTCAGATGTCAATTGTCCCAACATTGCTATATAGATTTAAGGTAATCCCAATAAAAACCTTGGTAGGAAATTTTGTAGAAATTAACAAGCTGTTTCTAAAACTTGGATAAAAATCTGAAGGACTTAGATAAGGTAAAGCAACTCCGAAAAAGGGGAAAAATGTTGGAGAGTAAAAACTACTGGATTTCAAATCACACAAACTTACAATAGCTAAAACGGTGTACAATGGATGTAAGTATAGATAAAGTTATCAATGGTACATAACAGAGTCCAGAAATAGAGCTGTACATATACAGACCACTGAATTTGATAAAGATGCAGAGGCATTTATTTCAGTGGACAAAATATAGCCTTTTTAGAAAATGGTGCTGGAATAGTTGGACAGCCATATTAAAACAAAAAGCACTACAATCCGTATCTTGTACCATATACAAAAAAATTAATTCAAAATTGATCATAGGCCTAAATATAAAACTTATTACAAAACTTAGAGAGAAAAACATTGGAGAAAATCTTAGTGACTTTGGGTTAGCCAAATTTCTCCTCGTCAAAAGTGCACTATATAAAAGAACAAATCGATAGATTAACTTTATCAAAACTATATACTTTTGCTCTTTAATAGTCACTGTTAAGAACATGAAAAGTTATAGACTACAAAAAAGCATTTGTAAAACATGTATCTTATAAATGATTTCTATGCAGAATATATAGAGAACACTCACAACTCAACCATAAGAAAGCAAACAACCCAAATAAAACTAAAATTGGGCAAGAAATTTGACCAGACACACCAGCCATACATCACACTAAAGATGCGTGGCTGGTGTGGGGAAGATAAAGTGGTGATGACTTTGTTACCGACCACAGGTTCTTAGGCACCTAAGCAATGGAAATCGACACAAGGCCAAGAAAATTGTTTCAGACAAGATTTTATTAGGGGCTTATGCTCAAGCACAAGGGAAACAGCACAAGAATGATAGTTTTCTGTCTTCCCAAGAGGAGCCACCCAAGATTTTTTAATTCTGGAGGGAAAGAGGAAAGGTATCAAGGCATGAGTAGGGAAGAGTTTCGGTGGCATAAGCACAGTTTAGAAACGTACTTCTTCCTACAACACATGATCAAAAAATGGTGGATACGCCCTCCTTTGGCAGGGATTTTAGTATTATAACGAGTCAAGGGGTCAGGGTGGGCCATTCTCCTGATTTGTGTACATACTGTAGGTGAGAGGGGAAACTCCTTTGAGTAAGATTTATGGTGGAATGCTGCTCATCTTAAGTTTCTTCACATCGTTTGCAAGGTCTGGTCAGCAGGTATGTTGCCAATGAGCATGGTACTGCAAGGTCTGGCAGGTGGCATGTGGATTAGTCCATTCTCACACTGCTATAAAGAAGGACCTGATACTGCAGAATTTCTAAGGAAAAGAAGTTTAATTGGATCTGCAGGCTGTATTAGCATGGTGCCAACATGACTCATCTTCTGGGGAGGCCTCAGGGAGCTTTTTATTTGTGGTGGAAGATGAAGCAGTATCAGGCCCTTCACATGGAAAAAGCAGGAGCAAGAGAGTGAGAGGGGAGGTGCTACACACTTTTAAATGACCAGACCTCACCAGAACTCACTCACTGTCTCAAGGACAATACCAAGAGGAGAGGGTGTTTATCAAGGAATAAATATTTAATTAGAAAGAACGGTTTTCTTTGAAACAGTAGAAATGAACTGTGAAACATAAAAGGGAGAAGAAAAATATGACTTGGAATTGAGAAGGCTGGATTTCACCATCTCTAACCTTGACTCACTTGTTGTCTACCTTCTCAATGATCTCTGTACAATCCTCGCTATCTGTGGTAAAATAGACTGACCTGCATTATAGTTGTTATATTATTATATAACATTATAGAGCAAGTTAAACAAACCATTCATGAGAATTCTGCCCCCATGATCCAATTACCTCCTACCAGGCCCCACCTCCAACACTGGGGATCACAATTCAATATGAGATTTGGGTGGGAACACACATTCAGCCTGTATCATCAAATGTGGGGGAAAAATGCATTAGTAAGGTTGGGGGGACTAGTCTCATCCCTCTTCTCTCTCAATTCACAGGTGTATGCATATGTCAAAATATCAAATTGTACACTTTAAATATGGGCAGTGTATTGGGTGTCAATTATACTTCAATAAAGCCATTAAACGAAATAGGTAGCATCCAAAGAAAGCTCTCCAAATTATTTTTGAAAGGTTGGGGAGAAAAAAAAGTCATAATAAAATACTACTACTTCTATATTCCTGTGGGTGATGTAGGGGAAAATACAGATTAAAAATAAGAATTATCATTTTACCAGGCAAGAGACTTCTCCCCTTCTTCCTTTTATTTCAAAATTTCTTTCACTGTCCTTTTCAAATGTATATAAATCTTGATCATGGCGAAATAAACCTCTGCCAGTCTCACAATTCAGGAATGTTTCCTCAAGTACCTGTAAGCCTTTTTTAAAAAATTGTTTACCAGTTTATTATAAAGGATATTACAAAGGATACAGGTACGTAGGGCAAGGTATGGGGGAAGGGGTGTGGAGCTTCCACAACCTCCCTGGGTGATCAACCCTCCAGGACCCTCCACATGTTCAGCCATCCAGAAACTTTTGAATCCTGTTCTCTTGTGCCTTTTAGGAAGACTTCATCGGGTAGGCATCTTTTTGAAAGGCAAACATAAAGAGAGATAGTGACCCTATCTTTCAGTTAGTGTGGGAGGAAAAGAGCTTAACGTCTGTGGGCATCATGTTCCAATTTGCAATGAGAAGTTTGTTACTCCTCCTGATACAGCCACAGCGAGTCTCCCCAATTATCATGATAAAATTAAGATAAACAAATGTGACAAAAGGTATTGCAAAGTCCTCTTACTTGAGGACTAGTGATTGTCTTGTGCGCGTGTATGTAATAAGTCTACCTGCTTGGACCTATAAGGGGTGAAATTCCCTTCTGTCTTTTCAATGTGATTAGCATCACATCCTGGTTTAATGCTTTTTAAAATAATAAAAGTGGTTTATTTCTCTACTATCTTTGTTGAGAAGTGTTCTGGGTTGGGGAAAGATTTAGTTTCTAATTATATTTCCCCAACAGTGGATGCATTCACACTTCTAAGTTTGAATTTTTGTTTTTTCTTGCTTTTGTTCTTTTGAGACAGGGTCTTACTCTGTCACCCAGGCTGGAGTGCAGTGGCGTGATGTCAGCTCACTGCAGCCTGGACCTCCTGGGCTCAGGTAATCCTCCCACCTCAACCTCCTGAGTAGCTGAGACCACAGGCATGTGCCTCCCTACCAAGCTAATTTTTTTTTTTTTTTTTTGTAGTGACAGTGTTTCACCATGTTAGCCAGGCTGGTCTCAAACTCTTGAGCTTAAGCTATCCACCTGCCTCAGCTTCCCAAAGTGCTGGGATTACAGGCATGAGCCACCACACCCAGCCTTAAATTTGAACTTTTAAGTTTAACATTTAATGGAAATAAAAGCAAACTTAGTCATTTATTTGAGGCTTTGTTTTTCCAAAGTTAAAATTATAAAACAAAGTGTTATATTATTTTCCCATAGAGCACAATTGCCAAAGACGAGTCAGGGCTGTTTAAAAAGGGTGGTGATAGCCTGGAAAATACGTAAATGTTTCCCCTTTACCAGTTAGTTGAATTCCTTTCTAATCACTAGATTCATAGAATACCGTTACCTGATTTCAGCAGATTCCCTACCAATGTTTATCCTTGAAATATAAATATTAATATTTAGTGAAAAGAAAATCCTATAGAGAAGTTGAGTTTATTTTTAGTGCATTTAATCTTTCTACCTCATTTTCTATAGAATCAATCCAATGCTGTATTGAACCAGGTCTTTTGAATAATTATGATTAGAATGATTACTGTTAATGTTATACTTAGAAAATTTTCTTGATTTTATATAAACTCCAATATGTCTAATGTATCTGATTTCAATTCTAATTAAATTTTGCCTTAGTGGAGACATTGGGAAATTAATAAATCCAGATAATTTAAGTGTAAAACAAACTAATATTTAACACAAACCAAACCTCTCCTAAGTAAATTTCAATTTATTTTTAAAGTAATTTTTAAAATGAAGTGGAAGCCCATTCTTTATTGATTGATATATACAGATGCTCTTCAACTTACCTTCTTATAAATCCATCATTAAGTTGAAAATATTATAAGTCAAAAATGCATTTAATACAAATAACCTATGGAACCCGTAGCTTAGCCTAGTCTATCTTAAACATGATCAGAACACTTACATTAGCCTACAGCAAATGCATAAAATGCAAACCTATTTTATAAGAAAGTGTTGAATATCTCATGTACTGTATTGAATATAGTACAGCATGGAGTACAGTAGCAGTTGTTTACCCTCATGATTGCTACCGCTCCCTGCTGTTGCCCAGCTCTAGAGATTATCAGACCTCATATCCCTATCCCAGGAAAAGATCAACATTTGAAAATCAAAGTATGGTTTCTACTGAATGTATATCACCTTTGAACCACCATGAAGTCAAGCCATTGTAAATAGGGAACATTTATATATGCACACAAAATAAATTTTCACCGGTGACAGCGATCATCCACCCAGTTTTCTTGGGGTGATCTGTATCAAGTTCCTAGCTGGTTAAATTTCCTCCTAAGATTACAGCAAGGTTGAAAACATATTCTATGACATAGAATCAATAATAGCAGCTCTTCTTAGATAAATATCAGAGTTAATATCTATGCCAAAACAACCAGCTGAAAGAAGAAATAGTCAGGAAGTACAAAATATATATAGTTCCTCAATTTTGAAGACATTTTAAGTTCCTTTAAACTTTTGAGAGTCCAAGATTTTTATTAACAAACCATAGGATATAAGAGTTAAAGCACAGAAAATAAAATAAAATTATTTTCCATCGTGATCCTCCCACCACAGTTATATTTATTTAATCATGAACTTCCAATGACTACCCTATTCTATACCTTGTATTTTATTTTATTTTAAACTTTTATTTTAGGTTCAGGGATATGTGTACATGTTTGCTATGTAGGTAAATTGTGTGTCATGGTGGTCTGGCGTAAAAATTATTTTGTCACCCAGATAATAAACATGGTACCCGATAGGTAGTTTTTCAAACTTCACCCTCCTCCCACCCTCCACACTCAAGTAGGCCCCCATGTCTGTTGTTCCCTTCTTTGTGTCCATGTGTACTCAATGTTTAGCTTCCACTTACAAGTGAGAATATGAGGTATTTGGTTTTCTGTTCCTCCATTAGTTTGCTTAGGATAATGGCCTCCAGCTCCATCCATGTTGCTGCAAAGCACATGATCTAATTCTTTTTTTAAGATTACATGGTATTCTATGGTGTATATACAACATTTTTTATCCAGTCTACCTTTGATGGACATTTAGGTTGTTGCATGTCTTTGCTATTGTGAATAGTGCTGCAATGAACATACATGTGCATGTGCCTTTGTGGTAGAACAACTTATATTTCTTTTTTTTTTTTTTTTTGAGACGGAGTCTCGTTCTGTCACCCAGGCTGGAGTGCAGTGGCTTGATCTCGGCTCACTGCAAGCTCCGCCTCCCGGGTTCCTGCCATTCTCCTGCCTCAGCCTCACCGAGTAGCTGGGACTACAGGCGCCTGCCACCACGCCTGGCTAATTTTTTGTATTTTTAGTAGAGACGGGGTTTCACCGTGGTCTCGATCTCCTGACCTCGTGATCTGCCCACCTCGGCCTCCCAAAGTGCTGGGATTACAAGCGTGAGCCACCGTGCCTGGCCTACAACTTACATTTCTTTGGGTGTATACCCAATAATGAGATTGCTGGCTCAGATGGTACTTCTATTTTAAGTTCTTTTAGAAACTACCGAACTGCTTTTCACAATAACTGAAGTAGTTTACATTTCCACCAGCAGTGTACAAGCATTCTCTTTTCTCTACAACCTCACCAACATATGTTATTTTTTGATTTTTTAATAATAGCCATTCTGATTGGTGTGAAATGGTATCACGTTGCAGTTTTGATTTGCATTTATTTAATGATAAGGATGTTGAGTATTTTCTCATATGCTTCTTGGCTGCATGAATGTCTTCTTTTGAAATGAGGCTGTCCATGTCCTTTGCCCACTTTTTAATGGCATTGTTTTTTGCTTGTAAATTTAAGTTTCTCATAGACTCTGGATATTAGGCCTTTGTCAGATGCATAGTTTGAAGATATTTTCTTCCATTCTGTAGATTGTCTGTTTACTTTTTTGATAGTTTATTTTGTTGTGCAGAGGCTCTTTAGTTTAATTAGGTCCCATTTGTCAATTTTTGTTTTTGTTGCAATTGCTTTTGGCGTCTTTGTTATGAAGTCTTTGCCAAGTCCTATGTCCAGAATAGTATTTTCTCGGTTATCTTCCAGGGTTGTTATAGTTTTTGATGTTAGTCTTTGGTTTTAGTTTTCAATCCATCTTAATTTTTATATTTGGTGTAAGGAAGGTGTCCAGTTTCAATCTTCTGCATATAGGCAGCCAGTTATCCCAGCACCATTTATTGAATAGAGAATCCTTTCCCTATTGCTTGTTTTGTGGATTTTGTCAAAGATCAAATGGTTGTAGGTAAATGGCATTATTTCTGGGCTCTCTGTTCTGTTCCATTGGTCTATGTGTCTGTTTTTGTACCAGTACCATGCTGTTTTCACTACTGAGCCTTGTAGAACAGTTTGAAGTCAGGTAACGTGATGCCTCCAGTGTTTGCTTAGAATTGCCTTGGCTATCTGAGCTCTTTTTTGGTTCCATACGAATTTAAAAATAGTTTTTTCTAATTTCATGAAGAATGTCACTGGTAGTTTGATAGGAATAGCACTGAAGCAGTGCTGTTTTGGGCAGTATGGCCATTTTGATAATATTGGTTCTTCCTATCCATGAGCCTGGAATGTTTTTCCATTTGTTTGTATCATCATTGGTTTCATTGAACAATGTTTTATATTCATTGCAGAGGTCTTTCACCTCCTTGGTTAGCTGTATTCCTAGGTATTTTATTCTTTTTGTGGCTATTTTGAATGAGATTTCATTCTTCATTTGGCTCTCAGCTTGATGTTGTTGGTGCACAGGAATACAAGTGATTTTTGTACATTGGTTTTGTATCCTGAAACTTTGCTGAAGTTGTATATCACATCAAGGTCTACCTTCATTTTAATTAAATTAGAATGAAAGAATATTTTGAAAATCTACGCAATTATAATTGGATAAATTTAGACAAAAATTACATTTAAACCTTTCTCTTTTTGGGGAGCACTATAATGTTAAGTTTCACTCGATTCAATTCTGTAAGATACAGTTCGTTCTTATTTGTAGCTTACAAGGGTTGAGCAACAGTAAAAACTATCTACATACTTGTTAATAGTCCGTGCTTCTTAACGAACACAGACCAGAATTGATAATCTGGTTTTCATTACTTTTTATATTATTTAACTTCCACATTAAGTGATCTGTAATAGTTTTCACATGCTCCTGACCACATTCTATGTGAGAAGCAGGGAATCTTCAAATAATAAATAAAATTTCTATTCAAAAAGCATATTTTCTTCTTTTTTCAGGATGAAACAAAAACATTGCTTTTAAGTGCTACTTAAAATTTTCTGACTCAAAAGTACTATCATTTATCAAGCCATGAAAAGACAGGGAAGAACATGAAAAGCATATTATTAAGTGAAAACAGACAGTTTGGAAGGGCTACATACCATATGATTCCACGTTTATGCATTTTGGAAAAGGCAAAACCATAGAGGCAGTAAAAGAATACACGGTTGCCAGGGTGTGGGAAAAAGAGAGAGACAGACAAATAAGCAGGTAGAGCACAGGTCACTTTTAGGGAAGTGAAACTATTCTGTACATTACTATAAGGATGAATATCTGCCATTACACATTTGTCAAAACTTATGAAATGTACAACACAGAGTGAACTCTAATGTAAACTATGGACTTTGGGTGATAACAATGTGTCAGTGTTGGTTCATGGATTGTAACACATGTATCACTCTAGTGCAGGATGTGATGGTAGGGGAGGGAGGGATGTGGGGCACAGAATTTTTAATACGTGGGATTTTGCCCTATAGGCTAACTGCAGAACATACCACCTAACTGAGATGTGAATAACTGTATTTACCAATTCAGTGGAACCAATCAATGAGGAATTCCCATAGTGACTTAAACCCAGTGTCGATGGCTTAGAACTATTGGACACCACTCAAGATTCACCGTGAGCAGGAAATTTAAGCAAAATTCCCTCCCTAACCTTGGAATGAAATAAGTTAGATCTGAGATTTAGATTTCTGTGTTAACCAGGCTCTGAAATCACCTATATAGCAATAATTACATCACTCAATATTACCAATACTCTAATTGTTAATAGCAGTAAGTTGTAAAGATTTTGCTAAGTAGAGGTTTACTAAAGTAATGAATGTCCTGTGATTCAGTTCTCATATTTGCAAAATAAAGAAGAGACTATCTTCTATATACTCTGACAGTAGAGAAGCTCAGTAGTATATATGAGCCTTCTCTTTAAATACACTCTTACCTTTATTCCTTGGAAACATGGGTTTCAATCCACCTATATTTCTACATTAGGAAATACAAAGAAAGAAGTTACAAAATTGTTAAACTAATAGGTGGAAATAGCTCAAAAGTATCCTAAGAGGAGTTGTGAAGATAAATTGTATTGAGAAAATTATAACTAGGAAATAATGGCAGTCAGTCACATCAGTGATAATTAGCCCTCATTTCTGAAAGCTGTGGATGACTATAAAAGGCACAGAAGGAAATCTTCATGGTGATGAAAGTTTTGATAAAAAAGAACAATGGCTAGAAGCTCAAGCAATTACAATTCTTTACCTACAGAAACAGAGAGAACCAGCCACCTCGGCCAAAGGAACATCTGGCATACATAGAGGTGAGCTAATTTAACTCTGTTTCAACCTGAGGACAGCAGAAGCAGCAATTACTTGGCTTAACTTACAGTTACAAAAGAAGACGAATGAAAAGGAAGCATGAATGACCTGGCAGTACAGGTGAGGCTAATAGGAAGAATTGTTGAGAGGATGTATAAAACTCTAAGCTCTTTTGCACAATCATACTTTCTCTCACTTCAGTTTGCTTCAAATGTGGTTCTGCCTAAAGGAAACAAGAATCTTCCAGAACTCTGATTCTTTTATAACATTTATTACACAAGTTAATACAGTTTAACAAGCTTTCAACATATGCTTGAGATGAACACAAAACTATGTAAGTCTATCCATCGTTTATTAAATGTTTGTTTGCTTTTATCAGTTTTGACATAAAGGAACTTCCTTTCCTTTTCTGAGTTCAAAGATTTTGAAGAGCTTCAAACTATGACTTTTCTGGAAATAATGTCTGAAATTCTAAATGAAAAGAAAACAGTGCAATTAATGTGTTTTATTGCAGAACTTTTAAAACCAGTGCAACACCAAACAAGAAAATTATGTACGATGCACAACAGATCTAAAGGCCTGTGTCCATTTCAAGAAGCTATGATAAAATACCTGGCAACTTATTATTATTTAGAGGAATCATGATGTTTCTCTCACATAACACTGAAACCCTGACATTTCTCTCTGTTATTTCAGTGTGATTTGAACATGTTTCTTTTCTCCTTAAACAGGTCATCTACGTCCATAGATATTATGCTTTGGATAAAATTATATACTAATATTTGCCTTTTTAAAAGTAATTATAACAGAGCTTGTATAGTCATTTTGATGGCTTCACTTCACCAATTTTATACTATAACATTTAATATAGTACAAAAATGTTCTGAGAAAAAATATCTGTACCTGATCTATGAGTATTCACTACATAAAATGAAAAAGTTCTAATGTAATTCCAACCCTAGACAGTGTATTTATATTTATAAATATATAAGTATATTTAAAATACATATATAAGATTATTTGTAACATGTTATATGAAATATACATTATATGTGTTATATGTAGTGCATGTAAAACATACGTATATATTACATATAATTATATATGTAAACATTGTTATATTAAATATTAACATTCTACAATATTATTTTTAATGATATTTTAATCATTGTTACCCTTTTCTCTCTATAGTACCTACCATATGCCCCTTCTGGTTACATATTTGAGAAATAATTATATTTGCAAAATGTGAAATGCTTTAAGGTTTATTCATGGTTCGTGTTATCTGAATTCTATGTTTAATTTAAAACTCAACTCACAAGATGATGAAAAGAGAAATAAAAAATATACTGTTTCCAATTGAAAACATCCTTCTATTATGGTGCCTTTTAAAGAGTTTTCCAACTTCAATTACAACATGGTGAGCAAACTCTACCTGAGTAAGAATGTGAGATAAAAAAGAAATAAAACTATTAGTACTAAATGTATAGAACAATACCTCATCTGTCTCCTTTCTGATACTTTCTATTCAAACTTAGCTATTATCATAGCGCTATGTGTTATTTTTATTACTAGGCTTATAATGACAAGCTGGTTTTGAATGTGAAGATATGCAATAATCTTATATTGTAATATAGAGAGGGATAAATTAGGAATTAATCCATTTTTCCTTTCTTATTCACAACGTCTTGAATATATTTGGTACTGTTACAAAATTGTAACTCAGGCTGTCATCATATAGTGATTAAAGATGCATTTAAAGCTCTCTCTGAACAGGAAGACTACAGTGGAATAAATGAGGAAATCCTCCTTTTAAAGAATATTTATGTAACTCCAAACAAATAGAGTGGACCTCTCTTCTTTTTCATTAAATAAACAATCTGCCTGGGAAAGCCACATGTCTTAGAGATTGCAGAAATAGCACCTTCTCTCTGTGAGCTCTGAAGGCAACAGGAAAAGAAAACAAATGAGAAGTAAGCATTAACTTCTGGCAGGAAAATTATGCATCCGGATTTAAAACTGCATGAAGGACAAAGATGGCAAGAAGATAGTAACAGAGACCTATTTTAGCTGAGAACAATGGATTATTTTACATTTTAAACAACCTCCACAGAAAGGACCCAACATTCCAAATACCAAACACATTTTGCTTAAAGGAGATTAACTTAGAAAAAAAAAAAAATCAAACAGGTGTACTTCCAGAGGGTAGAAAACATTTAACTTTCATAACTATCATCATATAAAAATAGATAAATTGGCTAATTCAAAGACTTATTCTTTGAATAAGTCTTTCCTTAATGTGCATATTATAGGCAATATAACATTTTTAAGTTTATTTTCTGTAGCATTTTAGGAGTATATATACATGTACTGTTCTCATATTTTACATTAGATCTATTCCTCAATATATGTTCCATCCCTTTGACATATATTGAAGATCAGGAATGAGTGACATTCAAAATATGTAACTATTGGTATGGCATGGGCATCCAGAAATCAGAACACCAGCCATAAACCTAAGCAAAGCTACCTGTGTGAAGTGAATCATTTTCAAAATCAAAAGAAAAAAGAATTCCTATAAGCTGCTTAAGACAGACCAGTTTTTGAATGAAAAATTAGAGATCCAGAATTACCCTTGGGTTGTGATACTATATCCACTACTAGATTTCACAGGGTTAGGAGTAAAATTCAAAAATTGAGTAAAAAAAGAAGAATTGTTCCCTAAAAAGTTACTGTCCCAAAAAGTACTTTGGAACTTACTGTTCTCAAATAGTGTAATACAGAGAAAGAGGTAAGATAACAGAGTATCTGAAAAAATACTTAAAACTTTTTTGTAACTATAAATGCCATAGGAATGTACAATTTTATGGTACACAGACACAGAATTTTGTGTTCAACTCTGGGATAACGTTTAATTCCAAATAAGCCCAGGGAAAAATGACAAAGATTGTAAAGAGACTTGAAACCATGTGATGAACAAACTATACGTAGCTGGAATGAAAACAAGACTATTTGGGCAAAATACTCTGGTTGCTTTGAAATGTTTGAAGGAATCACATGAGAAAGAGAGACTGGAGTTTTTTTTAATGTCATACCGAGGGATAGAATTAGAACAGTAGGTCATTTTCTATTTAGTAAATACTTTGCTGCTCAGCATAACAACTTCATAACAGTTCGAGTCATTCAATAAAAGAACAGGTTCCCTGGTGTTGGCAGTGAAATTTAAATTCCTGAAGATGTTAAAGGAAACCTGGTTAGCAATAATGGGGGTTGCCCCCCAAGGGATTCAAACACCAGATGAGGAATCTTACAAGGTGACCGCATTAGGATGGTGATGGTTTGTTGCACTAAGATTCCTTACTGCATTAAGACTATTTGATTAAATAGAAGTGGAGTCTCCTTGTAGCTAAATTTAGTTCAACTTATTCAAACAGAGGAGTAAGCTAGAAGCAGCCTTGAAACTGCAGCTAGTTGACTGGCCTGCAATCAACCCCTCCTAATACGTGTCTCCTAATGAAGGCCTCTTGCAATACGCAGCACTGCATCTGAAAACCAGCAGGGCCTGTTAGTTCTTTTCTCTGTATTCCTGTTTTGCTTGTAGCTACACCCATGGAACCATTTTCTGAGCATCCTGCAGAGCCTGTTTAGGCTATTGCTAAACAAGAAACAAGGACACCATAACGAAGTAACAAACAGGAGTTTCATGACAATTTTCCATACTATGAAATAGGTTATTATAAGAAACCTACTTATAAATCCCTCAGAATCATCTTGATAGGTGCCAGAAGAAAGAACAAGCTATGATTGTGGATTTGGATTTTGACTCTTTGAGGCAATTAGCTTATACAGTCTGCTTGGGGAGTCTCCGGAGTCCAGATTGGTGGTATATTGGAAGCTTCTCAGCCGTTATATTCGTTTTCTTCTTCCTCATTATTGAAAGCATATGCTAGTATGTGCCTATGCTCGTCTACGTGTTTCAGAAGCCATTCCTTTGTGCCTGCTTACCTCGGTCCCAGGGCACAGTAAAGAGGAACCTGAGTCGAACAATGAAATTAGAAGAGTAAGATCAGATCTGAGGTAAACGTCGTAGATATAACCCACAATAACAAAAGTTCTTTGAAGTCCTTCATAGTTTTTAAGAAGGTAAAAGAGTTTTGAAACCAGAAATATGAGATTTACTACTTTTTAATTTTTATTTATTTATTTATTTATTTTGAGGAGCCTCACTCTGTCACCTGGCACAGTGGCACAATCTCAGCTCACTGCAACCTCTGCCCCCTGGGCTCAAGCAATCCTCCGACTTCAGCCTCCCGAGTAGCTGGGACTACAGGCACGCACCACTATGCCTGACTAATTTTTTTTTTTTTTTTTTTGGTAAAGACGAGGTTTCACCATGTTGGCCAGGCTGGTCTCGAACTCATGGCCTCAAGCGATCTGCCTGCTTCAGCCTCCCAAAGTGTTGAGAATAGAGGTGTGAGCCACCATGCCCAGCCCAGAAAACATTTCTATACAATCTCTTTCTCCATAGCAGTGGATAGCTGGTTTCTGGCCTATATCTTAAATGCCTCAAATTATATTCTTTTGTCTATTCCCTGTGCAAGAATGTCTCCTTGAACTAGTAAACTCTCATTGTAGAAAACTCAGAAAACATTAAAGCATACAGAAAATAAAAATCACTTCAAGCCAAGAAAAATTTATCACTCCATCAACCTTTTTCATAGTACTTTGTCCCTATTGCCATGACAGAAATTACCACTTTACATAAAAAAATTTAAAATGGTCTGTTTCCTCAACTAGATTCTAACCCTCTTATAAGGACAGGAAGCTCCTCTTCTTACTATCTGTAGACATTGCCTGTTCAGATTTGTTGAACAAGTATCACCAATGTAGATGTAACCCCACTTTTCAGAGCAAATCGTGGCCATGTACACAACAACTGACCAAAAATAAACAAATGTTGTCAGTTGAATTATGTTCCTTCCACCCCCAAAAATATGTTTGAGGTTCTAACTTGCAGTACCTATGGTTATGTTACTAAGAAATAAGGTCATTGCAAATGTAACTGGCTAAGCTTAGATGAGTTCATACCACAGTAGGGCGGGCTCCTCATCCAGCATGATCATCGTCCTTATAAGAAGATGGCCACGTGAAGACAACACAGGGAGAATGTCATGTGGCCTCAAAGTTAGAGATTGGAGTTATGCAGTTGTAAGTCAAGGACCACCAAAAGTTGTCAGCAAACCACTGGAAGTTAGGAGAGGTAAGGAAGGATTTACTCCAGGTTTCGGAGGGAATGTGGTCTTACTGAGAACTGGATTTCAGACTTGTAACCACCAGAACTATGAGACAATAAAATTCAGTTGTTTCAAGCTGCCCAATTTATGGCGGTTTATTAGTGCAGCCCTAGCAAACTAACACAATAGGCTATTATTATTAACTACTCTTTCTTACAGCTTAGGGCCAACATCAGGATTTCCCTCATTTTATCAGCTTACCAGCATCAGAATATGGGAAGAAACCTATGAGATTTTTTTCTTGTTTCCTTCTTTCTTTCTGTGGTTGATTGAGCTCTAGAAACATGTGTTATTAATGGGAGGTACACAGAATTAGAAGCTCGCATGTCTCATGTCTGAGTTAGACAAAATTTTATCTTAATCTCAACAAGATAGTACTTTCATGAGACTGAGAGAAGGAAACTGGCCAATGGCTTTTACATGCTCATTCATTTCCTAGTACATATTTATAAATAAAATGCTCTATGAATATTATATTTTATCCACATTGCTTCCAACCTTCTTTTCAAAGAGAGAAAATTTAAGTGTCTGAAAAGTCCTAAGTGAATCTTTAAAAAGGGGGGACAAGTCATTCCCTAAACACCTTGCGAAGAGTTAGAATGAGCTGGCATGGTCCCTGAACAAAAGAACTCTAATTGAGAGAATCTACAAATATATGTATCCTTTCTTAATGTCTATATGCAGATATCTTATAATAAAAGATAATAAAATCTTTGGCATAATGTACATAAGAGCTGAGCACATAAATGTATCAATATTCCCTCTTTCCATAAGAAGGAAAAATGTCAGATGGCTGGGAAATAGAGGACTTGAGCTCTCCCCTTCCACACACCTAATTCCAAAGAACATTTAATTTGTGACCTTCTATTTAGGTTTCTGACGTATTAATGATGATTTTCTATCTTTGCAGACACACTCCAAACTAGGCAGGATTTAATTTGAGATCTTTCCACAGGATGCCACAACATTTCTAATTTTAATAAAACAAAACACAACAAAAACCTGCTTGGGGGCCAGGTGTGGTGGCTCACACCTGTAATCCCAGCACCTTGAGAGGCCAAGAGGTGGATTGCTTGAGCCCAGGAGTTGGAGACCAGCCTGGTTGTTATAATTAGTATGGCAAAACCCCATCTCTAAAAAAGAATACAAAAATTAGCTGGGTGTGGTGGTGCAACACCTGTGGTCCTAGCTATTTGGGAGGCTGTGACGGAAGAATCACCTGAGTTTGGGAGGCAGAGGTTGCAGTGAGCCAAGACAGCGCCACTGCACTTCAGCCTCGGTGACAAAGAGAGACCCTGTCTCAAAAAGAAAATCCTAAAAAACAAAACAAAACAAAAAAAGAAAAGAAAACCTGTTGGACTTCTGCAGAAATTTATTTATTTTTAATATGTAGACATTTTCAAAATCAAGAGCTAATGTTTTATTGATTTTATACTGATGCTGTATATTTAAGTGATATTATTTCCAAGATATTGTAATTAATTAACCTTGGAGTACATGATATATTTTAAAGGTACAAAGATACCCAAGGTAACAGAAAAATTTTCCCTTTGCTTTCCATGTACTCAAGAGACAAGATATTTTGTACCTATTTCTAATGAGAGACTGAAAGAACTGATTTTCATATCCAACAAAAGACATGATATAAAAAGTACATCAATTAATTCTTGGAATTTACAAAATAAAACTAAATGGCATGACAGGAGTAAGTTCTTTAAAAACTTGTATATAGCACCCTTACATTTTTTTCTTTTTATTTGTGGACAGTTTTTACTGGCTGCATAAGACATCAATATAGGTGCAATCTACCTGCTGAAACTATGGAACTAAAAATATTAGCTGACTTACAAAATAGTGAAATCTTTATTGGCAAACCATTTAAAAAGCAAATGACTTGGAGATAGAGAAAAAAAAGGAATGCCACCTAATATGTAACCTTTGCTGCCAATTTAATGATGTACATTTGTAATCACAAGTTACCACATCATACATTACACTGTAGGGCGTAATCCAGGTACAAAGTTAGCTTTGTATAGTAATTAACTTCCTTTATTTACAGTTTAAAAATATTTACTTCTGATCCAACTTGTTTATAATTTAAGGTCAATTCAAGTTTATTTCCTTAAGAAGCATTCTTCAATGGTTTACTGGGAAACTCAGAAAATAGGGAGCAGGGAAGCTGGGGACTCACAGAACAAAGACATGAAAATGGCTCAGGAGCTAAGTTTTCAGTGCAACTAGAGAAGTATCTGACATAGAATGGAGGCTCAATGGATATTTGTCAAATAAATAAAAATATTCTGCTGGAAAAAACACATGTACACACACTACGTTTCCTACTACTAGTTATAACTCAGTGTTTCCATCACATGAGAGAACCCCATAACAGCCACACTTTCGATTGAGAACAGCACCTAATTACACCTGAACGTTACCAATTGAAAGGCCCAGAACTGTCTCTACAATCACTTAGATCATCCCAAGACCCAAATTTGCAGTTTGCGAGGTCATCTGCATAAAAATGAATTTTTGAAAAAGGTTCATAACAACTGCCAAGATATTGTTTCTTACAGCAGGAATCATGGAAAAATATCCAGTCTTCTATATCAAGGAAGCTTCTTGCTGGTGAGATTTAGCAATGGGTACATTGATTTCATCTCAAGGTAATTAGTGTCACTTTTTGGATCCCTAAACCTTAGACAAAAAAGAAATTTATTCACTGGCTAAGTAATTTTTCAAGAGAGTGATTAATGAAGAAATTATGCAAAACACCTGACCAGCATTCCTCACACCTGTCCAGGACATAAAAAACAAGGAAAGTTTTACATGTTGTCACAGCTAAGAGGAGCCTAAATGTGACAACTAAATGTATTACCTTGGATGGGATCTTGGAACAGAAAAAGAACATTAAGTAAAAACTAAGGAAATCTGAATAACTACGAACTTCATTAACAATAGTGGGTGAATACTGGTACAATAATTATGACAAATATATCATACTAATTGTAACAAATAAGATGCTAGTAACAGGGGAACTGGGTGCCAAGTATGTGGAAACTCTGCTGTCATAATCTTTCTGTAAATCTAATACTATTTTTAAAAATAAAATTTATTTTTAAAATTGTTCAACTGTTTACATACATATAAAACACTTAGCAAATTACGCACCTGAAATCTTACTTATATGAAGTTTTGTGTCCGGAGTTGGTTCTTTCTGGTGAATTCGTGGTCTCACCGACTTCAAGAACAGAGCCGCGGACCTTCGTGGTGAGTGTTACAGTTCTTAAAGATGGCACGGACCGAAAGAGTGAGCAGCAGCAATTTGCTGTGAAGAGGGAAAGAACAAAGCTTGCACAGTGTGGAAGGGGACCCGAGCGGGTTTTCCCTGCTGGCTGGGGTGGCCAGCTTTTATTCCCTTATTTGTCCCTGCCCACGTCCTGCTGATTGGTCCATTTTACAGAGTGCTGATTGGTCCATTTAACAAACCTCTAGCTAGCCACAGAGTGCTGATTGGTGCATTTTACAATCCTCTTGTAAGACAGAAAAGTTCTCCAAGTCCCCACTCAACCCAGGAAGTCCAGCTGGCTTCACCTCTCTGTTACATTAATATCACATACATGGGCACATGCACACACATGCACACATACACACACAAAAAAAACACTCACCCCCATACACACAGGGCTGCTGAGATGCTTGGGTTAAAGCACATCTACTTGTTTCCTGGGTGTATGAGCTAGGTTGTTTTTAATCTAAGACTTTTTAGTTAGCAAGTGAGTGGCCTGTCATTTCCCTTGAACATACAGTTCATTGAGACTAGAATCCGTGTTTGTTTTGTAATCACAGAAACTGCTGCTACAAGGGCTCACTCTGTCTATCTGTGCTTCATGAAGTTAATATTTCCCATCTAAGAGACACCAAAAAATGTCCCCAGGTCTGGGATGAAATATAATAAGACTGTTGCTATAGGTATGTCAATGAGAATTAAGGTCATCACAAGTCTTCCTCAACAGTGCAGTTTAGGAAATTTATTTATTTCATGCTCTTTACATAAAATTTTTGTACAGGTGTTCAATTCATATGTTTGGACATAATTCAAAAGAAAAACATGTGTTTTCCCAAAGTAGGCCAATAGAATTTTATAGTATCATTCACCCTAAAATGTTGTTGTAAGTTTTGCTTTTCGTATATATTTAAGGATTAGAAAAAAAATACTAAAGCAAGGTTTCTCATGATTAGTGTATACACTGTGGAATAGCAGATGTTACAATGTACCCTGAGGACAAAAGAGGCTGCCAAATTTGAACACATCAATTTTAACAACCCTGAAACTCATTTTTGCCAAATGTTTTAAGTACAGGAAATAACTTGAGCCACACTGTACTTTCTTTTTTATTTAAAACATGACTAAAGGTTGAGTCTTTCAGAAGAGCTGAGGCAAATAGCCAATTAAAGCTATGTCCATGATTTGCAAACTTCTTTGTGAGATTATTATGCACAATAACCCAACTTCAGCTACCTAAAGTAACAGGTTAATGACAAGACTCCTCATCTTTTCAAAATTATTTGTAATGATCCATACTGTTGGTCTAAATTAGAAGGCATAAATAAGGAACTATAGACATAAATGTTTGGCAACAATCTGGATATGTTTTAAAAAAGAAATAAATGTGTTCTAAAAATATCTCAGTGTGATATTGAGTTTTACATCTTTAATTTCTGCATTATCAGTCCAGTACTTACGCTTTCATCCAACAAATATTGAGTGTTTTCATCCAATTTGCATTCATAATTACAGATACCCAAAATGTACTTGGGAGCACAGAAATGTAAAAAACAAAACTTCAAATTATCTATAATCATTTTAAGTTACAAATTGTGTCAGAATAAAAATTTACTTAAAGGAAAAATCCAGCAATATTTGTTGAGATATATTGTGTATATATGTGTATATATTTATGTTTGAAGAGCAATCTTTAAAGCATTTTGGGAGTTTATTCTGACATAGAACTTAAAGTCATATGGCTAGGTTCAGCGTGGAACAGCAGATGACTTTCTTTTATAGGCTTTGACAACACTCTTAATTTCACCCATGTTGGTCACAAACCTGTCATCACTGACAGAAAAACAAGTCAAAGCACAAGCAAATTGGGTCAATAACATCACTATTTGCATATGCAATGCAAGATTTTTACATTGCATTCACTTAATTCTATTCGTCATGTGCCCAAAACGTATAGCCAATATATTAGCAAAAAACTGCAATTACTTTTGCACCAACCTAATAATACTGGAACATCAAGACATATTAAAAGGGCTATATTTATGAAAGGCATTTAGTGTAAATGGCCCCTGGAAATATGAAAATATAGAAACTAGAGAAGGATGACATCTCTGTTCTGGCAAAACCATATCTATCTCTCAGAATCCAGCTTAGAAATCATTTCTTCTGGGAAGGTTAACCAAAAAACCCACAATTTGCCCCCATCTATACCATCTATAGATAGTTTCCTACTATCTCTCTCTCTCTATATATATATAGATAGATATAGATATAGATATAGATATAGATATAACCTTTTTTTTTTTTTGAGACTGAATATTGCTCTGTCGCCCAGGCTAGAGTGCAGTGGCATGATCTTGGCTAACTGCAACCTCTGCCACCCAGGTTCAAGCGATTCTCCTGCCTCAGCTTCCCGAGTAGCTGGGATTACAGGTACGTGTCACCAAGCCCAGCTAATTTTTGGGGTTTCAGCAACTTAGCCAGGCTGATCTTGAACTCCTGATCTCGTGATCCACCTGTCTCGGCCTCCCAAAGTGCTGGGATTACAGGCATGAGCCATAGTGCCTGGCCTGCTATCTATATTTTTTTTTATTAAGACTCCTATACTTACTTCACTCTGAGAGGTGAAGCCAGCTGGACTTCCTGGGTTGAGTGGGGACTTGGAGAACTTTCTGTCTTACAAGAGGATTGTAAAATGCACCAATCAGCACTCTGATTTGTAAAATACACGAATCAGTGCTCTGTAAAAATGCACCAATCAGCCTTCTGTGGCTAGCTAGAGGTTTGTAAAATGGACCAATCAGCACCCTGTAAAATGGACCAATCAGCACCCTGTAAAATGGACCAATCAGTGCTCTGTAAAATGCACCATCAGCGGGACGTGGGCGGGGATGAATAAGGGAATAAAAGCTGGCCACCCCAGCCAGTAGGGGCAACCTGCTAAGGTCCCCTTCCACACTTGGAAGCTTTGTTCTTTCGCTCTTCGCAATAAATTTTGCTGCTGCTCACTCTTTGGGACCGTGCCACCTTTAAGAGCTGTAACACCACAAAGGTCTGCGGCTTCATTTTTCAAGTCAGCAAGACCACAAACCCCCTGGAAGGAACGAACTCCGGACACAACTCCATTGTAATTTATTTATTTATTTACATATCTGCCAGCCCTATTAAATAACGGACTCATTAAAGGAGTGAATTCTTATTTCTCCAACTTCTAGCTCACTGCTCTGTACATTTTAAGCATTCATTAAGTGTTGATACATAAGGCTAAGTGAAAGAAGCCAGTCAAAAAGGATATATAGTACATGACTGTTCTGCAGTGAGCAGGTCTATGCAAATCTACCCACAAAGGCCAAGAAAGCTGAAAGGCCAAAGAAATAGGCTGATAAATCCAGTTTCCCAGAAAGAAACATTTAATAGGGACTTAAGAACAGAGGCCATGTCTCAAGCAGCCGCAAGATGAGATGGTGGATTCCCACACTGCCCAGGGCTTGTATAATATGCCACAGGGAAAGGGTATGTGTGTTACAGAAGGGATGTGTCTGATTGCTTAAGGGCAGGATTTATGGTAAATATGATAACATCAAGCTTGTTTTGACCTACGGGAGGATTTACAGTAAATACATGCTCTTACACAAAGAACAGTAGGTAAAATAGAAATCTTAGAGGCATTCCAGAACTAGTGTTATTCAGAGGTCAACACAGTGGATTAGCATCCAAGATGGAGTTGCTTTAGTCTCTGCAATGACAGTCTGGAAAAGGCAAAACTATAGGTAGTTTAAAAAAAAAAAAAATCAGTGATTGCTAGGATTTGGGCAAAGGAAGAGAGGGATAAATGGGTGGAGCACAGGATGTTTTTAAAGCAGTGTTTTAGTCTGTTCTCATGCTGCTAATAAAGACATATCTAAGACTGGGTAATTTATAAAGAAAAAGTGGTTTAATGGACTCCCAGTTCCATGTGGCTGCGGAGGCCTCACAATCATGGCAGAAGGTGAAAGTCACGTCTTACATGATGGCAGATAAGAGAAAATGAAAGCCAAGCAAAAGGGGTTTCCCCTTATAAAATCATCAGATCTCATGAGGGCTTACTACCACCGGAACAATATGGGGGAAACTGACTCAATGATTCAATTATATCCCACCAGGTCCCTCCCACAACACTTGGGAATTATGGGAGCTATAATTTGTAGGGGTTCAGTCAGGATGGTGGGAGAAATTGTAAAATAAATACAAACCTTCTTGGAAGACTGGAAGGTTTTTGCAAAAGCCTCAGGATAAAGTTATGGCTGAAGGCAGCCTCATCCTCTTTGACTATAACAAGGGTAATTAACACAGGAATGTAGAGGAGTCTATCTAAATAGCTTGTTTACTCATTGGTCATAAGACTAACTTTTGACCATCTGCAGTTGCATGATTGCTGTCTACTTGGGGATTGGCAATGGTAATTACCTTCTAGCAGAGTTTACTTGAGAATTTTATTATTTAATGTGTGCTGAATAAATGCCAGGAAGGCCAGCTAGTAGGGTCCCAGTTGCAACTCTTTACAGCACTCTCCTTGGAGTCTGTAAGCGGCCCAGACCCTCAGCCAAACTGATAAGCATAATATCTGTGTCAGTGTACATTATTCATCCGTCGTTGGGTCAGGGTCTGCAGGATGGACCCCCACAACAATTCAAGATGAGATTTTTGGTGGGGACACAGCCAAACCATATCAAGAAGCAAGACTATTTTGTATGGTACTATAATGGTAGTTAGATGACATTATGCATTTGTCAAAACCCATAGAACTATGCAACACAATGAATGGGTTCTAGTGTAAACTATGACCCTCAGTTAATAATAGTGTACTAATATTGGATCATCAACTGTAAAGAATGTGCCATACTGGTGTAAGATATTAATAAGAGCAGGAGGAGAGAGAGTAGAAGAGGAGAGGGCCAAAATAACTTTTTGTACTTTCTGCTCAATTTTTCCATAAAACTAAAATTCTCTAAAACACCTATTTAAAAAAATGTGTTGAAAAATAAATTATGTTTAAGGGCTGTGATTCTGTTTCAAGTTACTGAGCAATGTTAAATTCTTTTACAAACTTTACAACTGCCATTAGAGTATTAAAAAATTCTGAACATCAGCAAGTTGAGATTAATTTGGCCAAGCTGTAGTTGGAAATTCTTATACTGTTTACATTTCTGACACATTGCCAATATCATTACTTGGCAAGACAAGTATCTCCCTAGGGTATCTTCCCTACTTTCAAGCATGGTTTTCTTGTTATCTGCAGCCATACCCCACGTCTGCTAATGTTTAAAGTGTATGCACACAAAGGAAGGGTCTCATATTTATTCATACTACTAGTATTAATTTGATGATTATATGTAAATCTTTACCATGTGCATTTATTAATAGATTGTACTCAAGTCATATATTTTTGACTCATGTATACTATCTAATCTATTTCCTCAATCAAGGTAAAACTTTAAAATATTGTCCCAATATATAATTTCAGCCACTGTGTACTCAACACTATTAAACTCAAAAATATTGAAATTATTACATTACACAAAATTAATCTCGAATGTCTCACTCAAGAAATTGTTTTATTACACACTAACTTCCAATAAATGTTTGATGAGCTTGGAATATAACAAAGACTATCACATACTTTCTACCATTAAGGAGTTTATACTTTTTCAAGTGAAAGGGACAAATGAACAGACAATTATCATACAGTACTATTATTTCTACTATAATGGGTAAGTTTAAGGTTATTTGTTATCAGAAACTGTCCATGAAACCATTGCTTTTATTGTCAGTCTGAAGATACTGCAGAGTCAGAATAGACTTGATAAGAAGAATCATCAGGAAGAAAAAGAAAAGATGAAGGAAGAGTGAGAATATCCCCATGGTCTCTGACTTGGGAAAGTGGGGATATAGCGCCACAACTCACAGAGATATGGAATACAGGAGTGAGACCTGATTCCATGACAGCTAGAGATGGGTAGTTAGAGGCCAAAAAGGCAAAGTGATAACTATAAATGGAATGTAGGCATAAGAACTGATGCCATGGGAGTAAATATACTTATTGAGGGAGTGTATGTGATGTAGACTGTGAACATAAGAGAGCCTGTGTTAAAGTCCTAAAAGGAATTGACAGAAGTCAACACCAATAGGTTAACAGAAGAGGACCTTGCAAAGAACCCTAGAAAGGCTAAAAACTGGGGGGCAAGAAGCAGAATGCAGAAGCATGAAACTCAAGGCAGGAAAATCTTTCAAGAAGTAAAGATAAAGAGTGACAAATGTTAAAGCGAAGTAGAAATGACAATGACCACAATGTGTCTGTGTGTACTTGGACACTGCATGATGAATATTGCTATTATCTTAATAGAAAAGCTAAGGTGGTACCATTTCCTCTCCTTCCCTTCAGTGCCTATCATCCAACATCCGGTGATATTCATCATCCATTTATTTATTCAAAAAAATTTAAAGGGTCCATAATGTCCTAAGAAGTGGAATACCTCAGAAATAGAAAGTAAATTCTTTCTAGTGGTTGGGATATATCAAAAAGAAGTGAGGAAAGCAGACACTAAAAAACAAGTGAAGGGAAAATAAATTTTAATGTATTGAAGAATGAGTGGTATGTGTATTAGTACTTATTCTGCTAATAAAGACATACCCAAGACTGGGTCATTGACAAAGAAAAAGAGGTTTAATGGTCTCACAATTCCACATGGCTAGGGAGGCCTCACAATCATGGTGGAAGGCAAAGGAGGAGCAAAGGCGTGTCTTACATGGCAGCAGGCAAGGAAAGAGACTGTGCAGGTGAACTCCCATTTATAAAACCATCAGATCTCCTAAGAAGTCACTCATTATCATGAGAACCATATGGTGGAAACTGCCCCCATGATTCAGTTATCTCCACCTGGTCCTGACCTTCACACGTGGGGGTTATCACAATTTTAGGTGAGATTTGGATGGGCACACAGAGCCAAACCATATCCTTCTGCCTCTGGCACCTCCCAAATCTCATGTCCTCACATTTCAAAACCAATCATGTCTTCCTAACGGTCCCCCAAAGTCTTAACTCATTTCAGCATTAACACAAAAGTTCACAGTCCAAAGTTTCATCTGAGACAAGGCAAGTCCCTTCCACCTATGAGCCTGTAAAATCAAAAGCAAGTTAATTACTTCCCAGATACAATGGGAGTACAAGCACTGGGTAAATACAGCCATTCCAAATGGGAGAAGTTGGCCAAAACAAAGGGGCTACTGGCCCCATGCAAGTCCAAAATCCAGTAAGGCAGTCAAATCTTAAAGCTCTGAAATGATCATCTTTGACTCTATGTCTCAGATCCAGGTCACATGGATGCAAGAGGTGGACTCCTATGGCCTTGGACAGCTCTGCCCCTGCGGCTTTGCAAGGTACAGTACCTCTCCCCCTCCCCCAGCTGCTTTCATGACCTGGTGTTGAGTGTCTGTGGCTTTTCCAGGCACACAGTGCAAGCTGTTGGTGGATCTACCTTTCCAGGGTCTGGAGGATGGTGGCCCTCTTCTCACAGCTCCACTAGGCAGTGCCCCAGTGGGGACACTGTGTGGGCACTCCAAGCCCATATTTCCCTTTCACACTCTCGTAGCAGAGGTCCTCCATCAGGGCTTCACCCCTGCAGCAGATTTCTACCTGGACAGCCAGGCCTTTCCACACATCCTTTGAAACCTAGCCAGAGGTTCCCAAACATCAATTCTTGATTTATGTACACCAGCAAGCCCAACATCATGTGTTAGCTACCAAGGGTTGGGGCTTGCACCATCTGAAGCAATGGCCCTGAGCTGTACCTTCAACCCTTATAGTCACAGCTATAGCTGTTGGGATGCAGGACACCAAGTCCTGAGGCTGCAAACAGCAGGGGTCCCTGGACAAGGCCCAGGAAACCACTTTTCCCTCCTAGGCCTCCAGGTCTGTGATAGGAGGGGCTGCCGTGAAGGTCTCTGACATGCCTCAGAGACATTTTCCCCATTATCTGGGTAATTAACGTTGGATTCCTAATTACTTATGCAAATCTCTGCTGCCAGCTTGAATTTCTCCCCAGACAATTGGTTTTTCTTTTCGACTGCATCATCAGGCTGCAAAGTTTTCAAACTTTTATGCTCTGCTTCCTCTTGAACACTTTGCCACTTAGAAATTTCATCTGCCAGATATCCTAAATTATCTCTCTCAAGTTCAAAGTTCCACAGATCTCTAGGTCAGGGCCAAATGTCATTAGTCTCTTTGCAAACAGTGACCTTTGCTTCATTTCCCAACAAGTTTCTCATCTCCATCTGAGAACACCTCAGCCTGGATTTTATTGTCCACATCACTGTTAGCATTTTTGTCAAAGCCATTTAACAAATCCTTAGGAAGTTCCAAACTTTCCCACATATTCCTTTCTTCTGAGCCTTCCGAACTGTTCCAACCTCTGCCTATTACCCATTTCCAAAGTCGCTTCCACATTTTTTGGTATCTTTACAGGAGCACCCCACTATCCAGTACCAATTTACTGTATTATTCTGTTCTTATGCTGCTAAAAAAGGCCTACCTAAGACTGGGTAACTGATAAAGAAAAAGAGGTTTAATAGACTCACAGTTCCGCATGGCTGAGGAGGCCTCACAATCATGGTGGAAGGCAAAGGACAAGGAAAGGCACATTTTACATGGTGGAAGGCAAGAGAAGTGAGAGTCAAGTGAAGGAGGAGGCCCCTTAAGAAACCATTAGATCTCATGAGAACTCACTCACTATCATGACAATAGTATGGGGGGAACCACCCCCATGATTCAATTATCTCTACTTGGTCCCACCCTTGACATGTGGGGATTATCAAAATTCAAGATGAGATTTGGGTTGGCACACAGAGTCAACCCATGTGACGAATTTGAGATAACAAATGTACACCAACATCAAAATGAAATGCCTAATATAAGAACAAGGGATTTTTTTCTTTCATTTTCATTTTTTTAATTCAAGAGAAAAGAAAATTCAAATATTTACCTGCCTCATATCATTTGACTTTGTGTCCCCACACAAATCTCATCTCAAATTGCAATCCCAATGTGTCAAGGGAGAGATCTGGTGGGAAGTTATTGGATCGTGATGGAGGTTTCCCCCATTTCCCCCATGCTGTTCTCCTGAAAGTGAGTGAGTTCTCACAAGCTCTGATGGTTTTATAAGGGGTCTTCCCCCTTTGCTTGCCCCTCTCTCTCAACTGCTGCCATGTAAGATGTGCCTCTTCCTCTTCTGCCATGATTGTAAGTTTCCTGAGGCCTCCCCAGCCATATGGAACTGTGAGTCAATTAAACCTCTTTCCTTTATAAATTAACCATCTCAAGTATTTATAGGAGTGTGAGAACATATTAATACAATGCTATTGGATTGATGCTATTATAGAAAAGGAAAAGAAACTGAAAATAACGTAAAAATCAAGCAGATAAACTGTGAAGTAGTATTCCAATGAAGAGGAAAATAACTAGATTTTGAAGTAAAAATAGAAAGATTTATAGTTAACGGCAAAGAAGTGACATTGTTAGCATGATCTGGAAGCAAGCAAAAGGGAAGTAGTCATGGGTGTGTTAACAGTAATTAAAGGAATTTACACTTTATACTTTTAGGTAAAATAAAAGGTCTCCTACTCACAGTGAAGAAGATAGTTTAGTGATGGGGAGGTTAGAAGAGAGTGGAAATGCTTAAATTTGCTACAGTAGGTCATGAGAGTGAAGAGGGCCACATTTATTTTTGTAGTTTATTATTTGCTCTCATTACTCCCTAATAGCATGAACTTGAAAATACACAAGTTGGATAGAGTCATCCATGTGGATACAACAGTAACATCATGACATTGGCATTATTGACAAGAAAGTGATGCAAATAAAGGGTTGTGAAATCTGGAAAAGAATGAATAGAGAAAAAGTCAAGAGAGGGCTGACAGGGAAGAAGTAGAATTGACAAAGATCTACAGATCTAAAGTTTAAGAGCCTCAAAAAGATTACAATAATGTATTTTGAATGATAATGTCCAACTAAAGGTAAAAGTTAAAACATACTAATGTATCTGAAAATTTATTGAAAAATTAGTTTTAAAGCAGAATGCTTTGGAGAAATATTGATTTAACTGTTTGTCATCATATCTTAAATAATTACCAACTGTTTTATTAGGTATTCTTAATTAACCAAGAAATTCAATTATGTGCAAAGAAAACAGTGGACTTATTTGAAATTAACAGAACATGAAAAAGATTTGGAAATAGACTTTTGATTCGTTGCTTAGCGTGAAATCTTACAGAAAAAGCTAGAAGATAACTGGAGGTACTGGTGGCATAGCTTCTCTGTTGTTTATCTGTTAGGGAAAAGAACAGAACTTTGGGAACAAAATCAATAGAACTACAGATATATTCTAGGGTGCTAGGGAGGTATTCACCAGTAATATTCAGGGAGATAAAACAAGGCGAGGAAAGGAGCTTGTTTTAGCTGCTCTTTTTTTAACAAACTATTTTTTGGAGCATAGGTTCACAGCAAAAAAAAAAAGAGAGAGAGAGAGAGAGAGATTGAGAGCAGAAGGTACAGATATTTTCTATATACTCACTGCCCTCACACATGCACGGCCTCCCCAACTATCAACATCCCTCACCAGTGGTACGTTTGTTAAAACTGATTAATCTACACAGCCATGTCATTATTAACCAAAGTCCATAGTTTATATTAGGGTTTCCTCTTGTTGTACAACATGAGCAAATATATCAAAGCCAATATTTGTGATGTTGAACAAATGTATAATAACAGGTATTTGTCGTTATAGTTTTAAGCAGAATCGTTTCACTGCCCTAAACATCTTGTGTGCAATTACAGATCTTTGTTCTGTCTCCATAGTTTTACCTTTTCCGGAATGTCATAGTTGGAACCAAGGTACCCTTTTCAGATTGGCTTACTTCACTTAGAAATGTACATTTAAGGTTCCCCCCGTCTTTTAATGGCTTCACAGCTCTTTTCTTTTCTTTCTCTGTCCTTCCTTCCTCCTCCTCCCTCCCTCCCTCCCTCCCTCCCTCCCTCCCTCCCTCCCTCCCTTCTTTCTTTCTTTCTTTCTTTCTTTCTTTCTTTCTTTTCTTTCTTTCTTTCTCTCTCTCTCTTTCTTTCTTTCCTTTCTTCTTCAGACGGAGTCTTTCTCTGTCGCCAGGCTGGCATGATCTCAGCTCACTGCAACCTCCGACTCCCTGATTCAAGTGATTCTCCTGCCTCAGCCTCCCGAGTAGCTGGGATTACAGGCATGTGCCACCATGCCCAGCTAATTTTTGTATTTTTAGAGATGGGGTCTCACCAGGTTGGCCAAGATGGTCTCAATCTCCTAACTTCATAATCCACCTGCCTCAGCCTCCCAAAGTGCTGGGATTACAGGCATGAGCCACTGCACCCAGCCACAGCTCATTTCTTTTTAGCACTAATTAATATTCCATTGTCTGCTGTATCACAGTTTATTTATTCATTGACCTACTGAAAGACATCTTGGTTGTTTCCAGGTTTTAGCATTTACATAAAGCTGCTATAAACATCTATATGCAGGTTTTTGTGTGGGCATAAGTTTTCATATTCTTTGGATAAATACCAAAGAGCAAGATTGCTAGATGAAATTTCCAGTAGAGATTTAGAAGTAATTTGAGTCCACTTTCAAATAACACTATGCCACTTCATGGGTAGTGTAAGTACCTTATAATAAAAAAAATTCTAATTCCTCTCTCTTATCCATATCATTGCTGGCATTCATTACACTTATACATAAGCATATGTAAACAAATATATGTATATATACACACAAATACGTTGTTGCTATTATTATTTTGAACAAACTGTTATCTGTTAGATGAATTAGGAATTAAAAATAGAAGTTTTTATTCTATCTTCATTTATTTCTTCTTTCATTTTCTTCCTGTCTTTATGTAGATTCAAGTTTCTGACCTATATAATTGTACTTTTCTCTACGGAGCTTCTTTAACATGTCTTGCAAAGCAGGTCTACTAGCAACAAATTCCATGAATTTTTGATTGTCTGAGAAAGTCTTTATTTCTGCTTCACTTTTAAAGGATAGTTTTGTAGGGTACAGAATTCTAATTTGGTCGGCTTTTTTCCTTGACATTTTAAATACTTCACTCTCTTCTTACTTGCACGGTTTCTGAGAAAAAGCAGCATGTAATTCTTTGCTCCTCTATAGGTAAGATGTTTTTTCCTCTGGCTCCTTTCCAAATTTTTCTTTATTTTTGATGTTCTGAAATTTGACTATAATATGCCTATGTGTAGTTTTTGTTGTGTTTTGGGATTTTTGTTTTGTTTTGTTTTGTTTTGCTTTTGTTTTTCTTTTTCTCTCTTTTTGTTTGTTTTTTGCAACTATCTGAGCTGCCTAGATTTGTAGTCTGGTATCTGACATTAGTCTAGAAAACACTCTTAGTCATTATTGTTTTTGCTTCAAATATTTCTTCTCTTCCTTTCTCTCTTTTCCTTCTGGTATTCTCATTATGTGTAGTTAAACCTTTTGTTGTCTCACAGTTCTTGGGTACTCTTTTTTGTTGTCTAGTCTTTTTTTTTCTCTGCTTTTCAGTTTTGGAAATTTTTTTATTGAACTATCTCTAAGCTCAGAGATTCTTTCCTCAGTAATGTCTGAGGAAACATTTACAGAGGGCCAGGCACTGGGCACCATTGCCATGCTAGGCAGTAGATCAGTGCTTTCCAGTCAATTTTATTAACTGGATCAGAAATACATGAAGATCTCTTGATAAGCGTTCAGATGTCCAAGGACTACTACATATCCATGGGGAAAACAGAGTACAGGTATTTGTATTTTCCCCATTTTAATAATCTGGGATTTATTTTCAATATTTCTTTCTACCCCATAGTAATCCTCACCAACACCAAGACACCATACTCATTTAAAAAATATTTTTTAGTCCTTTATCTAATCATAAATATTCCTCATGTCTATCTACTTCCTTCCATCGTCATTTTTACTACAATGCAGTGTATGTTCCTGCTAGGCAACTACAATAACAGTGGTGAGATCTCGGCTCACTGCAAGCTCCGCCTCCTGGGTTCACGCCATTCTCCTGCCTCAGCCTTCTGAGTAGCTGGGACTACAGGCGCCCGCCACCACGCTCGGCTAATTTTTTGTATTTTTAGTAGAGACAGGGTTTCACTGTGTTAGCCAGGATGGTCTTGATCTCCTGACCTCGTGATCCACCTGCCTCGGCCTCCCAAAGTGCTAGGATTACAGGTGTGAGCCACTGTGCCCGGCCTACAATAACTTTTTAACTGGTATTCCTTTGTCCACTCTTGCCATTTACACCCATTCTTCCACAGCAGCAAGAGTGATTATTTCAAAATCACACTAAGGCATATCATGCCATTTCCTTGCTTAGTAACTTCCCAGCATAAAATCCCTGTGCTAGTTAACTGATAACCTATTTCAGGAACTACGTCTTCGTATCTCTTGCAATAGTCTCTTTATTTTATTATCATGGGTATGAATTTTCAAACTTAAAAATAAACTTGATTTTCAAAAGGGACAAAATTGTGGTCAATATGTAATTTGTACTGTGATACTCCCAAGAACATTCTTTTTTTAAATGGGAATAAAGAGAATTTAAGACTATGATCACATCTAAATGTTGTCCAAAAGCGCTTATTCAACACTCCTAATAAACCAGAGGCCAACTCGGGAATCTTAACTGACAATCAGCTTATGTAATTTTTTTCTCTAAAAGATTTCCATTTTACCATTGTACTTTTTTATCTTTTAAGGTACAGGTAGGCTAGATTTCTTTCAAAGTGAAAGACGATTTAAATCTTTTAAAGTTTGTTTTATTTCTTCAGATTTTTTTGTTTCTTTAAACACCACCATGTGGTCATGGCTGACTAGGTTAGGCTGAATGAAAATAGTGTGGTGAAATATCATGAATTTTGCGGTCAGAAGACAGGTTCAAACCCAAAATACATTTATTAATTTTAGGAACTTGGGCAATTTAATTAAGCTTTGTGAGCCTCAGTTTCCACATTAACATATTATATGGGCATAGTAATAATAATAATAATGACTGCAAACAATAGTGAGAATTTAATATATAATACATGTAAATACAGAAAGCCCTACATGTTAAATGCCTTCTTCTTAGGTGAATCAGAATTAAAAACAATTAGTCTTTAAATTAAGGAAACTGCAGAATTTACCCTCTAGTTTTTCAGTTCCTTAATCATCTTTCCAATTTTTATTGTTGTTGAAAACAAGCACACAAGTTATGTAAAGTGGCTTTATTGAAATAAGCTGTCCTTTCATTTTCATATCTTTGACAGATCTACAAACTTGGAGTCCTTGCTAGGATTTCTCTACACCTCTAATATGGGAATTGAAAAAATAAATCGCAAAAATGTACATATTTTATACACATACTTCAGGTGACCTCAAATGTGGTATTATAAAATTTAAGAATTGGAATGGCTTTCAGAAACAGTCTCTTTTACTAATAATTCTGCAAGCAACTAATATTTATTGGATGCTTAATATGTCAGACATCATGCTAAAGGCTTTACATGTAGTCCTCCATGTATGAATTACTCCAATACTTTTGTATATATTATTTTTTATCTTCCTTGTATACATGAGGGAACTGACACTCTGAAAGGTGAAATAACTTGCTTAAATTCACATGGTAATTAGCAGTGCCAGATTCTGAAACCAAGTTGATTCACTAGCTTCAAAGCCCGTAGATTAACCCACCACATTCTTATAAATCATTAATGAGAACACTCATTAGAAAATGGGCAAGAGATGGTCATATTCACTGGACACCGAGTCTAGCTTAAGGTGATGAGTGTGGGAAGGTGTGTGGGGAGGCTTTCTTCCTACTGCAAAGAGGCAAGTCTGAGGGCTGGCGCCACCCAGCGATGACTCTGCTTCTACTTCCGGAATGCCAGGGGAGACGATTCCGGTTCGGGGATCCCCCTTCTTGGTCACCTGCAAGTCCCTGCTCGCTCCACCTACAGAAGGAGAAGCCATCTCAGTATGATCTTTATGAACACAGCCGACCTTTAATGACTTCTGAGAGGAATGGAGTTTCCTTGACGAGCCTCAGAGAGAGCTGTGCCACGTGATGTGGAGAACTTTGCATATATAACCTCGCCAGGTTGTTGGTGTGGAGCAAAGGGAGAGCAGACACCCTCAGTGAAGTGTTTCAGTAGAAAGTGTCACAGCCAGGTCCATTCATCCAGAAGGCTCATCCCTGTGAGATGTGTGTTCTGGTCATAAGGGACATTTTGTATCTGGCTGAGCAACAAGGAACGCTATCTGGGCAGAAATGGTACACTTGTGAGGCATGCGGGAAACAATTTTGGTTTAGTGCAAACGTGCACCAGCACCAGAAGGAACACAATGGAATGGAGACGTGGACAATGCTTTCTCTGTGAAAGGCTGCAGATTTTAAGTGTCAGGAAGGCCTTTCGCCTGTGGGAAAGTTGGGAAGGATTTTCTTGGCAACCGTACCTTCTCCAACACAGGCCACTCACAACTGGATTGAAGCCACACAGCAGCACCAAACGTGGGGAGGCCTTTCACAGCAGAAAAAGTCATTACAAGTGCAGTGAACCAGGAAAGCTTTCAGGTACAAATACAAACTTGTTCAACATCAGGGAATTCACAATGAAGAAAAGGCCTTAGGAGTGTGGCAAATGTGGGAAATTATTTAGCCAAAACTCGAATCTCATTTGTCACTGGATAATTCACGCTGGAGAAAGACTTAGGAGTGTGGTGAATGCGGAGAATTTCTTTAGCCAAAGCTCTGGCTTCACTGAACACTAGAGAATTCACACTAGAGCTAGGCCTCATGTGTATGGTGAATATAGGATGTCCGTTAGCCAGAGCTCCATCCTTAGTTAATGACAGAGCGTTCACACTGGAGCAAAGCCCTATGAATGCGGTAAATATGGGAAATCCCTTCAACAGAAAGCCCTGGACTCATTCAACACTGGAGAATTCATGCTGGAAAAAGGCTTCCATATTCAGTATAACAACTCAGGAGGAAAGCCTCTGTGAATGTAAAGGAGGCATCGAACCCCATACATCTGAACATCCACAGTGGAGAGGTTCCCCACAAATTCCAGGTAAGTGGGAACCTTTAAGGAGCTGCATTGTACTTTCTAACCTGTGCAGGCCAGGACCCTTGCCAGATTTAGGTCACCGTCAGTTTCTGTGGCATAAGCCATTTCACCTCTACCACCTGACAGGTTCCCCATAGTGTGTATTAGTCACCTCAGTGTAATAAAGGAAAGCAGATGTTTCTGTTCTCTCTCTCATTCCCTGGAGAAAATCACGAACAGTCTGTGCCCTTAGGGGAATGTCATTCCTTCCTCTCTGACTAGTTAAGGCACGATCCTGACCCAATCTTGTCTAAGAAGATTGCTCTAGTCTGGGTATTACTGGCAATTTGCAAATAATTTTCCCTTCTTCCAATTTTGATCTAATTTGCTTTGCTGCCAAAGCCCACCTAGGAAAGAGTATTTCACTTTGTGATCCTAATTTGTGGCCTGAATGCCAGGATTTCTTTGTAGGCTCAGAGTTCACCCTGAGGAGGGGGAAGTTGTTGTGACATCCTGTAGGACTCTGGGGAGAAGGATGTCACACAACTCCTAGCACCCCTGAGAAGACTCCAGACACTGCAGAGGAACCATGTGCCTGGATGTCCAGAACTCAAGTTTCTGGTGTCATTTGTAAGAGTCCAAGCTGAAACCATAATTGGCGCAGAAACACTGAGTGTGATTAATGAGGTCTGGAGGAGACTGCATCAAGGTCGAGAATGGTACCTCTTCTGCAGTGTCTCCATAGGTGTTTCAATGGCTGTGGCTATAAGCATGAGTGGGTGCACTCCATGCTGGTGTTTTTCCTGGAACTGACATCACTGTCAGGGTAAATAAGGTTTTGTTTACTCATGTAATGACCTCAAGGCCATTGCTGCAGTCAAGAAAATGAAAATAGAGAAATGAGAGATCTCATAGTCCAGGGATGTCGCTTTTGTCACACCTCTAACATTTCTGTTGACTCATATAGAGATGATGTTTATTGCTTACCAATATTTCTTGCCACTGATGCGGGCTGCCTTTCCCAAGGCATGGCGGAGTCAATATAGGGTTGTGAAACCTTATGTTTTCCTTAAAAAAGTAGATCCAGGCTTTTATTTAAGTCATTTTCAACGTTCTGTTGAAACATAATTGGCATGCTATAAACTACACATATTTAAGGTGTACAGTTGAACTGATTATCAGCCTGGATGATATACCAAGACCTTCATCTCTATAAAAAAATTTAAAAATATTAGCTCCACTTGGTGGAGCATGCCCTTAGTCCTAGCTGCTTGAGAGACGTGGGGGGACAATCCCTTGAGCCCAGGAGTTCAACACTATAGTGAGCTATGATCACAGCCTTGCACTACAGCCTGTGCAACAGAGCGAGACACTGTCTCTTTAAAAAGAAAAAAAACAAAAAACAAAAACCAGTGTACAAGTGAGGTACTTTCCACATACATATAAACTCATGAAACTGTCACAATTATACTAATGAACATATCCAAATATCCATTACTCCTGTATAGCTTTCTAATAATCTTTCCCTGCTCTCACTTGCCCTCTAGGCAACCCTTGATTTACCTTTTTTTCAAAATAAATTAGTTAATATTTTCTGGAATTTTATATGATTTTAATTATAAAGTGTGTTTTATTATTCTTGTTTTCTTCATGCTGCATAATTATTTTAATATTCATTAATGTTACTTATGTGAATAGTTCATTCTTGCGGAGTCACATTCTGTTCTATGGATGTTATCACTATTTGTTTACCCATTTATCTGTTAATGGATATTTGGGCTGTTTCTGGTTTTGGGTTATTACAAATAAAATGGCATAGTTGAAGTATACAATTTGATATGCTTAAACTCTTGAAACTGAAAGTTTCTTCCTGCGCTTGCAACATATAAAATTATTTTTACAAGGACCTAGTCTACCTTTTGTAATGGATATTTTATATGTAGACACAAATGGAGAGGGATGTATCATGAAACTCTAGAAGCCCTTCCCCAGTCTTCCATCATTATATCATTTCATAGCCATTCTTGTTTCATCAGGCTCCACCACATTACTAGGTGATTTTACTTACAATTCCGGACATCATGTCATTTAATGCATAATTTTTTCAGGATGCACTTCTGTAATGTAAGTGTTCCTTCATAACTCTAATAATTCTCATACAAAATAAAAATATTTTAAAATATTAAAAATGGATAAGCAAATGAATTGATAACCAAATAAAAATACTATAAGTGATCAATAAGCATATGAAAAATATTCAACCTCACTAACAATAAAGATATGCATTTACATAAAAAAACTATTTAATTTTTTTCTTACCCACATTTGGCAAAGATGTAAATGAGTGATAGTATTTGATAGTTAGAAGGGATATGGTCACCTTCAAATTAATTGGTGGGAGTATACATTGGAATCTCGTTTTTGGTTTTCTGTTTTTGCTTTTGGAGTCAGGGTCTCACTCTGTTGCCCTGGCTGGAGTGCAGTGGTGTGATCACAGCTCACTGCTGCCACAAACTCCTGGGCTCAAGCAGATATCCTCTCTCAGCTTCCCAGGTAGCTGGAACTAGAGGTGCACAGCAACATGCCCAGTTAATTTTAAAATTCCTTTTTGTAGAGGCAGAGTCTCACTATGCTGCCCATGCCTGGTCTCTAACTCCAAGCCTCAGGGCCATCCTCTCACCTCAGCCTCCCAAAGCACTGAGATTACAAGCATGAGCTGCTGCACCCAGCGAATATCAAATTTTTGGAAGGTAATTTGGCATATCCTCATAACTCAGAAATTTTACTTTAAGAAATTCAACCTAAGGACATAACTAGAATACTTCAAAAAAGTGTAATAAATGCAAATAATCTAAATGTCCAAAAAACGGATATTGATAAATTAATTTATGAGATGTTGGCATATTGGAATACTTATGGGACACTGTTTTGTCATTTAAAATATACTGTTAATAGGATAACAAATACATTTTAATTTATGTGCCAAATTTTATAATATCTTAACTTCACTTGTCATGGACAGAAATAATAAAATTAGCAAAATATGTATGATTTATTATGGATCATAATAATTATTACTTAAATACAACTAAGATCAACTTATTTATATATTTAAATGTGAACATTTTGTTTCATATGGTTAGCAAAGTCTTGAATATTTTGGCAATATTCTGTGAATCCCAATCAACATTTAGTCAATTATGTTCTCTTTGTAGACCACATAATTATATTGCTTTCTATTTTTTAATCGACACATTGTATTGTACATATTTATGGGATACAATTTGATGTTTTGATACATGTATATGTTGTGTAATAACCAAATTAAGGTAGCTAGCATATTCATCACCTTGTGCATTTTTCATTTCTTTGTAGTGAGAACATTCCAAAACCTCTCTTGAAGGTATTTTATAATATACAATACCTTACTGTTAACTATATTCACCCTATTATGCAAAAGGACACCCGAACTTTTTTCTATCTTCTTGTAACTTTGTACCTGTTGACCAACCTCTCCCCGTCCTCCCCAATCTCTCATTTTCTCGCCAGTGTCGGTAACCACTGCTCTACTCTCTACTTCTGTAAGATCAACTTCTTTTTTAAGACTCCCTTTCAAATAACTTTAAAAAGCAAGTTATTAAGCCACATATTTTCTCCATATGCCCTACTCAAATCTAGAATTGTTTTGTCTACTTGACTTTAAAGTCTGGAAATTTTATCAAAAAAGAGGTTAGATTAGCATGAGAAATTCTTATTGAACCTATGCTGGCTCCACCACCTTGCCTTACTAAGAGCTCAAAAATAATTGGTTCAATATTTAAGCATGGAATTATGCTGCAGATGGATATCAACGTCACCTCGGTACAATTTCTGGAATTTCTATATGATAACATCTTCCCTAGTCCCACTCCCCTTACCATCTTGACCTGTCTTTTGAAAGCATAGCCATTTGTAAATTTCTGGTCTCTGGTACCCATCACATTCTCCTCCAGGTTTGTTCACGGCAGCTCTTTAATCACAAAAGAAAATGCTTAGACACTGAAGAATGTCATTTGTTGGGATTAATAATTATTACTCATTCTAAAAGTATCCAGATCATCCGTTTCATTCTTCTGAACCCCTTGTGATTTCAGACCATTCTTGCTTTGTTTTTTCTAGTTCAAATAACGTTCTCCTGGATAAAGAAGATTATAAACAAAATAGCTCTGTGAAACAGAGGGTTCATCTGATTAGGTCTCTCAAATTTAGCATGCCCTGCTTGCTTTTAGTTACCTGCTTTTTTCTTTTTCTTTTCGTTTTTTTTTTTCATGAAGCTGAAGGCCACAGTAGGTGAAGGCTGCACCACTGGACACTGAAACTTTACCCTCATTAGCTGCATAATACATTGAACATTTATAAATCACCATGGTAATGGTCACTTCAGTTATTTTTCAGGAATGTGGGACGGCTCCTGACCAGTTCAAACTAGTTGACTCTTCAGCTGGGCCTGTGTAAATGCCGGAGAGCATTTTGACATCAGAGGACCAAAAATTCCACCCTCAGATCATAATACCATCATTTTCTGCAAATGTGTCCTGTGAAATGCCATAAATCCCAACTATGTTTGCATAGATCACTGATTGCTTCATTTTTCCCCCACTGGCAATCACCTTTTCCCACATCTTAGACGACCCCACTTCTATAACCCATAAATATCCCTAAGCCTTATCTTCGTGGAGGTGGAGTTGAGACCTGTTCTTCCACCTCCTCACTGGCTGCCTCATGAATAGTCTTCTCTTTTGCAAAACCCATTCATTATCTCAGTGATTGACTTGCTGCAATTGGGCAGAAAGAACCTGGTTGATGATCATTGTAGAAGCTGTAGATACTCGATTATTCACTGTCATCTGTTGCAACAGCTATTCTGTCTCCTCTCTACTTTCATGTAGACATATAGATATCTCGTTTAACATATTTTAAAGAGCATTTTTATTACCCTCCCCATGATGTAGAAATCTCAGTTCATTGGAAACCTTCACCTTCATAAACTCTTCTTCAAATCTTATGCATTTCTTTTCATCCTTCTACCAATCTCCAGGTAGCTGGTTTTTTCTTATTCCCTTCTCAACTCCAGTGTTGCTTCCTTAGCAGCCTCCTTTCACAACTGATCTCATGGAATCCTTCCTTCTCACCAATTCATGTCACTCTACCCCAATCCTGTGTTATTAGCTTTGTTTCACTTATCACTACCTGCAATAATTATTTTTTCTACCTTCTTCAACTAGAAAGTGAGCACCATGAAGATAAAAATAGTACTGTTCCCTTAGGACCTATTACTGACCCAATCACATACCAGATATCAAATAGATATCTGTTGAATACAGCGCTGATATTCCAAACATTAACTGGTACAGCACAGGCAATAAATAATCAGAAGAGATGCCAGCTGTCAACAATAGGAGGTGCCTTACTAGTGCGGGTAGACTGCATAGTAGCCTTAGTCAAATGAATAAGTAAATTTAAGCATATTTCATCTACCACCTGACCAGGAATTATTCCTGTTTTCCCTGTTTGCTTCTTTAGGACACCTTTCAAATTCCTATTTATAATATTGAACATTTTATTTGGGAAGCAGAACTTTATTGTAAGTCTCACAAATATTTTAATAGATATTTATATTGATCTGTAGTCATGATATAGCTCTCATACTTTCTCTGAACTTTCCATAATCTCAGGTTGGAAAGGCTAATACTAATCCCAGCATTTCTCTCTTTGGTCAACAGGCATACCAAGTTGTCAAAATTATTTTTACAAATCAGTTCTTCCTTTTGGATTAAAATTCAACAGAGTCATACTTTTTTGCCTCATCTATCTTCAGACACTCAAAATGGACAACCTAAATCAGATATTTTTCACGTTTTGTTCTTTCAGTAGAAAATAGACAAAATATACCACCCTTATCAGATAAAGCTTTCACTCTGTGTCACATGTCACTCACTTGCTCTACTCACAGTCACCAGATAATAAATTGTTTAAAGTCAGGACTTATTTCTTCTTATGTTTCTTTTGATTCCTGCCACCAAGCACCAGACCTTGACTATAAGTGGGATCATTACATTTAAATTGAATTGAATTGAGTGTACTGATTTATCCAAACTAGACTTTTAGCTAGTACTACAGATAAATAATAATTTCACATTTGTCTTCATCCTTTTGTGTTGGCCCACTTTCTCCTTTAGATTTTTGGCTTTTGTTTGTGCATATGCTTTCTATTTCATTGTGACCACATTCAGATCTGTTTCTTTAATACAACGAATAGGCTTACCCTGCCATATTCCAGTTCTGACTGCCATCTCACTAACTCAGTAATGTTGAGATCATGTTTACCTACTTATGGTTCGATCTAAATTTCATTTTATTCATCACTGACACTCATATTTTGTAATCGTTTTTCTTTTGCTGTCATTTAAGAATTACAAGAAAATCCTTCTAAAGTATCTGGGTTTAAATTTTATCTAGTTATTTCCCCTTTCCTCTAAACATTTTGCTAAAGTCCAGTCTCTCAAAATGAGTCCTATTTTTGCAGAAACTCACTGAGATCAGCTAAGATTTGATGATCTTTCTAGTACTGTGCTATGTACTTCACATACATCTTAATATTTAACCGTCATGAGAACATTCTATAAAAACCATTATTGCTATCTTAAGTTTTGTACAACTGATCTGAAAAAGATTAAGAAACACCTCTGGTTACAAGTGGTAAGCTGGTATCCATGTTTCCTGCTTTATTTAGGAAGAGCTTTCCTTCCCGTTCTTCATTCTAAAACTCAGTGCAGAAAGTCTTGTTACTTAGCACTACCTGGACATATAGTTACATTATGTCCAAGATCTTATTCCTAGTATAAAAATTGTAAAATGTGCTTAAATATTGCAAATATTTCTTCTAGAAATATTATTCATTCCACCACAAATCAGAAAATGGTAGTAGTGGATAATGAGCCTAAGAAAATGTGGCAGATTCTCAAATGTATAGCAGAATAATACTGTGACAAGGCATAGGGTGGCATCATATTGGTCAGATCTGACATTTACTTACAGAGTGAAGTTGGAACAATTTACCAAATATCTGTAAGCTTCAGTTTCTTCTTCTGTAGATTGGAAGAAATAATAGATCCAACCTCATGGCATCATTTTAGGAAATAAATGAGATAATGTGTATAAACCTCTAGGTATAATGCCTGTTGCAAAGTAAGCCTTTAAAAAATGCTAACTATCATCATCGTCATCATCACCATTATCATTATTTTGAAGACTCTAGGAGATGAATATACATCTGTTTAATTATATCAAGCCACAGTAACCCTGAGCATCATAATACATACCTCTTCCTAGACTAATTGAGATTTCTGGGTAACTTTCAGTACCTATAAATCTTGTTATTTTTCTCTTCACAAAGACAGCTATATTCAGTACAAAATGTACTCCCTGGGAACACTTGCTCTAGCTCCTAAGTATAAACCAATCAATAACAACTGTGTGACATAAGAGAAGACACTTAATCATAACTGTTTTAATCTACTTTTCTATAAAATAAAGGGATTGAAACAGACCATAAAAAGCCAAGTCTGTATCCAAACTAAAGTTCTGAGATTTCTTCTTGCCCAGCTCTGTCTTGTGGTAAATAATTAACATCTATGGTAGCAAAGAATAAATTATTCTCCAGTTCCAGTTCACTAGCTCTCTGAGAATATTAGACCATTTTAACTCCAAAAATAACAAGACACAGCCGCTCTGCTGTCTAGTAGAAATTAATAAGCTAATGACCTGAAAAAAAATCAATGTAATGCCAAATACATATACTATAATAATGCATTCTTGAAATAAGTATAATCACCTGTGACTGTCTGTTGCCTCATTAATCCTGACAAAATCCCTACAAAGTATTTAAATAGTTTGTAGCGGAAACATTTTTGTTTTAGCAGGAGAAAGAAAAACCTTATGCCAAACAAGAAATTTGCATATTTTGCCTAAAATTACCCACAATATTGAGGAGCAATCTAGAAGAAACTGTATCTGTGAACTTCCAGCTGAGCGTCTGTAAGGAGGATGAGAAATAGTGAGATAAACAGATGGGGAATAAGGAAGGAGATGTTTTCTTCTTTCCTTTATTCCTATCTGAACTGCCTACAAAAAAACAGATGAGGTCAATTCCCAAAGTGTCTTTTCTTTAAAAGAAGTTTTGTAATAGTGCTATATTCTCTCCACACAGTGAAACTGTGCAAAAACTGAATTTTCCTTCACAGTGGGTCACCGGGAACATACCTGGTCTTATCTCATTGTCAAGCCAATCACTTTCTATTGTTATCGTTACTTAGAGCTTCCCCTCCTGGACAGTTTCCGTGCTTCTGAGCAAAGGAAGACCTTGATTTCTAGGCAAGACACTGAGATGCCTATTCTTGGAAATTACGCTAATGTTTTCTTTCTTTCTTCTCTCCTTTCTTCCCTCTGCCTCCCTTTCTCTCTCTCTCTCTCCTCCTTCCTCTCCTGGTCTTGGTCTTGGTCTCTACCTCTTTCTCTCTCTCTCTCCTACTCTTTGTAAAACAGACTATTGCCTCTAATTCCACAAGATACTTAGGTTACTTGCACGGTTACAGATAAAACTCATAGGGCTTATCAGTAGGAATTTTTCTAACAATAACTTGTGCAGTGACTCATACAGCATATTATATGCTCCCACTGTTGCAGATTCAAAAAGTTGTCAGAAATTAGGGAAATTTAATTCCAGAGCAGAATGCCAGTGAGCCAGGATAGTTACACAAAACTAAGTTTAAAAAGACAATTTCAGTGTCAGGATTCAATTGAAAAGGCTCATAACTTCAGTTTTCTTGATATGTCCAGATATATTTAAAAACAAAATTCTAAAAACTTTTTTGTTTTAAAAGGGAGGAGTGTTCTAACTCTCAGAACCAAAAATATATTCACTTATTAAAGTTTTGTTGACCTTAGTTCATAAAGGATATTAAATTTAAAAAATCCTAAGAATTTATGAAATGTGGAAAAAAACATATTAAGAGCCTCCTCCAAGTCTAGGCAATGGGCTTCTGAAAGTTGTCTTCTCTCGATACCAGATACTGAGGAATAGGACCTGTTTTGACACCAGCTGAAAAGACACTCAAATTGCTAATGACCCATTAGCAACATATTCCCATTCAAGACTCTCCATCATTTCTCCACAGAGGACTTCGGTTGTTCACTTGAGTGCTCTGAGGTTTAGGTCAGTTTTGCTAGGACCCCCTAGAGGGCCTCCTGTCTGATAAGACCACCTATTGAATAATCACAGAATGAATAAAGTTATTCTCTCCACTATGCATGGGAGGGTCCAAACAGTATGTGGAATCTTTTAAGTGCAGAAAACTTGCATTTCCTTCTCCCCATCATAATATGAAATTAGGAAAAGCTAATCTGACAACTCGTTCATGACCAGGAGGGTTAAATTGCCAAAAAGTAAAAAGAGCCAGTCCTAAAGAATTTCCTAGGACTGATACGATTTGGCTGTGTCCCCACCCAAATATAATCTTGAATTGCAGTTCCCATAATTCCCACGTGTTGTGGGAGGGACCCGGTGGGAGATAATTGAATCATGGGGGCAGTTTCCCCCATACTGTTCTCGTGGTAGTGAATAAGTCTCACAAAATCTGATGATTTTATAGGGGATTTCCCTTTTCACTTGGCTCTCGTTCTCTCTTTTCTGCCACCACATAAGACAGGCCTTTTGCCTTCCGCCACATAAGACAGGCCTTTTGCCTTCTGCCATGATTGTGAGGCTTCCCCAGCCACGTGGAACTGTGAGCCCATTAAATCTCTTTTTCTGTATAAATTACCCAGTCTTGGGTATGTCTTTATCAACAGCATGAAAACAGACTAATACAAGGACACTACCCAAAAGTTCAGAAAGAATAAATACATTGCAAAGATGAAACTGCTCAATCAAGTGGAAAGAAGTTTCCTTCCCCAAATTTAAAAACCAAATGTATAAGCTGACATCCAGTATTATACACAACATATTTGTTTTCATTATTATGAAAAATATGACAAATGCAAAAATGGAAAATGCAGACATAAGTGGGTGATTGTCACCAGAAGTTTCACTGACATTCTTTCCCTTGATTCTGTCCTGTCAAGTCAATTCTTGTGGTTAGCATCATGATGGAGCATTCTACTCCCTTTCTGTTCTCAGGAGGGATGCCTGAATTTTTTTGTTTCTTCCCAACATCCTAGATCCTATAACAATCAAACAGGCAAAATACAGTTGCTGTGGTTCCATTGCCCCTGACTGCAATTCATTCTCCAAGTTAAACCAAGATAATCTTTCAGACATCCAAAGCTTAGAGGTCTCTCTAGGTTTTAAAGCCATTCAGTGACTTCCCATTGTCTGAGAGTGAAATATGAAGTCCATTTTATGGCTTAAAATGTTCTTAGTGATGTGCCTCCTTTCTTCTTCTCCAGCCTCATCTTCTGCCATTCCCTCATCCCTCATCAGCATCCCACGTTCTAGCCTTTCTTTTAATTGTTCAGATACACAGTATTCTCCCTTTCTCCTGGATGCTAGAATCTTCAGCTCCTTCTGTTTGCACTACCCCTTCTTCCCTTTTCCTAACTTCTGTTCTACCCGTAAACATTTTTCAGACTTCAGGAGAAATAGCACTTCCTACAGGAGACTTGCCTCTTCCACCTCACCATGTTAAGCCCCTCTGACATGGGTTCCCATATACCTGCCTGTGACCAAATTATTGTCTGCATCCCCAAAGAGGCTACAAGCTCCACGGAGGTAAGATCATTTGTTTTATTTACTGCATGTACTCATGCCCTAGTACAGGACATATCTGTGGTGGCCAAAACACATTTGTTGAATAAATTGTACAAATTATATGAGCACAACATATTAAGTAGAAGTTACTTTAGAGTAGTTGTTTATGACGGATACCACCCAATATTGGAACACATGTGTAGAAATTCTTCAAAAATTCTTCTTCCTCAGTCTCCAGGTCCACCTGTAAGTGATGAATTTCTTTTCCTCTTTCTCTGTGTCACAGGTCACCACCACTTGACCATTTGGCAACTGAATAACTTTGACCATTAGATTCTTCTCCCGTTACTGAACTGAACAGCCTTTCTGTTCTTGCCATTTGCAGGAATGTGTGTTTTGTTAAGTACAAGTCACAAGACTGGCTCAATCCTTAATGCATCCATCTGTTGGTTTCCCCAATATAGTTTAGTCAATAAACAGAATTCCATTTCCAGATTGGAAAATCTATATTTTGTGGGCTGAATTGTGTGTCCCCCCACAAATCCTTACATTGAATCCCTACTGCCTAATACCTGAGAATGTAGCTGTATTTGAAGTTAGAGCCTTTAAAGAGGTGATTAAGTTAAAATAAGGCCATGTGGGCTGTAATCCAGTCTGGCTAGTGTCCTTATAAGAAGAGGAAATTCGGACACACACACGGACACACATTCACAGAGAAAAAGCCGTGTAAGGACGCAGTGAGGAAGTGACCCTCTGAAAGCCAAGGAGAGAGGCCTGAAGAAACCAAACCTGCCAACACCTTGATCTTGGACTTCCAGCCTCAGGAATTGTGAGAAAATAAATTTCTGTTGTTTAAGCCACCAAGTCTATGGTATTTTGTTATAGCAGCCCTGGGAAACACCAAGAAAAGTTAGAAATATCTCACCATATTCTGGAGTTGAAAATCTATCTGTATCATCGTTCCTTCTCCATTTTCAACTAAGTATCTCTTAATCCAGAAATAAATATGAATATTAAGGAAGAAACTTAATAAGAATATTTCATTGATCACCAAATTTGTGCCAGGCATTGTACTGGGTGCTTCAAGGAATGTCATTTTGTTCCCCTTTTAACAGCTCAGGAAACAGTATCAGAGAGGTTACATAATCACCCAAAGATCATACAATTAGCAAAGGGGATGAGACAGCATTTGAATATAGATCTAAGAGAATTCAGTGAAGTAGACAAAGCAAAGGCTTTGGAGCCATGTGACTTGGATGTGTACCCAAGTTTGTTGCTAAGTTCTGGTATCAGTCCCTTGTCTTCCATGAGGCTAATTTTCTTCATCTGTAAAATGAGGATAATACTACTTACCTTGCAGGGTTAGCAAGAAAACTAAATGAAATAACTTACAAAGGAACAAAAACATAGTAGGTATTTAAAAATAGTAAGCTCCTCTATTGTAGCTTGTGGTAGCAAAGTCAAGACAAGCCCCAGACGCCAGTACTACCAGTAACTGTCTTAGGCCAGCAGTGGTTTTTTTTTGTTTGTTTTGTTTGTTTCTTTCAATAAAGAAAAAGCTTATTTTTGTATTGATTTATATGTCATTATTTTAAAATTCAGTAAACATGTCTATCAGATGAGTGACTGGCCTGCCTCTGAGCCTGGGCCTGTGAGTGAGTGCTTCTTGGAATGTCTGTGCTTACCAGTGTGCATGGGATGAAGGAAAAATCAATTTAAGACTAGCCTGGCCTAACAGATCAGAACTGAGCTGACAGACACTAGGGTATGGGAAAATATATATTTGCTCAAAGAGTGCTGATTTCAGTCTATTTTCAACTTGTATTTCTTAAATAAATCACCATTCAGACAGGGCTAAAAGTAGTGCTCAGCTACAGTTATCTCAAAATTAAGAGTTTAATTTTCAAAAAAGAAGTAATACTCAGGAGTCAGCCACACCTTGTGTCAAAGCCTCCTCCTTCATTTTCTAGATAAGTGACCCTGACCAGATTCCCCAAACTCCTTAAACGTGTTTTGCTCATCTGTAAAATGACCACAATAATAACTACCTCACAGCTTGGTTGTAAATAATAAATGCAATTATATATGTATAGTGCTTAGTGATAATAGCATTTATATAACATTTGCTATGTGCCAGTCACTGGTCTAAGCACCTGACTTGTATCTAACTTAGTATGGTCTTCACAACAGCTTTATGAAATAGGTGCTGCTATTATCCTCATTTTACTGATGAGGAAGCTGAAATTCAGATAAATTAAGTAACTATCCAAAAGTCACAGAACTAGTAGATGGTAGAGCTGGATTAAAACCCAAGCGGTCTGATTCCAGAGGCTGTACATGTAGACAGTAAGAGATGCCTGCTCCTGAGTAAATGTTCAACACTCAACACTTGCAATTGCATTGAAGGAATAATCACCTCTCTTAACTTTGCATCATTGTGCTGCATTTGTTTTTAAGAGAACTTTGAAAAGCTAAATCAAATACAGCTCTCTACATGCTAGGAAGCCATGTGCCAGTTAAAACATACCTACTCTCCATGCCTTCAGGCCTTTGCCATTTGATACCCGCTCCTCTGAGTATCTTTGCCCCCCCACTTTCTTCAACTGTTTTCCTATGCAGCTATCAGATCTCTACCATGGAAACACCAATCACAGGATCATAAGGAGCTTACTGTCTCTGTGTCTTCAAAGAGGGCTGTGTCTTTTTCTCTGGATCCCTTCCAGCTAATGCAGCACAGGGCCACCCAAAGTACATGCACAATACATGCTGACCAAAGAAAAGTATAGATAAATATGAGATATGTGTTCAAGACAAGATGGAAAATTTTAATAGGATGGTGAGATTTCCCATATGTTGTGATTATCTTTCTATATAACAGAAATATATTGATAATGGGTTTTTGGAGAAGAATGTTCTCATATTTTATATTAAAAGTCTATTTTGAATTTAAAATATCTATAGAACATTGTATGTGGTGTATTATAAAACCAAAACAGGGCTGCTTACCCAGTCAACACCTCCCCACTCCTCTGATTTTTATATGCATTTCTCAGCTTCTACGTTCAGGACATTACATCAGCTATATATTTCTGTCATCACAGTGATCTGTGTTATTAAAAACATAATTCTTAGCTAAAACAAAGTTAAATTTGAGATAAACCATCATCCATATAATTTTGTAAGAACATTCTTATCTATAGGCTATACAGGTGAGTGTCCCTTATCCAAAACGCTTAGGAATAGAAGTATTTCAGATTTCAGAATTTTGAGGGGATTTTGTATTTGCATGTACATAATGAGATATCTTGGGGCTGAGACCTAAGTCTAACCACAAAATTTATTTGCTTCATATACATATTATACATACAGCCTGAAAATAATCTTAGGCATTTTAATAATTTTGTACATGAAACCAAGTTTGTATCAAGTATTTACATGTGGAATTTTCCACTTGTCATGTTTCAGATTTTTGGAGCACTTTTTAACAAAAACTTTTATTTAAAAAAGATTATTGCTCAGGAGTGGGGGCCAGGGAGGCAGTGTATAATGACACTATCTATTTTGCTAGGTAAGTAAGTAATTTATGTCTATTTGGAGACTTTATGGCAATAAATGATCTAGTAGGTTAGCCAATTCGGTTGGCCTGACTGCTATCTACCAAAAAGATTTAATTTGCTCAGTGTTCTACATGATTTAGTCATCAGGGACATTTGGGAGGATTTTTTCTATTGGGAGATATATTAGGTTAGGCTGTGATAGCAAATGGAAGCAAACATGCAAAGGCTCAACAGATTAGAAATTTATATCTTGCTTACATCACAGTCCAGGAAGGCTCAGATTTTGGAGCATTTTGGATTTCAGATTTTTAGATTAGGGATGCTAAACCTGTGACTGACACACAGCTTCCTGGCATGTAAAGAAGGGCCACAAGAAAGACATGGGGCATGGAACACCTCAGATGTGATGCCCAGGAGTTTAGATATTTTAAGGATTTTAAACATGAGAATATCTAAACATGATCAGATCAGTTTTAGAAATTTTCCTAGGAGAAGTGCAGAAGGTAAATTGGATTTAAGAAATGTGGAGCAATTAAATGAAATAAGTCAGGTACAGAAAGATAAATATTGCGTGTTCTCAGTCATATGTGAAAGCTAAAAAAAATCTTATAGAAGTTGAGAGTAGAATTGTGGTCATCAGAGGCTGGGAAGGGTAAGCGGAGATGTGTATAAGGAGAGGCTGGTTAATGGATACGAAGAAACAGCTAGATTAGAGGATAAGTTCTAGTGTTTTCTACAACACATGTAGGGTGAATATGGTTAACAATAATTTAGTGTATAGGTTCTAAAAGCCGGAAGAGAGGATTTTAAATGTATACAACACAAGCAATGATAAACATTTGAGTTAATAAATATGCTAATAATCAAATATCCTGATTTTATCACTATACATTGTATACATGTATTGACATATCACTGTGTACGTATATATCACTCTGTATATATAGATCACATAAAAATGTACAGTTATTACATGTCAACTAAAAAGGGAAAAAATCCTTCCTTACAAAGATCACTGGTAAACAGTTTAACTCACTGTAATAAAGCATCTCACAATGCAAAAAAAAAGCGGGGGGGAATTTGGAGGTAATGAGAAGCTAACTGCTGTTGCTATCATAGGAGAAAATATGAATCTGGACAGTGGCGGTGAAAATTGAGAGGAGGGAAAGGGATGAAGGGGTACTAATTTTCCTCTAGACCTCAGTCCTTGCTATCTACTAAAAAAACCCTATTCCTCACGTTTCTCTCTATCTCACATTTATTATTCATATATATTTCAGAAGTAATATGTTGGGACTAATATTAATGTATTATTACTTTGTGGCAGGCTCTGTAATAGTGTTTAATATGCTTTACCTATTTTAATTTTCACCTTTTGTTTTTTTAGAAAAGCTGACTTTATAATAAGGAATCCGAGACCCAGAGTTGAAGCAAATTGCCCAGGGTTACACAGCTGGTCAGTAGCAGACACAAGATCCGAACCCAGTTTGTCTGAATCCAGTGCTGACGTCCTTGTGCCTCACCTATCCGCCGCCGCCAAACTGCTTCCTGTTCTTCCAGTTGTCACTATCCTTGACTCATTGCACTTTGACTTCAATCAATCTTCTTATCTTTTCTTAAAAGAAAAACATATTTGCTGTCTAATCTTTTCAACTACTATCCAGTCCATTTCTCTTTCCATGTAACCTTGGTCTTCAGTCCATGACAATATCTATCTTCTCATAGATCATTTTCTCCTTTCATTTCACCTGTTCAGTTTTTGTGCCTTCTAAATTTACTCACACTAAATATTGTCCTGAAAAATTCAAAATATTTCTCCATCGTTTATTCCCTGGTGCTCGCCTGAGTATTTTGCATTATTAACTACTTCTTTCTTCTTGAAACTATTTCTCCCACAAGAGCTGCAAACTTGTGCTCTCCCAACATGTTGCCATGTTACCCCAGCAGTTCCTTTTCTGTCTTTTTTGCCAGTTCCTTCATCAGAAACTTCTGTGTTCTGTGCATGCCATTAGAGGAGGTGAAGTTTTGTTTGGTTCATTATTTTCTTTTTCTCTTCTACTATTATTCCCTTTCAGTATGACCCCTCAATTTACTCTTCATATTACAATTTTTATTATCATCCTAGAGTACAAATATCTATCTTCCTGTCTTAATTTCTCAACATTTTGTCAAGACCTAATTTCAAATTAATGTTAAAGACAGACATTTGCTTAGCGGCTTACCAACAACGCGACAAGACACATTTTACACAGCCTCCTCATACACTCCTTCCCTGCTGAGCCAGCCACCTTTCCCAGTAAAGAAGGTAAAGAAGATATAAAAATGATTCATTCTGCTGTTAGTCTGAGTCTTTTGCTCAACTCCCATTTCCCCCAAGTATTTAGATTTTTTTTCTTTAAGAAAATAAATGCCAGCTGGGCACAGTGGCTCATGCCTGTAATCTCAGCACTTTTTGGAAGTCCAGGGTGGGAGGATCGCTTGAGCCCTGGAGATTGAGGTTGCAGTGAGCTGGGATTATGCCACTGCATTCTAGCCAGAGAGACAGAGCGAGATCTTGTCTCAAGATAAAAAAAAAAAAAAAGTCAACCAGTTACGTTTACAGAGTTAAAATTGCAGCCTGCCGCTGACAACACGAGAAAAAGAGACAAAGTCAGTGGAATAGCCCTTGCTATTATTGTATGCAAGTCCGCGTACAGCTAGTCCTGGAGTTCCTGGAGAGAGCAAGGAACCTCTGTCCCAAACTTGACTCAGAGCTTCCAAAGTTGGTATATTTCAACAAGTAAGCATTCCATTGAGCCAAAAATTTGGTAGGCTACCAGCGGCTCTGGAGGGCGTGTTGATGATGACAGTTCTTGTGGGGGCATCTCAGTATGACCCACAATTGACACTGATCAGAAACACAGCGCCAAGGAGACTCTAGTCCTAGCCTTGAAATGTTACGATTCCAGGTTTTCAGGACAGAGCAGAGTCCACTTCTCATCTCCAGTACGTGTAAAAATTTGTCCAAAATGTAACTAAGAAAACACAATGGTATTAGTTACTTCTGCTCCCGTCACCCTCAACCCCAGTGATTATGAGATGGAAACTCACACAAAACTTTGAGACAAAACAGCAACAAGTTTGCTTTATTGTTTGCTTGTTTGGTTCCGGAGTCGGGGCCGGGAGGAAGTGCAGGAGGAGGAATCCAAGCTTCCGAGCCTCTGCTCCGCTCTCCTTCTATCCAGTTGGTCTTTAGGGCACTGAAGGAAACTCTTCTTCAGAAATAACCTTTTAACTTTGCTTCTGTCAGCTGCCTGCCAATCAAGGAGCCAGAGGCTGAGGGGAGGCTTTGAGCCGGGCGGCAAGTCCAGAAGGCAAAGATCGCGAAGCTTGGCGCTTCAGAGCTCTCATGGGGCAGGTGACACAGTCGTGGGTTCCCCGGCGGGCGCTGGCTTGACAGTTTCCTCCCCGCCTACTGGCAGGGGAGCGCCCCGCCGGGCTGCACGCGCGCGCGCGCGCGCAGGGGGGACATAAAAGCCTCGGCCGCGCGGAGACGCGGAGCTCGCCCACCGCCCGCCCCAGCAGTGGCTGCACCATGCACGTGAACGGCAAAGTGGCGCTGGTGACCGGCGCGGCTCAGGGCATAGGCAGAGCCTTTGCAGAGGCGCTGCTGCTTAAGGGCGCCAAGGTAAGCCCGGCGCCCAGCCGCGGAAATTTCTCTGCCCACACACTCCGAGACTCGCCCCGCCGCCCGAGGTGCACTGGCGGAGACAGGGAGGCCGCGCCCGGCGTGCCCACTTTGCCACTTCCAAAATTTGCTGCAGCTGAGGCAGTGAGCACACCTCAGAAGTGGCTGGGAGGGAACCCAAACCTAATTGCCACATTTCGGGTCCAGGAGGGGAGCCTCTTGTGTGTTTATTGTTTGTCCGTCTGTTTCGTGAGCTGCGCAGGCCCGCGATTCTTCTCCTCTTGTCTATAGGTAGCGCTGGTGGATTGGAATCTTGAAACAGGTGTACAGTGTAAAGCTGCCCTGGATGAGCAATTTGAACCTCAGAAGACTCTGTTCATCCAGTGTGATGTGGCTGACCAGCAACAACTGAGAGGTAAGACAGGGGAATCAATCTGTCAACTGGGAACGTGCTCTCAACAAGCAACAGCCTGAAGGCAGCCGGGCCAGGGGGCCCTGGGTGCCGCCTCCGCTGCCTCCCGGAGAGCAGCTACCTTGAAGCTCCAAAAGACAGTTTGGACTGATACGTTTCCTTCTGACAGCCCAATAGCTGTAAAACCGAAAGAAAGGCAAGACTGCTGGAGAAATCCTTTTATTGTAGTCATTTGGCAGCATTAATGTAATCAAAATTCCTTTATGTATTCAAAGACAGTGCTGCTGCAGTAATTATTAAATGATTGAAATTGCAGACAAAACTTGGAAAATTAAAGTAGGCTAAGGGACTGTTGACAAACAACTTCTCCCAGAAAGCTGGAGTCCAATGACAATCAAATGTGGCAGTGTTTTTCGTTTAAACATATCAGAATACAAGTTCAAGGAACATCATCACAGAAGTGCTAGATGCTTTTGACCATATGTTTTCTCCGGCTTTTTCCCCAATGAGACAGTACTTTAAAATAATAATAATAGTAATCATAATAAACTATACAATGTTAGAATTGTTGTAGAAACATCTCTATCAGCCTTTCCTCAATGCTTTCCTGTTTCCGGCTACTCACTTAAAATAGACCAATCTACTTGTGAAGTATCAGGGACAATATTGGCATACACAATAAACAGCTTTGATTATAAAGCTGTTTATTTTTTTGTACATCTATTGGAGAACTTGAGAGTGCCCCAATAAACTTACAGGAAACAAAAATTCTGGAGAAAAACTAGAAAAGTGAAATATTTGTATTTCACAAAGTTTTATTCAAAGAGACTGAGTAAACTGTAAGGCACTTTTTAATCAAGGGGTCTGAAAACTTTTGCAAATCTTATTCCAGTGCTCCTGTTCTTAAAGGGACATCAAGTGTACATTTATTTTAAAATTTTAAAATATTCTGTAAGAGAATGAAAATGAACTGATGTGTTAGAAGGAAGTGGTGTACCCACAGTTAAGAGAAATTGCAAAGGAAATTACATAACTGAAATCTGAAAATGCTAATAAAGACCTATAACACAGATGACAAGCATGAGCAGAACAGATTTGTAAACACAATGCAAGAGGAACGTATTGTGCCAGAGGACAATTATGTTGATTGCACATGATATTTTGGATCAAGGATAGAGCCAGGTCAGATCTCAACATTCATGCTGATGGAATAAGGAACAGTATAAACAATCTGAAAGCCATTTCTGCCTCAATTTATATAGTTTCATAAATGATATTTAACTACCATTTTTTTCCCAGTATTTAAAATTAATACCTTGGCTATAAACACATTCCTTAAGGATAAGTGATTGTGGAGGAGGAAAAAACTCAGACACATAATAAGTGACTGGGGAAGGCATGTTGGTCATGAGAAATCCACATGTTGTCTGGACATCAGCATTTGCTTGCATCTAAAGAAAACATGACATTGATTCCTCCAATTTCAGGATTTAATGTTGACTACAACTTTTAAAACTGTTTAGACAGTGTGGAAATTATAAAAGCACGAGATGAAAAGGTTCTTGGAGATGATCTAGACATAACTTATTTTACAAAGGAACAAATCGCAGCCAAGAGAGTTTAGATAAATTACAAAGAGTACCACAGCATATAAATGTCAGCAGGAACTAGACTGTACGTTGCTTGAGCCTGGAATTCAATGGGATGTCAGAAAACAAGATGGTATACTATACATTGGTTAGGGCAGAGTATAGGGAATACAGTGGAGAACAGAATGAGGAAAGAAAAACTAAAGCGGCAATTAGACATACATATTTAACACCCTCATTTTCCAAAAGGTGAAGGTTGTTTCTGTGGAGTTATGAAGAGTTAGAACATACTCGGAATGGAAGGAGAAAAAAAAATACTGGGGAACCTTTTGTGGACCAAATTGGAGATCTTAAGAAAGTTTTAAAATTCCATGAAAAAGGCCGGGTGCGGTGGTTCACGCTCGTAATCCCAGCAGTTTAGGAGGCCGATGCGGGCGGATCACGAGGTCAGGAGATCGAGACTTTCACTCGCCTCAGTGTGAGGAGACCACCAAACAGGCTTTGTGTGAGCAACAAGGCTGTTTATTTCACCTGGGTGCAGGCGGGCTGAGTCCGAAAAGAGAGTCCGCGAAGGGAGATAGGGGTGGGGCCATTTTATAAGATTTGGGTAGGTAAAGGAAAAAGGGGGGTTGTTTGCTGGTGGGCAGGAGTGGGGGCCACAAGGTGCTCAGTGGGGGAGCTTTTTGAGCCAGGATGAGCCAGGAGATGGAATTTCACAAGGTGATGTCATCAGTTAAGGCAAGGACGGGCCATTTTCACTTCTTTTGTGGTGGAATGTCATCAGTTAAGGCAGGAACGGGCCATTTAAGTATCACTGCTTTTGTGATTCTTCAGTTACTTCAGGCCATCTGGATGTATATGTGCAGGTCACAGGGGATATGATGGCTTGGCTTGGGCTCAGAGGCCTGACAGAGATCACCCTGGCTAACACGGTGAAACCCCATCTCTACTAAAAATACTAAAAATTAGCCGGGCTTGCTACCGGGCGCCTGTAGTCCCAGCCACTCAGGAGGCTGAGGCAGGAGAATGGCGTGAACCCGGGAGGCGGAGCTTGCAGTGAGCCGAGATCCTGCCACTGCACTCCAGCCTCGGCGACAGAGCGAGACTCCGACTCAAAAAAAAAAAAAAAAAAAATCCATGAAAAATAAACAGTTTGTGTTCGTTGTTCTTCTTCCATTCCCGTACAGTGAGTGTAAAAGGTGCGTATTAGGAAATCTTGAAAATGTTTTTAGTAAACAACTAGCATAGTAATTTATGCATATGGCAACTGATTAATCCATGTCTTCCCCAATATGTCTGGTGGTTGTTAATGATTATATGAATTTATTTCAATCAAAATAAAGTCTATGCTGACCTACTTTTTTTAAGGACTTGATATGTTGGCCTGGAGACCTGAGAATATATTTCCGTCATGTAGAAAAACAACCGCAATTTTTAACCATAGTGTAAAATAATAGAAGTAGAATGAATGATCAAAGGCCCAGGGAAACCGTTTAAATCAATTAGAACTATGTCAAAGGCTGCTTTGAGAAACAATAGACATGTGATTGGACAGTGTAATGAAAGACATTCAGGCCTCAGAATCCATGCCAACTTTATTCTGTTTGAACATAGTTTATACAAACTAGTAATCTGAAGTAGTAATAATAGTGAGAAAGAAGAAGGAATAGTAAACATCGAAGTTTCAGTAATCAAATAAAATCAACTGAATGAAAAGTCGAGTTTTACTAAGACATAAAAACTCCCCCAAACATGCATAATAGATCTGAATACACAAGAATATTTGTATTAACGTAACACTTTATCAATTTAATATGGCTTATAGAAAAGGATGTTTACCAATAGTCTAAGCTACAGAGCTTCAGTAACTTCTCAGGGACTAAGAGACATTGCTTGCCCTAACTGACTTCAACGAGCTCTTAGCTTAGGATCTTAGCTCAGTTCTCTAAAATTTACCCCATTAAGTTACTGCTTATAGAACTTCAATGTGCATACAACTCATGTAAGATATGTTAAAGTTAAGATTCTTATTCAGTTAGTCTGTGGTGTCTGCAAAATTCTGCATTCTTACCAAGCTGCCAGATTGATGCTTCTAGTCTACAAACCACACATTGAGAAACAAGGAATTAATTACACTCAGCCCATGAGTTTAGTAACTTTCACTATGAGGGTAAATAAACTGAAATTCCTCTCATGGCATAGGACATGATTTAAATGTATACATGGAAAATAAGAATGTATCACTAATATCTTGTTTTATAATTAGACACTTTTAGAAAAGTTGTAGACCACTTTGGAAGATTGGACATTTTGGTCAATAATGCTGGAGTGAATAATGAGAAAAACTGGGAAAAAACTCTGCAAATCAATTTGGTGAGTTATCTTAGCTACGTTTCTTGTCTATAATTATTTAATAACATGATGTTTATAAAGAAAAAAAGTTCTTGGAGTCATAGAAACAAAACAATGACCTACAATATTGAAAAAGGGAAGTTACAGAAAGCTGGATAAAAGCATTTTCTTTTATAAAAAGGAAGACATTTAATTATGAAAGTAAGGCTGTCTTAAAATATTAGAAAGAAGCATGAATAAAATATAAGTGATTGCTTAACTCAGGGGTTGGCAGACTATGACCCACAGGCCAAAATAGCCTGCCAACTCTTTTGGTATGACCTGCAAGCTAAAAATACCATTTTACATTTCTAAATGGTTGATAAACTCAAAAGAAGAATAATATGATTATATGAAATTAAACTTTCAGTGTCTATAAAGTTTTATTGGAATACAGCCACAGTCATTCATTTAAGTATTGTCATTGGCTATTTTCATGCCACAGGGGCAAAGTTTAATATTTCTAAAAGATCCTGTGGCATTCAATGACTAAAATATTTACAATCTGGCCCTTTACAGAAAAAGCTGGTCAACGGCTGACTTATTTATTTAAAAGTAAATCTTAATTAAATGCCAGAATGTAACAGAAAACAAAATTAAAGTGACAATTGAACTTCGTAATCAGTAGGACTTTTTATCCTGAAAGTTCGTGGTTCGTGTGTGTGTGTATGATTTCCACAATGTTTGATAATGATTTGGCTCTCAAAAATGGTAGAATTAAGAAATAAAATTTTCTCTTTTATCCATTGAGTCATGAGTTTGTGGGTTATCTCATTCTATAAATACTCTTGACATAAGATATTGGAGTTTAGTAAAAATCAAACGTTAACTAAAACTAAATGTCAAACAGGCTGTGCCTGGGGTCACCCTGCCCTTGCTAAGGTCATTCTCACCAATCTTACAAGGCAGGTAATTGTAGAGTACAATTTGGCCACTATGTGTGTATAAAGGTACAGGGAGTGGCCTCCTACTTCATGATATCCTCCTCGTAGATTATAAACTCCATAAAAATAAGAATTGGGTTGTGTTTTTCTTTGTTTCTCTCTTAGTAATCCAACATAGTATCTTGAAGATAGTGCTTAGTCAATACATTTTTTACTTAAATTGAAATGCCCATGAGTAATTACCTAACTGTTATAATAACTTGATAGAGGCAATGAGGATGACACTTCTTCACAAAAGAGCTAAATCTGTAAGTCCTACCTTGAGAAGAGTACAAAATTGCTCCCTAAACTTGACAGATACCTAAAATACATTTTTCTTTTAATTTTTTAAATTTTTAAATTATTTTTGTTGGTTTTTCTTTTTCAACTTTTATTTTAGGTTCAGGGTGTACATGTGCAGATTTGTTACCTGAGTAAATTGTGTGTCACTGGGGTTTGGTATGCAGATGATTTCATCACCCAGATAGTGGTCATAGCAACCCATAGATAGTTTTCCCACTCTCACCCTTCTCCCACCCTTCATCCTCAAGTAGACCTTGGTGACTGTTGTTCCCCTCTTTGTATCCATATGTGCTTAATGTTTTGTTCCTGTTTGTAAGTGAGAACATGAGGTATTTGATTTTCTGTTCCTGCATTAATTTGCTTAGGATAATGACCTCCAGCTGCATCCATGTTGCTGCAACCAACATGATTTCCTTTTTTACGGGTGTGTAGTGTTTCGTACTGTATACCTACCCATGTTCTTTATCCAGTCCACCATTGATCGGCATCTAGGTTGATTCTGTCTCTGCTATTATGAATAGTGTTGTGATGACCATATGAGCACTGTGTCTTTTTTGGTAGAATGATTTATATTCCTTTGGGTATATACCCAGTAATGCTTGTTGATTTGCTAAAGTTCCTTATATATTCTGCATATTAGACCTTTGTCAGATCCATAGTTTGCAAATATTTTCTCCAGTTCTGTAGATTATCTGTTTGCTGCTTTGATAGTTTCTTTTGCTGTGCAGAAGCTCTTTAGTTTAATTAGGTCCTATCTGTCTATTTTTGGTTTTGTTGCAATTGCTTTTGGAGACTTCATCATGAGATCTTTGCCATGGCATGTCTTCAGAATGGGGTGTTTTGTGTTTTCTTCTAGGATTTGTATAGTTTTAGGTTTTATATATAAGTCTTTAATTCATCTTCAGTTGATTTTTAAAATGGTGTAAGGAAGGGGTCCAGTTTCAATCTTCTGCATATGGCAACCTGGTTATCCCAGCACAATTTATTGAATAGTGCATCCTTTCCCCATGCTCGTTTTCATCAATTTTGTCAAAGATGAGATGATTGTAGGTGTACAGCCTTATTTCTGGCTTCTCCATGCTGTTCCATTGGTCTATATATCTGTTTCTGTACCAGTACCGTGCTGTTTTGGTTACTGTACCCTTGTACAGTTTGAAGTCGAGTAGTGTGATGCCTCCAGCTTTGTTCATTTTACTTAGAATTGCTTTGACTATTCTGACTCTTTCTGGATTCCATATGAATTTGAAAATGGTTTTTTTTTTAATTCTGTGGCAATGATGATGGTAGTTTGGTAGGAATAGCATTGAATCTGTAAATTGCTTTGGGCAGTATGGCCATTTTAACAATATTGATTCTTCCTATCCATGAACATGGAATGTTTTTTCATTTAATAATGACATCTCTGATTCCTTTCAGTAGTGTTTTACAATTCTCGATATAGAGACCTTTCACCTCGCTGGTCAGCTGTATTCATAGGTATTTTATTCTTTTTGTGGTTGTTGTAAATGGGATTGCATTCTTGATTTGCCTCTTAGCTTGGACATTATTGGTGTTTGGAAACATTACTGATTTTTGTACATTGGTTTTGTATCCTGAAATGTCACTTAAATTGTTTATCAGTTCTAGGAAACTTTGGGCAGAGACTATGGTGTTTTCTATGTATAGAATCATATCATTTGCAAAAAAAGATAGTTCGACTTCCTCTCTTCTTATTTAGATGCCCTTTATTTCTTTCTCTTGCCAGATTGCTCTGGCTTGGATTTCCAGTACTATGTTGAATATGAGTGGTGAGAGTGGGCATCCTTGTCTTGTTTCAGCTCTCAAGGGGAATGCTTCCAGCTTTTTCCCACTCAGTAAGATGTTTGCTTTATGTTACTTCGATGCCTATGTTGTTGAGGATTTTTTAACATGAAAGGATGTTGAATTTTACCTAAAATCTTTTAATGAAGAAAGAAGATTCTATTTTACAGTACGGATACCCTCCTTGCAGTTCTCTTAAAACTTTTTCTCCAGTGTACCTGGTTCATTATATTTGAAAATAACTTGAAACTGTCAAGTTTCCCTCAAAATCTTTTTGGGATTCTAATTGCAAATATACATACATGTGTTTGGAGAGAACTGATAGCTGATTTTCCTGAGTTGAGACAGTTCTGTGATCTTCTTCTACTTTAGGGTAGAAATGTATTGAAATGAGATATTCTGTCTGTGAATCATATTTACATCTCTTGGCTAAATCTTACATTATTATGGTATATGAATGTTTAATATACCATTGAATTTTTTTAATTCCTAATTTAGTATTTGTGCTTCTGTACTTATAAATTGTATTATCCTTAATTTTCTTTTCTTATAATGTTCTTATTTGGTTTGGGTGTCATCTATATCTCGGCTTCCTTTTATGTACTTGATCTGTTCGTTTCTCAACAGAGGCATTCTTGTATCAAATGGCAAATGTCAGTTTGCCTGCCTCTTTTAGTAATTCTGTAAGTTTAGACTCTATATATTATAAACCTATAATATTCAGAGCATAAGTTGCTAATGATTGTAATTTATTGATTTTTAATTTTTTTTTTTTTCTTTTTGAGACGGAGTCTTGCTCTGTCGCCCAGGTTGGAGTGCAGTGGCCCGATCTCGGCTCACTGCAAGCTCTGCCTCCCGGGTTCACGCCATTCTCCTGCCTCAGCCTCTCTGAGTAGCTGGGACTACAGGCGCCCGCCACCACGCCCGGCCAATTTTTTGTACTTTTAGTAGAGACGGGGTTTCACCGTGGTCTTGATCTCCTGACCTTGTGATCCACCTGCCTCGGCCTCCCAAAGTGCTGGGATTACAAGCGTGAGCCACCGTGCCCGGCCGGTTTTTAAATTTTTTTTAAAGTTAAACTTCTGATTTGCTGTCTGTGATTTTTTAATCTATTCTATATTTTCAGATATAAAATTAGTACCCTATCATTTTCTTTGGATTCACATTCACCTACCTTTTTCCATTACTTTATTTTAAAAATATAAGTAACCTTTTATGTTAAATTTGTTGTTGCTGATGGTTTATTGTGAGATCTTAGAATCCTCTAATCTGTAGTTAGGCACATCTGGGAACATCTGCCTTTTTAATATTTGTGAGTTTAAGCCATTTATCTTTATTTTTACTCTTCTGTTTTATACTTTAATATTTACTGTTTTCTTTTTGTTTTTATTCTTTTTCTGTTCCTTACCTAAATGCATTATATAGTTTTATTTTCTTATGCTGGTAAAAAAACAAAACAAAACAAAACAAAACAAAACAAAAACTATGCATTTTATATTTACTCTTTGAAGGTTACCCCTGACTTATTAAGAGTTGTATTTCATTACAGCTTTTGGTAGCCTGATAAAACAAAAATTTTGAAAATATAGCTAATTCGGAACTGCAGGGATTTTTAAGAATATAGACTCATGCCACTTTCCAAAACCCCATTAAATGATGAGATTTTCTTTGAACCAGGCGATCCCAGTGAAAAAGCACAAATTGCACAAGAGCTTTCTCTCTTTAACATTACTACTGATATTTGTAATAGCTTCATCAGTAATATCTACAGATATTTTTACAGATAAAATTAATAGAGTATATAGTTCCTGTATTTGGTGACTTCCTAATGGACACCTGCTGTGTCTTTTCTCTGAGAAATCAGCTGTCAGAAACAGTGTGCAATGATTACAGCTAACGTAAAGAAACATGGAAATATTGAGGCAATTGTTACAAAGTTAAAGAATTCGACTGATGTCTTCATCCAGCTGAGAGGGCATGTTTGCTTTAATGTAGTCTGTGTGAATACCTGCTCAGAGCTGGAAAATGCCAATATCATGGGCAAATAGGAAATTCTGGAAGACCAGGGGAATTTTATTGTGATCCTTTAGTTATAACTAACAGTCCTAGTTCCTTCTCCATTGAAATTTATCCAGCCTTTATTTTTCTTGGGACTCTGCTGACATAGGCGACTTTTCAGCTTAACATCAGGAACTGATGATGTATGTTTACATAGAGAAAACATCATGGAAACTTTGTTACCAATGTATTACTTAAAAATATGTTACTTCCCCTCCTACCTAAACCCACTGCAGAGTAGAATCTGACCAATCATTTAACTTCCAACTTGATTATCTCTGTTACTGTAATGCAAATATTTGTGTGCAGTTTATATAACTCTTTTTTGAAACTCTGCTCTGGATTTAATTTGCCTCCTCGGGTCTTAAACAATTCCATGTTTGTTCTTTTGCATGTTTTTCAGTATTACTGCCCATGTCAGAGAGTAACCTCTTAAAGGACTTTACCATATATCTTTCCTTCTTCTAAAATATTATACAACATATTTATACCATTTTCATAGGGCTTACCAGTTTTTTAATTTTATTAGAATTATTTTAATATATACATAATTCATGCTATTCATGCTAGTAAACCACAAGTTCTTTCAAGGCAGAAAACTATTGTCTTGTGTCCTTACAGATGTTAGTTAATAGTTATTGGATCAACTGCCATTACCTGTATATGATATTTTGCATACATGAGAGTATTCACTTCTATGTTTCAGTACATTGCTTTCCAAATAGATTAGTTCTTCCAAACAGTATCATCTGTCCTTCCACTTTTACTCCTTATCAAATTTACTCCTTACTTTTCACTTTGCTGATCTCATCCTTCTTCCCAATAAACCTTTTCCCAGTCTTTGGTTTCCATTAGGCTATTTTATACTTCCTCCTTAGTCTGAAGCCAACAACAGCAGCATTATTTATAGCTGTTCAGAACACAGAAGAAATGTTCAGGAGGCCAGGCGCGGTGACTCACGCCTGTAATCCTAGCACTTTGGGAGACCGAGGCGGGCGGATCACGAGGTCAGGAGATTGAGACCATCCTGGCTAACACAATGAAACCCCGTCTCTACTAAAAATACAAAAAATTAGCTGGGCGTGGTAGCGGGCGCCTGTAGTCCCAGCTACTCGAGAGGCTGAGGCAAGAGAATGGCATGAACCCGGGAGGCGGAGCTTGCAGTGAGCCCAGATCGCGCCACTGCGCTCTAGCCTGGGCGACTGAGCGAGCGAGACTCCATATCAAAAAACAAACAAGCAAACAAACAAAATGTTCAGGAAAGAATGAGTCTTTGCAAAACTATCAGCACTCATGCTGGCAATTGGGCAGAGGTAAACTTAACTTTGAATATTGATTGGAACGGTAATTTTGTCACGTAGTTTTGTAACTTTCTGAAGTTTCTATAAACCTAAATATGTTCATCCCCACTGATGTGGGACTTATAGTCTAATTTTGACATTTAACTAATATATGTTGAATTCCTTAACCCATTTATGCCAGAGGTTGCAATATTTTGAATTTTTGCATGAGTTAAAAATTAGACCTTGGCAATGACCTTGAGCAGCAGGATATAAATAACTCTCACGTGCTTAGTATTCCAATAATGGAACACTAGACATAAGTGGGTCAATATATTCAAATAAGATTTAAACAAAATAGATGAATGTTGCTAGTCATTTTTTTTTTTTTTTCTGAAACGCACTTATTGACTAAAGATTTGCCCTGGGAAATACATTTCTTTGGGATTAGTCAAAATTAGAATCCAGTCTTGAATCTGTAATTTATAAACTGTTATTTTATTTCTCTCGTATTGAACTTCCCAGGGAGGAAGGTAAACTCCCTATCTCTAAGGACTGTTAGGCTTAACGCTTAAATAAACCATAGTTTATGTGAATATCCAGCACAGTGCCACTGCATAGAATTTATTCAATAAATTACACTTCCCTTCCAGAGCATCAAAATCTACATTTTCTGGCCAGGCACGGTGGCTCAGGCCTGTAATCCCAGCACTTTGGGAGGCTGAGGTGGGCAGATTAGTTGAGGTCAGGAGTTCGAGACCAGCCTAGCCAACATGGTAAAACATATATAATATATAGACACACACACACATGCATATACAATCTAGAATAAGGAATACATTGTTAAAGTAAAGAAGGAAAAGTGAAAAATATCATTTCTACACAGCCAAAGCATTAGACCCTGTCTTGTAGATTCATCCTTTGAACTCTTTTCATTTGAAAAATTGCCCAGTTCTTAACCTGATAATGGATGAGAAAAATAATCCCTTGCCTTTCTCCACCAAAGACCTAAAGATAGATATTGCTTTTTAAAAAAATTAAAAATAAATCTTAAAAATTCCCAAATTTTCTATCTGGCTTCATCTTGTTCATGTCGAAAACCCAACAGTGGGGTGTCAGCAAAGCTGTAATACCTGAGAATAAAAGCATAGTGCCAATACGCATGAACAGAAATTCTGTTCAGACATGCTGAAGACTTCTGCAGAAACTAACAGAATCTAACTGGCTTCATTAATTTCAGCCATCTACATCTTTCTCTTCTTACATAAACAATTAATGTTTTGGTTTTCCTCTCTAAAGAAAATCATGTGGAGATTTTATTCATTCTCCCTAAGCCTACTTACTGTCAAACTGACACACGGCTTAAGTGAATAGAAGCTCCAATTTCCTTTTTTGTTTAAGAGCTACTGTTAGGTAGGAGAGGCATATCTGAATCCTTGTAAAAAAAAGAAACTTCAAAAGGAAATTTTTAAGATAAAAAGAAGGGAAATACATGTGTAACCTCCGTTTCAGATGCATTACCTATTGTACCGTTTTCTTTGCAGTATTGTAAAGCATGAAAAAAACAGGAATTAAGATGTCAAAAAAGAATTTTCCTTTTTTAAAAGTCTGAGCTGGAAAGGATAGGAATTCTTAAATGCAAAAGGAAAAGTAAGGTTTGAAATATCAATTTGATCTCACAGGGTTTTTTTTTCTTTTTTTTTTTTGGTAGTGATTAGAATAAAAACAGGAAAAGTTCCTACATATGGATATAAGTGGCAAAACAGTAAACTATCAAACGGATAGCTGTAAGCAGTGATTAATAAAATTTAGTTATAGACATTACTAAAGACCAGATGTCCAGCTAACTGAAAATCACCACTTAAACTGGATAAAACATTTATGTGATTTCACACAACACGGAGTTCAGGATTGCTTGATCTTACAGGTCAATGATATCATCAGGGCCCAGGGTCCTGTCATCCCTCCCACCCACCATTCTTTATGTTAGTTTCATCTTCAGGATACTAAGAAATAGGGGTTGTCCATTTAAGTTACAACATTCATGTAAAGCAGGCAATGTAACCATTTCTTCAGGTTTTCTTAAGAGCAACAAAAAATTTCTCAGCAGCATCCATCCTGTTCCCATCTCTAGCTGATGGCCTCCCAGGTCTCACTGACCAAAACTGGGTCACTTGCTGGCTCTGAAACCAGCCACTGTCAAGGAGAATGGGATTTCCATGACTGAATTAAATTAATTAATCAGTGTCTACATTAAATTTGGGGAGGTCACCTTCCTCTGTATTATATGGAGAGGAGGTAGATACAGGAGCAAAATAGAATTTTTATTAGAAAGAAAAAAGGAGAAAATAAAACCTCTAGGAAATCAAGAGTAACACTATTCTACATTCTAAGATCCAAGAGAATTAAACAGAGTAGACAAGTGTGGAATACTGAGACATGAGAACCATATGCAGAGAAGAAGGGTAAATAAATTTTGCTTCCAACATTTAGAAAACAAAAAATATTTTTTGAAGGGTTTTTTTGTGTCTCTATTTCCTTCAGTTCTGCTCTGATTTTAGTTATTTCTAGCCTTCTGCTAGCTTTTGAATGTGTTTGCTCTTGCTTTTCCAGTTCTTTTAATTGTGATGTTAGGGTGTCAATTTTGGATCTTTCCTGCTTTCTCTTGTGGGCATTTAGTGCTATAAATTTCCCTCTACACACTGCTTTGAATGTGTCCCAGAGATTCTGGTATGTTGTGTCTTTGTTCTCGTTGGTTTCAAAGAACATCTTTACTTCTGCCTTCATTTCATTATGTACCCAGTAGTCATTCAGGAGCAGGTTGTTCAGTTTCCATGTAGTTGAGTGGTTTTGAGTGAGTTTCTTAATCCTGAGTTCTAGTTTGATTGCACTGTGGTCTGAGAGACAGTTTGTTATAATTTCTGTTCTTTTACATTTGCTGAGGAGCGCTTTACTTCCAACTATGTGTTCAATTTTGGAATAGGTGTGGTGTGGTGCTGAAAAAAATGTATATTCTGTTGATTTGGGGTAGAGAGTTCTGTAGATGTCTATTAGGTCCACTTTGTGCAGAGCTGAGTTCAATTCCTGGATATCCTTGTTAACTTTCTGTCTCATTGATCTGTCCAATGTTGACAGTGGGGTGTTAAAATCTCCCATTATTATTGTGTGGGAGTTTAAGTCCCTTTGTAGGTCACTCAGGACTTGCTTTATGAATCTGGGTGCTCCTGTGTTGTGTGCATATATATTTAGGATAGCCCCAGGAGCTGGTTTTTTGAAAAGATCAACAAAATTGATAGACTGCTAGCAAGACTAATAAAGAGGAAAAGAGAGAAGAATCAAATAGATGCAATAAAAAATGAAAAAGGGGATATCACCACCAATCCCACAGAAATACAATCTACCATCAGAGAATACTACAAACACCTCTATGGAAATAAACTAGAAAATCTAGAAGAAATGGATAAATTTCTCGACAAATACACCCTCCCAAGACTAAACCAGGAAGAAGTTGAATCTCTGAATAGACCAATAACAGGCTCTGAAATTGTGGCAATAATCAATAGCTTACCAACCAAAAAGAGTCCAGGACCTGATGGATTCACAGCCAAATTCTACCAGAGGTACAAGGAGGAACTGGTACCATTCCTTCTGAAACTATTCCAATCGATAGAAAAAGAGGGAATCCTCCCTAACACATTTTATGAGGCCAGCATTGTCATGATACCAAAGCCTGGCAGAGACATAACCAAAAAAGAGAATTTCAGACCAATATCCTTGATGAACATTGATGCAAAAATCCTCAATAAAATACTGGCAAACCAAATCCAGCAGCACATCAAAAAGTTATCCACCATGATCAAGTGGGCTTCATCCCTGGGATGCAAGGCTGGTTCAACATATGCAAATCAATAAATGTAATCCAGCATATAAAGAGAACCAAAGACAAAAACCACATGATTATCTCAATAGTTGCAGAAAAGGCCTTTGACAAAATTCAACAACCCTTCATGCTAAAAACTCTCAATAAATTAGGTATTGATGGGACGTATCTTAAAATAATAACAGCTATCTATGACAAGCCCACAGCCAATATCATACTGAATGGGCAAAAACTGGAAGCATTCCCTTTGAAAACTGGCACAAGACAGGGATGCCCTCTCTCACCACTCCTATTCAACATAGTGCTGGAAGTTCTGGCCAGGGCAATCAGGCAGGAGAAGGAAATAAAGGGTAGTCAATTAGGAAAAGAGGAAGTCAAATTGTCCCTGTTTGCAGATGACATGATTGTATATCTAGAAAACCCCATCGTCTAAGCCCAAAATCTCCTTAAGCTGATTAGCAACTTCAGCAAAGTCTCAGGATACAAAATCAATGTACGAAAATCACAAGCATTCTTGTACACCAATCACAGACAAACAGAGAGCCAAATCATGAGTGAACTCCCATTCACAATTGCTTCAAAGAGAATAAAATACCTAGGAACCCAACTTACAAGGGATGAGAAGGACCTCTTCAAGGAGAACTACAAACCACTGCTCAATGAAATAAAAGAGGATACAAATAAATAGAAGAACATTCTATGCTCATGGGTTGGAAGAATCAATATCGTGAAAATGGCCATACTGCCCAAGGTAATTTATAGATTCAATGCCATCCCCATCAAGCTACCAATGACTTTCTTCACAGAATTGGAAAAAACTACTTTAAAGTTCATATGGAACCAAAAAAGAGCCCACATCGCCAAGTCAATCCTAAGCCAAAAGAACAAAGCCAGAGGCATCACGCTACCTGACTTCAAACTATACTACAAGGCTATAGTAACCAAAACAGCATGGTACTGGTACCACAACAGAGACATAGATGAATGGAACAGAACAGAGCCCTCAGAAATAATGCCACATATCTACAACTATCTGATCTTTGACAAACCTGACAAAAACAAGAAATGGGGAAAGGATTCCCTATTTAATAAATGGTGCTGGGAAAACTGGCTAGCCATATGGAGAAAGCTGAAACTGGATCCCTTCCTTACACCTTATACAAAAATTAATTCAAGATGGATTAAAGACTTAAATGTTAGGCCTAAAACCATTAAAATCCTACAAGAAAACCTAGGCAATACCATTCAGGACATAGGCGTGGCCAAGGACTTCATGTCTAAAACACCAAATGCAATGGCAACAAAAGCCAAAATTGACAAATGGGATCTAATTAAACTAAAGAGCTTCTGCACAGCAAAAGAAACTACCATCAGAGTGAACAGGCAACCTACAGAATGGGAGAAAATTTTTGCAACCTACTCATCTGACAAAGGGCTAATATCCAGAATCTACAATGAACTCAAACAAATTTACAAGAAAAAACAAACAACTCCATCAAAAAGTGGGCAAAGGACATGAACAGACACTTCTCAAAAGAAGACATTTATGCAGCCAAAAAACATATGAAAAAATGCTCATCATCACTGGCCATCAGAGAAATGCAAATCAAAACCACAGTGAGATACCATCTCACACCAGTTAGAATGGCCATCATTAAAAAGTCAGGAAACAACAGGTGCTGGAGAGGATGTGGAGAAATAGGAACACTTTTACACTGTTGGTGGGACTGTAAACTAGTTCAACCATTGTGGAAGTCAGTGTGGCGATTCCTCAGGGATCTAGAACTAGAAATACCATTTGACCCAGCCATCCCATTACTGGGTATATACCCAAAGGACTATAAATCATGCTGCTATAAAGACACATGCGCACTTACGTTTATTGCGGCACTATTCACAATAGCAAAGACTTGGAACCAACCCAAATGTCCAACAACGATAGACTGGATTAAGAAAATGTGGCACATATACACCATGGAATACTATGCAGCCATAAAAAATGATGAGTTCATGTCCTTTGTAGGGACATGGATGAAGCTGGAAACCATCATTCTCAGTAAACTATCCCAAGGACAAAAAACCAAACACCGCATGTTCTCACTCATAGGTGGGAACTGAACAATGAGAACACATGGACACAGGAAGGGGAACATCACACTCCGGGGACTGTTGTGGGGTGGGGGTAGGGGGGAGGGATAGCATTAGGACATATACCTAATGCTAAATGACGAGTTAATGGGTGCAGCAAAACAACATGGCACATGGATACATATGTAACAAACCTGCACATTGTGCACATGTACCCTAAAACCTAAAGTATAATAATAAAAAAAAAATTTAAAAAAAAGAAAACAAAATATATGGAATTATTGAAGATGTTGAGAATAGAGTGAAAGTAATAGACATTTTTGGAATACAACCTGTAGCATAAAATCTCATATTGGGCAATTAAGTGAAGTTTTGCAGATATATGACAAGCTCCACAATGATTAGGCAAACACAAAGAATACAGGTTTAATGACTAACTTTAAAAACAAAGCTCTTTTAAAACTTTTCATTGATAATATTTGCAGAAATCTCCCTAGGTATCTGGAATAGCTATAAAAACTTTGGTGTGTGAAAATATGGTAAAGGATAATGACTATGTTCCTTTTCTCACTTATGCCTCTGGCTTAGGTTTCTGTTATCAGTGGAACCTATCTCGGTTTGGATTACATGAGTAAGCAAAATGGAGGTGAAGGTGGCATCATTATCAATATGTCATCTTTAGCAGGTAAGGGCAATTATTACATTAAGTGTAACATTTTCCTATTAGTAATTTGGACCATAAAAACAAATCTTCAAAGCACATTTATTATCAACTCAAGTTTGAAATTAAAAATCTGATTGTTTTATAGTTCCATGGAATTTTCTATTGCAAAATATCAAAAGTTTGAAAAATATGTTTATTTCTCTTAATTTAACTTGTGGCTTTTAAAGTTATCTTACTGCAGTAATATTTAAAAAAATATATATAATTTTTTTAGAGCTACTGTTTTTCAGATGTTGTGGTGAGACTCCTAAGCAATCATGCATGTGAAAGTAACTTTAGCAAAGTAAAAAGCACTAAAGTGAAGTTAAGATGTCTCTGCTCCCATGTCATTTTAGTAACACTGTGTAATTTTAAAATATGACATATATCATAGTTAAGATATGTTAAACTAATAAATAAACCCACATATATATATATATATAATGTTAAGATATGCTAAACTAATAAATAAGGCCAAACTTACATGTAGTATAAGCATATTCTTTACTCGTCCATCAGTCCAAGGCAAGATCCTTGTTGCAGGTACCTCTTCTGTATGCAGACGTTTGAAAACCTTACTGGCAGAAGTTCTGCCATCTTCAGCAGGGAGCTCCCAGGGTTACATTAGAACTGCTGGATTCCTTTTTCTCTAGCAGAAAGAGAAAAAGAACATGGAGGAGGCATGGCTACTCTTTTAAAAACCCCAGCCCAATAATGGCAGACCTTCTGCTCACATTTCAGTATAGAACTTGAGCTCATATTTCACCTAACTATAAGCGAGTCTGTCTGGGAAATGCAGTCTAGCTGTGTGCCTAAGAGAAGAATGGATTTCAGAGGGCAGCTAATCATCTTTTCCACAGCATGCAATCCTAAACTATATTATTTTCAGAGCAGTATGAGTTAGTATCAGCTGATATCTTATCCCTCAATACCAGCTTTAAACCTCTGACTGGACTTTTTGGAGAAACTGAGTCAAGTGACTTTACTTTTTAAAACTCTAGGGAAAAAATCATCAATGATTCTTGAGTAGTTCAAGTGAAATTGTGAAGTTTAAGAAGTCTGATCAATATGGACAGCAAATCTAAGCTATCTATGTCCAAAAAAGTGAGATTTTTAAAAATTATCTGTTTGGTTTTAGTTAATGTAGTGATTTCAGAATAGAAATTTCAGCCCCACACCCCACCCCAACCTTGGTATCTCAGCTCCAGTGATTTGAGAAGTTGGGTTTGGAGGTACCTGTGATTGAAACACTGTCTGATTCTCAGCATTTTTCTCATCCCTCTAGAAATGATTATCAAATGGTTCTTTTATATCACTGTAAAGCTGCCACCAGAGGAGATTTAGAAATCTCCTTTAGAAGTTCTCAAAAATAGACTAGCATCTCATTTTCTGGGTTGCTTAAAGTCAAAATCATGTCCCTAAAGTTATTACAAACCTAATTCTATACATTTTTCAGGGTAATCAGATTCTTTTTCCTAGTAGTACAACTACTTATAAATTATAGCATTTTAATTCTAATGATACTTTAAAAGGTGAGCGCATGGGCAATATTTGAAAGGGATATGTGTTCCAGAGAGGGCCAAATGTTAAGCTGTGGGAGACTGAAACCCTAAAAGCAAATTGGCAAAGCTAAATCTATACTATTTTAAAATAAAATCATAAGAAAAAAACAAGTGACTGGAGAATTAAAAAGAGATATTTAGTATTTTCTTAAAAGTTTAAATATTTAAAAACCTGGGGCTGTGATCAAGATTGATAATTCTGTGCATTCTTTCTATAAAGCAAAGAGGGTCAGCAAAGCTTGGAGTACCATGAATATTATACAGGGAGCCCCTGGCCTTTATGTCACTGGAGGCACTGATTTCATTCTTTGGAAGGCTGAAAGCCTCAGAGTTGGATCAATTTAGGATGATCTGGGAGAAATTCTTTACCATAAGAGGGTGCTTCCTTGCCCCAAAGAGCATGAATAAAGAAATGCAATGTAGAATTACTGCCTTTTATCTGACGAAAATATTCAAATATATATCATTTATTGAGCACTGTTTATCTGATATCATTTTAAACACTGTACATTATCTCATTTAATCCTCACAACAACCCTGTGAGGTAAATTCTATAATTTCCATTTTGAAAATGAGGAAACTAAGGCAGGAGAAGTGTGAAATATCTTGCCTAAGCTTATACATCAAGTAAGCCTCAGAGCTGGAATTCACATGCAAATAGCCTGGTACAAGTCTTCTTAGAATTTTAACCACTAGATTATTTATCTATCTCTAATATCTATGCATTTATTTGTTAATCTACCTGTATTTATCTCAGCCTAACAGAAAAGTAAAAGCAACTGAAATCACTTCAATTGAATAAACCCTTGCAATTTGCTAGTCTCTTCAGGCTTCATGGGCACAGCTCTAATCTCATGGCTGCCTTACTAAACCTTCAGTGAAATCTTAAGCTTTTGCCCCATTTGACACTTCCAGTAAAGACCTAAAAATATTTGGGGAGCTTACCAGTGTCACAAGTCAAAACATGCCATTGAGCAGAGCAGTTTAAGGCTTGCAATTTGATGTCCACTTTGCTTTGTTGGCTAGGAGCTTGCTTTGTCATCCCGCTCACCGCCACCTCCCCCACCCCCAGGTGTTAATCCTCTTCTTACCTATGTCAGATACAACATTTGCAATCATGTGTGGGCATTTCTCTATTCATGCAGAGAAAATGATGACTTGATATAAATTCAGTGATAAGATTGCTTTGGTTTTAAATTACTTTCCTGGCACTGGTACAATTTAATGAATAATATTGCATTACAAACTGCTTCTCCCTCTGACTTTCCTCCACATGTACAAGGCAACACTATGTAAAATGGTTAAACAGCTTAAGGTTATCATCGTTCCCTCTGCTTGGCTTATTACTCTATCCATTTTCAGAAGTTGTCCTTGGCACCCTCCCTTCGTAATTCCAGCCGCCAAACCTCTTGTGTTTATACTGTTTCCTCGTTGCCACTGGCCAATGTGGATAGTCTACTTCCTTTCCCATCCAGGCCTCCCACTAACATGCCCTCAACTCACAAAGTCTTAAAATGAATTGCCTTGTATTTTATCCACCAATGGAGAGCCTCCAATTCTTCCCATAATGAAATTAGTTTGATAAAAATTCAGGATATTGTAATAATGGGAGAAGGCAAAAGAGGACCCCTCCGTCTTTATCATTCTCTCAGAAATTGTATCAACAATTTTATGCCCTTGAATCATAGCATGTAGGAAGAGGTGAGAGGACAAAAATAATCTTTAAGGAGTTATCAGAGTACTTCTAATATTTGCCTACTCTGTGTTTTCCAAACCTTGCTTCCTCACAGATTTTTTTTTCCCTGTTTTTCTCCGTACTGCTTACTCTATTGAAGGAATGGCTGTGGGTAATATTCAGTATTCAACTCAACAGGGCCTATCCTCATGATCTCTGGCGTGGATACAGTGGAGTCCTTCACTGTCACAGTAAAACCTTAAGTTGGCATGCTGGTTTGAGTAGAGAAGTTAATGAGTAATGACCACTGACGCAGACAGAGTATCAAATGCAATTAATAGGTTTAATAAAGAGGAGTAGTTAAGTAGACGATGATTCCTCAGCAGATTATGGGATGGGTATGCTCTAGTCTGGAGTTCCACAAGTTGTTCTGAGTGTGGTTAACCCAAATGGACTTTTCTACACGAGTTTTCATTTATAAACATAATATACAAACAGACACTAATTTTGCCACATCCATCCTGAACTATTAAAACAAAGTTGGAAGGAACAATAGAAGAATGAAGTCTCGTTTAATGCAGATAATCAAACAGCTATGCTCCATTAAAACATCTCATAAGAGTCAAATGCACTCTGTTTGTTTGTTTGTTCGTTTGTTTGTTTGTTTGTTTTGAGACAGAGTTTCACTCTTGTCACCCAGGCTGGAGTGCAATGGCATGATCTCGGCTCACTACAACCAACACCTCCCAGGTTAAAGCAATTCTCCTGCCTCAGCCTCCCCAGTAGTTGGGATTACAGGCGCATGCCACCACGCCTGGCTATTTTTTTTTTTTTTTTTTTTGTATTTTTAGTAGAAACAGGGTTTCATCATGTTAGCCAGGCTGGTATCGAACTCCTGACCTCAGGTGATCCGCCTGCCTCAGCCTCCCGAAGTGCTGGGATTACAGGCGCACTTCTTACATATTTAATTGCTTCAAACTGTGGGAAAGGAAAAGTAATTGTCACAGGAAAAGGAGCCTACCTACCGACCCTGCTACATATTCAGTTAGTGGGCTGTGGTGTTCACTGGGGACATTCTCTGTCACTCAGTAGCATTTTGTGAGAGATACCATGAGGGTCTTATTTACTCAGAAGTCAAAACATTGGAGTCTCCAGAAAATATTTAAAAATCATAGAAAATTTTCAGCATGTCTTAAGTAACAACCCAGTGGCATATCCGCTTTTGCTATAAGTTTTATTTATAATAATATAATTAGCTTGTAGTTTGTGTTAAGGTAGAAGTGCTAAAATTACTACCTTAAATAAAAAATTCAAGTTAATCAAACATATGTTGAGCATTTGCAGAAGGGAAATGGAGATATTAAAGTGACTAGGCAAAGTTTCTACCCCAAGAGCTGTATATCAGTGTCTCTTATCAAGATGACAGAACCAAATAATTTCCATGGCATAAACTATTTAAACAGAAGCATTGGCCAGGTGTCATGGCTCACACCTCTAATCACAATGCTTTGGGAGGCCGAGGCAGGAGGATCACTTCAGGCCAGGAGTTAGAGACCAGCATGGGCAACAGAGTGAGACCTCATCTCTATAGAAATTTTTAAAAATTAGCTGGGTGTGGTGGTGCACACCTACTCAGGAGGCTGAGGTGGGAGGATTTCTTCAGCCCAGGAGTTCAAAGCTGCAGTGAGCTATGATTGCGCTACTGCACTCCAGCCTGGGCAACATAGTGAGACTTTGTCTCTCAAAAAAAAAAAAAAATCAAAAAAGCTAGAAGCATGATATTTAAGTTGCAAGGCCTTGGGACTCCAATAGCCTGAAGAATGGACTAGAATATCCAGAAATTCCAGGTGAAATAAACCATTGATCATCTTCTTCTATCTCCAGGCCAAAAGTAAGAAAATCGCATGGTACCACCCTCTACTACTGCTCTTGTGATAAGGAAGCAGGCCTAACACATATTTAGCAATTGCCAAGCTCCAGGCATTGTGGTAAACTATTGGCTTTATGACATCCACATTTAACTTTTACAAGTCTCTACAATAGAGGTCAATTTAATTATCTCCAATTTATAGTTGAACAGTGAATCTCAAACAGATCTTGAAAAATGTGGGAATTAGCAGTGGTAATAAAAGCAATTTTATTTTGCTCCATTTTAGCCTGTGTCACAGGGTGGATGTACTGTTCCTATGCTGTGAATCCTAAGTGCTCAGATGCCAACCGTCATGAGCATGGGAGCCACCCTTCCTGCTTAGTGCTGGCAAAGTTCTCCCATGTCAGTCTGCAGAGTCCATTTTGCTCTCTTTTGGCTTAAAATAGTTAAAAAGACACACAGTGGAAGGAATCAGTAGGAATGATTAAATATTTGTAAATGAGGCATTTTGAAGGATAGATGAGAGATTAGAGGTTTCTTAACATAGGAATGAGAGGGCTACTGAGAAATGAATAGTCTTCTAGAACAGCACTTCTCAGACTTACGTGTCAGGGACTTTGTCAGATGCAGATTCTGATTTCAGTAGGACAGAGATGGGTCCTGAAAATGTGCTCCCAGGTAATACTGCTCCTTGAACCACACTTTAAGAAGCCAGCCACTGACTGGTATGCATAGGGATGGATATTCTTTGCACGGGTAAGGGAGCTTCTCTCAGTTTCCTCTGACCACAGCCTAGGCAACGACTGAACACTAGTAGCAACTGTCTGAGTCACTGGGAATTGCTATTAGACATATCTTTCTGGGAAGATTTTTGTTGTAAAATATATAGTGGTTTTATGAAAGCATGTGTCACTTTTTTTTTTTTTTTTTTTTTTGAGACCAGGCTGGAGTGCAGTGGCGCAATCTCGGCTCACTGCAAGCTCCGCCTTACGGGTTCACGCCATTCTCCTGCCTTAGCCTCCTGAGTAGTTGAGACTACAGGCACCCGCCCCCATGCCCGGCTAATTTTTTGTATTTTAGTAGAGACGGGGTTTCACCGTGTTAGCCAGGATGGTCTCCATCTCCTGACCTTGTGATCCGCCCACCTCGGCCTCCCAAAGTGCTGGGATTACAGGTGTCAGCCACCGTGCCTGGCCGCATGTGTCACTTTTTAATGTCGTGTCACACTCTAAAGCATAACTTAATGGCACCCATAAGACTGAGAAAAAAAACAGCCATCAGATAAGGTGTTCCATTATGCAGAATTCACAAATGAGGAAGTTCACCGGTTACTTTGGTCAGCTGTATGCATGAACCATAGATAAATATTTCTTGCTAGTTCTCCCGTTTTTCTTCAAGTTGGAGAAGTGGTGGTTAAAACAGATAGACGGGTACACACTTTTTTGTTGTTGTTGGTTGTAAAGAAAATGTGACAGCTTTACATTCCTGCTTTTTTAGCATAGTTACAGAACTCCAGGTTATCATACGAGGATCAGCATCCTTAGATTCACAATTTATTTCCCTAAGTTGAATTTTCGGCATTTTTATATAGTCCATTTTACATGGTTTCTCTCTCCTTAAAAGCAAATCATATTTGTGGATTTAGTATGACTGCCCTATCTGAGGAGATTTCTGTTTTTGCAAAAAAATCTTTTTGAGCTTTTTACCTTCTGTGAAATGAAGAGATTAAAACTGGCTTTTGTAAATATGAATAGAAAGATTATGAAGAATAGAAGAACTAATGTAGAGATGGAATTTACATTTTATTTTTCTAAATGACTTTCTTTGTTCTATTAGTACACATGTAATTTTCAGATATTTTAAATGCTTTCAGGTATTTTAAATGCTATATATATTATCTCATCAGTCTAATTGTTTAGTGTTATTATCCTGAGTGGTTTTAGAAAATATTTCTTTGTTTTGTGGGTAGAATTTCTCCCTCTACTGATTTTTTTTTCTGTAACTTTACAGTTATGACAGACATAAATCTGCTACTAATTATACTTGGTATATTTTAAAAAGAGTCATTTTATATTTCTATAAATAAACTTGCACAATGATGGACCTATCAGAGATACTGAAAAATACTATTCTTAACTATTTTAATATAAGGTATCCATTTTTAAGCACACGGACAGGATTTCTCACAATGGTAAAAAAAATGCCATTTCTTTAAAAGCAGAGACTGCTGTCACGTGGTCACAATCCTTCGTTTTATTGTTGTTGCTATTCTTAAACCCCTTAATGTCACAAAATATTTCCCTGTGCTCCCTAATTTTGAGAATTAATTTGCAATATTAAAAAAAAAAGCCCATATTCATTACAGTAACTGGTCCTATAGTCATTATACTGGTATCTGGCTATTCAACCGGTAAAATTCCACCTTCATCCTGCAACAGGGGTCCTCCCATTGGTTTTACACATTTCAATTGAGTATATTTAAAATATTACTTCATTATACTTTGCATTTAAAAGTAACTAAACACACAGTTCTTATGTGAATTTGCTTCTGTAGAGCCTGTTGATTTAGGATTAGAAACAGTCCAGTTTGCCAAGGTTCAGAAATCAAACCAAGTTAGGACGCTATACCAGATTTGTGGCATTTTAGTGCAAAAGATACACTTTCATTAAAAAGTACAATGTGGATGAACCGATAAGTCAATAAAATAATTATTTGAGGTGTTTCATCTGGTTTACTCTTGATGTTGTACAGTCTATAGGTTTGAACAGAGGTATAATAACATATATCTACCACTATAATATCAAACAGAATGGTTTACTGCCCTAAAAACCCTGTTCTCCACCTGTTCATCCCTTCCTCCCACCAGCTCCTGGTAACCACTGATCTTTCAACTGTCTCCATAGTTTTGCCTTTTCCAGATGTCATATGGTTAGAATCATACAGTATGTAGCCTTTTCAAGTTGGCTTCTTTCACTTAGTAATATGCATTTAGGTTTTCTCCATATCTTTTCATGGCTTGATAGCCCTTTGTTAGAGTTGAATGTTATTCCATTATCTGAATATACCACAGTTTATTTGTTCATCCAGCTACTAAAGGACACTAGGTTGCTTCCAAGTTTTGGCAATTAATAAAGCTGCTATAAGCATCCACACACAGATTTTTGTGTAAGCATGTTTTCAGTTCTTTGAATAAATGCCAAGGAACTAAATGTTGGATTGTATTGCATGTTTACTTTTGAAAGAAATTGCCAAATCGTCTTCCAAAGTGGCTGTGCCATTTTGCATTCACACCAGCAGTGAATTAGAGTTCTTGTTTCTTGACATATTCATCAGTATTTGGTGTCTTCAGCATTTAAATTTTAGCCATTCTAATGTGTGTAGTAGAATCTCATTGTTGTTTTAATTTGAAATTTCCTATAACATCTGATATTTATCATATTTTCTTTTTCATTTGTTGTTTGAGACAGAGTCTCACTGTGTTGCCCAGGCTGAGCACCCACTATAGTTTAAGGAGAGAAAACTGCTAGGAAATATTACAAGAAATAACCCAAAGCTCCCTCTCTAGAGTTCAAGGCAGAGTAAGAGGTCTTGGCTTGAGATAAGTATTTTAAATTTGAGTGTGTGTGTATGTGTATATGTGTGTATATATGTGTGTGTGTGTATGTGTGTATGTGTGTGTGTCATACAAAGATTGAGAGAGACAAATTGAGAGAATTAATTTTTATCCTCAGAAGTGAATAAAATCATGTAGGGAAAGAGCATTTATAGAAAAGCAAAGAGGACCAGGGATATCTCTGGAGTTTTCCAGCATGTTTATGGGTCTAGTCAAGGAAGAGGAGGCAGCCAAAGACATGAAGAAGCTGCCGGTGAATGTGAGATAGGAGACCAGCCTGGAGAAGGAAATGTTTCGAGGAAAGCATGGCTGTGCTGGTTGCTGCTGAGGAAGGGATCAAGCAAATCGAGACAGAGATTTAGCCTTAGCAAACCATTGCTCATTGGCAACCTCCATAAGTTCTGTTTGACTGGAGTGATCAGATGAAAGCCTGATTGGAATGAGTTGTAGAGCAAATAGAAGGTCAAGAAAGTGGAGACAATGCAAGGCATATAATAACTCTTCTGAGGACTTTGCATTGAAAGGAGAAATAAGGTGGTAGCTGGAGAAATGCCAAAAGACGTATTAGATGGATAATAACTGAGATGTGTTTATATCTCAGAGTGATTCTTTTTCTGCACTTGATATCAGTGACCATTTTAAGTCTCTTAAAATACTTTCATCCTTCATTTCTGTTACACAACACTTAATTGCTTCTCTTCCTACCTGTGCTGGTTTATTCTGTCCTTTTGCTCAGTCACCTCCCAGAGATGACTACCATGTATAGTTGTGCAGGTTGTAAATTGTAGGAACATAAGGGGCACAGTTTACACCAACTACCTTATAAATTGTGTCCCCAGAGTCATACCTTGCACACTTAGTCTAACTCTATGAGCTGACACTGATTACCAGCCCCAGAACACAATTTTTATTTGAAGCACATGGAAACAAATTCTATGTTGGTGTTGTGGGCCTACAGTAAGTAGTGGAAGCATGGTTAACCAATCCTGCAGCTACACCACGATAGCAATAATACTATACCTACAGAGGAAACATGAATCAGATGCATTAGAAAATGTTGGATTCCTAAAAAATGTCCATCCCCAACTAAAATCATTGTCAAAAATAATAAAACAACAAGAGCTTTTCTCCCTCCATTTAGGCTTCATTTTCAAAGCAACAAACTGAAGTATAGATAGTAAATTTCTACATTGAGAGTCAGTTTGCAAGTTGGAGAGAAAGCACTGCAAATCACTAATCCACCCTGCTTGTTCAAAACATAAGAAGCACCAGTTAAAATCTACCTGTATTAGGGGAAAAAAAGAAAAAAAAACTGTTTAATTAATTTAACAACTTGACTAAATGAAACAATTGAAAAAAATAGAATGTTCCTTACACATTACAACATGGATGCATCTCAAAACAGTTATCCTGAGTGAAAAGTCAGACAACAATGTAATTTATACTATATGATTACATTATATAAATTTTAGAAAATGCAAACTATAGTAACACAAAGCAGATCAGTGGTTGCCTGTGGGGAGGAGAGCGACAGCAGAAAGGGATTACCAAGGGGCACAAGGAAACTTTTAGGGTGATGGACATGTTCATTATCTTGACTGTGGTCATGGTTTCATTGGTATATACATATGTCAAAACTTATCAAACTGTATACTTTCAGTACATGTCGTTTTATTGTATGTCAATTATAGCTCCATGAAGCTGTAAAAAAAAATGAAAAAAGGAAACTTGGTTTCTGAATGTCTGAAATTGATTTGTGTAGGCTTTCATCTAATACTAGAAAGTGAGGGGCCAATGCTGTGGCTCAGGCCTGTAATCCCAGCACTTTGGGAGGCCAAGGCAGGTGGATTGCTTGAGCTCAGGATTTCAAGATCAGCCTAGGCAACATGGTGAAACCCCATCTCTACCAAACATACAAAAATTAGCTGGGTGTGGTGGTGAATGCCTGCAGTCCCGGCTACTCAGGAGGCTGTGATGGGAGGATTACTTGAGCCAAGTATGTCAAGGCTGCAGTAAGCCATGGTCCAGGCACTGCACTCCAGCCTGGGCAATAGAGCTAGACTCTGTCTCAAAAGAGAGATAAGGGGGTAGGAAAGAAGGGAGGGAAGGAGTTGGGGGGAGGAAAGAGAGAAAGCGAGAGAGAGAAAGTGAGGCGGCCAGGCATGGTGGCTCGTGCCTGTAATCCCAGCACTTTGGGAGGCCAAGGCAGGTGGATCATGAGGTCAGGAGATCGAGACCATCCTGGCCAACATGGTGAAACCCCGTCTCTACTAAAAATACAAAAATTAGCTGGGCATGGTGGTGTACACCTGTAGTTCCAGCTACTCAGGAGGCTAAGGCAGGAGAATCACTTGAACCCAGGAGGCAGAAGTTGCAGTGAATAGAGATCAGGCCACTGCACTCCAGCCTGTTGACAGTGAGACTCCATCTCAAAAAAAAAAAAAAGAAAAAAGAAAAAGAAAAAGACAAGACAGTGAAAGCAATGCAAGGGTAAACATTTTGCAGAATAGCAGTGCAAATGTGATTAGAATGTTACAAGATTCATAAAACCAACTGCCATTTATAAACTGCAAGCAATTTCTTTCACATTCCAGTTGCATTTACAAATCTACCTTTAAGGAAAGTATGTATGTTGTCTTTGCTTATTACCAGAACCCACAAAGCAGTATATTTCTTTTGCCTCTATGACACCTTGAACTAGCTGGAGTTCCAAAGTTCATCACCTCTGCATATGTAACAAAAATTCATTTCAAATTCATCTTTGACAACCCTTATGAACAATGTCTTTGTAGTTCTTGTGGCTATGTGAACAAGTTTATCTCTGATTAAGGTTCATGCTGCATTTCCTGCTATATATGAATATTGTCCTAAAACCACTGCCTTTGTCTCATAAACATTTAAGGAATGGGTAAAGCAGGGACTAACAAGAAGCAGAAGCAGCAACTCCTGGTTATACTTTTTTATTCCCTTTATCTCCCACTCCTAGTATACCTATGTAGCCTGTGGAAACATCATAAATACTTGTTGACTGACACTGACAAACTTAATTAACTTACACATTTTACTTAACAACAACAATGACAAGAGAAGCAACACATTAACAATACTTTGAAATCATTGAGTGGACACACTAGGTGTGATCTACCATCCTCAGGGATTTAAACTGCCCTTGTGCAAACATACTTTATAAATTGAGACCTGGCAGGCACCCAGGGAGTGGTTATGGTCTGCATTTATTGCTGAACTTTGGCCCAACACCCTCAGATGATTGGTGGCATTCTGGGAATAGTTAGCTGGGTGGAGATGAGCATGTCTCAGCAGAATAATTTGGTATTATTAGCAGGACATTTGATATTAAATATAGTATAATAATCAGGGATCATTGTTTCTTGACTCAGAGAAGTCACAAACTTAAAAAGCATTAAAACAAGTTAATCCAAATTAGTTAAAAACAAATACAAGAATGACTCTGGTTCAATTTGATTGCTGATTAGATAATTAACAATTATGAGAAATAAGCTTGATAATAATAGTTACTACAGTAAAATAGGTTTTTATTGTTGTTGTTTTGTGTCTTTTTGGAGAGCTGAGCTAGGCTCAGAGATGCTATAGGTATATGCTATAATACTGCTTTTTCTCTCCAGACCATGAATTTAATCAGTTACTATTGTGCATATGTGGAAAATTACAAAATAAAACATTCTGTAATTGATTGAATTTCATAGTTGACTACATAATTATGAAAGGAAATAAAATAGGACCACAAATGTTTATTTCTGTCTTCCTAAGTCATAGGACAAAAAGATCCAGGCATCTACAATAGATCAAATAAAAAGAAGTTAACTTTTAATTTTCTTAAACTTTTGGAGGTATTGTTCAAGACAGATTGGTGACAGGAAATTGCATACTAATTTATAGTGAAGACTAATAATCTCCAAGACTCTCTGAAGATTCAAATTCCTTCGGCCATTAGGAAGCTTTAAAAATGTAGAATATATACTTTTTAAAATACAGACTTAAAAATTGAAACTTAGATGGTAATTTACTGACTTTAAAGATGATTTTCTTTGTGTTTTAGATACCATTTGCTTTCCTTGACTTTCCAGAAGGCCTGGGGAGGCAGAAAAACACATATAACTCTTAGCTGTATCTCTCGGTGTCACTTAGCTACTATAAATTCTGGACAGCATGGGTCATGGAGCAAATAAACTACACTCAGGCTACTGAGTTTTACAGAGCTATCTGGTTTTATGTTACTGTGTTATTCAGATTCATCTTAAATTGAAATTATCACAAAATATTCATTTGCATTTTCATTATTGGGTATAGTCTGCTTATTTTTTAATGGAAGCATTTAAATGTTATATTTGTTTGTTTCAGGACTCATGCCCGTTGCACAGCAGCCGGTTTATTGTGCTTCAAAGCATGGCATAGTTGGATTCACACGCTCAGCAGCGGTGAGGCTACAACAACCATCATATCTCATTTTCTCTTTGTACACATTTATAAAACATGAATTCTGTAGAGAGGAATCACTTGAGAAATCAATTCATTTGGAAAAAAGATGGAAAAATAACATACCTCCATCTCAATTATAAAAATAGTTATCAGATCACATAACCAAATAAATAATAGATCATTTTTAAATGAAGTAGATTCTAAATACAGATGTGTTATTAAAAATTTATTAAGAGTAAGTAACAGGGAGATAGTACTTATTTCCAAAAATGACCCCAAATGTAAATATTATTAACTTCAGCTTTTCTGAAATGCAAGATGCAATAGGCCCCAGCCATTATTTGTCGCCAGAGATACGATGAAAATGAGTGAGAACATGGAGCTGGAAGGAGGGGTGGGGCCAGGCATTTACTTGATAGAGTGGTCAAGGATAATGTCTCCATGGAGGCCTAGGGTGAAAGGTGTACAGACCTTAGAAAAATACTTTAGACCTAATTGATCACATGCATTGATAGCATGAGGTGAGAATGCCTGCCTTTTTATAACTCACAAAAGAGCAGCTTGAAAAGGGCCTGGCAAGCAAGGGGAATGTAGTTTGAGGTATGACTCAAGACACCAGCACAGGAGCCAGACCAAAAGCAGCTATGGGCTACTGTTGTGAGCTTGGCTTTTATTTCAAGGGCAACCATCCATGGGGCTTTTACACACAGGAGTGATAAGATCAGATTTCCTTTTTAAGAAGACCATTCTGTCTGCTTTTGGAAACTGTGTTACAAAGGACAAGTGTAAAAGCAGGAAGAACAGTTGTAGGGGGTCTCTGGGTGATTCATCTAGGTGAGACAAAGAGAGCAGCTAGAGAGATGAAGAGAAAAATGTTAGTAATCAAAGAATTAGTAGGAGACAGAAAAAACAGATGCACAAATGTTAACTGTTCAGTCAAAGTGGAAGATAAGTAGTTCTCACACTCTTAAATTGACTGGAAATTATTGCTTAATTTGCAAAGACATAATCTTCAGACAGACTTCTTATAAACACATAAAGCTCTCTTACAAAGCAAAGTAAACCTTAAAGACCAGAAATTTTATATTTAAAATTACAAGACTGGAAACTTCTACAGTCAATTCTCAGTATTCATGGTAGTTATGTTCCATGAAGTCACTTGCAAACACTACGTTAGTGACTACTGAACCATTGCTTTTAGGGGAAATACAGGGTTAAGTTCCTGAAAGCCTCTGGTCACAAAATTCCAATCAACCAGTCAATACATAACCTTATTTTATGTGTATTCCTGTTTAAAGAAACCTTATTTATTATATGTTGTATGAACATTGAACTCATTACTAAAGCACTTATTACTCATGCCTGATCAAAGTTTATCTAACACAAATATTTTCTGTATGGGACATCAGTCTTCTTACACTAAAGAACACTACACAGCACTTCTGCAGTGGGTTTGGCAGCCATTTTAAACAGCAGAATCACCAATAAAAAAGCACAAAATTAGAAAAACATGGCACGGCAGAGTATAGTCTTACTTGACCTAAGCAGGAACATGCACATCAGTGACTCAGATTTCTCACTGCCCTGTGCATGTCCACAAATAACCACAAATGCTCCACAAGTATTGATTTCCAGGGTTACAAGTAAATTTTAGCAAGCAAATTTAACAAATTTGTTTATATGTAATCCATGAATAATGAGAATTGACTAATTTTTTAATAATTGCAAATAAAATCAATAGTTTGTAAATTAAGCCAAATAATGTTAGTCTGAAAATACTTAAATTGTCTTCCAGATAGGGCAGATTATTAAGAGTGTCTTTAGAATCAAAGTTCTAAACATTTTCACTAAAAGTATTTTTAATTAAGTATTATTTGTTATACAACTACCATATTTGAAAGAAAACTTGGGATATCAATTCTAAGTCTCAGCTGCTTAGCTTCGGGTTCCTGCAGAGTTAAGTAGATAAGAGAAGCTTACATAATTATTTCCAGAAGTTGTCCAGTAATACTGATTTTTAAAAAAATTAATTAGGTGAGACTTTCAGGAATTAATACAATACTTTAGGTATATGTTATTTTACTATCTATTTGCCGGTCATTGTTATATAGCTGGGAGGATATCTAATTAGTATTTTTTACATCAGAAAATTGTAAGACGCTTTAATGATCAGTTTGTCCTGTGCTATGTCTTTATGAAACTGCTGAAACCTACAACCTTCTAATTGGCAGTTGGCTGCTAATCTTATGAACAGTGGTGTGAGACTGAATGCCATTTGTCCAGGCTTTGTTAACACAGCCATCCTTGAATCGATTGAAAAAGAAGAAAACATGGGACAATATATAGAATATAAGGATCATATCAAGGATATGATTAAATACTATGGAATTTTGGAGTAAGTAAAACTATATCTATTTTCTTTTAAATGATGAAGCAAAGCATTATTTAGACAAGCTATAAAAAGGGAAGAAATAAGCTTATACAGTTGAGAAATGAACGTAAGCTTCAAACTTTTGGTTTGGCAAACACTCTGGGAGAAAATATATTTTTCTGGGTTTATAAATAGAATGTAAGTTTATACATTATGAATGTTACTTTGAAATATGTAAAATCCTTCATTACTACCTTCAGTCATAAAGTTGATATTTAGTCACCTTTGAAGGCAATGATACCTTCTCTGCCTAAATTCCAAGCAATATTCAAATATACTCTGTGAAATACTGCAAGTTTCCATGACTTCAACCACTTTTATAAGAAATAGTTGATACACACACATACATGGACACATACTTTCTCAGTGAATTATGTCTGAATTCGAGTAACTGAGGATTTCACAGCACAGAATTATAGTTATCATGTTGAAGAAATCAGACCTGAGATAAAATCTTGGCTCTACCACTAACGATGAACTTATCCATCATACCTCTAGATGCTTCAATTTTCTCACATATAAAATAGAGATAATACAACAGACTTAGGGACTTTGAAAAACTTAAATAAAATGATACATGTAAGGTACTTAAAACGCTAACTGGTAAAAAATAAAATTTTCAGGAAATGCTAGCTGTTACAAATCGTATTTCTACACTAATAATATCTATATCTGGTAAGTCTAAGATCTACTGATATGATAAAGATGAGAAAATGATCATTTGCTCAGTGAAAATAATGAGTATAAATTCCTCCTGCCAAAATGATAGAAGGTTACAGCTAAATTTATCAAATAATTTAGTTAATATCCAATTGAAAAAAATCTAATTGAATAAATTAGATAAATAAGAGATATAATCTAGATATCTAATATGGAATTAAATAAAAATTGGAAGTAGCAATAGTTTAATGACACACATTTCCCTATAACATGTTCAACTTAATAGATTCTTCAGAAAATAACTTAAAATGAAGTAATATGCCTCATTCTTTCGTTTCAAAATACTGTTTTCTTTATTTTTAGCCCACCATTGATTGCCAGTGGATTGATAACACTCATTGAAGATGATGCTTTAAATGGTGCTATTATGAAGATCACAACTTCTAAGGGAATTCATTTTCAAGACTATGATACAACTCCATTTCAAGCAAAAACCCAATGAACAGCTTATATGTTAGCCGTAGCTGAAAATAAGCACAAATAGCTTATATTCAGACCCTATCTTCATTTGAATATAGCTTTTAAATGAAATGTTAGTTTGAAGTTTTCCTTCATGCACTTGATGGTAAATGTTTTCTAAATTTTTAGTTAAGTATATGGATAAAAAGTTATGAACTATTAAAAATGTGATGTGGACCGAAGCTAGGTTGTAATCCTGATAGTCTAAAAAATGATCAAAACAAACGATTTTCAAGGAATATTCAATATTCTGCCTTTCAGAAAGTGTATTTATATCTGTGCTTCATAAATGTTAATGTTCTTCAGAACATCATTTTAAAGGAGATACTTGAATTGTTATTTAAGTCAAACCAGATGTAAAACACTCACATACAAGTTCATACTTTGAAAGAGGAAAGCTACTTAACAATGACAAATATTTCATAATAATAATTTCTCCTTATATACTATCTTTCAATGAACATTTCAGTTCTTCCAAGAGCTTCTTAAAGTAGTATATTTTGGGGGCAGTCATTAAGGAATAAACTACAGTGTAAACATATCCCAGATGAAAACTGATGTATGGAAAAATGACAGAAAGTAACTGATTGACACTGTTGATTCACAGTTCAGCCTCCCATCTGGGAAAGACATTTCTTTCCTCTGCTCACTTTAAGAACTTTAACCGACTCCAAAAATCTCAGGAATTGAACTTTTAACAGTTATAGCAATAAAGAATAGTTAGTACTCCAAAAATATATTTAAGATGCTCAACAAGAAGAAAATGCAAATGTAATATTTTTTCAAATTACTTCTTTGTTGACCTGTAAAAATTTCAAAAGTGCCTACCCTTCAATAAAACGTTTTTATTCTAATCTCCATAAATTACTTAGTCTTCTATGTATAGCTGTCAAGGAAACGAAACCAATTTTGCCACAGCCACAACTGTAAATGTTTTTGTACCTATGCTGAAACTCATAACAACACAGAGGTAAAAATAGCTGTGAGGTTTTGCTTTTTTTGTTGTCAGTTAGCTTAAGAATCATTAAATACACCTGCTTTGGGTAACACTCTTTGCAAGCAGTAATTAACGCTAGTAACAAGCACAGGATTTCCAAATCAGTCGTTTTCTCAAAAAAATATTGTGTAAGTGACTCATCCTGTCTGCTAACTCCAGACCTCCCAGCTTGAAGCAAAATCCTTCCATGTGAGATTGATATGGATTTCCTAGAAGTACTGGAATGTTATCATATCTTGCCCTATTTAATTCTGCTATAGAAAACGATTGCCTTCACTTTTAAGGAGTAATTTGAATATGAATAACTGTAGTCTAGATTTTCATATAATGTATTAAAGACAAAGTAGTGAACATCAATGAACACCTGATAGAGATAAATTGTAATCAGGCATAAGCTTGTTTGTATGTTCTGGCAGTGACCAATCAGTAAATGATGTCGGTTTGCCCAGTATCACTTATCTTCTGTATTTTTCCTCTGTCGTGTAAATAGTATAAACTTTTCATTTATGGACAATTTTTTGGACTAGTAGCCTTCAATATACATTCTGCTTTGAATTAATTTTTTCAAATCAATAAACTATGTAGACATTTAAAATCAAATATCAGGTAGAACTGAAAAATGTGAGTTACGTAAGTTAAAAACTTACTTTAAATCTTACCTTCTATAGGTAGCTCTAAATAAATTCATATGGTTATATGATATCTCTGGTGTATACCGGTTGAGAAAATAATTAAATTGAAGTGCAGGGGAGGGGGACCTTGGTTTCTTGTATTTTTCAGTGAATATCCTAATGTAAATGGTATATATATTTTTCCAATGTGTTTTTCTTAGTAAAATGAAGTAGTAATACACTGAGAAAAGTAGAATTGGATAGAACTCACCCTTGCAATTTGTGTCATAACTAAGGGTTAATGGATCATTCATGCGGAAAACATTTCTGAGTCTTATCTTTCTGTGCTTAGAGACTAGAAGCAGTTGACTTTTCCAACCCAAAAAGCTCCACATTTTTGGATTATCTCTTCTCTGAGTGTTAATTGCAAACAAGCCAGTTCCAGCCTGAGCTCACCTCTTGGTTCTATAATTTGCTAGATGTAATCAGAAAACACCAAAACATACCATCATCATTCTATCTTTGAACCCCTTCACAGAGGAATTGGTCTTGGTAGGCATGGGAGGGAACATATTCACCAAATGTTTTATCTTTGCTTAACAGGGTCCTCCACTTTTCTAGCCTCACTGCCCACAACTCACCTGGGAAGCCAATGCCGGATACGTTAGGTTTGTTGTTGCTTGGCAGCATTTCACTTCTGGAATCAGTCTGTATTAGCTAAGGTAATGCTCAGTATTGTAGGAGATAATTCCCCAAATCCCAGGGGCTTAACAAAATAAAAATTTATTACTCTCAGATGCAAGAATTCAATGCAGGTGTAGAGTGGGCAGCATTCCAAGGTGGGTGATTCAAAGATTCAGGTCCTTAAAAAAAAAAACAAAACAAAAAAACAAAGATTCAGGTCCTTTACATTTTATAGCTCCACTATCCTCAGAGCCTTGGGATCTACTCAGAGGGCGGACAAGGCACACCTGCTCCTTAATCACTTCAGCCTTTTCTGATACCCTTTGCAGAGCTACTTAAACGGCCCCACCTGGGTGCAAGGGTGGGCTCTAGTGCCGGGAAATGTAAACTGTGCCTGGAAACCCACTTTCCAGCAACAGCGCTACCCTTTGGAAAGGTAAGTATTTATCTTTGCTGGAGAGCTGGCTATTTCTGCCATACCCCTCTCATATTTTTAAGTTTAAATATAATATATATAAGTTTAAATTCATGACATGTAAATTTGAAATATAAAATTTCTGGTCTTTAAGGTTTACTTTGCTTTGTAAGAGAGCTTTATGTGTTTATAAGAAGTCTGTCTGAAGATTATGTCTTTGCAAATTAAGCAATAATTTCCAGTCAATTTAAGAGTGTGAGTAAAAGTAATTACTTCTGTGTATTTTCAATATTGGCTTTAAAAATGTCCAGTGCATGATAAATACTATAAACATTTTATGAACCACTTTAAAATTCAACAACATGGTCCTTCTCAAGAGTCAGAAATTTTGTATTGTTTTGTTTTATCATTTAACTCATAATTGCTTCCTCTACAGAATTTTATTCTAAATATTTTTCTGTGAATTTTAAGATTACAGCTCTTGGCAACAAGTATACACACTACACACACACACACACACACACATTGAATTTTGAATTTTGTTTTTCATAAGGTCTAAGTGGATCTGATATAGTTAAAATAATTAACATACAATTGATCAAAATAACAATGATATTAATGTTTTAAAAATTGTTTAAATTTTAATAGCTTTAGGGGTACAAGTGGGTTTTGGTTACGTGGATGAATTGTATAGTGGTGAAGTCTAAGATTTTAGTGAATCTGTCACCCAGGTAGTGCACATTGTACCCAATAGGTAGTTTTTCACATTAAACGCCCTTCCCATCCTGCCCTCCTTCTGAATCTCCAATGTCAATTATATCATTCTGTATGCCTTTGCATACCCACAGCTTAGCTCCCACTTATAAGTGAGAACATGCTGTATCTGGTTTTCAATTCTTGAGTTACTTGACTTAGAATAAGGCCTCTGATTCCATTCAAGTTGCTGCAAAAGACATTACTTCATTCTTTTTAATGACTGAGTAGTATTCTATTGGAGATATTATATATATAATATCTATGTGTATATATATATATATATATTTAGTGGATAATATATATTAGATTCCATATCTTCTCAATTGTGAATTGTGCTGTGATAAACATATGCATGCAGGTGTCTTCTTGATATAGTGACTTCTTTTCCTTTGGGTAAATACCCAAGTAGTAGGATTTCTGGATTGAATGGTAGTTTTATTTTTAGTTATTTAAGAAATCTCCACACTGTTTTCCGTAGAGGTTGTATTAATTTATATTCCCACCAGCAGTGTATAAGCATTCCATTTTCACCACATCCACACCAACATATATTGTTTTTTTGACTTTTTCCTAATGACCACTCTGGCTGAGGTAAGGTGTATCTAATTGTAGTTTTAATTTGCATTTCCTTGGATGACTAGTGATGCTGAGCATTTTTTTCATGTTTGTGGACATTTGTATATCTTCTGTTGAAAAATGTCTATTCATGGCCTTTGCCCACTTTTTTACAGGATTATTTGTTTCTTCTGGCTGATTTGTTTGAGTCCCTTGTATATTCTGGATATTAGTCCTTTGTCAGATGCATAACTTGCAGATATTTTCTCCCATTCTGTAGGTCATCTGCTTATGCTGATCATTTCTTCTTGCTATGCAGAAGTTTTTTAGTTTACTTACACCCCATGTATTTATTTTTGTGTCTGTTGCATTTGCTTTTGGGGTCTTAATCATAAATTCTTTGCCCAGGCCAATGTCCAGAGGAGTTTCTTCTAGATTTTCTTGTAGAATTTTTGTTTGTTTGTTTCAGATGTTAAATACAGTTGTTTAATCCATCCTGAGTTACTTTTTGTATATGGTGAAAGATAGGGATCCGATTTCATTCTTCTACATGTGGCTATTCTATTTTCCCAGCACCATTTGTTTAATAGGGTGTCCTTTCCCCAATTTATGTTTCTGTACACTGTGCCAAAGTTCAGTTGGTTGTAAGTTTTTGTCTTTCTGGATTCTCTATTCTGTTCCATTGATCTTTTACCAGTACCATGCTGTTTTGCTTACTATAGCCTTGTATAATCTGAAGTTGGGTAATGTGATGCCTCCAGATTTATTCTTTTTGCTTAGGATTGCTTTGGCTATTTGGCTCTTTTTGGTTTTGTATGAATTTTAGGATTTTTTTTTTTCTAATTCTTGGTAGGAATCGCACTGAATCTACAGTTTGTTTTGGGCAGTATGGTCATCTTCACAATGTTGGTTCTTCTAATGCATGCGCATGGTATATATTTCTGTTTGTTTGTGCCATGTATGATTTCTTTCAGCACTGTTCTATAGTTCTCCTTGTAGAAATCTTCCACCTCCTTGATTAAGTATATTTCTAGGTATTTTATTTTTTGTAGTTATTTTAAAAGGGATTGAGTTCTTCATTTGATTCTTAGCTTTGTCATTGTTGATGTATTGCAGTGCTATTGATTAGTGTATATTGATTTTGTAACCTGAGACTTTACTGAGTTCATTTATCAGATCTAGGAGTCTTGAAGGAGTGTTTAGGGATTTCTAGGTATGAAATCGTATCACTTTCAAACAGAGATAATTTGATTTCCTCTTTTCCAATTTGGATGTCCTTTACTTATTTCTCTCGTCTGATTGCTCTGGCTAGGACTTCCAGTACTAGGTTAATAGAAGTGGTGACAGTGGGCATCCTTGTCTTGTTCTTGCTTTTAAGGGAAATGCTTTCAACTTTTCCCTATTCAGTATGATGTTGCCTGTGGGTTTGTCATACACAGCTTTTATTATTTTGAGGTATGTTCCTTCTGTGCCTAGATTGTTGAAGGTTTTTATCACAAGGGGATGCTGGATTTTATTGAATGACTTTTCTGCATCTATTGAGATGATCATATGGTTTTTGTTTTTAATTCTGTTTATGTGATGAATCACATTTTTTAAGACAGGGTCTTTCTCTGTTGCCCAGGCTAGAGTGCAGTGGCATGATCACAGCTCACTGCAGCCTCAACCTCATGGGCTCAAGATCCTCCTGCCTCAGCTTCCCAAGTAGCTGGGACCAGAGGTGCACACCACCATACCCAGCTAGTTTAGTAGTAGTAGTAGTAGTAATAATAGTAGTAGTAGTAATAATAATAATAGTAGTAGTAGTAGTAGTAGTAGTAGTAGTAGTAGTAGTGACAAGGTCTTGCTATGTTGCCCAATCGGGTCTCAAACTCAGCTTCCCAGAGTGGTGGGATTACAGGTGTGCGCCACTGCACCCAGCTGAATCACATTTATTGACTTGCATATGTTGAACTATCCCTGTAACCATGGAATGAAATCCACCTGATGGTGGAGAATTATTTTTGTTTTGATATGCTATTGGATTTGATTTCCATGTGTTTTGTTAAGGATTTTTGCATCTATATTCATCAGGGATATTAGCCTGGAGTTTAGTTTCTTTGTTATGGCCTTTCTTGGCTTTTGTTATCAGAGTGAAACTGGCTTTGTGGAATGAGTTAGGGAGGATTCCTTCTTAATCTTTTGGAATAGTTTCAGTGAAATTGGTACCAATTCTTCTTTGAATGTCTGGTAGAATTTGGGGGTGAATTTGTCTGGCTGTTGGCTTTTTGTTGTTGTTGGCAATTTATTTTATTACTGATTCAATCTTATTGCTTGTGATTGGTCTGTTCAGGATTTCTATTTCTTCCTGATTCAAGCTAAGAGGGTTGTATGATTCTAGGAATTTATTTATTTTCTCTAGAATTTCTATTTTGTGTGCATTTAGGTGTTCATTGTAGTTTCGAATGATCTTGTATTTCTGTGGTGTCAGTTGAAATGTCTCCATTTTCACTTGTAATTGAGCTTATTTGAATCTTTCCTCTCCTTTTCTTGGTTAATCTAGCCAGTGGTCTATCAATTTGGTTTATCTTTTCAAAGAACCAGCTTTTTGTTTCATTGATCTTTTGTGTATGTTTTATTTCAGTTTCATTTAGCTCTGCTCTAATCTTTGTTATTTCTTTTCTTTCTTTTTATTTTTTTATTTTTTATTTATTTATTTATTTTTTTTTTTCTGTCAGGGTCTTGCTCTGTGAGACAGGTTGGAGTGCAGTGGTGAGATCTCAGCTCACTGCAGCCTCCATCAGCCTCTAAGGCTCAAGCGATCCTCCCACCTCAGCCCCAGCAAGTAGCAGGGACTTCAGGCACATACCACCATGCCCAACTAATTTTTGTATTTTTAGTAGAGATGAGGTTTCCCCATGTTGCCCAGGCTGGTGTCAAACTGCTGAGCTTAAGTGATCCGCCCGCCTTGGCCTCCCAAAGTGCTGGGATTACAGATGTGAGCCACCACCCCTGACCCCATGTTATTCATTTTCTTCTACTAGATTTGGCTTCGGTATGTTCTTATTTTTCTAGTCCTCTAGCTAGGATGTTAGGTTGTCAATTTGTGATTTTTAGTAATTTTTGATGTAGGCATTTAGCACTGTAAACTTTCCTCTTACTGCTTTTGCTGTATTCTGGAGGTTTTGGTAACTTATGTCACTCTTATCATTCATTTCAAAAAAATTTTAAATTTCCATCTTGATTGCATTGTTAAGCCAAAAATCATTTAGGAGTTCATTGTTTAATTTCCATGTATATTTGTAGTTTTAAGGGTTCCTTTTGGAATTGGTTTCCAGTTTTATTCCTCTATGGTCTGAGAAGATACTTGATAGGATTTTTTTTTCTTTTTTTTTTTCTTTTTGAGATGGAGTCTCACCCTGTCGCCCAGGCTGGAGTGGTGCAATGGCATGATCTTGGCTCACTGCAACCTCCGCCTCCCGGGCTCAGATGATTCTCCTGCCTCAGCCTCCTGAGTAGCTGGGATTACAGGCACCCATCACCATGCCCAGCTAATTTTTAGTAGAGACAGGGTTTCGCCATGTTGGCCAGGCTGGTCTGGAACTCCTGACCTCATGATCCACCCACCTCGGCCTTCCAAAGTGCTGGGATTACAGGCGTGAGTCACCGTGCCTGGCCTACGATTTTTATTTCTTAAAATTTATTGAGACTTGTTTTGTGACCTATCATATGGTCTATCTTGGAGAATGTTCTGTGTGCTAATAAGAAGAATGTATATTCTGTAGTTCTTAGGTAGAATGTTCTGTAAATGTCTGCTAGGTCCATTTGTTCTAGAGCGTAGTTTAAGTCCAGTGTTTCTTTTTTGACTTTCAGCCTTGATGATCTGTCTAGCGCTGTCAGTAGAGTGTTAAAGTCCCCCACTATTGTGTTGCTATATATGCTTTCTTAGGTCTAGTAGTAATTGCTTTATGAATCTGGGAGCTCTAGCATTAGATGCATATATATTTAGGATTGTTATATCTCCTTATTGAATTGATCCTTTCATCAATTTATAATGCCCTTCTTTCTCTTTTTTTACTGTTGTTGCATTAAAGTCTGTTTTATCTGATATAATAATAGCTGTTCCCACTCACTTTTGGTCTCCATTTGCATGAAATACTTTTATCCACACCTTTATCTTGAGTCTGTAAGAATCCTTATATGTTAGCTGTGTCTCCTGAAGACAGCAGATATTTGGTCTTTGATTTTTTTAAATCAATTCTGCCAATCTGTCTTTTAAGTGGATCATTTAGGGCATTTGCATTTGACATTAATATTGATACGTGAAATATTCTTCCAGCCATGTGTTGATTTTTTAATTGTGTTATTGTTTTATAAGCCCCATGAATGTTATGCTTTCAGGAGTTTCCATTCGGGTGTATATGCACCTTTTTGTTCAAGATTTGGAACTCCTTTTAGCATTTATTGTAGAGTTGATTTATCATTGACAAATTCTCTCAGCATTTGCTTAAGAAAGACTTTATTTCTCCTTTATTTATTCAACTTAGTATTTGCTGGATACAGAATTATTGACTGACAGTTTTTTTCTGTTTAAGGAGACTGAAGTCAGGACCCCAGTCCCTAATGGCTTATAAGATTTCTGCTGAGAAGTCTGCTGTTGGTCTGATAAGTTTTCCTTTATATGTTACTTGATATTTGGTCTCACTACACTTAAAATTCTTTCCTTCACATTGAGGTTGGATAACTTGGTGACTATATGCCTTGGTGATGCCCTTTTTCAATCCATTCTACCAATCTGTATCTTTTAAGTTGATCATTTAGACTATTTGCATTTGACATTAATATTGAGCTTCTGGGCTAGGCACAGTGAATCAGCCCTATAATCCCAGTACTTTGGGAGGCCGAGGTGGGAGGATCACTTGAGGTCAAGAGTTCAAGACCAGCCTGGCCAACATGGTGAAACCCTGTCTCTACTAAAAATACAAAAATTTGCAGTGTGGTGATGGGCACCCATAATCCCAGCTACTCGGAAGGCTGAGGCAGAAAAATCACTTGAACCCGGGAGGCAGAGGTTGCAGTGAGATCCTGCCACTGCACTCCAGTCTGGGTGACAGACCAAGACTCTGTCTCAAAAAAAAAAAAAAAATTGCTTCTCATATTTGGATGTCTAGATTTCTAGCAAGGCCAGAGAAATTTTCCTCAATCATTCCCTCAAATAAGTTTTCCAAATTTTAACTTTTTCTTCAGCCTCAGGAGCACCTATATTTCTTAGGTTTTGCCAATTTATATAATCCCATATTTTTTGGAGACTTTGATTATTGCTTTTAATTCTTTTTTCCTTTATATTTATCTGATTGGGTTAATTCAAAAGCCTTGTCTTTAGGCTCTGAAATTCTTTCTTCTAGTTGGTCTATTCTATTGTTAAGACTTTCTACGGCATTTTGTAGTTTCCTAAATGTGTCTTTCATTTCCAGAAGTTCTGATTGGACTTTCTTTAAAATATGTATCTGTTTAGAAAATTTTTCATTTATATCTTGATTTTCTAAAATTTTTTATGTTGGCTTTCAAAATTTATTTAAGTTGGTTTTAATTTCTTTATGTTGATTTAATTTCTTTATGTTTGTTTCTGTTGTATCTCCCTGAATAACTTAATAATTAACCTTTTTAATTCTTTGTCATGTATTTCAAATATTTCATTTTGATTTGGATCTACTGCTGGAGAGTTAGTGTGATCTTTTGGGGGTGTTATAGAACCCTATTTATTTATATTGCCAGAATTATTTTCCTGGTTCCTTCTTATTTGGGTAAACTATTTATTATTATTCTTGAATTTATTTTTTTATTACACTGTGGTTTTTTATGTCTCTTGTTTCCCCTTGAGGATGTGACTTTAATGTTTATAGTTTATTGTCACCTAGCTTCAGCTCTGAGTGCTTTCAGTGGGGAAGACTCTGTATGAGTTCCTTGGTTATGGAGAATCTTTGTGTGATGGCTTTCTTCGATGCTGGCTGCAGTAATGATGTGCTGGGTATGTGAGCAGGTTCATTGTCCCCTGTTGGGCTGGAATGGCAGGGGTCTCATGAAGCTTATCTCATTCCCCAGAGATGTGCACTTAAAATTTTTTTCCCTAGTATTTTTTATTCACTGGATTGAACAATTCAGGCTTCTGGCCAGTTTGAGGTGCCCACATGTCAAAACCAGCTATGGCTAAAGCAGACGGATAAATACAAACCCCAGTATAGGCAGAGATCCCAGCCTTTACAGCAGTGGCTGGGGAAGTTATCAGTGAGATGCACTGAGGTCTTTTCAAGGGTAGATAGGGAGCTGCCACAGCTCTGCTTCCAGGCCAGCAGGAAAGTGATCCACCTTCCTGTCACACCCCTAACTCAGTGTTCCAGCTGTTCACATCAGGTGGGCACTTCTTTTCTTCTGCAGGAAGGCTCATGCTCCATGTAGAGAGGGGTTGTGACTCTACATTTCAAATAAGCCTCGATGGCACTCTTCCTTTGAGAATGCTCCTTTGAGAATGCTCCAGAAATGTTCAGGAATGGTCCTGAAATGTTCCAGAAAGGGTGTCTACAGATCTACCCATGCCAAGCTCCCGTAGGAGTTGCCCCAGCTATATCTGTAATGGTAGATGAGGGGGAGAAGAGGTCTCCTTCTCCACGACCCTTCCTGAGCACAAGGGCTGCCTGATTGTTGGGTTAAGAGCCACAGACTTTCCCCACTAAGCCCAGAACTGTACCTGTGCCTCTGCTGAAAGAAACTTCCCACAAGTGGAAAGTTCAGGGACTCAAGGCTTGTGGTCTTGTTTCTTTTGTCCCATGGGGTGTTCCTTAATGTGGTGCACTCCCCCTCCCTCTAAGAGTAGGAGTCCCTGAGAACAAGACTACTGTGAATGCTGCTGTTCCTCTGAGTCTAGCCACCCAGTGGGGCTGCCACACTTCAGGCTGGTACTAGGGAATGTCTGCAAGGGATTCAGTGATGTGACACGTCCTCTAGTCTCACAGCAGCGGGCACCAGCACCAGCTCTGATGGAGGTAGGAGGGCTGTGACGTAGACTCTGAGATTTCCTTAGTTATAAATAGCCTTAGTGTGTTGGCTTTCTCAAATGTCAGCAGTAGTAGTAATGTACGGGGCAAGTGGACATACTCAAGACCTACTGGTTAGCTAGGGTGATGCAGGCAATGGTGAAGGCGGAGGTCACACAAAAGTTTTCTTTTTCCAGGCCTCTGTGTGATTGTTCCTGCAAATGTTGTAAAAGGCTGGAGGCAGTTGGCTTCCAGCCACGAGGTGGCACTTGCAAAACAGCACCAGCCATGGTGGTAGCTGTGAAATTTGTGCTTGCCTTATGTTACCCAAGGGAGGTATTCCAGTGCCTTGGGCAATGGGTAGGCCACGGAGATCCCAAAGGACCCTGTCCATTGTGTTACACTACCAGGGTGTGTGGAGGGGCAAAGCCAGGTGGGGGCTGGGTCAGGCAAGTGCATGCTTTGGTTTCCCAGGAGCAGGCACAGGCAGTTTCCTGGCCACTGGGGTAATATTCCAGGGAGAAGCATAGCTATAATATTAACATTTTTAAGAATAATTATTTTAAATTAGAAATTAAAATGTATCAGAAATGCATTCTTACCAATATGAATGGAGCTTTTCCCTCAAATAATTAATACAGTCAAGGATAAATATTATTAATTGATAAAATAAGGATCAGGATCAATTCTAGTCCCATTATAGCAATAAGTTTTAAGAAAAATTGTTCACATAAGTAACCAATGAAAGTTTTGTTGTAATAGTACTACTCAGTTCTTTGAGCTCCCTCTAAATTATATTGCAAAAACACATAGTAGTCTGTCCCCAAAATAAGTTTTTTTAGTGATTTATCCAGTGGTATCTGTTTCCAATTTTTGAAAGCAAAATTTGGAAGGCAACTTTCTTGTAAAACGATTTACTATTCTTACGAGTCTATGAGTTTCTCAGTTTCTAAGAAATATAACAAAATGGCTTTCCAAAACACATTGGATAGCTTGATTTGCCCTCTAGATTCACTCTTAACATTGCTTTGAGCTCCAGGTTAAAGACTGACTACTCCTTTGCCTTTCAGCACCTAATTTAGTTCAATCAGTAGGAGGCTCTCAAGAGACTTGAGATCTAGAGAAAAGCGAGATCAAGATATTTTTCCTTGACTTCATTCCTGGTTTGGTTATCTCAGCATCTATCAGGCAGTCATTTGCACAGCTACTCACATTGTGTTCTAGTTATCATTCCCTCCTTTGCTCCTCCAGGTCCAGAAGTGGTAACACCTCCCTGCAGTTACTAGTCCCAGGGTCCTGTGCTATTTCTGCTGTTTCCCTGAGTCCTGCAGATAACTTTATAAATAATCGTTTTAATAAATTAACTTAAAATTGCCCAGTTTGAGAGTGCCACTTGTTTCCTACTGGAATCAATATCAATAGATTAGAATTTATCAAATGACTATTAACTACAGCTGTTCCTTTTTTTAAATTTTGCTCAGAAATACCCTGTTGATCGGGTCAAAATTAGATGAAACTGGAGTAAAACACCTCACACTATTAGCAATGAAAGGAGAATTATGAATAAATAATTTCAAGAATAAAAATAGGTCATACAGACAATAAAAAGAAAGTTCAATCATTTTATTAAATTTATGAGTAAATTTGATTATTTATATAAAATAAGCAAATACCTAGAAGTAAACAATTTACCAAAACCAACACAAGAAGAAACAGAAAAATTGGATTAGTCAGATAACTACTAAAGAGATTGCAAACTCATCAATTTATTTAATTTATAATTAAAAACCTTCTCATAAAGAACATTCCTTGCCCAGATGGTTGTTTCAGTGGTGAATTCCACCAAATATTTAAAGATGAAACAATTCCAAATTGACTCTCCCAGAGTACAGAGAAAGAGACCACTGCCAACTTACAACTGTTATTTCAAAAACCGAAAAGGCATTATTACAAAGGAAAAAAAGGTATAGGCCAATCTCACTTTTGCCATAATGAATGTAAATATAAAATTCCTAAATAAACTGGAAAAAGTTCTTTTATATCAAAAATAAGAAAAAATCATAAACAAGTGGAGTTATAGTAATTGAATTTGGTCTCACATTCAAATTTAATCAGTGAAAATTATCATATTAACAGACTACAAAAGAAAAATTGTATGATCATATCAATATATGTAGAAAAAGCTTTTGGATGTTGATAAGATTCAACATACATTTTCAAAAACAACAACAAAAGTATTAAAAACTAATAATAGAAGGGAGATTTCTTAGTCTCATATAGTGCATCCACCAAAAATATATTGCAATCATCATACTGGTGAAATCCAGTACAATCAGGCAGTGATAGGAAAATGCAGTGTAAACATTGGGAACAAAACTATTAATGTATAAAAGTTTTTAAAACTTCTAATAAATTAGCAAGAATCAGCAAGTAGGTAGAATACAAAGAAATGGCCCAGCATTTCATCTGAGACTCCAAAAAGGCTGTATTTCACACACACACAAAAAGGCAAACCAGAAATAGAGAACAGGCCTTACAAAAACGAAAACCTAGGCTCAAATGAGCTTCATCTTTAACAGATTTCGCTGATAGGCTACTACTTTACCTATCCACCATCAGCTAACAAACCCCTTTCTGAAGAAAAATTATAAGCCAGAGCATACACAATTCTTCATACAATTTCTAGCATTTAATTAAGAATTAGACACACAAAGAGACAGGAAAAAAAATAATAATTAAATGAAAAAAAAAAAGACAGCCCCTACGGGATGGATATAGGAATTATCAAAAACAGATTTTAAAATCATTGTGATTGATATGTTCAAAAGTTAGAAGAAAAGATTGGGAAATTTTCCAAAAAACTAGAAACAATAAAGAACAGTCTTAGAAATGAAAAAAACAATTGAAATTAAGAAAACAATAGAATAAGAGATTCAACACAGCTAGAGAGAGGATTTGTGAATCTGATTTCTGAATAGAAAATAGGCCAGTAGAAAATATTTAGATTGAAACAAAAAGAGAAAAGGGAATGGAAAAATACAGAAAAGAGAATAAGAGAGATATGGACTTTAAAAACAGTCTAACAAGCTGGGCGTGGTGGCTTGTGCCTGTAATCCCAGCATTTTAGGAGGCCAAGGCAGGCGGATCATCTCAGGTCAGAAGTTTGAGACTAGCCTGGCCAACAAGGTGAAACCCTGTCTCCACAAAAAATACAGAAATTAGCTGGATGTGGTGACGTGTGCCTGTAATCTCAGCTACACGGGAGGCTGAGGAAGGAGAAGTGCTTGAACCTGGGAGGTGGAGGTTGTAGTGAGCTGTGATCGCACAGCTGCACTCCAGCCTGGGAAACAAAGTGAGACTCCATCTCAAAAAAACGAAAAACTGAAAACAACAACAACAAAAAAAAACAAAACAGTCTAACATAGGTGTAATTAGAGACCTACAAAAAAAAAAAAGGAAATTAAAGCAGAAGCATTATTTGTAACTAATGTTCAACAAATGTTCAAAAGTAATCAGATTTTAAGCTGCTGATTCAAGAAGCAATACAAATGGCAAGAAGAAGAAAAAGAGCACACCAAATAGAAGTAAAAGCCAGTGACCAGAAGAAATCTTAAAACCTGCCAAGGGGAGCAGGGGAAGGCAAACTGTCTATACAAGAAGCAAAAATAAAAATGACCGCTAATTTCTTAGCAGAAACTATATAAATCAGAACACAATGAAAAATTTCTTAAGGTTCCAAACAAATAAAAATTGAATGTAAGTTCTATATTGAGTTAAGAAAAATCTTATAAAATCAAAGAGGGTGCATTAATGGCATTTCCAGGAAAAAAAAAATCAGAAATTCATCATAAATAGATTCAGATTCAAAGAAATACAAGTAAAGAATTTTTCAGGGGGGGAAAAGAATCTCCAGATGAAGGAAGAGAAATTCAGGGTAATTTGAAGGGTAATGGAAAAGGAGTGAGGAAATAAAAATGAATATTTACTATATTAAGTCAGGAAAATAATGACTTCTAGTATTTAAAACATATGGAGAATCAAAATACACAAAAGCATGAAAGGCAGGTGAGATCAAACAGAGTTAAAGTGTTCTAAGGTGTTTGTGTTTTCAAAGATTTGGTTAAAAAAAACGCAGTGGCTCACCCCTGTAATTCCAGCACTTTGGGAGGCTGAGGTGGGTGGATCACCTGAGGTCAGGAGTTTGAGACCAGCCTGATCAACATGGTGAAACCTCGTCTCTACTAAAAATACATAAATTAGCTGGACACAGTGGCCTGTGCCTGTAATCCCAGCTACTGAGGAGGCTGAGGCAGTAGAATTGCTTGAACCTGGGAGGCAGACATTGCAGTGAGCGGAGATTACACCACTGCGCTTTAGCCTGGGCGACAAAGTGAGACTGTCAAAAAAAAAAAAAACAAAACAAACAAACAAAAAACACTAATTAAAATTAGATATTAGTAAGTCAAGAAAGCCTAATGTAATACAGAAGATAAATAATGTAAAACTAATAAGGTAATTTAGAAGAGAGTTACATAATAATATTTAATTGATGAGTCCAAGGGAGGAAATAAAGCAGGGTATATAATGAGTAGACTCAATAGAAAACAAATGCAGTTGACCCTTGAACGAAAATGGTTTGAACTGCATGGGCCCACTCACACATGGATGTTTTTCAATAAAAGTTACGCTGGGTGTGCCTGCATCTCCTGCTCCCCTTCCACCTCCTCCACCTCTTCCACCTCTGCCACCCCTGAGACAGCAAGACCGGTCCCTCCTCTTCCTCCTCCTCCTCAGCCTACTCAATGTAAAGATGAAGAAGCTGAAGACCTTGTGATGATCCACTTCCACTTAATGAATAGTAAATATATTTCTCTTCCTTAGGATTTTCTTAACATTTTCTTTTCTCTAACTTACTTTATTGCAAGAATACAGTATATAATACATACAATATACAAAGTATGTGTTGACTATTTATTATTGATAAGGCTTTTGGTCAACAGTAGGATATTGGTAGTTAAATTAGCCAGGAGTCAAAAGTGTTATGTGGATTTTCAACCTTGTCCCAGGGGGTCAGTGCCCCAGTCCCTCATTGATCAAGAGTCAACTGCAGTTGCATCAAGGATCACATTGAAGGTCAGAACATCCCACACTCCTCTTTACTACCCTCCGGTGGTTTCTGGTTGCAAATAAGATCAAATACTCCATCTCCAATTTCACCTATTTTCACCCCCCTCCTTCCTGACTTCACGCTAGCTTCACTAGCTTCTCTGCACCTTGAATGTGCCAAGCATCTGCCCTTTAGAAACTTTGCAGTCACTCTTCACTCTGTCTAGATTGCTCTTTTCCATATATTTCCAAGAATAGCCTGACTCTAATATTATGTCCTTAAAATGGCATCCCACATCCTCCACTCTAAATTAATCACTTAGTTATCCCATTCTAGGTTATCACACCACCCTTATTTTGTTTTCAGCTTTGTAGCGCTGATCCTCTGAATTTATGTTAGTCATTTTTTTCTTCATTATGTTTTTTTCTACTCTACCATAACATAAGCTCTATAAAAACACAGACCTTACCTGTTTCTGTTCTTTACCTAATCACAGCATATAAAACAGTGCATGGAATATGGTGTGAATCAAGTAAATAATTATTGAATGGATGAATGAAGTGTCTAATGAAGTGGGTAAGGCACATTAGGCTGTCTTAAAAGAAATATAAATTTCCCAAACATGGAAGTTTATATGTTCATTCTTTTATTGATTAGATGATTTCTGGGATACTGTATTTGAGTCTAAGTATCACGTTTTAAGAGGCTTTTGCCAGTCTGGAATTTGGATTTTATCTTAATGACAACAGGAGAAAAACACACAAAACTGCAAATATTTGAATTGTCATAAGGAAATAGAATAGACAGTTGCCTCCTGTTAACAGAACTATGAATGAGTAAAGGTAAAAGGGATGTAGTTGAAGGTACCTTCAGGATTCAGATTCTCCAAATGAAATGCCATTGTAGTTTTCATTGGCAGAAAAAATTGCTATGATTGAGATGATTGAGGCTGATGCAGCTAGTCACATATTAGAGATTCTATACACAACATTTCTGTAAAAGTGAGAAGTTAGACCGAATGACCTTGAGAGCTCCTTAAACTTTGTTTCTATTCTACAGTACTATATAATGTCATCACAGTTCAGTTTACACAAAGTAAATACAACTCATAGTAATATGTCTTTAATCATAAAGGATCATTATGGTATTATCTCCCTATTTTGATTTCTTTCTAATTTTTTCTAACATTTGGTTTCTCCATTCCATTTACTATCTGAAGAATTTTGGTAGGAGTGGTTCCAGAACCATACGGCCCTAGTTTGCTACTTCTGCTGTTGCCCCAATCTAATGCCGCCTGGGTGCCTCCCTGCAGCCTCTGATTCACGGTAGCCACCTAACATTGGATAAATCCAATGTTCATGTTATCTAGATGTTGTGACAAAATGTTAGTTCATTAATTGCCTGGTCCATGCTTCCTGTTCATGTGGGTCAGAGTGGAGGTAGGGAGGTTTCTCTAACAAGAACGATGTTTGCAGCATTAGTCTTCTTAAGTAAATTTTATTGTCCTTAGCTGATGACCACTGAACTGTCATGATAACACTTAACCTTATTTGTTCTTTCCTCTTCCTCTACCTTATCAGTGAGAGAATAATATAAGTGTATGGGACTAACACAAGCAGATACCTAGCATTTTATGAGGTGAACATGCTGCTTTTGAGATTTATGAGATTGAAGGGGAAAGTTACATTTTTCTAGCATAGGATCTCTTTTTTCTTTTTTCATTCCTTCTTCTCTGATCCACTTCCACTTTCACTGCCAAAAGCCAAGTTCTATAATGTCATGTGTATTAATGTATTTTGATTTTTTTCATAACTACTCTCAAGTCTCCAGTTTCTGTTCTAGTCAATTAGCCCTAAATACTATTGTTGGTATAATCTATCTAACACATGCCTCTGATTCCAGAGGTATCAAGTCCAGCCCTCCAGCCAGAACCTTCCCAATCAGACCACAATTCACCATTCAGGCCTTATCTGGGCTACTCCTTATCAAATTGTAAGCTTTCCTAAATTCCACCCTGGCTTTGCCTACTTTATTCCCATTTTATACTCATCTGTAAATCTTCCCCATATTGAAGCAGGTAGGAGAGTGAGCAGGAGGATGGTTAGGGTGGAATTCCTGCAAATGGAAGAAAATGAAGATCAGGAGTTGTGTGGGGAGTGGTGGGAGTTTTAGGGTAAAGATACTATGAAGAGATTTGGATAAATCGCAGATAAATATGTTTTTTATATTTAGCCTGGTATAAAAACATAAAGTATAGATTTCTGAATTTGATTTTCTGCATACAGATGTTTATAATCATTGTTGATTCAGATTCAATTAGAGAATAAGCTTTTCATATTATAAATTTAGCACCTAAGACAGACAAGCAGGCCTTTCCCTGTCTCACTGGTCCATAGCAATACTCATTACTTGTTGGTTGATTTGAGCCATGTATTGGTGGGGGTTTATCAATTGTAATCCAAAACTGTCCTTCCTGTCACAGGATTTCATCTCTGGATGATTACTTCTGTATATGTTCTAAAACATTCAAGTCAGGCCCCAGCATTACTGGGTTGCATCTGTATCACAAATTACTTCACACACAGTATAACAGAGTAGTGATTGATCTCTGCTTCCCATTATCTTTATCCATCTTATTACAAGTTGTGGTGAATAACTAATGAGGAATGTTGGACTCTGAACAATTCTGTTTTCTGTTATTGCTGCAAAATATTCAAAACTTGAAGGAAAAACAAAACAAAATGAAGGAAAATAACAGTAATTTGAGAGTTCTTCACATATACAGACAGACACACACAAAAACACAGCTTGATGAGCAGAAAGCCAGAATGGATAGAAATAGCAGTTTCCACTAAAACTTACTTTTTTAAATGATTACTTTTTTTTCATAGAGATCTTTAAGGCAAATCCTGGTTTCTTTTTTCATGTACTCCCTCTTTACTCTGTAAGTATTTTAGAGTAGAGGGAAAAGCTTGAGGCAACTCCATAGTAATTCTCAATCATAAACTTCCCTGAATCCCTCCCTGTTGGTGTTCTTGTCCTTTATACAGAAACAAAAAGTTTAAAAAGGGAAAATGAGTCCTTCTTTAAACTCCCCTTTAACTTAGAGTCAATCAAGTCTGTTGTATTTCAGCTTATCTATAACAAATCTTACTTCAATGGTATTTTAATCAGCATGTAAAAAACTAAAGAAATGGCTGGGCATGGTGGCTCACACCTATAATCCAAGCACTTTGGGAGCCCGAGGCAGGTGGATTACCTGAGGTTAGGAGTTCAAGACCAGCCTGGCCAACATGGTGAAAGCCTGTCTCTACTAAAAATACAAAAATTAGCCAGGCATGGTGGTAGGTGCCTTTAATCCCACCTACTTGATAGGCTGAGGCAGGAGAATAGCTTGAAACTGGGAGGCGGAGGTTGCAGTGAGTCGAGATTGCGCCACTCTACTCCAGCCTGGGCTATGGAATGAGACTCCATCTCAAAAATAAAAATAAAAAATAAAAAAATAAGAAAAATTTTAAAAATTTTAAAAAAATATTTAAAAACTAAATGAAATACTTTTCTGTTCTTTCTTGTCCCACTACTTAAAGAATGGGACAAACTTGCTTTATTTTAGTGCTTTGTTATAGTCTGAAATAGGCTTTTCCCCCAGTATAAGAGAAATTGATGGGAAAGTTACGTAATCTTCTTAGATTTCTTGAGTAGGATCTTTACTGAGTGAATTTTTTATTTTAATTTGGAATATTGTGAATCCCAAGAGTATCAGTTGATCTACCTTTAATTTTTTTTTTTTTTCAGAGACAGGGTCTTGGAGTTCAGTGGTGTGATAATAGGTCATTGCAGCCTCATACTCCTGGACTCAAGTTATCCCACCACTTTAAACTCCTGAGGAGCTAGCACTACAGGTGTACTCCACCATGTCTAGCTAACTTTTAAAAATTGTTTGTAGAGAGGGGGGCCTTACTATTTTGCCCAGGCTGGCCTTGAACTCCTGGCCTCAAGTGATCCTCTTGCCTTAGCCTCGCAAAGCACTGGGATTACAGATGTGAGCCACTGTACCAAACCAGGTCTGCCTTTAATTTTACATGCATTTATTTAAAAGCCACCCAATTCCAAGCATAATACTAGACGGTAAAAAGCCAAAAATAAATAAGCTATGTGCCTGCCTTCGGGGAGCTCACAACTGTGTTTGGAAAACCAATATGTAAGGAATAAAAAGACATAATTTTGTGTTATAATAACTGTAATTGATTTATGTATAAAGTTAATAGGCAGTTATAATGAGAACTCTGCCTGAGCGAGTCAGGAAAGGAGAAGGCTTCATAAAATAGGAGACATTTGAGCAGAGCCCTGAAAGATTCTTAAGAGTTTGGGAGGAGGGATGTTCCAGGGAGAAAGACACTGCGTAATTAGTTAAAAAAAACTATAATCAGTTCTCTGATAATAATTCTCTACGGGTTTAGCACAGAACTTGGGGCTGGAAGCAAGCATGAAGCATTCTGAGTGCCATTCTAAGAGGCTGGCACTTTGTCTTAGCAATGGGGAACTTTTCATGGATGTTAATCAAGAAGTTAGATGAACAGGTTTATGTTTGGGGTTGGTTCAGAATAAAACAGATAAGAGTGAACCTGAAAGTCTGGAGACCTAAGTGGAAGAATTTTGCAACATTCCATAAGAAAGATGAAAGAGGTCTTAATAAATGCAGTAACAATGGAACTAAAGAGGTAAACATAGGCAGGAGCACAATTAGGGAAATAGAATCTAGTGTCAGGTTAGAACTAAGCAATGAAAAAGGAGGAAGAGCTCTAGAATAACTCATAGGTTTTTAGATCCTATGCACAAAGTTTTGAAACACATCAGGGTCCAGCACAGTGGCTCACACTTGTAATCCCAGCACTTTGGGAGGCCAAGGCAGAAAGATCATTTAAGCCCAGTAGTTCTAGACCAGCATGGGCAACAGAGCAAGACCTTGTCTCTCCTAAAAATTAAGGAAAAAAAAAAAAAAAAGCCTGGTATGGTGGCACGAGCCTATAGTCTCAGCTACTCGGGAGGCTGAGGCAAGAGGATCACTTGAACCCGGGAGTTCTAGGTTGCAGTGAGTAATGATTATGCCACTGCACTCCAGCCTGGGCAGTGACCTTATCTAAAAATAATTTTTTAACACATCAGCAGCATCACTGATATTTATTGAAGGCATATTCTGTTCCAGATACTGTGCCAGGCACTGCATTTCAAATCCTGTAATAATCTTATAAGACAGTTACCATTATTATTCCAATAAAAATGAATGAGTTTAAATTCCCTTGGAAAGATCATTGAAATGTAACTAATAGCTTCAACCTTGCACTAGAATCACTTTTCAACACATTTTGATGTTTACTATTATTATTTATTATTAATATTTATTATTACTTTTCCATATCCACATGAGTCAAGGACCAGATATTAAATCCACTTTAATATATGAAGAAATTTACTGACCTGGAAAAAAAAGATAGCAATTCAGGCATAAAAGTCTTAGTCTCATTGCTGCCAAGGTGGAGAGCTTTTCTGGCTGGCTGTCATTGCACTACTGTTATTAGGGAAGATATTGTCTTCAACTTGGCTTTGTGCTATTTCATAAATTTACAATTCTGCAACAGAGATTCAAGGAAAAATATAGATGAGTTAGGGCCGTTTGTTTCAAGTGAAAAAAAATCATCTCCAATTTAAGCGTAATGACTAAGGTGTCTTACAGAACTCAAGAATAGGAATGTCGGCCGGGCGCGGTGGCTCACGCTTGTAATCCCAGCACTTTGGGAGGCCGAGGCGGGCGGATCACGAGGTCAGGAGATCGAGACCATCCTGGCTAACACGGTGAAACCCCGTCTCTACTAAAAATACAAAAAATTAGCCAGGCGTGGTGGTGGGCGCCTGTAGTCCCAGCTACTTGGAGAGGCTGAGGCAGGAGAATGGCGTGAACCCGGGAGGCGGAGCTTGCAGTGAGCCGAGATCGCGCCACCGCACTCCAGCCTGGGTGACAGAGCGAGACTCCGTCTCAAAAAAAAAAAAAAAAAAAAAAAAAAAAAGAGTAGGAATGTCACTAAAGGAAGGAATAACTGGAACTAAGCTCTCCGGAAGTGTTAGCACTCCTCCTTTCTGCTGGTTTATTTGAATCTTCTTTTTTCCCCTCTCTGAAGACTAGCTTTTGTCAATGTAAGATTTTATTTTCTCTGAATACGTTTATACATATATATAGACACATATGTATATGTGTGTGTATATATATACGCACACACATATCTATACATAAAAATCCAATTATTTTATATGAAATAGATATATTTTTACATGGTAAGAACAAATCGTGACTACTGGGATTTTCTTAAATTAATATTCAATTTGTCAAAGTAAAAAGTTCTCAAATTTAGTTTAAGCCCTTAACTTTATATACATCATATAATTCTATTTATAAATTCAGTAAAATTTAACATTTACTCTCAAATTGGTCTTTGACTAAAGTTTGAGTAACTCGGATAGCAGAATGCACTAAGCAATCAGGCTTCTTACAATTTAGTTAATTTGATTGACTTAAATATTTTAGACAGCGCTTATAAAGTTAATGTATTTGATTTACTTTTTACTTGCCTAAATTGATAAGCAAAACTTTCTAAGGTACTTGAATCACTCTAATAAACCAGACAAATTAAATTCATAAAAATGATAATTCTAAAGTTATCTCAAACATCCCAATACTCTCTATAATCTTGTAACAATTCTCTTAGGTTTTTCAATACAAATAACAAGTCCAAATCAAATTTTAAGTTATAATTTTAAATGAGATTCAAAGGTCTCAACTGTCAGGTTCTCTAATAAGCCAATAATGTTATGTGGCCTCCAACATATCCCCCTGTGATCCTTGACTCCTGGTATCCACACTCCTATGTAGCTCCCCTCCCTCCCAGAGAATAGGATGCATGAGAAACAATGTCACTTCCAAGATAAGGTTACAAAAAACAAAAACAACAACAAAAAACCTAGCTTCTGTCTATGGTGACCATTCATCCTCTCTTGACTGCTGGATCTAATGAACTAAGTTGCCCTAAGAGGGCCCTTGTGGCAAAGGACCAAATGAGGCCTTCAGCAAACAACTAGTGAGAAACTGAAGCATTCAGTCCAACCACTCATGAGAAACTGAATTCTACTTACAACCATACAAATGAGCTTGACAACAGATCCTTTCCCAGTTGAGTCTTCAGATGAAACTGCAGCCCCAGCCAACACCTTGACTGCAGCCTTGAAGAGACATTAAGGCAAAGGCATCCAACAAATCTTTTCCTTGATTCCTGACCCACAGAAACTATGAAATAATAAAGTTTTGTTATTTTAAGTCAATACATTTTGGGATAATTTGTTTTATAACAATAGACAACTAATATAGATAGATATTAAATATTATAAATAGTATATAACCAAATATGAATATATTGCTCTTAACACCAGAGCCTTAATACTATAGATTTTATATACTTAACTATTTCTATATTTAATTCTAAACCTTCCCAAAAAGTCAATTTTGTTAACTGAAGAAGGAAATAGTATTACCATCTCAGTATGTTAAAAGCGCTTATTGACTTGTGTGATTTGGGGCAAGGATGAGAGACCTGAAAGAAGGGTCATGCAGATAGATACTGCTGCTGCTACTGACAAAAGGGCTCAAGATACCCCTTTACTTAATATTTTCATTGTATTTGAATAAATGAATTCTGCTATCTGAGGGTTTAGCTAACTTTTTCACCACCTAATTGCATTTCATAGTTCTTTATGTTTCTTATTAGATTTAAATGACATTTACTGGACGTTGAATATATTTTATGACTAGTTTGACTTAAATATCAGACTAGTGAAGACTCCTACCTTCTCTCATCCACAGGGTAGAAAACATGATCCTAACTGCTCCCAGCACTCCTATCTTTATAGCTACATTCCTGGCATATTAAAAGATAGAAACTTCCATTTCTGAGTTTCCATTTCTAAAACTGTTCTAAGGACTCCACTTGATACATTTCAGGGATTGTGCCTGTCTCTGGACTAATCAACAGTGCCAGGAGGAAGAGATTATAGGAAACGTCCTCTGATTCTCAGGTATGAGAATGAGAGGAAAGGTGTCAGCCAGACAATCCCTTAGATTTTCAGTACATAGCAATTAAAACTCATGGGGTTAGATTTATTTTGCTTCAATTTAAGTTGATAAAGAAACAATATTCTGATTCTCAGCTGGAAAAAAAGGAAAATTTCATAGTCACTGGACTCTTCCCAACTCCTAACCTTTCTAACCCTTCTCTTCAAGGGCTGCTCTTATATCCACATGTTGTCACAGCAATGACTCACCCATGTCTGCCCTTCTGGGACAGCACGCCAGTGCTGTAAAAGTTGGAAGTTTTACAGTAAAGTTCCACACCAATTCTCCCTTTTCAAAAGTTGAACTTTGTAGCATGTAGGTGAAGAGAGACCCACAGCCAGGGCCAGAAGAGCAAAATCCAGCCATTTCACTTTCTAAGCTTGAAACAATTATTTAATTTGCATATAAGTACCTGGAAATGTTTCTAACTGTAAGTTGTATTAAGGACTCTAAAAAGCAACTTGTTGGGACAAGGTTAAAGCAAATAAGAGATAAATGTACAGATAAGAATTTTAGACACCAGAGAAAGGTAAACAGGTTATATTTGGATAAAGAACCTCTGGTAGCAATAAAGTTGGGCGTTGGAGTATGACAGCTGTAGGCTGTCACTACCAGGCAAGAAAATAGTTATTTGATGCTTTCTGCCACTTGAGTTATCTTAGTTAAACATAATCATCTAAAAGTAAGGAAATTAAAGACAGATTTTTCTCCTAGCTTTTTTCTTCATGGATTTAAAACAAAAGCACTGTAATGAAGAAGTCAATATCATAAGGACATCAAATTAAAATTAGGTGGTGAAAAAGTTAGCTAAACAGTCAGGTAGCAGAATGCATTTATTCACATCCAAGGGATATTAAGTAAAGGGATGTCTTGAGCTATGCTGTCAGTGGCAGGAGAGGTAATAATAGCTATTGATAAATGATATGATAACAATAGAATCTACAAGGGAAGATAAGGATAAAGTAAATTGATTTGTAGATAATAACTCCTTAAACATAATTTGTTCTTTCCTCAAAATTCTGGTTTTTTTAAATGTATCCATGCCCTGTCTTCAGTCTCAGGATGGGCATTGTAAACCTTAGAAAAAATTGGGTAAAATATATCAATATGACTGAGTATCATCTTGGTCTTTCTTCTTTTAAATTAATTATGTGAGGCATATCAGAACTTCTCCCTAGGACTCGTAGTGAGAAGTGCCATTTAATTACACAGTACTTTGAATCTTTCACATGGCTAAGTATGTATGTCCAGTTCTATGAAATGAATAAAGATTTGATTACTACAGAGGAGAAAGGAACTTTCTTTGCCAAACCAGATATGAGTCACACACAATTTATCAATTTGGCAAACAATGAACTCTGTACCTCTGTTTTCCTTTACATTTTTCAGAGGTTAAAAAATAGACTCCATGTAGAGAAACTTGATGAACAATATTTTACTACATACTCAGAATGTATTTCACCTTTACAAAATGCACTCAGATTTTCCTTTAGAAATATCCCTTCCCCATTGTACTGTAGCCATGAACTTTGGACGAATTGACTCTATCTCAGCTTCAAGCTATATTATCTTACCTCACTTAAAACAGATACTGGTTCCATAGGGCTTTTTCCCAAACCCAGATCAATCAGTATTTGTCTTCTTCCTGGCCACAGTGATTGGCCCAGTCAGAGTAAATCTCAAGACTTTGTTCAACGATTATAGAATGTGACACTCTCTCTCTTCTTGGATGTGAACCAAGTAACCTGTTGCCCTGGTTGCCCTACTATTGGCAACCATTTTGTGAATATGATGGAAGCCAGAATACAGAGGAGGGAACAGCCAAGAGAATCACAGGAAACTGAGAGACTGCCTTGATCAAAACATACCTGGACTTTTCAGATATGTGAGCCAAAAAATCTAGTTTATGGTTTATGCTAATTTAAGTTGGGGATTTGTTACTTGTAACCAAAAGTATTGCTACTAATATGTTAAGTATCTATTAGGTTGGTGCAAAAGAAATTACAGTTTTTGTAATTTAAAAGTAACGTAGTATTCATCCAGGGAATGAACACTAGAAAATAGTGAAGGTTAAACTAATTACTATCATATATTTTCATTCACTATAGCATTTCATAGCTATAAGAAGATCAGATGGAAATTCACACATACATAATCAACTAATATTTGACAAAGGTGCCATAATACACAATGGGAAAAGTATAGCCCATTCAATTAGTGGTGTTGGGAAAATTGGATATCCACACATAAAAGAATGAAATTGGGACGGGCATGGTGTCTCATGCTTGTAATCCCAGCACTTTGGGAGGCTGAGGCAGGCGGTTCACAAGGTCAGGAGTTCAAGAATGAAACTGGACCCTTGTCTTACACTATATACAAAAATTAACTAAAGCCTTAAATGGAAGATTTGAAGCCATAAAACTAGAAGAAAACGTAGGGAAAAGCTCCTTGACGTTAGTCTTGGAAATGATATTTTACATATGACATACAAAGCACAGGCAACAAAAGCAAAAATAAACAATTGAGACTACATCAAACAAAAAAGCTTCTGCGCAGCAAAGGAAACAATCAACAAAATGCAAAGGCAACCTACAGAATGGGGGAAATATTTGCAAACCACAGATCTGATGAGAAGTTAATAACCAAAATATGTAAGGAACTCACATAACTCAAAAGCGAAAATCAAATAACCTGATTAAAAAATGGGCAAAAGATCCAAATAGATATTTTTCCAAAGAAGACATACAAATAGTCAACAGGTATATGAAAAGGTGCTCAACATCACCAGTCACTAAGGAAATGTAAATCAAAACCATAGTGAAATATCACCTCACATCTGTTAGCATGATTGTCATAGAAAAGACAAGAGATAACAAGTATTGGCAAGAACGTGGAGAAAAGGGAACCCTTGTATGCTGTTAATGGGACGGTGAATTGATAAAACCATTTTGAAAACAGTATGGACGTTCCTCAAAAAATTAAAAATAGAACTACTACATATACCAGCAATCTCTTTTCTGGGTATGTAAACAAAGGAAATAAAATCAGTATTTGGAAGAGATATCTATACTCCTGTGTTCATTGCAGTGTTATTCACAATAGACAAGCTACATAACAATGTAAATGTTCATTGAAAGGTAAAGAAAATGCACACACACACACAATGGAATATTATTCAGTCATTAAAAAAGGAAATCCTGCCTTCTGCAACAATATGGATGAACTTGAAGGACATTATGCTTAGTGGAATTAGCTAGGAACAGAAAGACAAATACTGCAAATACTGAATGATCTCACTTGTATGTGGAATCTTCAAAAGTTGAATTCACAGAAGCAGAGAGTAGAATGGTGGTTGCCGGAGGCTGGAGTGTGGGGAAAATGTGGACATGTTAGTCAAAACGACAAACTTTCAGTTATAAGATGAACAAGTTCTGGGGATCTAACATACAGCATGGTGACTATAGTTAATTACTGTACTTTATTGTATATTTGAGATTTGATAAGAGAGCATATTTTGAGTGAACCTCACCACACATTCACACACACAAAAGGTAGCTATGGGTGATGATGGATGTGTTTATTAATTCGATTGTGGTAATCATTACAAAATGTGTAGGTGTATCAAATCATCACACTATGTAATTTGAATATATACAATTTTTGTTTGCCAATTAAATACTTTAAAGTTAAGAAAAAAATACGAAGTGGAAAAAAAAACTATGAGTTAATTAGGACCAAGCACTCTTTCAGTGTTGCATATATTTAGTAGCTCATTCAACTGCTTTTTATAAGTGTTTGATGCCAACTTTGAAAGCCCTGGTTAAAAAATATGCCCAAAAAGCAACCCATTTCAGGATTGCTTAGTCTAATATTTTCTCTGTACTAATCAGCTGCTCTATTATATAAAATACTCAATCTTAGTCATTCTTTTGAGATAAAGCTTAGCAAGATGTTAATATTTAAAATTATATTCTTAGATGGGCAAGATAGAAGTTATTTGTTATTAAACGACTCAGCAGATATTAGTTTATCAGATTAGCTTCAGCAGAGATAAGAACCTTAAGGAAATGGAGTACGTGTATTATTAGGTCAAGGAAAGTCCTGAAAGAAAGATTTTCTAGAGTGTGACGACCTATAGAGGAAGCAGGTCTGAGTGGGGAACAGATGATAAGGACAGGTAAAGATGAGGAAAGAGTAGTAGAGTGACAAAAATTATCTCCAAACTAACCGCACTTACTTCCCCCCATGCCAGTACTGTGTAGAGAGTGTTTATGAATTCTGTCTTAAAGCTTGGACTGTGTATTTATATGACTATGAACCCTGACACCAACACTTGGCAAAGTAATCAGAACATGTCCTAGCACAAGAAGAGCTTTCAGGCCAGAAACTTGCTACAAACAACCCGAATGGATGCCATATTTTAAACCTTACAGCTTGCCTCCCTACTCTCTTTCCCTACAGCCTCACTCCACCGTATCCTGAGAGTCAGTGATTTTCTTGGCAATTAGTCCTTACAAGATATTTGCATGATACTTATGCTGCACTTTCCATCCAAACTGGAAATAAACCAGCTTCGTAAAAAACTTCTACTTGTCTCACTGGAAACAAAAAAAAAGCAATGATTAAGTACCAGAATTGCATCCAGACATAACCAAAGCTGGTTTAGCTCTTATTTAATAAACTTGGCTTCTTCTAAAGCAATAGGGCCATTCTTTTCCCTTCCATTCTGCTATCTGTCTACTACATCTTTGGCTGCCTTTTTTCTGATATATCAAATAAAAGATTATTTGATTTAGGGGAGGTTTCCAAATATTTATGGAGTAGCTTGAAAGAAAATCTTTGTAAAATCACTTCGGGAAAGATGTTTTCCTCCTACAGAATAAAAGTCTTAAATGTTTTCATTTCTTTCTATCTGAGAGAGAAAGAGAGAAACGTATTAAATGAAGGTGTTTAACTACCACTTATTATTGATCTAGTATTTTATTTTAAGAAAACGCTTTTGTGTGTAAAGTTATAATATTAAGAAAATGTAATGCGTTGCATAGTTTTTAGAAATGAAAAATCCTGTTTCATATGTCTATGATTTGATTTCAGGGGAAAAAAAAGAGCACCATTCAAGCCTCATTTGAAGTACAGTACCAATTTACCAGTAGATTAATGTCAAATCCTTCTATGTTTGAAATTCTGACCTTTTATTTTTATTTTATTTAATCAGGAAATATTTTAAATTATACTGTTTAGGCTTCTAGGTTTCAGATTAGCTCAGTCACCAGAAGCCTGTTCTTCTCCACTGGGGTTCTGGCAAAATGGACTAAACCTGGTAGAATATCAAAGTTTATTGAGCCACAGGAACTACAGAGTCTTAATTTTCCTCATCACTCTCCACTCCACATCCCCACTTCCACCATAAAAACTAGTAATACAATCCGGAAAAGAAACTTAGAGTTACTAAATCAAATAGAGTGTAGCAAAAAATCCCAGTCTCAGAAGAAAGATCAATTTATATTTGTTTATTGATCTCTAACAAAACATTCGTAAGTATGATGCCAAAAATTAAAATTCAGAAAGTCAGCTTAAACACACAAGTCATCATTCTTATGACGGTCCCGTAGCCAGTTGATAATTATATGTCCTTCTTATAGCCAAAGGATCTGAATCCAATTTCTGCAAAGTATGTGAAGTACTTACCAGAAAGAACTTTTAAAAATGGCATGAGGCAAACTCTGGATCTTATTTTTTATTTCTCTCTTAAAATCTCTACTTCAAAGACAGAAGCTTTGATTGCCCAAGTGACAGCCTTAAAATATTATATTTGCTAAAATCTTAAAGGAGCAAATGCTTGAGTATGACTTCTAACCTTCAGTATACTGGTATAGTTCCAAGAGGGGGGGGAAAAACAACTACAAAACCCTGAGACTGTATATTGAGAAAATACCGAGTGCATTTAAAAAATCTACCATGTTTTATTATTCATAGCTTTCTAGCTCCCAAACATTGGTAGACAACTTCTAAATGTAAAATAAAAAAAGTATAAATAGTATGTGCAGCTCAAGTGCAATCTTCTGATTTTGAATATAAAATGTAAGAGGAATGAAATATATACTTTGGCCAGGTGCGGTGGCTCATGCCTATAATCCCAGCACTTTGGAGGCCAAGGCAGGAAGATAGTTTGAGCCTACAGGTTCAAGGCCAGCCTAGGCAACACAGTGAGACTGCACTTCTACAAAAATTTTTTTAAATCGGCCAGGCATGATGGTGCATGCCTGTACTTCCAGACACTTGGGAGGCTGAGGAATGATGATCGCTTGAGCCTAGGAGTTCAGGGCTGCAGAGAGCCATGATTGTGCCACTGCACTACAGCCTGGGTAACAGATTGAAACTCTGTTTCAAAAAAAAAAAAAAAATATATATATATATATATATATACACACACACACATATATAATATATATGTATAAAACAAATATTGGGTAATCTATTAACAATGTAAGCTATATATATATATAGCTAACAGTGTAAGCTATATATATATATAGCTAACAATGTATACCCACCTCAGTGACAGGGTGCAAAGGCCTCTAAATAATAGCAGAAAGTCACAGCAGTAAAGGTAACTTTCCCTCTGGGTGTGAGTTCTGTTCCTTTATGATTAAGCTAATTTTGATTTTTAAAATTAGCTCCTTGCTTGGCTCTATGTAATTATTAATGCAAGAAAACTGTCTGAACTGCTGCCTTTGGGTCTACCTTTAGATCTTGTCACTTACCTACATGGCCTTTGAGCTTGCCAAGTCTTCGTATGTTTCTCCCTATAAAGATAAGAAGGAAGTCTTTATCAAAACCTTGGGAAAGGCTGGGCGTGGTGGCTTATGCCTATCATCCCAGCACTTTGGGAGGCCGAGGTGGGCGGATCACAGGGTCAGGAGTTCAAGACCAGCCTGGCCAATATGGTGGTGAAATCCCGCCTCTACTAAAATAATACAAAAATTAGCCTGGCATGGTGGCGGGTGCCTGTAGTCCCAGCTACTCGAGAGGATGAGGCAGGAGGATCGCTTAAACCCAGGAGGAGGTTGCAGTGAGCCAAGATCATGCCACTGCACTGCAGCCTGGACAACAGAGAGGGACTCTGTCCAAACAAAAATGAAAACAAACACACACACACACACACACACACACACACACACACACACACAAAACCTTGGGGAGACCTTATCAAAATCTTGATCAGGAAGTTAGATCTACTGGCAACGAATAGTTGGGTTTCTGTTTAAGTAATTAACTTTCCTCAATTTTTTTTAACATGGAAATTTCACTGGACTGAATCAGGATTTCCACAATTCTAGTCAAGAAACAGATGGATTCATGAGACCCAAGAGTCTAACTCAGGTCTGAGCAGAACGAGAATTAATTATATAGAACTGAATGAATTGATGAGAGATAGTTGTGGGGTTTTGTTTGGAAAACTATTCATGTTTTAACGTTCTATTTTTCTAGATAAATGAAGAGCCCCTTTCTCTGAAGCAATCTATCACTCATAACAATTTAGTGGATTATATCTTAATAAACTAAAATGTACATTTACAAGTAATATATTTTTCTTCCTGCCTGATTCCTCCAGAATTTGGAAACTCTGATTGAGTATCTTAATTTCATGGCAATGTAAGTATTTGTATAAGTCTGATTAAAAACAAAAAAAGAAAATTGGGATAGTAAAACTAATAGTAACTATTATAGGATTACTGTGAGTTTTAAAAAGAAAAAATATATAATGCATTTAGAACAATCTCTGAGTTTAGTAAGTACTCAATAAAGTTTATTTTATTCTTATTTTTTATTTGTATTGCTTTATTTTTATCAGTTCTCTGTTAGCAATCATCCCAACAGATCCAATGCTGAACTCAAAACACTGACCAGGCATGAACACCTGTCAGGTCCCAGCCCAGCCTGCCCAAGCCTTTGCTCCCCACTCTGCCCTATCCCGTCCAAAAATGGATCAAGAAATTCTACTTTGATGGTGCTAGCAACTTTAGCCGAAGCTGAAATTATTTGAATATCCTGGCTATTCCTTATGTAAATATATATAGACTGTTATGAAAATGATTCATGAACTTTTCAATTCCATTGTCAGAATATTTCCTCATGTTTAAAGATTATGTGACTAGAAGGTTCGATGATAATATAATAAATGTGTATGAATTGCTGCATTCAAAAGATTATTATTTTTTTCTTTTCAACTTTTACTTTAGAATTGGGGGTATGCATGGAGGTTTGTTACAAAGCTATATTTCATGATGCTGAGGTTTGAAATACAAATCAATCCATCACGGAGGTAGTGAGCACAGTACCCAATAGATAGCTTTTTCAACCTTTACCCCTCTTTCTCTCTTGTATTCTCCAGTGTCTGGTGTTCCCAACAAAAGACTATTATTCAAAAGAAAGAAGCATTTTTTTCATAGGGTTAATGGAATTTCTTTCAATATTCTAGATTTAAATATGGTTTCCCATATAATGTTTAGTATATGATACTATACTTTTAAAGTCTCCATCCAAAATTCCCATCTTTAATATTTTTATTCCATTTTTTTCTCAAAAAACTAGTTTGTTATTGTTAAATTGTTGATATAGCCAAGATAATGCTGCAAAATCCTCAACTATTCTTCAGTCTTTCTTGTTTAAAGGTGGATATTGTAGAACAAAAGAGCAAGTCTATGAACTACATGTATATACTTCTGTTAAGAGATAAAATCCAAAAGGCTCTAAAAATACTGTACTGAACTTTATATCAGAAGAGAAAGTTTTAATTATTAGAGGTTAACGACTTTTGTGTAAGCATAAATCAAGTTCGCCCCAAACTGTATGTGTCTGGATGTTGCTGAATATCTGCCCTTGGGCAAGCCTTCGTAGTCTTAACTTGCTTATTCATACTGTTTCTTTTTTCTTTTGATTTTAACTCATAACATGTTCTTCTTAATGTATTATATAGTGAAGAATTTAGGACACTAGCTGTTTGCAAATATATTGGAGCTGAGATTACTTCAGGGGCTAGCACTATGTATAAACTCAGACTGTGGTAAATCGTGTAAACATTTCAGTCTTTGTTTAAAAGAAGTCATTTTTTATTATATGCTTTTTTTTTTTTTTTTCTGGGCAGGGAGCCTCTACCTGCCCTGTTTTCTTCTCTTTTATCAGTCTTTTTATTTACATAGCAGTTTCCTTCAACTTGTAACTTACAAATTAACTTGACATAAAGCTGTTTCTTTCTCGATGAGAAAAAGAAAACATACCATGTATTCTTCTTTTTTTATTAAACCATCTGGACCTCTGGAAGCAGAGCCCAAACCTAACAGCCTCTCACAATATAAAACAAATATGCACTATTCTATGGAGGAAACTAAAACAGGGCTGTCCTTTCTTCATCTCTCCACTAATGGAAAGAAGCTTAATTTATGGGGATTTCTGCAAAGGGGAGTCTGTACCACAGGAGGAGGTATAATAGCAATTACCAAAAAAAAAAAAAAAAATACAAAATGCCAGAGTTTCAGTACAAAGTAATTAAACACCTCCCAGACCTTTAAAAGTTTGCTCAAGGTCCATTTGATTTTTAACAGAGGCTTTAAATATATAGGAAGGAGAGGATAAATTTCCAAATCAAAATGTTCTTAATGGATGGCAATTGGAGAAAAACAATGGCAGGTTGTTTTCTCAGTCATTCCGTTGAGTTTGCATTGTAAGACTTAATAAACAAAAAGTGTTTACAGCATACAGTGGCGGTGAGAACACAGGTGGAGTGTTAAGCATGTAAATGGCACTAGTATACATAACTAAGGTGTTCCATTTCCGAACGTGACCTCTCAAAATGACAGGGTTTTACCCTGGCATAGTGCCTCTGAACAATTAAAAGCAATAGATAGCCACTGTGAAGGTAATAGGATTTAATCAGTGTGTTCAGTCAGTTGCTATTACACAACTGGAAAAAAAACTGCATTCCTAGGTAATCTGAGACTTAAAGAGACATAATGCATGTTAATCATTTAGTCCGCTAAATCCATGGACCTATCAACAAAGTTTCACAGAATCAGAAATAGGAGCTGAAATAGCAAGTGCTTTCTGTCTTTATTCTAACAAATTATTCTCTATGAAATAACCACACACAATACCCAAAACACAACAGTTTTTACATAAAACTAATGCCTCCAGCTCATCAGAGATATTTTCATAAACAACAAAAGAACAGTTTTACTTTATACAAAGCAATAGAGCTCTAATACATTCATATCTGCAATTGCATCATGCATAGACAAAAATGCCATTAAATTATATTTATTTGGGCAATTTTATGATTTTCAGATTCGGACTAGAATTTTTATGCTAGTCTGTCCCCTGTCGCCTGTCATACAGAATGTTAGTGCACACCAAAACCATCCTTGAAGATGCTATCTTCCCTTTATTAATCTCAGGGAACTGATACTCTATCTTCCCCTACCTTTCACCTCCATAGAGAGATGGGTTTCTGAATGTGCCTGTTGAATATACTCTTTCACCTCCAAGGGCCTCCAGGCTACAGTGCGGCTATAAAAGCAAAACTCAGGTTCAAGAGTGCCTATATACCATACACATGTTAAGTTTTTTTTCGCACTGGTATTTACAAAACCTCCTGATTGTCCATAGCTTTTCTTGATAGCTGGGGCCATGCCTGAATGGCAGGCTAAGTCTTGTACATCTCTGAGATTTTGGATCCCCTTAGGCTAGATTTCTGGAATTGGAAGCGATTTTGAGAAAGCAATTTCAAATCTTTGCTCCAAGAAAGTAGTAACATAATTTCCCACTAAAACTATGGCAATTTCTATCTTTAAAGAACAAAAGCCAACGGACTGTCATCAGGCTCAAAGAAATTATTGGCATTTTTCAAAAAAAATCTAGTTACTTTTCAGCCCAACTCTTTTCTTTGGCAAAATCTTGTGGATCATATTTGGAACGTCTGTAGACATTTTAAACTCACAGATCCATGTGTTTTAAATGAAGATTGCCTACATAGGCTATGGAACAAGATTTCCCTTTATCACTGGATCACTACACCACAAAATAAACATTATTTGAAGCCACACCTTTTTTGTGAGGTTGGCAAAACAAGGCAGCCAGATTTGAAAGGTTATGAATTCTGCAATGGAACTTGATTCATGGCATCTAATAAAGATATTTGAATGCTCCTGCCAAGTTCAGCAAGAAGACTTGCCAGAACATAGAATCTCAAGTAAGCCTACCCTTAATCTTGTGTGAGAAAAGAAAACAGGCCCAACAGCAGCAGAGGCTGGATTTGAGAATTCATCCCTGCATTTTTTTCTCTTAATAAAAGGTCAGCTATAACAATGAGAAACAACGTATCAGTAATACCTGATACTGTTCAGAACATTCAGCAAGAAGAGAGGGCTTCTGGTCAATTAGGAATGTATCTACAGTGTATGAATTGCCTCCTTTTTATAGTTGTTTTTCTCACTAAATACAGACAGCTTTCGGATTATTTCAGTTAATTGGGAGTGAGAAGGATAGACGAGAGAGGACAAGATCAAAGAGATAGGCAATAAAAAGCTTAACTGTAGCTGGCTTTCAATTTTGTTTTTATTCTTGCACTGGAATATGGGTGTGCCTGGCATTCTGAGAATTTGCATTTCAGACAAAGTAATAAAAGTAGGCCATAGAGACCTGAATCTGAGAAACTGAAAAGTCCTTGGAGCTCTCTGTCTGCTCAACTTCTGATCAATGCATTCCTTGCTGGAAATGGACATTTCCATTTCTCCAAGTATTGTCTGACCTAAGTGGAGTGGAATGTTTCCTGTTTATCAACAGGAACATGAGAGCAAAATATTCTACAGAATGATGATGTAAAATGAAGATTGATTTATTGTTTCCAGAGAAAAGCTGTGGAATAGGATTAATGTCCTTCTCAGGAAATTGAAACTTGTCACACATTTCAGAGATATTTAGCCTAATATATTTGATAAATGCATACATTTTGCAAAATGAGATTGCTTCTGGAGATTTTGCTACCTCTCACTTCCCCACATACCCACACCCACAAACTTCCCACATCCCTAAGAAACTGACATGATCCAGTTAGTGGTCCAGAGGGATGGAAGCCCAGGAAATGGCAGGAATAGGCCCATCGCTGAGCAATGGAATCGTGAGAGACAGCTCAAGAACATCTTTCACCTGGAAGAGTGACCCCTCCCCAGTGCTGGGTCAGTGATACTGCTACAAAGTGAAGATTTTAAAATTTATTTAACCTACACATTCTTCCATTTTGAAAGACGTAAACATTTATATATTTGGCAGGTGGGATAAACTAAATGTTCACTCATGGAGATACTTCCATTAATGTGGCTGCTAGAAAAAGTTTTAGTACATGTCTTTGAAGTTTTACAATCATTTTCCTAATGCCAAGTCCTTTAAATTACTGTGATGAGCTGAACAGAGTGCACAGATGACTTAAAGTCTGGAAAGTTGTTCACCAGAAAACATTTCATTTTAGTTAGAGTTGTCTCAGTAGGACAGATAACTCTAAACAATACTAATTCAAGGACTTGGCTAACATATTGGATATGGAGAGCAGTGCTTTATCACCAAGTTTTGGATGCATTTGCATATTATCTAGAGGATTGAATTATATACATGGCAAATCAAAGTGACAAATATTAGTTATGCAACTTAAATTCTAAAAAAATCTAATGATGAGACATTTTAAATTAAAATCAGAAATTCACCCCTTTTTAAACATGAGTTGGAAAATTAACAAAATGTTTTATCAATCTATGCAAAAGCAAGGAATGTAAACTTTTGTTAAATTAGTAAACTCTACTGATTTTATAATCAATGCTTTAAACTTACATCTTTTTTTTTTTTTTTGAGACGGAGTCTTGCTCTTTCTCCCAGGCCAGAGTGCAGTGGGGCGATCTCAGCTCATTGCAGGCTCCGCCCCCCGGGGTTCACGCCATTCTCCTGCCTCAGCCTCCCACGTAGCTAGGACTACAGGCGCCCGCCACCTCGCCCAGCTAATTTTTTTGTATTTTTAGTAGAGATGGGGTTTCACCGTGTTAGCCAGGATGGTCTCGATCTCCTGACCTCGTGATCCGCCCGCCTCGGCCTCCCAAAGTGCTGGGATTACAGGCGTGACATCTTTTTTTTCTTCTTAGACAGAGTCTCACTCCGTCTGCCAGGCTGCAGTACAGTAGTGCGCTCTAGGCTCACTGCAACCTCCACCTTCCAGGTTCAAGCGATTCTCCTGCCTCAGAATCCCAAGTAGCTAGGACTACAAGCAAGCACCACCATGCCCAGCTAATGTTTGTATTTTTATAGAAATGGGGTTTCACCATGTTGCCCAGGCTGGTCTTGAACTCCTGGCCTCAGGTGATCTACCCAAAGTGCTGGGATTACAGGCTTGAGCCACCGCACCCAGCCTCAACTTACATCTAGATTGCAAAAAAGGATAATTTAGATTAGCTAGGTACTCACAAGATGATCAGTGAAACCCAGCTTAACTCAAATTGGCATTTTAAGTCAATACGAACAAATTTTATACTGAAGAAACACATTTTTAAAAGCCAACAGAAATAGGGAAGTATAATTGCAAATACATAAGCTGACAATAGGTAGGAAATAAGCAAAAAAAAAATCTTCATGCTCTTTGGCATAGTTGGCATAAATGTTGCCTGAAAGTATGAGTCAGAAGTACAAAGTCAACACAGATGGGACAGCCCATATACAAAAGACCAATATTTATCCTATAATATACTCAGGACTAACTGTGGCAGGTATTAGAAAAACATGCAACATAATAAAAAAAAGTGAGAAAATGGTCATCCTTTTTCAAAGAATTCAATCTTTGTCATCCAAAGGTTGCTCTAGAGACTAGAGAACGTACATCATTTATTTATTCAAAAGACACCAACTAGATTACCTTCAGCATGATGACATTAGAATAGCTATACTTCAACTACAGATGTATACATTAGTTGGGCAAACAGAGCCACACATAATCTCAAGTGACTCACTTTGGACCTTTGGACTTTGGAATGTCCTAAGGGCTTTCAGCAGGTTCACAATCCTCATTAAAGTTTATATATATATATATAAACTTTATATATATACACACTATATATATCTATACATACACACTATATATATATATACACACACACACTATATATATATGGCTTTTATATATGTATATAGGCCATATGTCAAGGAACGTGGGAAGCCTCTAGCTACTGACAGGCGTCCTTGACTGTCAGATAGCAAGGAACTGAATTCTGCCAAAAACAAGGATGAACTTGTAAATGGGTTTTTCCCCAGAATCTCCAGACAACAACTAAGCCCAGCCTACACTTTGATTATAGGCTTATGAGACCTTGAACAAAGACTTCAGTCATTCCACAGGAGTTCAGAACATGCCACCCAAAATATGCAGCATGGGCATATTGGTTATTTTGAGCTAAAGGTGCTTGAGAAACAGCAGATGCAGAAAGGGGTGTCTGAGCTCCATGTTTCTACCTAAAACCGTGTCATAAAAATTCCCATGAGAATGGGAGATTTCGGTGTTGATATCCACCAAAGTGGATCTGCATAAACAAACCTACTAAAATAACCCTTATCTTTCATAGTTTCCCCCATATATTTCCTTATCATTTTCCTACCCCTGGAAACTTAACTCCCTTTTTATTTGTCTTGTTTCTTCTGCACAGATTCATCATTCTTTGTTTTTAAAAAGGTATATAAGTTCTCAATTCCAACTTAACTAGAAGTTTTGTTGACTTCTTTCTTTCCTAATCTGAAAACTTTATCTTATTATCACTTCTCGTTCAGTTTTGTTACCAAAAAAAGGAAATATCCTGCTCCTATAAAAAAAAAAAAACTTTCACCTGTACTAAGAATCTCATCTTTATCTGTTTCTTCTTCATCCTTATTTTATGAATTATCTCTTGGATATCAAGTGAATTCTTCCCTAATGGCTAATTCCAAGCAACTGTTCTGTCCTAGTTTTATGCTCTCTGAATGGTATTCCCCATTCTCCCTCACAAGTTTCACTTTCTTATTTTGACTCTTCAATGATGAATTTCTCAGGAGGGGTTTTGCTTGCATTATTGCTTTACATTGTCTACCTCAGTGCCTTCACAGCTAAACACCCTCTGTTTCATGTTTTATGAGACATGCAGTAAACTACTCTGACTTTTATGTTGAGCTTTGTCAGGGTAAGCAACTCTGCTACCTCAGCCAAAACCAGGAAGAATGGGGAACCTAAAGTACCACCTCAAGATGGAGTAACTTCTAGACTACTCTTCAGACTTTCTACTACTTCTTGTGTTTATTCTGGTAATCTGTGTCATTCAGAGTATGTCCATTATTCAAAGTTACCAAATGTATTGTCATCACATTGTTCATATTCCCTTGTTATTCTTTAAATGTTCATAGGATCTAGACTGATGGCTTTTCCTTTATTTCTGATGTATTAGTCTGTTCTTGCACTGCTAAAAGACATACCTGAGACTGGGTAATGTATAAAGGAAAGAGGTCTAAGTGGCTCATAGTTCTAGTTCTGTGGGCTATACAGGCTTCTGCTTCTGGAGAGACCTCAGGAAACTTACAATCATGGACGAAGGCAAAGGAGAAGCAGGCATATCTTCACATGGCTGGCAGGAAGAGAGAGAGTGAAGGAAGAAGTGCTACCTGCTTTCAAACAACCAACTCTCATGAGAACTTTATCATGAAACAGTACTCTAATGGCCTCATGAGAACTTTATCACGAGACCATTAGAAACCATACCCATGATTCAATCATCTCCCACTGTCACCCGTGGAGGGTATCCAGGTTCTTGGAGTCTTGAACAAAGAATCGGACAAAATGCACAAAGCAAGGAAGAAATTAAGGGATTTATTGAAAATCAAAGTACACTCCATGGTGTGGGAGCGAGCCCAAGCATAGGAGCTCAAGGGCCCTGTTACAGTATTTTGGGGAGTTTACCTTCTAGAGGATTCCACTGGTTACTTCAGGTACACCTTATGTAAATGGAGAGGATGAAGTAAAGTTACAAAGTTATTTACTTGGCCTATGCCCTACAGAGAGGATATTTCCTGTCATAGCTGAAGTGTGAATTGGCCTTATGTTCCCTGCATCCAGACCCTGTTTTCCTGCCTCACCACCAGGCCCCTCCTCCAACACTGGGGATTATAATTCAGCATGAGATTTGGGTGAAGACAAAGAGCCAAACGGTATCATATGATATTGACAATCTGTCTCTCTCTCTTTTTTATTTTATTTTTTTTGAGACAGGGATTCACTCTCTGTCACCCAGTCTTGAGTGCAATGGTATGATCACAGCTCACTGCAGCTTCAAGCTGCCAGACTCAAGCAATCCTCCCATCTCAGCCTCCTGAACAGCTAAGACTACAGGCACACACCACCACACCTGGCTAAATATTTAATTTTTTGTAGAGACAAGGCTCTCAGTGCTATATGAGTTCCGGGAATTTATCAGCTCCCTAGTTGTTCTTTACCTGACCACAGTTTCACCCTATCAATCCACAGCTTAGAATTCAGCAGCAGACTTCAGGGGACAATTAGGCAAATTTCTGTAGCTCTTTTTTCTGCATAGCTACATCCTCACTGAGTGCTTTCCCACATAAATTGAAAATCCTCACGCTCTGTGTTTTCTGAGTCTGGCTCCTCAGTGGACTCTGTGAAACTATTACTTCTGCTTGGATTTGCCTTCCTGTGAATCAACCTTGAAACGGCCTCCAGGTGGAAAGCTAAGATGATTTTAGGCCTCATCTGATTTGTTCGCTTTCCCTCAAGAATCACTGTCCTGCGCTGCCTGTTAACCAATGTGTGAAAAAGGGCATTTAAGATATTTTGCCAGTAGGGGGTCATGATCAGGACTGATTTATCAATTAGGAGAAACAGAATTCCTTTACCTCAAGGCTCGCTCTATCGCCTATGGCCACCTTGCCCAGCCTTGCTGCAAGTATATTTCCCCTGTTGTCAGAATCTGGCTACAGTTGTGCATGTTGAATGGGACTCAGTTAGCATTCTTCCTAACAGTGATGCATTCAAGGAAACAGCCTGGATTTTGAAAGAGCAATGGCAATTGAAGTGATTAATTTTACCAGTCTTCCACTCTTGCTTAACAATGGTAAGAATGGAATGTTAAGTTACCACCTTTCAAATGGCAAATTCTCCATGAGTAGTAATTCATTCTATAATTCTTGATTATGAAAGAGGTGGCCAAATTGATTTCCTTACACAGAAGGAACAGCTTAAAATGTTTAGGCCTGGAGGAAAAAATGACCACAGAAAAGGGAAGTGAGGGCTAAGAATACATCTCATTGTAAATCTCAGGAGTTTTTCTCTGTGGAGCAAGTCAGGTTTCTGTCCTCCACTCACCCTGAGGTCAATTCAACCTTTCATTTTTCAGTAAACCATGTAGGTTCAGGGAAGTCCCTTCCCTGCAACTTTGGAGAAAGTTTTTTAAAAACATGAGGTGATAAAGAAATGAGGCTCCAAAGGCCAGGTGAATAAACCATAGAAATCTTTTAGGAAATAAGAAATGACTATTCCTTAACAACACTAAATTATATTACAAAGAAGTATCGTGGTTCTAAGGAGTAAATGTGAGTAGCTGCTTTCTTCCTCATGCCTTCAGCAAGCCAGTTATGTGCATTTAAGATTTTTGTTCTTTGCAATATTATAGATGCAGTTAAATAACAGTTTCTATGATTTCTTCTATTGCTAATACAATATATAAATTTTCTTAATAATAAAATAAGTATTGTAATTCTATAACACAATATCAGGAGGAAAAGTTCTTAAATGCATTCTACATATCATAGATATAGTTCAACACACAATGATACTAACATAAACAAGCTGGGTTATCACCCTATACCATTATTAAGCATTATAGAGGATTGCTGGCACTTCTAACAGTTTAAGTGTGAGTGGAAGCTACATGACCACCTGTCAAGTTTCTCGAATTTCTAAATAAATGAATAAAGAAGTCTGTTGGTAAGGAGTACAGTGCCACAGCAAATAATATGATAATAACTGGGCTTTATTTTCTAATCATTATTTCTAGCTTTCATTTCCAAAGTTAGTGGTTTTATTTCTACAGTTTGTAGGGTATGATTGAAATTGAAAACATATTCAATTAATGAAGAGAAAGAGGAGGAAGAGTGATGGAAGTAGAAGTGGGAAGGAGAGGAGGACAACAGGAAGAGGAAGAAGAGAAGGAGGGAGAGGAGAGGAGGAAGACAAGGAGATGGAAAAAAAGGAGGAGGGTGAGGAGTAGGAGGGAAGAAGATGAAAGAGGAAGATGAGATTAAAGAGTAAATAGGAGAAAAAATGTTCTTTTTGTGTTCTTTTGGCACACTCCCAGAGAGTCCTAGGTTCAAATGACAAATAAAAGGGTACCAGCCAGACCTCTGATTTAGCTAACCATTATATAGATTCAGAATTATTTTCCAGGTGCTGCCAAAATCTTCTGTTACATCTGCTTCTAGCTCTGATTAACAAGCTTGTGTAAACTAGAAAAACCTTGAATATTCTGAAGCTCTGTGTTATCTCTTCTTTATAATCATCCATTTGTTAGGTTGGAAATATAATATAATATATATAAAATGTATATTATATATAATATATTTTATATATTATACATAATATAAATATAATAAACACTCTTTATGGAACTCTGTATCAGGCATTGTTACATTATGAAACTATCAAAGGCACAGAACCTACTCTATTGGACAGTGACCCACTAGCAGAGGTGAGACAAGCATGGATACAAATCTGTGTTATAAATACATTATGTTTACAGCTACATATATCAGATTAGAAATGGTGTGATAGGAAAACATTAATGAATTGTGGGGAAAGTGGAAATTACAAGAATAAGATTTAGACTGGAAAAGAAAATTGCAGTTGATATGGTTTGGCTGTGTCCCCATCCAAATCTCAACTTGAGTTATATCTTCCAGAATTCCCACGTGTTGTGGGAAGGACCCAGAGGGAAGTAATTGAATCATGGGGGCTAGTCTTTCCCGTGCTATTCTTGTGATAGTGAATAAGTCTCACAAGGTCTGATGGGTTTATCAGAGGTTTGTGCTTTTTCTTCTTCCTCATTTTCTCTTGCCACTGCCATGTAAGAAGTGCCTTTTGCTTCCCACCATGATTCTGAGGCCTCCATAGCCATGTGGAAGTGTAAGTCCAATTAAACCTCGTTTTCTTCCCAGTCTCGGGTATGTCTTTATCAGCAGTGTGAAAATGGACTAATACAGTAAATCGGTACCAGTAGAGTGGGGCATTGCTGAAATGATACCTGAAAATGTGGAAGCAACATTGGAACTGGGTAACAGGCAGAGATTGGAACAGTTTGAAGGGCTTGGAAGAAGACAAGAAAATATGGGAAAGTTTTGAACTTCCTGGAGTCTTGTTGAATGGCTTTGCCCAAAATGTTGATACTCATATGGACAATAAAATCCAGGCTGAGGTCTTCTCAGATGGACCTGAGGAACTTGTTGGGAACTGGAGCAAAGGTGACTCTTGTTATGTTTTAGCAAAGAGACTGATGGCATTTTACCCCTGCCCTAGAGATCTGTGGAACTTTGGGTATTTGGTAGAAGAAATTCTAAGCAGCAAAACATTCAAGAGGTGACTTGGGTGCTGTTAAAGGCATTCTGTTTTATAAGGGAAGCAGATCATAAAAGTTTGGAAAATTTGCACCCTGACTGTGGGATATTAAAAAAAAAAAAGAAAATTTTCTGGGGAGAAATTCAAGCCAGCTGTAGATATTTGCATAAATAACAAGGAGCCTGATGTTAATTTCCATGACCATGGGGAAAATGTCTCCAGGCCATGTCAGAGAACATCATGGCAGCCCCTCCCATCTCAGGCTCAGAGGCCCAGAAGGAAAAAGTGGTTTCAAGGACTGGGCCCAGGGTCCTCATGTTGTGTGCAGTCTAGGGACTTAGTGCCCTGTGTCCAAGCTGCTCCAGCCCTAGCTGAAAGGAGCCAATGTACAGCTCAGGCTGTGGCTTCAGAGGGTGGAAGCCCCAAGCCTTGGCAGCTTCCATGTGGTATTGAGTCTGTGGATGCACAGAAGTCAAGAATTGAGGTTTGGGAACCTCCACCTAGATTTCAGAAGATGTATGGAAATGGCTGCATGCCTAGGCAAAAGTTTGCTGCAGGGGTGGGATTCTCATGGAGAACCTCTGCTAGGACAGTGCAAAAGGAAAATGTGGGGTCAGAGCCTCCACACTGAGTCCCTACTGGGGAACTGCCTAGTAAAAAAATTTGACCACCCCGCTGGATTTCAGACTTGCATGGGTCCTGTAACCCCTTTGTTTTGGCCAATTTCTCCCATTGGGATGGCTATATTTACCCAATACCTATATACCCATTGTATCTAGGAAATAACTAGCTTGCATTTGATTTTACAGGCTCATAGGTAGAAGGTACTTCCTTTTCTCAGATAAGACTTTGGACTGTGGAGTTTTGAGTTAATGCTGAAATGAGTTAAGACTTTGGGGGACTGTGGGAAGGCATGATTGGTTTTGAAATGTGAGGACATGAGATTTGGGAGGGACCAAGGGGTGGAATAATATGATTTGGCTGTGTCCCCACCCAAATCTCAACTTGAATTGTATCTCCCAGAATTCCCAGGTGTTGTGGGAGGGACCCAGGGGGAGGTAATTAAATCATAGGGCCCAGTCTTTCCCATGCTATTCTCGTGATACTGAGTAAGTCTCACGAGATCTGATGGGTTTATCAGGGGTTTCTGCTTTTGCTTCTTCCTCATTTTCTCTTGCCGCCACCATGTAAGAAGTGCCTTTCACCTCCCACCATGATTCTGAGGCCTCCCCAGCCATGTGGAACTGTAAGTCCACTTAAACCTCTTTTTCTTCCCAGTCTTGGGTATGTCTTTATCAGCAGCATGACAATAGACTAATACAGGGTAATGAGAGAAACTTCTTTGTTTCTTTTGAGACGGAGTCTCATTCTGCCACCCAGGCTGGAGTGCAATGGCATGATCTCAACTCACTGCAACCTCCATTTCCTGGGCTCAAGCAATCCTTCTGCCTCATTCTCCTCAGTATCTGGGATTACAGGTGCCTGCCACTAAAGCCTAGCTAATTTTTGCACTTTTAGTAGAAATGGGGTTTCACCATGTTGGCCAGGCTGATCTCGAACTCCTGACCTCAAGTGATCCACCCGCCTTGGCCTCCCCAAAGTGCTGGGATTACAGGCGTGAGCCACTGCACCCAACCTAAAACTTCTTAAAAGAGGTAAGGCTCAAGCAGAAATTTTAAAAGATAAAATAAGATTCAGAGTAGCCATTCTAATGGGGGTAAATTACTTTTATCAGGAATTGGTAAAGAAGAAAAAGGGAGATAATAGAAAAAAGCAAATTTGATTACCATTTCCAGTAATAGAAAAGAGATAAGCACACTGAACATTGAGTCACCATGCCCCCAAAATATATGATGCCATGGTGCTCTGGCTCTGTGACTTGTTAATACCTAGTATATGAAAATTGGGTTTTGTTGTCCAACCAGTAAGCTAAGATGTGTATTCTTGCTTCAAGATTTCTCAGGCCTTTTAATATATAACAAATATACTGTATTAAACCATGTTCCCTGAGTATACTTGACCTATGGTATGCTGAATCCAGCTCTTATCAGCTTATAAAAGTCAAATGTTAAAGTTTTGTGAATTAGGAAAGCCAGTAGTTAAACAGCCATCATACAAATTATAAAAAATTTACAATTGGATAAATTATACTAAAAACTAAAGCAATAAATACTCAACATTCATCATTTCCTAATCATGTGACTACATGTACTAATATCTATGTGTCTGTGCACATCTCCTGTATAACTGTGATGGAAATATTATAGGATGATGTGCTACTCAGCATTTCTTCCCAACAAATGTTACAAATCAGGACTTTTTTAGTCCTCACTGCAACCTCTGTTTCTCGGGCTCAAGCAATTCTTCTGCCTCATCCTCCTGAGTATCTGGGATTACAGGTGCCTGCCACTACATCTGGCTAATTTTTGCATTTTTAGTAGAAATGGGGTTTCACCATGTTGGCCAGGCTGATCTCGAACTCCTGACCTCAAGTGATCCGCCTTTTGCCTTTTTCTATTATCTTCTTTTTTCTTTTTTACCAATTTCGGATAAAAGTAATTTTCCCCCATTAGAATGGCTACTCTGAATCTTATTTTATCTTTTAAAATTTCTGCTTGAGCCATATGTCTTTTAAGAAGTTTTAGGCTGCAACCTAAAGTGAGAAGTTTTAGACTTATTTTTTCAAGGAAGCCAGTTGTTAAACATTTACCAGCATACCATGGAAAACTACTTTCTCTGAGCAACAGATAGGACCACTGTTCTCCGAACACACTTTAGGAAATGCCAACCTACAGGAAAAAAGTTCTTTTCAGCTCTGTCTCCTAACAGCTCCTGTATTTATCTTTTGCTGCATCCAACAGAAATGTAGTCAACTTACCTGTTTTCCTCGACGCCTACTGATTCTTATAAGTCTCAACTCAGATATTGTCTTTTTTTGGTGAAACCTCTGATGTCTCTATGCCAAATTAAGAAGATCCTAGTTACCTCCACTGAAGCTTGAATGTGCCTCTATTAGAATATTATTGTCCTACGCAAAGGCATAAGAATGATTCAATGGACTTTGGGGACTTTAGGGGAAGAATGGGAGGGAGTCGAGGGATAAAAGACTACAAATATGGTGCAGTGTATACTGCTTGGGTGATGGGTGCACCAAAATCTCACAAATCACCACTAAAGAACTTACTCATGTAACTCAGTACCACCTGTACCCGAATAACTTACGGAAAAAATAAAAATAAAAAATAAGTATTTAGGAATCATCCTGATCCTGTTTTTAGGGTAAAGTTTTAGAGATTCAATCCTACAGGTGTTCTTTTGCCAGAATGGACCCAAAGCCAATTCTTGATGGAAATGCTGACTCAGCTCTAGGAATTCCTGAGTTTGCCTTAGATGCTGATGAGATGCTCCACCACTGAAGTCAAAGTCTGTGATCAGCTCCTTAATGTCCATACTAAAAAATCACCCTTACTTGATAATCCTTTACTTGATTGGTATCTATAACCCATGGGTACATATTAGGTCCATGCAAAAGGAATAACGGTTTTTGCATTGTTGGAATTTGCCCTTTGATATTGGAATACATTCTTAAATAAATATAGTTATGCTATACATTAAAAAGAATATTATTGCCCTAGCCATAAATCATTAATTTATTCAACAAGTACATGTTTTGCCCCACAATGTGTAGATGCTAGGAATAACATTGAATAGATACCAATAGTACCTGGTGAGAGAGACAAAAACAGGTTAATTAATTATCATTTTGACAAGGGCCAAGAAAAAAGTATAATTGTCCACACACCTATTTCATCTTCAAAACTGTGATTCACCTAAGTGATAAAGGCTCTTTTAAATTTTGTTTTCTCTTTAAAGATGGGTCTCACTGTGTTGGCCAGGTTAATCTTGAACTCCTGGTTTCAAGCACTCCTTCTCTCAGCCTCCCAAAGGGCTAGAAATACAGGTGTGGGCCACCATGCCCAGCCAAAGGCTCTTTTTAAATTATCTTTCTCTTCTTAATATCAAGGGCCTTGTAGAGCATATGTGTTGAACAAATTTACTGAGATAGAGAATATGCATAAGGAGAGAGAGAAAATGAAATATTTACTTACAGGTTGTTTAACTGATAAGCACAAAAGGATCCTGAAAAAAATATGTATGAACAAGAATGCATGAAGAAGTTAATTCTTACTCTTCAGTGTAAGGGAAGTATCTATAAAATACCTGTGTGAAGAATGAGTTACACATGGTGATTGTGGTAGAAGATAAGAATAGAAATGAAGGAGACAGAGATGTTGCTGACTGTCTAGAATTTCACAACCTTAGAGCGGTGGCTTCAGTCTTTGCATAGATAACAATTACTGGCATGGTTGTTGTTGCCTAGAAAGAGAAGTATGAAGACATTTGCATGGGAGTGTGCATCAAAGGCATTCTAGGGCTGAACAGAAAAGAAAAGTTAAATTGGGAATCATTCAACATTTCCCTGACCACCAGATGGACCACCATTCATTTCACTGCATCCTCCAAATAAAAAATTGCTATATTTTCCCACGTGTATAATGATAAGAATTCCGCAGCTTTCCAAACACAGACAAGTTCCAAGTGCTCCAATGGCAAACTCCCACTGAGAATAATATAAGCATTCAGAAACTCCGAGGAAACTCCCCTATTTGCTGCCAAAATCTTTTTTTTTTTTTTTTTTCCGAAAGCCATGTACAGTTTCTGGAATGATTTTATGATTTCAAGATGATGCATTTAATTGGGTTTGCAAACAAAAATACGAGCTGTACATATTGGAATGTCACTGTTTGCCCTCTTAAGTACATTTTTATTTAAAACATTAACACATTGTGAGAAGTTAGAGTACCCACATGTCTGCAAAATGAATGACTCAACAATTCCTCAGGAGTTCTCACACACACAAAAAATGGAGGCATGTAATCTGAACTAAAGACAAATGAAGAGATTTAAAAGTATCAGGATTCCAAATGCATTCTGATACAAAGACATCATGGATTGCCCTCTCATATTTATTTACGTCTCTCTGAAGATTGACTTGGGGGCTATGTGTTTTGAAATTTGATAACAATTCACACTTGGAAATTACACGGGGCAAGGAGCTCTTCTTGTTACATAACCACACTTAATCCTAAAAATACTTGATCCTATGTATTTATTAGGCGGTATTTTCTAATTTTGTTCATTTGTTTGTTGTCAATAATTTTTTATCACAGACTTCTTTAAAATTCTGATATTGTCTCTGAACCTCCTGCTTAGAAAGGTGCATGTGTTCCACACGTGGTACAGGTTTAGTTTGCCAACTCCTTGAAATCCATTCATGGATGATGGGACTGGTGGCAGGATGGGGGGTTCCATAGAGCCCAGGTCAAGTATCTCAGATGTGGCCCAAATACCTATCTTACCTGAAAAGGAAGAAATGAAACCCAGAGAGGCTAAGAAGTGACTTATTGAAAGGTCACTCCACAAATGAGTAGCAGAGCCACCAGTGAAAATCAAACTTTCTTGCTAACTCATGGTCCTATATTTTCCCATTACCTGCTGTGAATTTAAATAACCACTAATAATCAAGGTTTTGGTTATCTCCCCTCATTCTTTACCCCTCACCAGCCAGCCCATATAGTCATAGTCAAGAGATAGTAAAGTCAGAAGTTGGAGAAACCTGGCTTTATTTCTGATTGATTATTGATTGAAGCTATTGCATGACTGGACATAAAAATACTTTCTCTGCATCAATCTCTCTACCCGTAAAGTAGAAACAATTATTTGTGGTTAATTCTAATCACTTAGGAGTATTGCAAGAATAAATCAGATAATGTCTATAGTATATAAGAATCAAATCAAAAACATGTAATAAAAACTTCCTCAAAACAACAAAATAATTAACAACCTGTGTTTTCCAAAGCATTACAACTTGGGAATAAGTGTGAAGTCATGATTTTGGTAACAAATAAGTTTTCCCTAATTCTCAGGTTCACTGGAAAAATGACTGAGATGCTACATTTGTCATTTCTACAAGTCTCAAGCTGCATTCCCTATTATCCTTATAGGCAAGAATGTCTCCACGGCAACTCCAGGGAACTAAGCTAATGGCAAGGAGATCAGTGAGGAAACTGTCATGGTAATTCAAATGAGATATAGTGATGGCATACTTAAAAGCTTCCATAGTACAGATGGAGAGAAATGAATAGATTCCAGGACACTTAGGAGGGATGGTGATGGATTGGAGATCACGGGAAAAGAAAACAGAGTACGGATACCACACAGCTTCCTGGCTTTAGGCCCCAGGTTCATGGTGGAACCATTCACTCTCACTGGGAGCAAAGAAGCAAAGAAGAGAGAGCAGCTAGAGAAGGTGAAGAAGGTGAAACAGGTTGCAGTGGGCGAGGCTTCTACTGCCCAGATGGAAGTGGGCAATAAACAGCTGCATATGTAAGTATGCATTGGAATTTAAGCAAATGTCCAAAGGCTTCAGGGCAGTAGGTCAGAGAATGAGATATTCAGGTAAAATGGAGGGGGCTGGTATGTGCCAGAAGAAGTAGAAGCTTGCTAGTTTGCCATTCTCACTTTTTTCCACCACAAACCGAGACAAGTAAATTCGTGCTGGTGGCTGCACCTTCATCATGGCAAGAAATGTTTTGGAAAATCTGAACCCATTTGAATCTATTAGTACAGTAAAGTTTTAGTAGCAATGTTAATAAGGTAAGGAGAAAGAGGAAATTGATTTAGAGGAATCAATTTAGGATTTGTCTGCCAGAGAAGGGAAGAGAGAACTAAACCTCTGAGTAAAAGTGGCTTTGTGCCTAATAGGAGGCTTGGAGGTAAATTGATTGTGGTATTTGCTAAAGGCCCCCAACAGAAGACGAGAAAGAAATAAGAACTCATGCTTTTGATTTCACAACCTTCTTTTCATTGTCCAAATATTTTTTTCTAACCCCAATGCTGCTTTACTTTTTAGATCTCAGATACCTAGAATCACAGAATCATAGGATTGAATAAACCCTCTAACCACCCAAAGCCTCCCTCATATCTCACCATCCTAATATAACCATCTTCTGTATCACATCACTGTCCAAAAATAAATTGTATTTTTCTTTTTCTCAGAAATCAGTGAAGTATCACTTTAGGGTACATCACAATAACTAACTCGTTTGCTTGTAGTTGCTGTTTATTGGCAATGTGCATTCTTGGGCTGTATGTCCAAGGTGAAATGAATGATTATCATTCATCAAGGGTCTAACATGTCCAGTGAAATAGTCATTGGCTATCTAATAGGAGAACTGTTCCACAGATGGCTTAGTTACAATGCAGAGGAGGGCAATTGGTAAGAATTAGGTCCTGAAGTAAGCTAGGCAAAACAGAGGTTTTCAAAGCTGAACCTTAAAAACACCTGAGGAGTTTTAAAAAATAGTTGCCCAGGTCTTATTTCAAACAAATTAAATCAGAATCTCTGGGAACGAGGCCTAGATATTTGTATTTTTTAAGACTCTCAGGTTGTTTCAAAGGCAACCTCAGTCATGAGCTTACATGAATTGGACATTAATGGCTGACCCAGTGTGCTCCCATTATAGAGTTCAAGCCATGTGGATTCTAACTACATTCCCCAGTGAAGGAATGAGCTGTGAATTCATGTGCTTAAAGGCCTTAGAGTCTTTTTTTGCACACCCAGCAGCCATAGGAAACCATTTCAGGTATGGGTGTGGGTAGTAAGGGCAAATGTTAAAGATGACTTTTGTCTGGCAGAACAATTTTCGTATTTTGTTACTAGGCCAGGCGTGGTGGCTCATGCCTGTAATCCCAGCACTTTGGGAGGCCCAAGATGGGAATATTGCTTAAACCCGGGAGTTAGAGACTAGCCTGAGCAACAAAATAGGACCCCAATTCAACAAAAAAATACAAAAATTAGCCAGGTGTGGTTATGCACACCTGTAGTTGCAGCTACTTTTGGAGCTGAGGTGGAGGATCGCTTGAGCCCAGGAGTTAGAAGCTGCCATGAGTTGTGATCATGCCATTGCACTCCAGCCTGAGTGACAGAGTAAGACTCTATCTCAAAAAATAATAATAAAATAAAATAAAATAAGTTACTAAAACTTGGTGGTCTCAAACTCCTGGGCTCAAGCAATCCTTCTGCCTCCACCTCCCAAGGTGCTGGGATTACAGGTGTGAGCCACTGTGCCCAGCTCAAAACTTAAATTCTTAACCATTCAGCTGAACTGCCTCCAAATGAGAGCACTACAAAACAAGCAAAAAAAAAAAAAAAAAAAAAAAAAAAATCCCTATTTTTATAGTAACAGGGATAAAAGGTATCAAAAGAACTATATTGATGAATGGCATTTGGAATAAAAATGAGTATCTGTGCATTAATCAAAGCTAGGAGTCATGTTTCCATAGAATGAGCAATGTGTTACCTCCTTTGAAAGAAAAAACATTCACAAATGTACTTTGCTGACTTAAGTATGCACAAAGAAATAGATAGAAAACCTATATTCTTATAGCTTTCATAAAAGTATGAGACCAAAGTAAATTGATAAACAAAACCCAAAAAAGTGTATTAACAACATTAATATAGCAGATGATGCTGTTGTCCTAAAATGAAATCAGCACTGTCAATATGAATATCATATGGATAATCCAAACTGTGTTCACACAATAAATCATCATGTTATTTGGCCCTTACATGATGCACTTTAAAATATTAAACTTCCTCTGTTATCCTCACATTAGCCTTTGACAATTAAAAGAGTTGCCTATTTGGGAGGCTGAAGCGGGTGGATCACAAGGTCAAGAGATTGAAACCATCCTGGCCAACATGATGAAACCCCGTCTCTACTAAAAATACAAAAACTAGCTGGGTGTGGTGGCGCGAGCCTGTAGTCCCAGCTACTCGGGAGGCTGAGGCAGGAGAATCACTTGAACCCTGGAGGTGGAGGTTGCAGCGAGCCAAGATCATGCTACTGCACTCCAGCCTGGTGACAGAGTGAGAGTGAGACTCCGTCTAAAAAAAAAAAGTTGCCTACGCATTAGAGCCCCTGTTAAATAAGCTCACCCAGAAATCTCTACAAAAAACATGTCTATTACAAAACTGCCTCCTCCTAATTTAGCACATGGTGCTACTTTAACATGTCTCCTTTCTCCCTGAAAATGACTCTCCTTGAGATTTATTTCTTTAATAACTAGGTTTATTATGACTTATAAGATGAAGGCAACAATAAAGGATATTTGTTTCCTGTAGGACTTCCAACACTAATTCCCCTGTTATCTTTCAGGAGAATCTCCCATGGGGGCGATATGGAAGGGATGCAGAGCCCCACCTTCCACTACAGTATCCAAAGGCAGAAAACACATGACCCAAGTTCAGTAAATGAGACTGTCCCACTATTTTTAATGTGGACCAAATGAGCCAATGACCAGAAATTATTAGAATTAATGATGTAAAAGTCAGATCCAATGGCACTAGAAATGATCTGGTGGCAGTATTAGTACCCACCAGCAACTTTGGACTGTAGTTCCAGGACCGACTGACCCTGTAGCTTTGATTTCTTCTTCCAGTTTGTCCTCAATTCTGTGAATCCCTTATATAATTCCAGAAAATCCCAATGCTGCTATGACAGAAAGATTTTGTTTCACTCTTACAAGCAAAAATCCTAACAAATAGTTATTAATAATAGGAAGAGGTTTGTAAGAAATGAAAATATGGAGAATCTAGGATTTATTATCTAGCTATTGGAGACTATAGGTAGACAGTCTCATGAATAGTCCCCAATAAGAATCAGAAGTCCATGGGAAACAGTGATGAAGCAGCTAAATAAGTACACCTAGACTCTTTCAAGGTAGGCAGGTAGATCTGTGCAAACCTACACCAATGTCCGAGGAAGCTGAGAGGCCTAAGAAAGAGGCTGACGTATCCTGTTTCTTAGAAACAAACGTTTAATAGGGACTTAAGGAACAGAAGCCATGTCTGTGTCTTGGGTGGTGGCAAGACAAGATGGCGGATCCTGGCACCATTACCTCTCCGATCCAGGGCTTACATACCATAGTGAAATTAGTGGCTCAGATGGAATTTGTAGACCAATTAAAGTGTGATAACATCAAGGTTGTTTGACCTAAGGACAGGATTTAAAGTTAAGTACCTTCTCTTACACAAGAGAATAATAGATAAATGGAAATTTTAGAGGCCTTCCAGATATTGGAGTTAATCAGTTAAGCCAACATGGCAGATTAGCTTCCAAGGTCTAGCTGCTTTAGCCTCTCATCTAAAATGGAGTTGCTTCAGCTTCCGTATATATTTAATATCCTTCCCCATAATTTTACTTCATTTCTAAAAACTTCTGCTAAATGAAAAGCAATTATATGACATTTTTTCCATTAATTTTGATGGATCAAATTATGATTCATTTCATCCAATCCAAAATACTCAATTTCCAATGGATAGAAAACTATATCAATTGAACAAAGAAAACAAGTTTATATTATTAAGAAAAACAATTAAAAGTAAATAAATACAGCTTACACATAAAATTAAGTGCCATGAAGATTTACTGTCTTCACTGAAAAAGAATGAGGAGACTAGAACGTAGAAAATAGTCACTGGAGAAGGAGAAAGAGCTCAAGGCGGTTATTCTTTGGAAGGTATGTTCTTTTTTTTTTTTTTTTTTTTTTTTTAGAAAGGGTCTTCCTCTACTGCCCAGGCTGGAGTGAATGGGTGGGAACATTGCCCACTGTAGCCTCAACCTCATGGGCTCAAGTGACCCTCCTGAGTAGCTGGGGCCACAGGTGCACACAGGTATACTCTTCTTTTGCACCATTTTATTCATCAATTTTCCACCAATAACTGCACTTGAAAATAACATTATAACATAGAAACCACTTTTAGGGTGAAAAACATTTGTACACAAGAGACTTTAAAATATGGAAATAGTGCAGGCACAAAACAGACTCAAAAGTCATAGAAGGTGCACCCTTTTCATGCCCTTTCACTTGGCATACATATACAAAACAAAATTTCTTATTCATCCAAACATTGTTTTATATAATATTGTCTGACTGTGAACTGTGTGTCAAGTCTATTGATGAGGATGTCTTTGCTTAGAAACATAATGTTAAAATATTATATATATCTTTAGAAATATATATCTTTAGGTTAAAAAAAGTCATTATACTAAAAAAGAACAGAGTCATTCACAAAGAGGTAAATGTTTTAAGAGATGATAAAACAAAAAGTCATAAATAAATGGTCATGAAGGAGGAAAATCTGTGCTATATATCGTCTTCTAGAATAAAATATCCTCTAGGGTAAGGCTTTTGGTGACCATATTGCCCAGCCCATAGGCTGTGTAAAGGATGTGAATAAAAAGACTGGAGTGTGAGAAAGGTTAATCTGTTAGCACTTTATATAGACACTTATTAAAGAGAATGTGGATGCTGCAAAAGGGAGACATGAATGAAAAATGAAATATAATGAAAAATATCATAAACATTCTCTGTCATGAAATATAATTAGAACAGAAAAAGTATTAACTTATTAAAAAGTGCAAAACTCTAAATTCTTGGCTTAAGTCAAATACATTTAAAAACCCAGGGACTTTCTAAAATCATTCAAAATAATTCTTTAGCTCAGGCAGCTGCAGGGCTGCTGTGGCCAAAGGTTCATGCTGTAAGTTGTCCATCTGCACCAGTTGCACCATCTGTTGAATGCCCAGCCTCACCAAGTCTCAGAATGATAGTCCTGGCTAACACTTAGAAAATGCTATATTCAAGACACTGTACTAAGTGCTATATTTATATTATCATACTTAATATTCAGAAAAACCCTATTAAGTAAGTACTATTGTCTTCCGTGTTTCACGGGTTAGGAAACTAAAGCATAAAGAAGTTAAGCAAATTCTCATAGGTCAAATAGCTGGTAGTATTGGAGCAAGGACAAAAACGATTGGACCGATTCCACCATCCATATGCTTGATTGCACATCGTGCAGCCCACTGATCAGGAGTGAATAAGCACTGGAGAATTGAAATGGAGATATGTGGAGAATTTCGAGTTCTGCATGTACCTGGAAATCCTGAAACTCCAACCACTCGCTGAACCTCCCTTGTCCATGGGATCATAGTTTAGACCTTTATCAGGATGTTCTCCTGTTTGAAAATGTTGCTGCATCCTGATCTGAAGAAGTCATCCTACAAGAAAAAGCCAGTTCTCTTGATGAACCCTGCCCTGCTTCCGCTCGATGGTGCAATTAGAGTTAGTGAAAACAAACTTCTCTCAACTTCCCAGGATCCCAGGATACCACTGTGCTCCTTTTTGTCTCCTCACCCTTTAAATATCAGAGTGTCTCACAGCACTGTCTTTAACTCTTTTCTCTTTATTATCTATGCTCACTCCCTAAGGGATCCCTGTCTCCTGCCTTTAAATACTATCAGCATGTTTAACTGCAAACTCATATACCCAGACCCATAACTTCCTGCTTGACATTTCCTATTTTTCTGTTTGAGATGAGGTCTTATTCTGCCATGCAGGTTGGAGTGCAGTGGTGCAGTCTTGGCTCACTGAAGCCTCTGTCTCCCAGGCTCAGGTGATCCTCCCACCTAGGCCTCCCTTCGAGTAGATGGGACCATAGGTATGTGCCACTAGACCCAGCTAATTTTTAAATTTTTCGTAGAGACAGGATCTCCCTATGTTGCCTAGGCTGGTCTTGATCTGCTGGGCTCAAGCAACCCTCCCACCCAGGCCTTCCAGAGCACTGGGATTACAGGTGTGAGCCACCACACCCCACACTGACATTTCCTTACCCAGCAGGCATCTCAAACCTAGTATGTCCAAATCTGAAAGGATAATTCCTACTAAAGTAGCTCCTCATATAGTCTTCCCCTTCTCAGTAAATAAATTCATCCTTTTTTAAGTTCCTCAGTCAATTTGAAGTCATTTTTTATTCCTCTCTTGTTATTACATCCCACATGGAAATTCTAGTTTCAATATATATCCAGAATCTGGCACTTCCAATCGCCTTCCTTGCCATCATACTGGTTCAGGACACCACAATATCTTTATGGAATTATTGTGATAACCTCCCAGTGGTCTCCACAAGCCTGAGCTTGGCCTACTTTACTGCCTCTCTAGTTCCCTCCACCATTCCAAACGCACTAGCGTCAGAAGAGTAGCCAGAATGATGATCCTGAGAGATATAAATGAGATGATGCCACTCCCCTACTCAAAACATTTCTGCGTCTTCCAGTCTCAAGCGGAATATAAGCTAAAGTCTTTACCAGCACCTACGAGCCCTTACATGCTCTGGTCCCCATTAGCTTTCAAAACTTCATGTCCTATTATTTCTCTTTCACTCTTTTTACTTAAAGCATATTGGCCTGTTTAATGTTTTCCTAAATTACTCATGGCCTTTGCATATGAATTTTCCTCTACCTAGGATGCTGTTTTCCCAGATATGTGTATGGCTAATTACCTTGCTTCTTTCCTTTTTGATTTTTTTTTTTAACTCAAAACTCCCATTCTCCCAGTGAGAACTTTTCTGACCACCCCATGGAAAATATCACACATATATCCCTCACATGTTCCTTCCATGCATTACTCCTGCACTTCACAGATATGTGTTGAATATATAAATGTATTCTCCAGAAGGCCAATTACAGAACCAAAACTGGGAAGGGAAAGATTATACACCCAAAACACCATAGGACTGTGGTCATTTATAAATGCATAAATCTTGGGAACAGGTAAAGAATTTGATTTTGAGAATGCTCACAAAAGGAGGAATAGTAGGATTCAAGTATTTATTGCATAGTTGGACTGTCTTAATTACGAAGACACATTTAACAAATCAAAACATTCACATGAGTACAAATGTCTTTGATGAATGACAAGATCAAAACTATGCCTACAAACTGAAACTTAAGTAATACTGTAGTGAATTCTTATAATGTTATTTTGCATCAGGATCCTTTCAAAATATAAGTTGGGCTTATACTAGAAGCAGAGCTTGGTCACCCATGACACAGTTTCCAGTTGTCCACTTTCTCCTAATTCTTTAGTGTGGTTGATCCAGATATCTACCTTGCACAACCACCTCCTAGGGAACACCTTCCTGTAGGACAGCTATATACCACCTACTTGACTTGCTCTCTGACCTTCAAACCCCGCCTGGACTGTTCATACGTATATGGCGCAATGACCATCTCTCAGTCACAGTGTAGACTACATGGAGCTTGTGCCTGCTTACTCTAAACCTACAATTCAAAAACTCTATCCCATGTTCTATGGGAAATCTAGTACCCTTATCAACATTTCTGAGAATTCCTTGGGGTTCATATCTTCATGGTTACTCTGGCCTGCCTGCCTCCACTAGACTACTGATGTCATTGGCATCTGATCCCCTTTAACTATTCTCCTGCCCTCTGCTCTGTGACAACCAGGACATGAAAAGCAAACTTATTCCTCTGAATAACCCTATAAACAGCTCACCCATAATATTTGTTCATGTGTTACATTTATATTATGATTTGAAATGATACATAAATGTATTTACATGGCCTTTGAAATTTTAAAATTTAATATTATACTTTCTCACTGTTTACATTTATTTGACCTGCCTTCAATAATCTCTTACTGTTCATTTTCCTCCATGGATATTTGCTCTGCTATGTTACTCGGCCGTTTCTGTTTCTTTCTCTTCTCTTCTTTCTCACACTTTTTACTACTTTTTTTTTTTTTTTGTGTCGGAGTCTCACTCTGTCCCCCAGGCTGGAGTGCAGTGGTGCAATCTTGGCTCACTGCAACCTCTGTCTCCCAGGTACAAGCGATTCTCCTGTCTCAGCCTCCCGAGTAGCTGGGATTACAGGCGTATGCCACCACGCCCCATTATTTTTATATTTTTAGTAGAGATGGGGTTTCACCGCGTTGCCCAGCCTAGTCTCGAACTCATGACCTCAAGTGATCCGCCTGCCTCGGGCTCCTGAAGTGCTGGGATTACAGGCGTGAGCCACCGCGCCTGGCTACTACTCTTTTTTTAATATTTGTTCATCACTTTTACAAAGAATATAGCTCTTCTTCATTTGTATTTTCCTATAACCCATGATGTTAAGTTTTCACATTATACTGAAATATAGTTTCTCACATTATTTTACAAACAAGACGATTCCTCCTCGTTAAAGGAACTCTTAAGCCAGATGGTAAAGTCTTTGCATCCAAGAGTCCTGAGCAGTTGAGGTATATGAATGACAGCTGCCTAAATCCAAATCTCCTCAAATAACCTCTAAGCAACAAGAACAAAACCACACAAAATTCTCACTTTTGGCATAATTAGAAGACAGAAAAATATTACAAGTGAAAATTACCCATAGATATAAAAATAAGCACCAAATTCCAGCATAGCCAAATTTCAAAGCTCTTCTGCAGTCATTCCCACAGAGAAAAGGGGTTCTGAAAAAATGCAGAAGAAAGATAAGGGACAATTGAGTTAAAGTCACCCCCAGGAAGAGAAAGCTCAAAGAGTCCTGATAATAATCCTGGTGATGGAATATTAATCACTGAGTTCTGTAAGAATCAATTAATCCATCCAAATCTAAATAAATGAACAAAAACTAAATTAGTAGTGGGGGAATCTTATCCCTTTAAGTGGAATGTCAACTAATAAATGTAGAAAGGATGGTAGACTTAGAAAATCACCATTTTGGAACTATTATAATAAAAATTGATGTAAGCAAAAATTATCAATGAGTACCTAAATGAGTAGGTCAAAGTTTGGGGAATAAAGAATATTTAGGTATCTTCAAAGTATCTCTCCACAAATTAGTTATAAATTACTATGGGGAAAATAATAAATTTGCAGTGGAAAAACCTAGCAGAACCATCTTAGCCAATCAATCATAGCTAACATCACCAATCATGAGACAGACCAACATCATGTGCCTGCTGATGTGATGTGCTGAGAAGAGCACAATCTCTTGTCTGTTTCCCTATCTGACATGCATGACCTGGTTCTAAACAGAGGAAATATCAGACAGACCCAAACTGAGTGACATTCCACAAAATAACAGGTACTCTCCAAGCTGCCAAGGTTATAAGAGAAAATACTGAGGATTTAATCGAGATCAAAAACACTCCACGGACATGATGATTAAGCACAATTCTTACCACTGAGAAATTTTAGACCAGGAAAAAATATATAGGACATTGTTGGGATAATGGACTAAATTTGAATATTGGTTCTGGATGAGGCATTCCTATTGTATCAATGGTATATATATTTTTTTACTCTGGTAATTTTACTAGTTATTCAAGAGAATGTGTTTTTCTTAGGAAACACACACTGTTCAAAAGGTTAAAAAATGTTTATTAAGAGAGTAAATGATAAAGCAACTAGAGCAAAAATGTTAATAATTTGTGAATCTAGGTAAAGAATAAAATGAATATCATTTGTCCTATTCAGATAATCTCTCTGTAAAACTTGAAATTATGGTAAAATAAAACGTTTAAAAAATTCTTGTTCTACTTTATTAAAAATAGAAAATTCTGATATTTTCCTTTTAAAAAAATATTCTCTGAAGTTAGATAACTGGAAACAAAAATTTACAAAGCTTCCCCACAGATCCTTATGAAAATAAGTTTACGGTAGAATTAAATATATCCAGGTAACTTAATCTTTTGCTTTTAAGCCAAATTAATTGAGCCAAAAACAATAGAGAGCTCTTAAAACATTGTGTTGATTTTTGATAAATTAAGTTGTCCCAGTATTGCCAAAATGTTTACAACAATAATACAACAAAACTGGCCAGGCACAGGGACTGACACCTGTAATCCCAGAACTTTGGGAGGCAAAGGTGGGAGGATCACTTGAGCCCAGGAGTTCAACACCAGCCTGGGCAACATAGTGAGATTCTGCCGTGATTGCACCACTGCATTCCAGCCTAAGCAACAGAGTGAGACCCTGTCTGCAAAAAAAAAAAAAGAAAAGAAAAGAAAAGAAAAAAAATTATAAAACTAATACTCTTGAGTCATTCTATGATTTTCATTATTGAAGTTTTATATTTGCTAAAATATCTGTTTTTATTGATCCATCTAGTATTAATAGGTGTACCTGCATCATGTTCTTTTGTTTATGAGCTTAAAAATATAGCAGAAACTATTATAAATTGAGGATTTACTTATGCTAGGTATGGTGTAAGGAAAATTTAAAAAACAGCATTCTGTGTTTTGATCTTCAGAAATCCTACAGGTGTGATTAGTTTTTTATCTATTTATAAATAAGGAACTGAAGATAAAGAAGGTAAAGAACTTAGACCTAACTTCGCACAGTTTGTAACTGGCAGAGGTAAGATTCTAAACCTAGTCAACAAGGCTAGAAAGCTAGTAGGTTTCCTAGTACCCTATGTAGTACATATGCTTGCTAGTACTATTAGTAATTCCAGTGATTTTTACTTTGGGGTTTGGCAAAATCTCTCAGGATAAATAATTCAAAATCATCAATTGTTAAGTAATTTTCCTAGATGAATTATTGGAATTAAGATGATAGTCTGCTTAACATACGATTCCATTACTTAGTCATGTCGGACTACAGCCTGGCAAGGGTACACTGCTCTGTTGAAAAATAATTTTTAAATATACTTTTATTAATCTGGAAGAAACTGCAATGTAGGAGATCCAGAAATAGATAATATAAATTTATTTTGAAAAATTAAAAGGATGGACTTGAGTAACAGACAAAATTTCCAAATAAGCAGATCTTGATTTTGAAGTTCAGGTTTTTATTCTATTTTAATTAAAAATCTCATAACAAAATCAAAAGACCCAGAAACAAAATCCTTGCAAATATTTTTTGTTTTGAACTTCTTTTTTTATTACTATTATAATTTTTTTTGTTGTTTTTACATGCAGAGATAGGGTCTTGCTAGGCTGCCCAGGGTGGTCTCAAGATTCTGGGATCAAATGATCCTCCCACCTCGGCCTCCCAAAGTACTGGCATTGCAGGCGTGAGCCACCACACCCGGCCTGTTTTGAAATTCTTTTAAGTTCTCATATTGAGCTGTCAAAAAGGTATCTAGCTACCCATTGCTTTCAGACACAGTAGCTCTATTTACGTGGCTACTGCCAAAACATGAGTCATTGAGTCAGACTGTGACATGCCCACAGCATATCCCATTATTTAACTCATTGACTCAAGGAACACATAAGAAAAAATACACAGTCTACAAATTAATCACTTTAGCAAAATTGGCTTTACACACATTCTAGGATACATGCATGATTAAGCAAGCTATATTTATGTCAGCAGAGAACTATAAATAAAATATTTATTTAGAGTCATCTTATATAAGGAGATGTCTAATTTTTGTTGAATTTACATCTTCAGATGTCAGACTCAACAGAAAAACAGGCAAGACACGCAGTTTTGTTTTATCTTCCTCCACCAGCCCCAATGCCAAATGTCACAAAACACACACATACACACACACACACACACACTCAAGAAGGTTGTATTTCTCAGGTAGTCAGAATAGCAATAGCAAATTGAATGGTTCTATGAATGTCTGGATCACGTTTTGGGAAGAAGTAACACTTCTGCAGAAATTTTGTTTACCTCTTTCTCTTAGATTCAAAGAGCTGGCAAACTGCCAAACTGGAAATTCTGAAAACTGGAAGTGCAAATTGTGTTATTTGTATTGTAATCTTTAACATGTGTCATTTCGATGATTCGCAAATCGCACTATGAATCAAAATTAAAACCAAAAATGCAGGTTTTGATAAAATAGGATTCAATGGAAATGTAAAATTACATTTTAGCACAGTGTCCTCCATTGAATATGTTTCCTTCTTTCCCTCTTCCTCTTTTCAGTTTAGGCTCCCACAGGTTTTAGATTTTATCTGAGGTTTGAGAGTAAAGTGTTGCGTACCTTCAGAAAAGCTTTTGCCTTATTTCCAGTTATTTCAATGCAATATTAGATAAGAATCCAAGTAAGTATGATTTATGGGTATTGTTACATTTATCTGGAAAAAAATGCAAACTTAAAAGTGTTTGACAGGGCTCACCACATGAGAAACATCTAGACCCTTCTAGCTTGTCAAAAAAAATGGAGGACAATTGAAAGAGGTTGTAGTAAAGCGTGGAAAGGACCAATTTAATGATTTTGTTAAAAAGAAATGACAACAATTATGTCATTATAATATTACTGCTATAATATTATATGTTATATGTTGTTATAACATAAAAAAGTCATAATCTTTAATCATTCATTTTTGAAATTAACTCTGTCGTATAATTGAACATTTGTTTTTGTTTCCTTTTTCTTCTCCAAATATTTGGGTTTAGTTGAGGTTCTGGAAAAAACTTAGTGGTTTACTTTAGACTAAGTAAGCTTAAAATTCACTCAATATCAGCTTAAAATCTTTTACCAAAACATTTTTCATAGGAACATATTCCTGTTTTCCATAAATTTAATCTACTAAAATCTAAGAGCCAGATCAGAATTCTTTTTTGGCAGGCGAGCTTAGAGAAAAATTAAAGCAATCAGATTGTTTTCTTGAGTCTCTATAAGCGTACCTCCTCTGCACAGTGAATTGAAAATCCTTTTGCTTCCACATCTGATAAATAATACAATTAGTAACTCTAATAATTTTTATTTTTGATGGAATGAAAATGCAGTTATCACTTTGTGAATTTTTTTTTTTTTTTTTTTTGAGACATGGTCTTGCTCTGTCCCCCAGGCTGGAGTGCAGTGCCACGATCTCGGCTCACTGCAACCTCTGCCTCCTGGGTTCAAGCAATTCTCCTGTCTCAGCCTCCTGAGTAGCTGGGGCTACAGGCAGCTACTGCGCCATGACGCTGGCTCATTTTTGTATTTTTAGTAGAGACAGGGTTTCACCATGTTGGCCAGGCTGGTCTCAAACTCCTGACCTCCAGTGTTCCACCCACCTCAGCCTCCCAAAGTGCTGGGATTACAGGCTTGAGCCACCGTGCCCTTCTGCTTTGTGAAATAATTTAAGTGAATTCACATGCGTGCAACTTCTCCCATGTGTGAAGCAAGTTAAACACAAGAAACATGATCTCCACATTCTGAACAATAAATGGAATGTGAATATGGAATTAACAAATGTAATTAAACACTTACTCATTGGAAATGGACATATAATGACAAATATAAAAAGAAAAAACATGTAAGAATATTATACCTGTACTCAAACTTGTCCTTCAGGCAATATTGTGAGAAATTTCTCCACTAAACCCAATGAAGAAACTGAAGAAAGTAAAATATTAACACCCAATTTTCTTATGAGTTGATTCAATCAGCCTTTACTAAATTCCATACAAAGTTTAAAATAACAATTCCTGCAGTCCTAGAGCTCTCATGGTACAGGAGAGAGAAATGTACACAGAAATCTACTGGTGTGGTGAGTATCACAACTGAGATGTTGACAGAGTACAGTGGGATCACGAAAGTGGAAATATGTAATCATGCACACAGACATCACGGAATATTTCATAAAGAAGGTAAATTTTTAGTTGAGTGACATATAATTACAAGGAACTCCCTAAACAGTTGCAGGGGAAAGCAGTTGCAAAGATATGGAAGGGAAAAAGAACATACTGTATTTTAGAAGATTTCTAAATGTTTTAGCACACGTGGAATATCTGGAGTATAAACAGGGAGGGAATAACTTTGCCCATTAAAATAAGGAATTAAGAAGCCACCATCATTTTTATTGTTTTTTGTTTTTTTTGCTGTCAAATTAATTTTTCATCTATGGAAATTTGAAAATGGGGAAAACATAAAGAAGAAAATTAAACCTACTTCAAATTCTATTCAGCAAAGAATTGTGTGGCTTGACTACATGCTTTATTCCACAGCCATGCTTCTAACAGCCTTGCAGTGATACTGATCTGAGGCCATGGGCAGCAAATGAGACTGTCCCCCAACTCAGCTGGGACCAACCATACTTCCCTCAACTCTCACCAAAATGTTCTCCACTTATTTTCCACAATGATGCATTCTTTTCTCAGTCTTGATGCCTTCTGAATAATTAAATTTTCCCTAGATTTGCTGATATTTCCTTGATTTTATTGTTTGTGATTGTTGTTTCCTACTCTTGGCACTAATAAAGGTAGTTCTCTTTTTTATTATTATTATTTCCTATTGTTTTTCTCCTAGCATATGACCACTTGTTGAAAAAGGGTTTTGCTCTTAAAGGAAGCTTTGCCAGAAATCCAGAGCACATTTTCTCTCTTTAGTTCAGGATTGTACATGTAAGTGGCACTGCTGGGTCAAGCAAGAAGTACTATTGAAAGGGTTTGGTATAGAGGCAAGTCGCTTTCTGAAAAAATGTCGATTTTCATGCCTATGATGGCATGTGAGATGCCATTTTCTAGCATGCTTACTGACACTGGGTGTTGTCTTTTATCTTTGCAAGCAGTTGAGGGATTTTGAAGAATCATGGTGATAAAATCAGCATTTAACTTTCTTGCTGTCACTCTTCCCGCAGCGTAGAGTTTACGCTGAGCATACAGGGTATGGTCTGGTTTGCAGGCCAAAAGATAAGGTAGGTGGTTTGTGAAATAATCTAGATGAGAAAACATAACCAAGGAAGTGGCAGGAAGAACAAGAGAGAAGGAAAAAAATTTGAGAGACAGGAAGGAAATATAAATATTGTAACCAAGAACAACATATTGCTAAAGGCGGCAATAAAAATAATTTTGAAAATTGCTGGTCTCTACAAAGCACTGTACACATATTAGTTCATATAATTCTCACAAATTTAGAAGATAGGTGTTGTTATTATGATTTTTCAGATTTGTAAAATAGGTTAAAGTAGACATTTAGAAAGTTGCATTATAATGATTGTACTCACTTGCATATAGGAAGCAAGCTAATACATACAGCTATGCATTGAGTGTGAATTGCTTGTGAGACATATCATATAGTTAAGTAGATTCAGGGAAATGTGAGTTTGGAATTTAAGACAGACAGAGGAATCATAAAATTTAAAATTTGACAGTCATTAGGATATCTTGTTCCCCCAATAAATCTAAGTCCTAAAGTAAGGCAAAACTTATTTATGAGTTTTATACATCAGATACATTATATGAATATAGCACGTCTCTTTCTCTCAAATAAGTAAACTGCCTTAAAAAAAGATAGTATCTAATCTACATACTATGTGAAGAGCAATACTATTTATGCAGGAAAAGGATAGGAGGGAGAAAGCAGAGAACAATACCACAAAGGACAGATGTTCCCAATATGTAAACTGAGTAAAGTTTCTTGAAGGAGTGAGATTTAAAAATATATATCTGGGGCCAGGCACAGTGGCTCTCACCTGTAATCCCCGCATTTGGGAGGCCAAGGCAGGTGGATAACTTGAGCTCAGGAGTTCGAGTCCAGCTTGAGACTAGCTTGGGCAACACTGGGAAAGCCCATCTCTGCAAAAAATACAAAAATTAGCCCGGCATGGTGGCATGTGTCTGTGGTCCCAGCTACTCTAGAGTCTGAGGTGGGAGGATTGCTTGAGCCTGGGAGGTGGAGGTTGCAGTGAGCTGATATCACACCACTGCACTCTAGCATAGGTGACAAGAGTGAGACCCTCTCTCAAGAAAACAATTACATATGCATAATATATAGACTTTATATTCTATATAAAAGACTATGTTATATATAATATATAGACTTTATATTATATGTATATAATATAAGACTACATATAGAGAGAGACTTTGTTATGTTTAGAAGATGTGGTCAAAAAAGAAAAAGAAAGAAAGGCTCTCTTTATGCATGACGTGTTAGAATTTAGCTATTGTGTCTTCGCTTGCCAAAAGCAACATAGTGAATTGAATGCATTCACAAATTTAGGCAAAAGGTCATGGTTGATAAAAATCTGGGTTCCAGAGATGTTTACTTACTTTTTAATGAATCAGTGATCCTCATTAGGTCAATGACAATACAGTAAATTTTTCTTACCCAAAATCTTCAGCAATAGCTAAATCTTTAGCTTTTCCAGATTGGGATATTTCTTAGTAATTATAGAAATGACAACTCACCCTCATTTGTGATTTATGACATAATTTAGCTTTTTTTCAATCTTGCTACTATCTTTTATGATATTGCATCATTCTTTAGCACAGTTACTCAAATACGACTTAAAATATGCAGAAATATGCCAATCAGACCTTATTTTGTTATCAGTTTGCATCTCTTAAATAGAAAGATAGTACTAATGGTTAAAATTTGTAGATTCTTTTCATGTCTTTGAAAATAACATGAAAATAACAAATAAATTAACCAAATCTTAGTAATCAGAGATGCAGTAATTTAATGTTATCTTGGAAAACAAATTAACAATAATCTAATGGGTTATGTTCAAATTATTACCTAGATTTTATGTATGGTAAATTTTTTACCAAATTTCTTCATTCCATATTTCCATGTGTTTTTCTTCTTATTTTAACTTAAAGAACTCTTTCTGATAATAGAAATTTAAAAAAAATCTGTACTTATCTTACTTTCAAGCTTGCATGAGATCTATGTAAAATATTTTTTAAATGAATTGTAGTATTACAGTAATGTTCCAAATACTAAGACGGTGTCCATCCAAGGGTATGTCTCCTCCCATTTTCTCTGTTTAGTACATATTTTCTTTTCCTTTCATTCCTAATTCTTGTAAATCACTATAACGCTCATGGTTTGAATACTACAGTGATGATTCCTGCCTCTTTCAAGTGGATGGGTAGATCAACAACGTCAATAGGAGAAACAAATTTAAATATTCAAATAAATTGATATTTATTTTATACTTTTCGCTATGCTTACAGAAAGTAACTAAATTATGAGTTACATCTGCTATTCTAATGATATTTTCATTATATAAAATTCAGCAACCTTTAAAGGGTGGTTCCAAGACGGCCGAATAGGAACAGCTCCAGTCCACAGCTCCCAGTGTGAGTGACACAGAAGACAGGTGATTTCTGCATTTCCAACTGAGGTACCAGGTTCATCTCACTGGGGCTCGTCGGACAATGGGGGCAGGACAGTGGGTAGAGCCCACTAAGCAGAAGCCAAAGCAGGGCGAGGCATCACCTCACCTGGGAAGCACAAGGGGTCAGGGAATTCCCTTTCCTAGCCAAGGGAAGGGGTGACAGACAGCACCTGGAAAATTGAGTCACTCCTACCCTAATACTGCGCTTTTCCAACGGTCTTAGCAAATGCAACACCAAGAGATTATATCCTGCGCCTGGCTTGGAGGGTCCCATGCCCACGGAGCCTCGCTCATTGCTAGCACAGTAGTCTGAGATCGAACTGCAAGGTGGCAGTGAGGCTGGGGGAGGGGCGCCCACCATTACTGAGGCTTGAGTAGGTAAACGAAGTGGCCGGGAGGCTCAAACTGAGTGGAGCCCACCGCAGCACAAGGAGGCCTGCCTGCCTCTGTAGACTCCACCTACAGGAGGGCATGGCCGAAAAAAAGGCAGCAGAAACCTCTGCAGACTTAAATATCCTTGTCTGACAGCTTTGAAGCTGGCCCCCTAGTGGTTCTCCCAGCACGGAGTTTGAGATCTGAGAATGGACAGACTGCCTCCTCAAGTAGGTCCCTGACCCCTGAGTAGCCTAACTGGGAAGCACCCCCCAGTAGGGGCAGACTGACACCTCACACGGCCAGGTACCCCTCTGAGACGAGGCTTCCAGAGGAATGATCAGGCAGTAACATCTGCTGTTCAGCAATATTCGCTGTTCTGCAGCCTCCGCTGCTGATACCCAGGCAAACAGGGTCTGGAGTGGACCTCCAGCAAACTCCAACAGACCTGCAGCTGAGGATCCTGACTGTTAGGAGGAAAACTAACAAACAGAAAGGACATGACACCAAAACCCCATCTGTACGTCACCATCATCAAAGACCTAAGGTAGATAAAACCACAAAGATGGGGAAAAAACAGAGCAGAAAAGCTGAAAATTCTAAAAATCAGAGCACCTCTCCCACTCCAAAGGAACGCAGCCCCTCACCAGCAATGGAACAAAGCTGGATGGAGAAAGACTTTGACGAGTTGAGAGAAGAAAGCTTCAGACATCAAACTTCTACCAGCTAAAGGAGGCAGTTCGAACCCATCACAAAGAAGCTAAAAACCTTGAAAAAAGATTAGACGAATGGCTAACTAGAATAATCAGTATAGGGAAGTCCTTAAACGACCTGATGGAGCTGAAAAACATGGCACGAGAACTATGTGATGAATGCACAAGCTTCAGTAGCCAATTTGATCAACTGGAAGAAAGGGAATCAGTGATTGAAGATCAAATGAATGCAATGAAGCAAGAAGAGGAGTTTAGAGAAAAAAGAGTAAAAAGAAATGAACATGGCCGGGCGCGGTGGCTCACGCTTGTAATCCCAGCACTTTGGGAGGCCGAGGCAGGCGGATCACGAGGTCAGGAGATCGAGACCACGGTGAAACCCCGTCTCTACTAAAAATACAAAAAATTAGCCGGGCGTGGTGGTGGGCGCCTGTAGTCCCAGCTACTCGGAGAGGCTGAGGCAGGAGAATGGCGTGAACCCGGGAGGCGGAGCTTGCAGTGAGCCGAGATTGCGCCACTGCACTCCAGCCTGGGCGACAGAGCGAGACTCCGTCTCAAAAAAAAAAAAAAAAAAAAAAAAAAAAAAAAAAAAAGAAATGAACAAAGCCTCCAAGAAATAATTGGACTATGTGAAAAGACCAAATCTACGTCTGATTGGTGTACCTGAAAGTGACGGGGAGAATGGAACCAAGTTGGAAAACACTCTGCAGGATATTATCCAGGAGAACTTCCCCAACCTAGCAAGGCAGGCCAACATTCAAATTCAGGAAATACAGAGAATGCCACAAAGATACTCCTCAAGAAGAGCAACTCCAAGACACATAATTGTCAGATTCACCAAAGTTGAAATGAAGGAAAAAATGTTAAGGGCAGCCAGAGAGAAAGGTCGGGTTACCTACAAAAGGAAGCCCATCAGACTAACAGCAGATCTCTCAGCAGAAACTCTACAAGCCAGAAGAGGGTGGGGGCCAATATTCAACGTTCTTAAAGAAAAGAATTTTCAACCCAGAATTTCATATCCAGCCAAACTAAGCTTCATAAGTGAAGGAGAAATAAAATCCTTTACAGACAAGCAAATGCTGAGAGATTTTGTCACCACCAGGCCTGCCCTACCAGAGCTCCTGAAGGAAGCACTAAATATGGAAAAGAACAACTGGCACCAGCCACTGCAAAAATATGACAAATTGTAAAGACATCGATGCCAGGAAGAAACTGCATCAACTAATGAGCAAAATAACCAGCTAACATCATAGTGACAGGATCAAATTCACACATAACAATATGAACCTTAAATGTAAATGGGCTAAATGCTCCAGTTAAAAGATACACACTGGCAAATTGGATAAATAGTCAAGACCTATCAGTGTGCTGTATTCAGGAGACCCATCTCATGTGCAGAGACACACACAGGCTCAAAAAAAACGGATGCAGGAAGATCTACCAAGCAAATGGAAAACAAAAAAAAGGCAGGGGTTGCAATCCTAATCTCCGATAAAACAGACTTTAAACCAACAAAGATCAAAAGAGACAAAGAAGGCCATTACATAATGGTAAAGGGATCAATTCAACAAGAAGAGCTGACTATCCTAAATATATATGCACCCAATACAGGAGCACCCAGATTCATAAAGCAAGTCCTTAGAGATCTACGAAGAGACTTAGACTCCCACACAATAATAATGGGAGACTTTAAAACCCCACTGTCAACATTAGACAGATCAATGAGACAGAAAGTTAACAAGGATATCCAGGAATTAAACTCAGCTCTGCACCAAGCATACCTAACAGACATCTACAGAACTCTGCACCCCAAATAACAGAATTCTTCTCAGCACCACATCGCACTTATTCCAAAATTGACCACACAGTTGGAAGTAAAGCATTCCTCAGCAAATGTAAAAGAACAGAAATTATAACAAACTGTCTCTCAGACCACAGTGCAATCAAACTAGAACTCAGGATTAAGAAACTCACTCAAAACCACTCAACTACATGGAAACTGAACAACCTGCTCCCGAATGACTACTGGGTACATAACAAAATGAAGGCAGACATAAATATGTTCTTTGAAACCAATGAGAACAAAGACACAACATACCAGAATCTCTGGGACACATTCAAAGCAGTGTGTAGAGGGAAATTTATAGCACTAAATGCCCACAAGAGAAAGCAGAAAAGATCTAAAATTGACACCTTAACATCACAATTAAAAGAACTAGAGAAGCAAGAGCAAACACATTCAAAAGCTAGCAGAAGGCAAGAAATAACTAAGATCAGAGAAGAACTGAAGGAGATAGAGACACACAAAACCCTTCCAAAGATCAATGAATCCAGGAGCTGGTTTTTTGAAAAGATCAACAAAATCGATAGACTGCAAGCAAGACTAATAAAGAAGAAAAGAGAGAAGAATCAAATAGATGCAATAAAAAATGATAAAGGGGATATCACCACCAATACCACAGAAATAAAAACTACCATCAGAGAATACTACAAACACTTCTATGCAAATAAACTAGAAAATCTAGAAGAAATGGATAAATTCCTGGACACATACAGCCTCCCAAGATTAAACCAGGAAGAAGTTGAATCCCTGAATAGACCAATAACAGGCTCTGAAATTGAGGCAATAATTAATAGCCTACCAAACAAAAAAAGGCCATGACCAGAAGGATTCACAGCCAAATTCTACCAGAGGTACAAGGAGGAGCTGGTACCATTCCTTCTGAAATTATTCCAATCAATAGAAAAAGAGGGAATCCTCCCTAACTCATTTTATGAGGCCAGCATCATCCTGATACCAAAGCCTGGCAGAGACACAACAAAAAAAAGATAATTTTAGACCAATATCCCTGATGAACATCGATGCAAAATTCCTCTATAAAATACTGGCAAACCGAATCCAGCAGCACATCAAAAAGCTTATCCACCATGACCAAGTGGGCTTCATCCCTGGGATGCAAGGCTGGTTCAACATACACAAATCAATAAACATAATCCAGCATATAAACAGAACCAAAGACAAAAACCACATGATTACCTCAATAGATGCAGAAAAGGCCTTTGACAAAATTCAACAGCCCTTCATGCTAAAAACTCTCAATAAATTAGGTATTGATGGGATGTATCTCAAAATAATAAGAGCTATTTATGACAAACCCACAGCCAATATCATACTGAATGGGCAAAAACTGGAAGCATTCCCTTTGAAAACTGGCACAAGACAGGGATGCCCTCTCTCACCACTCCTATTCAACTTATGTTGGAAGTTCTGGCCAGGGCAATCAGGCAGGACAAAGAAATAAAGGGTATTCAATTAGGAAAAGAGGAAGTCAAATTGTCCCTGTTTGCAGATGACATGATTGCATATTTAGAAAACCCCATCATCTCAGCCCAAAATCTCCTTAAGCTGATAAGCAACTTCAGCAAAGTCTCAGGATACAAAATCAATGGGCAAATATCACAAGCATTCTTATACACCAATAACAGACGAACAGAGAGTCAAATCATGAGTGAACTCCCATTCACAATTGCTTCAAAGAGAATAAAATACCTAGGAATCCAACTTACAAGGGATGTGAAGAACCTCTTCAAGGAGAACTACAAACAACTGCTCAACAAAATAAAAGAAGATACAAACAAATGGAAAAACATTCCATGCTCATGGATAGGAAGAATCAGTATCATGAAAATGGCCATACTGCCCAAGGTAATTTGTAGATTATATGCCATCCCCATGAAGCTACCAATGACTTTCTTCACAGAACTGGAAAAAACTACTTCAAAGTTCATATGGAACCAAAAAAGAGCCTGCATTGCCAAGACAATCCTAAGCCAAAAGAACAGAGCTGGAGGCATCACGCTACCTGACTTCAAACTATACTACAAGGCTACAGTAACCAAACAGCATGATACTGGTACCAAAACAGAGATATAGAAAAATGGAACAGAACAGAGCCCTCAGAAATAATACCACACATCTACAAACATCTGATCTTTGACAAACCTGACAAAAACAAGCAATGGGGAAAGGATTCCCTATTTAATAAATGGTGCTGGGAAAACTGGCTAGCCATATGTAGAAAGCTGAAACTGGATCCCTTCCTTACACCTTATACAAAAATTAATTTGAGATGGATTAAAGACTTAAATGTTAGACTTAAAACCATAAAAACCGTAGAATAAAACCTAGGCAATACCATTCAGGACATAGGCAAGGGCAAGGACTTCATGTCTAAAACACCAAAAGCAATGGCAACAAAAGCCAAAATTGACAAATGGGATCTAATTAAACTAAAGAGCTTCTGCACAGCAAAAGAAACTACCATCAGAGTGAACAGGCAACCTACCAAATGGGAGAAAATTTTTGCAATCTACTCATCTGACAAAGGGCTAATATCCAGAATCTACAAAGAACTCAAACAAATTTACAAGAAAAAAACAAACAATCCCATCAACAAGTAGGCGAAGGACATGAACAGACACTTCTCAAAAGAAGACATTTATGCAGCCAAAAGACACATGAAAAAACGCTCATCATCACTGGCCATCAAAGAAATGCAAATCAAAACCACAATGAGATATCATTTCACACCAGTTAGAATGGCGATCATTAAAAAGTCAGGGAACAAGAGGTGCTGGAGAAGATGTGGAGAAATAGGAACACTTTTACACTGTTGGTGGGACTGTAAACTAGTTCAACCATTGTGGAAGTCAGTGTGGCGATTCCTCAGGGATCTAGAACTAGAAATACCATTTGACCCAGCCATCCCATTACTGGGTATATACCCAAAGGATTATAAATCATGCTGCTATAAAGACACATGCACACGTATGTTTATTGCGGCACTATTCACAATAGCAAAGAGTTGGAACCAACCCAAATGTCCATCAATGATAGACTGGATTAAGAAAATGTGGCACATACACACCATGGAATACTATGCAGCCATAAAAAAGGATGAGTTCATGTCCTTTGTAGGGACATGGATGAAGCTGGAAACCATCATTTTCAGCAAACTATGGCAAGGACAAAAAACACCGCATGTTCTCACTCATAGGTGGGAATTGAACAATGAGAACACATGGACACAGGAAGGGGAACATCACATACCAGGGCCTGTTGTGGGTGAGGGGAGGGGGAGGGATAGCATTAGGAGATATGTATGTAAAAAACCTGCACGTTGTGCACATGTACCCTAAAACTTAAAGTATAATTAAAAAAAAGGTTAACAGGAGAATAACTTGGGATGATGATTAGTCTTGTCTAATGTCTAGGTTCTCATGAGTAATACAGATAAACTATTAAAGATAAATAAATTGAGTAAATGTAAATGAGAAAAAAAGACTTGTAAATTTTTATTAAAAATTCTGCTAGAGTTTTTATTGGGATTGCATAGAATCTATAAATCAACTTAGGGAGAATTCATATCAATAATATTGAATATTCTAATATAAGAACACAGTATATCTCTCCATTTATTTAGGTCTTCTTTGATACATTTCATTAGCAATTTTTTTAGTTTTCTACATACAGGCCACAGACATAATAGAACTATGATTATTTCAGTTTCCAATTGTTCATTGCTAGTGATTTTTTATATATGGACATGCAGTTGATTTTTATATTAATCTTGTGTCCTGTAAACTTGCTAACCTCACTGTTTAGTTTTAGTCATTTTTTGTAGATTCTTTGGAATTTTCTACAGACACAATCACGTAACTTATGAAGACAACTTCATTTCCAGTCTGAATGCTTTTTATTTTATTTTATTCCCTTATTGAACTGACTAGGACAATGATGAATAGGAAAGGTGACAGCCAACAGCTTTGCTTTAGTCCCAGTCTTAAGGGAAAAAGTCTTTCACCATTAAATGTGATGGCAACTGAATGTTTTTCAAAGATGCCCTCTATCATAGTAAGGAAGTTTCTGCTTATTCTTACTTGATTGAGAGTTATATCATGAGTGAATATTTAATTATGTCAATTACTTTTGCTGCATCTATTGAGATGATTATATGACTTTTCTTTTTTAGTATTTTATGTTGAATGATATGTTGAATAATATCAATTCATTTTCAAACTTCAAACCAAACTTGCATTTCTAGAATAAACTGAATTTGGTCATCATACATTATCATTTTTACATATTACTGCACTCAATGTGCTAATGTTTAGTGGAGGATTATACTGTCAATGTAAATGTAGGGTTTTGATATGAAGTTTTCTTGTAATGACTTTGGCTAGTTTGGGTATACAGTAATTCCAGCCTAATTGAATGAGTGATAAGGTTTCCTCTTTTTCATTTCCCTACCTCCCTCCCTCTCTTCCTTCCTTCCTTTTTTTTTTTTTTTTTTTTTTGAGACTTGGTCTCACTCTGTCACGTAGGCTGAAGTGCAGTGGCACAATTACAGCTCACCACAGCCTTGCCCTCCCAGATGCAAGCCATCCTCCCATTTCAGCCTCCCAAGCAGCTGGGACCACAGGCGCATACCATCAAGCCCAGCTAATTATTTTTATTTCTGGTAGACACAAGAGCCTTTCTATGTTGCCCAGCCTGGTCTCAAACTCCTGGGCTGAAGAAATCCTCCCACCTTGGCCTCTCAAGGTGCTGGAATTACAAGCATGAGTCTCTATGCCTGGCCTCTTCTTTTTTTATTTTCTATAAGAGCTTGCGTAGAATTAGCATTATTTCTTCCTTAAATGTTAAGTAGAATTTATTAGTGAACCATAGAATTTTTTTTGCTGGAAGGTTTTAACCACAAATTCAATTTCTTTAATAGGTATAGGACAATTAAGGTTATCTATTTCTCTTTGAGTGAGCACTGGTAGTGTGTGTCCTTTAAGGAACTTGCCTATTTATCTAAAGATTTTCAATTTATGACATAAAGTTGTCTATAAATTGCATTGATTTTTGTAAAGAACCAGTTTTTGGTTTCATTCATTTTTTCTGGTGTTTTTCCGATTTTAATTTCATTAATTTATCCTTTTTCTTTTTAATCTTTATTGTCTCCTTCTGCTTGCTTTGAATTAAATTACTCTTTTCTTTCTTAAGGTGAAACTTATATCATTGATATAAAGAATTTGGTCCTTTCTAAAATATCCCTTACTGCTGTGAGTTTTCCTTTAAGTGTAGCTATAGCTGCACCCCACATAATGTGCTTGCATTGTCATTCAATTCAGAATACTTTCTAATTTTTCTATTTGAACCATGAAATATTTTAGAAGTGCCTAAATTTCAAATTGTGAAGATATTCTAGATTATTTTCCATTTTTATTTCATTATTATCAAAGAATATACTTGGATGATTTCAATTATTATACATTTGTTAAAATTTGTGTATTTTGATGACCATTTCATGTGCACTTGAGGTGATATATTCTGATATGAGTGGTTGAATATTCTATCTACATCTTAGGTCACATTGGTTGATAGCATTTTTCAAGTCTTCTCTATCCTTATTGATTTCTATTTACTTGCTCTATCAATTACTGAGAGAGGAATGTTGAAGTCTCAAACCACACTTGTGCACTAACTATGCCCTTCTTTGAGAGTTTAAGGGGGAGGAGTAGAAATAGAGGAAACATTTCGGGGCACAGAGCCTTTAGTGTAGTGCTATCCAATAGATAGCAATGGTGGAATGTTCTATATTTGTGATGTCTGCATGTGACTCTTTAGCACTTGAAATGTGACTAGTGGGGTTGAGAAACTGAATCTTAGTTCATTTTATTTAATAGCTGCAGGTGACTCGTGACTATCACATTGGACTACACAGCTTTAGTGCATGGTTGTTCTTTACCATCTTATATTGGGTCTTATTTCCTAGAAACAAAGACTGAGATGAAGATTCTGGTTTATGTGACTTGTTGAGGGAGTATTTTCAGAAAAAAATGAGTGAGGAAAGCTGGATATACAGGGGAAAGGAAACAAAACAAGAATGAAGTCTCAGCTGAAAATTACTTTCACTCTGATCCCTTGGGAAATGAAGTTCTACCAGAGAAGTAGACTGACCTTGAGGCTATGAGCCAGCCATTTATACCTCCATGCAGGGAGGAGGTTAGGTTGGTGCTTTCCTGGCAGGCAGGTGTTGCCAAGAGCAATTTTTTTTTTTTTTTTTAAATAGGGTCTAGCTCTGTAGCTTAGGCTAGAGTGCCGTGGCGTGATTTTGGCTCAATGCAGCCTCCACCTCCTGGGCTCAAGCAATTCTGCCCCCTCAGCCTCCTAAGTAGCTGAGACCACAGGCGCAGGCCACCATGTGTGGCTAATTTGTTTTTGTTTTTGTATTGTTTATGGAGACAGTGTTTCCCCATGTTGCCCAAGCTGGTCTTGAACTACTGAGTTTAGGTAATCCACCCACCTCGGCCTCCCAAAGTGCTGGGATTACAGGTGTGAGACACTGAGCCAGGCCTGCCAAGCGTAATTCTTTAAAGAACGGGGCTATTAGAATAAGGGCTGTTATCAGCCAATACTAGAGCAAATGAGTGATAGGTGCATTGTCTGCTAAAAAACAATCTAGGTCAGGCGCCGGGGCTCACGCCTGTAATCCCAGCACTTTGGGAGGCCAAGGCCCAAGGGATCAGACTGAAAGTAATTTTCAGCTGAGACTTCATTCTTGTTTTGCTTCCTTTCAAACTGCAGAGGAAAATGGGTCAGAATGACAGCTTTGAAATCCAGCCTCAGCAGTATACAAATGATTTTAATAAAGCAACATAAAAACCCTGGCAGCCTATCTGCCCCCACCACCAAAAAAAAACAATTTCCAGGCCGGGCACAGTGGCTCACGCCTGTAATCCCAGCACTTTGGGAGGCCGAAGCGGGCGGATCACGAGGTCAGGTGATCGAGACCATCCTGGCTAACACGGTGAAACCCCGTCTCTACTAAAAATACAAAAAATTAGCCGGGCTTGGTGGCGGGCGCCTGTAGTCCCAGCTACTCGGGAGGCTGAGGCAAGAGAATGGCGTGAACCCGGGAGGCGGAGCTTGCAGTGAGCCGAGATTGCACCACTGCACTCCAGCCTGGGCAACAGAGGGAGACTCCGTCTCAAAACACACACACACACACACACACACACACACACACACACACACACAGAATTTCTATCACATCACTATGTACCAAAACACTAAAGCAAACCCTTAGTCCTATAAATCTTTACTTCAGCCTTTAAGGTTAATAATGGAAGGCTTTTGTAAGAAAATAACTTAGTAGTGATTTGGAATGTTGATGTTAAGTTTGCTGATCTAATCAGTGAATACCAATATGCTCTTCAGAATCAGGCTGATGCCTTCTTCTACATTAAAAATTTACATTCTTGGCAGGGCGCATTGGCTCACGCCTGTGATCCCAGCACTTTGGGAGGCCGAGGTGGGTCGATCACGAGGTCAGGAGTTTGAGATCAGCCTGGCTAACATGGTGAAACCCCGTCTCTACTAAAAATACAAAAATTAGCCTGGCGTGGTGGCGGGTGCCTGTAATCCCAACTACTCCTGAGGCTGAGGCAAGAGAATTGCTTGAACCCGGGAGCCGGAGGTTGCAGTGAACCGAGATTGCGACACTGCACTCCAGCCTGGGTGACAGAGCAAGACTCTGTCTCAAAAAAAAAAAAAAAATTGCATTCTTACTTCTTCTTTCCAAAAATTGTTAATTATAATCAGTAACTCAGGCATTTGACTTGGCTTTTAACAATTTTTAAAATTCTCATTTTATATGTAAGAATATTAAAATAAAACCCATGCCAGTCTGTGTTCTCTTTATTGACAATTTATTCTGATTCAAATCAGCTTTATCAAAAGTAGTAGCATGAAAACATGTTCCAATGTATCTGAGGCTCGGAATGGCAGCTCATTGTACCCGATACTTTTGGGAAATAGTCATTTCCTTAAAAATGTACTCAGTGCAGGTAATTATGTTCTCAGAATAACTAAAATATACCATTATAATAATTTCCAAATTAAATCAGTATGTGTAATTTTAGGGAACGTACAATTTTTTAATTGTAGATTTAAGGAGAAATGTTGAAATTTAGACCTTTTCCCCACCACATTTTACAAGTTCCACCTCCCTAAAGTTTACTAAAGAAGACAGGAAGCCCAAGTCCCTTTCATCCAATGTTCAGTTAATTAGAAGTTCTCCAAAATTAGGCCATCTGGTTAGAAAACATTTGCATTTCCCATTTTATTTTCTAGAATGATTTCTATGACTCTATCCATTGGGAAAGAAAAGAAAGGGTGGACAAAATCAAAGTAACGTTCCATGCTTTTTGTTTTTTTCTGTCTGATAATCCAGTTGGAGTTCTCTGTGGTTTCTACTTCTATATATAAGAGCTGATTAGTGTTTACTAAAGTGGCCAGTCTTCACCAAATGCACATCCCTGTGGAATTTGTCACCTCTTAATTTCTTCAATGGTGGTCCCTAACTTTCCAGTCTGATCTTCAAGATAGTTTCAAAATCTCTCAATTGGTTCAACCTGGAAAGTCACTGAGGTTTTGACTCTGGTCCCACTGGGAGCAAGGATTTGTCCAAGTAGAGCATATTCCTGGCACTTTCCAGGCTCAACGATGATATCCTTGGTTACCCTGATGCAACACTTTGTGTGTGGTAGAGAACATAGCTTCTATTTCTCTAGACCTGCCAGAAATGTGTCAAGGCTAATTTTGTTCTCATTAGTATAACACATCTGCTTAATTTATACCACGAACTTTTTCACTCTACTCAGAATGGGACATTTGCATAGTTTTGCACCCTATGACTGTTTACCATAATGCTTAATACTATTACTCAGAAAGTTGAAAAGACTTTTGCCATGAAAATGTGTAACAACTGGACGAATATGCTCACAAAGTTCTGATTTCAAACATCTTGTAAACAATAAAATCTAAACCAGGTCTATATTAAGGAAATGATGAGTCAAAATAAATGTTATGCCTGACTTAAATCTTCTACGATGTTTGATGAACAATGGAAATGGCATAAAAACTGAATATTGCTGTAATACTTAGTACACTTTCTCAATGTTTACTTAAATCATTAGGCTAGATTTCTCTGTTGAGCCCCAGCCTTGTGTGCATACCTGTCTATTGGGCATAGCTACTGTGATGGCTTCTGGACATTTAAAGCTCAACATATTCAAAACTGAACTCACCATCTTCACCTTTCTTCCAACCAGCTTCTCCATAGGTGTTCCCTTTCCTAGTGAATAACATCACTCTCCAACCAATTACTCAAGCTGGAAACCTGAGTTTTCCCTCACTCTTTTCTCTCCTTCACTCTCATATTCAGCCAAAGATCAAATTTTGTTTAACTTACCTCCTAATCATTTTTCAGATTTATCTCTTTCCAGTAGCCCCCACAACTGCCCTATTCTGAGTCACCCTAATTGCTCACCTGGGTTATCACCTCACTTGCTTATCTCCATTTTATCCCCTAGGTTATTCACTACGATGCAGCCAAGAGCTTTAATGTGCTACTGTGATCCATACTGAACCGTATTACTAGGATCCATATTTTAATTATTTTGACATCTCTCCCCTTTTCCAGAACACTCTTAGCTGTCTTCATTGCCTGGGTAGCTTCTGTTCATCCGTTGATTTTTAGCTTTTACATACACACACACACACACATATATATATCTTCCACCAGAAATTTTTTCCTGACTCAACCTCCTCCCTCATATGATGCTTGGTGTGTGAGGTGAGATTGTCAGAAGGTGACACTTGACAGATAGAAGAATCATATATGTCATCCCTGAGCTCTTAAGAGCATCAAAAAGCTATCGACATGTTACAAACAGGGTTTCAGAAGAACACAGTCACACATTAAAGCTCTTGGACTTTAAACTTTATCAATTAGGATGGCAGTTTAGAAATTCAATGTTTTTGCTACCTCCCTGGGAACTGAAAGAGAAGAGGAGAAGGGAGGGCAAAGGAGGGGAGGGGAGGAGAGAGTAAGGGAGGGGAGGAGAAGGGGAGGAAGAGGAGGGGAGGAGAGGGGAAAGAAGAGGAGGGGAGGAGAGGGGAAAGAAGAGGAGGAGAGGAGAGGGGAGGGAAGAGGAGGTGAAGAGAGGGGAGGGAAGGGGAAGGGAGGAGAGGGGAGTGGTGGGGACGCACATTTTAAGCTGAGCAAACTCATTAAAAGAGAGAAAGCAAAAACAAAACCAACTGCTACCTTGAATATTGGCTATTGAAGACAGATAACCTTCCGGCCTAGACCATGATACAGTAAATGAGTATGATTTGAGATTTCCCTGCAGAAGTTGTGAGCACTTATATTATCTGGGAACATAAATTCTTTATAATCTCCTGGCAGTCACCAGTTAATAGAAATTACATTAAAAGATTCCAACTTCACTTGCAATAGGGGTCGGAAAATTACATGTCAATTTCCAATTCCATCTGGGCAGGAGTTCATCTTAGACAATGTGGTCTTAATGGCGTTTATAAGAACATCTTGGAAAGATAACTGTTTTGATGAATTAAACATTCTCAGCTGAGCTCCTATAAACAAACATGTAACAGACTACAGAGATCCCAGGGAGTTTTATCAAGTAATACTGTCACTCACACCCTGGCTTCTGGGCTTTGTCCTTGTCTTTGATCACAAATTTACTCAAACTCTATTTCAAATTAATTATTTTTTAGAATGCTAAGGTAAACGTGGCTTTCCTGTAATGAATGTATTTTTACAACTTGTTCCTGGGATTAATCGTTGATTAAAAAGCTTGTTTTGATCTTTGGAAATCCTCTTTGTTTCATTATTATAGATACTTAGGAAACATTTACCAAAGAATTCTTGTGCTTAAGGGAAAATTCCATGTCAGGTGGTTCTCTTTGAATGTCAGCAATGCATAATAGAATGTGTATAATCATAACAAACAAATAGCCACTGTTAATATATTTTCTGACTTGAATCAATTTCCCAATTACTCTTAACTCCTATATAATTCAGATCCAAGATCAGGCCTCTCTGACTCCTGAAGAAATTAACAGTCTTGACTCAACTCCTCAATTTCATAACTTCATAATCAAAAGCCTTTGTCAAAATCTATGAATTCCTAAGGGCCTATCCAGCCAGGCATTTTAACAACAAAGCTGTATTTTTTCCTCAGAAGAATTCTCATATCAGTTACTAAGAATGTATTTTGTTACTGAGGTCTTTTGGATGATTCTATTAATCCTAAACCCCTACTGTCCAATAAAGACTTACAGTCTCGGTGAAACATTTTAATAGATAAAAGTCTATTCTTCTGAATATCCAAATCACAAAAGGATAAAGATTCATTTGCTCGATTTCTGAGTCTATTCCTCTAGCTTAAGATCAGATTAGGTAGAAAATTTTTTTTTTTTTTTCCACAGCCAGGAACTTGCACACCTAATACCTGCGATACAGACTCTTGTATTTTAGAAGTAAGGCACAAAAATGACAATGTGGCTACTGCTACTACCTAGAGGAAAGGGATCCGGGATAAAGCATGCACCATTCCAAGCTCTAGTCATGACATAAAAGCAGAGATTCACAGCTCTTCAGCTCAGAGAAGGCACAAGCCCAGCAACACAATGTAGCAAAAAGTAGTGGACAGCCTCCCTGCTATGCCTCACACACTCCACGCTGCCCACTCTTCTGAGAACTCCCTTGCCCTGGACCATCTTCACCTCCATCCATCCTTACTCAAATCACGCCTCAGTGACGCCTGACAACCACACGGTGAAAACTTCCTTCCCGTCCCCCTCCCCTGGCAGTCCCAATCTACTTTACTCTGCTCTCCACTCCCCTTTTCCTCATACTTCTAAGTAATCTTCTCGTTTATTATTTTTATTGTTTACTGATGGTTTCTCTGGTGGTATGTGAGCTCCACAAGGTCAGAGATCTGTTATTTCATAAGCCATTTTCTCTGCTTCCTCTTTTCACTCAACTATTTTTCTCTGCAGCCATGACTTTCTGACCTAGCATTTCCCATTCCCTCATGTTACTGATCTTGCTCCTCCACTAGTGTGAGGGCCAGCCCCTTAATCCCACCAGTTTATCTAGCTCATTAGTACCTTTACCACTCCATCACCTCACTGTTCAGCCTGAGACACACGATCAGCAACTTTAAGCTGCTCGGAGTCCCGGGAAGCTTCTATCCTTTAATTTTCAGTTCTGCTAGGCCTTAGCCCTGGGAAAACTGCTTTCCACAGATCTACCTTCAAAGGTAGTTAGTCTCCAAACATTAAAATAAAGGTCATAAAATTATGAATCAGAGAAGCACTGAAACATTTTCTACCTAACTTTACAGCAGCTCCTCCTTCTTTTATTAACTCTCTGTGGATCTCTCCCTCCAGCCCCTGCTTGGATCTTTTTGCTCAGTCCTCAGCTACTCAGTCTCACCAATCAGCCTGGGCGTTGCCACCATAATGACTAAGAAGACAAATTCTTTGTCGCAAAATCCTTCATATACTCTTTCCTCCACCTCAAACCAGCTCTGTGTCCACAGAACTCTAAATTTGTCTGTATTTTCAGGTGCCTACTCTTCCTATACTCCTTTTTCAGAGGAATAGGTGCCCTTCTCCTTGCCCGAATCAGCCTCTCTATCTGTGTTAAGGGTATTCCTCATCTTCCACCTCTTCTGGAACTTCATGCCATCAGACAAATCCTCTTTCACAAATCTTTAATCTCTTGCTCTTCATCTCTTCTGCCTGCAATTGTGCTTATAGCCTGCCCAATTCTATACACTTTATCTCTGATTCTTATATATCTCCGACTACCTACATTCAATATTTTCTCTTTTGTATCCATTTTCTCAATAGATAATTTACTTTAATCAATGTACTTTAAATCTTTTATATACAAAGACTCTTGTTGTCCAATCTCATTATCAAATCTCACTGCCGTTTCCCAATTCCCATCCGCCTTGATGTCTGTGGCATTTGCCATATTTAATCAGTCCTTCTTCAGCCCCTCCTTTTGTTTCAGTCCCAGGCCTTTTCCTGTTCTTCTACTTCACTACCCACTTCTTTGTGGGTGTTCTTTGTGGTTTCTCTTCTTTCTTCCACACCGTATATCAAGAAGTAGCACAAAGCTTAATCATTGATATCTTGATCCCTGTCATCATTTTTTCCCTCAGGGATCTTAAACATTCTCAGGGCTTACAAATCCATTCTTCGGCAAGACACATTTCTCCTGAGCTTATCTGATGGTAGCAGACTATCAGAGCTGGAAAGAATGTTGGGGGTTACCTTGTCCAAAATTCCCTTTTGAGATTATCTGAGACAACTGAACCCACCATCACCAAAGAACAAAGAACAAAAACTCAGGATTTCTGGTACCTCCCATGTGCTGGTATGAAGGGGTGGGTTGCCGCTCCACACCTCTGGGCGTTTCTCATCAGGTGGAACGAGAGACTTGGAAAAGACACAGAGACAAAGTATAGAGAACGAAAAATGGGCCCAGGGGACCAGCGCTCAGCATACAGAAGACCCTCGCCAACACCGGCCTCTGAGTTCCCTTAGTATTTATTGATCATTATCGGGCATTTCCCGGAGAGGGGGATGTGGCAGGACAATGGGATAATAGCGGAGAGAAGATCAGCAGGTAAACACGTGAACAAATGTCTCTGCATCATAAACAAGGTAAAGAAAAAAGTGCTGTGCTTTTGATGTGCATGTACATAAACATCTCAATGCCTTAAAGAGCAGTATTGCTGCCAGCATGTCTCACCTCCAGCCCTAAGGCGGTTTTCCCCTGTCTCAGTAGATGGAATATACAATCGGGCTTTACACCGAGACATTCCATTGCCCAGGGATGAGTAGGAGACAGAAGCCTTCCTCTTATCTCAACTGCAAAGAGGCATTCCTTTCTCTTTTACTAATCCTCCTAAACACAGACCCTTTACGGGTGTCCGGCTGGGGGACGGTCAGGTCTTTCCCTTTCCACGAGGCCATATTTCAGACTATCACATGGGGAGAAACCTTGGACAATACCTGTCTTTCCTAGGCAGAGGTCCCTGCGGCCTTCCTCAGTGTGTTGTGTCTGTGGGTACTTGAGATTAGGGAGTGGTGATGACTCTTAACAAGCATGCTGCCTTCAAGCAATTGTTTAACAAAGAATATCCTGCACAGCCTTAATCCATTTAACCTTAAATTGACACAGCACATGTCTCAGGGAGCACAGGGTTGGGGGTAGGGTTACAGATTAACAGCATCTCAAGGCAGAAGAATTTTTCTTAGTACAGAACAAAATGGAGTCTCTTATGTCTACTTCTTTCTACACAGACACAGTAACAATCTGATCTCTTTCTTTTCCCCACACTGGTAGCATAAAAGGAAAGAATTTATCTTTTAGTCCCACTTCTATAACCAACTTGTTTGGTGGCATTTGCAAAATTATTAAATCTCTTGGAAATTTATCTTCCACTATGTCTAAAATGAAAAAAATTTTAACACAATAATTGCCTCTAAAATCCCTTCAAAAATTAATTGTTCATTGATTTATGATTCTTTGATACCTGATGCAGGATATCACCACAGGATCACAGTCAATCATGTCCAGAAAAAATCATTTATTTTCCTTTTCAGAAAAATAATGTCCACTTTCCTTGGGATTTTCTTATCTTCGTGAATGGTACCATGATTCTCTCAGGAACTGACTATACCTGACCCAGTTTTGTACTTCTCCAGATTCACCGGCCCATCATTTTCTGGTGATCCTCCAGGATGAACACTTGGCACCCGCCATGTTCTTATAACCGAAGAGAGGAAGCTTTAATCCTCTCTAGAAAGAGATTCTTTGGGCAATGTTACCTCCTCCATTAGAGAGGCTGGGTCCTTAAAGCCCATCTTCCAGTTGTATTGACATTTTCTTTGAAGGTGTGCCTTCCTATACAACTGCACTATAAACTCTTTGAAGACAAGTGTTTTATAACCTTTCATTTTCCCATGGCTAACAGAATATTTGCTCAAAATAAATACTTAGACTTTTCTTTCCTTTTTATTAAAAAAAAAAAATGCCATGTAGTGGCCCTAGAGGTTAGGAAGAGTAGAAAGGTAATGCTTATGTAAACTCCATTTCCAAATTTCTGTAAGACAGGAAAATTGGGTTTATCATTTTTAGGCTCTAGCTGTATATAAAATTTTCAACTCCTTATTGAGTTGGAAATAAATTGGTAAAATGAGGCTGATTGAATTATAAATAATGAAAAAGAAAACACAAAACACCAAGAACTACTATTTTTTTCACATCATTCAAGAAAATATTATTACCGACTAGAGAGAAATATAACAAAAACTTAACTACAAGTAGGTAAAAGAGTTATGGATGATTTTAATTCTTTGAATTTTAGAATTGTTTCAAAATGTCTATAATTAACAAGTATTTCCTTTACAGTTCAAAAAAATAACTGTTGTTTTCAAAGAGAGGAGCATTTAAATGTGTTTCCACTGGCCAGGTGCAGTGGCTCACAACTGTAATCCCAGCACTTTGGTAGGCCGAGGCAGGCAGACTGCTTAAGGCCAGGAATTTGAGACCAGCTGGTCAACATGGCAAAACCCGTCTCTACTAAAAATACAAAAACTAGTCTAGCATAGTGGCACATACCTGTAATTCTGGCTTATTGGGAGGCTGAAGCATGAGAATTGCTTGAACCCAGGAGGGAGAAATTGCAGTGAGCTGGGATCACGCCATGCACTCCAGCCTGAGTGACAGAAATCAGAAACTCAAAAGAATGCAACCATTTGTCTCTTATCTACCTTTGATCTGGGAGCCCCCTCCCCACTTTAAGTTGTCCCATCTTTGCCTCAAGTTGTCCCACTTTTCCAGACTGAACCAATGTACATCCTACACATATTGATTGATGTCTCATGCCTCTCTCAAATGTATAAAACCAAGCTGAGCCCTGACCGTCTTGGACATATGTCATCAGGACCTCCTGAGTCTGTGTCATGGGCATGCATCATCAACCTTGGCAAAATAAACTTTCTAAGTTAACTCAGACCTGTTTCAGATTTTCAGGGTTCATACTCACAAAGACTTATGAATTAATATTAAAGTGTCTAAGGCCTTAAGGTTCTGGGAGCCAATTGATGACTCATGATCTGTAATAAACAGATGGTGCTAATAAACCATAAATCAGTTCCTTGGAGTTGTACATACTGAAGCAACACACAGTCAGAATGAACCAGAATTTAAAATACAGACTGGGACTATAGACACACAGTTCTCATAAAAGCCATGCCAGCAATATTCTAATCCAGTTGTCCTTTCTGTTCTGGATTAATTTTTAAAGGCTCATATCAGATTGGGGAGGACTTCAAATTCATGGAACTAATTGCATGTTTTTAAATGACTATTGCATGAGTAAGATTAACTGGAATTGGTCATGAAAGCTACATGAAAACTCAAGATTTATAGTCCCATCAATGTGGTAGGCAGAATAATAGCTTTCTAAAGATGTCTACATCCTAATCCCTGGAAACTGTGAATATGCTATGTTACATGACAAGAAGGAATTAAGGTTGCAGATGGAATTAAAACTGTTAATAAATTAATGTTGAGAAGGTATATTAGTTCGTTTTCATGCTGCTGATAAAGACATACCCGAGACTGGGTAACTTATGAAGTAAAAGAGGTTTAATGAACTCACAGTTCCACATGGCTGGGAGGCCTCACACTCATGGCAGAAGGTAAAGGCATGTCTCACATGGCAGCAGGCAAGAGAGCAACTGAGAACCAAGTGAAAGGGATTTCCCCTTATAAAACCAATAGATCTTGTGAGACTTATCCACTACCATGAGAACAGTATGGAGGAATCACCCCCATGATTCAATTATCTCCCACTTGGTCCCTCCCACAACATGTGGGAATTATGGGAGCTACAATTAAAGATGAGATTTGGTTGGGGACATAGGCAAACCATATCAGATGGGGAGACCATCCTGGATTTTCTAGTGGGTCAGAGGTAATCATATGAGTCCTTATAAGTGAAAGAGGAGTCAGAAGAGTGAGTGTCAGAGTAACATGATGTGAGAAAGACTAGACTGTTCATTGCTGGCTTTGAAGACAGGAGAGGGCTAGCGTGAAGCAAAAAGTGCAGGTGGCCTCTAGAAGCTGGAAAAAGTAAGAAATTGAATTCCCTTGGTGCCTGTAGAAAGAAACACAGCCCAACCAACTCCTTCATTTTAGCCTGGTTGGGACTCATTTTGACTTCTGACTTCAGAACTATAAAATAATAGATTCGTGATGTTTAAAATCACTAAGTTTTGGTACTTTGTTACAACAGCAATAAGAAACTAATATAATCAGCAAATATTTTCAATCCCTGAATGATTTCGTTTGAATGAATGCTTTCTACTTACTATTACATAACAGTTTAACTCTGTTTACAACTTCATCTGCAAATACTGCCACAGTTGTTCAGGGACAAGGGTCACGGTTTATTTGGTTTTGTATCTTTAACAACTAATGCATATCCTGGTTCATAGAAGTTAAAGTAACCTTTTCTTACCTTACATAGCAATAATGTGACTGTCAGCTGATAGTCATGGACAGCTCCATCTTTAGGGTACTTGAGGCACAACATGAAAGAGTTTGAGTGTAATAAATTGCCCCAAGCATTACCTCATTTCTCTCTGGTTTTTACTCTAATCATAAAATGTTAAAGATGGACAACGGTAAGTTATGTCCACTGCTTTCATTTCAGATGAGGCACAGATTGGTGAATTATTCCCATAATCTCAACAAGCATTAGATCCTGAATCAATTTTCTTTCCAAAACAAAATGCTGACTGGAGGCATTCAAAATTACCTTCATTGGCAAGCGAGAGAACACTAATAACACTTCATGTCCTGACAGTAAACTACTAAAGTGACCTAGCTAGTATTAAGAAAAGAACAACCTTTTCATCTGAAAGGAACAGCCCCTTGGTAGTGGGGTGGAGGAGACATTTTTTTAATACAACATAGCAAAATGCCTAAAGTAAGTATTTTTATATAGAGAAGGAATAAAAATATATTACATATAATTTGTTTATATAAAACAAATCATCCTCCAAGAGATTTGTTTTAAAAATATTTATTTTCAAAACGATTGTACTACTTTTTCTAATTCGATCTTCAAGCTGTGGAAAAACAGAAACTATTTTCAAATGTCTGGCTGCTCACCAGTAAACTATATGAAAAAGAAAACAGGCTGTTTAGATTTACCGTCAAAAATGCCTTCAGGATGAAGTGTGCCTTGTCATGGTCAACATCAAATAGAACTTTCTTATATTGGCACATCTTTACTACCAGAATGTTCTAGTTTGTATACATAGTTACAAACTATGTATATATAGTTATACATAATTATCTTATATTTACTTATATTATTATTGCCTTTGTACTTTTATTTTATATCATTTTATATAATTATTAACTTTGTAGTCAATCTTGAATTCAATGTTCTGTTCTTAGGTTGAGTCAGGAAGAACAAAACACATTCACAATGTGTTTCATGAGGTCAATGATTCTTTTCCAGAAAATAATGTAAGTGTTCAGCTGGTCTTAGAATGTTATCAGCAACTTGAAATTTCTACCTATTTTTCTCCTTTCTTTCTCTCTCATTTTCTTAGATCCTTTGTCTTCTCTGTTGGCTGCTTCTGCCTCCCACCTTCTCACCCATCATCTCATCAAGCATTAGCAACTTTTGTTATTGATAAAGTCTGAAGAGGGTTGAGTTGACAAATGTTGTGCCTTTAATAGTCAAAAAATACAAGAACAATTTAATCCTGAAACATGGTGATATGGAAGAAGATGGAAGATTGAGAAGCTGTTTTTATTTAGATCAGTGCAGGCAGATTGTTTTAAATATAATGCCTAGAAATTTTTTTAACTCATGCCCATCTTTACCATCAGAATGTTCTCAGTTTGTATACATACAGCTAGTTATCTTATATTTAGTTATTGTATTATTACTGTCTTTGTACTTTTATATAATTATTAACTGCCATCCAGTGACTTTTCTTTAAATGTAGTGAAAAATATTTCACTACAATATTTCCATTGTATCTATTCATTGCAATAGTTCAATTGCATTAAAAACAAAACAAATTCCACTAAATTTCAGATAGACAGGCAGCAAATATATAACTTGACAAAATCCTCAGTACTCTGAGTCAATTCAGTGGAGGAGGAGGGCAATCTTCAATGAGTTAAAATAAGAGCATTATATTTTACAGTTGTAGGTGGCCATCAAGGTCATCTAGTCAAACTACATTGATTCATAATTTTGAAAACTAAGATCCTATATTAACTATCTTTTCTGACCACAGTGGTATGAAACTAAAAATCAAGAACAGGAGGAATCATGGAAAATGAACAAATTTGTGGAAATTAAATAACAATAACATGCCCCTGAAAAACTGTTGGGTTAAAGAAGAAATTAAAAGAGAAATTTTTAAAATCTTGAGACAAATGAAAATGGAAACACAACATACTAGACTTATGGGATATGTTAAAAGCTGTTCTAAGAGAGAAGTTTATAGCAATAAGCATCTGCATCAAAAAAAGAAGAAAGATCTCAAATAAACAACCTAATATTATATTTTAAGGAACTAGAAAAAGAAGTACGACTAAGCCCAAGGTTAGCAGAAGGAAGGAAATAACAAAGATCAGAGCATAAATAAATAAAAAAGAAACTAGAAAACCAATAGAAAAGATCAATAAAATTAAGAAATTGGTTTTTAGAAAAGGTAAATAAAACTGACAAGCCCTTGTCTAGACTAAGGAAAAAAAAAGCTCAAATAAATAAAATTTAAAATAAAAAAGGAGATATTACAACTGATAACAGAAAGAGAAAGAATCATGAGACTACTATGAGCAATTATGCACTAATGAATTTAACAACCTAGAAAAAATAGATAAATTCCTAGAAACATGTAACCTACCAAGCTGAATCATGAAGAAACTGGAAATCTTTTTTTTTTTTTAACTGTGGAATCTTATTTTTTATTAGAAAACTACAACTGGATTAATTACTTTAATTTCTCTGTTATTCAACATGCTTTTTAAATAAATGCCTATATTGAGGCCTAGATGAATATTCTGAACACAAAAATTCTAAGAAATGATTTCAGTATAATCAATTTAATTTTAAGAACTTAATTATTTAACTTACATAATTTTAATAGATAAAATTTATAATTAATTTAAAAACAATGTTTATATAATTTCAATATTTATCACTTTTTTTGTTTTGTTTTGTTTTTTTCTTTTTATTATTATTATTACACTTTAAGTTTTAGGGTACATGTGCACAATGTGCAGGTTTGTTACATACGTATACATGTGCCATGTTGGTGTGCTGCACCCATTAACTCGTCATTTAGCATTAGGTATATCTCCTAATGCTGTCCCTCCCCCCTCCTCCCACCCCACAACAGTCCCTGGAGTGTGATGTTCCCCTTCCTGTGTCCATGTGTTCTCACTGTTCAATTCCCACCTATGAGTGTGAACATGCGGTGTTTGGTTTTTGGTCCTTGCGATAGTTTACTGAGAATGATGGTTTCCAGAAGAAACTGGACATCTAAACAGACCAATGAGTCAGAGTATTAAATCAGGCTTTATAAGTCACCCATCAAAGAAAAACCCCAAACAGGTGGCTTCATAACTGAATTCTATGAAATATTTTTTAAAAACTAATACTAATTCTACTCAAACTCTCCCAGAGAACTGAAGAAGAAAGAATACTTCCAAACTCATTTTATGAGGCTGCATTACTCTTCCACTAAAGACACTATGAAAAAAGAAAACTACAGGCCAATATCACTGACAAACAGATGCAGAATTTCACAACAAAATACTAGCAAACCATATTCAACAGTACTTTAAAAGGATCACTCACCATGATTAAGTGGGATTTATCTCTGGAATGCAAGTTTGGTTCAACATATACAAACAAATAAATGTGATTCACCATATTAACAGAATGAAGGACAAAAAGTGTATGATTTCTCAATTGATGCAGAGAAAGCACTTGATAAAATCCAGCTTCCTTTTATGATAAAATTAGGTGTAGAAGGAATGTTCCTCAAAACAACTAAGGTCATGTATTAAAAGCCCACAGCTAACATTGTACTCAACAGTGAAAAATTGAAAGCTTTTCCTCTAAGATCAGGAAAAAGACAAGGATGCCCACTCTCACCACCTCTGTTCAACATAGTACTGGAAATCCAAGCCAGAACAATTAGGCAATTAAAAAAAAAGGCATCTGCATAGGAAAGGAAGAAGTGAAATTGTCTTTTTGCTGACATATTTTACATAGAAAATTCAGAAGACTTCACCAAAAACTTGTTAGAACTAATGAACTAATTCAGCAAAGTTGCAGAACACAAAATTAACATACAAAAAAATCAGTAGTGTTTCCACATACTAATAACAAACTATGTGAAAAAGAAATTAAGAAAACAATCCCATTTGTAATAGTGTCAAAAATAGATACATAAAATTCTTATGAGTAAATTTAACCAAAGAGATGGAAGATCTGTATACTGAAAACTATAAAACATTGATGAAGGTAATTGAAGATTACACAAATAAAAGAAAAGATACCCTGTGTTCATGGATTTGAAGGATTGATATTGTTAAAATGTTATAGTACCAAAGCAGTCTTCAGATTCAATGCAATCTCTATCAAAATTCTAATGTCATTTTTCACAGAAACAGAAAAACAATTGTAAAACTCATATGGGTCCACAAGAGACCCCAATAGCCAAAGCATTCATAACCAAAAGGAACAAAGCTGAAGGCATCATACAACTGGACTTCAAAATATATTGCAAAGCTGTAGTAATCAAAACAGAATGTACTGGCATAAAAACAGACACATTGACCAATGGAATGGTATAGAGAGCCCAGAAATAAACCCACACCTCTACAGTCAGTTTTGACAGAGGTACCAGGAAGACAAAATGAGGAAAGGACAGTCTCTTCAATAAATGGGAAAACTGGATGTCTACATGAAAAAGGATGAAAAGGACCTTTATTTCACTCTTATGCAAGAATAAAGTCAAAATGGATTAAAGACTTAAATGTAAGACATGACACTGTAAAGCTACTAGAAGAAGATGTAGGGGGAAAGTTCCATGACAGGGTCTGGAAGACCTTTTCAGATATAATCCCAGAAGCACAGGCAACAAAAGCAAAAATGGACAAATATAATTGTATTCAACTAAAAAGTTTCTGGGCAGCAAAAGAAACAATAGAGTGAAGAGATCATGCACAGATTGGAAGAAAATATTTGCAAACTGTACATTAGATAAGGGGGCTAATATTCAAAATATACAAGGACACAAATTAGTCAGTAACAAGAAAACAAATAAACCTATTTAAAAATGGACAAAAAACCTGAGTAGACATTTCTCAAAAGAAGACAGAAGTAGTTAACAGATATAAGAAAAAAATGCTCAACATCGCTAATCATCAGAGAAATGCAAATCAACACCACAGTGAAATATCACCTCATACCTACCTGTTCAATTGGATCAAAAAAACAAAAGGTAAGTGTTGGCAAGGATGTGGAGAAAAGGAAACCCTTGTATACTGGTGGTGATATTATATATTAGTACAGCCATTTTGGAATACAGTATTGAGCTTCCTCAAAAAACTATAAAAAGAATTGCAATATAATCCAGCAATCCCACTTTGGGGTACAGTATATACCCAAAGGAATTGAAATCAGTATTTTGAAGACATATCTGCACTCCCATCTTCACTGAAGAATTTTTCACAAAGACAAGATATGGAAAAAACCTGTGTCTACTGAAGCATGAATGGATTTTTAAAATGTCATATATATACACAATGGAATACTCTCTGGACTTAAAACACACACACACACACAGAGAGAGAGAGAAAGAGAGGAAATTCTGGCATTTGCGACAATGTAGATGAACCTAGAGGACATTAGGCTAAATGAAATAAGCCAGGCACAGAGAGACAAATGCCACATGATTTCACTTTTATGTGAAATCTAAAAAAAGTCAAATTCATTCAAGTAGACAGTAGAATGGACCAGAGGCTGGCAATGATTGGGGTGCAGGAGTAGACAAGGAAAGGGGAGATGTTGGTTAAAGCATACAGGGTTTCAGTTAGACATAAGGAACATGTTCTGGTGATCTATTGCATGGCATGGTGACTATAGTTAATAATAATGTATTATACATTTTAAAACAATTAAAAGAGGATATCAAATGTTCTGTGAGGGATATGCTAACACACCTAATTTGATTATCCCACAATGTATACATATATGAAAATACTACATTGGACCCCATTAATATATACAATTATTATTTGCCAATTAAAAAAGAAACTAAGGTCCATATAATTTAAATGAGGAGCATAAAGCTACAAAACTAGTTGGAGGCAGAAATGACTCTGAACCCATTTCCCTTTACTCTCAGACCAATGGAACGTTGAGCACAGAATATTATTCACTGTCTTTGCTGCTATGAAGCTAGTATTCTTGGTTTCCCAAAGCACTGGAAATAGAAAATAGAATTCCAGTTCCCCAGAATGTAACTCCAAAGGAAAAATGTCATATTGTTAGCACAGTTTTACTTGACTTTGGATGCCCCAGTAAACCTGTGAAATCACTTTATATAGTTTAAAGCCATGCAAATTCCACTCCGAATTGTGGGAATTAACTGAAAAAAAAAAAAATCTACAAGTCTGGACATTCCAAAATAATGGCCTAGCTATCTGAAGGATAAAAAACTCAAAGAAATTATGACCAAATAAGAAGATCACAGAGGTGGTATTCTTAATACAGCAAAATTCAAATTAGAATTTTATGATGCCTCTGTGGTACCAGAATATATAGTGCTATGCCAGAAATAGGCTTCTCAACTTTTCAGTCCATAAATGGACTGAAGTGCCATATACATACAGTGCCATATACATATAGATTGTACTACATTTGGAGTGTCCCTGTGAGTTCTTCCCATCCAGAATATCATTTGGAGTGTCCCTGTGAATACATTTAGTGTCCCCCAGAATACATTTGGAGTGTCCCTGTGAGTTCTTCCCATCTAGAATATCAGAAAACATTATAGCTGGTTACTCAAGCTATGCTCCTGGCTATATAGACCAGAAGAAAGACCATTTATATACATTGATATACAAAAGAAAGAACAGGAGATAGCCATACCTGGATCTGACCCATGGAGACCCCTGGATTCTAGTTGACAACGGCATAAAGTAGGGAATATCAAACTTTTTTCTTTAAAAGGCCATATACCGGAAATTTTAGGCTGTGTTAAAAGTACGCAATCCTGCCATTGTAGTACAAAGCAGCCATAGACAATTCATAAATGAATGAGTGTGACTGTGATCAATAAAACTTTATGGACACTGAAATTTGAATTTCAAATACTTTTCATGTGTCATGAAATGTTATTCTTTTAATTTCTTCTTAACCATTAAAAAATATAAAAACAATTCTAAGTTCATAGGCCATTCAAAAACAGTCAGCATTATCTCAAATTTATGCTTCAACAATTATAAATCATTTTAAACTTGCTTGTGTTTTGAGCATGCATAGCCACTTTGATAATAAGGTCTACATACTTATTTTCTAGTGTAATATATAGTAGGGATCAGAAAGTAACTCTTTTGGCTTAGAAGGCTGAGATTTGGTAGATAAATTCCACCCTGACTTTGGAGTTTGGTGATGTAGTATAATAATTAAATACATGTGGCTGACCTTTTCAGAGGGTCAGTTGGGTGTATCCCAAAGATCACCCCAGGAATGCATTTTCTGGTTCCGACCAACCTCTCCTTCTTAAACACCCCTTTGAAGACATTGCTTTAGTAAATCCTAATAAAACACAGTGAGTGGAAGGTAAGAGAAGAAAATAAATAGGGATATAGCAATGCTAGGGCTAACACATCACTTACAAGTTTCTGAATAGGTCATCAGACCATGGGTTAATTATTTGTAAATATTTGTAAATAAAAATTATTTATAAATATATATATTTACAAATATATATATATACACAAATAATATATACACATTTATTTGTTTATTTATTTATTTATTTTGGGACAGGGTCTCACTATGTCACCCAGACTGGAGTGCAGTGGCATGGTCACTGCTCACTGCAGCCTTGACCTCCTGGGCTCTGGTGATCCTCCCACCTCAGCCTCCCAGGCAACAGAAACTACAGGCATGTGCCACCATGCCCAGCTAATTTTTGTATTTTTGGTAGAGATGGGGTTTTGCCCTGTTGCCCAGGTTGGTTTCGCACTCCTGGGCTCAAGCAACCCGCCTGCCTTGACCCCTCAAAGCACTGGGATTATAGTCGTGAGCCACCGAGCCTAGGCAAATAGTCTTTTAATATAAAGAATGACTATACAGAACTTTCAATAGGAAGCCCCAAAAATTCTGCTTGAGACTAACTAGAATATAGGTTGTTATTTTATTTTATAGTTTTTTCTTACCAGTGACTATAACAAGTAGAAAATTGAAATTAAAATCTCTTGCTAATTTCTGTTTATTCTGTGATCTCTTGAAGTGTGAGTTTAAAATGCTTCTTTCAGTTCCAATTTAATTGAACATTCTATGGAGCACCTAATCACTGCAGATAAAAGGAGAAAAGGCTTCCTTGCATTCAGGTTGCTCAGAGGGCACACACACCTCATTTTAGTCATCCAATATGAACTGAGTGGCAACTCATTGCTATAAATATCTCCGTGTTTCCTGTTCCTCTCTGCTCCAACCATAGTTCCTGCCCCTATATCCTCAGCATTTCCCCAGTGCCCTAAGAATTCATTTCCTAAGTGTCTCTTACTTTATTTAAATCTCTCACAAATTCCCAAATCCCATGTTACAAGGAGGAAGATAAAGCTGGGCAGGATCCCAGATCTAGGGCTCTCTCTAGGAGGAGAGAACGCATAGAGCAGGCGTTAGAAACAAAATAGAGAAATATTACCAACCAGTGACTGTTACCTGAAATTGTATGTTTATGCAAGTAGGGGATGATTTGGGCCGATTTATCTCATTTCAAGGAAGATAACCCTTCATTACAGTTCTGATTGAAGATTCCCATTGAAATCATAACCTGAACTAAACTACATAAAGGAATAAATATCTAGTTCCAGGGGATTCAGTTTTCTAAATTTTTCTTAGCAAGGGGTCTATTGCAACTTTGATCTCATAGCAGCTGCTATCCTGGTCCCCAGCAGAAACTCAAGGATTCTACTTTTGAAGTGTCATACACAACTTTTCCTTGCTATGAAGAAACATATGCTTTCCAGCCGCTACAAAAGTAAAAATTTCCCCCCTGACTCTCCCCGGAGAATACATGCACAGAAAACTGGATTCATCTGTTCTGGTGCTGCATGGAGGTAAGAAAAATAAAGTAAAAAAGAAAAAAAGAAAAAGAAAACTGTATACAAAAGGAAAACAATAACCCATTATTTTCTAAGCCAACAGTATATTTGCTTCTTACACAGGCAATAGTAAATACTTAGGAGAAATAGTTGTTACTTTATTAAAACTATGGGTATGGTCAACTTTAGCTGGAACTGTGAATTGGATCTTTACCTTCAGCAGTGGCCCAGCCTCCTCTCAGGGCCTCTCACATCTGTTTTGGCAACCCCATTCCTCTGAAGCACTTAGAGCTTCATGGTCTTCTTCCATCCCCCAAAGAGCTGCCAAGAGTTTAAAAAGAGAATAGTCATTGGTGGATTATATAAAATTGAAAGTCAAATTCACTTTGACCCTGGTAGTATCATAATTCATTTATTCTGGAAAGAAAAAAATAATAGTAATTTGTTGCTCACTGTTGTGGAGCTGGGAAGGTCAAGATAAAACTCCCAGCAGATTTGGTGTCTGGTTAGAGCTCATTCCTCGAAGATGTTGCTTTCTAGGTGTCCTCACATGGAAACAGGGCAGACTCCCTGAAGCCTCTTTTATAAGGGAATTAGTCCTATTAATGAGGGTGGAGCCCTCATGACCTAATCACCTCCCAAAGTCTCTACCTCTTAATACTCTTGCATTGGAGATTAGGTTTCAACATTTGAATTTTGGGGAGACACAAACATTCACATCATAGCAAGAGGCATACATAAAATAAAGCAAAAGCACATACAAATCTGTGACTTACATACATAGAAAAACATATATTAACTTATAAAAACCAAAATACCTATATATAGTTATATTAATGTAAAGCAAAATAGACATTATAACAAATGACGTAGTGCTACAGGTATTAATATGGTTGATTCTTACAAACATGATATCAAGTTACAGAAAAATACATACAAAAAATATGTATTTATATAAAGTTAAAGAATATACAAAATTGTTACATAATATTTAGCAATGCTTATACATGTCATGAAGCAATTGCTGAGGAAACACAAACAGCTTTGGCAGTATTTGTCTAGCCATGAGTATTCATGGTATTATTTTCTATATTCTTTGGTACATTTTATATTAGTAATTAATTTCCTCTGTATTACACATTGGTATACCTGATATATATATATATATATATATATATACATATATTATATTCATATCTTTTAAATAAATACATGGAAGTAAAAAATGTTAACATTTTGATTTGTTTTAAAAATTATGACTGTGTTTTTAAACCAGAAGAGCTTTCTGGCAACGTCATCTGGAAATAAAACTGCACTTGCCAGCTGCCTTTAAATTATACTGCTCATTTTCTCTATCTTTCAGACTTGTAATCAGAGACAGATCTGGACATGTGAGTTTTAGTTTTCCACTTTGCACTTATAATTACTACCAAAATAGTTATACTCTCTGATGGGCTCCAAATGCATTGCCTAAAGCTTATTTCTTGGTGGGTTTACTTTCTAAATTGTTTGCGCCAACTGATCCTCTAAGAGTCAAAGACACAGGGATCTAAAAGATGAAATAACCAAAGCTTATCTGCTTGAGTATTTCCTGGGCCAAGCCAATCAGTGCCTCTCTCTCTCTTTCTGCCTCTCCCCTTTTTCTCCCTCATTCTCTCTCTCTCTCCTGTTCTTAACATAGAAAAGGGAATGAAGAAACAGGAACTATGCAGCCCTGGTCTCCCTGGGACCCTTTCCACAATTCAGTCATTAGCTCATCTGCCTTGTATTTTACCATTAGGACTCTAGGAGCAAACTGATTACTGGATGCTTCCTGTATGCTCCAGTGAGGATCTAGCCAAAAATGGAATCACAATTCACAGCTAATGTACAGGAATAAAAGCTGTTATCTTTCCTGTCAAATGTCCTATAAATTGTAGTTTATTTTACCAGTAGATTTATCCAAGTTGAGCTTTATTATTATTGTTTTTAACTTGTTTTAGTACATTATGTTTTAATAAGTCATTTGGTCATTAGCAGTCCATACCTTGTGAACCAAGCCACATGGTGAAACAGGTTATGCAAACTTAATTAGTCCGACTGGGAGTTTGAGGATGCATAATTGACTCTCTAGATGCCTCACTGTAGTATTGTTATGTGGCATTTTTCTATGATGTGGGTGGAAATGTAACTTACATATTTTACTCTTTTCCATGATTAGGAAAATGGCAACAGGGGTCAATTTTAAGTCATCTGAGTTCATTACACATTTCCCAATTAATTTGAAGAAAGCAGTTCATGATATATGCAAACATTTACCTGTTTTTGCAACTGTGTTTGTTAAATTGTGTAGTTATGTTTGCAATATTTTTTAAAAATTAAAAGAACTTGAACATCCAAAAATGAGGGCTTTATTAAGTAAAGTATGGCATATTCATATAATGGAACAGCCTTTTAAAATAATACTTTAAAATAATATTTACTGGCAAAGAAGGTTAATAATATATTGCTAAACAAAAGAAGCATGATGTCTTTTTATATTTACAAATAACAATAATATGAAATCTGAAGAATATACAATAAGATGAAGATAACAGTGATTACTTCCTGGCTGTTGTTGGTATAAGTGACTTTTTAATTCTATTTTACTTATCTATATCTTTCAATTATTTCTGAACACTCATATATTCATATATTACCTGTGTAATAAAAATAAAACAAAGAAATCTACTTAATTCAAATCCACTTACATTAAAATATGGAATGGGACATTCAAGCAGAAATAAAGTTCCGATTTTTAGAGATGGAATAGCACTTCAGAATGTAAAACCTAAATTTTCTTCCTGCATTAGGTACATGAGAAAAGCGATCACTGGTGATATGATTTGGCTGTGTCCTCACCCAGATTTCATCTTGAACTGTAGTTCCCATAATCCCCATATGTCATGGGAGGGTCCTGATGGGAGGTAATTGAATCATGGGGGTGGTTATCCCCATGCTGTTCTCATGATAGTGAGTGAGTTCTCATGAGATCTGATGGTTTTATAAGAGACTTTTCCCACTTTGCTTGGCACTTCTCCTTCTTGCTGCCATATGAAGAAGGATGTGTTTGTTTCCCCTTCTGCCATGATTGTAAGTTTCCTGAGGCCTTCCCAGCCATGCTGAACTGTGAGTCAATTAAACCTCCTTCCTTTATAAATTACCCAGTCTCAGGTAGGTCTCTATTAGCAGCATGAGACAGGACTAATACAACTGGTAACAAGAAGCAAAATTACTAGAAAACTTTGTGTCAGCCATTTCCATAAGTAAGATTTATAAAATAGTACCAGCTGAAGTAGGGACTAGAAGAGATTCATCAAATCAAGCAGCTACTAATTAATTCAAGGGCCAAATATCCTTATTATTCGGATTTACCAACCATCCAGATAAGGTATATTCAAAGAACTTCATAAATTGTGACAGTTGTTAACAATCAGATTGGACACTTGGGAATGCCCAAGGTAAGGATGGAGCCTCCGGCCTGAGAAAGAACGGTGACATACCTCTTAGTATAGAATTATTTTTATGGATTTTCACTTCCTGAAAGAGTACATGGCCTTAGGCAATGCACTTTGATACATGTAGTAAAAATAACTATTGTAATTTTTTAAAAAATTTCTTGGAGTAGGCGGTTCTTCCACTGAAAAGAGATGAGAAATTTTAAAAAATAGTGGTTTGAATTCAAAATGGGTTAGCATTTATAAAAATGAGATTTGCCTTTCTTCTAACATTATTATATTAGTAGCATGGTCATCTAGGTGCCTTGGAATAGTGGTAAACTCTACAGATACAAATATACATATAAATAAATACATATTTATATAAATATATACTACAGATTATCATAAAATATTTTCTTAAAATCTGAGTATTTCCAATCAATTTTGGCATTTGGTACTATAATAGTCTCTGAAAGATCTCTAAGCTTTAATAGTTCACTTTGGCTGAGTGAACTTTTGAAATTAACTTTGAACTTTTGAAGACACCAATATGATCCTGTCCCTCACACCAACTACCTATGCTTAAAAAACATAACTGACTCCCATTATTAAAACATAATTTTTTTTTTTTTTTTTTTTTTTTGAGATACGGAGTCTCGCCCTGTCGCTAAGGCTGGAGTGCAGTGGCACAATCTCGGCTCACTGCAAGCTCCGCCTCCCGGGTTCACGCCATTCTCTCACCTCAGCCTCCTGAGTAGCTGGGATTACAGGCACCCGCCAACACGCACCCCCAGCTAATTTTCTGTATTTTTAGTATAGATGGGGTTTCACCATGTTAGCCAGGATGGTCTCAATCTCCTGACCTCGTGATCCACCCACCTCGGCCTCCCAAAGTGCTGGGATTACAAGCATGAGCCACTGTGCCTGACCCTAAAACAGATATTCTTAACTTTATGGTGAGGTTGCAGATTTACTCACACAACATTCAGATGTCTAAAAAATAAAATAAAATAAAAATATAAAAAACTTCCTTTATTTTTTATTTACTGTTCTGGTCTTCAAAGACCTCATCAGTAAAAGACCTCATTTACTTAAAAGACCATAAAAGACCTCATTTACTTAAAAGACCTCATTCTGAGAAGTATCAAAGGAAAAAGAATCTGGTAAGTCAAAAGATGGAAAAATTTTGGTGTATGCCCATTTAAACAGTCTCTAAGTAACTTAGGCTATTTAAATGAGCCAGGAAAATCCCAAATCAGAGTTCTGTCCCCTCTCTTAACCTTCCTCCTAGGTGACAGTGAAGTTTATGAGAAAAGTAAAGATAACACAAGATCTCATGCTGCTGGAGAAAAGAGAAATAAGACTGTTTGAAACCCCTCAGAGTTCTGTGGGTCCTGGCTGGCCTGTGCATGAAGTGGTTGTTCTGGGACTCTCCCAGTAGTGATCATAAAGTGCTACTCTTCTGAAGGGATGGGTTGCCCCTCCACACCTGTGGGTGTTTCTTGTTAGGTGGAATGAGAGACTTGGAAAAGAAAGAGACACAGAGACAAAGTATAGAGAAAGAAAAATGGGCCTAGGGGACGGGTGTTCAGCATACGGAGGACCCATGCTGGCCCCAGCCTCTGAGTTCCCTTAGTATTGATTGATCATTATCGGGCATTTCCTGGAGAGGGGGATGTGGCAGGACAATGGGATAATAGTGGAGAGAAGATCAGCAGGTAAACACCTGAACAAATGTCTCTGCATCATAAACAAGGTAAAGAAAAAGTGCTGTGCTTTTGATGTGCATATACATAAACATCTCAATGCCTTAAAGAGCAGTATTGCTGCCAGCATGTCCCACCTCCAGCCCTAAGGCGGTTTTCCCCTGTCTCAGTAGATGGAATATACAATCCGGCTTTACACCGAGACATTCCATTGCCCAGGGACGAGCAGGAGACAGATGCCTTCCTCTTATCTCAACTGCAAAGAGGCATTCCTTTCTCTTTTACTAATCCTCCTCAGCACAGACCCTTTACGGGTGTCCGGCTGGGGGACGGTCAGGTCTTCCCTTCCCATGAGGCCATATTTCAGACTATCACATGGAGAGAAACCTTGGACAATACCTGTCTTTCCTAGGCAGAGGTCCCTGCGGCCTTCCGCAGTGTTTTGTGTCTCTGGGTACTTGAGATTAGGGAGTGGTGATGACTCTTAACAAGCATGCTGCCTTCAAGCATTTGTTTAACAAAGCACATCCTGCACAGCCCTTAATCCATTTAACTCTGAGTGGACACAGCACATGTCTCAGGGAGCACAGCGTTGGGGGTAGGGTTACAGATTAACAGCATGTCAAGGCAGAAGAATTTTTCTTAGTACAGAACAAAATGGAGTCTCTTATGTCTACTTCTTTCTACACAGACACAGTAACTGATCTCTCTTTCTTTTCCCCACACTCTTCCCATCACCCTTCTTTTCTGCTAGCCTTGACCACACCAAATCCCCTGGTACCATGCCCTCTTTGCACCATGCTAGGCTCTCCAGGTCTCCCAGTTCACCTCGTACCCTCAATATCAAGATAGCAGGCCGAGCATGGTGGCTCATGCCTGTAATCCCAGTACTTTGGGAGGCCAAGGTGGGTGGATCACCTTAGGTCAGGAGTTCAAGACCAATCTGGGCAACATGGTGAAACCCCATCTCTACTAAAAATGCAAAAATTACCAGGCTTGGTAGCAGGCACCCATAGTCCCAGCTACTCGGGAGGCTGAGGCAAAAGAATTGCTTGAACCTAGGAGGTGGAGGTTGCAATGAGCTGAGATTGCACCACTGCACTCCAGCCTGGGTGACAGAATCAGACTGTGTCTCAAATAATAATAAAGTAAGGATGCTTCTGTGTCTCTTCTATGTCACATCCCCCCGCTCCAAGTAAACAGGTGCCTTATGCTAGCATCTACACATTGTGTACATGAAAAGGCAAAGAGAAAAAGATGCATTAATATTTTTCAAATTGGAAAATCTGCTTGCTGCTAGTCTACTCCTCTGGTCTCATCTGGCAGCATGTAATTCTAGCCACACGGGTGTTTTATCAGTCTTTCAAACTTCCACTTCCTGCCATGATGGAATAACAGGGACTTAATTTACCCTTCCATGTGAAACAACCACAAAAATGGACAAGACATATAACAATGGCTTGTAGACACTGGTAGCACAGGACTGCAATTCCTGAGACAAGGAAAGCAAATGAGGTGAGCCCTGCAGTTGGATCAGCTCACTGCCTAAAGAGTTTCCAGGCTGCAGTGCAGGGAGGGTGCAATGTTTTGAATGTGTACTCTCCAAAATTTAGGTGTTAAAACTTACTGGCCAATATGAGAGTATTAAAAGGTGGAGCTTTTAACATGCAATTAGGCCATGAGAGCTCCTCCCTTGTGAGTGGGATTATGGCCCTTATAAAAGATGCTTCACACTTGCCCCTCCACCTCCTGCCATACATGTGAGAAGACAGTTTTCCTCCCCTCCAGAGAATGCAGCAACAAAAGCACTATCTTGGAAGAAGGGAGCAACCCTCACCAGACAATCAAACCTGCTAGTGCCTTGATCTTGGATTTTTCAGCTTCTGGAACTGTGAGAAAATTAATTTTTTTCTTTATAAATTACCCAGTCTCTTGTATTTTGTTATAGCAGCACAAAATAGAAAAAGATGAAGAACCTAGGAGCAGTCCATTGACTTCCCTGAGTTGAGGAGATGGAGCTGAGAGTTCAAAGAGGCCAAGGAAGCAAGAGTTGACAAGGCTGTCAAAGCTGTCAGAATCAAAATGGAGTTACTTGTGTCATGCCCTGACAAAATGGACCTGAGGAAGGCCATGAAGGGAGGGCTCTCATGCATGTTTGCCTGATAACAAAAACTATCAAAACAGACTGCAAAAACCACAATCTTGCACAAAGGTCACCACAACCTTGTCCAGTAAATGCTTCTGCAAGGGCGTCTGCCCAGCAACTTTCTGTTTAACCTTGGACTGATTTGCCCTTGTTATTGATCTTTGTAGGCAAGGATGATTGATTTAAAAAAAATAAAAATAAAAAAAAAAAACCTAGGTAATCCTCCTCATTTGCCTTTAAAAACTCCCCATTGCCTCAACCTCTTTGAATATGCACATAATTTACATGGTATGAATATTCCCATTGCAATGCTACTCCTGAATAAATACTATTTTCTTTTCTAGAGTCTCACTGTCTGTTTGTTATTTAGTTGGACAGGGCAGACTACTGCAGAGGAGAGAACCACAGGGAAAGAAAACCCAGAGATCTGCAGAGGGTCCCCCTTGAGTATTCAGCCAAATATTGATCAGGATATGCATGTGAGCAAATTATCCAAGGCTGGAAAAAGAAACACCCAAGGAGCAGGGGAAACAACCCCTAGGGCTCACCCAGAGCTGAGAATAGCTTGTGGGTGTTCCCCACACCTGTGGGTGTTTCTCGTCAGGTGGAACGAGAGACTTGAGAAAAGAAAGAGACATAGAGACAAAGTATAGGGAAAGAAAAGTGGGCCCAGGGGACCAGCGGTCAGCATACGGAGGACCCCTGCCAGCACCAGTCTCTGAGTTCCCTCAGTATTTATTGATCATTATCGGGCATTTCTGGGAGAGGCGGATGTGGCAGGACAATAGGGTAACAGTGGAGAGAGGGTCAGCAGGAAAACACGTGAACAAATGTCTCTGCATCATAAACAAGGTAAAGAAAAAGTGCTGTGCTTTTGATGTGCATATACATAAACATCTCAGTGCTTTAAAAAGCAGTATTCACTCCAGCATGTCTCACGTCCAGCCCTAAGGTGGTTTTCTCCTATCTCAGTAGATGGAACATACAATCGGGTTTTACACCGAGACATTCCATTGCCCAGGGACGAGCAGGAGACAGATGCCTTCCTCTTATCTCAACTGCAAAGAGGCATTCCTTCCTCTTTTACTAATCCTCCTCAGCACAGACCCTTTACGGGTGTCCGGCTGGGGGACGGTCAGGTCTTTCCCTTCCCACGAGGCCATATTTCAGACTCTCACATGGGGAGAAACCTTGGACAATACCTGTCTTTCCTAGGCAGAGGTCCCTGTGGCCTTCCGCAGTGTTTTGTGTCTCTGGGTACTTGAGATTAGGGAGTGGTGATGACTCTTAACAAGCATGCTGCCTTCAAGCATTTGTTTAACAAAGCATATCCTGCACAGCCCTTAATCCATTTAACTCTGAATGGACACAGCACATGTCTCAGGGAGCACAGGGTTGAGTGTAGGGTTACAGATTAACAGCATCTCAAGGCAAAAGAATTTTTCTTAGTACAGAAGAAAATGGAGTCTCTTATGTCTACTTCTTTCTACATAGACACAGTAACAGTCTGATGTCTCTTTCTTTTCCCCACAGGAAACCCTCTTAATTCAAGGGGCACTGGATAGAATACTAAAAATATTACTACCTTACTAAAAGGGCGAAATTGGCTACTAAAGGCTGCTCTGTTCCCACTTAACAAATCTTAAGAACAAAAAACAGAAGCAAACTGTTCCCAAATAATTTAACAGCATCCTATGACAAAATTCAAGAATATGCATAGAAATACAAAAATATTCAACTCCCAAAAAGGTAAAATTCACATTTTCTAGCATATAATTAAAATTTACCTTAGTTACAAAGAAGCAGGAATATATAGCCCATAATAAAGATAAAAATCGATCAATAAAAGCAGACTTAGAAATAATACAGATTTAGTAGACAAGAACATCAAATCAGTTAGTATAACTACATGCCATATATTCAAGAAGCTTTGAGCATGCAAAGACATAGGAGATAATGGAAAAGGACTCAAATCAAACTTCTAGAGCTTAAAAATGCAATGTCTGCATATCATCTGAACACAAGTCCTTAACACATACTGTTGTCTTTGCCTGGAACACTTTTCCTCTCCCACTTCATTTGCTGAAAGTAAACCTTCAGATTTCATCTCTATCATCACTCTCTCAAGGAAAGTTTGCCTGGTCTGCAAGTTATATATCACATCCCTTGGCTAAATGATGTTATGGCTCCAAATACCATTCATTTACTGTCCTTATCACAAATATAATTTTACATTATTTGTGTAATCTCTGTCTCCATCACTATTCCAAGCACCATGCTGACATAACTCATGTACAGTTTTCTTCATTATTGTCTAGTGCCTTGCATAGTGCTTGGAAATCCAAAATTGCAGACAGTTTTAAATTTGTCAGCTCAACTCTATGAGTCTTGATATTTCAAACTAGGAACATCTGTACACATAAAAACATAAATGTAGTCAGCCTTTTGGATGCAGGGAATTAACAGGCTTCCCCTCTCAATAGCTCCTTTAGTTAAGAAAACACAAAGTTTTTGCATTTCTTTAGCTGCAGTACCCAAGGGAAACATAGAATTACACCTTTGGTTCTGAAGCAGATAGCACTAATCTTTAATCCTATTTAATCCTATATTTGAATTTAAATTTAATCTTTTAAATTGTGGGGAAGGATTAATGGTATTAAATGTCTTTTACGTTTCTATATTAATGATTTGTACTTGGAGTTTTCTGAAATATTAGAAACATTTGCTACAATTAACTAAGCTGGAGATAAATGCAAGTGTTACAGAATGCCAAAAGAGGAAGTTCTATTTAATAGTTAAAAGGAAATTACTTCCAGCTGGTATGGCTGGAACAAAACTATTCAAAAAAAAAAATTTTTTTTAACAATGTATCAGTGGGATACTTTCAAGTAGTAGATCCTCTCTTCTTCCTTTGATTTTAATTGGGACCTCAGATGGTGAAGCAGAACGCTGGTGGGGACTCTACACTGCACTATTTTTTTTTTTTTTTTTTTTTTTGAGACGGAGTCTCGCTCTGTCGCCCAGGCTGGAGTGCAATCTCGGCTCACTGCAAGCTCCGCCTCCTGGGTTCACGCCATTCTCCTGCCTCAGCCTCTCCGAGTAGCTGGGAATACAGGCGCCCGCCACCACGCCCGGCTAATTTTTTGTATTTTTTAATAGAGACGGGGTTTCACCGTGGTCTCGATTTCCTGACCTCGTGATCCGCCCGCCTTGGCCTCCCAAAGTGCTGGGATTACAAGCGTGAGCCACCGTGCCCGGCTACACTGCACTATTTACCACAATGAAAATGACTGATTATATTCCTAATTATTGAGTGTCATAGAAGCTGCAATCTTGGAAACATCACAGTACAGAGAGGAAGGTGGGCTGTCCTGCCACAATATGAGGTAGGGCCAGTTTCTTCCTATTATACTGTTTCTTTGAGAAATTGCTTTCTTGGAAGATAATTTTAGTAGGCCCAATAATTGTCAAACATTAATTTTTGAAGGGAATATTTAAACGTTTTATTATAATGAGTTGCATGTTCAAATGGAACAAGCCTAATTGATTTTAAGGTGCATTTTCTTTTGAGATAATGCAACAGCTGCCAGCGTTGAATCTTTAAAATGTAGCAGAAGGATTCAAATGCTTAAACATTTCAGTGTTAAACACGTGAATTGGAAGTTTAAAAATGTGTTTAAATTAAGCTAAGATAATTAATGTTCTCTGTAGCCCTAGTGTGCTCTAAGTGAAAAAGGCATCGGTTAGCACCCTAAAATTCTATTCAAGTGGCCACCTTGTCCTATTACAATGGGCCAGTTGCTCTAATTTGTCTGTCTTTTAAAAAATTATAGACCTCCCAGCTAGAAAGATGTGTCAGCCTCCTCCTCTTCCCCAGCTAGAAAGATGACCCAAGACTGAGAGTCCATGACTGTCAGAATACACCTTTTAGATCTTTTTCACACCAGGAAGATAAAATTGTGGATATTTGAACAATTAAAGCGTGTTGTGGTATATGATGTGTAAAACCTTTGTATTAGCTGAGTAGGCTGCTGTGTTAAAATGGCAAACATTACACATCATTTCCACCCACAACCATTGACCAAAACGAATCACAAGGTCCTGCATAATTGCAAGGAGGTTGAGAAATATGGACAGCAATGCAATGTTCAGTGAACACCACTATCTTTAGCACAAACATTAACTCTGTCTTTAAGGATGTGAGACTTGGAAAGAGGAATGCCAACATTTAAGTGTGCCTGGGTGTGTATTTGTGTGTAACTGTTCATTTGCTCCTATTGAATCACTCTCATGGTGCCACAGAAACCAGGGGCAAGGTCTCATAAGAAAAGAATAGTGCCTTGATGGTAGTTAATGAAACGAATCTTGAAATATTTGCATAAATACTATTTTCTTTTAAATTCATGATTTTGAAAGAAAAAATCTAAAATAAGCTCAAAATAAAGAATCACACTTTATCTTACTTTTTAAACTTTCCCTTCTATAAATACATGTATTTTGGATTTTTACAAAAAATAGACGCAAAAATTCTCTCTCAATCATGCAAGCACACGTGCATAATATTCAAAATTCCTCCTTGGATAATTGGAAGTACTTATTCCATAAGAATTTTAGTAAATGGAAAAAGACATGTCTACAATTTTGACTCATTTCTGATACCAGCTTTTTCTAGGGGAGGAGAAACAGCTTGTATATTTTCCTACCAGAATCTAAAAAACAAATTTGAAAGTTTAGCTATTCAAAAACTCCAAATAAAATTACTTCATGATTCTCCTGCTGTTTGTACTCCAGTTAACCCTATGGCGTTTTCTCTAATCATCTATTCGTCAGACTCACATTTCTTCCGAATTCCCTGCGTGCATTAACAGTTCAATGTTAAAAATAAGATACTCTTCATTTTCAAGTATAATACAATAGCCTCAAACTGCTCAGGGAGTTTTAAGAAGATTCCATGTGCAACTGCCCCTAAAAATTTCCCACAACACAGGAAGAGAGAGCTTGTGTGTGTGTGCATGTGTGTATACACGTGTCGGGGGTAGGGAGAGGGTGATAGGTGTGGAGTACATTTGGTTAGGACTAAATGTTTTCATAGGGTGTGTGTATGTATTCTAGAGATGAAACAGAAATGGAATTACCTCTCCCCAGCCTCCGCTGATCCTTAAAGACAAAGTGCACAGAAAAGAATGAGTAGATTCTCTGTTACCAGACCCCATATCTAGAGATTGGAGACAAGCTTCACAAAGGATTTCCTTTAACCAATAGGAGAAGGGGTGAAGACAGACTTGGAAAGAATTTATCCAGTCAAGACAGAAATAGTCTATCAAAAACAGACCATTAGCCCAGACAGTAATTATCTTGGAAAAACAAAAACAAAAACAAACCATTAGGATTTCTTCAGGCAACTGGGACCTGACATTGACATTGAAAGATGACTTCTTGATTTTAGGACTGACCTATGGGAGGAACAACTTGGACTCCTGTGTTCACCTGTGCCCTCTTCACTCATTACACATTTAGTAGGATGATGACTTCCACTTCATGTAGGTAGTTTTTTCCATGTGAGATACATGTGAAAGTTTCTATGTAGGTAGCTTGGAAATGGTACTTTGTTAATTAAAAGTTTTTAAGCTAATGGGTTTTATTCATTAAGAAGTCCTATCCAAGAAAGAACCCTCAACCTAAATGATAAGTTTCCAAGAACAGTAAATTAAGTTAAATTTTCCTGAACTGGCACTGTTATGGATTGAATTGTGTCCCCTTAAAATTCATATGTTGAAGTCCTAACTCCCAGTACCTCAGAATGTGACCTTATTTGGAAACAGTGTGATTGCAGATTTAATTACTTAGGATGAAATCAAAGTGGAGGAGAGTAGGACCCTCTTTCAATATCCCCAGTGTTATTACAAAAAGTGGAAATGTGGACACAGACACACATGCAGGGAGAATGCCATATGAAGATGAAGGCAGACATGGGGTGATGCTTCTACAAGACAAAGATTGTGGGCAAACCACCAGAAGCTAGGAGAAAGGCATGGAAGATTCTCCATAATCTTCAGAAGGAACCAACCTTGCTGACACCTTCGTCTCAGACATCCAGGCTCTGGACTTCCCACACAATAAATTACCATTGTTTAACCCATCCAGTCTGTAGTATCTTGTTAAGGCAGCCCTAGCAAGCGAATACAGGCACTAAGAACAAATATAATTTACCCCATGAACACTCATATGCTAAGTGCATATCTCCATAAGAATCCAGGACATCAACAACATTTTTAAAAACAGGCTGGGTGCAGTGACTCATGCCTGTAATCCCAGCATTTTGGGAGGCTAAGCGGGGAGGAACACCTGAGGTCAGGAGTTCAGGACCAGCATGGCCAAAGTGGTGAAACCCCGTCTCCACTAAAAATGCAAAAATTAGCCAGGCATGGTGGCGGGCACTTGTAATCCCAGCTACTCAGGAGGCTGAGGCAGGAGAATTACTTGAATCTGGGAGGCAGAGGTGGCAGTGAGCCTAGATCACACCACTGCACTCCAACCTGGGCGACAAGAGCAAGACTTTATCTCAAAAAAAAAAAAAGACAATATTTAATATTGACATTATCCTGTGTTATCCACAATGTGATCTATTTTCATCACAGAGTGCAGCCACACAGCTAATAGTCAAAAGGAAATACATAACCCACTAGGTTTCTTTGGTCTCATAATACATCTTACTATATAGGTTTTCTTATATTAGTATCAAATCCTAGAGACCTAATGAGGATGTCGTGGGAAAAAAAAAGACAATTTTCTGAGATGTCATTTTCAAAAAGAAAAACATTTAATGAAAGGAAAACTGAAAGACTCTTAGGAGAAAAGAGATTGTGCCCATGTTTACTTCACTAGGCCCTTGCACTTTTCCATATATTTTTCTCAACCAGTGACCTAAGTCTCAGTAGGGAACAGATCCCTTCTCATATTCATTTGCCCACCTTTACTCTGCTTTCATTCATAACTTTATCAACTTTCTACCTACTTCGTTCTTCCCATATTCTCTTCATCTTCCCCCCATGACTCTCTTAGACACAATGCTGGAGACCCAGCTGCCATAACTTCATTGGAGGTTAAAGTGTGTGCAGAGTGGCTGTTGGGTTAGTTTTGCTGATCCCATTTAGCTACTGGTTAGAGGAAGTGATGAACAAGATTTAAGCTTGGTTTCTGGCAGTAAATTCCAACAGAAAACTCTTGCTGGACTTGGGGGTGTAGGGAGAAGCACGAGTCCAAAAGCCAGGCTTGGAGCAAGCCATGGAAGATTGCAATTGGACCTAAAAGGATAATGGTAAGAAGTAGAAGGGTGAGGAATGGAGAGTATTAAAGATCAGAATACCAGTAATAATAGCAGTAACAATAATGACACTAATATTCATGAACACTCATATGCTAAGTGCATATCTCCCTAAGAACCCAGGACATCAACAAATATTTTTTAAAACAATGGCAATATTTAAAAAATACTTATCTACAACTTTCAAAAAATGCTTTGAATGTGGACAAATTTTATTTTGCTGATTGTTCAATAAGCATGTGCTGAACAATGTTTTTTAAATACTGGATTTCTCTAGAGAAATCTTAAAAAAAAAACCCTACTCTTTGGACAAAATGATTTAAAATTCCAAGGATTATCCTATCATTATTATTTTGCATGAGATACTTTGATGTGCTTCTTCATGGTAATACAAACAGGACACTGAAATCATCTCATTTTCAAAAATTTATTTCAAATTACTTAACTGGAAGATGCAGAAGTTGGTAGTATGGTTTCTGGAAGTTACCATCTATCAACCTCTGCCTCTTCCAGGCACTCCTAGTTATGTCAGAATTCTCCCACCACAGTGACTTTGTGGTTGACTGCTGTGGTCACAAGAATCTGGACTAACTAGGGACATCTGGAAGAGGGGGCATTTGAGCAAGCTGAGAATTGCAGGAGAATTACTGAGAAAGAATGAGTTAAATCCTCATTAATTCAGACAACATTTATCAGTCACCAACTTTCTGGAAGATTCTCTGTTACGCTGCCAGCCACTCAATAACTGACACCCCTGTTGGAGAATTACAGCCTAGAAGGGAAGGGCTATGAGCCCTATGGCACCCTCCCAATAACCCCTTGAAAATAGTTCTAAAAACAAAATGTTGATTTTTCTACTGAGGGGCCAGCATTTTGTATTTCAATTTTTCAATTTCTCTCTCTCTTTTTTTTTTTTGACAGGATCTCACTCTGTTGCCCAGGCTGGAGAGCAGTGGTGCAATCTTAGCTCACTGCAGCCTCAACCTCAAGTAATCCTCTCATCTTAGCCTCCTAAGTAGCTGGCACTACAGGTTTGATCACACCTGGCTAATTTTTGTATTATTTGGTAGAGATGTGGTGATGGGGGCTAGGTTCACCATGTTGTCCAAGCTAGTCTCAAACTTCTGGTCTGAAACTATCTGCCCACCTCGGCCTCCTAAAGTGCTGGGATTACAGGTGTGAGCCACTGTGCCTCGCTATTTCAATTTCTCATAATTAAAGAAAGTTAATTAGAAATTATCTAGAAAATAATTAAGCTAATTTTCTGGACATATTATCTCTCTTTAATTTTTTCTTGGCAAACACATAGCTCTTATTATGTGCCAAGCACTGTTATAGTAACTTTTAAAAAATTAATTATTTATTATAACAACCCTATGAAGTATGTATTATTGTTATTTACCCCATTTTTAGATGAGAAAATTGAGACCCAGAGCTAGTAAATAACCCACCCAGGTTTACATAGCTAGCAAGTGGGTAATCTTTTAGTAAGGTGATAAAAAGACAAAATAAATTATATCAAAATAAAAATGAAAATAAACCATATTCCATATCCAGGGACTAAATTAAATTAGAACACGATTCCTTAAAAATTGATAATGCCAGCTACAGTGAGACCAGAAGAATAAGTCCTGGTGTTCTATCACACAATAGAGTGACTATAGCAAATAACAATGTAGTACCTACTTCAAGACAGCTAGAAGAGAAGATTCTAAATATTATCACCACAAGGAACTGATCAATGTCTAAAGTGATAGATAAGGTCATTACCCTGATTTGGTCATTATATAATATATTAAAACATCACATTGTACCCCATGAATATGTGCAATTACTATGTGTCAATTATACAATTTAAAAATTAATAAAAAAATAAATGGAATGATACATTTACAAATCTTGAAGTTCATACTTTAAATGAGTGAATTGTGTGGTATGGAGGTAATATCACAATAAAGCTGCTGTAAAAAAATGAAAAAAATTTTAATTCCATACTAATTCAGACAAAACATAGCTAAGAATATGTGTAGCTGAAAAAAAAATTAGGTAAGATAAAATATTCCCAAAGAAAACTGGGCTATCCTATCACCACCTTCAGACTGGGTAAAGAGCAATTAATTAATCTGGGTGAATATTTATTGGATGTATTTAAGTGTTTGACCTATGCAGCCTCTTTTGGGTAAAACATTTCTTCACAAGCTCAAGTGATAAATACTATTGAGCTTTAGTTTCTGCCCTTAAAAGAATAGTAATAATGACAGTACCTATCTGATAAGCTTATGAAAGGACTTCTCCCATGTGGTGGTATGGTGTCCAGATAGAATTCCTGTATACTGGAAAGCAAATGTTCACCAATCAATACACCCCTCAAAATGGTCCTTATGATTTGCTGTGAATAAAGCATAGCTATAAAGAGAGAGAAGACTTCAATATCCACACAATTTAAAAGTAAATGCAAGCATGTAAATCAGTCAGTACACCCAGGAAGAGCCAAAGACAGCTTCCTTTACTTCCTCAGCCCACCAAAAAAGGTTACTTTTCTTAGGTTAGCAAATTGGCTTCCTTATTTCTCTGATATCAGAGGTTTTAAAAATGCCAAAATCTATGTATCAATGCAATATGAGACAAAGTGCTGTTCAGTTTGGAGGACTTAATGGAACTTATTTAAGTACTGACCTCTTGGTAAATAACTTCTCGGATGAGACATCAGGCTACAAAATACAGAAACAATCAATCCAGGAATCACATCTGTGAGGAAAGCTCAAGCTTTAAACCTTATTATATCTTGAAATAGAAAATCAAAACCATTAACAAATCTTCTGATTAGGATGCATGAATAATATAATGTTATAAATTATAATTACATATGATTATAATGCGATATTATTGACTATTGAATAATAATCTACTAGTACCTAATGAATAATAATTATTGATATTACCATATAGTTGTAATATATGATATAATGATAATAGTAATCTGTATGATTACAAAGCATGGTAATAAATAAGCTTTAATTAACAAGCTTCACTTTAAGAATTCTTAATTCCATTCACCTAGCATAGTTTAGGAGGAGAGGCTATAAACTGAATCCTCTAGTGGAACAATTAGAGGCTCCCTTGAGCTCACACCAAAGTGAATTTAATCTAGATCAAGATGCCTCAAGAATTATTTTATGAGCTGATTCAACTGACAACCTGTGGATTCACAGGATTTCCCAAGCCCATGGAAATAAATTTTTAATGTGATGAGGCTGAGACTGCTCATCAGACCTTACCACTGGCTCTGTAGAAAGACCAATTCATGAATTTTGGGTGGGATGTCTACTTTCTTTCTTGTGAATCCCCCTGCTACCTATTCCTGGTTCAACCTTAGGCCCTCAGAGAGATTCTCCTTTTGATCATGGTGCTTGTCCTCCAGTGATATCAAATTCTAGGAGAGCAAAGACTTTCCTGTTCACTAACAAACCTAAGTTTTTATCATACTGCCTGATACAAAGCATACATATAATGAGTATACATATAAATTCACATACAAACACATATATAGATATATGTATGTGCCTGTATGTTTGTGTATGTCTGTTGAGACATAGAGGGATAATACGATGGATAGAAAGCGAGGAAGTAAGCTGACTTACCTATTATAGAGGCCAATAATGAGAAAATACCCTATGTTTAAGTGCTTCTCAAAATCTCATGTACACAAAAAAATCTTTGGAGGATATCTTGTTACTTTGCAGGTCTCTGTTCAATAGGCCTAGGCCAGAAACTGTGATTGATATTCTGTAGATCTAACCAGCTCCTAGATGAGGCCAGTGCTGCTGTTCCTCTGATCACACTCCAAATGGCAAAGCCCCAGATAACTTGGACCCAGGTGCTGGCCAAAAATGAGTAATTTAGCAACATATGCCTCAAAAACCATGCACTACATAAGAGACAATAAGTTACTTCATGACAAATACTATGATAAATACTTTAGATAAATTTTCCCATTTGATCCCTTCTGCAACCTAGTAAATATTAGTATACAAATTTAATAATGTAGTGATAAGGAAATTGACACATAATGAAGCTACATGGTTTTGCATTTTATATCTAGCAGATACGCCTAACTCTAAGGCTATATTGCCTCCCAAACAGAGACTGGATCCTGAAATGCCAAGGTTTCCACACCCTAGAAAACAGCAAATAAGGAATGGCTTTGGGGATGATTATTAGTGGGTTCATATCTCTGGGTTACAAGGAGATTTTCAGTTGAGTTCATGTCTTAATTTAAAGAGCAGTATTCACAGTGGAAACAGCTAAGCCTTGAGGCAAACATATCAGGGCTTAAAATCTTGTTCCACTTGCTCCAAGCTGTGTGACCCAAGTCATCTCACCTTGCTGAATCCAGTTTCCTCATGTGTAAAAACAAATTTGCATCATAGGGTTGCAAAGATTTGCTGACAAAATCATTTTATAGTGCCTAGCACATTGGTAACCATGAACTCATAATTAAAATGATTATTTTTTTTTCTGCTACCTTACTTTATTTCCACTCAGTTGTGAAGTTGGTAGCACAGATAAATTATCTGCTCACAAAAGTAAATGCCACTGATTTTGGTGTGGCAAAACACTTCTGGAAAGTATCGGAGACAGTCTCCTAAAGTATATTCTCTGCTTTAATGTTGTCATTAATAAAAATGGATTGTCTACCTCTTGCTATGTTGCTGAGGGGGCCAAGATGAGATGAATATGTGAAGCTGAATATCTGAGACAGGTCTCAGTTAATTTAGAAAGCTTATTGTGCCAAGGTTGAGGATGTGTGATCATGACACAGTCTCAGGAGGTTCTGATGACATGTGCCCAAGGTGGTTGGGGCACATCTTGATTTTACACATTTTAGGGAGATGTGAGACATCAATCAATATATGTAAGATGTACATTGGTTCCGTCTGGAAAGGCAGGACAACTCTAGCAGAAAGGGGCTTCCAAGTCACAGGTAGGTAAGAGACAAACCGTTGCATTCTTTTGAGTTTCTGATTAGCCTTTACAAAGGAGGCAATCCGATATGTATTTTATCTCAGTGAGGAGAGAGACAGAAGTATCCTAAGCATTTCTCAGCTTGACTCTTCCCTTTAGCTTAGTGACTTTTGGCGCCCCAAGATTTCTTTTCCTCTCACATTTCCCCCCTCCTTTCCTTTTAAAAATATTTTAGAGAAAGAATTTTAAAAGAAAATGAGTCTCTGGTGTCAGGTTTTGTCTGATCTCTCATGGCTAGAATGGTTTATTCCTAGATAGGTAGGTCGCAAGCTATTAGGAAATCCCATTTTTAGAAGGTTGAGAAGTTGCATGTCCTTTGAAGAGAAAATAGGGAGAGGAAGAGAGAAAAATAACAACAAACAAATAAACAATCCTGGAAAATCCATATAGGCCACATTCTTTGGAAGTCCATACATTTGTAGGCAGGTAGGAAAGTGGCTTATGTAGGTAAATAGATTGCTATTACTTTCTTCTGAAGATTAAGTTGTCTAGATTCAGTTCGTGGGGCTTTAAGAAAGCATAGCTACATTCTTTGTGATTACTAATCAGCAAAAATGCAGGGGAAAAGAAAAAGAAGAAAAATTGAAAACATTATTTTGGAGACTTGAAGTCAGGAAAAATTAGAATTCAGTCCAAATTGTAGAAAATAGTAATAATTGAAAAACATTCGGCAAGACTAGAATCTAACAACAGGTGTACTATAGTTTTTGAAACATAATTTTTCTCTCTGCAGTTTCCCAGGTTTACTAAAGACAAATCATGGTAGGACCCATTTGCTTCATTATGCCTGGCCAAATTATCTGTATAAACTGCAGCAAGAATAATTATTTTTCATATAGGCATTTTAAGTTAACTTTGATGGGAGGGGCACAGTGACTCACGCTTGTAATCCCAGCACTTTGGGAGGCTGAGGTGGGCAGATCACCTGAGATCAGGAGTTCAAGACCAGCCTGGCAAATATGGTGAAACCCTGTCTCTACTAAAAATACAAAAATTCACTGGGTGTGGTGGTGGGCACCTGTAGTCCCAGCTACTTGGGAGGCTGAGGCAGGAGAATTGTTTGAACCCAGGAGGTGGAAGCTGCAGTGAGCCAAGATTGCTTCATTGCATTTCACCATGGGTGACAAGGGTGAAACTCCATCTCAAAAAATAAATAAATATATAGATACATAAATAAATACATAAATTTTGCACAACAAACTTTGATGGAAGTTTGTTCTATAGAAGGAATCTCAGATAAGATTTTTTTTTAAAGCCAAGCCCAGCCATGGATGTGTACCATCAAATATCTATGAGTTGGGTGAATTCTTCTCCTCTTGAGGTCCCAAGATAACTCGAGGCTGCTGGGTCTGTCAGAAAGTGACATTCTTTACTTACCACAGGTCAGGAATTCTGTACAGGGATGGCATAGACAAGATATGAGGCCAGTTTTCCCAAGGGGCTTTCATTGGCTGTATAAGTTTGATTCCTTAAAGGAAAGCACACCATTCCAGTCAAAGTCTTGGTAAAATAACCAGTTTCTCTAATTGTATCCTGTTACAAATGAAAACAGATTCTTCTTGCACTCATGCAAATAACTATATTGACATATATTAAGAATACTCATGAATAGTTTCCAAATTCTGGAGAAATCAGGTAGAGACAAACAAATATGCTCCAAATTTTGTTCATAGGAGTATAGTTAATTGTTAAAAGCTGCCAATAGCTTAAAAGAAATGTTTCCTTGACTTTGAGAAATAAAACAAAGAACCAGTAACATTTTAAGAAAAAAGTAAAAACAATTACTTCAGTCTTCTATTAGTTCAGTCCATGCAGTTAAATCCTGTTCTGCTTGATATTTATGAACATTTTGGCTCTCCATGAGTCCTGAAAGTTTTTTCTCTATTCTGATATCAGTCTCCAAAGTTATCAGAACCCTGCATTCAAGAGTACCTGTCAGGTTTTATAGCTGATTATATAGCCACCTTCTAAAGAGGACAAAAACAAGACAACAATTGTCCATGGATGACAAAAATTTTAGGGCAGCCATAGTCAAAACACACAATTGACAAGGAAATTTGTTACCTCTGTGGGACACAATAATTTAACATAGCAATTATTATTACTGATAATGCATACTAAGTAATATCAGAATTATAGGAGTTTCCCATAATTTTGGAACATACACTAATAACATATTTATACAAATATAGCCCAAAGAAAACCAAACACCATTTCATATGTAACAATGCTTCCTATATAATATTTATAGCAAATAAGCCAAATTATGTCATTTTTAGACTTTAGGGAACTTAATATCTTAAAATATTAATTAGGTCAGAAAAAGACATAATTTATAATTTGCTTTTGGATAGTTTGTCAAATATCAAAGGTTTAAAACACTTGATATCACAAAATAGGATCACAGATCATTGTAAAATAAGTCATTCATTTAACCAAAGTGGTAACTCAAGGATTTCAAAAAAAGGTATAAACCTGCATTCTTCAAGAGAGGAGAGTGAATTTTCCACATAATTAGCCCTAATAAAAACAGCATGAAGCCAATTAAATTAGCTTTCTGAAATTTTCTAAACAATCTATAAAATTTTAATCTTGACCATAAGATGTAACTTCCATTAGCCTTTTATAACCTTTAGAACCTTTATTAAGGAGTTGGATAATGCTTCAAGAAAACCTTGTTAATCTGACACAGGGCGTATACTGGTCTTGCATCAGTGTGCCTTTGACATTAATGGTTAATTTATAGAGAAACTGAACATAATTTTCTCTCAAAATTGGCCCTTACAATCCCACATGCCCACCTGTTCCACGATAGTCCTTGGGTCTTGAGGAGTGGAATAGCTTTAATTTCTGGCCCTGTGTCTCAGGAATGCAATTTATTTTGATTGGCATCTTCTAGGTGCCTGAAGATGAGGCAATTGAAGCCTCATCTTCAGTGTTTGAGCTTTAGCAGGATTTGGTGCCCTTTATAGACCCAGGAGTCAAAGCCCTGTAAGTCAATGTCACAAGGACTTTAAAAGCACATACAGAAAGACCCACAGATGTAATAACTTTAATTTAAAAAAATCTTTTTACTCAGTTTTTTTCTTTTTTCTTTTTTTTTTTTTTGAGACAGAGTCTTGCTCTGTCACCCAGGCTGGAATGCAATGGCATGGTCTCAGCTCACTGCAACCTCCACCTCCCAGGTTCAACCAATTCTCCTGCCTCAGCCTCCCGAGTAGCTGGGATTACAGGCATGTGCCACCATGCCTAGCTAATTTTTGTATTTTTAGTAGAGATGGGGTTTCGCCATGTTGGCCAGGCTGGTCTCAAACTCCTGACCTCAGGTGATTCACCCACCTTGGCCTCCCAAAGTGCTGGGATTACAGGAATGAGCCACTGCACCTGGCCTTAACTTAGGTTTTTTCCTAACGAAACTAAATAATAATGGTATAGGAATTATTTCAATGAAATGAAAAATCTGTCAGACCAGTTACTGAGAAAAAAAGAAAAGACCTTCTGCAGTCCACAGGATATTATGTTGGAAGAAAACATTTCCTTTAGACCTTTAAGAAAACATTGTTAGCATCAGGACACAACAAACAGAACTTGAGGGAAAAAATGTATATTAGCTGAAAATGAATTGAAGGAGAGCATTAATATTTTGGGCCTCTTAAAAGGGAAGAGAAAACTGAAAACCATGAGATGCAATAAAAGTTGAACTTTGGTTGTAAAAAAATTATAATATCTTATAATTTATTAAGAGTAAATCAATCCCTTCAAAAAATTTCATTTTTCTAATTAATTCTTTCATGTAAAAGTGTTTTTTACATCAAAACTAATCTCTAGAAAGACCATTGTAATTTTCTTTTAATTATAGACAACACGATCATATAGAAGTTTTCTATTTTTTTATAAACTCTCTATGGCTTACATAAACCATTCATAACATACTTGGACTTAAGTTTGTTCTGAACATCCCTCTTTCTTAAACAACCAGTCATTTTATTCTAGGACTAAATTTTCCATATAAGATTCTTTCTCATATATAATTATTTCTCTTTAAGCTTTCTTACCAAAAAATACCTCTTTATTTCTACAACTTTATATCTCTTTTATTTCCTGGTTCCCTTTAATCTTGTTTTGTAACCTTCACATAAGCTTTGAAATACACAAAAATTGTTCACCTTTTTAAAAAGGACATATTTTATTTTTAGAAAGAAAGTTTTCCTACAATATATTTTTGTTGGAAAATACCAAAATAATAAAATAAGTTAATATAACTTTAGATTCTAAATTATGATGAGTTCATCTACATGTATTTATCCCATTACCTTTACCTATTTTGTTTTACTCATTTATCTAGGTTGTTTATGAAAACTGCGATAGTCATAGTTTAGTTATGAAACTCACCACTGCAAAATTCTAACTGAGACAGTGAAAAAGATATGAACTAACTGACTCCGTCTTACTTTTAACCTCCAAGTTGTCCTTGTTCATTCCTGGACTTTTGGAGGAACTTACTTCATAGCTTGGCTTTGAAACAAAGATGATAACAACAACAAAATGAAGGCCTTTTAAATACACACACACACATGTACACACACGCATCTTGGATGTTAGCTTTTAATTAAGCTGACTTTTAACCACTGAGCTCTTTAAAAAAATCTTTTGAATTCTCATTACCATATTTCAGATAGAACAAATAGGTGCTATTTCGAAGTACCAAGTATCAAACAAGAAAGGGCTTGATTTAAGAACGAAATCCAGGCTGTCATGGTGGAAAAAAAGAAAGTAGAACCTTTAGCTATGGAAATGTAAAATGGGGCAACAGCAATTGCTCTTTCAGTTCAGCCTGGCTAGCAAAAAGGTGGCCTTGTTATGTAATAAAAAGCCCCTTAAGCACTTAAAAATAAAAAAACTTTTTTTTTTTTTCCCTTTTGCTGGCCATTAGTCTCCCCACACAACACTTTTTTTTCTTGTGGGAATTTAGCCACTTCAGAGGACTTGTTCCCCATAATTTGGAACTTTCCTTCAGATTTGATCAAGTCAGATAGAGTTAATCAAACCCAATGGGGAAATGACCCAAACAATAACAAAAAAAACAGTTAAGCAAAACAAATGACAGCACAACTTATACGATTACTGAGCGCTCTAATGGTAAAGAGTAATTAAGACCAGCTGGTTGTTAATCTTCACTTTGGCCAAGAAAAATCCCAATTCAGTTAACTTACCTAGGAATATGTCTCATGCTAAAGACTGCACTCTACTATCCTAGAAACAGGAAAAATTTCAAATTCATCTTACCTGTTGGAAGTGAGTTCAAAGTCCATAAAGGAGTTACCTGCCTTCCATCATCACCACGGAAGCAGAAAAAACTTGCCTTTCTTGTGTTGGAAGCAAGAAAAACTCCAAAACAGTTGTATAGCAAAATAAACTTTAGATCTTGACCAAATTTTAGGAGATCAGGGATTCTCTGGAGGGGTGCTTCCAGGCCTCAGCAAATTGTTCTGTTGGTTTGAGCCATAAAGATAGCTCAAGCTGGTACCAAACACCAGTAGGAGATTTGTCAAAGGTCAGGGGCACCTCCATGCAGAAGCCCTTTGTGGTCACCCAAATATGAACCCCAAATATCTGAGACAGGTCTCAGTTAATTTAGAAAGTTTATTTTTCCAAGGTCGAGGATTCATGCCCATAACGTAGCCTCAGGACATCCTGATGACATGTACCCAAGGTGATCAGGGCACAGCTTTTTTTTTTTTTTTGCTTTTTTTTTTTGAGACAGAGTTTTGCTCTTGTCACCCAGGAACAGTGCTAAGCTTTTTCATGATATCATCACACTCAAATCACACAATGATATGATGAATTATTATCCCAACCTCACTGTAGTTGTCTCATTACAGACATTCTGCTCCATCCTCATTGTCCTGCAGCCATAAGGTTGAGAAGACAGATTTTAGTGTCCCAATTTGCTCCTGGCAAGTAAACTTTATGAAAAATGCAACAGGTTGTATAGAGGTTTTCTCTCAGTTTTGTCAAGATAAAAAGACATTAAGTATTTCGAAATGTGATATCACATTTCAAAATGTATCTATCCATCACGTTTCAAAATGTGATATATTCTGTCTCCTATAGAGGAGAATCTATCATTCTCCTCATATTCTGACATTTTAATATACATTTAAAAGAGGAAGATTATTTTCCAAATAAGAAATGAAGACTAGTTGAATTTTGTGTAATTAATTATTAGTGAGAGGAAACAGAAAAATAAAGAGGTTGTTTAGAATTTCTGAAAGCCAGTAAAATTTTGAACCAGAAAATCCCACATGCCATTACAACACTCAATGCCAAACTCCTTTTCTCTCTATCTCATCTCAGACTGTTAGCCCAAGGTTTATTTTTATAAGGTTTTACTCTGCATATGATCCCTTAGAGTGTGTGTTATTTATTGCTTTAATTTATACCAATATTATTTCTTAATGATTGGATTTGCAGCTTAAACCTTGCCAATCAGCAATAATATCTATCATTACAGATTTTTTTATTTGCTAAGAGCAGAACCAAATTAGTTCCTTACTTTCTCAGCTTTCCAAAAAAACAGGCAAATGAACAAAAACCCAAGCCTTTACTGCCACCCAGTGGTTGCTCAGAATTTTTTCCAAAAAAATTTTTTGCCAGGTCATGACTAACATTTTAAAGGAAATTTTTATTCTTGAAATGCTAGAATGTTTCAGACATTTTAATATGAAGCAACTAGAGACAAAAACTTTTAAAAAATAGCCACACATATCTACTATGAGTACATTATCAATGATGTTATTTTAAACATTGAAACAAAATGATGAATAACAACTCATTCCCATCTTACTTTGACGAGTAATTTCTTTAACTTTTTGTTTGAAATAATTATAGATTAATATGAAGTTACAAAAATGGTACATATATTTCTATTTAAAAACTGCCAAACTACTTCCTGAGTGGTTCTATCATTTTGGATTCCCACAAAGTAAAAGATATTCAGTTTCTTGGCATTCTCATCAGCAATTGGTGTTATCACTAATTTGTCGTTTTTTGTTGTTGTTTTTTTTTGAGATGGAGTTTTGCTCTGTTGCCCAGGCTGGGTTGCAGTTGCATGTGATCTTGGCTCAATGCAACCTCCGTCTCCTGGATTCAAGCAATTCTCCTGCCTCAGCCTCCCGAGTAGCTGGGACTACTGGCATGTGTCACTGCACTGAGCTCATTTTTGCATTTTTAGTAGAGACAGGGTTTCACCATGCTGGCCAGGCTGGTCTCGAACTCCTGACCTCATTTTCCACCTGCCTTGGCCTCCCAAAGTGCCAGGATTACAGGCGTGAACCACCATGCTGGCCAGGCTGGTCTCGAACTCCTGACCTCATTTTCCACCTGCCTTGGCCTCCCAAAGTGCCGGGATTACAGGCGTGAACCACCATGCCTGGCCCACTATTTTTAATTTTAGCCATCCTGATAGGTTTACGGTGGTATCTCACTGTAGTATGAATGTGCATTTTGCTAATGACAAATGATTCTGAACACTTTTCCTGTGCTTATTTGCCATCCACTCCTTCTCTTTGGAAACGTGTCTTTTGATCATTTTGTATTTTTAAAACTGTTGACTTTCAATAATTCTTTATATATTCTATATACAATCCCTTTGTCCTATATGGGCTTTAAAAATATTGTCTCTCACTGTGTAGCTTGCCTTTTCATTCTCTTAACAGGGTTTCTCACAGAGCAAACACTTTTTATTTTGATGAGGTCTGATATGTTTGGCTGTGTCTCCACCCAAATCTCATCTTGAATTCTCAAGTGTTGTGAGGGGCCTGGTGGGAGGTAATTGAATCATGAAGGTGAGTCTTTCCCATGCTGTTCTCATGATAGTAAGTCTCATGAGATCTGATGGTTCTTTAAGGAGGAGTTCACCTACGCAAGCTTTTTCTTTGCCTGTTGCCATCCATGTAAGACATGACTTGCTCCTCCTTGCCTTCCACCATGATTGTGAGTCCTCCCTAGCCACGTGGAACTGTAAGTCCGTTAAACCTCTCTTTCTTTTGTAAATTGCCCAAATTGGGTATGCCTTTATTTGCAGTGTGAAAATGGACTAATACAAGGTCCAATTTATAAAAAAAAAACAAAAAACTTTTTCTACATATCATGCTTTGGGTGTAATCAATAAGAACTCTTTGCCTAGCTCTAAGTCCTGAAGATATTCTCTAGTTGATTTTTTTCTAAATGTTTTATATTCTTATATTTTATCATTAAGCCTATGATCAATTTTGAGTTAATTTTTCAATAAAGTATGAGGCTTTAGTCAAGGTGCATCTTTTTTAGAGTGTCCAATTGCTCCAGCACCATTTGTTGAAAAGAAAATCCTTCCTCCATGGAATTGTTTCTGTACCTTTGTTAAAAATCAGCTGAGTGTGTTTGTTTCTAACATGCGACTTTTATTTCATCTTCTAGTTAAATGCATTACATGATTAATCTCAACAACAGCCTTTTGATGACAGTAATGTAAAAATATTGATGAGTTAATTTTATCAAAATGAAAACTAACATTAAATGTCTTTGGCTAGGAAAACACAGAAAATTATTCAAAATGGGAAATGCAATCTTAAATAATCTTCACATCATGTGCTGGGTTAAAACCTAATTTTAAATAAATGGCTGTACAACAAATCAGCAGACAGCCATACCATTGAAGAGACTTCCATGGTTTAAATCCTGGCAAAGTATTTTAGCAGCTAGCTTCAGGACCTCGGAGGCCTGGCTACTAAACCCCTCAATGTCGGCATTTTTCATCTCCAAAATACAAGTAATAATCTACCTCCCTCTTTATGTTGCTGTGAAGATAAGTTAATTAACACTTAAAACAATGCTTAACACATTAAGAACCCAATTTATGTCATCTATCATCAATAAAATCTGATATAAAAAGTCTGATAATGCCAGTGACAGCTCGAATCACACCTGTCTAAGATGAAATATATTTATCCTAAGCCTTGGGCAAGTTCCCTAGTCTAAGTCCATTTCCTCATCTGTAAAATAGGATTGTAATGAGGAACAAGTGAGCTAAAGTATTAGGAGGATTTATCACAGTGCTCAGTTACATAGGAAATACTCCTCTAGTAAGTACTACTCTTCTAAAATTTAAAATATTACTTACAATATTGTACCATTGTTAATATCATCTATTTGTGGAGCTCAAACATATATACAGACAGTCCCAGATAGGATGGTTCAACTTATGATTTTTTCACTTTACAATGGTGCAAAAGCAATACCCATTCAGTAGAAACCGTAGTTGAAATTTTGACTTTTGATCTTTTCCCAGGCTAGTGATATGCAGTATGACACTCTCTAGATGCTGGGCAATGGCAGTGAGCCATAGCCCTGAGTCAGCCAGGTGATAATGAGGGTAAACCAGTACTATACTACACAGTGTAATATAGTCAATAAATTACGTGAGATATTCAACACTTTATTATAAAACAGGCTTTGTGTTAGAAGATTTTGCCCAACTGTAGGCTAATGTAATTGTTCTGAGCATGTTTAAGGTAGGCTAGGCTAAGCTATGATGTCTAGTAGGTTAGCTACATTAAATGTATTCTGACTTATAATATTTCCAACTTATGATGGGTTTACTGTGACAGTCTCATTGTAAATTGAGGAGTATCTGCAAAACATGCTATGTTAGATGCTAGGATTAAAAAGCAATAAAGGCAGTCCTTATGCTAGATTGCATTTTATAGTCTACAAGCAAAATCAGGACATGCAAAATAGAGATGGGAGAGAAACTATTGCTACCAGAGGCATATGAGACTAAACAGTTTCAATCTCCATAATGACCAACCATAGTTTGAATGCTGGAGAATTTCAACACCAACAACTCAGTTGACCTAACTCTTAAAGACAGTGCAAAAATATTTAGCAAACCCATGAAAATTAAGTTTATTTGATATTTTAAGAGAAAGAAACACAGATTAGGCAAATATTCTATGGAAGAATAGCAGAGTTTTACCAACTTAATTAGCATATATAAGAAACTATTACCAGCAAAGAAAATTCTGTATGGATGCTTAAAGCACAGTGGTTACTTATCAATTATGAATATAATAGCCTAATTCATATTTTTTTCAACTTTTATTTTAGATTCAGGGGTATATATACAAGTTTGTTACCTAGTTATATTCTAAGATGCTTAGGTTTGGGGTATGAATGATCCTGTCACCCAAATACTGAATATAGTACCCAATAATTTTTCAATGCTTATTTATCTCCCTCTCTGCTCCCTCGAGTAGTCTCCAGTTTCTATTGTTCCCATCTTTACATCCATGAGTACCCAATATTTAGCTCCCACTTAAGAGTGAGGCTGTGGTATCTGGTTTTCTGTTTCTGCTTAATTTGCTTAAGATAATGGCCTCCAGTTGCATCTGTGTTGCTGCAAAGAACATGATTTCATTATTTTTCATAGCTGTTGTAGTATTGCATGGTGTATATGTACCACATTTTCTTTATTCAGTCCAATGTTGATGGACACTTCAGTTGATAACATGTCTTTCTTATTGTGAATAGTGCTGCAATGAACAGGTGAGTGCATGATGTGCCTTTTTGGTAGAATAATTTGTTTTCTTTTGGACATATATCCAGTAGGGGGATTTCTGGGTCAAATGGTAACTCTGTTTTAAGTTATTTGAAACATCTCCAAACTGCTTTCCACAGTAGCTAAACTAGTTTATTTTCCCACCAACAGAGTATGTGTTCCTTTTTTCCACATGCTCACCAGCATCTGTTGTTTTTTTGAATTTTTAATAATAGTTATTCTGACTGGTGTGAGATGGTATCTCATTGTGGTTTTGATTTGCATTTCCTGATGATTAATGATGTGGAGCATTTTTTCATATGCAGTTGGCCTCTTGTATCTTCTTTTGAGAAGTGTCTGTTCATGACTTTCACCCATTTTTTGATGGGGTTATTTGTTTTTTGCTTGTTCAGTTGTTCAAGTTTCCTCTGGATGCTGGATATTGGACTTTTGTTGGATGCATCATTTGTGAATATTTTCTCCCATTCTGTAAGTAGTCTGCTTACTCTGTCGATAGTTTCTTTTGATGTGCAGAAGCTTTTTAGTTTAATTAGGTCCCACATGCCAATTTGTTTTTGTTGCCATTGATTTTGAGGACTTAGTCATAAATTCTTTCCCAAGGTAAATGTATAGAATGCCCTGTTTTTTTCTTGGATTATCATAGTTTGAGGTCTTACATTTAAATGTTTTTTGTCATGAGTTAACTTTTTTTTTTTTTTTTGAGACACAGTCTCACTCTGTTGCCCAGGCTGGAGTGCAGTGGCACCATCTCGGCTCACTGCAATCTCCGCCTACCAGGTTCAAGTGATCCTCCTGCCTCAGCCTCCCAAGTAGATGGGATTACAGGCACCTGTCACCATGCCCAGCTAATTTCTGTATTTTCAGTAGAGTCAGGGTTTTACCTTGTTGGCCAGTTTGGTCTCGAACTCTTGACCTCAGGTGATCCACCGTCCTCAGCCTCCCAAAGTGCTGGGATTACAGGCATGAGCCACTGCACCCAGCCAAGTTAATTTTTATATATAGTGAAAGCTAGGGGTCCAGTTTCATTCTTCTTCCTATGGCTAGCCAGCTTTCCTAGCACCACTTATTGGGTGGGGAGTCATTTCCCCATTGCTGATTTTTGTCCAATTTGTTGAAGACCAGATGGCTGTAGGTGTGTGACTTTATTGCTGGCTTCCCTATTCTGTTCCATTGGTGTATGTGTCTGTTTTTTTTACCAGAACCATGCTGTTTTGGTTACTGCAGCTCTGTAGTATAGCTTGAAGTTGGGTAATGTGATACTTCCAGTTTTACTCTTTTTGCTTAGGATTGCCTTGGCTATTTGGGCTCTATTTTGGTTCCATTAAGAATTTAAGGATTCTTTTTTCTAATTCTGTGAAAAATGATATTGGTAGGAATTGCATGGAATCTACAGATTGATGACCATACTTTGGGCAGTATGGTCATTTCAACAACATTGATTCTTGTATCCGTGAGCATGGAATGGAATGTTTTTCCATTTGTTTGTGTCATCTGTAATTTCATTTAGCAAAGTTTTGTGGTTCTCTTTGTAGAGATGTTCCACCTCCTTGGTTAGACACATTCCTACATATTTTTTTGTATATGGCTGGCTATTGTAAATGGAATTGCATTCTTGATTTGGCGCTCAGCTTGAATGTTATTGGTTTATAGAAATGCTACTAATTTTTGTACAGTTATTTTGTATCCTGAAATTTTACTGAAGTCATTTATCAGTTCCAGGAGCCTTTCGGTGAAGTCTTTAGGGTTTTCTAGGTATAGAATCATATCCATGAAGTCACATAGTTTGACTTATTTTCCTATTTGGATGTCCTTTGTTTCTTTCTCTTGCTTGATTTTTCTGGCTAGGACTTCCAGTACTATGCTGAATAGGAATGGTGACAGTGAACATCCTTGTCTTGTTCCAGTTTGAAGGGAATGCTTCCAGTTTTTGCCTGTTCAGTATGATGTTGGCTATGGATTTGTCATAGATTGCCCTTATTATTTTGAGGTATATTCCTTCGATGACTAGTTTATTGAGGGTTTTCTTCATGAAGGGATGCTGGATTTTATTGAAAGCTTTTTCCATGTTCATAATATTTTTAATATATCATTATTTTGAAAGAAATATAGAACACACTGTTTATCTACTATATTAACCTCTGTTAACAATCCTAGGGTGAGCTGAATCACTGGCTCTCATACCACTGCCACCTTCTGAAAACTCATCAATTTAAAGCATAAACAGTGACACCATATTGATTCAGCCCACATCACTGACAGCAATTACCTCGCTTGTTCAGAGAAGCAAGATGACTCAGAGAAGCCAACTGAAACCAAAAACCAAAGGAAGTAGTTGTCAGAGCAAAACCATAAGTAGCTTAGTAGGTTTAATATTCTTTAAAGCTGTTTATATATGTGCAATAAGTAAACAGATCCCCATTTAAATCAAAGTCTTCCCTTGACTACATGACATCAATTTCTCCATCCTAGTCTAATAGCTTTTTCTGAAAAATAATAACATTATACTGTGCTTCTTTTTCCTATTAATTATTTTGTATATTTTGAAGACAGGCAATCTTAGAATTGTGTAACTCACATACACCTACACACATACATATTTCTGTTAAGGATCATGTCTACGTTATTTCAAAAGTGAGTCTTCATAACATAGCTGTCTTAGTCTGTTTTCTGTTGCTTATAATAGAACACCTGAAACTGGGTAATTTATAAAGAAAAGAAATTTCTTACAATTCAGGTGGCTTGGAAGTCCAAGGGCATGGCTCAGTGTCTAGTGAGAGCCTTCCTGGTGAGGACTGTGCAGAGACCTGAGGCAGTGCAGACCATCACATGGTGAGGGGGCTGAGCATGCTAATGTGCTAGCTAAGGCCTCTCTTCCTCTTAGAAAGCCACCAGTTCCACTCCCATGATTGCCCATTAATCCATTAACCCATCAATTTATTAACTCATGAGTAGATTAATCCACTCAGCGGGCAGAGCACTCATGAACCACTCACTTCTTAAACGTTCCACCTCTCAATACTGCCACATAGGAAATTTGGTTTCCCACTCATGAAATTGAGGGGGGCACATTCAAAACACGGCAGTAACGAAGGCCTGAATGGCTTGCCGATGCTGAACCATTTCCTGCATGGGAGCAGGAAAGAAAATTTACTCACAGAAGCAGTGAAAACCCTGGAATGTTGTGAAATTCTCTAGGACTAACCTGAAAAGCCCTCGTATCTGTGGATTTTTTTGTTTTGTTTTGTTTTGTTTGACCAGTGACAGCTTGTCTCTCCTTGTCCTTCATGCCTAAATATAGTGGACCAACCTGAGGGAGTAGGATCATAACCAATTTGGAGAGAAAAAGGAAGGAATTTGGTCTAGGATCACTATTGCCCTGTGGAAATGAAGGGGAATTATTAGTTTCTGATATTTTTAAAATAGCTAATAAAATAGGAGTGTTTGTACAAAGATTTATGGTAAATAATGTACTCTCAGACATATTACTTAACTCTCACCACAACCTAAATATGACCAAGAAAAAATATTTATTTACCAGTAAAATAAAAAATGGTGAGGTTTTTGGTTTGGTTTGATTTTCTAGGAATTTCAGAGTAATTTTAAAAACAGAGTTGTCATTCTCTCAGGTAACACGAGATGATTTTATGTACTGGAAAGTTTCCTCTGAAAGTGTCACAGAATATTTAAACGACACCGAAGTTGTATAACATTTTACTGAGATGTCATCACAGTTAAAACTTGCCTGTGTGAGTGAGGCTTACCGTACTTCAGCAGGCTTTGTGTGAATGTGAACTCCTCTCACACCTCCAATTCCAATTACAGAGACTATCTGAAAAGGAATCAGGGACCTGGAGCATAACCCAGTATGGAGGTCACAACTGGGGAGGGGAGGAAATGGCCAAAATGAAACGCGATGTCATTGAATGCAGGAAGAATTTTTTTTTTTTTTTGCAACCGGGTCTTGCTCTCTTGCCCAGGCTGGAGTGCAGTGGTGTGACCATAGCTCACTGCAGCTTTGAATGTGTGGGCTCAAGCAATCCTTTCACCTCAGCCTCACAAGTAGCTGGAACTACAGGCACATGTCACCATGCACAGCTAATTAAAAAAAAATTGTAGAGATAGGATCTCACTATGTTGCCCAGGATGGTCTTGAACTCCTGGCCGCAAGTTTAAATTAAATGTTAAGAATGGCACTGGGGGGCTAAGGCAGGCAAATCATGAGGTCAGGAGATTGAGACCATCCTGGCTAACATGGTGAAACCTCATTTCTACTAAACATACAAAAAATTAGCTGGGCGTGGTGGCAGGTGCCTGTAGTCCCAGCTACTCGGGAGGCTGAGGCAGGAGAATGGTGTGAACCCAGGAGGTGGAGCTTGCAGTGAGCCGAGATTGCGCCACTGCACTCCAGGCTGGGTGACAGAGCAAGACTCTGTCTCAAAAAAAAAAAAAAAAAAAAAAAGAACGGCAATATTTGACTTTGTAGTTGGAGTCTCAAAGAGCAGAACTGTGAATTTTAAAAACAGAACTTTAAAAATAGCTGTGAAAGAATGGAACAAAAATAGTTTTATAAGGCAGTGCCACTTACAGAATATTGTGTCATTGTGATCTCCAGTAGAGTAATTTTATTTTTCTTTCCTGAAGACCATGCAGGTGAGAGTAATAATCCACAGGGATGTATTTGATTTAGAAAAAGGCAAGACTGTTAGTACAAAACAAAGATTGGAGATATTATTGGTTCACACCTAAGGATTTCAATTAAAGAATTTCATTAGATGTGCAGGAGAGAAAAAGTAGTATCTTTTTCATAACAATTGTGAAGTTGACAATTGGTGAATGACACCTATAACAAAAGACAGATTAATGAGAAAAGCATAACAAAATTTTTTAACCAAAATTTTATGTGACACGAGAAACTTCAGAAATGACGACCCGAAGACTTAGGAAAAGCTGTGTATTTTTATGCCTAGGTTTGCTAAAGAATGGACAGTCACATAGAAGTCTGATTGTCTAGCCTGGCCAACGTGGTCAAACCTTGTCTCTACTAAAAATACAAAAATTAGCTGGGTGTGGTGGCGGGCACCTGTAATCCCAGCTACTCGGGAGGCTGAGGCAGGGGAATTGCTTGAACCTGGGAGGCGGAGGTTGAGGTGAGCCAAGGTCATACCACTGCACACTCCAGCCTGGGCAACAGAGTGAGACTCCGTCTCAAAAAAAAAAAAAAAAAAAAAAAAGAAGCAGCCTGATTGATCAAAAAGGATATGATCAATAAACTGGCGGGAACTTAGCAAGGCCTGTTTGTTCAGATTCTGCTCTGGCTGTATGTATCTTCTTTCCTTTTCTCTGGATATAAGGTGTCCCAAAAAGTCTTCATTCTCCACATGAAGGGAGAGAGAATGATTTTTATGGCCTGGGGAGAGAAGGTTGGAGAAAGTCAAGAGAGTGAGCTTTCTGCTAATGCCAAGGTGCCATATTTTGGGGTATCATGTTCTAAGCCCTGATATATATTAAAAATAATTGCCCACTTATGGAGCCAAGTTTGAAACAATATGAACTATTTTCTGATGTCCTTATAAATTGGTGTAACATGCCATATGGGAGTTCATCTAACCCTTGGTGATTTACATAAACCTGGAATTAACCTCATATTTCCATTTGCTACAGAAGTCTGGAGCCATTCCACAGTCGTCGGCTAATTTCTGGACAGCTTACTATCTCCTAACTTCCTCTGCTTCTTCGGCTCTTGTTTCTCATTTATATTGGGGTCAACATGAGGTGCTACCAGATATAAAACAGCTCCTTTATTGTGTTTGCCAAAAATTGAAACAAAGCATTTATAAGCACAATAGACTTTCCTGATGACTGGAGCGATGGGGGTCAAAAGCTCATCAGTTATTATATTGTCCTGTCCCCCAAGTCCATTTTTATCACTCACCACCAGAAGTTTCTCTCCTGGCTCTTTCTCTGCAGCACCTGCTTTTTGATTTTGCTGGCCTGTCTCTTCTCTGCTCCTACCTTTTATTCCACTCCCCTCCCCAGTCCTTCCCAGTAGCAAAACAACACATTCCTCCTTTTACCTCATGCGTAGTGGTTCCCCTTTCCTCTGAAGTCACCAGCTGACACACTCCCAGAATTTATGAACATGGATTCTAAACAGAAACAGTTCACAGAGAGGAATTCTGGACAGAATATTAGAATAATATGTTCTTAACAGCATTACATTATGCCTGGTTTTGAGTGAGACAAATTTAGTGTGATCATGGTTGGTGAAAATCACTGGGATGAAAAAAATGACTTCTCAAAATTGTATCTCATTAGTCCTCAGCAAGCAAGCGAGGCATCTTTCTCTCTACTTTACAGATGAGAGTTCTAAGGAAATAAAATGTCAGAAAATTTCCCTAAGATGACTCCAGGAATAAGGGATGGAGCCTGTAAAAACACTCTTTGGGAGGTCGAGGCAGGTGGATCATGTGAGGTCAGGAGTTTGAGACCAGCCTGGCCAAACTGGTGAAACCCCATCTCTACTAAAAATACAAAAATTACCTGGGTGTGGTGGTGGGTACCTGTAGTCCCAGCTACTCGGGAGGCTGAGGCAGGAGAATCACTTGAATCAGGAGGCGGAGGTTGCAGTGAGTCAAGATCATGCCGTTGCACTACAGCATGGGCGACAGAGCAAGACTCTGTCTCAAAAAAAAAAAAAAAAAAAAAAAAAACCACACACACACACACACTCAGTTCTAATTGGCTTCTAGTCACACACGTTTTACAAGGCCTTCTATGCTAACAAAAATCAACACAACACAATTCTCTGAACATCTATAATACACACAGTTGAAACTTGACTATATTCTGTTTTGGATTATTTTTCGTGAGTCTTTTCTTCTTAATAAGACAATAAGTTCTTTCAGGACCAACACTAATCAAGGAACATCTTCTTTCCTATTCTCAAGATTAATAACCAGTCACCATATTCAACAAACAATTTGGGGTTTAATTTCATAATTTTCTTATGCTAACTTTATAATTCTGTGAATAATATGATCAAACTACCTAATATAGCTCTTAGAATAAAGGCACCTTTATTGATATTGTTAAAAAATAAAATTACAATAAGTTTGGTTTTAAGATGTAATTAGCTGTTATTAGTGATTCTAGAACTGGGCAATATCTCATTCTGTAAAACAGAATGCATGGTCTGGTTTATAGGTTGGCTTTATAGGCAGAAAAGGGCTGAAGAAAGCAGAAACAAGGAACAAAAGCAGATTGGTCATTTCAAAGTAACTTTACTTATAGGGTTAACACAGAAAGGGCTTCCTTATCATGCTGGCTCAGGTAAAGTAAGCCCCTTCTGCTTAGTTGCTGTGAATCTTCTGATTTCTGGAAAACTTGCCTGTTTCAAAGTTTAGTGTAATTGTGCATGACACCTAGCATGAGTGACTTCATTGTCTGCTGGGGCCCAGTGTAGGAGCTCAGTCTAAACAATGAAATCGCCTCCCATATACTTTGCTTAATAATCTCTTTAAACTCTCAGGAACCAGGATTAAAATGAGATGAATAAACATTTGAGCAAATTATTTGGGTGCATCATCACTCAGAATTAAGCTTTAGCAAAATGCTGTGAAATGTAGTTTTACAGACTTAAATCCAGAAAACTCCATTTACCCCTTATGTTGTTTTAGGTTTCCCCAGGAGCTCTTTTTCCCAAAGCTGTTTACTTTGATTCTTCTTTCTGGAGGCTAGAGGCCTCTTCTTCTACCTATCTAAGAGTTTAGTCAAGTAAAGCCACTTAGTTAAAAAGGAAGAAGAAAAAAAAATACAGGTTTAAGATAACAGCTATAAACCCCTAATGGTGGCACCTGTCTCTTCTCTTTCTGTCTGGGAAAAAGGAAAGGAAGGAGACATAGTGTTTAGAGGATGCTGAGACTATTATCTTACCGCTAGTGAGTTATTCTTTGGCTTTTATTGTGACTTTTTTGCACCCTGCTCCCCGCCTCCCCGGCACTGTAGCTTTAAAGCTTCTTTTTTTCAGAATTTAGATATTGTAGTGCACTTACATCTTCCTCCGCTATACTGCAAGCTTCTAGCACTATTAATTGGTCGTTCAAATATATTTGTGGAATAATGGATGAATAAGTACCAATTCTGTTACAAAGAAATTACTGAAGGAGGTATCTTGGTTTTCCTCTATAATTTGTATTCTAATATTCAGTCAAAGTAGTTTGTTAAATAAATTAGAAAGAATTGATCTTCAACCATAGTAATTAACATCTAGCTCTAGATGAAGGATTTACGTCTGGCAATCTTACATCCGTGTTTCATTAAGTTTTATCAACTTATCACCAAATAATGTGAACCCTCATTTTTTGTACAGGTTGAATATCCCTTATCTGAAGCACTTGCAACCAGAAGTATTTCGGATTTCATATTTTTTTGGATTTTGGAATACTTTCATATACATAATGAGATTTCTTGGGGAGGAGACACAATTCTAAACATAAAATTCATTTATGTTTCATATACACCATATACACATATACTGAAGGTAATTTTATACAATATTTTAAATAATTTTGTTGGCACTCAAAAAGTTTCGATTTTGAAACATTTCAGATTTCAGATCTTTGGATTAGGGATTCTCAACCTGTAACAACTTTTCTCTGATATTCTGGCACATGCTCCCACAGCCACAAAAGCCAGCTGTGTTGGTTTGATTAGAGTAACTTATTTTAACAATTGTTTCCTTGACATGTAGCCCAGAGAAGTAAAGTGAGCTGCCTAGCTCATTACGCAATAATTACAAAAATAATGCTTAGCTTTTCTTGAAAGAGTATCCAGGTGCCAGCCTGAGTGTGTGGCATACAGGTGATGATTAATAAATATGTGAATGAATAAATAAAAGCCACAATTGGCTGTAGGTGTTAAACACTTTTTCATCAATTTTAGCCACCAGCATCACCAGCCTGAAATAGCATTAAGAATCCATCCAAGTCAATCAGAAGCAACCAAAAATCTTTAGCTCTGCAGGACAGAAATAAGTACTTCTTTAAGTAACTTCCTTCCTAAAACACACACGCACACACACACACAAACAATATCTGGTTCTTTTTCTGGTCACTTTCACTTAATTTCAATTAAAAATTTATAATTTTTAATTGCAGCCAGGTTTCTTAATTTTAACTCCAGGTTTCTTATCAGGGAACACTTGCCAATAAGTCTCTCTCATGGAGCGACTGCGGTTATTAAGTTCCCTCAGAGGGGACCTGAACATTCTCCAGCATTCTTCAGGGCAACTAACAATACCCTGGACATTCAGATGCCCCGTGCAAGATCACAATGAGGTTTCTTATCCTCCACCTAGTTTTCTGGGCTAAATTAAAAGGGATGCAGTATGGTTGATGAAAATAGAAAAGCTGTCAATTAGAATTTTCACACACACACCTCACAGCACACGGCAAAACACGCTCTCCAAGCATCGTTGCCTTTCTCTAAGGGTGCAGCCAGCACTCTCCAGGGTGCTTAGGGAGAGCACACCTCTCAGAAGACTACCAAGAAGGAAAAAACCGTAGTAGGAGCCTGATGTTGATTTAGTTATCACTGAATTTGAATACCTCTTTTCAATGCTGGAAAAGATAATCGTCATACAAGGATAAATTCTCCTCAGGGCTTCTCCTGGTAGAAGGCAAAGTGCTACTCTTCCTTTCCTGCAGTCTGCCTAATCCCTACATCTATATTTTAAGGTACAGAAAGACTGATTATTCTCCTGCCTTGGAATATTCCTAATAGATACACAATCATAATAGGCAAAACTAGCGGCAAACATTTGGAAATGCTCAGAGAAGGCAATTTATGTTAGGTAATTAACAACTCTGGCCATTGGCAGAGGCTAAAAAGTTCAAGTGCAGAGACCTGTTGTAGGATGATGTCCTGTCTGCCTTTGACACAGAAAGGATTATACAGAGCCTGCAGGGGAAAAAAAGTGTTGTATTTATATGGCCTCAGTTGCCCATTACAGCAGATTGAGACATATGGGCAGCACATCAGCACCTCGAACAACTGGTCTCCAAATGTATCCTTTTCACAGATACTATGGCTCAAAAAGCTTAAGCTTTACACACTTCTTTAAGAATAGATCTATTATTATCTTGAAGTGGAACATCAGAGAGACATCAATATTATGCATCTCACTTACCTGGAGTTCAAAGTGTTGCGATAGTTCCCTTTCTTTACTGTAAGAAATTGCTGCAGGTCCACCCTAAGGTTTCCTTACATGAAGTAAATTTAACAGCTAGGGGTTTAGATTTAGCTCATGAACTAGATGTTCATGTTAACCATTGTATCGAGTTGGAATTACTTGCTGCTGGAAAATAAACTGCTCTAACAGTTCAGAGCTAACAATGAGATTGTCAAAAATCTGTCCCATCAATGACCATGAAAATCACATTAAGAAGTCACTCGCTTCTGGTTTTGCAGACGTGGTTTTCTGCATATCACCAAATAAATCTACGGAAGTCATCAACGAATATTTAATACTCTGATGAAATTAAGAGATCATTTAAAAATTATTGACTGATTTTGTTTTGCTAGATTTTAATCAAAAAGTGTTCTAACCTGTTTAGTTGGTAATTAAAATAATCTATTTTGGCTTAACTCTCTAATTTCATTTCTCTAAAACAAGGCACATGATTTTCTCTGTAAATGTACAATTACCAGTTGAAACTGCATTAAGCTTTTAAGCTAATGAATTTAATTTGGTGCTTTGGTATAGTTATTTACCAAGCAGTTTAACATCAAGCTATGGAAACATGAAGACAGCTATAACAAGTCCATAGTAATAGCAAAGCTACCCCAAACTGATCTGAAAATACCAGTTTCTGTTTTTTCAAAACTAATGTATTTTCACACCTGGAGTAAAATTGCCTGTTTTATGTCCATCTTATTGAATTAAATATGAGCAAGGGGAGAGGGCTGCATTTTAATGAAAGAGGCCATCAAACAGAGCCCAAACCCTGAGGTTCCTTCATCTCTTCACCACACAGTGTTCCTTCATCACAAATGGCAATCAGATTTTTAAAAAATCAGGAGAGGGAATTGAAAGAACTGCACCTAAGGCAACAGGATTTTTGAACAATAGAGAGAAATCACCTGGGAAACTTTAGATCCTTATTGTCAGAATCTGGGGGTCACAAAGGAAGTTGTATAAAAGAGGCCGATCAGGACACATGGATAAAGTAGAATACAAAGAACATATGGGAAGTGTGTGAGAGGAATCAGTCTGTCTCAATTAATTACTGTCATTTTATGTACGCAGATGGACAAAAGAACAATAGGAGACTGGTTGCTCTGATATGCAAAAAGGCCCCTACGCAGTTGTAATAGTTGCCAAGATTCTTGATTACCATTATGGTGTTGAGCTGAAATATTTCACTTCAAAAATATTTTCCTACTCTCAAATCTTTTGTGTAAAGAGGTGGCAAAAAAAGAAGAGAAAAACAGAAAACAGCAAGCTAGGCCACTAGGGGAACAATGTTGAATGAGATCTAGTCTATATGTGAGGAATTCACAGTCTTAGGAGGAAAATATTACATAGAAAGATAAATTAAGATATGACATGGTAAATGCTATTACAGAGATTTGAACAAAATACCAATGGAGGACGGACGGAGCAAGAATGGATCTTGAGGGAGGTTGGAATTCTCATAGCATTTGACATGGATAGTGAAGTAATAATAGCAATTTGCCAGGAAAAAAAAATTCGGTGTGGTATTCCAGCCTGGAAGGTCGGTCCTAATGTCTGGCATTTGCAAGATGAGATAGTCAATAAGAAAATAACATAAAGTGCAAGAGAAATACAAATACTGGAGAGGCAGCAAAGTCTGGTAGCAGCCTGAATAAACAGGTTCGTCTACTAGCCAGCTGGGGCAGTGGTTCTCCAACTTTAGTGTGAATCAGAATCACCTGGACTAAAGTGTTTGGGCTTCAGTAGCTCTGAGATGGGATCAAAGGTTTTGTTATGCTAACAAGTTCTCAGGAAATGTTGATTCTCCTGATTCAGGGACCACCCTGTGAGATCCTGAAAATGGGTGCTGGAGCTTCATCTTGGAAACAACAGAGAAATGATAGAGAACTTCATGGGAGAGATATCCATATCATTGGCTTTGGTTTACAGTGTGAGATATGACTAGAGTATGGGACACTAGTAACAGGAAAACCGATTAGGGACTATTATATTTTCTAATTGAGAGAAAAATGAGGGCTTCCTATCACAATCACTGGTGGGAAGAAGAAGAATAGCTAAGAACTATTTCTCAGGTAGAAGCTATGGGATTTGGCATCCTCCTGTATTTGAGAGTTGAGAAAAAGAAAGAAGTGAGAAATGACACAGTGCCATATAAAGGGCATTAACTGATGTGTAGAGTATAACACATTGGAGCAGTTCTCAAGAAGGAGGAGTTGTACAACTTCCAGTTCTAGCAATATTTCCTTATATAGAGCTTTAAAAACATTTGTGTACAATGCTGAACTCTTTTAAAAAAAACAAATCTTCTTGACATACAGGTGTGGCATAGTGTCAAATGCTAACCAGAGGTTAAATAGGATGCATAATTAAAACATGTTAGATTTGGGCTGCAAGAGATCATTGTCTTCCTAATTAAAAGAGTTTCCTTCAATGGTGAGAAAATAAACTGTAATCAGTTGGAGATTGCATGGGAGTTAAGAAAGTAGACACATCAAGTGTGACTGACCTCTTAAGAAATGTGATAAGGAATAGGAAGAACACAAGAACTTGATATAATGGTTGGATCAAAAGAAATTGGTGGTTTCTGTTTGAGGATAAGTGGAACTTTTATCATGTTTCAAGGCAAATGCCCGTGTAAAAGAAATATTCAAATATTTTTTCAAAATTCTTAAAATTAGATATCACCGATCAAGCAAGATCATAAGTAGGCATGAGGATAAAAAATATGTCAGCTGGCTCTCTAGATTCCTCCCCTCTGGGCAGGGCATGTCTGAAAGAAAGGCAGCATCCCCAGTCAGGGGCTGATAGATAAAATTCCCATCTCCCTGGGACAGAGCACCTGGGAGAAGGGGCAGCTGTGTGCATAGCTTCGGCAGACTTAAATGTTCCTGCCTGCCAGCTCCGAAGAGAGCAGTGGATCTCCCAGCACAGTGCCTGAGCTCGGCTAAGGGACAGACTGCCTTTTCAAGTGGGTCCCTGACCCTCGTGCCTCCTCACTGGGAGACACCTCCTCCCAGCAGAGGTCAACAGATACCTCATACAGGAGAGCTCCAACTGGCATCTGGCAGGTGCCCCTCTGGGATGAAACCTCCAGAGAAAGGAGAAGCCAGCAATCTTTGCATTCTGCAGCCTCCACTGGTGATACCCAGGCAAACAGGGTCTGTAGTGGACCTTCAGCAAACTCCAGCAGACCTGCAGAAGAGGGGCCTGACTATAGAAGGAAAACTAACAAACAGCAAGCAATAACATCAACATCAACATAAAGGATGCCCATGCAAAAACTGCATCCAAAGGTCATCAGCATCAAAGATCAAAAGTAGGTAAATCCAAGAAGATGAGGAAAAACCAGCACAAAAATGCTGAAAATTCAAAAAAACAGAAAGCCTCTTCTCCTTCAGAGGATCACAACTCCTCACCAGCAAGGGAACAAAACTGGATGGAGAATGAGTTTGACAAATTGACAGAAGTAGGCTTCAGAAGGTGGGTAATAACAAACTCCTCTGAGCTAAAGGAACATGTTCTAACCTAATGCAAGGAAGCTAAGAACCTTGATAAAAGGTTATAGGGACTGCTAACTGGAACACTTAGTTTAGAGAAGAACATAAATGACCTGATGGAGCTGAAAAACACAGCATGTGAACTTCATGAAGCATACACAAGTATCAATAGCCGAATCAATCAAGTGGAAGAAAGGATATCAGGAATTGAAGATCAACTTAATAAAATAAAGCATGAAGACAAGATTAGAGAAAAAAAGAATGAAAGGAACGAACAAAGCCTCCAGGAAATATTGGACTATATGAAAAGACCAAACCTATGATTGATTGGGGTCCCTGAAGGTGACAGGGATAATGGAACCAAGATGGAAAACACACTTCAGGATATTATCCAGGAACTTCCCCAACCTAGCAAGACAGGCCAACATTCAAATTCAGGAATACAGAGAACACAACTAAGATACTCCTCAAGAAGAGGAACCCCAAGACACATAATCATCAGATTCACCAAGGTTGAAATGAAGGAACAAATGTTAAGGGCAGCCATAGAGAAAGGTCAGGTTACCCACAAAGGGAAGCCCATTAGACTAATAGTGGATCTCTCTGGAGAAACCCTACAAGCCAGAAGAGAGTGGGGGCCAATATCCAACATTCTTAAAGAAAAGAATTTTCAACCCAGAATTTCATATTCAGCCAAACTAAACTTCATAAGTGAAGGAGAAATAAAGCCCTTTACACACAAGCAAATGCTGAGGGATTTTTGTCACCACCAGGCCTGCCTTATAAGAGCTCCTGAAGGAAGCACTAAATATGGAAAGGAAAAACTGGTACCAGCCACTCCAAAACACATACCAAAATATAAAGACAAACAACACTATGTAGAAACTGCATCAACTAATGTGCAAAATAACCAGCTAGCATCATAATGACAGGATCAAATTCACACACAACAATATGAACCTTAAATATAAAAGGGCTAAATGCCCCAATTAAAAGACACAGACTGGCAAATTGGATAAAGAGTCAAGACTCATTGGTGTGCTGTATTCAGGAGACCCATGTCACGTGCAAAGACTCACATAGGCTCAAAAGAAAGGGATGGAGGAATATTTACCAAGCAAATGGAAAGCAAAAAAAAGGAGGGGTTGCAATCCTAGTCTCTGATAAAACAGACTTCAAACCAACAAAGATCAAAAAAGACAAAGAAGGGCATTACATAATGGTAAAGGGATCAATGCAACAAGAAAAGCTAACTATCATAAGTATGCATGCACCTAATACAGGAGCACCCAGGTTTATAAAGCAAGTTCTTAGAGACCTACAAAGAGACTTAGACTCCCACACAATAACGGTGGGAGACTTTAATGCCCCACTGTCATTATGAGACAGATCAACGAGATAGAAAATTAACAAAGATATTCAGGACTTGAACTCAGCTCTGGACCAAGTGGACCTTATAGACATCTATAGAACTCTCCACCCCAAATCAACAGAATATACATTCTTCTCAGCACCACATCGCACTTATTCTAAAATTGGCCACATAGTTGGAAGTAAAACACTCCTCAGCAAATGTAAAAGAACAAAATTATAACCATCTCTCTGACCACAGTGCAATCAAATTAGAACTCAGGATTAAGAAACTCACTCAAAACCAGACAACTACATGGAAACTGAACAACCTGCTCCTGAATGACTACTGGATAAATAACAAAATTAAGGCAGAAATAAATAAGTTCTATGAAACCAATGAGAACAAAGACACAATGTACCAGAATCTCTGGGACACAGCTAAAGCAGTGTTCAGGGGGAATTTATAGCACTAAATGCCCACAAGAGAAAGCAGGAAAGATCTAAAATTGACACCCTAATATCACAATTAAAATAACTAGAGAAGCAAGAGCAAACAAATTCAAAGCTAGCAGAAGAAAAGAACTAAGATCAGAGCAGAACTGACAGAGATAGAGACATGAAAAACCCTTCAAAAAAAAAATCAATGAATCCAGGAGTGGTTTTTTGAGAAGATTAACAAAATAGACCACTAGCCAGACTAATAAAGAAGAAAAGAGAGAAGAATCAAATAGACACAATAAAAAATGATAAAGGGGATATCACCACTGATTCCACAGAAATACAAACTACCATCAGAGAATACTTTAAACACCTCTACACAAATAAACTAGAAAATCTAGAAGAAATGGTAAATTCCTGGACACGTAAACACCCTCACAACCTGCCAAGACTAAACAAGGAAGAAGTCTAATCCCTGAATACACTAGCAACAAGTTCTGAAATTAAGGCAGTAATTAATAGCCTACCAACCAAAAAAAGCCCATGTCCACACAGATTCGCAGCCAAATTCTACCAGAGGTACAAAGAGGAGCTGGTACCACTCCTTCTGAGACTATTCCAAACAATAGAAACAAAGAGGGACTCCTCCCTAACTTATTTTATGAGTCCAGCATCATCCTGATACCAAAACCTGGCAGAGACACACACACACACACACAAAACCCAAAGTTTTAGGCCAATATCCCTGATGAACATCAATGCAAAAATCTTCAATAAAATACTGGCAAACTGAATCCAGCATTACATCAAAAAGCTTATCCACCATGATCGAGTTGGCTTCATCCCTGGGATGCAAGGCTGGTTCAACATACCAGCCTTGAATAAATACCAAATGAATAAACGTAATCCATCGCATAAACAGAACCAATGACAAAAACCACATAAGTCTCTCAATAGATGTAGAAAAGGCCTTCAACACCACTTCATGCTAAAACCACTCAATAAACTAGGTATTGATCGAACATATCTCAAAATAATAAGAGCTATTTATGACAAACCCATAGCCAATATCATACTGAATGGGCAAAAGCTGGAAGCATTCCCTTTGAAAGCTGGCACAAAGGCTGGGCGTGGTGGCTCATGCCTGTAATCCAAGCACTTTGGGAGGCCAAGACGGGCAGGTCACAAGGTCAGGAGTTCAAGGCCATCCTGGCCAACATGGTGAAACCCCGTCTCTACTAAAAATACAAAAAATTAGGTGAGCGTAGTGGTGAGTGTCTGTAATCCCAGCTATTTGGGAGGCTGAGGCAGGAGAATTGCTTGAACTCTGGAGGCAGAGGTTGCAGTGAGCCAAGATTGTGCCATTTCACTCCAGCCTGGGCAACACAGTGAGACTCCATCTCAAAAAAAAAAAGAAAAGAAAAGGAATTTTAACCATTCTTTTTAAGCAATGGCTCTGGACCAACTGGCATGCAAGTGCAAAAAAACAAACCTAGACATAAACCTTTCACTCTTTGCAAAAAACTCAAAATGGATCAGAGATCTAAATGTAAAACACAAAATTATAAAGTTCCTAGAAGATAACATAGGAGAAAATCTAGTTGATCTTGGGTTTGGTGATGAGTTTTTTTATTTTTTTATTTTTTTATTATTTTTTATTATACTTTAGGTTTTAGGGTACATGTGCACAATGTGCAGGTTTGTTACATATGTATCCATGTGCCATGTTGTTTTGCTGCACCAATTAACTCGTCATTTAGCATTAGGTATATCTCCTAATGCTGTCCCTCCCCCCCTCCCCCCACCCCACAACAGTCACCGGAGTGTGATGTTCCCCTTCCTGTGTCCATGAGTTCTCATTGTTCAATTCTCACCTATGAGTGAGAACATGCGGTGTTTGGTTTTTTGTCCTTGCAATAGTTTACTGAGAATGATGTTTTCCATTTTCATCCATGTCCCTACAAAGGACATGAACTCATCATTTTTTATGGCTGCATAGTATTCCATGGTGTATATGTGCCACATTTTCTTAATCCAGTCTATTGTTGTTGGACATTTGGGTTGGTTCCAACACTTTGAAATTGTTAATAGTGTCACAATAAACATACGTGTACATGTGTCTTTATAGCAGCATGATTTATAGTCCTTTGGGTATATACTCAGTAATGGGATGGCTGGGTCAAATGGTATTTCTAGTTCTAGATCCCTGAGGAATCGCCACACTGACTTCCACAATGGTTGAACTAGTTTACAGTCCCACCAACAGTGTAAAAGTGTTTCTATTTCTCCACATCCTCTCCAGGACCTGTTGCTTCCTGACTTTTTAATGATGGCCATTCTAACTGGTGTGAGATGGTATCTCACTGTGGTTTTGATTTGCATTTCTCTGATGGCCAGTGATGATGAGCATTTTTTCATGTGTTTTTTGGCTGCATAAATGTCTTCTTTTAAGAAGTGTCTGTTCACGTACTTTGCCCACTTTTTGATGGGGTTGTTTTTTTCTTGTAAATTTGTTTGAGTTCATTGTAGATTCTGGATATTAGCCCTTTGTCAGATGAGTAGGTTGCAAAAATTTTCTCCCATTTGGTAGGTTGCCTGTTCACTCTGATGGTAGTTTCTTTTGCTGTGCAGAAGCTCTTTAGTTTAATGAGATCCCATTTGTCAATTTTGGCTTTTGTTGTCATTGCTTTTGGTGTTTTAGACATGAAGTCCTTGGCCACGCCTATGTCCTGAATGGTATTGCCTAGGTTTTCTTGTAGGATTTTAATGGTTTTAGGTCTAACATTTAAGTCTTTAATCCATCTTGAATTAATTTTTGTATAAGGTGTAAGGAAGGGATCCAGTTTCAGTTTTCTACATATGGCTAGCCAGTTTTCCCAGCACCATTTATTAAATAGGGAATCCTTTCCCCATTTCTTGTTTTTGTCAGGTTTGTCAAAGATCAGATAGTTGTAGATATGCGGCATTATTTCTGATGGCTCTGTTCTGTTCCATTGATCTATGTCTCTTCAGACCAATATCCTTGATGAACATTGATGCAAAAATCCTCAATAAAACACTGGCAAACTGAATCCAGCAGCACATTAAAAAGCTTATACACCATGATCAAGTGGGCTTCATCCCTGGGGTGCAAGGCTGGTTCAACATACGCAAATCAATAAATGTAATCCAGCATATAAACAGAACCAAAGACAAAAACCACATGATTATCTCAATAGATGCAGAAAAGGCCTTTGACAAAATTCAACAACCCTTCATGCTAAAAACTCTCAATAAATTAGGTATTGATGGGATGTATCTCAAAATAGTAAGAGCTATCTATGACAAACCCACAGCCAATATCATACTGAATGGGCAAAAACTGGAAGCATTCCCTTTGAAAACTGGCACAAGACAGGGATGCCCTCTCTCACCACTCCTATTCAACATAGTGCTGGAAGTTCTGGCCAGGGCAATCAGGCAGGAGAAGGAAATAAAGGGTATTCAATTAGGAAAAGAGGAAGTCAAATTGTCCCTGTTTGCAGATGACATGATTGTCTATCTAGAAAACTCCATCGTCTCAGCCCAAAATCTCCTTAAGCTGATTAGCAACTTCAGCAAAGTCTCAGGATACAAAATCAATGTACAAAAATCACAAGCATTCTTGTACACCAATCACAGACAAACAGAGAGCCAAATCATGAATGAACTCCCATTCACAATTGCTTCAAAGAAAATAAAATACCTAGGAATCCAACTTACAAGGGATTTGGTGATGAGTTTTTATCTACAACCCCAAAGGCACAATTCATGAAAGAAAGAACTGATAAACTGGATTTGATTAAAATTAAAAATGCCTGCTCTATTAAAGACACTGCCAAGAAAATGAAAGATAAGCCACCGACTGGAAAAAAATATTTGCAGAAGACATACCTAAAAAAGGCTGTTACTCAAAATATACAAAGAAGTCTTAACATTCAAAAATATGAAAACAAACAGCAAAAATGGGCCAAAGACCTTAACAGACATCTTACCAAAGAAGACATATAGATGGTAAATAAGCATAAGAAAAGATGCCTTACAGTATAAGTCATCAGGAAAATGCAAATGAAAACAACGAGACACACACCTATTAGAATAGTCAAAATTCAGAACACTGACAATACCAAATGCTGAAAAGTTTATAAAGTAATAGGAACTCTCATTCATTGATGGTGGGAATGCAAAATGGGACAGATGCTTTCAAAGACAGTTTGATAGTTTCTTACAAAACTAAACGTGGTTACTGTACAATCTGCAATCATGCTCCTTGGTATTTAGCATAAAAAGTTAAAAACTTTTATCCACACAAGAACCTATGAATGGATGTTTATACCTGGTTTATTCATAATTACCAAAACTTGGAGGCAATTAAGATGTCCTTCAGTAGATGATGGATAAACTGCAGTACCTCCAGATAATGGAATATTATTTGGTGTTAAAAAGAAAGAAACTACCAAGCCATGAAAAGACATAGAAGAAATTCAGATGCATATTACTAAGTAAAAAAAATGCCCATCTGAAAAGGCTACATATTGTATGATTCCATACTATATATTACCAATAACATTTTGGTAAAGGCAAACTATACAGACAGTAAAAAGTAAAAGGCAGGCCGGGCGCGGTGGCTCAGGCTTGTAATCCCAGCACTTTGGGAGGCCGAGGGGGGCGGATCACGAGGTCAGGAGATCGAGACCACGGTGAAACCCCGTCTCTACTAAAAATACAAAAAATTAGCTGGGCGTGGTGGCGGGCGCCTGTAGTCCCAGCTACTCGGAGAGGCTGAGGCAGGAGAATGGCATGAACCCGGGAGGCAGAGTTTGCAGTGAGCCGAGATTGCGCCACTGCACTCCAGCCTGGGTGACAGAGCGAGACTCTGTCTCAAAAAAAAAAAAAAAAAAAAAAAAAGTAAAAGGCAAAATTATAGAGACAGTAAAAAATCTGGAAAGGCTATATACTGTATGATTCCATACTGTATGTTACCAATATAACATTTGGTAAAGGCAAAATTATAGAGACAGTAAAAAATCTGGAAAGGCTATATACTGTATGATCCCATACTGTATGTTACCAATATAACATTTGGTAAAGGCAAAATTATAGAGACAGTAAAAAGAATAGTTGTTGCCAAGGGGTTTGGGGAAGGAAGGATGAATAGGTGGAGCACAGAGGATTTCTAGGACAGTGAAAATACTCTGTATGATACTATAATAATGGATACATGTCATTCATGTCCATGTTTGTCCAAACTCATAGAACGTCCAATACCAAAAACAAAATTAAAAAAACACCCTAAAGTATAGACTCTGAGTGACGATAATGTATCAATGTAGTTCCATCAGTTGTAATAAAAGTACCACTTTGGTGGAGGACTTTGATAATGAGGGAGCTATCATGTGTGTGGGCAGGAGGTATATGGGATATCTCTGTACCTTCCTCTCAATTTTGCCATGAAGCTTAAACTGCTCTAAAAATGGTCTACAATTTGAAAAACATTGAAAAAAATAAAAATTTACTCCCTTCGATTCAGCTATTCTATTTCTGAGAATTTAACTGTGATTGTCTTTTGATGTGTCAATCTGGCTAGATTACAGTTCCCACTTACTCACAAACACTTAGGTAGGTGATGCTATGAAGATATTATTTTTTAGATGTGATTAAGGTTTGTAATCAATTGGCTCTAGTAAGGGAAATTATTGAATATCATAGGTAATATGTGTAAGTCTTATTCAATCAGTTAAAATTAAATGCAGAGTTAGGCTTCTTTGAAGAAGCATTTCTGCCTGTAGGTACCAGTTTCCTTCCTTCCTTCCTTCCTTCCTTCCTTCCTTCCTTCTTTTCCTTCCTTCCCTTCTTTTCTCCTTCCTTCCTTCTTTCCTTCCCTTCCCCTCCCCCTCCTTCCCTCCCTCCCTCCCTCCCTCTCTTCCTTTTCTTCCTTCCTTCCTTTCCTTCCTTCCTTCCTTCCTTCCTTCCTTCCTTTCTTCCTTCCTCCTTTCCTTATTTTTTCTATACAGACAGAGTCTGGCTTTGTTGACCAAACTGGCCTGGAACTCCTGGCTTCAAGCAATCCTCCTGATGAAGTCAGATATTATAAAGGAAGAGATAAGTACTCTGATTTTTCAAATACTTTTTGGTACTAAGGTCTAATAACTTGCCTTTACTCAAGTTACAGTTTGTCAGACATTATATAGAGTGACTAGTAAATGCTTAACATAACAAGCACAATCAGTCAGCAAGATAAATACATAGAAAGCACAGATAAGATAGTTACTATGATTCTGCTTGGTGAACAACTGCCTGAAATTAGATTTTCAGCAGAAATTTTTTCTATCAAAATGAACCATAATTTAAGTGGTTATAATAGGCATATATTTTAATGCTTGTATATCTGCGAACAAATTATTAATGCTTCTCACTATCCCATTACTCTCATCACCCCACCATTTGTGAGTGTTCTGGCAGGTCTTTGCATATGCATCTGAACATATCTTTCTTCTCTCCTAAGCTATCAGAGGAGTCAGGGAAAAAAAGATATAGATGAAATAAGAGCTATATACCCATGAGATTATTTAAGTAGTTAAATCAATATGGAGTATATACAGAGAAAGGTATGAAATGAATTCCCCACTTTCTTCTATGATTTGTTCAATGAAGATAAAAACTTGGTAATATACCTTAGTCCTACCTGCCACATTCAGTTGCTTAATATCTAATCTATTATCACTTCTTAAAACATATTTTATATAGCCATTTATAGACACATCAAATCTAAAGCAAATAGCTCAATAGCAGAAACCACTGTTTTATGTTTTCTAAGAATTATACTACCCTTCTTTATCAAAAGATTTACTGTGCAAATGTGTATATATGCACAGGAATATTGATATATCTCAATAGGTCAAATCCACAAATAAAGGCACAAGAATCTTGATAACAAAGATTCACAACACATCAGTGTTTGGTATCCGGATACCAAATTCTGCTTGCCTTGTGTTTCTGGATCATGGAGCGACTACAGATTTTCAGATTTGGAAGGACTAAAAGTTTGGAAGATTCTGAGATCATAAAGCAGGGTTTAGGCTAAGAATGTCATGCAATGCATCTGTATGCCTCCCTCCCCCAGTGCTCCTGGGGGCACCAGGTCCTTTGAAAGGGCATCATCCTGGTGAGGTATGCTCTTTGGTAAGCAATCCTGAACTCTATGAGATCATAATCATAATTTTATACAAAAATTCTGGAAGAAGTCAATAAACTTTGGCAATGTGCTATGGGCATATGAGCTTATTACAGAAAATGTAGTGATTGTGAAGGGCTGATGACAATTCTGAATCCTCTTCTTTATGGCCATCTGTTTTCGTTTATATTCAGTTGTTCATCTGTTATTCATTCAAGAAGGTTTATTAGTAGCCTAGACATATTTAAGTAGTTGAATCATTGAGTCTACATAGAAAGTTAATAATATGAAGTTGAATCATTGAATCTACATAGAAAGTTAATAATATACTCAATGATCAGTGATATGGTTCGGCTATGTCCCCACCCAAATTTCATCTTAAACTGTAGTTCCCATAATTCCCACGTGTTGTGGAAGGAATGTGGTGGGAGGTAATTGAATCATGGGGACAGTTACCTCCATACTGTTCTTGTGATAGTAAGTGAGTTCTTACGAGATCTGTTGGTTTTATAAGGGGATTTTCCCCTCCTTCACTTCGCACTTCTCCTTGCTGCTGCCATGTGAAGAAGGACATGCCTGCTTTCCCTTCTGCCTTGATTGTAAGTTTCCTGAGGCCTCCTTAGCCATGCTGAACTGTGAGCGAATTAACCTCTTTCCTTTATAAATTATTCAGTCTTTATTATGTCTTTATTAGCTGCATGAGAATGGACTAATAGAGCCAGAAAAGATTAAAGTTAAAAGATAAAAGATTATATCTATATTCTGCTTGTTATATATTCCACATATATATATGTGTACTAGAACTGGAACATTTTGTTATAGTATCATAAATGGATAAAGACAGTGAGGATATGGAGCAACTAGACTCTCACATGCTGCTGATAGGAATTGTACGACTACTTTCGGAAATACCTTGGCAGTTTCTTTGAAATTTAAGTATACACTTACCTCCTAGAAATTTACTCAAGAGACTTGTATACTTCAAACCAAAAATAAAATTCTAAGCCCCCAACCATTCTGAATGGACCTCTCCTCTCAGCCAAGGGCATTCCAAAGTTAACCTGTAAAACTAGTTCAGGCCATGATGGGAAGGAGAAGTCAAACGTGCCTCATTACCATTAACATCAACACAGACCTTAAGACTGATAGAAAAGGTTCTTTAAGTCTGATAAGAAACATTTACAATCTATTCTTTCTGAAGCCTGCTACCTGGAGGCTTCATCTGTATGATAAAACCTTGGTCTCCACAACCGTTTATTGTAACCCAGACATCTCTTTCTACTGATTCCAGGTTTTTATTTTAATTTTACTTTTCTTAAAACTCTCAGGACGGATTAGATTCCAGGTCTTTATATAACTCAACCAACTGCCAATCAGAAAAATCTTTGAATCTGCCTATGACCTGGAAGCCTCCACATCCTGTTGTCCTACCTTTCAGGACCAAACCAATGTACATCTTACATGTAGTGATTGATGTTTTTTGTCTCCCAGAAATGTGTAAAACCCAGTTGTAGCCTATCACTTTGGGCACATGTCATCAGGACTTTCTGAGGCTGTGTCATGGGCATGTCCTTAACCTTGGCAAAATAAACTTTTAAATTGATTAAGACTTGTCTCAGATACTTTTTGGTTTACAATACCAATGTTCATAGCAGCTTTATTTCTAAAAATCAAAAATTGGAAACAATCCAAATGTAATCAACAAGTGAATGGATAAACAAATTATGGTACATCCATGTGTGATGTACTATTTGGCAATAAAAAGAAAAAGATATTAATGCATGCAACAATGTGGATAAATCTCCACATCATTATGCTGAGTACACACTGTATGATTTCATTCATACAAAACTCAAGAAAATGAAAAGTAATCTATAGTGACAGAAATTAGATCAGCATTTGCCTCAGGATAGAGCCAGAGAGAGAAATAAATTTAAAAAGAGCTCGAAGATACTTTTGGGGTGATAGAGTTGATTATCTTGATGGCTGCAATGGTTCTAAAACAGACCAAACTTTCTACATTCAATATGTAAAGTTTAATTACATCTCAAGTAAGCCATTTTTTTAAAAAGACTCCAAGTTCAAGCCCTGCTGACTGGAAGCACTGTAGTGCTATATGTAGAAATAAGAGGGTAATATAACAGGAGAAAAGGTTGACTTGGTGGTAAATTTGCTTCCCATTTCAAACATTTTGAATTTGAAGTGGCCATCTGCAGCAAGGAGAAATGTAAATCTAGAGAATGGGAAAGAGTACAAAGCTCAAAGAAAAGATGCACTAGCAATCCGCATAGAAGAATAAAAGCATAGGGTTGGCTGGGCACCGTGGCTCACGCCTGTAAGCCCAGCACTTTGGGAGGCTGAGGCGGGTGGATCACGAGGTAAGGAGATGGAGACCATCCTGGCCAATATGGTGAAACCCTGTCTCTACCAAAAATACAAAAATTAGCTGTGTGTGGTGGCGCATGCCTGTAATCCTAGCTACTTGGGAGGCTAAGGCAGGAGAATTGCTTGAACCAGGGAGTCAGAGGTTGTGGTGAGCTGAGATCACATCACTGCACTCAAGCCTGGTGACAGAGCTAGACTCCATCTCAAAAAAAAAAAAAAAAACCAAAACCTTAGGGTTGGACTGGCACAGTGGCTCACACCTATAATCCCAGCACGCTGGGAGGCCAAGGCGGGTAGATCACAACATCTGAAGATCGAGACCATCCTGGCTGACACAGTGAAACCCCGTCTCTACTAAAAATACAAAAAATTAGCCAGGCGTGGCAGGCACCTGTAGTCCCAGCTACTTGGGAGGCTAAGGCAGGAGAATCACTTGAACCCAGGAGGTGGAGGTTGCAGTGAGCCAACATGGTGCCACTGCACTCCAGCCTGGGCGACAGAGCAAGACTCAGTCTCAAAAAAAAACAAACAAACGAAAAACAAAACAAAACATGGCTTAGGGATGAGGGAGATAAGAACTGAAAAAGAGATTGAATTCCAAATATTAGGACCATCAAGTTAGAAAAGTACGAGGAAAAACAAACCTTTAGGAAACTGAGAAAGGTGTTAGACTAGTGGCAAAATCAGGAAACCACTATTTCATGAAAGCCACGGGAGAAGAGGGATGCAACAAGGAAGACGAGGTGGCTGACATCAGGCAAGCAGTGCAAACGATCTGAAGGATGAGGACTGACAAACAGCAGTGGGTTTGGTGATTAGAAAGCCACTAACAATTCCCTTGGGAAATATTTTTTTAAAGCAGACAAAAAGTTATCAAAAAGTATGTTAATCTCACTATTTTTTATAAAATCAAAAATTAAAAACAACACAAAAGTCTAATAAGAAACAAATTATGTCACATTTGTACCAAGAAATATTTTGTAGCAATTAAAATATTTATGAAGAATTTTTTGTGATATGGAATTAATGATGAGGTAAAATTTAGGAATCAAAATTGTTTGTGTATATATATGTCTGTTTATGTGTAGGTGTGCATTTGCATATATAATGATATATAGAAAAAATGAATGCGAGGTAATATGAGAAAATAACAGTACTTACACTTCACAGTAGTGAGATTATAAATGATTGTTTCACATATCTTTTTCTTTTTTCTGTACTTTCTGCAAATGTTATACTTATCTTTTTAAATAAACTATTTTATCATTATAATACAAATGTTTGATATATCAAAAAATATACCTGAATTTGGCTGGGCGCAGTGGCTCAGACGTGTAATCTCAGCACTTTGGGAGGCTGAAGAGGGCAGATCACCTGAGGTCAGGAGTTCAAGACCAGCCTGGCCAACATGGTAAAACCCCATGTCTACTAAAAATACAAAAATTAGCCGGGCATGGTGGTGGTAGACTGTAAACCCAGCTACTTGGGAGGGTGAAGCAGGAGAATTGCTTGAACCTGGGAGGTGGAGGTTGCAGTGAGCCAAGATTGCACCACTGTTCTCCAGCCTGGGCAACAGAGCAAGACTCCATCTCAAACAAATATATATATATATATTTGAATTATCTGAAACAAATTCAGATATATATCTGATATATATCAAAGATATAAAATTTTTGTTCAGTAAAATGTCAAAGAAGTGGGTTAATTTTAGAAAACAGAAAAATATGTAAATATTTAAAAGAAAAAGAAACCCATATTCTCATGTCCCAGAATAACATGTTGGTGTATGTCTGTAAGCTTTTAAGATGCTATTCTATATTCTATATAAAGTATTCAAGTCTAGCTTTTGCCTTACCACTGTAGCAATTATCCTTTATACACATGGTATGAGTGACTGCAATTCCCTTGTTGCTTAATAGAATGTTTCCTTTATTTCTCTGTTATCAATAGGTCTGCAATGCATACCTAGGTATATCTAGTTATGTCCTTTATTCAGAATATAAAGATACCAGGTTTTAATAATATGAACATTTTTAAGCCTGCAATGTATATTGCAGCACATTATTATACGGATAAGTTAAATAAATTAAGTATTGAGAAGACACTTAAAATGATGCTTGGCTTTTAATAAGTGACACATACACTATTGGTAGAAATCTACAAGATATACACAGCCAGACATGGTGGCTCAATCCTGTAATTCCAACACTTTGGGTGGCTGAGATGGGAGGATTGCTAGAGATCAGCATCGAGACCAGTCTGGATAACATAGTGAGACACTGTCTCTAAAAAAAATAAAAAAATGAGCGGGGCATGGTGGCATTCCTGTAGTCCCAGCTATTCCAGAGACTGAGACAGGAGGATCGCTTTAGCCCACAAGTTCAAGGCTGCAGAGAGCTATGATCACTCCACTGTGCTACAGCTTGGGTGACAAAGCAAGGCCCTTTCTAAAAAAAAAAAAAAAAAAAATTAAAAAAAGATATGCACAACAATAAATAATAAATATGGTCCCCATTTGTGAAAATATAAAGAACCATGGGTTTGTTAAAGAATAGATTTCTAGACAGAGTGACAAACTGAAAAATCCAATCTGCAGTCATTCCCTATTTTTACTAAATAGCTCTGGAAAGAAGCTGACCTTTTTTTTGAGACTGTTCTTCCACTCTCACTGCTAACATCAAGAAGTAGGGAATCAAAAGCAAAAGCACTTGGGCTCGTTGGAGAAAATAGCTGTTGTGTCAGCAGCTTTTATCATTTAAGATCCAGTGCCGACTCCTGAGGTCTGTAACTCTCCAAAATACACAGTACAGGAACCACTAAAGGGCATGGCAATGAATAAAAGAAGAAAGAAGAATTCTACTTCAGCTCATTTTTTTTTTAGTTAATCAAAAAGAAAAGTAGAAGTCTGAGATGAAAAAAAAAAAATGCTCACTAGTACCAAGGTATAGGGAAAGGAAATTTGAGATAAGAAGCAGCTAACCATATTTCCAATTTTAAAAGCCTGGGTCCTAGAAGTATTTCATGTCAATGCCTCAGGCTCACAGATTAAGGGAATATGGAGATATTAAAAGCTAACTTACTAAGCATGAATAAGACTTGAATTAAATGTGTGGTTAAATAATCGAGGGAAAAACCATAGTCATCTGGGATTCAAAATGAAAACCAATAACTATAAGGCAATCCTGATGATTCCAGAGCCATTGATGTCAGTAAATAAAACTGCACCTGGACTAAATAGACTCAGCATTGATCAAAATGATGGGACGGGAACTGAATGTAGGAAAGGGTATTTGGTAACTCATTTTGTTTATTTGGTTTCCATTGCCTGGCCCAAAAGCTACTCTCAGTCTCCACATTTAGCTTCGAATCCTAGAGACCATTCTGAAGAGATGAGTTAGTAAGTGAGTTAGTAAGTCATTAGTTGTAGTCTCAGATATGACACCCTTCCTTGTCCAAGAGACTTGATGAACTCTTGAGACTCATGGAGAGTCTACAAGATTCTGGTCTAGACCCATTAGATTTTGCAGAGATTATTTAACAATTTGCAGTTTGCACACTCAAAGCTACTAGTAACATTTTAAAGAGAATTTACAATAAGAAATTGGTATGTTTCCTTAGCATTAAGGGAGGAAAAGGTCAAGAGTTAACAACGACATTTGAAACACAATGCTGAATTATGCAGTGTAATGGCCTCAAATCGCATGGATTTGAATTCATTTCCTTTATTTATTAACTGTGTGATCTTTGGCAAGTCATGACACATCTCTTAGAGACGGAAACAAATGTAAAAATACTCACAAAGACACTCTTCTCGAAAAGTGGAGTCTTTTTCCCCATACTTTGAACCTGGTAGGAGTCGTGACTTGCTTTGACCAACAGAATGCACCAAAAATGAGGTTATGCTAGTGTCACGCCTGGGACTCAAGAGGTCTTGCAGTTTCCATGTGAGAGCTTTTGGGACTGTGAGACTACTACATGAACAAGCCAGGGCTAGTAGGCTAGAGAATGAGGAACTGTGTGGGGAGAGGCCCTGTTGGAGTAGGACCTAGCTAAGATCTTTATAGACCAGTCAAGCCCCAACTGGCTCACCAGCTGATCACAGGTTCATAGAGCTCAGCCAAGATCACCTATTCCTGGCTAACTAAGACCAAGAACAAGCTAGTTAAGCCGCACCCAAGGCATCAATCCACAGAATCCTGAGTTAAATGATGGGTTGATATTTTAAGCCACAAATTTTAGAGGTAGTGCGTTAATCACAAAAGAGAATTGACAGATATCTCATCCATAAAATGAGATAACAAAAGTACCTGCCTAATAGGATTGTTGGGAGATTCAAAAGAGATAATATATGTAAACCACTTTGTGCCTGGCCAGAGTAATTAAAGTACTCAAACATGTTAGCAATGACTATTATTATTTATTATTGATAAAGATTATCTCGTGAAGGGACTTTTTCAAAAGTATGACAGGTTACATAGCTAACATGTTATCTGGTAGGCTATAAAATTCCCACTCTGAGAAAATATTTACATCATGAGCTACAGTGCTGCTTGCTCTCCTACTACACTGTCTGAAAATCACTCTCTCTGATTGGGAAGCTGGAGGTGCTCCTCTAGATGACTGCTGTTAATGTAAACATATTACCCAAGAACAGAGGAGGAAACCTTATGGTTCTTCTCCCTACTAATCTATCAGCTTATATTCTTCCATCAAATAAGCTTTTTGTCTTGTATGGCATCAAGTTGGACCAAAGAGATGTAAGGAAGGGAGGAAGGAGAGCATGAGAACAGTGTCATTAAAAAGACAGAAGTAACAGAAGGACCACATAGAGCTTGAGGAGAATATTTTGTTCATTTTTGTTTCACCATTAGATAGGACTCTTAGCCACATTCCATTAAATATTACTATGAACAAAAATGCTTATTTACATATAAGATTTATAATTTTATTCCAGTGAATCTTCTCATTATGCCCCCAAACCCTAAAATTTGAAAGACACATTCCTAAAAATATATTCTAAAAAAATACATCCCTAAACCTATAAATGCTGATCAAACACTACCCTTTTTAATTTTCCCTTCATTTTTCCCATAATTTTCTGATTTTTTACAAGGCTTTTCCAGCAATGCATTAACTTTTACACTAACGAGTATTAATGTAGTTCCTGTCTTTCCCCAAAAGGACTATAAAATGGCAAGGCTTTTAGGATTTAAGGCTGGGATATAAATATTCAACCCAGGTGTTTCTAAATCACCTTCCACAATCTCAAACGATGCTATACTTGAAGAGCTCTGGCAAAATGTCTTAAATTGTATTCTGTGTTTGTACCAAGTTATGTTATATCCAGAATAAATGCATAAAATAAAGCAAAGCCTGCTGACATATTTATTTTCAGAATAGGTCTGTCATATGAACTTTATAATCATATTTGAAAATCCAGCTGTGGAAAGGTATGCATACTAGATAAATGACTATTGGGCCTTTGCCAGACCACAAAATTGAATCATATAAAGAAAAATTCTAAACCAATGTTAGAGCAATTCATCCTTTTACGCTCTCTAATTAACCACCTAATTTCTGTCAATATCAATATAACAATCCTTTTTATGCCTATTAAAAATTACAAAAAGTTGACAACGTTTTTCTGAAAATGCCCACTAAAAGTGATTTCTGGCTTTTAAAATTCTTGTCTTATCTAAAATGTTTCTATAAATATAAATGTCCTATGTGCCCAATGTAATCAGTTTTCCATTTTCAGTAAATTCCGAAGAACTCTTAAAATGTGGGCTCAACATCCTGGTGGATTGTTTCTATTAGAAAATGTGTTAGTTAGCAAGGAATGTCTCCATGTTTTCTAGCCCTCAAACCCAGGAAGGTTAACAGTTTCAAACCTAAGCATCATATCCCTCCAACTAGGAACAAACTTGTGTTTATTACCCCCAAAATACACTGCTTGAGCCTGAGTTTATGGATATGCTCAACTTGAATAATTTTTTCTTTAGCCTAAGGCACACTCTGAGTCTAGCCCCATGTACTGAGTAAGTATCTGAACCAGGTCAGTAAGTGGCTGTGATTAATGCTTGCTATGCCTGAGATCTCTGGTAGTTCAGATGTGAAGCCCATAAAATATCTGCCACTTTAAGATATGGACCATTTGGGAAGATACTTTCCACTTTAAATATGTTCATACAAATTAAAGTGAATTTTATTTGATGAAAATTATATTAAAACAATTATATGTTGTCAATTTAAGGAGCCAATAAATGCAACGAATAAAGCCAAGGCCTATTACATATGGCCTATGGAAATGTGTTTTATAAGATGTGGTTGATGCAATTAATAGAATGAGTCTAGAATGCTGCCAGTGTTGCATGGTCAGAGAATGAGCAAATACTATCCCCATTATTTTCCCTTCTTTCCATTGCCACTGCATATGTAGTCAACAGAGAAATAGAGGTCTTAGGTATAAGGGACTTGATTTATTTTTCTTAATATTGCTGTAGTTAATATGGAACACGGTACCTTTAGCCTACTGTACCAATGGTACAAAAGATGGTCTTTGTCTTGCCCAGCTCTTTCCCTGCTACTTTCACTCTCGAGCTATATCTTAACCTCTACTTCCCTCAGCCATTGTTGGATTCTTCCGCCATTCTGGATTTGTAACAGTTTACCTATGTGTGGGTTTTTTTTTTTTTTTTGAGACAGAGTCTCGCTCTGTCGCCCAGGCTGGAATACAGTGGCGCAATCTCGGCTCACTGCAAGCTCCGCCTCCCGGGTTCATGCCATTCTCCTGCCTCAGCCTCGCCGAGTAGCTGGGACTACAGGCGCCCGCCACCACGCCCGGCTAATTTTTTTGTATTTTTTTTTTTTTTTAGTAGAGACGGGTTTCACCGTGGTCTCGATCTCCTGACCTCATGATCTGCCCGCCTCGGCCTCCCAAAGTGCTGGGATTACAAGCGTGAGCCACCACGCCCGGCCCCTATGTGTGGTTTTAATAGACATTGGGAAGAAAGGAAGAATGGTCTACTTCAGCACTTCTGTAATCTTTGACTTTCTCTCTACTGATCTTGTACTAACTTTATGCATTTTCTAGAGACGATAAAAACATTTAAGCTAATGAAGGAGAGAGCTTCTGTTTTAAGAAAGCATGTGTTTTCTCACCGTCCACAGCCCCCATTTACAATAATAAAGAAATATGAAAGCTATAAACCCACATGAAAAATATGAGTGAGGGGCTATCAGCAGACATTTTGAGAAATTTCTGGAAAAGAGAAATTAGACAAACAACTAAGTGTTACCCATGTAGCAGGAAGGAAAAAGTCATCAGTTTTTATATACCCAGTAAAAGAGCTGGAGCTGAGGAGGAAGCTGGTTTCCAGGCAGAATTCTGGACTTCGTGGATGAGCTTCACTGAAACATCAGAGTACAGCAGGAAAAGGTAAGTACAGGATCCAAGAAACAGACATTACACGCAGGAGAGAGGCCAAGCAAAGCTCCGTGATGAAAGGTATGAAGTATGCCCATGGAGCAGCCAGCTGAGACTGGAACAAGAGGATGTAGCACTCCATGCAGGAAAATTCTAGAAAGGAAACACAAAATTATACATTAAAATATGATCTAAATGCATTGGCAGAATGGGTAGATAGGAATTAGAGCAGTGTCAGAGTGCTATTAATATTTCCTCCTCTTCCATAACAGGTACTCTGAAAATAATGCCTAAAGAAGACCAAGCAAAGAGAAATGACAATCATATTATTTAGAAATATGTTGTTAGATACCGGAATAAACAGCTAAATGTTCAGAGTTTTTTTTTTTTTTCTCATTGTTGAGGAGTGATGGCAATAAGAAATCTATGCAATTGTCTTACTTTAATTAAAAAATTGGTAATATGAGATCTAATTTATGTACTAATTAAAAATGAAAATACTCCATTGTGATGAGCATACACTTAAACAACAATTCCTATAGAAAAGTATACCTTTTATGGATGTAAAGCCATCAATAGATATCAAGTGCCTTAACCACTGCATATCCTGAAAGCATATCCTAAGAAAATAATAATACATATCATCAAAGATTTACATGTAGATATGTTTACCATGGTACTTTTGATATTAGCGAACTTTATAAACCAGCAAAATATGCAATAGGAAAATGATTTAAAAGATTATGGTAAATATTTTTAGTAGGTTAATGAAGAGGTTGAGAATGAATTCTGAGAACCCCTGACTATTAGATTATGAGTTGCCTCTAGCTCCCTTGATCAAAGAGAAACAGGCTTTCATGTGCATACTTGGCATAATCCCTGGAGAGAAGTATATTAAGAAAATGTTTTGAAATGCTTCTTTTTAATTAAAAAAACACATGCTATAATAAAAAAGATTATGGTGTTATGCCTGGCACATAAAACATTAAATGTTTGTTGAACTTCTAGGAAAGAATATTTTGTAGTTATTAAAATCCATATTTTGCATTTGAAAATATATTTAATGATATGGAAAATATTCATGATTTCCATGAAAAGAATAAAAATTACATGTATCACATAATTTTTTTTTTTTTTTTTTTTTGAGATGAAGTCTCACTCTGTTGCCCAGGCTAGAGTATAGTGGCATGATCTTGGCTCACTGCAACCTCCATCTTCCAGGTTCAAGCGATCCTCCTGCCTCAGCCCCACTAGTAGCTGGGATTACAGGCACGCGCCACCATGCCTGGCTAATTTTTGTATTTTTGGTAGAGATGGGGTTTCGCCATGTTGGCCAGGCTGGTCTCGAACTCCTGAGCTCAGGTGATCCACCCACTTCTGCCTCCCAAAGTGCTGGGATTACAGGCGTGAGCTCCTTAAATTGACAACATATAATTGTTTTAATATAATTTTCATTAATAAAATTCACTTTAATACATATTTATATGTATATTTACGTAGATTTCGTTTATTAAAAATGAAGATTTTTAATAAACACGAAATCTACGTAAATATACATATAAATAGAAAAAATAAGAAAAGATACGTTGAAATATTAACAAAGTTTATTTCTGGGTACAACTTGATCTTTGACTTTTAAAGAAAATTTTAATGACAATAAAATGAATGTGTGTTACTTTGAACAATTAAAAAATGAACATGTGTTACAAATTCAGAACATATTCTGAATAAAAACATTAAAAATATTGTATTTTCTTATACAATCATTTTAATAAGAAGTATGAAAGTTTAAACTATAATAAGTATTCCTATCTAAAATATTTTGGTTTACATATTCTTTTTGACCTAAGGGTAGAGGATGTTATTTGCAACTCATCCAAACTCATCTTTAAAAATTTAACAAGACAGTTCAGTAGTCTATTTTTACCATGAATCTATCTTGAGAAAGAATGATGATAGCCTGAAGGTTAACATATATTCATTAATTTTTTTTTAACTAAATTAGAGAACAACATAATCCAAACAGTCTTATCCTTTCTCTAAACCTAAAAAAAAAGTTATGAAGTACCTTTTGAACTTTTCCCCTTTGGTTTCTCAAAGCATAACATTTTTAGTTCCCATGAGTAAAGTACATTCTTAAAGCTATAAAGTGTGAGAACATTATCCTGGAAGCAAGATAATGCTAAAGTACCAAATATATTTCAACACTGACAACTTTATAACTTTTATAACTTTGAAGGCATATCAAAACAATTTAAAAACATGTTTCCTTAACATTTACAATGTAAAACCAACTAAAACCGTACTAAGAGGGAAAGGGCTAACAACTTTTCTAAAAATTCTTATAATTAACTCTTATTAAAATGTGTGTGTGTGTGTGTGTGTGTGTGTGTCTGTGTGTGTGTCTGTGTTTGAGCAAAGGGCTTTCTCATGATATTTTCCTATTCATCCTGAATTACCTTCCTAATAAAATGGAAAAGTACAGGGCCAGCCTGGTGGCTCATACCTGTAATCTCAACACTTTTAGAGGATGAGGCAGGAAGACTGCTTGAGGCCAGGAGTCTGAGACTAGCCTGGGCAACATATTGAGATCCCAACTCTGAAAAAATACCAATAAAAAAAAATCCAGGTGCAGTGGCACACATCTGTAGTTCTGGCTACTCACGTGGCTGCTGTGGGAGGATTGCTTGAGCCAAGGAGTTCTAGGTTGCAAAGAGCTATGATTGTGCCACTGTACTCCTGCCTGGGTGACAGAAAGAGACTCTGTCTTAAAAGAAAAAAAAAGGAAAATATAAAAAATCATATTTATTGAGAAATTATTTGCCATGAGGGAAAAAAATGAAAGAAATAAGTTTGAGTTGCTCCTAAAAATTACAGACAATTTTCTGGATACACCATAAAACTCTAATCAATGCCTCATGCAACTGAAAAGTCCATAGGTAGGCCTGGCTTTGACTGAAGCTTCCTCCAGCATTTCAAACACTGTCTTATAATTGTACTGTTGGAGACATTGGCTTCCTCCTGGATTTCTATGAGGCAGCTTTTCATTCAAGTACAAATCACTGTATCAATTCCAGTCTCTTCTGATAGTTACTATGGAAATAAAAAATTTCTTAGACAAACTAGCAAAAGTTCCCTATCTATATTGAGTTATCTTCTGGACCATTGCCAACATTCTAGGTAATCATCATCTACTCAAAACAGAAATACCCTCTTCCTTTCTTTCCCTTATCCAACCAGTCAGCCCTTTGGGATTGGAATGGCCGCATGGCCACAGCTTAGCTGTTTTCTCCTTTTCCTACTTCTTGGTGGAATTGTTGGGTTCTGGATTGTCTATGGTTCCCCTTTGGTCATCAGATTAATGAGCCAATTGATCCCCTTTCATGCTTAAGCCAGTTTAAGTTAAGCTTTCTGACACCTATTTGGTACAACTTCTGGGAAAAAGCTATCTTTTAGCTAGTAGTTGAAGTATTTAATTTTAATATCAAATTTATTTTTTCTCTTATGGTTTGTGCATTTTGTGTTTTTTAAAAACTATTTTCCCACCCAAAGTTATAAAGATAAATCTCCTTTCCCAGTGTTTCTCCAACTTTAATATTCATATAATCACCTGAAAAGTTTTTAAAATGCAGATTTAGCTTGTAGGTGGTATTGATATTACTGTTTACAGTCCTCACTTTCATTTCTGTTTTCACATTTATGTCTTTAATCTACCTGAAAATGATTGTGAATGGTGTGAAACAAGACTAAATTCATCACACACACACCCCGTCCATATAAATAGCCAGGTATTCCTAGAACTCTTTACTGAATAATCTATCCATTCCCCACTACAGTCAGTAATGCAGTATCTGTCATACATCATATTCTGTAGCGTCTGTTTGGGGCCTCTGTACTCTTCAATTAGCCTATTTGTCTGCCCTACACTACAACAATTGCTATAAAAATTTTAATTATTGTTATAATTGCTATAATTAGGAAATAATTTTAAATATAAGACAAATCCCCCACCCTGTTTTTCTTCCTCAAAGCTGTCTTAGCTACCTTTTGTATTTTTCTCTTCTTTAATATGTATAATCTTAGACTCTGGGGGAAAAAAAACTGTCAAGACTCTGAGATTACTTGAATTAAAATTATAATCTGGGTGAGAATTAATCTGTATTGAGTCTTCCTAACATGAAGATGGTATGTCTATCCATTTATTTAGGTTTTCTTTAATATTTTGTTTTTAACTTATATAAGTTTCATAATTTTCTACATAAAGTTCATGCACGTATTTTATTACATTTGTTTTTAGGTACCATTTATTATCTGTTCTCTCTCTATATATATATATACACGCACACACACACACACACATATACACACATACTACTTATATATCTATGTAGATATATATATATGTAGATATATATATGTAGATATATATATATATGTAGATATATATATACACATACATATGTAAATCTCCACTTATGGCTCCTACCTAGAAGTAAAATTGGTTTGGATATATTGATCTCATATCTAAAAATGTGCCAAATTCTATTAATTCTAAAAAACTGTCTGTAGTTTATTTTGGTTTTTCTATATAGCTCTTCTAATTGCTGAAAATCAGTGGTAATGAGAAATCTCAAATGTAGCAAAGCAGACAAAGTAAAAAAAGACAGATTCCATAAAGGAAGAAAGATAAAAATAACAATAGATTTATCAGAAACAATGCAAATCAAAAGACCATGGAGGGCCATCTTTAAATTACTGAAAAGAATGAAAAACAACAAACAAAAAAACCAAAAATCCCTATTCACCTGAAATTGTATCCTTCATTTGAAAATGAAGGTGAAATAAAGACTTTTCCAGAATTTATCACCAGCAACTAGTATTACAAGAAAAGTTAAAGGAAACCCTTCAGGCAGAAGGAAAATTATATCAAGAAGAAATGTGGATCTACATGAAAGAATAAATAGCACTGGAAATGGTAAATAGGTTGGCACATATAAAAGACTTTTTAAAAGTTATTTTAACCTTTTAAAAAGATAATGGATTGCTTACAGCAAAAGTGATGATAACATTTTGCAGTTTATAACATATGTAGAAGTCAATGTTTGACAAAAAAAAAAGGCTTGGTGGGAGCAGAGAGAATGAAAAGTATATTATCGTAAGGCTCTTATGTTATACTTAAAATGAGTAGTATAATATTTGAAGGTAGCCTATACTTAGTTAAATAATGAGTAGTATAATATTTGACAGTAGCTTATAGTAAGTTAAATATATATACAGCAAATCTTGGAGCAAACACACACACACACACACACACACACACACACACACACACAGTATACTTCATAAGCCAAGAAAAAAAATAAAAAACATTAAAAAATACCCAGTGAAAAATAATTCAGGAAAAGAGGCAAAAAAGCAGCTAAGAACAAATGATAAAAACAGAAAACAAATATAAGAAGGTGGTAGATTTGAACCCAACCATATCCTTAATCAAGTTAAATGTAAATAATCTAAACATTCCAGAAATTTTTAGATTCGATAAAAGAGCAAGACCAAATTACATTATCTTCAAGAAACCCACTTTAAATACACAGACTCAGATACATTAAAAGTAAAACGATGGGAAATAAATACTGTAGTAACACTTCCTAAAAGAAATCTGGAATGGCTATGTCAGACAACATAGATATCAGGAGAGAATATTACCAGAGACAAAGAGGGCCAACTCATAATAAGAAATAAGTCTCTTTATCATGAAGAAATAGCAGTCCTAAATGTTTATGCATTTAATAACAGGTTTAAAAATACATGGTAGAACTGAAAGAAAAAATAAAAGTTTTTTAGTCTTCATCTACAATTCTAGTTGGAGACTTCAACACCTCTCTTTTTCTTTTTTATTTTTAGAGACAGGGTCTTGCTCTGTCACCCAGGCTGGAGTGCAGTGATATATTCATAGCTCACTGAAGCCACAACCTCCTCGGCTCAAGTTATCATCCCACCTCAGCCTCTCAAGTAGCTAGGACCACAGGTGCATAGCACTACGCTTGGCTAATTTAAAACGAAATTTGTAGAGACAGGGTCTGGCTATATTGACCAGGCTGGTCTTGAACTTCTGGCCTCAGATGATTCTCCTACCTCAGCCTCCCAAAGTGCTGGAATTACAGGCATGAGTGACTGTACATGGCTACACCCCTCTCTCAGTAATGAATAAATTTATAAGTTGATGTTATAAAAATTTAAAACTTCTGCTCCTTAAAAAACACTGTTAATGAAATGAAGGAAAAACCACAGAGTGGGGGAAAATCTTTGCAAAACTGTTCAACAGAGGCCCTTTACAACCCAATAGGAAAACAAACAATCTAAATACAATAGCGAATATCTTTGAATAGACTCTTCACCAAAGAAGATATACTAATGGCAAATAAATACTTTATGCTCAACATTTTAGACGAATGTAAGCTAAAACTACCATGAGAGACCATTACACACTGTTTTAATCACTCCCTATTCACCATATTGGTGAGGGAGGAATTCCCACCTAGGATTATGGGAAGGCCCAACACAAAACCCAGCACAAGGCAGATGAAACTCGTAACAGCTTATTAGTCATATGTACTCACAGCTTGTAGGGGAGGACACTGCCTGCTCTATGGGGGTTGAATTTGGGAACAGAGAAGAGCTGAGAGATGTGGGAGGCAGACTTTGTAGTAAGAAGAGGGTGAGACGTCTTCTGGTTCCCACAGGCATATGTGATTTGTTTCTTGGAACAATTTCACAGCTGGCATGGAACTGAAACCCTGCTACTCAGGGGTAAGTGTCTGGTCCCTCTGCTAAGGAGTGCTTGTTTGGCTAGGGTACCTTATCCATGGAAGGAGAGTGAGGAGGGGATCCTCTGGCTAGGCCATTTGAAACCTTCTCGGTTTACCAGATGTCAAGACAGTACATAACACTGTGCCTTAACTTTTGGTTTAAACCACACACGTCCACTAGAAGACTGACAAAATCAAGTGTTGGTAAGGATGCAGAGCAACTGAAACTGTCATACATTGCTCGTGGGAAAAGCAAATTGGCCAGCCAGTTTGGAAAAGAGTTTGGCAGTTTTTCATAAACTTAAACATAACTTTACTATTTGACTCAGCCATCCCACTCCTAGGCATTTACCCAAAAGAAGTAAAAACATGTGTCCAGACACACATGTTCCAGTGTTCATAGCAGCTTTATTTATAAAATGTAATACCTCCAAACTGGACATATCACAATGTTCATCAACTGATGAAATTGTGGTATGTTAGCACACTGAAATATTCATTGGCCATATAAAGGAATGAACTACTACATATAACAACATGGATGAATCTCAGAAGCATTATGCTACATGGAAGAAGCCAGACACAAAAGACTAAATATGGTATGATGATATTAATATAAAACTCTAGCAACAGCAACATTAAAATGATGGAATGCAAATCAGTGGTTGCTGAAGGACAAAGTGAAACCCAGGGCTAACCTAATCAGGCCTATCAAACTTAACTTGCCTTGTTTGTAGTCACTTGCTTCTAGCTGATTTTAAAACCTACATAGCGAAGTCATGCAACTAAGCAATATGTAACTAAACTTCCACCAGTTTCCTTATAGGTAACATCTCTGATGTACAGGTCACCATAGTAATGGTTGCTTGTTTTTCAGGAAATTAGGATCAGCTCTTGTCCAGTTCAAGCTGACTGACTCCACTGACCCTCCAATGGCCTGTATGAATGCCCAATGAGTGTCCTTTTGACATCAGAAGGCCAAAAACTCCACCCTCAGATTGTGCCAACGACCATTTTGTGAACATGCATCCTATGAAAAGCCATGAAGCTTAACTGCACTTGCACAGATCAGCAATTACCTCACTTTTCCTTACCACCAATCACCTTCTTCCATGCATTGGACTGCCTTGCTCCTTTATCCCACAAATATCCCTAATGCCCCAACTTCAAGGAGGAGAATTTGAGGTGTGTTCTCCCACCTCCTCACCTTGCTGCCTCATGAATAAAATCTTTTCTCCACTGCAAAACTCATTGTTTCAGTGATTGGCTTACTGCAGGATGGGCAGAACATGCCTGGTTTGGTACCAGAGGAATGACTGCAAAGAGGCATGTTCTATATCTTAAATATGGTGGTGGCTATATGCATGTATGACTGAAATTGGTGAATTTTATTGTAGGTAAATTATAACACAATAAAGGCTGATGCAAAAACATGAGGGGGGAAACCTCTCAAGGCCTTAGTTTCTAATATCAACAATCTCTCAGGGCAGTGCTGTTTCAGGCAAGCATAATACTCTGAATTTCTGCTTTCTCTTCTTTTGGCCTTTAGGGATTTCTTTTAATTTCCTGTGATATCTGTGATAAATATTTATTATATTTTTTTCAAGAATGTTTGATGATTTGTTGCAGGAGTTTTTAAATATTTTTTAATACCTTGTATGCCATATTGCTGCAAACAGAAATATCATTTTCTCTAAAAATTTGCTGCCTTTTAGTGCTTTAAATGAGACCTGTGTACTTTTTTGAGTAACTTTTCAAAAATATCATAAAATTTCCTCATCTTTTTATTAGGAAAATCTCATTTAGGCTCAAAAATATCAGTGCTTAAAGTATGGAGAAACTATTTTAAAAGTTACCAACTTGGGCATTAATGCTACATACTATATTCTACATTTAAATATATTACCAAATACAGAAATGTAGTATAACAATAAATAGTTGACATTAAATTAAAATGAAATTAATTTCAGATATTGAATTTAGAAATCAGTTAACAGTTGCTTACAAAACTTGAATTCTATCATAATATGGGGGATGCGAGGACGTCTTAAGTGTTTGTCAACCCATGAAATAGAATGTCCTATGTACCAAGCATTGTGCTAAGCTGGAGGATACATCGGTAAACAAAATTCAGGATCTCTTTTCACATAACACTCATAGTTCAGCAGGGAGGACAACCTTAAGCAATAATTGCAAATAGTAGGTTTAATAATGTACAAACTGAAATGAAAAAAAATTACAGGGTGCTTTTCATAGCATAAACAGGGAATCTAACCTATTCTAGGGACCTAGGGGGCATTATTTGGAGGAAGTTATGTTTAATCTGAAGCCCCTATGATGAGTAGAATTCTACCAGCCAATGTGGTGCAGAGGATAGGAAATGAAGAGTGGAGAACAATGAACATTTTAGGTGATGGAACAGCATTTGTAAAGTCATGGAAAGCCCAGCACATTCAGAAAGTGAAAAAGCACAGTATACAAAAAGTGAAGGTGGAAGAGAACGATGATTTTAAAAAATGGTGCGAAATTGAGAGGATAATTGGAATACTGAAATGCTTTTAAACTTTAAACATTTTTCTACTTTCTCATGGCAGTGTGAAAAAATAAATTTTAAACATTTTGATGTTTGTTACTGATCTTCATTTAAAAGTCCTCAGCTGTGGTGTTGTTTTAAATGTCCTAGTGTGAATATCAACAGACAAGCAATGATCAGAATTTAAAAACAATAATCAGATTCTTATCCAGTAAATCAAAGCTTACTTCAACAGAAGATGGCAAATCTGAAGGAAGACATATATTGATTGGGTAAAGTTTATGAACTCCTAGTGATTTCTGTTTTCCTCTCCTCTCGCTCTTTGCACCTAATTCATCTGCGGAAACTGCTTTCTAAATATTGTATCAAGATGCATTTTTTACTCCTTCATTGTAACACTACTCACATGGGGTTTCCTTGACAAATGATTTTCAGAAAAAGTTTGTAAGACCATATATTACTGAATTTTAAAATAAATGTGAAATATGGATCTCTAATAATTGCTTTCCTTATCTTTAGAAAAGTCACCCTATGACATAATACAGAAAAACAAATATGTATGCAGAATATTACCTGTTGTACTTTGGGCAACATAATTAAAAAACTAGGAAATTTTTCAACATAAACAGATATTTCAAAGATGGAGGCTAATGGTATGAATTGTGCATGCTTAGTAAAGAATCATTATTGATGAGGACCAAACAAGTTATTTGTGCAAAGCTTACACCTAATTTTGATGAAAGGATGTTTTAATTCCTATTTATATATTATTTGACTGAGGAAAAAAATCATTTAACTAAATGCACTCAAAACCCTAAAACGCTAACCAAAGGTGCTAAGGAGTCCAAGATACTAAATGTGAATTACAAAAAAAGCCGTATATATTTAGATGAAAGCAATTCCAGAGAATCTGAATTTGAAGGCTTAGATTCAAATGTTAGTTATGATAATAAAACAAGAAGTATGTGAATGTAAGCTAATATTTCTTGAACTTAAGGTACCTACAAATTTCTTTGGGTTGTGTAATGCAGAATCTAATGTAGTAAGCAGGTCAAGAGCAGGGCTTGAGATTTTGCACTTCTAACAAGATTCCAGACGGAACCAATTAGGCAAGATATCAGATTAAACACTAGTGTAGTTATCTTTCTGCTATCTCTCAGTCCAGATACTAGATTGAAGATAGTCCTTAAACTAGAAGTACTACATTCGCTCCAAATCCCATTATTTCCCTCCATCTCCACTGTCATCATAATTCAAGTCACTCTTGCTGTTTCTTCGATTACTGTAATAGCCTCCCACTGATTTCTCTGCCTCTAGTTTTGCCCCCTCACCCATTCTCCATATTAAAGCAGTAAAATAAATCCTTCAAAAAGTCAGATCTGGTTATCATATTCTGCTGCTTAAATGGTTCAGTAAATAAGATACAAGCTGCCCCTTGGGCCTGTGTCAACTGACCTCTAGCCACACACACACACACACACACACACACACACACACACACACACTGCACACTCAGTATGCTACCCTAGTGAATTTCTTTCACATGCTCTTCCTTTCAAGCCTTTGTTTATGCTAGTCCTTTTGCGTAAACCATCTTCCCTGGCTATATTCTGTTCACTCTTTAGGACTTAAGATAAACATCACTTCCTTCCACGCTGATGAGTTTGATGCCTAGCCTTATCACAGTACTACACATTGCTATTGTGTATTTAACTGTCTTTGCTGCTTAGCTGTTAGCTCGGTAAGAACAAGAACCATGTCTATATCGTTAGCTCTGCCTATATCCAGTGCCTGGCACTAGTAGACACTTCAATCAACTTTTATTCTAAATGTATTTATTAATCTATCAACGAGGTATTCATCTTTGGCTGACTCTTTTCTAGAATTCATGATTACATCTTCCTTCTGTCAATACATTTCCCATAGAAAAGAATATAGTATGATTGACCAGGCCCTAGCTTAACCTTGATAAAACCTTGCTTATCTGGAAACCTTCATTATAATGTATTTGATATTCATTTAGTCAACAACTAATTATTAGTACCATTTAGTCTGTAATGAATAAATAAATGGTAGGCACTAGGTGAAACAAACAGAAAAAAGGCTGAAAGCTGGAAGACTAATGAGGATTAAAGTCATACAAATAAATAATAGCTATAAAGTGGGTATAAAAATCAGAAGTATAAAAAGGGCACTAAAGCAGCGAAGAGACAGAAGTAGATAATTTGGCCTCTACAGTTGAGAAAAGCTTTTCCAAGAAAGGTATTGGGTCTTTGAGGATAAGCAGAAACTTGCCAGATGAAAGGAAAAGTCATTCTAGACAAAAGAAATCGTGTTTGAAAGCACACTTTTAAGAGAGTTCTGTGTATTTATATTTTCTATAGAATTGTAGAGGGCACTGGAAACAAAGACTTCAAAGAAAAAGGCCTTTGCTGTCCAGCATAAAAAGCTGGGCTCTACTCATTAGTAATAGGAGAAACACAAAGATACATTTTTAGCAGCAACATGGCATAATCGATTAAAAAAAAATACACTTTCGTATTGGTGTGGATACACTCAAGGAGGCAAGATCAGTGAACAGTGCAAGCAAAGAATGAGAAACCTTGAATACAGTGGTAATGGGAACGTATGAAATAAAATATAAAGGATTGTACAGTATAAATAGCAGGGCTTAGGCAGGGGATGGACTAGTAGTAGTAGTAGTAGTAATCTTTGAGTGACAGTCTATGTACTGTTTTTGATGGTGAAGTGTGGCAGAATATGCCACCACAAAATACGCCACTTTGGCATAAGATTATTTTGAGCTAAAGGCACTTGAAAATCAGCAGATGCAAAAGAGACACTGCCCTCCCGGCATCAGGAAAAAAGAAGTATCACTGAAGGGAGAAAACTTCCATGTGAAAGATGCCCTCCTTGTACAAGGAGAGAAGAAACATTCTTGCTACCAGAGATGAGTGGAGATGGAGAAAAATATGTACAAACAGTCCCTGTTAAAATAACTTACCTTCCTTCAGCCTCTTCATACATTTTAGTTACCTTTCCACAATTGCTACTCTTTGTTCAACCTACTATACAAGCATTTAGGTTTTGCCACTTCTTTGGATGTTCATTTTCCTATGGGGGCTCCCATGTACATGGGAAAATCCATTTGTCTCCTGCTAATTTATCTTATGTCAATTCAATTCTCAGGCCTAGCCAGAGACCCTAAGATGGTAAAGTTTTGCCTCCCATACAATAGCAAAGGGCACGCAAACAAAACGTCCTCCACCTTACGAGGACTTATAGAAGGTAACGCTTTCTCATCAAAGAGGGGAATGGGAAAAACGAAAAAAAAAAAAAAAAGTGAGCCAGTCATGGGTCTAAAAATGATCAATCTTTACTATAATTCAAATTAATAGAGTTTTACAATTGTAATTACAAATAACTATTCCATAGCTTATTTTAAAACCTTTTTTCATAAATATCCTAACAGAGATATAGTTTTCGAAAAGCTCAGAAGCTTCAGAGACAAGATAACCAACACAGAAATACTGTTGATGGGGAGCCTGGAAAGGAGATCTACCTGGGGCAAACATTACTGGGAAACTGCAAAAGTAAATCTATAGGGACGGCCAAGAGACATAAGAAACACGTACAGAATTCTGTTGCATTGTCACAAGTGCCTCTCAGGGTTTAACAACAAATGAAGAGCTACATCTCATGATTTAATAAGTTGATTTGCACTCCAAGTACATAATAACTTAAGTGAACTGAGTGACTGAAACGAATTAGGAACTATTCCAAAATATTCAGCCTTCTCATCACTCTAATTCCCTGACTGTTCAACTTTCCTGTGATTTTCTACTTTTCTTCTTACCACCCATCCCTCTAACATAAAATTAAAATAATTCGTACATTTGGGATACTTACCGAATAAGTCCTATGTTTAATATTTTACATTTAAATGATTAAAAAGCAAAATCAAATTAAATTTTTACTAGTGATTTAGTGGACTTCACTGAGAAAAAAAAAAACCAAACCATATATATATATATATATACACACACACACTCCTAATTCCCACAAGTATTAGGAATAAACATGTCATAATAAAATACGAATTTTTAAAAATTTCCTCTTCAAAAATAAATTTGCATGTTCTGAATGTGCTACTGCTGTCAGTGCTGTACTGACTTTCCAGTTTTCTTCTCTGAGTGGGATAAGAAACCTGCCATTTTCACTAGGAACATTAAAACTCAAGACACAATTAAAGCTTTAATTCTGTAGTTTAATGTTTCACACTACCTCTACTTCACCTTCTTTATGTCCTTCAGTTTCAAAGAAAGGAGACAAACCTGGGGACTGTTAAAAAGTAAAAATCAAAGCTATAATGTTATTTGAGCTCAAAAAGTGTTGTAGTTTATAAAATTGGGAAGGTTATATTAATTTTTATGTTTCCCAAAGTGTGTATCAATTACATAAAGTTATGAGTAATGAATGGCATGAAACAAAGTCCCAATGTTTTCAAGTTTTATTTTTAAAATATATTACAATATCACATTAAAAACAGTAGAGGAAAACAAGCAAACATGATAGAATTACTTTTTTCCAACTCGATAGTACTTAGCTTTACCTAGAATTTTCATATAGTTGATGCTAACTTCTTCTGAACCCTTTCTGACTAGTATTTTACCTTATGTATTCTTTATAATATTTCCATATAATCTTTACCTAGACCTATTCAGAGCATAACATAGACAGGGCAGCACAAGCAACTGACAACTTTGTTGGTAGTACAATGTTTTTTTCATCCAGTTTATGAGAGAATGAAAAGAATGAAAGTGAAAATTTTACTTAACTTAAGGTTAATTATGTAGCTCCAAGTAATCTCTTCAGAACTCCCCTGCTTCCCCTTCTCAAGTTTATCAACAGTGGCTAGTTTATGACTAGAAACCACTTACCAAATTGCCTAAACAAGAAAACTTTTTAAAATAACAATTTGCTGATCTGTCCAATAACACCAATAAAGCTGAATTTGCTTTATTTTTCCAAAAATTATGTTGTCTAGATAAAGACTCTTTGTAAGTGTAAATGTATGATATATTGAGTTGATTTTTAGTCCCTATTAGAGTTGTTAGACAAGTTATTAAAGTTTAAGAAAATTTGGATTCTAAATTTCCACCTGGTAACATATATGAAATATTTTATATTTTCAATATATACTTATATTTTGCACACTGTATATAAACTAGGAGATTAGAAATGTTTTAAGTCCTTTCACTGTGTGTATATCTGCACTATATAAAGAAAAAAAGAAAGGGCAGAAAGAGACTTAACTTTTTTTCTATCTTCCATGAGAAAACTTCAAAAATGTTTCTTTTTAAAATTGAATTTTTCAAAAGGGAAAAAGTATGATCCTGTTTGATGGGAAATCACTTGTTTTAATAAAAGGTAAAATATTGGCATGTTAACCACAAGGTGGTGCTATAATTCCATGCTGGTACTGATATTTTAGGAGTTAATCAATACAGTAGTTTTTTCCCTTATAACTATAACCTCCTAACCTCTTAATTTTTATAAATGTACCTCTCTCACAATTGAAAAAAATTAAAGCTAACATGCTTCATTAATTCTGGAACTATTTACTGAAACTCTGTTAAATTCAAAATTGTATGTTTCTGTAGGCTATCATTTTAAAGTTCTGATGACCAAATATTTATTAGAATACTAAAAATGTGGCCAAGCACGGTGACTCACCCATGTAATCTTAGCACTTTGGGAGGTCCAGGTGGGCGGGTAGCTTTAGCTCACGAGTTCGAGAACAGACTGGGCAACACGGTGAAACCCTGTCTCTACAAAAATACAAAAATTAGCCAGGCATGACAGTACAAGGCCTATAGTCCCAGCTACTCAGGAGGCTGAGGCACGAGAATCTGCTTGAACTCAGGAGGCAGAAGGTGCAGTGAGCCGAGATCATACCAGTGCACTCCAGCCTGGCCAACACAGTGAGACCCTGTTTCAAAAAGAAAAAAAAAAAAAGGAATTCTAAAAATGTTTTCTTAAAAGTGATTTCTTACGCTGTTTCAAATTCACAAACACAAAAAAAATTTAAGTAATTTCTACTCATATAACAATATTTTATATTTGACAGTGTAATATAGAATTATACATATATACCATAAATAGATGAAGAAATAAAATACAATCAGATGGTCCATATAATAATAATAAAAAAATACTCTTTTTCCTTCAAAATAATGAAGTCAATTTTCTTGAGGATTTTCCGGATTACTGCTACACTTTTATCTACAAAAGTTTAAAAAAAGATAATTCATATAGTAATATTAAAAATAAATTTAATTTTTCCACTGATTTAACTTCAGCTAAGACTTTTCTCTCCAAAAAATGTGTAACTTTTCATCATTAAACAAAACAAAACACAACACCTCACTGTGTATCTTTTAACGTTGGCTAGAATGGCTACATTCTCTTTCTGTTATACTGGTCTTAAAAAGTGTAACACTGCCAGGCATGGTGGCTCACACCTGTAATCCCAGCACTTTGGGAGGCCAAGGCGGGCAGATCACCTGAGGTCAGGAGTTCGAGACCAGCCTGACCAACATGGAGAAACCCCGTCTCTAATAAAAATACAAAATTAGCTGGGCATGGTGGTGCACGCCTGTAATCCCAGCTACTCAGGAGGCTAGGGCACAAGAATCACTTGAACCCAGTAGGCAGAGGTTGCGGTGAGCCAAGATGGTGCTATTGCACTCCAGCCTGGGCAACAAGAGCGAAACTCCATCCCCCCACCCCCCCAAAAAAATTATACAACAGAGCATACTAAAATGTTTAACACATTTCTCACGGTGAACCTTGAGACCATAGTCCTCTTGGTCTAAACTTGAGGACCATAGTCCTCCAGCCTGTTTCCCAGTACAAAAGGAGAATCTTAACCTTAATTTCTCAGTGTTAATTGGAAAGGTATTGATGTTTTTGACCAAGCATGAAATAGCTGTCTTTTTGTTTTATTTAATTTTCAGTGAGCATTTTTAACTGTTCATTATAACTTATTCATCAGTACAGATGCCAAGATGGTATATATGAGAGCCTCCTGGGTATAATACACAAGTCCCATTTGGAATGTTTCCAACAGGATGTAAACCATAGTCCTCAAGCCTGTGCTTTAAAAAACATTACTTAGCACACTGCCAACAAATGTCAACACAGAAATACAGTGCTGTAATGACTTCACTCTGTAAGAGAAATATACTGGAACACGAGTTTTTCCCAAAAAAAAAAAAAAAAGTGACACAAGGTAAAGCAGTATAATCACTGCTCAAAAATATTAAAAGATTTATTCAATAATGAATGCAAAAATTCATATACCAAATAGAATCCAAATTGTCAAAAATTGCAGTATATTAAAACTGTATAAAGAATTCTTAAAATATACAATATGTATAGTAACCAAAGTCCTAGAAAAGTTCATGTAGAAAATCCTACAAGTAGTGATTTGGACATTTCAGTAACTCTGCAGTTTCTTCAAACCTGAAATATAATAAATAATATATTAAGTAAATCAATAATTCATAATAAAGCATAGCATTTTAGTTGTTGAAATTATGCTTTTTAGCCTAAAATAAATTTGAATATTTTTCTTATCTATAAGTACAGTTACTATGAATAAACTTAAGTATGGCCAGAGGGAAGACAAAGAGGAGTCAATTATGAGTCTTGCATTCTTGGAGTGTAACTTAAGTACTTTTTGCATTTCAAAATAATATTATAATTTTCTATAGTAGTAGGCTGCATACTTATATGCAATTTCATTTTATATTTCCTTTGAACTGCTCTTTAGAAAAATCACATCATTTGTACTAGACAAAAACATCATTTTTAGTATCTTATCAATAACTTGCCGAAAAACACTAGTGATATTTTCACAACACTGAAAATGTCTCCAAACCATCCATCTATATATATTATTTAATATTTTGATAAATCAGTTATCAAAAATAGATAACACTCTTGATTAGTTACCAACCAAAAATATCTTTGTACTCTATCTGCAGTTAATTCCATTAACAATTCCAACAAGTTTTAAATCGCTTGTTGGAAACTAAAACAGTGACTCATCTTACGAACACATAACTGTAGGTGGATTTATTATCCAATGGAGTCCTGAAGGAAATTCCACACCTGACTGAGAGACCTTTAAGGTTTGAAACACACATGCACATTCTATATATACTGTAATCCAATACAATTCCCTATAGAGAAATGAATTTCTGTTGCCCCTTTCTGTTACTTACATTTTTTTCATCCTTTCCATTTTCTGGATTGTTGTTTCCTTTAATTTAAAAAGCAACAAATTTAGATGATTTCTCAAAGTAAACCATCATCAAAGATGGACCAAGAATGTACAAAACACAGTTTGAAACATTGCATTAAGTACTGTTTACTTATGAAAGAATTTTGAGAGACTAAGATTCGGTTTTGCTATTTTTCTTGCCAGCAATATTTACAACTAAAACTAATGCTTGCTTGTTTTCCTAATTTAGAAATGAAATAATCTAAGCATTTTCTTACCTCTGAAATCTCATTCAAACCACAGTAATTAACGGTAGAGGCTCTGGGAGTTGAACCTGATGATGCCGTACTATAGCCAGAGGACAGAGGAATACTTGCTGGCCTCTCTACTTTGCTTTTTCTGTCTGTGTAGAAATTAAGTATTAGATTACCTTTTCCTTTCACAGAAGAGTCAAATATCTAAAAACATTATTTACAGATGGAAGAAAAACATACTATTTTAATTAAAAATGGCTATCGGTATAGATCAAAGAGTTTTTAGTACTCTTTTAAGGTAACAGCTTTCATATGGAGATCTAGATGTTAAAAATTGCCCAATAAAAATTACAAAAGGCAGTATTATTATCATGATAGCAATCAGTTTGAATAAACAGGTAAGTTAATAATTTATTTTCAAATATAACCTATTGAATCAATCATGCATATTCTTTTCTTAAAATGGTGATATTTACACAAAATAATTAGTATCCATGAATTTGTCATGATGCTTTTATTCAGCAACATTTAAGCATTTCACAAATTTTTTTACTACTGTTCTGTGGCAAGTGACAACTATTACTATAACCGACCATATATATCTTTTAAAAATCAAGAAAAATTCCAACTTGATTTGACATATATGAAAATAAGTAATGCAAAAATTTAAGATCCACAGATTTTCTAAAAAACTGAAAAACCTAACATTTCAAATATCCTGATAATATTAATTTGACAAAATGATGGCATCTCCCCTACAAAAATATCAATTAGAAAAGATTACGGATAATGTAATAAATCCTACAAACCCTGTGTTTTAGTCAGAATACATTTGGCTGCAAAAGCAATGCAAAAAAAAAAATTAGACACCCATTTAAACTGGTTCACATAAAGAGAGCTTTATTGTAAGCCTACAGAGACAACCTTAATTGGGGAACAAACTATTACCACTGAGAACTGAAACAACTAGAAGACTAATTTTCATCTCTCATAGAGCCACAGTCTCTTTTGTCTACTTCTGCCACTTGCTCCATTCCTCCACTCTTCTCTGTAGAATGGCTTTCTCTGCTGACTCATCAGCATAAACTTCCATCACATGGCCAGCCCAGCCCAGGCTCAATATCATTTGACTAACTAACTCGTGGTGTCCTAATTCCAAATTCTAAGAGAGAGAATGTAATTTGACTCATCACACTTTGAATTGGTATTCTCTGGGTCAGGTGTCTACTCTTAATCCAATTAGCTAAGCCTGGAGGTCAAGATTACAGGGTATAATTCTGAAGCCCACCTTAACTCAGATCTTTTAGTAGGAGGTATGGACAAGAGGTTATTTTAAGAAATAATTTGAAATTAGGCAGGAACTATATCTACTATGCACTAAATCTTGGATTTTTTTCTGTGGGTACAGATAGTTGTCCTGAACATTTCTTACATCTTTCCAAAAAGAGGAGGGGGCCCTAGGCAAAGGAAACAGGTCCAGAAGACAGATAAAGGGTGAAGGAATGGCTCTCTTTGTCTTCCACTTTGGGGTCCAGACTTTGCGGTGTCTAACCTTATTCAAGAGTGTGCCTCATGGTGGCAGAAAGCTGGTATTTGGCAGGCTGGCAGGCTATTCATAGTTATTCCTACAGAGGATTCCAGAGGTTACAGAGTGGACCATTACAGAACACCAGCTATATTGAATAGCCAGATCAGTTAAGTGCATATTAATTTCTATAATTTTTCTTATTGCTATCCTGAACCTTTAGTAAAGCCTTACTTGTTTAAACATTGTTTCTCAGCTGTGCTATGGGGATTGAGAAAAGAATTGGTAACTGAATTCAGGTTGGAAAGGAATGGGGAAAGGCAACGGCCACTGACACAAGGACCCTGACACCAGTTGTTAAGTACTTCAGTAGTGACTTGCTAAGAAGTCTCTGTAAAGAAAGGGACTCTTCTACTTCTAAGGCTATGGGGGTATGGGACATGAAATCTACCCAACTCTTACCACAACAGTTAATCTTTCACTGCCATCTTTGGAGGCTTATCACCTTATTCCACTAAGGGAATCAGTAGGGTCCTTTACCATTTAATAATTTGTAAGCCAATACTTCTAAATCAAGGACCAATGTATGTATCCAACTGATTTCTAGATATTCTGTCTTAAGGATTTCATACATAATTTATTATATTCAAAAGTGAACTTATTTCTCCCAAACCTTCTCCTCTTCCTGAATTTTTTATTTTATTAAAGAGTAACAATCACCTACCCAATCACATGAGCCAAACACAAGTAGTCAGTCTTAACTTCCTTACTCTCCTTCACCCTTTTTGTATCTATCAGGAATCAAGGAGTATCAATTTTAACATCTAAATTTCTCCCAAATAAATCATCTGCTCTTTATCCTCACTATCATTGCCTTAGTAGAGACCCTCATTATTATTCTGAAATAATGACTACTAAAATTCTCTTCAAATTATCCTTGCCTATCTTACTTTCCTAACAAATCACTATTCTGCTTTGATGATAACCTTTGTGAAACACAAACCTGAGAATATTAGCCTTGCTGAACATCTTTCTACAACTCTGGGATAAACTCCATGACTTGATCTTTCTACTCTTCTGCTACAGCTTCCTTCAGGTGCTCACATGTACTCTTCCTTCTAGTCACACAGGAACAAACCACACTCTTCTGTGGTGCCACACCTTTTTTTTTTTTTTCCTCTGAGGGAAAAAAGGCACAAAACAAAGCGAAACAAACAAGCAAACAAAAAAGGAGCACTAACAGTTGGTGCCCTGTCTGGCAATTAACACCTAAACTACTGCACCCTCTAGTGAATATAAATAATTTCATAACAAATAACGTCACATGAGGTCACTTCATTAGCATAATGAAACAACATGCCCAAAACCACTATTCACGTCTGAACGTAGACAAAACAAGGGCACCATGTAACCACATAAATGAGCAGATACGGCCCCCCTTCCCTAACATGAGTACTTATTTTATGCTAAAAATTTCATTCTTACCATCAATCATCAAATTGCTCCTGCTCCCTGACAGCACCCATAGCCCTTGCTTCCTCAAACCCTCTCCAAAATTATCCAACACAAGTCCAATCCTTAAAAGCCTCTGCTAATTCACTCTTACCAAGACATTAAGGTGCCTTACAATTCCCCATGGAACATTGTATTCCTGATAAAGGCAAAACAAATCTGGAACCTCACAAAAACTATTCCTGATTTAGTATGATCCTAAACCCAGAGTAGTAAATTATTGCTCTCTGCATCCAAATGAAATCAAACCCTATTTCCAAGTAGCATGTATAAGGTATAATGTGTAAGTCTTTATAAACTTGAGTCTTTTAATTAATCTAGATCAGATCATAAACTCTATGAGACCAGGTATTCACCCTAATCATAATCTGTAATCCATTTCAGACAGTGGCCTGTTAATTACTTTCAGTCCTGGCACAGTTGTTGAAATTTAGCTATGTGAACCCAGACATAGTAACTCACACCTGTAATCCCAGTACTTTGAGAAGCAGAGATGGGAGGACTGCTGGAGCCCAGGAGTTCAAGACCAGCCTAAGCAACATAGCAAGACCTTGTTTTACTAAAAACAATACATAAATAAATAAAAAATTATCCAGGTGTGGTGGCATGCACCTGTAGTCCCAGCTACTCTGGAGTCTGAGGCGGGAGGATCACTTTAAGCCAAGGTGTTAACATCTAGGAGACTGCAGTGAGCTATGATTGCACCACTGTACTCCAGCCTGAGCAACAGAGTAAGACCACCCTTATCTCAAAAAAATAAAAAAATAAAAAAAAAAACTTAGCCATGTGTTTTCTATATAGGTTAAAGGTATATTCTATAATCATGTCATTAAAAAAATAATAAGCCTGAGCATGCAAAATCAAACTTGCAAAAGGCAATGTTTTGCAAATCACAAGCATTCAATATTCTTGCAGTGAATAAATATTTAAACTCTACTATATGCAAATACTGGTGATAAAAGCACCGATATACTTTCTGTGTGCTAGACAGGCAGACCATAAGATAAGTTTTGCTCTCAAGGATCTTATACTCAAGCATTAACATTTGTTGAATAGATATGTGAATGGATAAATAAAACAGGCAACATTTTACCAAATCTGAAATCTGCAGCCTATAATAAATTTAGTTGCCTTAAATAGCATCTCAAATAATTATATTTAATAAGCTAATCACTGAAATTGTTCTTTGTGCAATGATACTGATATGTGCTCCAAATATGCAGTGGTTAAGAAAAAACTTCAGATCAGTTGCCTGGATTCAAATTTGATACTATGTGACCTTTGTTGTAGTTACTTAATTTTGCTGTACTTCAGTTTCCTCAACTGTAAAATATAAAAATAATACTTATCTTGCATGGTTACTTCAAGAATTAAATGAGTTAATATAGTAGTTAGAATAGTGCCAGACACACTGTTAGTGCTAGAATATATATTGTTATTTTATTGTTACACATATAGTAGAGCTGAAAGATTTTATAATATTAACAATCCACAGATATTAAAAATTTAACTTGATGAATTCTCAATTGGACAAAACATCTCTTCTATAGATATGATTTAATCATAGATATGGCACAAAATTTAGATCTGTCTTTTAAAAATATATAACAATCAAAAAAAACAAAGCTGTCACTGAAAAACAGAAATCTTATTCTTGCTGCTCAGTCACACTGAGCAAAATATCAGTAGCCTAGTAAAGTGACCAGGAAAAGACCTGTCCTAATATCAGATCTTTCCCATTTTATCATTATCAGTGAACTATTCACATGGAAGAAGTTTGCAATACTTTATAGATACTGACAAATGTGTTTTCTTCTCTTACATATTATTATTTACATAGGAGAAAGCTACTACCTACCTAAGCTTAAATTTAAAAACTTGGAGGCCAATTTTAATATTCTAGAGCATTTGATTATTCTAGAATATTAAAACAGTAAAATATCTCTAAAAATTTTCAATTTTGTACACTGAAATTTATTCACCCACTATGTTATGTGAAATAAGTAGGCTGGCTTGTTAAGCAATTCTTGGGTTTAGTAGTTTGTAGGCTCATTATTTTCTTTGTCCTAGGAGCTTTGCAATTTCTAAACAATAAAGCTTAAGAATATTAAAATTACCAAATACCTATAACAATCATTTTTCTGAAAACTCATCATACCAATTATCATAGTATTTACAAACTTACGAGTATTCAGAAGGTCCATGTCTCTACAAGAAACGTAGTCTTCACTAACTTCATTAAACTCTATAAATTCATCATTCTGGAATAACACAGTTCAATATTTAGAATGAAATAAGAAAAACTCTCTCATTTTATATTCTCAATAATGAGCATAAAACATAAAGGTAGCATGATAAATGTTTAAATATTTTTATTTTTTTATTAAAGCAATATATATACTGTATATTCCTACATATAAGAAATGTTTTAAATATAGAAGCAGATAGCAAGCTACTTGAATCTATCAACTTCCCTTTCTAGGAAGCAAAGACAGACCAGAAATCGAAATCCTGAGTAAAAGAAATAAATTTCTCAGATTTGATAAGGCAATGGTAAATTTGGTAACTATTCTATGAAATTCACAATATGATTGAAGTAAATGAGTGAAAAAAAAGATAGGAAGAGTTCTCAATATCTTCTGTATCTTTTCTACCCTATGAAAATAGGTCATTTTTACATTAAAAGATATAAAATAGTTTTAAGCTTTTCATTATATCTATCATATTCTTACCTCATTTTAAGTTCTTCAAGTATTATTAACATCTGTAAAAGCTCAACTGACAAGTTTTTCAGATTATCTTATTCAATGAAGAGAGGTTTCATTGAACAGCCACAACAACATACAGGCTATATTTAAACAGGACATTTCATTCTAACTAGACATTTTCTCATTATTCAAATATTCTCATATTTAGCATTTCCAAAAAAATACACATATAACAATCAAAGAAATACTTTGTTATATCTGAGATATTTTATAAATGTTAAAAGAGGAAAATACCTTTTTAGACAAAAGCATTTCTGTTTCAAGAAGAGTGACACGACTAAGAAGATTAGTCCAGGTGTTTTCATCTACCATCACTTTTCCTTTCATTTTTTGTTCCAAACAGTCTAACCTTTTCTCTATCAAAGTCAGTTTCTTAAGCTTTTCTTGGCATTCAGCAAGCATAGTCTGTAGTGCAGTAATCTCAGGATTAACATTTACATCCTAAAAAGGTTAGAGAGATTAAAAATAAAATTAAACAAACTGAAATTTCTTTAAAATTAATGTATTCTCACTTCTACAGTGTTAGCTCAATAGTTAGGAGAGACGGTCCTGCTTGAGAGTTAAGAGAGCTATCTCTGGATGCAGACTACTTGGCCACTTAAACTAGTTCTGAGATTTATGATCTTGATGCCTCCATTTCCTCATTAAAAAAAAAAAGAGATAAGAGCAGCATCTATTTCATATGATTCTTCTGATAATAAGTTAATTTGCGTGATTCTCTTAATACCAGCTAGTAAAATAAAACTATTATTAACTAGCTTCTTGAAACAACACCTAGCACAAAGCTAAGAGGAAATGACCAAAAACAACACTTAGTGCACTGAGATTGTTCGGTTTGCCATATAACAGGAAGTAGGTCCAATGGCCATCTGGTAGTTTTTGTAAGTGCCAACTGTATATTGATATACTGAGATATACAGAAGTCACAAGACATAGAAACATAGAAAAAGAATTTTTAGTAGAAACAGTAGAGATCAGACATATTGGGGTCTATGGCAATTAAGAGTAATAGAAATGGTTTTTTAAGAGAGACAGAAAATAACAGCAAGGACCCAGAAAGGAAAATGCATAGGCAATAAAGTGCCAATCTTTTCCATTCACCAATAAAGAAAATAGGTGGTAGAGAACCTCCACTATGCAAAGTAGCATATCTCTATGTCTCACTAAATTGTAGATTCCTTAAAGCCAAGTACCATATCGTATTCTACTTTGCATCACCCCAACACTTAGCCCAGCACCCTACACATATGCAGCAAATATTTGTTGAATTGTTTTAGTAAGACTTATTGACACTTAAGTAATTGTAACATAGGTAAAATGTCATGATTAATAATTCAAAAGGCTAGAAATATTCCAAAGTTTAGAGGCTGAAATAATTACACATATTTAAGTAAAAAATACTGGCATCTATTTAACAAGTCCAAAATTGTTACCTGTTGCTCAGCCTTGATTTCAGGAACCTTTACTTCAGGCATCTTTATTTCAGTAGCATTTAAGTCAGACACATCAACTGCTTCATTAACATCTGTTATTGGACTTAATGTATCCTCAGAAATGTCAACCTTATCTTCATTATACAAGTGACGAATCACCACAGCTTTCTTCTGCATAGAGAAAAATATGTAAGAAATGCTTCAATGTTTTCCTCCCACAATTATTTATTTTTTAACTTTTAAGTTCAGGGGTCCATGTGCAGGTTTGTTACACAAGTAAATGTGTGTCATGGGGGTTTGTTGTGCAGATTATTTCATCACCCACGTATTAAGCCTAGTACTCACTGGTTATTTTTCCTGAACCTCCTCCTACCCTCCACCCTCTGAAAGGCTCCAATGTGTTTTGTTTCCCTCTATGTGTCCATGCGATCTCATCATTTAGCTCCTACTTACAAGTGGGAACAAGTGGCATTTGGTTTTCTGTTTCTGCATTAGTATGCTAAGGATAAGGGCCTCCAGCTCCATTCATGTCCCTGCAAAGGATGTGATCCCATTATTTTTTATGGCTACAGAGTATTCCATAGTGTATATGTACCACATCATTATCTGCTCTATCATTGATGGGCATTTAGGTTGATTCCATGTCTTTGCTATTGCATTTAGGTTGATTCCATGTCTTTGCTATGGTGAATAGTGCTGCAACGAACATATGCATGCGTCTTTACAACAGAACAATTTATATTCCGTTAAGCATATACCAAGTAACGGGACTGCTGGGTCAAATGGTCTTTAGGTCTTTGAGGAATTGCCACATTGTCTTCCACAGTGGTTGAACTAACTTACACTCCCACCAACAGTGTGTAAGTGTCTCTTTTTTTCCACAACCTCATGAGCATCTGCTATTTTTTTGACTTTTTAATAATAGTCATTCTGAGAAGCGTGAGATGGTATCTCATTGTGGTTATGATTTGCATTTTTCTAATGATCAGGGATGTTGAGTTTTTTTCATATGATTATTGGCTGCACGTATACCTTCTTTTGAGAAGTAGATGTTCATATCCTTTGTCCACTTTTTAATTAGGTTGTTTTTTTCTTGTAAATTTGTTTAAGTTCTTTATGGATGCTAGATATTAGGCCTTTGTCAGATACAAGTTTGCAAAAATTTTCTCCCACTCCGGAGGGTGTCTGTTTACTTTGCTGATAGTTTCTTTTGCTGTGTAGAAGCTCTTTAGTTCAATTGGATCCCATTTGTCAACTTTTGCTTTTGTTGGAATTGCCTTTGGCGTCTTCGTCATGAAATCATTGCCCACACCTATGTCCTGAATGGTATTGCCTAGGTTGTCTTCCAGGGTTTTTATAGTTTTGGGTTTTACATTTAAGTCTTTAAACCATCTTGAGTTGATTTTTGTATATGGTGTAAGGAAAGGGTCTAGTTTCAATCTTCTGCGTATGGCTACCCAGTTATCACAGCACCATTTACTGACTAGGGAATCCTTTCCCCATTGCTTGTTTTCATCAGGTTTGTTGAAAATCTGATAGTTGCAGGGGTGTGGTCTTATTTCTGGGTTCTCTATTCTCTTCCATTGGTCTCTGTGTCTGTTCTGGTACTAGTACCATGATGTTTTGGTTACTGTAGCCCTGTAGTATAGTTTGAAGTTGGGTAGCATGATCCCTCCAGCTTTGTTCTTTCTCCTTAGGACTGCCTTGGCTATTTGGGTCTTTTTTGGTTTCATATAAATTTTAAAGTAGTTTTCTTTAGTTCTCTGAAGAATGTCAATGGTAGTTTAATGGGAGTAGCATTGAATCTATAAATTGCTTTGGGCAGTATCATCATTTTAACAATATTGATTCTTCCTATCCATGAGCATGGAATGTTTTTCCATTTGTGTCATCTCTGATTTCTTTGAGCAATGGTTTATAGTTTTGCTTGTAGAGATCTTTCGCCTCCCTTGTTAGCTAGATTCCTAGGTATTTTATTCTTTTTGTGGCAATTCTGAATGGGAGTTTGTTTGTGATTTGGTTCTCAGCTTGACTGTTGTTGGCATATAAGAATGCTAGCAATTTTTGCACATTGATTTTGTATCTCAAGACTTTGCTGAAGTTGCTTATCAGCTTAAGAAGCTTTTGGGCTGAGAAGATCCTTCTACAATTATTTTAAACATACACATAGCAATTTTGCAAAAGGAACACCAATCTTTAAAGATTAAAAAAAGTTTAAATTATCACATATAATGTATATATCAAAATATTACCATTACTAACATTACCAATAATTTATGTGGGGTTATGACTTTTAAAACAATTCTTACATTTTAGGACAAGCACTGAAATATTTATTAAATTATGTCTGAGATTTGATTTAAAATAAAGACAAAATAAGATTAGCAAAGAGTTGACAAATTGCTGAAACTGGATGATGGGTATGTTTGTAAATGTTTGAAATGTTCCATAATAAAAAGTTATTTTTAAAAAAGATTGCCGAATAATTCACTTACAAATAATCAAAAACTGGCTCTATGAGTAGGGCTCATTACAATTTTTCTATTAAACAAACTGCAATTTATTAGACCTTCAGCTAACAATTCAAACCTAATAATGACAACAAAAAAGTCCTGACAAAAAAAGCATTAGGTCACGGTATGCATTTACCTAGAAATCCTCTACCTGCTTCCTATTCTACAGTTTGCATACACACTAGAAAAACATATGTGACTCAGAAGCACAAATAAGCATACTATATAAGGCACTGGGATAGGAGACAATTTGCTTTAATATTGACTCAACTTTTGCTTGTAAACAAAGAAATGTACTCGTAGACTCTCTCTTTTCTAAATCTGAGAACTTTTAATACTTATTCAAATTTCTGATAAAGATCTGATACAAATTTTAATAGATAACAAAGAAAACTTTGCTTTAAGAAAATTAAAAACAAGTCTAATGTTTTGAAGTTTACATTTTTCTTGGCTAGGACAATTCAGACTGTCCCCTCAACTCTCATACTGAAATAGAAGATTGAAAAGCACATTATATCAACAAGTAATTAATAAGTGCTCACAGTGTACCTAATCCTGTGCTAAGCAAAATGAAGGTACAAAAAATCAGTATAAGAAAATCACTGTTTATATATGTTCCTTCTAGTTGGGGAAGAATACAAGATATAAGTCATTTAACAGTTAGAAAATAATAAATAAAACTAACAAGAGTTAGATGAGTTAGAGATGCAAGTGTACAAAAACTATATGCACTTATTCAAAAATCGTGGCTCTGTATCATTCTTTACATTGTCCTCACTACCTAGAGCAAAACAGGCACATTAAAAAGAAGTGGCATAAGAACCTTTTCTTATAATAAAATTTCACTTTTTTAAGGTATAAAGGAATAAACATATTTTTTTGAGATGGAGTCTTGCTCTGTCACCCAGCCTGGACTGCAGTAGTACAATCTCGGCTCACTGGAACCTCTGCCTCCAGGGTTCAAGCAATTATCCTGCCTCAGCCTCTCAAGTAGCTGGGGTTACAGGCACCAGCTACCATGCCTAGCTAATTTTTGTATTTTTAGGAGAAACGGGGTTTCGCCATGTTGGCCAGGCTGGTCTTGAACTCCTGACTTTAGGTGATCCACCCACCTTGGCCTCCCAAAGTGCTGGGATTACAGGCGTGAGCTACTGCGCCAGGCCCAAGAATAAATTTAATTTTAAAATAGATTCCGTTTACATAACTCATCTATTTTCGATTAGGACAGAAATAATTCTCTAGATTATACTTCAGTCAGAAAGTATTCACATCCTTTACTTAATTACACCATTGATAATTCATCTGATATTCTATCATTCAATAAGAAAGCGTTTTCTCCAGATGGAAGACAGCTGAAAATATATTAATAAATAATATTTTAGCTTAAATCTCCCTTACTGATAGAAACACTGTAGCTCTAAGTGCATTAGATTCAATTTGCCACAGCTGCTCAAAGCAGATAATGGCAGAAAAATTATCTTTCAAGAAAGAGAAAATATCCAAAATATTAACTGAAAGCCAGATTCTACGTGTAGGGACTACCAAATTATTGGATAATTCATACTTGGTTACAGAAATATAATGTACATAAATGAGTCATTATAACCTATCACTACTGCTAATGTAGGCTCTTCACACGTTCCCATGTTTTAGGAAGACCAGAACACAATTAAGAGCAAATGTAGATAACTGCATAAGATAATCTTCCTAAATCACTACTCTTCTTTTAGGAAATCAGGCAGAATTTGAAATTAGAAATATAAAGAGAACACCTATTTAATTTTATATTTCTATCCTATTGTTATAACTTCAGGCATACTGCCCAAAAATACATGGCATGCACTATTAAAAATCCCCACACTCTATTATCTAACTAGAATGTTTCATCAGGTGCCAATCAGAAAAGTGAAAACTGTATATTGGATTAATTAGATAACTCTTAAACAATATGGTATTTTCTTTGTGGTTGCATACCTTTCCTGAAGTCATAAACCTGCCACTGATATCAACGCCAACAGCCTCTGCAGATATTTTCTCATTGCTCAATGGAGGTTCTGACTTACCAGAACTGATTTTCTTTCTTTGTTGTGATGGAATCTAAAAAAAAGGTATTAGTCAAAATAACAAATTTTGTGTGAAAGCATAATTATATATTAAAACTTAAATTTTCATATATGAAATATAACTGAAAAATAATGAGACTCTAATGAGACTACATGACTTTTAAAAACTAAGAAGTAATGAAAATGTATTATGTTTGAACTATTAGTTTAACACTAGGAGTTCCCAGTCACAGGTATATAAAACAAGAGAGTAGTATTTAAAATAAACAACAAGCTTTATAAGGTTACTCAAATCTTTGAATAATACAGTAATTACACTATGAAATAATTTGCTGTCTAGGGTATTGATCTTATGCATTAAAATACTGAGCCATCTATTAATAGCATACATCAGCATTAAAATCTATTCATAAAATTACCTTCTGAAGACTGCTTAATTCCTTGTGCTTTTTCATCACACAATTCAAAATATCACAAACAATTTGGATTTTCCATTCTGCAAACCCACATTGGATAAACTGCTTTTTTGTCAAAATTGGTTTATAATTAAATTGATCACGAAGAAGCTGCAGAGGAAACAGACTCTTGTAATAATTGGGAGAAATTTATTTCTAAAATTCCAAATGATAATGCCCACCTGGTCAGGGGAATAATGGCCACCTTTGAGAGGACAAGGAAAACCAAGCCATTAACTAAAGAGTACTAAAGTAATTCATAGGGCTGGTGTAAGTCATGATCCAGTAAGACAGGTATCAGGTGGAAAACAGGTAGCAAAGGATATGCTGGAGAACAGATGTCTGTCCAGAGAGATGGAAAAATATAGTCAATCATCAAAAAGTTTAAATATCTTCACAGATATTAGAAAAACTCCTTAGTTCACTAGAATACCATACCAGAGTCAGAAACTATAGTTCTATTTGTTTATAACTCTTCCACTATGTGATTTTTGGATAAGTCAGTAGGCCTTTTGGTCTCAATTTTTCATTTGTAAAATGAAAAAAAAAAAACACACACACACTAGATCAGTAGTTTCCTAAATCTACTCTGTGGAGCTCTAGAATTTCCTAAAAGTGCCTTTGAGGCTTCCATGGATGTTTTCTGGGATCAAAAGCAAGAAAGAGAAAGATTATACAGAGACTACATATAAAAGCTCCCATTTCATTGACTGCAACTCTGCTTTTTTTAAAAGACTATTTGAGGCTGGGTGCGGTGGCTCATGCCTGTAATGCCAGCACTTTGGGAGGCCAAGGTGGGCAGGGCACAAGATCAGGAGATTGAGACCATCCTGGACAACATGGTGAAACCCTCTCTACTAAAATACAAAAAATTAGCCAGGCGTGGTGGTGCACGCCTGTAGTCCCAGCTACTCGGGAGGTTGAGGCAGGGGAATTGCTTGAACCCAGGAGGCGGAGACTGCAGTGAGCCTAGATCGTGACACTGCACTCCAGCCTGGTGACAGAGCAAGACTCCGTCTCAAAAAAAAAAAAAAAAAAAAAAAAAAGACTACATTTGATAAGTGGATTTTTACCATTAAAAACTAACTTTAATATAAACCACAGTACTTAAGCAAAAATTTATGATAAAAGCAGGGTTTTAAAAAAATCAATACAAGATTAAATTCAGTATACACACAGTACAAGTATAAGTACTAGGGTAGATACAATATAAGACATGCTCTCAGACCTCAAAGAATATATCAGTTTTAAAAAAAAAGAATATGTCAGTAATAGTTCCTTCTTACAAACAACTAAATTAACATATAATTCTAAAAAACTAAGTTTAATTGAATATAATTACATTATTCTCTAATTTCTGCCAGTATACCAAATTTTACTAAAATTTGATTTAAAAGGGCAAACAATAGCCAACAACAAATATTTACCAGTTGCTTGTATTTATTAGAATAGGTAACATTCAAAAAGCAAACATGAATTGCATCTTGATTTCAATAGGGACTACATTTAAATGAGATAAATACAAATGAAAATATCCTGTCAACTGTATATGCTGCATATATTTAAGAAGTTATGACTAAAACATTAATTTTTTAAAATCATTCAATAACTAAGTTATTGTTTCATAAACTCAAAATACCTTATAGACAGCATCTATAAAGCGCAAGTCATTTTTTGCTATGAGCTCTACATTGGATTCCATTATAAGTTCTGTTACATAAGGTGAGTATGAGGTAAAAGAATAGCTGATGATGGGCAAAGATGCTGCTGGGTCTCCCTTTATCAAACTGTTAAGAAAAAAAGAAAAATATTTTTAATAAGCATTTAATAAGCATAATTCCACAAAGTTGGATAATCAAGAAAGTATTAGAAATGTTTATAATAATTTTAAACAATACTATAGCTATAATAATTAGGTGATACATTAGACTTTCTAGATTCCATTCCCCATTCTAAACCAGTCTAGCCAGACTACTATGAAATACCACTGTTCATCTGCTCAAAAAACTTACTATAGGTCTCTAGTACCAACTATTTACCATTGATTTTCCAAAGCTTAGTCTTACGTGATCTACTCCATTTTCTACTACTAATAAAAGCAATGTACCATCTTACAAAATTGAAGTACACTTTATGGTTTTGCAAACACTTGTTCTACTACCTCCTTTGCTGTCTACCACAAACTTCCAAAGGTAAATATTATGAATTCTAAGTTACAGATGAGGAAGATGGGGTGGGAAAAAGTATGAACTGTGACTTGGCTGACCAGTCTAATACTTTTCACTTACTGCTCATTCTAAATTGTACATTATTACCTTTGCTAATTCCACCAGTCTAGAAAAGTATCCCACTCTTCTTTGCTTATCCAATTGTTATTTATTTTTTATGAATCATTCATCAAATCTCAAGCTTCCCATGAAGCTTTCCTCAACTTTCTGATCTATACTGATCTCTCCTAGAAAGACTCCCAGGCTACTCAGTATCTGCTGTGTAATTATCTGTCTGGTAGTGCTTCCTGTCTTCTTATTTTCTCAATGTGAAGTACCTTCACCGATTTTCCCACAACAAAGCACAGGAGGTATTTGTTCAATTTGCCAGTTACATTTGGTCAATTGCAGTATTTTGTACTTATATAAAACATAAATGTTTTCCAAAACATTCAAGATGTTCACATAAATATCCCCATCTCCACCCAAATTTTTAGTAAGACAGAGAACAAATACATGATGATAGCATATTGCATTTTGTTTTACTGGATAAACGTGAATTATTTATTTTATGTTTCTTTAAAATACTACAATATCTCGCCCAATCAGAAAACTGCTCTGGCAACCTTGTCTATCTGAAACACAGTCCAAAAACAGGAAATGAAAAAAAAATACCTTTGAACGCAAAATCTGTCCATTTTATGCACACTATACACAGATGACAGCCAGGCCCACATTTAACACTTCTTATATTAAACAATTTCAAAAACCTTGGTTATCTAGTTCCTAAGAACTTAGCATATTAGAAACAGTAAGAAAAACAGATACTAGAAACTGGCATACCAACACAAAAAACAGCAAATGGCCAGAAAACATAACAAATGTGAAAAAGTAGAAAAAAGAATCAAAATGAGGGGGGTGTTGTGTGTGTACTTACATGTGTGTGGCAGGGAAACTAGCAATCTGAGTGTCTCTGTGGAAGAAGGAAGTAGCATTCCAAATCTCAATAGACCCTGCAGATTTTAGTATGTTATATAATAAACTAAAAATTATTGTTCTTAATGATGTTTTGGGTAATAAGAAAACTAAATGTTTAAACACTGTATTTAGAAAATAAGAGAATATTGGTATATTTTAGAATTATTCCTATTTAAAATGTCTTTTAAAATGTTGACGCTTAAAGTGGCAAGGAGAAAACTCGGCTACTCAAACTGGTTAAACCCCTGCAAGTTCTGGATGGTCAGGATTTTCATGTTTTGAGGAATCAAGATGATTCTTACATACATGGATTACATCTGTTTCATATCTTCTGCCTCTCACATATAATGCCTATAGTAACAGCAATTAGAGCTAAACTTTCTCCTTACTCTCCTCTCTATCCTTTCACTTTCAGCCTTCTCTTGAGTTACCTCTCCCTGGTGTAACCTCAAGAGTTATTAGAATATCCATTCTTATATGGATATCCATTCTTATATGTAAAGCCCATTACTGAAGGATTCTACTTAGTAGTTGGTTTAACCAAGTTTCACTCTACTCTTGAACATCTAACTTGGACTTGTCCCTGGACACTCATTCATTCAATAAATGTCTAATCAACTCCTAATATGTGCCATGCATAATTCTAGATGGGGGGATTCCACAGTGAAAACAAAAAACAAAGTCCAAGGCTTCAGCTTACATTCTGGTAAGCTGAAGGGAAACATTTAACCAATCCATCAATTAATCAATGATAAAAGGTTAAGGGTAAGTGTTATGAAGAAACAGAAGTATGAAGGGATACAGAATGACTGCAGTATCATATTAGATAGGCATGAATTTAGGAACACGTATGTTGCCATATTCTAAAAACATTAAGTCACAGTTGCAAAATGGGAGCTAAAGTGAAAGGTTCAAAGTGGGGTCTGTTAAATGGGACAGCTTAAGAGCAATCTTCAGGTTGCCATACACAAAAAAATCTACTAACTAGAATATTCCATGTGAAAAAGAACACTTGCCTTAAATGTATAAAATCTTTCCTCCATAAAAGAATAAACAAATAAATGACAAGAAAAGACTGACAAGAAATGGTAACAATCTCTTCTTATTCTGGATATATTTAACTGTAAGAAATATCATCCAACTGAATATGAGAGAGTGGTAGATTATACAATTAATGAAATCTATTATACCTCTATGAGTTTAAAAGTTGTACAGGGATTATAACTTATCCAGATAAACACTGTGCTTCTAAACAGTTTTAAATCTTTTAAGTTGGAATTCTTCATTAGTTCATACTTAGAAATAAACTCCTATAATTCCCTGCTTTCTCAAATATTTTAATCATTTCAAGGCAGATTTAAATAGAATCCAGGTAAAATCTGATTTTTCTTAGGTAGTCCCCCATGTTAAATATTATCTCAAATCACTAGCAAGAAGAATACAATTAAGTTTGATATTATAGCTTACCCTACACAGTCCACCTCTTTAGGATAATTTAGCAAGCGGAGCACCTGTTCTAGGTTCCGTAAGCTTCTTTTTAAGTCACCTGTTGCCATTATTTAACATCGGATTCAGCTCCAACTCTTGAAATAGTCTAATTTTTCACCTAAAAATAGAAATCCATGAAATATTGGTTAAGTCTCTGTATTTTTGAAGCTTCTTGATTCTATTTTGTTCATTTCTCCTATTGGCATTTACCATATTTATCTTACCCCAGCTCTTTTTCCCCTAGCTTCTTCTTTACTACTTAAGTTCTACTTTGTAACTACTATAAGTTCCTGAATACCGGGTAAGTGTCTCTCCTACCCTCCTACATGTTTTCCTTCCAAAAAAATAAGTTTGCTTTATATTCATCTTATTATAATGTATCTTACATGACACTTGCCCAAATAGTTTTTTTTTTTTACGCATAAAGCACCGTTTGAGAAGACACATCAACTTGGAATAATATCCATCAATGACTCTTGGATGCTTATAGAGGCTATATAACACAATCAATAAAAAATGGAGACAAATAAATTTAGCACAGATTTAATCAGAGTCACAGGGCTCTGATCTCACATAGTTGCCAAAAAGATACCTTTCCTAAAAACTAAAAATACATTTTAAAAATGCAGGGTTCACTTGGATCAATATGACAGATTAAATGTATGTTACCTTCCTTTCCCTTTTCTAAAGACCGCTAAAATGAAAGTAAATAATTAAAAATCATATATACCCACCAGGACAAAAAGAACTATAGGAGATTTCACATGACAAAACAGGTATCAACAAAATTTTGGAAAATGAAAAGCAAATGAATAAGGGATAGCCAACCTATCAGAGCACAGACCGGCCAATCCCATCTGCCTAATATTTAGGAGGAAACCAACTGAAGCAAGATAGGTTCACAAATCAGGTGCACTTGATGCTTCTGAAAGACAAAGGGGTAAGTCCAGGGGGCTGAAATAAGAATGATTATTTGAAAGTCTACATAAGAAGCAGCTAACCCTAGAATTTACTTTCCCTCCCGCCTCCTATCCCTACACACATAACTTGCTCAGCAAGGCAACTACCTCTCACCTTCCCTGGAAAGAGAAAAGAGCTTTACACTCTAAAGAAATTGAATCAAGGAAGCACCAAATTTGGAAACATCAGGCAAGGCAAACAATACAGAAGGAAGTGTTCGAAGTCAGAAAGAAGTACACACACACACACACACACAAACACACAGTAATAAAGTTTCTTCCTATATCTCAGCCTCAAGAAGCTGTCAGACTTATATCCTCTGTGACAAAAGACTATCAAGTTCTATGCTAGAGAAGGTGGATGGACCTAGAGAAAAAAGTATTGTCACATTTCTGACATTTGAGGAAAATCCCCATTGAAAAGGGCAGGGTCTTGCTCAATAAACCTGCAGCAAACTCACTCATTGATAAGCCCTAGCCAGGCACCTTTTTTCTCAGAGACTCATGTTTAAAACTGAATATATGCCCAAAGGTCAATAACTATTAGAGGGAAGCTTCAGTATGAAAAGTATATATAAATACCTTAAACAAAATAAGCAGAGAAGAAAAATTTGGTGGAAATAGAGATAATACAGAGAAAAAATTTCAAAATGAAGCTTTCCATTCTCAATGAGATTAGAAAAAAAAATTAAAACCTAAAACAAGAATAGAAGGATATAAAAAATATTAAGATTGTGAGAATGTAAAATGAGCCAGAGATTGTTAAAGTGGACCAAAAATAAGATCTAACTACATGTTGTCTATAAGAAATCCATTTTGTTTATAAGATTAAAAGTACATGGATAGGGAAAAATATACCATGCTAACATTAATCAAAAGAAAGCAGGAACAGTTATATTAATCTCAGAAAGCAGACTTTATAATAAGGAAAGTTATTAGGGACAAAGGGTCATTACATAAAGATAAAGGACTTAATTCTCCCAGAAAATATAACAATCTTTAATATATATGCACCTGACAACACAGCGTCAAGATATATGAAATAAAAACTGACAGAACCACAAGGAGAAATACACAAATCCCCTATTTTAGTTGGAGACTTCAACACTCCTCTATCAGAAATAGATCCAGCAGGCAAAAAAAAAAAAAAAAAAAAAAAAATCGGTAAGGACAAACAATATCATCTATCAACTGGATATAATGAATATTTATAGACTACTTCATCAAACAACAATAGAATACATATTCTTCTCAATATCACATGGAACATCCACCTAGATAGACTATCTCTGGGGTCATAAGGCATACCTTAACACATTTTTTAAAAAGTAGAAATCATACAATGTCTGCTTTTAGACCACAATGAATTTAAATAGAAATCAACAATAGAATTGAAAATGATGGCAAAAATAAAAATTTAAATAAGACAAGTTTGAGGAGATAATTATAGTTACACAATGGATGAAAAGATACAAAAGTGGAACAGAAATTATAAGAAAATTAGAGGACCAAACCGAAAGGTTCAACATCTCATGAACGAGAGAAGATGAGGGAGGAAATTGTGAAATAATACAAAAACACCTCTTAAGGCTGAATGTCATGATTTTCTAGATTGAAAGAACACAATGAGTGATCAACACAAGAAGTGAAACAAAACTCACACAAAGATATATCACTGTGACATTTCATAAAGTAAAAGAGAAGTTTTGAAAAACATCCAACAAGGCAAGAAAAGATCACATAGGAAGAATATCAAAATAGCATCAAATTTTCAATAGCAATGTTAGAAGCTAAAGGATAAAGAAACATTATCTTCAAAATCCTGAGAGGAATTACTTATAATCTTAAATTCTATACTCAACCAAGGTATCAAATACCACACCCAGCAGATTTACTCTAGGTATGCAGGGGCTTAGTACAACATTCTAAAAATCAATGTAAGCCACATTAGCAGGTCAAAGAAGGCAAATCATGTATTATCAACGAATGTAGAAAAAGCACTTGAAAAAAATCTAACACGCATCCATAATAAATAATCTCAGCAAACTAGGAATAGAGGGAAACTCCCTCAACTTGATTGGGAAAATACCTAGAATTCTGAAACAAAGAATACAATTAAAAAATAGGCAAAAGATATTAACAGATACCTCACTAAAGAGGATATATGGATTGTAAATAATATGAAAAGAGGCTCAAAATCATTTATCATCAGAGATATGCAAATTAAACCAAAATACCACTACACACCTATTAGAATGGCCATAAAGCCTACAAAACAACCCAACAGCTAACATCACACTTAAGGCTGAGAAACTGTATACTTCCCCCAAAGACTGGGAATAACATAAGGATGTCCTATCTCACCACTCCTATTCAACAGTGTTCCAGAAGTCCTAGCTAGTGAAATGAGGCAAGCAAAGGAAATAAAATACCTTAGGAAGAAAGGAATAAAGTGGTCTTCATTTGCAAAAGACAAGATTATGTAGGAAATGCCTAAGAATTAACAAAAAAAACCCTAAAAGTAAAAAGTGAGTATAGCAAAGTCACAGTATATAAGGTTAATATACAAAAGTCAAATATTTTCCTATATACTGGCAATAAATGATTAGAATGAAATATAAAACTAAAAACACCATTATCATAGCACAAAAAACACTTATAAGTCTAACAAAATATGTACATGATCTGTATGTGACAAATTACAACACTATGAAAGAAATCAAAGAAGGTTTTAGCTAGAAAAGGATAGCGAAACAGGACCTCCCCAGCCCCTGTCCTTCACAGAAACAACAATTTAGCAACCATCTGTGTATAAAAGTGCCCTAATGGGTCCCAGTAGAAGGCTGTGACATCCTTCTGGAGTCCAAGACTGATAGAAGCCATTTTGAGAAGGCAGAATCATACCCCGGTAGCAGGCATGTGACTACAGAACTGGCTCCAGACCCAGCAGCAGTCTCATCAGCATATGGGCTTCAACCCACCTGTCCAAGCTCTCACAGGAAGACTCGTTTGTCTGGGAACCCAGAAGGAACCACACCCACCCAAGCCCTAGTAACAGGCCCACAACTGCAGACCTGATTTTGAACATGTAAGCAGACCCAAAACCTGGCTCCACCTAAGTGACTGTGGTTTGGAAGTCAGTCTCATCAAGGGACCCAGCAGGAGAAGATCTTTATCTACTGAAATCACTCTGTGAAGTACAGAAGTGGTAACTGCTCCTTCAAATGTACAGACACCCATGAAAGACTCAAAGGATTATGAGTAAACACAACATGCCAAAGGAAACCAGTAAGGTTACAGAAACTGACTATAACAAGATGAAGATCCATGATCTGCTTGACAAAGAATTCAAAATAACCATCTTAAAGAAGCTCAGTGAGCTACAAAAACAAACAAACAAATAAACAAACCCAAATAGAAAATGAAATAAAAATCAGGGAAACAATACATGAACAAAAAGTTCAATAAAGGAGAAGCATAAAAAAGAACCAAACAGAAATCCTAGAGCTGAAGGATATAATGACTGAACTAAAAAATTCAATAGAAGGCTTCAACAACAGACTCAATCAACCGAAAGAAAGAATCAGCAAACTTGAACACCAGTCATATGAAATTATGCAATTAGAGGAAGAAATATTAAAAAGAATAAAAAGTGAAATGAAGTAATACTACGGGACTTATGGTACACCACTAAGTAACTTAATAAACACATTATAGAAGTTCCAGAAGGCAAAGAGAGAGAAAGGGGCAGAAAGCACATTTAGATTATGGCTGAAAACTTACCAAATCTAGGGAGGAAAATGGACATCCAGACTCATGAAGCCCAAAAGTTCCCAAATAGGTTGAAGCCAAAGAGGTCTGTACCAATCGACACTATAATGAATTTGTCAGAATTCAGAGACAGAGAAAAAATTTTGACAGCAGTGACAGAAAAGTAACTTATTTCACATAACAGAGCCCCCATAAAGGTATTGGTGAATTTCTCAGCAGAACACTTGCAGGCCAGGAGAGAGTGGAATGACATATTCAACATACTGAAAGTAAAAAAAGAAACCTGCCAACCGAAAATAATTACCTGAAAAAACTGTCCTTCAGCAATGAAGGAAATAGCCAGGCATGGTGGCTCACACCTGTAATCCCAGCACTTGAGGAGGCTGAGGGCAGGCAGATTGCTTGAGCTCAGGAGTTCAAGACCACCCTGGGAAACATGGTGAAATCTTGTCTCTACAAAAAATACAAAAATTAGCCAGTCATGGTGGTGCATGCCTCTAGTCCCAGCTACTTGGGAGGCTGTGGTGGGACACTGGCTTGAGTCCAGGAGGTTGAGGTTGCAATGAGCTGAGATCATGTCACTGCACTCCAGCCTGGGCAACAGAGCTGGACCTGAAAAAAAAAAAAAAAAAAAAAAGAAAAGAAAAGAGAAAGAAAAAAGAATAAAGAACACACAAAAACTTTATCAGATTAAAACACTCAGGGAGTTTGTCACTTTTAGACATGCCCTAACAAGAAATGCTAACAGGAGATTCTTCAAGTTAACTGAAAAGATACTAAACCAACAGTATGAAAGCATATGAAAGTATACATCTCACTGCTAAAAGTAAACATTAAAACAAACACAGAATATTGCAATACTGAAATTTGTGGCACGTAAATCTCATTGAACGCTAATATATAAATTAAAAGACAAAAATAGTATGAATAACTACAACAACCACAGAAATTTGTTAACAGAAACAATATAGAAAGAAGTAAAATCTGAAATCAATTACATATATTGGTGAGGAAGAGGGGGGAGGAGTGTAGAGATTCTGAATATGAATGAAGTTAAGTTGTTACTAGCTTTGAAAAGCCTGCTATAACTACATAATATTTGATGCAAACCCCATGGTAATCAAAATAAAAAGTATAGTAAATACACAAAAAAAAGAAAAAAAATCAAAGCATTCTACTACAATCATCAAATCACAAAGACAACAAACAAGAGAAAAACAGGAGAAACAGAAAACAAATAGAAAACAATGAATAAAATGGAAACAATTAAGTACTCAATTATTAAAAATTATTACTTTAAATTTTTAATAATTAAGGGCTCTCAGTAGACATGGAATGGCTGAAATGGATAATAAAAACAACACCCAACTATACGTTATCTACAAGAGACTCTAACATTTAAGGACACACGTAGGCTAAAAGTGAAGGGATTGAGAAAGATATTCCATGCAAACTATAACCAAAAGAGAGCAGGGTGGCTACCTATATCAGACAAAATAGACTTTAAGTCGACAACTGTCAAAAGAGACAAAGAAGGCATCATATAATAGTAAAAGGGTCAATTCAATAGAAAGATAAAACAACTAAAAATACATACGCACCTAACATCAAAGCACCTTAAAATATACAGTGAACATTGACAGATTTGAAGGAAGAAATAGATATCAACACAATATAGAAGGAGACTTTGATATGTCACTGTCTATAATGTACTGGTCATCCACACAGAATACCAACAAGTAAATCGCAAACTATACAACACTACAGACCAAACAGACCTAACATGCATATACAGAACATGAGACCCAACGACCGCAAAATAATCATTCTTCTCAAGAGCACATGAAACATTCTCTATAACTGATCACAGCCTAGGTCACAAAACAAGTCTTAACAAATTTAAAAAGAGTAAAAACATTCAAAATATTTTGTCTGATCACGATGGAATGAAACTAGAAATCAGTAATAGAAAGAAAATGGAAAAATTCATGAATACAGGGGAATTAAATAACATACTATTAAATAATACTGGGTCAAAGAAGAAATCAAAACAGAAATTATAAAATATCTCAAGACAAACAATAATAAAAACACAGTATACCCAAATATGTAGGATGCAGTAAAAGCAGAATGAGAAGTGTTTATAGCAATAAATGCATTAAGAAGAAGAAAGAGGCAGGACATGGTGGCTCACACCTATAATCCTAGCTTTTGGGGGTTGAGGCGGGCGGATCACTAGGTCAAGAGATTGAGACCATCCTGGCTAACATGGTGAAACCCCGTCTCTACTAAAAATACAAAAATTAGCTGAGCATGGTGGTGCGTGCCTGTAGTCCCACCTACTCGGGAGGCTGACGCAGGAGAATCACTTGAATCCAGGAGGCGGAGGTTGCAGTGAGCCAAGATCATCACGCCACTGCACTCCAGCCTGGTGACAGAGCGAGACTCCGCCTCAAAGAAAAAAAAAAGATCTCAATAAACAACCTAACTTTACACATCAAGGAACTAGAAAAAGAACAAACTAAATCCAAAATTAGCAGAAGGAAGAAAATAATAAAGATTAGATTAGAAATAAATGAAATAGAAAACTGAAAAACAATTTTAAAAATTGACAAAACTAGAAGTTCCTCTTTTGAAAAGACAAACTAAATCAACAAATCCTTGGCTAGACTTTAAAAATAGAAGACTCAAATAAAATCAGAAATGAAAGAGGAGACAACTGATCCCACAGATATAAAAAGTATCATAAGGGACTATTATGAACAATTATATGCCATCAAATTGGACAATTCCTAGAAAAATATAACTTACTGAGACTGAATCAAGAAGAAATAGAATGCTTGAATAGACAAATAACAAAAAAGGAGATTGAATAATCAAAAAATTCCCAACAAAGAAAAGCCAAGAGCCAGATATATTCTAGCAAACATTTAAAGAAAAATTAATACAAAACCTTATTAAACATATCTAAAAAAAAAGAGGGAACACTTCCAAAGTCATTCTGAGACCTGCATCACCCTGATACCAAAGCCAGACAAAGACACTACAAGAAAACTAGTCTAATATATTTGATGAATATAGACACAAAAATCTTCAATGAAATGTTAGCAAACCAACACAACAGCACGTTAAAAGAATCATATACCATGACCAAGTAGGATTTTTCATTGTGATGCAAGGATGGTTCAACATATGACAACCAACCGATGTAATATACTGCATTAATAGAATGAAGGCTAAAACTCACATGGGCATCTCTACAGATGCAGAAAAAGCACTTGACAAAATTCGATACTCTTTTGTGATAAAAACTCTCAATAAATTAGGTATGGAAGAACCTTATAGCAAATTAGGTAAAGGAAGAACAAAATAAAGTCCATTTATGAGAAGCCCACAGCTAACATACTTAAAGGTAAAAAACTGAAAGCTTTCCCCATAAGATGAGGAACAAGGCAAGGTTGCCTACTTTAGCCTCTCCTATTCAGTGTAGTATTTTAAGTCCTAGCCAGAATAACTAGGTAAGAAAAAGAAATTAAAACCATCCAAATCAAAAGAGAAGAGGTAAAATATCTGTTTGCAGATGACATGATCTTATATGTAGAAAACCTTAGGGACCCCAACAAAAATGTGAGAATAAACAAATTTGGCTTTAAAAAAGAAGGAAATCCTGCCATTTGCAACAACATGGATGAACCTGAAGGACATTATGCTAAGTGAAATAAGCTAAACCCAAAAAGACAAATACTGTATTATCTCAATATACGTGAAATCTAAAATAGTCAAATACATGCAAGCAGAGAATAGAATGGTGGTTGTAAGGGAATATGGGGAGAACAAAATGGGTAGCTGTTGTTCAAAGGGTACAAAGTTTCAGTTATGCAAACTAAATAAGATCTGGAGGTACAACCCAGTGTCTGTAATTAGCAATATTGTATTCTTAAAATTTTGCTAAGAAGTTAGATCTAATGTTAAGTGCTCTTATCACAATAGTGAAAAAAAGATGAGTAGAAGGAAACTTTTCAAGGTGATGGCATTGATTTCTTGTAGTAATAATGGTTGGATGGCTTCACAATATCTACTCATCTCCAAACAGAAATTGTATACATTAAATGTCTATAGCTTTCTGTATGTCAATCATACCTCAATAAACAGGTTAAAAAATGAAGCAGCACCAGATCCCTGCACACACACCTCTAAAAATAGTCCCTTTGTATATAAAGCACCCCAAATTTTCCCCTTCTGAGTGTGCTATCTACTTAATTAAGGGCCTGGACTACAAAAATCCAAGTTTTCACTTTTCACTCAAAGTTTTCCATTCTCACACACAGAATTTTCTCGTTCAGTTAGCAGATGCAAGAAGAGAATTTCAGATATTAGCTTTAAATACTACATTCTTATCTATACCTGGTATTACTAGCTCTACCTAATTCATCTTCTTTCTTACCATGAAATTATAGAAACAAAAAGGCTAAATTACTGTAAAACACTTGAAAACATATTGTCAGCATGAAATAATTATAATTATCTTTTAATAAATTGTACCACTTGAACAATTTTGGTCACTTTTTGATCTTCGTGTATTAAGTTAATACATGTAAATCATAACCAGAAGGGAAAATCAAAACATTCCATCTACCAAGTAATGATGAAAAAGAGAACGTGTGTGATTTAGTTAATTTAAAATATCATGGAAAGCAACAAATAACAGAAACGGTATCTGGGATAAAGTTCCTGGACCTGGACAAGGATGTTTGGTGATATCTCAAGCTCTTCAACACCTTTGCACATGCCATTTCTTCAAGCTTGAAAAGATACAGAGCAACTCCTTCCCTCTCCCATTCTCCATCTGGCTAATACCCCTCGGCATCCTGCTTAAATGTCACAACCTCAAATAAGTCTTAGATCCCAAACTAATTAATCCCTCATTAATTTTCTCTAATAGACCCAGTTCTTTTCCTTCTTGGTACTTATCATAATAAAGAACCAAAATCTGTGCCTAGGGTCCAAAATAGCACTCTACCTGAAAAGCAACACTTAACCCTTGTCATTTCTCAGTTCTATTTCAGAATGAGCTGGGTTATTACCTGGGATCCCAAAACAACCTATATCCCAATGGCCTAGAAACAGAATGAATACACCCATTCCCCCTCTTGATGCTGATTCTTCACTTTAATAAGCCACCACCATTGTCAGTCAAGATGTTTTGCACTGTCATCGGTCCCAAACTCTTGCTGGTTAGCCAGCTGTCTACTTCCAAGAAAAGGTGAACACAGAAAAAAAGGCAAGAAATTCAAAATGTCTATGCTTTTTACAGAAAGAGTAAATTGGTGCAATTATTTTGGAAAACTTACTGGTGATACCTACTAATAGCTGACATACATAGGGCCTATGAAACAGGAATATGACTCTGAAGAAGGTACACAACAGAAAAACACATATGTGAACCAAAAGATTTGAACGAACTGAGACTTTAAACAAAATGATTCGTTTTTTAAAAACTGCCCCAAAAGTAACAGCATGGAATTTATTTCTAAATGACTAATTTTCTTGCATGAGTGGGACTTTCACTAGATTCTCAAAGGAAATTTTTCCCAAAGAAGAGTCATAAATAGGTACATAAAGGATTAAGAACCTTTGCTGGAAGGAGTTAAGTTTCAGAACTATAAAAGTCTAGTCAGCCGATAAGGTGAAACTCAATAACTTACATAAAAACATCTACCACAACTGTCCACGGACACTTCATAGAAGAAAAGTAATACATAACAATACCTTGAGTAATGAACCCTTTGAGAATGAAGCTCCTTTAAAATGAAGTTATTACATTAAAATGAAGTCATTATATTAAAATGAAAACAGAACAATTCATAAATCAGGTGAAGCTGGGTTAGTGTGATCTTTTCCTCCAATTCGCATTACCCAGCTGTCCAGGATACAAATCCCTTTACACACCGTTTCTCTATCTTTAAATAAGGAAAGATAAGAAGGCTAACGATTCACAAAATCCTAAATTTAGTAAGCTTCCTACTTTAAGCCCCTAGCCACTCATTTCCATAGCCATTTCCCCAGGGTAGAGCAATGGCTCCCTCTTTATGAACCTATCTTTCTGTTCCTAGTCTCCTTTATCAACACGGTAGGGAACAGCTTATTGAATATACTTTTATAGACTTGTACATGCACATTTTAGTCTCTATTTTTCAGCCAATCAATTACTTCAACTAAACATTTACATTTTTAGACAGAGATAATTTTAGGTACTGTCAAGTGGGAGATAACTAGAAAAAGAGAAAGTCATCCTGAAATCACATTACACAAAACACTGGCCAAGAAGGTAAACCCTATTTAATATCCTTTAGAATGACTGGGGGTAGATGGACACATGGAAGCCTAAAACAGATTTCCCAAGATCAGCCTTTACTTTCCTGAAAAACATGAAGTGAGGACTACTCTGGCTTCAACTGCAAAAAATGTGTTCTTGGATTTTGCCCCTCGCCAACATAGTAGGTCTGAGCTTCTTTCGGGTACCAGACTCATCTATCTTAACACAATTCTTCTAGGGATACCTTCTTTCCAGTAACTTTAATGTAAATTCTATGTCTTTCCAGACTTCCTTTAGTCCTTCCAGATGTATATTCCATTTTCCCAGTGCAAGTAATTTTGTTTTACGTAACACTTTATGAGATCTTCTCACCTTTCCTTTTTCTGACATCTTGGAAAACATTTCAGTGTCTCTTACATGATTTCTACCTCTGGTAATGGAATTTCTGACAACAAAGTATGTCTCTCTTCAGTACCAGCAGAATAAATATTTTGAAGAGTAATACAAATAGAGCTTGTGAAGGAGGTAAGTGATAGGAGACAGAAAAAAAAGGGATTTAAAATTGGGATTATTATAGAATAAAATTACAGCTACTGCTCTACATTCTCATAAAGGGCTTTACTAAGTCTACTATAAAATTCAAAAGCCTTAAAAACAAGACATTAAAAGAAGCCAATCTATTACTAACGTACATTTTAACACCTTACTTTCATTAATGAAAAATACATTTAAAAATTTAACATTTTCAACTTATAGCACTGATCAAAGGAAAACTGAGGAAAAAAGGAGATACCACTCAGCTTGCAGCATAGATTCAATAATAAAGAAGCTCTCAATATTCCTTTCTAGCTTCCTTCCTTGTCTACAAGTCAGATCTACGCAATTGAACTTGTGGGAGAGGTTGTGAAAATGGTGTACTCTAGCAGTTGAAGATTTTCAACATTGCTCAATCTCATTGCTGTTAGAGGTCATTAAAACAATGCCTCCCAATAGAATGTCATTGGACCAAAGTGATTTTTGTTTAGAATGAAGCAACTACACAGACTCTAATTTAAATAGTCAATGGCTAAGAGTTTGTGACACAGCACATAACGCGCGATATTATCTAAAAACACGTAACAAAAACAAAAAAGTAAAGATGAGAAAAACAGTTTATGAAATTGCAAAAGATATTAGGGAAATACTTCTCTAAGAGATGGGAGAAAGGTCTGAGAAAGGCAAAGCATTGAGAAAGCTGGGCGGGAGTGGGGAGGAGTAAGGGACAAGTAGAGTTCAACGGGACTGCTGTGTTCACATAAAATTAAAAGGTCTGCAGATAATTCGGAAAAAAAAATGTCTAGCATAGCCATAATTCCAGAGTAAAACAGAATAACAATTTCAAGATTAACTTATTACAGTGAGGGAAAAATCTGTGGCCTTCAATAAAGGTGGAGAAATATTTGAAAACCTGGGGAAATGCAAACAAGGAAAACACGAACTGCTGTCCTGTCTTCCTTATAGTCAGGAGCCGTTTGTATCCTCACCTCAGAGGATCCAATAGGAATCAGTAAGCCTGTAACTTTCCAACCCTAAGTCACAACCTAATTCTGATAGGATGAGCTGCCACGATACTTCCCACTTCGTTGTGACTAAAAGCATATACTAGTTGGGTATATAAGCAAGGCTCCCCTCCCGCCATTTGATTTAAAAGAATGAAAAGGCGGACCTGGTCATTCGTCTCCGCCCGGGGTCTCTGTGAGGACGGCGGAGAGAAGCGACCTCTGCCCAATACCGGGCGCAGCCTTGCCGTCTCCTCGGGGCTCACCCAGCAGCCACCAGCAAAGCAGCTGGTTTCAAACGCCCAGCACGACAGGGAGAGGAGGAGGGAGCATATGCAACCATAGACAGTCACCAGAGTCCAGCCTCCCGCAACGAGTCGCTACAGCCAGGCGCCTGCGCCCAGAAGCGCTTCTCGCGCCGACCGTTTGTATTTGGAATTGTGGGTTCCTGCCCGCCACGCACCACCACAAGACCTTCAAAGCTGGGAGCTTCTCTGTGCTGCAGGATTCCTCGCTGCCGATTCCACACCGCGTTCAAGACTCCTGTGAAGAGCGACTCTGCTGAGAGCCTCCTCAATGGCCAGTCCAATTGTAACTCGCAGCTGAGAAGTTTTTCTTATCTTGATGGTCAGAGTGGCTCGTGCTGCGAAGTGAGAAACAAGGAATCTATAGCGAATCGTAAACAACAGAAATAAAAATGCGTCTCCGTTAAGAGTCGGAGCCTGACGTCACTTCCGGCAACAATAGGAAACGTCAAAACTGGGACAGTCGGCAGTTCTGGCTCCTGCAGCTGGAGGTACCCTGAGTTCTGAGGGTCGTAGTGCTGTTTCTGGTATTCTCATCGCAGTCACCTCCACCGGTGTGGACAAGTAAAGTTTGAACCAGCTTCTCCATGGCCTGGGCACCAGTTCCCGGCTGAGCCATTTTCCTTTTGGCTAAAAGCCCCCGCCCAGAGGCCAGTTCGTCGCGGCGGCGGTGGAGATCGCAGGTCGCTCAGGTACAGGAGTCAACCTAGATATTTCAGATCTCTTGCCTCTTTTCCCTGTTCACCTTCACTTTTCTCGAAAATAAAGACAACCAGTGCTTGCTAGTTGGCCGAAACTGGCCGACCAGCAAGAGTTTGCGACCAATGACAGTGCGAAGCATCTTGAGTGACAGCGGTGGTGGCTCATTAAAGTGAGGAATCAGTGTGAAGAGGCGGGACTGGGTGTGTTCCTTCTGTTTCTAGGCCATTGGGGTGTAGTTCGGTTTAGGACTCCAAGTAGTAACGCGGCGTCATTATGAAATAAACCTGAGAAATGACAAGGGTTACTTTCTTCAGGTCCAAGTGTTGGTTTTCGGGTCTAGTGTTATTTTGGTTCCTAGACACAGTTTTTGGTTCTTTACCACTTTCCAGTAATATGAATGCAAACACAAATATAGTTAGGGTCACGATGGATTGCTAGCTGCTACAGTAGTCAAACTTTGGTTATAAAACTTGTCAAACTTGTCTTTTATTTCTCAGCGACTGGGTTCTAATCTCTTACATAGTAGGTTCTCAATGAATAATATTTATTTGGCAAAATTACATAATTGGATCCCAGTCCTCAGTCATTTAATTTTTTTAGTTTTATTTTTAGGTTCTGTATGAATTTACTAATAAAATAATTGATTCTACTTGTTTTACAAGTAAAATATTCATTTTCAAGGTTCCTAGGTGTATATCCCCAAATGAATATATCATGATTTTTATTACGGCAAAGTGAAGACAATTTAAGTTTTCTATTTCAGCTTTCCTTTTCCTTCTTTTAATGTTTGAAGTAATATATTTCTGAGGTAGGAGCTGTACACACTCCTCAACTCTACCCTTCACGAAAATGATATATGAAATAGAGTAGGTTTCAGAATAAAGAATGGATAAGTTTTATTATTTTTTTCATATTGGGTCAGAAATTCATCTGTAGCCAATTAACCTGACAATATGTCTGATGAGGTACTTCATTAGTTGTCTATTGCTGGGTAACAAATTACCCCCAAATTTACCCCAGTTTAAAACAAATATTATCAGTTTCTGTACGTCAGGAATTAGGGTGCAGTTTAACTTCATTTAATAATAAATTACAGCAAATTAACTAACATTACTTGGGGCCCTTGGATCAATTGAAATACTTCCATCCACAAAATATTATAGTAACTTCTAGATAAGCCAAAACGTTGATCGTAATTTATTACATATGATCACTTTAATGGGGAATGTTTTGTGTGTTTACTGTTGCTAGGTTAAAAGATATCTTTCTCATTTTACAATATAAAAACATTGAATTACCAAATCTTTAATCATAGTGTGTTGAAATTAGTCATTCAGATTTGTAACTTTATGATTTATTATTTAACCAACTGCTAATGTACAACTAATTTTTTCCTCATTTTGATTCAAATTTGGAAACTGGCACTGTTTCATTGACTGACCCATGATAATGCATCAAAATCATTAATACTGAAGTCTAAGAATTACGCATTAACTTCTGTTTCTTTTTCTTGAATTATTTTACTTAAATAATTTTTTAAACAACTTAAATGAAATACATCTATTTCTGGAAATTTATGTTCACTATTTCTTTTTCTTTTTGCTCTCATTGTTTTGTTTTTCTAACAAGTTTCTTGACATAGCTCTCTAATAAACTAAAACATTTTTGGCTGACTTGAATAAATTTATATCATATTTGGGACAAGTACTTTTTTTGAGACAGATTTTTATTCTGTTGCCCAGGCTGGAGTGCAGTGGTGCGAACAAGACTCACTGCAGCCTTGACCTCCTAGGTTCAAGCAATTCTCCCTTCCACCTCGGCCTTCGGAGTACCTGGGACCACAGGCACACGCCATCACGTGTGGTTATTTTCTTTAATTTTTTTTTTCTGAATGTGCTGCCCAGGCTGGTCTTGAAGTCCTGAGCTCAAGCGATCCTCCTTCCACAGCCTCCCAAGGTTCTGGGAACATAGGTGTGAGCCACTGTGCTGGGTCTGGTGCAAGTACTTTATAGCAATATAAGATAAAAATATTTGTGGTTTGGAGCTTAGGCAACAGCTTTAGGGAGTTTAACTATGTAGTCAGCCGTTCGTGTATTTTTCAAGAATAGATTGCATAGGATTCATAAGCTACTTGAATGAAGGAACCAGATTTTAGCAAGTAAGCCACGCTTGGAGAGACCCTATATGGAGTAGTGATCTGTGGAAGTCATGAATATAGGGAAAAAAGAAATGGAAAGGACAGATGTTAAATACACACACACGCACACCATCATCTCTTCTTTTATTTATTCATTTATTTTTCAGAGTTTTTTCCCCTCATTTTATTCTTATAGGATCACAGAATTGTTTTTTCCAATTTTTAAATTCTAGTAAAATATACATAACATAAAATTTACCATCTTAACCATTCTAAGTATACAGTTCAATGGTATTAATTACATTGATAATGTTATACCACCATCAGCACCATCTAGCTTCATTACTCTTTTTATCTTGTAAAACTGAAACTCTATACCTATTAAACAATAATTCCCCTCCCCCATTCCCAGGCCCTAGCAATCACCATTCTACCTTTTGTTTCCAGTTTTGGAAACCGGAAATGTTTGTATTCATATTACTGCAAAGTGGTAAAGAACCAAAACCTCATATAAATGGGCTTATCCAGTATTTGACTTTTTTTGACTGGCTTATTTAACTTGGCATAATGTCCTCAAGGTTCATCTTTGTTGTAGCATATGCCAGAATTTCTCTTCTTTTTAAGGTTACATAACATTCCCTAAGCCACATTTTGCTTATCCGTTCATCTATTATTGGACACCTGGGTTGCTTCCATGTTTTAGCTGTTGTGAATAATGCTTGAACATGGGTGAACAAATATCTTTTCCAGACCCTGCTTTGAATTCTTTTGGGTATATACCTGAAAGTGGAATTGCTAGATCACATGGTAATTCCGTTTTTAATTTTTTTTAGGAAGCTCCATATTGTTTCCGCAGAGGCTGTACCATACATATTACATTCACATTAACAATACATAAGGGTTCCAGTTTCTCCACATCCTTGCCAAGACTTATTTTTTTTTCGATAGTAACTATCTTAATGGGTATAAGGTGGTACCTCATTGTACTTTTGATTTATATTTCCCTAATGATTAGTGATGTTGAGTGTATTTTCCTGTGCTTATTGGATGTTAGTGTATTTTCTCTGGAAAAATGTCTTCAAGTCCTTTACCCAGTTTTGAATCATGTTTTTGTTACTGTTGAGTTAAAGGAGTTATCTGTAAATTATAGATATTAGATTTTATCAGATACATGATTTTCAAATATTTTCTCTCATTCAGTGGGTTGCCTTTTTACTCTGTTGATACTGTCTTTTGATGTACAATTTTTTTTTTAATTTTCATAATGTTCAGTTGGTCTGTTTCCTCTTTTGTTGCTTGTGCATTTGGAAATCGTTGCCAAATTCAGTGCTGTAAGCCTTTTGCCCTGTTTTTTCGTTTAAGAGTATTATAGTTTTATGTCTTACATTTAAGTCTTTGATCCATTTTGAGTTAATTTTCATAGATAGTGTTGGGTAAGGTTCCAACCTTATTCTTTTGAATGTGGATATGTTTTCTCAGCACCATTTGTTGAAAAGACTGTCCTTTCCCCCATTAAATGATCTTGACACCCTAGTCAAAAATCTTTTGACCATATATGTGACGGTTTATTTCTGGATTCTCTGTTCTATTTCATTGGTCTGTATGTCTGTTTTTATGCCAATATCATACTGTTTTGGTTACTGTAGCTTTGTAATAAGTTTTGAAATCAGAAAGTGTGTCTTCCAGCTTTGTTGTTCTTTTTCAAGTTTGGTTTGAATATTAGAGGACCCTTGAGATTCCATGTGGATTTTAGAATTTTTTTCTATTAATGCAAAAAACGTCATTGGAATTTTGGCAGGAGCTACATTGAATCTGTAGATAACTTTGGGTGGTATTGCCATCTTAATAAGTCTTCCAATCTGTAATCACAAGATGTACTTCCATTTATTTGTCTTCTTTCACTTCTTTCAGTAGTGTTTTGTAGCTTCATTCCAGAAGACTTTTACCTACTTGGTTAATTCCTAAGTATTTTATTCTTTTTGATGCTGTTGTAGTTGGTATTATTTTCTTAATTTCCTTTTCAGATTGTTTATTATAAGTGTATAGAAATACAACTTATTTCTGTGTCTTGACCTTATGTCTTTCTACTTTGCTGAACGGATTTATTAGTTCTAAGTTTTTGGTAGAATCTTTAGGGTAACTACAAAGGATTTTACTGCTTTCTTTCCAATTTGGATGTCTTTTACTTTTTTTCTTGTCTAATTACTCTTGGAACCATAGAATTTTATAGCTAAAAAAGACCTTAGGGAACACCAGTTTCAAAACCCTTATTTTACAGGGGAGGAAACTGAGACCTCAGAATTTTAGTGACTTGCCTGATGCTCACTACTAGCTAAGGAAGGAGACTGAGTCAAACTCATGTTTTCTTTCCATAAGTCTCTTTTCACTATTAAATGTTTTCTCATTTCTCACCTTCTCCCTGTTTCTAGCTGCCTTCAATATTCATTTAATACCTGTTTTATTTGTATAAAAGCAACTCAGAATTATGACTTTTGTTTTGGTTTTTAATTCCATAGCACTCATAGCAATGACCTTTGTGGTTAGTGGGCAGGTGAGTGTGTGTATACTGAGAAGGTGGGTTAGGATATGCTACCATGACTACAGCTGATTACAGCCACGTTAAATAAATAATGATACAATTAAGTAAGAACCATATAATTTAAAATAATGCTAGTGAGAAGTATGATACATTTATTTTATTTAGAGTTTCAAATAGTTGGACAATGGAACATTTCTTGAAAAACAAACCACAGAAATTGAATAAGCCTAAAATTCTTAGATTTCTGGTTGCATTTAAGTAACACATTTTAATTTTTACATTTATTTAGTTGCCATTTTGGTAACACTTTTTATAGAATAAAATTAACAGGAAAAAAACCTTCAGGAAACAAAGTAATATTGTAAATCTTTTTGAATTAAAAAAAACCAAAACCTGCAAATGGTATGCCTTTTAGTAACAAAAACTGCTCTTGCAGGACCAGATCTTTAAATTTAATGAGTGGGGGCTTTTTATGTGTTCAGTGTACCTTGTGACCTCTTAGTACTTAGCTATTTCCCTTTTCTCCTTAGAAAGACCTCCTTGTGGACTTACCCTTCCTTCATTTCTCTACATTTGTTGCCTTTAAATTTTAGGGATGTGATTGGTTATCAGGGTTTTTTTCTTTTTTAAAAAATTTCTCTATGCAGTCTGTTCTAAACTTCTTTGGTGGTCTATTCTTTTGGAAGTGAAGAAATAAATGCTATGCCCCTGATTTGATTCAAAATGTCTCAGAAAATATTTTCTCATAGACTCTCCCATGTTCTTATGCTATGGAATAATATCACATGATATCACTTAAAGATTTTTAAAACCTAAAGTAACCAAAAATAGAGTTGCTACTTTTTACTTAAAAGCTTTGAAAATTTATAAAAACATATAAGTGGATTTCCTTATCTTTAGAATTTGTATTTTAGAGATAACTATCGTAGCATACATTTTAAACCTTTATCTGAGACAGGACATTTACTTATAAATTCCACTATTTAGACAACTAAGAAATACTGAAGAAAACTGACCATTTATAATGTGTATTTAAATGAGGCTATTCATATGTCAGTCATTACATACCAATGATTTAACATTGTTTGCTCAGTAAAAGCTTTATGGAATTGGTTTGCTTCAAACAAAAGTACTTAAAGCAGAATGCTTTTTTGAGACCTCCGGACTCCTTTCTATTCTTGCCATCTTTCCCTGTGTAGATTTTATATGCCCAAATAGTATATAAACCATTCTTCATTACTTATTGTCTGCACAGCATGTGCCATTTGAGTGCTTAGTGCCATGAAATTATTAAAAGCAGTAGTTACCTTTTTCTTAATAAATACTACTTTATTTTGGTGTTTAACTTGTTACAGAGAGATAGTTTGATTAAAGCTGCTTAATATTTTACAGATAGACTTTATATTAGATACAAAATATTAATAAAATTTGTATTTTAGTCTTTTTAAGAAATGGTCTACTATTTTGAATAGGAAACAAAACATAGTAGTCAAAAATACCATCTTTTAGAAATGTAACGATCTTCTAGAAGTTAAAAAGTATAGATAACTATTATTGTTCTTATAAATTTTAATAAATGTATAATCTGTGTAATTATTTGTAGTTAATCCATAGTTTGTACTGCTTTTAAGTGGAAGCTCTTTTATGCTGTTGTAACAGACTTGTTTAGACTAAAACTACTACTTTAAAAAAAAATACATCCAAAATTTGTCAGAACAACATTAGCTGTTTCAGAAACTACATACTGCTTTACCAATTAAAAGATGCTTTTATATACATTCTCTTATTTAAGGCTTATAGCCACCCTGTAAAAGAGATAAGAATGATTTCCCCCATTTTATAGGAAACAAAAGATCAGAACCTTGTTTGAAATACCTAAGGTCACACAGCAAGTTACAGCGTAATTGGAGCTCCATCTTTAAATTCATCCTCCACAGTAGTAGTGTCAAAAAACTTCTACATTATTGTAAAGCAGAGATTATAGTATATAGCCCACTTTAGAGATTTCAGTTTTATTTATTTATGCTGAAATTAGCATAATAAAACTGAAAGTAGACAAATTAATTTTTAAAAACCAAAAGATCTACATGCCACTGCACTCCAGTCTGTTGACAAAGCGAGACTCCGTCTCAAAAAAAAAAAAAAAAAAAACACAAAAGGTCTAAATACATTTAAATTTTTTTTTAAAATTGGCTCTGTCAGCCAGGCACGGTGGCTCATACCTGTAATCCCAGCACTCTGGGAGGCCAAGGCGGGCGAATCACATAGTCAGGAGTTCAAGACTAGCCTGGCCAATATAGTGAAACTCCGTCTCTACTAAAAATACAAAAATTAGCCAGGCATGGTGATGCGCGCCTGTAGTCCCAGCTACTCGGGAGACTGAGGCAGGAGAATCGCTTGAACCCAGGAGGTGGAGGTTGCAGTGAGCCGAGATTGTGCCACTGCACTCCAGCCTGGGCAACAGAGTAAGACTCCAACTCAAAAAAAAAAAGTTGGCGCTATCAAATAAATATTTGGTCAATATGTAATAAAAGTATTAATGTTAATATTGCTGTTGTTATTTTAATGGAAACAAGGGCATATAAGAATTTAGGAGATTCTAAATAAAATTTACCGATTTTAATGTATTTTAATAAGTAGAAACATTTTTCTACAGATATTAGAAATATAATATTTGTAGCAATCCAAATTAATTCATATAGCTTATTACTTTGTTTTTAAATAAGTAATTATACTAATTTTCTAATTAATGTATTTTGTATTTACGTTGTCTTTTTTATTAGACTAAGAGTTACACAAATATCGATCCTTTTTGCATTTGTACCTTACTGTCTTGTTTATATATCCTATGTAAGTGGTCATAACATCATTTAGGATTTGTGTCTATAAGGATTTGTATTCCTTAATTCCATGTTCTTTTGATCTATATGTATTCGAATTTACCTGAAGTGAGAGATGATTCATAGGTTGTAGATTTTTCACAATTAGTTGGATTCCTAAAATCTAAAATAGTTACTATTTGTGAAATGATGCTAGACTTCCCATGTCCTTGCTCACCCTCTTTAAAGCATTCATTAGTGTTTCTAATTCCTTTTTATGAAAAATCTTTATTAAGGTATTATTTACATACCATAAAATTCATTCATTTTAAATGTGCAGTTGCCTATCCTTTTTTAAACTTTTTTTGTTTTTTTCATCCTTCTATGATTTTTTTAAGATAATTGTAGATGTACATGCAGTCTCATGAAATATAGAGTGATCCCTTGTACACTTTACCTAGTTTCTCTGATTGGTAATAGTTTTGTAACTATAATATACTATCAAAACCAGGATTTTGACATTGATACAATCCCTCTATCTGATTCATATTCCCCTAGTTTTATTTTTATTCAGTGTACGTATGTGCGTGTCTGAAGTTCTGTGCAAGTTCACATATCCAGCACCATAGTCAAGATAGTAAATAGTTGTAACACCACAGGGATCTCTCACACTGCGCTTTTATAACCGTACCCACCTCTCTCCTGGCTAATGATGTTGACCATCTTACCATGTGCTTATTTGCCATTTGTATATCCTCTTTCATGAAATGTGTGTTCATATCTTTTGCCCATTTTTATATTGGATTGTTTGGTTTTTGTTTACTATTGTTTTGAGAGTTGTTTATATATTCTAAATACTCGTCTGTCAGATATGTGGTTTACAAATATTTTCTCTCAGTCTGTAGGCTTTCCTTTCATCTTCCAAATACAGACTTTCAAAGAGCAAAATTTTTTATTTTGATGAATTCGATCAATTTTTACTTTCATGATCATCCTTTTGATATAAGTCTGGGAATTCTTTGCCTAGCCTTAGACCCCAAAGATTTCCTTCTATGTATTTTTCTAAAATGTTTATAGTTTTATGTTTTACGTTTAAGTCTATGGTCCATTTTGAGTTAACTTTTGTAAAAGGTGTAAGGTTTAGGTCAAGGTTCATCTAATTCACTTTTTTTAAATCAGTGTTTACCAATCGTTTATTCAGTCAACAAATATATTCTGAGCACCTTATCTGCCAAGGCACTGTGTTTGATACTGGGTTTATTCATGTAACCTATTGTGTGGAGTCAGTTCCTTATTTTAGGACTTACAGTCATCATTTTGCATTTTACCATGTTAACTGAAACTAGTGCATGTTGGAACTGTGGCCTTGCTGTGTAAATGGCATCTCTCTAAATTTCACAGATCCCAAATTAATGAAATTCAGGACCAGGATCATGACTACTCAGGTAATTAATCCACAGCTATCAGGTGTATTTGAACTGAAGGAACCAAAATGATAGTTATCATTTAAAGAGGGTGAGAGGGATGAGTACAAAACTACCTTTTATTGTAAACTACCTACTATGGGTTAAGTTCCGTAAATTTATCCCCACTAAGTCCCATGGAATAAGAATTATTATCCATTATTTTACTAATGAGAAAAATGAGGATCAGAGATCATAGGCTAATCAGATTCAGTGTTGGGGTTTGATCCTGCTCTTTTTTCACATCAAAGCCTGTGTGCTTCCCACAAGAACAGCAGTAGCCTGAAAGAGCAGCTGCAGCTGGGAGCAACGATGGAGGTAATAAACAGTGACAGGGTAAAAAGAGATGAGAACCAGTGATGAAGAAACAGATGGGAAATTGCCTTTGTCATCCATGGGCTCCAGCAGTTCTGGGAATATGGTTTGTGGGTTAAGAATAAAAGCTTTGGACTTAGATAGACCTGAGTTTGAATCCTAAATTTTCCATTTTTCCAGCTTTGACTTCTCAGGCAAATTTGCATAACCTTTCTGGACCACTATTTCCTTAGCTGTAAAATTAGGATAATAACACCTACCTATTGGTTGTTGTGAGGACTAAAATGAGATAATATATAACAGACTTAACAGAGTGCTTGGCACAGAGTACATATTAATGGGTTATAGCACAAAATAATATTATTTAATATTCATATTATTAAACATTATATAAATAAATGTATATGCATACTATTATGTACAAAAGGAGGGGAAAGAGCCAAGAATTCATTCTAAGGCTTAAAGCTCCACACACAAGGAATAATTAAAGGGATTTTTTTATTCTACTTTGTTAGAATAAAAAAAGAATGTCTCTGCCCTTTAAAATAGGAAATTCTTATCAAAAATGGCAAAAATAATTCCTATTAAATATTTTGATGTTTTCTTTGATAGTAGGTTTCCTGCTACTCTTATACTATGATGCTGAGTATTTATCTCTTTAGTAATGGTCTTCAGTCTGTATTACACTGAGCCCTAAGGTAATCTTAAACTGAGTACATAAACTCAAACACAAATCTTTTTCAAATTTACATGCCTGGATTCCACAACTAGGAGATTTGTAGTTACAAAAAAGGTTGTTAGAGGAATAAAAATAACCCTTGAATACTTTTTAGCCAGGTTTACAAATTTTTAATATTTTGCCACATCACCTTATTGTTGCGTCTGTATAGACATAGAAGTTACTGTTTTGCTCAACCATTTTGGAGTAGGTGGCATGCATCACACCATCACACTTCAGTGTGTGTTCCCTAAGAACGAGAATATACTTCTGTATAGCCATTTCACAGTTATCAAGTTTAGGAAATTTAACATTGATACTGTGATACCATATTTTTATCCAATCTTCAGCCCATATATCTAGTTTCTTATTTATCTCAATAATGTGCGACATAGCAATTTTTTTCCAATCCTGTTGACATACTGCATTTCGGTGGTATTGTTTTTAGCCTCCTTTAATCCAAAACTATTCTTCCACCTTTTTTCTTTTCTTTTCTTTTCTTTTTTTTTTTTTTTTACTTTTATGACATTGGCATTGTTGATTTATCTTTTAGGAACAGAGTTTTGCTTCGTCACTCAGGTTGGAGTTCAGTAATGTAATCTTAGTTCACTGGAACCTCCAGTTCCTGGCTTCAAGTGATCCTCCTGCCTTAGCTGCCTAACTAGCTAGGACTACAGGCACGTGCCACTACACTCATCTAATTTTTAAATTTTTGTAGACACAGTGTCTGACTATGTTGCCCGGGCTGTCCTCAAGCAATCCTCTCGGCCTTGCTCTCTCAAAGCACTGAGATTAGAGGCATGAGCCACCATTCCCAGCCCTGCATTGGTGTTTTTGAAGGAAAATATTCTGTTATTTTACAGACTGCCTTTTCAGTTTCTCTGATATTCCCTATTAAATTCAGATTATGGATTTTTGACTGGAATACTATATAATGATGTTGTGTCCTCAGAGCATCACATCTAGAGGCACATGATGTGCATTTGCCTCTTATTTATAAATATTAATTTTCATCATTTGGTTAAGGTTTTGTCTTATTTCTTAATTTTTTCTTGTAATTAATGACTGATATGTGGGAAGATACTTTGGGATTCTGTAAGTATTCCATTCTTTGTCAAACTCCAGATTCAGCAACGTCCATTGATAATTCTTGCCTAAATTATTTTTTTCTCTGATGGTAAAATGAATTTTTCTGACTACATTATTCTATCTTCTTTAATTAGAATTCTACTCTAAAAAAGAGCTTTCCTTCTCCTTCGTGTTTTTATTGATCATCATCAGTGTAGACTCACAGATTCTTTTTTTATGTAATGGATTATACAGTTGGTCCTCAATATTTGTGGATCTGCATCCAGTGTCATCCAACCACAATTGAAACTATTTGGAAAAAAATAGAAAGTAACAATACAACAATAAATAATAATACAAATTTTAGAATACAGTATAACAGCTATTTACATAGCATTTACATCTTATTGGACGTTATAAGTAATCTAGAGATGATTTAAAGTAAACAGGAGGTTGTATACTATGCCATTTTATACAAGGGACTTGAGCATTCATGGATTTTGGTATCTGGGGGAGGTGACATGAGGGAGTGATCCAGGAACCAGTCTACTGCAAATACTAAGGAACAATTAATTAATTACTGTCATTTTTATTTTGATGTTCCAGGTTTGGCCAATAGGAGCCTCCTTCAAATTAGCTCCTAATGTCCTTTTGACATTATCCCATTGCTTTTGTTTTGTTTTGATTTGCTATTAGTTTACTGAACACTCATAATCCAAGTTTAAGAAACACTGCCTTAGGAGTTTCTTGGTAGCCCCTAAGGGGGTCCCAAGTAAACTGGAAAGATACAAGTTGAGAAGGAGATGCACCTTTTCACCATATTCGTGTATAGCAGAACTTTGATGAGTACCTCCTATAGGTAAATCCCTCAAATATGTAATATATATAAGATTTTATAATTATACCTATTTGAATTAAGATTAAAATTAACTTTTATTGACCAGTTACCAGATGAAATCAGGAAAAATAAATCAAGTAATTGCTATGCAAGTGTTTCAGCCACATTTTAATCTTTGAACATTGGATCTTTGAGGCAATAAGAAGTGACTTATAGATTTGTGCACCATATTCCTTCCGTTGAGGTGATTGGTTTGACAGCCATTATGCTGGGCCAATTGTAAATATGAGGGTGGTGGCAGGGAGTTTTTCTCTAGTGTCATTCAATTTCTTTAGCAAAAACACTTCTTCATTTTGCCTGAGTGAGGGAAAGGGGTTGGGGTACATACCTAAGCATTCTAGATATGTGATGTATGTGTGTTGAGGGGAGAGGTTGTGGTCCATTGTTACATATACATATGCACATTATTTCATTTAATTCTCATAAAAATCATACAAGGGGGATATTTTTATTATTATTGTGTAGGGAGGGAAACAGTGACCCAGAGATGTTAATATCCTGATTCTTTTGCTCATTTGACTCTGAATTTCTCTCTTCCTTATCCTGTTTTGGACTCCCAAGCCTCTTGAGGTTTCTGCAAGGTACATAAGCTTCTTCCCTCTCCATGCAATTGCAGACTATCCTCTGTCTTTCCCTACATGGCTTCATTAGTAGCCACTCCTCCTTCTACTTTTCATGTTGCAGAAATATGTTGAAATCTCATGTTCATGAATGTCCTGTTTTCATTTTCTTTTAGTTGTAGTTTCTACCTTTTTTTTTTCTCTGTCATTTTATGGGAGAGAGAGGTGATAAATATATGTGTTCCATCTTACAAGAATACAGCCAAGGTTGAGGTTTTTTCCGAAAAAGTTCCTTAAAAGATGGTTTCAAAAGTGAGTCCAAAAATTGTTTCTTCTGTTTCCTGTCCAATTGATATCTTACAAATTGCAAATCATGATCATGAGATGATACCTTGCCATTTATACTTATCCCAATATTAGTTTAAAACCTATTCCTGGGAGGCCGAGGTGGGCGGATCACCTGAGGTCAGGAGTTTGTAGACCATCCTGGCCAACATGGTGAAACTCCGTCTCTACTAAAAATACAAAAATTAGCTGGGTGTGGTGGCAGGTGCCTGTAATCCCAGCTACTTGGGAGGCTGAGACAGGAGAATCGCTTGAAGCTGGGAGGTGGAGTGAGGTTGCAGTGAGCCGAGATCGCGCCGATGCACTCCAGCTAGGGAACAAGACGAGACTAAATCTCAAAAAAACAAAAAAAAACAAAACTATTCCTAAGACATGAGCATGAATAAAAATGATCTTGAAGTTTAGCATATTAAATGTAAGCTATGTAATAGCAAAAGAGCTTTTGTAGAAAGAAAAACAGCATATATGTTTAGTAATCCTAGATATAACTTTACTGAAATGTTATCAGGTGGGAGGACAACAGATCATATAGGGGTGATAGTGGCTGTTTGCTCTATAAAAGAACCTTTAGCTAAGTAGGAAACTTTATGCAGTCTTCTAGATAAATACAAAGGCATTATTTTTTAATAATGCTGGACTCTTCCTAAAATCATGTTACTTTAGGAACAGAAAGTTAAGTTTGAAATGTAAGCTATGATAATAAACCAAAATATGAAATTCTTATACATGAGATTAATTTAATAAAATAGCTCTGTCTCGGCTAATGTGACATGTTTATACACAATACCACTGAGTGTTCAAGATCGCACAGTTTGGTTGCCAGTCCACATTCAGTAGCCATTCACTAGCCATTCGTGTCAGGCTTCTAAGTTTCCTGTTTACTACCATGCTCCCTGAGTGTGTTTGCAGGCAGTACAGAATTGAACATGAATATTTTATCCTTAAACCAAAACAGTATATAATAGCTCTGAGACACAAAGAGCATTAGTTGACTGCTGTATTAAAATGGTTATAATTAATTGATAGTCATATTTGCATAATTTCAGGGAGTAGAAATTCTGGGATCATATTCGTTTGCCTATTTGGTTGTTGCTTCATTTGATGTTTCATCCAGTTTATAAAGGAGTTCTGATTTATTTTATTTTGTGCTAATCATTCTCTGGAAATTATCAATTTAAGTTTACTAAATAGTATCTAAATCTTCAGTTGTAAGTATTCATTTTATCACCATTCTTTTTTTTTTTTTTTTTTGAGACAAGAGTCTCACTCTGTTGCCCAGGCTGGAGTGGGACATTCTCGGCTCACTGCAACCTCTGCCTCCCGGGTTCAGGTGATTCTCCTGCCTCAGCCTTCCCAGTAGTTGGGATTACGCGCATGCACCACAATGCCAGGCTAATTTGTGTATTTTTAGTGGAGACGAGGTTTGCCATGTTGGACAGGCCAGTCTGGAAGTGACCTCAAGTGATCTGCCCGCCTCGGCCTCCCAAAGTGCTGAGATTACAGGCATGAGCCACCACTCATGGCCGCATTTTATTACCATTCTGAAAAATAAGGAGAAAATGTACAGTTGTGATTGCTTTGGGGTTTTTTCCCCCATTTTTTTTTTTGTTTTTGTTTCCTTGGAAAGGAAGAGTTTCAACTTTGAAATCTTATGGAGAATTTTTTTGTAGCATAATTTCTCTCTGTGACCTAAGTAATTATGAAATTTTTGTTTACTTCTGTCAGATAATAAATAATGACGTTATGTTTCTGTGTTTGTAGACCAAGAAAAAATATGTTTGGTTTCATTTTGAAGCTCCTTAGAATTCTATAGATTCTCAACATGATAAAGAAGCTTTGAACAAAATAAATTCAAATTTGGAAGAAAAGGCATGGGGTGCTTCTGCCGCCTTTAGCAAACATGCACAAGAGCTGAAAAAAATGTGTTGTTCAAGGTGCACATTCACAGCTGAAGTTGAAGGCAGGGCTCTGCCTTCTTATCTTAGCTGCCATTATAAACAAGTGTCCTTTTTGTGGCTTATTTAATGCCACATCTCCCACATGCTTTTTCTTGGTGATTTTAGTGTTTAAAACGGCCCCCGGCCGGGCGCGGTGGCTGACGCCTGTAATCCCAGCACTTTGGGAGGCCGAGGCGGGTGGATCACAAGGTCAGGAGATGGAGACCATCCTGGCTAACACGGTGAAACCCCGTCTCTACTAAAAATACAAAAAATTAGCCGGGTGTGGTAGCGGGCGCCTGTAGTCCCAGCTACTCGGGAGGCTGAGGCAGGAGAATGGCGGGAAACTGGGAGGCGGAGCTTGCAATGAGCCGAGATCGCGCCACTGCAATCCAGCTTGGGTGACACAGCGAGACTCCATCTAAAAAAAAAAAAAAAAAAAAAAAAAAGGCCCCCAAACCTAGTGCAGAAGTGTTGTCTAGTTTTCCTGTGTTGTGCCTCATGGAGAAAATACATGTTAGATAAGCCTCATTCAAGCCTGAGTTATAGTGCTGTTGGCCATGAGTTCACAGTTAATGAATTAGCAATATATATTAAATGTCTTTCAGCAGAAACACACATAAAATAAGGTTATGTATTGATCAGTTAATGAAAATATTGTGAATAGAGGCTTACAGTAACCTAACCCTGTAATTGCCTAGGAACAATGGTTCAGTATTGCTAATTCAGTGTTTGCAGAAACTTTAAAGAACATAATTGCCATGAATAACAAGAAGCAACCGTATTTCTTTTATTTCTATATGAGATAGACTAACATAGAATAATTATGCTCTTAGAAGAGTAAATATTTTTTCAAAGAAATAAATATTTTCTCCACCTATTTTGAGTGAACAAATAAAGCTGTAGTTTCATCACAAAATCCATATTTACACCAAAACTAGTGATTTCAAATACAAAAACTTCTTTTGTGTTGAATTTTTTTTCAATTTGAAACTTTTTGCATATTCAGTGATTCCACATTGCAGCTGAGTTTTATTTTACCTAACAATTGCTACAAGTGACAGGACAGTAATATATCTTTTATAATATTATGTTTCAGTTTTAAAATCTTTATACCAAGATATTATTAAAACTTTTAAGACAAATCTGAAAACTTTATACTTTGAAATTAAGTTTTAATTGGTTCAGTCTAAACACTGTTTTCAAGAGTTTGGAATCATGGAAGAACCCAGCATGAAACTGCATCATATTCTACATCTCTTTTAGAGCTAGTGTTGACAGTTTATTTTCTTTTAACTTTTAATTTTAATTTTTTTTAGAGGCAAGGTCTCACTCTGTCACTCAGGCTGGAGTGCAGTGGTGTGATCATAGCTCACTATAACCTCAAACTCCTGAGCTCAAGTGATCGTCCTGCCTCAGACTCCTGAGTGGATAGGACTACAGGTATGCACCATCTCACCTAGCTAACTTTTTTTGTATTTTGTAGGAACGGGGTCTATGTTGCCCAGTCTGGTCTTGAACTCTTGGTCTCAAGCAGTCCTCCTGCCTCAGCTTCTCAAAAAGTGCTGGGATTACAGACATGAGTCACCATACCTAGCCACATCTTTGAAGGGGTGGCCTGCCCCTCCACACCCGTGGGTGCTTCTCGTTAGGTGGGACGAAAGACTTGAGAAAAGGAATAAGACACAGAGACAAAATGTAGAGAAGGAAAAGCGGGGCCCAGGGGACCCGTGCTGTGCTTACAGAGGACCCACACCAGCCCTGGCCTCTGAGTTCCCTTAGTATTTATTGATAATTATCTTTACCATCAAAAAGATAAGGGAGTGACTGGACAATAGGATCATTGTAGGGAAGAAATCAGCAGTAAGACATATGAACAAAAAATCCTTGTAACATCAATAAGTTTAAAAGAAAATGCTGTGCCTTGAGATGCATATGCGAACATCTCCATAAACCTTTTAGCAGTATTGCTCCAGCAACCCCTTATTTTTTTTTTTTTTTTTTTTTTTAGACGTCTCGCTCTTCCCAGGCTGATCAGTGCGCATCTCGCTCACTGCAGCTCCGCCTCCCGTTCACCATTCTCCTGCCTCAGCCTCCAGTAGCTGGACTACAGGCCCGCCCACGCCCTATTTTTTTTATTTTAGTAAGACAGGTTTCACCTTCTCATCTCTACCTCGTGACCCCCCCCCTCCCAAGTCTGGTACAGCGAGCCACCGCCCCCCCCCCTTATTCCTAAAGGCGGTTTTCTCCTTACTCAGTAAACAAAGCACACAAAGGGTTTTACCTGGAGATGTTCCATCTCCCAGGGACGGGCAGGAGACAAATGTTTTTCTTTTTCTCTAGATTTAAGAGAATGGTGATGACCTTTTACCATAAGCAGCCTTTAGGCACTTGTTTAACAAAGCACATTCTGCACCGCCCAAAATCCTTTTAACCCTAAGTCACCACAGCACATGTCTCTTGCAAGGACAAGGTTGGGGGTAGGGTCACAGATTAACAGCATCTCAAATACAGAACTAAATGGAGTCTCTTATGTCTACTTCCTTCTATATAGCCACAGTAACAGGCTGATCTCTTTCTTTTCCCCACATATCTTGACAGATTATTAACCATAACAAAAAGACCTATTTCATGACACTGCTATTGGCACCATCCTCAGGCATGCTGAGTTTTAAAATTTTCTGTGAAAGACAACACAGCCTTTTTTGTTTTCTAGAGTTTTTTTGTTGTTGTTGCTGGGTCATTGACATAAAAGAACTACATTTACAAGAAGAAAAAACATAAAAACATGGTCAAAATATGAAATAACTAAAGGAGGTGAATTGTGTGTAGAGGCCCTACAAAGCTGTACAAGTAGCAACATGAATAAATAAGCTTATTCAATAGGCAGGACATCAGAACAGTTGAAGTATCATTAAATAAGCTTTATGAAAGTGCTTATTTTCACTTGATAAAAATATGCTTGTCAAAGTAATATCTAACATATTGACTGTTAGTTAACTGTTAGCCATGAAATTAATTTTATGTACGTTATCTTATTTAACACAATAGCTTTCTGAGCTATAGATATTTTTATCATTTTTTTTTTGCATTGTACATGAAGAAACTAAAGCTCAGAGTAGTCAAGTAACTTTCCCAGGGTCCTGTAAGTAATAACTAAAAAAGTCAGGATTTAAACCCAGGTCTGTCTGACTTCAAAACCCATACCACTATACTCCCTCCATGACTTGCTTTACAACTTATACAATGGATGTCATGTCATTTTGAGAGTTTTAAAGCTTTTCTGACAGTTACATCCGTGTTTCACATCCCTATTATGCTAAGGAAGATAGGGAATGGGGGCAGAACGCTATAGACTCCGTTTTCTTTCTCCAAATGCTAAACTCACGATGTTATTCTTTCTCAGAGTGCTTTATCATTACTGTGTTTTTACCCAGGATCAAAAACTGCTTTAAAGGGAAACGAAAGTCCCAAGGGGACAATTTTCAGTATTGTTTAGCAGTAGGAATACAGAAAATAAGGTATAATCTTGCAGTTTTTTTTATCTGAACTATGTATACATGAGCCTCAACCCTCCAACTTCCCCATTATTATTATTATTTTTTTTAAAGAACCAGCTGCTGGCTTTACCTCTTTCTACCTGCCGGACGCTTTCTGAATCATATTATCCAGTGTGTTCAATTTAAGTGATCCCCATTAAAGTCCAGAGCCTGGGGAAATCACCCTGATTCTTTGTTCCCTAGCAACAGGCCTAAGAGTAGCAACAGCTGCTTAACCATATGCCACTAGAAAGATTCTGTAGGAAAATAGACTAAAATTGTTAATAAATGTTTTAAATATTGAGACTTCAGATACTGCAGTTACCACGTTTGATAATTTACTTTTACTGGTACAAAAACAAAAGAGAAGAATAAATTTAATTATTTAAAATAACAGCTCTGCTAGGTGAGCTCAGCAATTAATGTGATTTCTAGATATTTTCTTGCTAAGTTAAATAGAGGAATAACAATGGTGAAAATAAAATACTTTATGATTAGTAGACTTAAAATGTTCAATTTGTGTCAAAATTAAATTGTACTTAATGTTGTAATGTGACATGGTACATTTAAACATTAAACAAATATAAAACTTGTATTTATAATTTTTTGTTGACATTCTCTATTTTTGTACATTAATCATTTCTACTGTCTCCATAGTTTTGCCTTTTCCAGAATGTCTTATAATTAGAATCATACAGTAAAGAACTTTTTTAGATTTGCCTCTTTTACTTAACATTAATAATAGGCATTTAAGGTTCCTCCATGTCTTTTCATTGCTTGATAGCTCACTTCTTTTTAGTGCTAAATAATTTTCCATTGTATAGATATACTGTACCACAGCTTATTTATACATTCACATAATGAAGTACATCATAGTTGCTTACAGGATTTGAAAATTAATTACCAAAACTGCTTTAAACATTCACGTGTAGGTTTTTGTGTGGACATAAGCTTTTAATTAGGTAAATACTTAAATAAAAAGCTTTTATTTAGGTAAATGATTCAGCTAATGCTGAATCATACAAAGTATGTTTAATTTTTAAAGAAACTACCTGTCTTCCAAAGTGGTTGTATCATTTTGCATTCCTACATCCTTGCCAGCATTTGGTATTGTCACTGTTTTGGATATGCTCTTTTAATGGGTGTGTAGTAGTATCTCATAGTTATGTTATTTTCAGTTCCCTCACGACATATGATGTTGAGCATCTTTTCATGTGCTTATTTGCCATTTGTATATTTTCTTTGGTGAGGTGTCTATTCAGATCTTTTGCTCATTTTTTAAAGTGGATTATTTTCTCATTGCTGAGGTTTAAGAGTTCACATATTTTGGATGCACAGTCTTTTTATCATATATGTGTTTTGCAAAGATTTTCTCCTGGTCTGTGGGTTGTCTTTTTATTTTCCTGATATTCTGTATTTTTTAAAGAATTTTATTTGTATAGCTCAACCACTGATTTAGGAAAAAATACCATGATGTTTTGTGTAGTAGGGAGAGAAGGGTTATCTTTTGTGCCTTCTTTTCAAAAACAAATATGCCTACATTTTAAAATTATTAATATGTTTCTTCTCTTTGTACCTCCCCACCATACCTTTATAGCTTAAGCTGCTGGGATTCCAAGCAGTACAATATAAGGTGGGGGAAGAGTTAAAAATTATCCTGGACTATTTTTTCTGTTTTAATCAACAAATGACTGAATTTAGTGGCCATTACCCAAACAATAGCCAATGGTTTAGTAAATAAATGCGTGGATCATACCTTTTTAAATACTAAAATAAAATTCCTATGGATTCTTCAGAAGTACCTGGGAAAAGACACCAGAAGAAGGCGTGCTCTAGTCTCTCCACTATTTTTTCTGTTTTAATTAACAATAATCTTTGACATTCTTTGAAGTTCCACTCAATTTTCAAATTATTTCTAATTAAAAGATATCTAGTCACTGTTGTTGGTTTGTTTTTTGTCTTTTGGGGTTTTTGCTTTTGTTTTTGTTAGTACTTATTGTAAACAGTTAATTAAAGCAACATTATATTTTAAGTTCAGGTCATGCTATAAAAATTATTTGACTATTTTAATGATTTTATGGGAAAGTCAGTATTTTTTCCAAGGTTTTGAAACACACAGGTATTAGTAGTCGAGTTGATAAAAGTATTTTGTTTGAAAAAGAGATCATGAAAGTAATTATTTGTATTCATTAAGAACTCTGATTTAGTTGTTCTGAATGACTTTATTTGCTCCAGAAAAGCTATTTAAAGGCAATGCCAAACCTAGATCTAGGAATTTTCTAATACATTTGTACATGAGGAAGTCAATATATGTGACAGACAAACGTAGAATGCTCTGGTGGGAGGTCAGATGGTAGTGGGGAGACTAGAGCACACCTTCTTCTGGTGTCTTTTCCCAGGTACTTCTGAAGAATCCATAGGGATTTGTGGAGAAGAATTAGAAAATTTGTCTAAATTACAATTTTTAATTTAAGGCAACAACAAAACTAAATAGTCGGGTGTTACTGAGCTATTTATCATGGAGTTCTAGGTGTCTAATTTATAAGGTTTCTGAATTAGACTTCAGGGCCTATGTTACATTTTATTACAGTCTACAATGTAAGTGTAGACTGTCAAGAATTAAACTAAAAGCCTGTTTCCCAGCTGTTACGCATCTGGGAGTTTGGTTAAAAGGAGCTAGCTTAGCTTGGACTCAACTGTGATAAAAAGCAGGGTCTGGAGGCCTTTTAACTAAAGTCTGTGCTCTGATCAGAGCTGTATTTAATACTGGCCCATAAGTCCACATAATTATAATTTGTAAGAGTATTAAGGACATCAGTAACTTTTAAATCTTGCCACGTGAAAAATGATTATGTCACCTACGGACTTTAAAAGTAGTTAGCAAACTGGAATAAAGGTGATGATCGAACCAAGTAATTCTGAAACTTTGTCTATCAAAATTTGCACTTATAATATTCCAGCTATTCTTAGTAATATACTTCTGGTTTTAGTAGGTTTTAATGAGAAGTTTTAATTCTGATAAATGAATGCTTCATGTCAGATTTGTTATACCACTGAGAAAAATGGGTTACTTTTTAAATGTCACCCTTATTACATTCTGGCTTTTTCCCAGGCTTGCAGATGGGTCAAGGGTTGTGGAGAGTGGTCAGAAACCAGCAGCTACAACAAGAAGGCTACAGTGAGCAAGGCTACCTCACCAGAGAGCAGAGCAGGAGAATGGCTGCGAGCAACATTTCTAACACCAATCATCGTAAACAAGTCCAAGGAGGCATTGACATATATCATCTTTTGAAGGCAAGGAAATCAAAAGAACAGGAAGGATTCATTAATTTGGAAATGTTGCCTCCTGAGCTAAGCTTTACCATCTTGTCCTACCTGAATGCAACTGACCTTTGCTTGGCTTCATGTGTTTGGCAGGACCTTGCGAATGATGAACTTCTCTGGCAAGGGTAAGTTAAACCCACCAATGTTGAATTCAGGTATCTCTAAACATAATCATGCTTAAATGTTCTTTTTATAATGTATATTACAAAATATTTTCTTTAAACTTGGGCTTATACTTTGAGATACTCTTTATTAAAACCTGGAAAAATATACAGTTAGCATCACAGTCAAATTTGATCTTGTGAAAAGGAGGACAATAGAAAATAGAATAATAACTTTACAGTTAGAAGAGAGGTTACCAATCAGGCTCTGTCAGTTGATTATAAATCAGAAACTCTCACTTTATTCTAAATGTACTGCAAAGTTGTGGAGTGAGAATTTCTAATTTAAAAGTTGGAGTGTTCACATGCTGTGTAGTTTGTGCTTCCCATAGGTATCCCATCTGAAGAATAGGCAGACTTCAAAAATCAATGAATAGTCCTCAAATGTTACTGTTTTTAATTTTCTTCATATAGAGCCTTACATTTTTACTCAATTCCATATTTCTTCAAAGGTGCTCGTTAGAATAAAATTTAACTGGTGAAAATTTTATCTACTTTTTTTTTTCTAACCGGCATTTCAATGAAGTAGGCAAATATTAGAAAGCAAGGGGACAAACAGTTGTTTTTATTTACTTGCTGAACTTAAAGTAGATTATATAAATTTCCACATTGTACTAGTTTGAATTAAAACCACAAATCTAAGAACATTTGCTGGAATAGAATCTGTTTTATTGAACCTAAGTTACTCCTTAAATAGCATCATATACTTTGACAAAAAGTATAGGTACATGATTTTTTGGCCTAAAAATATTACCAAACATGGAATCATTGGATCTCAGACCTTTCAGCATCCTTTACCAGAGTTTGTCTTATTATCTTGAAGTAGGTCTTTATAAAAATATAGAATATAACTAGAAACAAACATCTTTTTAAGACTTCATATAATTTCAAACTAGAAATCTAATTGAGAGACTTAATAAATTATAAACTTTAGTCAAAATATATTTTCAGTTATGACATTCTTAAGTTAGGCTTTCTGATGTCACACAGTTATAGTACAAGTTATATAGGTCATTTCTCAACCTCTAAATAGATAGAAATCATCAATATCATATCTTGTTATTCTTTTATTCATTTGTTTGACATAGTGAAAGTACTATGTGAGAGGAAATTCTATTAATGAGGAGTCTTTAAAATAAATAAGTTATTAATGTTTTAATCATGTGAATAGAAGAGGAAATGAAAGTACTTTTAAACTGGCTCATTCTTTATAATCTCTTTTCTACATACTGGTATTCCTTACTAACTTAATTTGTTTATTTATTTGAACTTTTTTTAAAAGTTTGATTTCTAGTCTTACCTGAAGTCATCCAGAATGTATTCTTCATTTGGGGTTTAAATCTGAATTTTTCATTTGTGAAAGAAATGTTTGCCATAATTATGCCTGTTTTTATAACACTTGGATTTTTTCCTTAATAATAAATTGCTTCTATTTGAAATTAAAGGCTGGCTTAGTTTTAATTTCAACTTTGAATGTATTGAATACTCGTTGATGTTGGGAAGTTCTCTGGTTTTCACAAAGCTTAGTAATAAAACTCTAGTTTTGAGTTTTATTGGGACTGGATTAATAAGACTGAAAAAATATTGATAATATTCTAAACAATTGTTTATACTTACAGTTTTGAGTCAGTGATTTCATTTGGTGGGTAAAAATAATACAGCAGTATAAATCAACTACTAAGAGGATAGTCTCATGTTAAATTAGATATTTTACCCCCTTGTCCTCACAATTTTTGATGTTATATGCTCAGACAGTAACTTTTTCTTGTAGCCCTGCACTTTGTGTGTTTATTAAAAGGAGGAAATCTGAGGCAGAAATTAATAATGAATATAAGAAAGTAAACAGTTTCATTCGTCTCAACAAGTAGCAGGTGTTTTTGAATACACAACAAATCAGATAATTTTGAGACAAAGACTCATTACAATAGTATCAGAATATAATTTCAGTATTCTCTGTGTCTCTAGAATAATGCATTTATATTTAAGGCTTTTTGGTAGATATCCAGAATTTCCAGGCATTATAATAAGATAAAACGTTAACTTTCAAATAGCCAGTAGCTATTGCCTCTGTGAAGAGTTAGAAACTATCCCAATCTGCAGTGTGTTTTGAGATATGAACTGTTAGTATTTTAGGTTTTATAGAATTTCTAAACAATCATGTATCGCTCTGATAGTAAAGAACCAGTGTTTTTGAAGCAGTATCTTAAAAACAGCTATGTTTAACATCACAGCTTGATGAATGTATTCTAGTCGTGGCATTACAAACAATTTCTATATTTAATTTGTCTGTTGTAACGTGTATTATTTTAAAAACAAAAGTTGTTTCCCTGCCCAGCATTATTTTCCTCCCATTTAGTTTTATTTCACAATAGAGCACTAGGTTAGTTAATAAACCCTATTTAGATTCTTGGTTAATAATTGCAAGCTGTGGATTACTCACTGGGTTGAAATCCTGCATCTATACATATTAGCCGTATGATCTTGGGCAACTGTTTTGTCTCTGTGTTTCTTATCTGTATCACCAATGTCATAGGATTGTTGTGAAGATTAGGCAAGCTAATCCAATTAAAATACTTAAAATAGGGTCTGACATCTAGTAAGTACTCAGTAAGTGTTAGCCGTTATTACTATTATTATGAATAGTTTATGTTTAACTTCAGATAGTACTCATGAATATTATTAATCTTTGTAACTCACATTTGTTAGATGCTGTCAAAATTGCTAAATTTAAAGCATCTGTCATACTCTAGTAAACAAATAGAAAACAAGTACAAACTTAAAAATTTTAAACTTTAGAACTATAAAATTCAATCATATCATTTCATGTTACTATTTTTTCATGTATATGCATATTTAACTTAGGAAATTAAATGTAGTAATGTTTTCTTGTCTCATTTTCTCTGATTTTACAGGTTGTGCAAATCCACTTGGGGTCACTGTTCCATATACAATAAGAACCCACCTTTAGGATTTTCTTTTAGAAAATTATATATGCAGCTGGATGAAGGCAGCCTCACCTTTAATGCCAACCCAGATGAGGTTAGTGAAGAACTTGAATATTTGTATCCAGTGACCTTTATTAGTATCTTGCTGCAGCTTTCCAACATCATAAACTAGCAGGGAAAATAAAAAGTCATTGAACATACTTTTTTAATCACTGAGAAAAACCAATATTTTAAACTATTGCTATGTGACATAGTCATTTTTCTTCGCCTTACCATGTCATGTTCTAACCTTTCTACCTGCTCACTTTATGTAGCAGCATCCATGATATATATTCAGTTAGTAGTGATGTTACTTTTATCAAAGATAATCATTGAGGACATTGTTCTATTTCCTGACAAATCAAAACGTTGTCTTCAAATAATGCCTTTAACAATATAATTCCATGTTGACATAGGAACTATTTATAGATTGTTATAAAATTGAAGAATTTTGTATTAATTATTTAATTCTTTCTTAACATGTAAGCATGATCAAAATGTGAAAACAACTTTTTCACTGTTTTTTTTTCCCCTATTCTTATTTTACTATGTCCTGGAAAAGTTCAGATTTTCAGAAATGTTTAAATACTTACAGATTTATTCTTAGAAATCTAAGTGAAAATTATACAGCACTCAGAACTACTACTTTTGGGTGCATTATTTTTTGTGGAAAAATTTAATCTGCAGCATTATTTTAATTTACCTAATTTTCAAAACCAACTTTTTTTTCATTTGTTGTCGAGGTATTAATGACAGTTCAAATCATGCAGCCAAGTATTTTCTAAAGTTATCTTAACTTTTGTTATAATTAGAGAAGTGTTTCTCCTATGTAAAATATTTGAGTCTTAAACAAAAATACCAATTTTATATGTATGCATATAATAATACCAATAATATCTTTTTTAATCAATTGATTTTTACTTATATATGGTTTATTTTTTGTTAGATTTTTATGGTACATAAATTTAAAATAAAATAAAATGCCATTGCAAAGGTTTACTGATACACTTCTTATTGGTTAAGTCATATCTCCAGAAATATAACAAAGTATATATATTGTAAAGCTAGGTATAATATTTAAATTCAGATATTTCTTTTCTTTCATCACCATTTAAAGAGGTATTACTGTCAATGAATAGCAAACTGATACCTTAATGAAATTAGAATGATTTATAAGAAGTTCAAATTACGCATTTACCAATATAATATTGCTTTTTGAAATCGAATGATCATTCTTCAGAAAGGCAAATAAATGGATAAACTATTTATCATAAATTTAAATGTTATTGTCCCTTTATTGCACATTTTTTCTAATGCCTTTTATTATAAAATATACTTGTTTTCACCTTGTTTTTGGTCAAATCCCAGTTATATTCCATGTAAACATATGGCAACATAAGAATGCCACTTTTTTTATCCTGCACTGTGGCATACCTGCTCTTACAAGGGATTCTGCTGCACTTACATATTCAAATAATGGCACAGTTATAGAGACTTTATTATTCTTAATTCTTTATTTAGACTTAAACATTATTTGTTGCTAATTAAAACAGTCCATATGCTGAACTTTATAATAAAATATATGTTTTGCAGGCCAGGCATAGTGGTTCACGCCTGTAATCCCATCACTCCAGGAGTCTGAGGCAGGCGGATCACTTGAGACCAAGAGTTTGATACCAGCCTGGACAACATAGGGAGGTCCTGTCTCCACAAAAAATTTAAAAATAATTAGCTAGGCATTGTGGTGCATTCTTGTGGTTCCAGCTACTCGGGAGGCTGAGGTAGGAGGATCACTTGAGCCCCAGAGGTCAAGGGTGCAGTAAGTTGTGAGAGTGAGACCCTGTCTCAATGATAATAATCATAATCATAATAAAGATATGTAGCCCCAGAGGTCAAGAGTTCAATAAGCTGTAAGAGTGAGACTCTGTCTCAATGATCTTAATAATAGTCATAATAAAGATATGTATTTTGCATCAGTCTGTTGAGGTAATTGAATGATGATTGCTGAAGTAAAACTGAGGCAGAATGGTACAGTGCTGTACTGTACAGTACATAAGAATCAGGAGAGGCAGCTGTTTTAAGCCCTAGTCTTATTATGCCCATTTAATCAAGGCATGCTGGCTCCTGTCATGAATTACTCTGATTCTGAGTAAAACTGTCATCTTCAATTCATATCGCTTTCAAATGTTACATTATAAGAGAAATGTAACCTGGTAAGTACTAAGTTGTAGATTGTTACAGAGTCAGAAAAGTTGGATGTAATTGCTGATATTGATTATGGTAAGTAGTCTTTCCTTGCTAAAGGAATGCCAATTTTTAAACAAATTATAAAGCAATCATTTTTACACAAAGATGAAAATGCACATGGGTCCTCATATACTAAAATATTATGTATATAGGTTTAAATATCTAATTTGGAAAAGCTAGACATATAAATAGGTTTTCATCTTTGCAGCTACCAATATCAGACTATACAGTTCTTGTTAGTACCTCCTCTAGGGTGTTTGGAGAGGGGGCAGAGAAAAGAGCTCAAATTCAATTTCTTTTTATATCTGACATAATTTTTTAAAATTATAAGTCAAATGTTTGTTAAGAGAGGGGATTCAAGTTATTAATTAAGATTTTTAGATCTTCAGATTTTACTTATCTATCCTACCTTCCATTGTTATTGAGAGTTGGCTGTATTTTCTTTTTTTTTTTTTCACTCCCTGGCCTGATTTAAAGATACTCTGGAACATTCCAGAAGCACTGAATTTATCATTCTAAAAGGGCCATGTAGTACTCCCGAGAGGCATAGAGCTGAGCCACTTAGTGTGTCTCGAGGTTCCAAAATTCTGATTCTATGCTTTTATGAACATGTTATTTAGCAGGTGTTACCTAATAGCAAAAGAAAATGCTGTCTTTACCAGAATGCACTTAGGAAATATATAGGAAAAAAAGGACATTGCAATGCACTTAATAAGTTCAGAGAAATGAGGGGAAGTAGTTCAGTGACTATATTCTGTACTTTCTTTCATTGACTAACATAAATAATGTTAACTTGGCTAATTGTTTACCAAGTCAAGTATTCAAAATTGAAATCATGTACGTGAAAGTTCTATCCTAATAAATGTTCTTATATAGCGCTTATCTGTATGAGTCATACTTTAGCCAGACTTTAGAATGACTCTTGCCAAGTTTTTTGAGTGCTCAAAATTAGGCAGTACTTTTTGGAGATTGTATTTTGTTTTCTTTTTCCCCACTCACTGGAGCACTGTCATCAGATATATTATTTTGGGTTCATTTAACTCTGAGCAGTAAATTAGTTTTGATGATATGTTTAAATATGTGATGCTTATTGCAAGTACCTGAGATAAGATGTATATAATTGCTTAGTATTGTAAAAAGTCTACTTTTCCATAATTTCCAGTATTGTACTTAACATTTTGATAGCAAGCATCATTAAAATATTATAAAAATAAGAATACTTACAGCCACAGGGAACAAGATTCTCCAAAGGACACCGTTCATGTCACGGATATGGGTAACCAAGCTCCACAGCAGCTGCTGGCAGTGGCTCATGGGGTGGGGGAGAACATCTGCACAGTTTGTGGTACGATAATCTGGCACGCTGTTGTACTATGCATGACATTGTGATCTCAGCTGTATGTAACGTCTTGATCTTGTGCATGAGCTTGTGTACTTTGTGGCAGGTGGCCACATTCTAGTAAAGGAATGTGCTGAAAACCATCTATTTACATTAAGTTGTATTTTCCCTGCATGTACAAGTTGTGTGTGTCAGTTTTATTCCACTAGCAGTAGTATAATGAAGTAATTTTATTTAACAACCAGTAAACTATATTACTTGTGCTCCAATGTGTATTAAAACACTTTCTTGACGTAGTTATTTTTAAATTTAGGATCTGAAAAATTGGTAGTGAACATGGTTTAACTTTAAATATGGGCTTATTTTTGTTTGTGTAATTGTGTTTTTAAACAGTTTTTTCTTCTAAATATCCTCATTGGGGTCAGATAAAAGTTTTTTTTTTTAATGACTATGTAAGCAAATTTTTCTGGTATTTACACAGAAATATCCACATGTGTATAATTTTATGCATTTTACTAAATAATGTATTATAAAAATATTTTGAATTTGACCTGTCCACATGTTTTAGGTAGAAATGAATATACAACTTATTTTCAAGATAACATGTTATTTTTGTTATTGGACAGCTAAAGTATAAACAGGAAATTTGTAGTTCTCTATTATAGAAAGCATTTCAGGAATTTATATTCAGTTCTTAAAAATAGTATCTCAGATATATGTTAATGACTTTTTGCTCCAATATTCAGCAACAAAACCATCATTACCATTACTTCATAGCATAGCAACGGTGGTGAAAAATAACTTTAACTTTTATTCCTAGGGAATGAAAACCCTCATGGGCATTATTAGAATGTACCAATAAACATTTCCCAAATGCATTCCTTGGGAATACACAGTTAAAAAGGAATTCTTAAGTCTAATTTGAACATGATTATGATTAGTTGGCTTATTTACAGCCTAACTTTTCAAAGCCATTAATACTTTGATGCACATCGTGACTATCTAACAAGGGGGATGTTATATGCAATATATATCTAATTTTGTTTGACATGGTGTTCTTTTTTGGGGGGAGGAAGGTAAAAACATTCCAGGGAATACATTTTGAGATAACCTAGTATAGATTATCTGTAATCTTACTGTGTGTAAATAAATATTTTAGAATGGTTGAAATACCCTGTTGTTCACTTGCAGTTATCTGATGTCATCTTCTCTCTTATCAAAGTCTGTGGGTCTGTAATTGTTTTCTTTCCTTTGGTCTGGTAGTACTTACTACAAAACAAACAAACCAACCAACCCTGAGAGTTGAATTGAGTCTTGACAGACTGAGAGATTTTTCCATTTTATATTTTGATTACCATCTGATTTGGAAAGGGAAGTGTTACTTTGGACAATAAGGGTAAGGCAATAAAGCTGAAAGCAATATTGAATTCAAATAACTGCCTGTACACATTGATAAATGTATCTCTGTCAAATAATTTGTAACTAATAGACCATTCATCATTATTTCCTTGGTATATCATTCTCTGTACTAACTCTTTTAAATCTTAGTACCTCCTGCAACACAGAAGTATTCCTAATGAAGGCTGACAGGCCACTAAGATACTTTTTACTTTGGAAAATATACTACCTTTTGAGGTTTTATCCTTAGTTCTATATGTCTAGAAATTTGGCTTTATCTTTCTACTGAAAGTGAATCTCTCAGGAATAAACTTATAGGTAGTAGAATGTGAACCAAGTAGACAGTAAGACACCCATACTTCAAACAATGCCAGACAGCATAAAGAAAGAGAAAGATAAACTCGAAATTCTAATTCTTGGCTGTGATATAAACTAAGATCTAGCTAGGAAGAATTGAGTTTTCAGCACCCTTCATTACACTGCTCGACTCAGCATGTTCCACATTTTATGACTGGCTTCTTGCAGTACCCACTTCTCCCTGTATGTATCAGCTAAGATGTTTTTGGCTGCAAGGAACAGAGAACCTAAACTGTGACTTAAACCCTTTACATCTGTTCACTTCAAAAGAGTCCTGGATACAGGTATCCCAGTTATTTTAGTGAGATGATGATCTCTTGATGGACCTGAGCGTGTTGACTTTCACCCTGTCTTGATAGCAAGATGGCTACCACAACTCAAAATATCACTTCCCCCGTAATAGCGTCCCCAGTACAAAGAAAGAGAGGCAGAAAAAGAAGCTTTCTCCTCATATTCCTTATACTTATTAGGGAGAAAAATCTTTTTGAGAAGCCTTTGGCATACTTCTAGTCATTTCTTATAGAACATAATTGAATCACACGAGCACCCCTAGAGCACTAGAGAATAGAATAGAAAGATTACATGATTGGCTTAGACTTATGATTCAACAACTGCAGCTAGGATGCTAGAAGAAATGAAAAACAGGGAAATGGCCTTTGTTAAGGCATCCAAGCATCTGTAACGCCATTTTAACTAGTGATGCACTTAAAACATGTGTGATTCAGCCTTCCTTATTTCTGCTGTCTGCTGGGTTAGAGGCCTTAGTATCCAAAGGAGGAACATTGGCACCTGTGGCACAACAATTTGATTGGTAGCTGACCCTATCTTCTTGCCAATTTAGGTCTTCCTGCTACTAAGCAAACATATCAAAATTTTAAAAGGGAGGAAGAGGGGATAGGAGGGGAGGTAGTTATGCTGTGACTGAAGTGGTTAAGCCTGATAACCAGAGGGAAATAGTACTACACAATGTGGCAAAAGAAAAGGATATAGGTGGAACTCAAGAGATGTCTTGGGGTTCCTTCTAGTGATACTATATCCTATGATAAAAGTAATTTTTTAAAATTCACACTGGGCCTACATGGCCAAGGCTTATAACTCACCGTTTAGACTCCTCACTAGGGAAAGCACCTCAACCAGTTGTGTGGCTGGCTCATTCCTAGGGTCCAGAGTTGAATATGGATTCTTTATCCCAAGCTCCACTCTCCTTGGAGGATGCTTTTATGGCATCCATGTAATCTATCTCTTGACTCACGAGGTTGGAAAATACGTGTATAGAGAAAGAGTTTTTAGATTTTTTTATTTTTCTTGAGACAGAGTCTCACTCTGTTGCCCAGGCTGGAGTGCAGTGGTGCGCTCTTGGCTCACTGCAATCTCCACCTCCCGGGCTCAGGTGATTTTTGTGCCTCAGCCTGTGGAGTAGCTGGGATTACAGGTGCATGCCACCACACCCGGCTAATATTATTTTTAGTAGAGACAGGTTTGCCTCGAGTGACCCACCTGCCTCGGCCTCCCAAAGTGCTGGAATTACAGGAATGAGTCATCATACCTAGCCTATTTTTTAGGTTTTAAAAAGAGACACAAAGAAGTAGTATTGTCTGTGCGTGTGTGTGTGTGTTTGTGTGTGTGTGTGTGTGCATGCACTCACATGCACAAGTACTTGTGTCATGTACACCTCTAGGAATTGGTATGTGAGAATATAATGACATGACCATGTGCAGCCATCTGGTAGCCATGAGGAGTATTAGTAACCCTACCAAGAATAGCAGACTGGAAAGAAAGAATTGGGTCTGTGATGCTATCTGTGAGCCTAACAACCTGGAGCCATATTAGTTTGGAACTTCTTGTTATACAAGGTAATTTTATTTTTGAAGTAAATGTATCACTTTATTTTGAACTAGGTTTCCTGTTGTTTATAACCAAAAACATCTTGATGTATTATTGCTATTATTATTATCCAAACTCTTAAGAGTTTGAGATGTAATCCTCAATGCAAATTTTTAAAAATACACATTGCTAACTGGGTACAGTGGCTCACACCTGTAATCCTAGCAATTTGGGAGACCAAGGCAGGTGGATCACTTGAGCTCAGGAGTTTGAAACCAGCCCAGGCAACATGGTAAAACCCTGTCTCTACAAAAAATACAGAAATTAACCGGGTATGATAACATGTGTCTGGAGTCGCAGCTACTTAGGAGGCTGAGGTGGGAGGATCACTTGAGTCCAGGAAGTTGAGGCTTCAGTGAGCCATAATCATGCCACTGCACTCCAGCCTGAGTGACAAAGCAAGACCCTGTTTCATAAACAAACAAACATTGCTAATTCTCAGTAGCAGATCAATTTATCTCCAAATTTACTGAAGGGAATTTGATCAGGGCAAAAGAAGCTGGATGACAGTGAGAGGAGTCCCTCACCAAATATGGCTTAACTAGCTTCCCCCTCTGTAAGAACTGTTTACCCATAGGAGCTAAAATGCTGGAGTTTATGGCAGGCCCCTTCCCCTTGATCAGCATTAGAGTCAAAGTGAAAAATTATGCCTCTCAGACACTAAATAGCCTCTTCCTCTGCCTAGACAAGTTAATACCTTCAAGCGACTAGCTACAATTAGTCAAATGGTGCTAAATTGGAGGTCATTTTCTTTTTTTGAGAGTAATGTGGTACGTGTGGATATGCTTGTGTGTATGTATGTATGTATCTATCCCTTTTAAATCTGATCCATCAGGTGATTTTATGGTTAAGAAGGCAGCTTTACCCTTTGCCTTTTAGGACAACTTTAGTTTATACCTTACCCTAACCATACTCTATCCCAGCCACCCTCCTTTTCCCTTTTCTCCCAGAGTCACTCCAGCATGTGGTGTAGAATCAGTTCCCAGAGGAGGTTTGTGGACTCGGAATAAACCTTTTAGAAACTTGAAAGAAAGACAAATTTCCGAGGCCCTCTTCTAATCTTTATCAAGTTGAAAAAGAGATTCAGGCCCTAGAATATTCCATAGTTTATTCATCAGTCAAACCACCTGATGTATTTTGCTCTTGTTTTATTCAGTGTGCTATGGGAGCTACTAATTTGCTGTATCATTGAGTGTGAATTGTCTAGAGTAAAAGCTAAAATTAGTGGAAAATGTCTTCATCCTAGGACACATTTAAAAATTTTTAATATTAAAATATATGCTATAATGAACAATTTTTTATTTGAATTTTACTTTTGTTAGCAATTTAAGTAATTGTAACTAGAGACTTTACAGTGGTACATTGAGTACATTGAGCTTTTTAAGTACATTTTAATGAAAAATCTGTTTGCTTTTTATTTTCTTATCATACAATACCTGACCCCCTTGATACCTCCCAAATATTTTTCCATATCCATTGTGATCACAGTTTCAGTGAAACTTGATATTACTTCTAGATTTAAGTTCGCAGCTTTAATGTCCAAGGTGTTTGCCTCTTCTACATGTCTTTCATGAATTCAGCAATTGTTACCAGTGTCACAGTAGATGTCACTTCAAAATATGAGTATTGTATCAGAAATCCAAAGGATAATATTTCCTCAATTCTTGGATGTCATCAATTGTAAGACATCCATCAACTTACTTACAGCTTTTCAAATATGGGAGTATGAAGGAAAAACCACCTTAAGTGCGTTTTTTAAAACCAGGTAACTGTAGCGTACATTTATCCATAAAACTATATAACATTTTCTTCTTTTATATCATGAAGTTTTTAGAGAGATGCCTTCTTTATAACAAAATTCCTAAGATTTCTGTAAATCTCTTTTGGTTATTAGCAGTTAAATATAGCATCAAAGTGACATGCTACTTTGGATTATTTGGATTGGTGACTCTGACCTTTGAGAATTTATAATTTGAGGTATTTCAAAGTGTGCTGGGGTTTTATCTGCCCTTAATATTTGATCCAGCTTATACATTTTTTGGAAGGGGGTTGTTTTTGTATTTTTCCCTTGGTTGAATTATATAATCCTCGGAAGTTTACAGCATCTCTTGAAAGTCAGCTGGAAGCTTTGTACACATAGATTCAAACATTCATTCAACAAATATTTATTAAGTATCTCTACCACTTACAATTTATGTAATGTTGACTCTGAGCAAGTTATTTAACCTCTGTGCTTCAGTTTCCCCACCTGTAAAATGGGGACAGTAATAATACTTATAACAGTTTTCTTGTGAAGATTAAATGAAATAAGACATGTTAAACATGCTTCTAAGTGTTCACCAAACTGTAACTCTATGTTTATACTAAAGGTACAACTACAACCACTTAAAATACCAAGAACCAGGCACTGTTCTAGGCCTTGGGGTTCTTCCTCTTCTTGAACTTTTGGATTCTAGTAGATAACTATATGACACCTGACGAATGGTCCTTCGTGAAGTATGTATTGGTCACATCAATATCTCCTAGCTTTAAATGATACCCTTGTCTTTAATTGTATTTTCTGACATGTATATGCAATCTTTTGCATATACAGTAACATTTTGTTTCAGTAGTGCTGCTGAGTTTAATCTTTTTGGCATTTAAGCAATAATTAGGGGTCAAGAGTTATGTTAAAATTAAAATATGTTTCTTGGCTACAATGTTGGCAGGATGAACAGATACTTAGGTTACATGAGTAAGTATATACATGTGCTAGCAGTGAAACTACCATGTAAATCCCAACTTGCTTGTCTACTAGTACACTTTCTTTTAATGTTGTTTACTTTAAAACTGTTTCAGAGCTGTTAAAATATATTTATAAATGTACATATTAAGATCTAGGTAATATGATAAAACTAGTATTTATGGGTTAGTCATTTAAACAGTTGTATATATGCACATTGCAAATCCAGTATTTGTATGTGATTCTTATAAAGCAAGAATTCTAAATTAGCTAGCATCATTGTTAAATGTGTCACTTTCTCATTAGTTTCAGTTATTAATCATAACCTAATAGAGATTTATCTCCATATTTTGATTAGAATGCTTTCTTTTTCTAATATAGAGACAGGTTAGAGATAGAGGGGGCTTTTCCAAGAAGCTTGACTCAGCTAGCAGCAACTTTTTCAATAATAATTACAAAAATGATTGTTACATTTAATTGATAGTAGTAATTTATTATTTAGGAAATACTTTCTTAGCTATCATATTGATCCATCCCGGTCACTAATGTGGTTCTTTTGGGGGATATTAGAATTCACAGATGTGGTTCTTTTTCTGTTTGAGGCTATTAGAACTAATTAATAGGGGCTTTTAATTATTTAAAACTTTAGAAAATTAGGTTCATGTTATTTTGCTTGCCATTGCTTTTTCTCTCTTGAAAAATAAGCAGAAAGAATTATCCTATACCTCCTCTGTGTTTTCCCTGGACTCCATTGGAGGGAATTTTTATTTTTATTTAGATTTTCCTTAAACCATCACTCTTTTATGTGAGATTTTCTGTTGACATCTTTTAACTGCAAATAATTTCAGGTGTATATGTCTCTGTCCTTAGCAGTTCCTCTGCATTCTGCTCTTTAATATGTTGAAAAGTCTTCCATAAATCATTCTAGCTGAAATCCTTGCCAATTCAAACAATGTTTATACATAAACTGGTTTAATATTATATGAAAGGTAAATGTAAAATCAAAACTCTTCATTATCCTCCAGACAAAATTTAGTATTATGTTTCATAACTAACTGAGAAAACTGGCTTCAGGATACTGGCATTCTGTCTTCACAGCTGTTAATTCTCCCACTTCAGTGTGGACAGTGTGTGCTCTCTGTTCTTGCTCTGGAAGAAAGGAGACTGAAATCTGCTATTTAGACTTAAAACTGACATCAAAACTATCTTTAAATTTCTTTCCCAATTTTCATTGCTCCCTTTCCTCTTCTTAGTTCTGTGTAACACAGAGCCTTCTGGTGAATAGCCTAGTTATGGGTTCCTCAGTGAGAGGAAAATTTAATACTCTTATAATCTTTCTATCTAGGACAACTTTTAAAATCTGGGCATAGATTTTACTTTAGTCTTTGAATCTAGTGACTGTATTAGGAATAACTATTGTAATATTTATAGGCAGCATAATAAAAGTAATGTGTGACATTTCTGTTATGTATGTGCTCGAGGTCAGCGTTAAACATAGGTGGTCATGGAAAATTACAGAAAGCAGAAAACATTACAAAATTTAGTGGGTAGAAAGAAATGAAATGACAGGATAAAAACATAGACACCTAGTCTTAAACATACTAATTAAGAAATCTTCTGCACTTATTTTACTGCAGCCAAAAAGCAAGGTGTTGATTTTTTATTTGCATAATAAATATCCCCAGATAAATTATTCTCAATTATTCACATTCTGTGGGGCCCACCCTCCATTAACTATAGAGCACATGTTCTCTGATTAAATAGGGAGAATGAGAACTTCTGGACTGATAAAAATTAATAGATTTTACATTTACCTTAGCAATTCTTCAAACACTGTAGAAAAGAAGAAATAGTATCAGAGCAGTCATCTTAACCATTGCTGCTGCTATTTGCAAACAAAACAATGGGAATGTTCCCATTTGACCTGCAGATGTGTCAATTATTTTTTACTATTAATAACGTATATTGTGTCACTTAATTTTTACATTATCTTCAGTTTGAAACTGTTATATTTCAGTTTGAATTTCATTGTGGTCAAACGTATACTTGAAAAATAATATATTTATTTAATTTCACTGTGGTTACAATGTATACTTGAAAAATAATATATTGGTTATCATGTTGAAAGAAAAGTTAGAAATCTAGATTGAGCTATATTGTTTATTATTATTTTTAAAGTCTTCAAAATGTTTTTTAAAAAGAAAATTAAATGCAGTATCCAATTGGCTTTCTATTATATAATGGTCTAAGGACAGTTTGATTACCTGAAAAGTAGTGGCCATTGTACTAGATTTTACATTGTATACAAGGACAAAATTGAACAAAACTTGCTAAATCAAATTTTTTTTCTAAATTTCTTTACTAAGTTGTTCTTTAGGAAAAAAATTAAGGATACTCCCTAGTATGTGACAGTTTTATTAGTGACACCAATAAAACAAAACAAAACATCATGTAACTTTTATTGATACCAACTGTTACACAATATGTGTGCCAGGTGTCTGTGCCCGTAGACAGTACTGTCAGTACAAATAGTCAGTACTTTTTCATTTGGCTTTGCATGTCCACTTTTCTAGAATTCACTCTGTCCCCAAATATATATTTACTGATTCTGAACATATGTACGGTAGATTTTGCTTAACCTTAACAAAAGATGGGTTGAATTCACATTAACTTCACCTAGATTCTCACTGCTGCTTGGCACTCCTTTAGTTTATTCCTAGTGAATTCCCAGTCATATCCAGTCATATCCTGCATCGTTGTTGATAGAAATCTTCACCACTTTGCCCAGGAATCCGAATCAGCCCTCTCTTTTCCAGTGCTCCCAAGATAGACCTCTCTAAGAAAGAAACCAACATGTTCTTTGTTTTCTGCTTTTCACTTTCTTACTGTAGCTGTCTCTGAACCAGTGCTTCTGTGCTGTCCCCCAGGCTAATCATTATAAACTCCAGCAGTATTTTCAGACCTTTCCCCTGCTCTCTTTTTATCGGCTTTGCTGCCCCTGAGCAAAATCTGCACATCAGTCTTTTCCTGTCTGTATTGACCTCTCTTTTTGTCTTCTAACATGAGTAGGTCGTAATTATCTTGAAAAAAAAAAAATACTTTCTCTTTTTTCCCTTTAATTTTGCCCCTTTTTCCTCCTTTGTACCAATACATTTTTCAAGTGAGTAGACAATACTCAGCTTCCTTACCTTGGGCTCATTCTTTCGTTTTCTTCTTGGATTTCAGCCTCTGCTACAGTGTGGAAAGAGACCTCTTGAAAGTCACTTCTTTCCTCCTAGTCACCAAACTCAGTGCCCTCTTCCTATTCTAGTATCCTTCAGCTATTTGAAAGAAAAAGAAAACTAGCTGTGTTCCTTTTGCTATGCACTTAGCCCACTAAGATTTTTACTGATTAGGAAACTGAGGCTCAGGAAGATTGTGTAGATTGTTTATGTTCATATCATCATTAGTTGCAGAACCATGGCTCGGTCCCTGTCCTAAAAATGATGCTCTTTCCATCATACTGCATAATTGCACTAGACACCCGGTTCTTTAACTCGAAGGCTCTTGGCCTCTGGAACATTATTCTATCCTTCTCATCATTACTGATCCTTCTTATCCAAGATCCTGAAGCTATATCTTCAACCCTCACTTTTAAAATATATCCTATTATATTACCAACTGCCTACTATGCCTTTCTAGTTATATCTGTCATCACCTAAAATTCAACATTTCTAAAAGCTAACTCTTCACTGTTTTCTTCGAATCAACACCCTCTGCGACTTTTTTTTGACTTGTCCATCATTTTTCTATCAGTCATTTCCCTCTTCATCTAAGCCAGAACCATCAGCTGTCTTTCGCTTTTCACTGTCGCATGGCTTGATAGCCAGCATATTTATCAAGTTATTTTCATATGTGTAACATATTTCTAGTGCTTTTTCATATGTTCAAAGCTGGACAGTTGTATAGCCTGCTATCTATTTATTTTTTAAGTCAGTGCTCCGCTGAGTAGCCCACTATCTAATTTTTCTTTCGTTATTTATCTTTATATTGCTGCCAAATTCACATTGTAGCCCATTGCTTCATCAGGTTTAAAAGCCTTCAGAGGCTTCCAGTTAGATTTAGGATAGAGAATAAACTTCTTACCCTAAAATTCAGCACTATTTCTGTCACTGTCATAGTCTGGTTGTAGACTTACTCTCCAACCCAAAATATTTCCCCTTCCTTCCTAAAAATAGTCTTTAAAAATTAGCATTACGTTTGCTCATATAATACAGTATTAACTGGAACATTCTTCTCCAGTGTTCCCCTCATTCAGAGTTGTCTAAACCCCTTACATTCCTTGTCTAAACCCCTTACATTACTTCAGTCTAATCTCTAGCAGGAAACCTTATCCAAACGTCCTATCCCACAGTGACTTTTCCTTTCATTGAACTACTGAAACACTTACTTTTCATAAGCATTCATTTAGGTTTTCTTCTACTGCCATTATTGATGTACCTTGGCACATGTGTGTATTCTAGATGTTTATATATGTGTCTCATTGCCACAGATAAACTTTAAATTTTCTTAGGGCAAAACTCTGTGTTATACTAATCAGTGTCTATCACCGAATACCTTGCATATCACACCTTGTGTTTAATATATTTCAAAAATAAAATGTAGACAATTTTAATGTATCGTTTCATTTTTTAAAAAATATTTTAAAACAGATGCATATATGTAAATATACACAGATATACATATATCTATTTTACAAGCTAGTCTTACAGGCATTCATCTTTCTATCTAAATGTAAAGTGAATTGGATACTTTTTAAAAAAATAAAATGACTAGGAAATTTATAATTAGTAGCATGAACATTATTTACCAGTTTATTTTCCCAAGAAATATGAAGCCTGGTATCTATTTTAATAAGAGGAATTTTATTTACCCCACTGTAACTATCCCTTAAAACTATTTTTTAAAAATCTATTTTGGCCAGTGGTTTCCTTTCACCTGACAAGAACTGATCTCTATGCTTGGAGATAACTGAGATTAATCATGTTGGTTTCAGCCCATGGTAGTACTGACACCATCATGATTCATCTTACAGTTATCTGACAGAACTGTCTTAGAATTCTCTCCACATGCAAATAAAAAGGAACTATATTATGACTGCAACAATTTAGATAATTCTAAAAGTTGAACAGGGTTGCAAATGGAGTTAAAATGTATATAGATTAAATGGTCAAATTTAAGTAGTTCTGAGTTTGAAGCTTAATCTTATTTTGAAAATGTAAAAACAACAACAACAAAAAATTGAATCAAGCAAAGACAAATGATTGGTCTTTGAACAGCTCAACTGAAGTTACAAGCATTCCCTTCCTTATGTGGTACTAACCTGTCTGCCTATAATTGAGATTTCCTGACTTTACTTCTATACTCATCTAGGATAGGGATTTGTAACCTGCAGTCCTTAGATGGAACTCAATTTCTGTTTTAAAAAATGTGTAGGTGCATTATTCTGGGAAGAAGTTCTGTGACTTTCCTAGTACTCAGAAGGGTCCATCGCCCCCCAGAAGAGCTTAATATCTTCACTACAACCACATACATCTTTTCCTTTTTCCTTATGACACAGCCTTTTAGATATCCTAAAGTCTTAATCTTTTCTTCTTTCCTAAGTATATCTTCTTCTCTGGCCTAAGACTCCTACGTCCCTCAGCTCTTTCTTACATAACATGAATTCTACAGCCTTCAACGATCTCACTGGGTCTTGATTTCCTTTATCCAGATAAGTCCTAATTTGTCAGTATGCCTCATAAAATGTGATACCCCAAATTGGAAACTTTTATAGTCAATTATCAGACTATACTGAGCTACAACCTTCCTTCTTTAGAATACTGTTTATATATATCTAGACTAATGATTTCCTTTGCATGTGAGACACTGCACAGATGTCCATGCACATACACACTGCTCAGAGTTCTAGTCCTGACTAATCACTGATATGCTATGTGGTCTAGGAGTTTCTCTTACCATTCTTCTAGAATTTTATTTTTAAAAATGTTTATACTACTTACTAAACAAATATGTAATTATTCAACAGACCTCATGCTGTGGAATTTTTTTGTATTTAATTGTAGGTTGGTGCGAAAGTGATTGCGGTTTTTTGACGTTACTTTTAATGGCAAAAACCGCAGTCACTTTCGCACCAACCTAATATATAAGAAGATAAGAATTTGGAAGACTTACAGCTTGCTTATTAGAGACAGTTATAATCTGTTCTCATGTCTTTTTGTATTTGTTATTCCTTTACCATTCACTTTGGTAGCCCTTCTAAAGTAACCTTCCTCTCCAAAGGAATCCCAAGCTTGAAGCTGATGCCTCTTTTCCTCATAAAACCAATAGAGTTGGCTTATTTCAAACTGTGTTCCCAATTTTCAGGATTGAATTTAAAATTCTTTGTGCTCATGCCTGCTCCTATGTATTTGATTGATTTGGGAGAACTCAGGTTAGATTGGATATAAAATTCTCAAAATGTGTTTTTTATAAAACAGAATATGGCTAACAGTGTATTTTTATGATGTTTACATGAGGCAAATACCAGTGTTAATTTATAACTATCACCAAATGATATTAAAGTGGCATAGATTACATAACTAGAGAATTAGATATCATTAATGTATAATATTAGTAGGTTTGTTTATTTTGCACAATTTTTAAAAAATAGCTTAGCATTAATTCTACATCTCCGATACTGATTTAGGTATGAATAAAGTATTAAATAATACTTAATTGACATTGTTTTTAAATCATCTCAATTAAAATTAAATACTGGAAATAATTCTAAAATATTGTTGTCCTTTTACACTGAGGAATTTTGGAAACAAACCTGACTTTTGCTAAGCAGATTGAGTATACAGTCAACTCTCGATTATTCAAACTGATGGAGGAAAGGATAGAACAAGCATTAATGGTTTTCTAGTTGCTGCCCCCTCGGACAGTTGATGAAAGCCTCATTCCAAAGAAGTATTTTGGCTTTCCATCTTATCATATTACATTTTCTAGCCCTTGTATTCAGGATTTAGTCTGAAATACAGTTTACAACAGAGTTGACAAGAAAGTTTCACGTTGTCACATTCTTTTCTTCATGTACATTTTTAAAATCAGTGCCTTAGCATTGCTTTTGTATTATTAAAATTCACATGAAAATTTGATCGAATTGCTAGTAGGCTATTATGTTGATGGCTCATAAAGTTAGTTTTATATAAAAAGTCTTATCTTTGAATTACAACTTACAGATAATTATAACCTTTCAAAAGCATTACCTCGTGGTACCTATTTACTTAAAAAATATTTTTACCATAAAAGTTTTATGAGAAAGTTTTTATCTTGAAAAGGTTTTTATAGATGTTCTTCCAACTTTTAAAATTCTTAATGTGTGTAATATTTCTGAGTACTATGTAAGTGTTTGTAAAGTGAAGAAATGCCAAAGGAATTTATGTGTGAAAACATTATGTTGTGTGTATATAATACGTCATTTTCTCTGCCAATTAACGGCACATAGTGTGCTAGTATCCAGACATAAGTATTCATGGGAATGCATGTATCTGGATAACCGCAAGTTGAAATAAACCCACCTGCCTTTTATTTCAATAACTGCACATTCAAATCCAGCTAAGACATTTATTTGAATGTGACCTCTGTATATGTGAGAGAATACTGTTTTCAGCATTTGATTTTTTTGTTGTTGGTGGTGTTTTGTTGTTGGTGGTTTAAATCTAAAGTAGGTAAAAACTTATGGGTAATGCTTCTCTGGAAAACTTTGCATGCAGAGAAAAGGAAATTCAAAGATAAATTCTATGAAAAACATTGAATTGTTTTGTCTTACTATGGTTTCCCTCAGTGTGTATTGTAGCTAGGTTCTTGTAGAACGTAGCAATGTTTAAAGCCAAAGTAGTATAACCTATAAATTGGCTTGGAGTTGGGCTTTCTTTACTTTGAGTTAAATAATTTAGTATTTTTCTCTCAGAATAAAATTGCTAGTCTTTCATTTGGAGCATTTTTTTTTTTATCAAGAAGCTATTTCCTTGAAAGGCATATTACAATATATATGTGAGTTTTAAGAAATCATGTTTTCTATTAAACAGCAGAAGCGTTTGTTAAAAGACTTGTTTTAACGTCTGTATTGTGGTTTCATCTGCAGTCCCCTTCCCCAAATTAGGCCATATTTCTGTATAGTTAGTTTTACCTGACATGAGCCAGAAAATTAAATAAGATTTCTGTAACAGTCTTAACTTTGAATTTCCTGCTTTTCATTGCATGTAAACTATCAACCACAAACAATAGTTTCAGTTCAAGTTCTAGCTTGTATTTTGCATGTTAAAGCTACAAAAAGTCTATTAATGCTGGAAAGAATTTATAGCTAATGTTGTGCTATTGCTTAATTGTTAAAATGTATAAATAAAGAGCAATTTTATTTATGTAGACTTGTCTTTCTGCCTTAGGGAGTGAACTACTTTATGTCCAAGGGTATCCTAGATGATTCGCCAAAGGAAATAGCAAAGTTTATCTTCTGTACAAGAACACTAAATTGGAAAAAACTGAGAATCTATCTTGATGAAAGGTAAAAACAAAAATTAACTTTTCATCCAAAATGAGTTAAGTAATGTTTTTGATGAGTTAAGTTTTACTTTAAAACTAATACTGCATAGTAATCATCAGGTTGCAAAATTGAATAAAGGCAGGGAAAAGATTCCTATATCTCACACATCATTTCTTTTGTGAGCTTTAACTTGTTGATGAGGAAGTTACCATTTTAAAAGTAAGTAAAAGTCCACATACACACAAAATGGAAGCCCAGCGTCTTTGTAGTAGCAAACCAAAACAAAATATTTTTCAGGAATCTGCAACCCTGATTTTTTAAGACAAGTAGCCATAATCTAAGTGTTTATAGTGGTAAAAATTCTGAATTACGAAATTATCCATATAAAAAGCCTAGTACAAAGACAGATTATAGTCATAAACCCCAAATCCTAGGGATATAACTTATATATATTTGCATGCAGACACTATATAGAAATGTCGTGTTCAAGTGTGAAAATTATGAAAATGTAACATTTGGCAGTGTTTTACACAGAGATGATGGTTAGTATGCTGTTCTGATTTGATAGTTACTCATTTGTACACTTTACTTTTGGTTATTAAAGAACATAAATTTGGGGACAACATTTTGATGCCACATAACTGAACTACCATTTTTGAAATTATAGCTCTCATGCTAATCTAATGTATGGCTTAAAAATATGTTTACCTTCATTGTAATTCTCAAACTTTTGTATATCTCAGTATTTTTTAACAACAATCTGTAAATATTCATTATATTCCAGAAACTTTGCTAGAATAGTAGTACATGGATGATTAAGATACAATCCCTGTCTTTGAGAAGTCCAGAGTCCAGCATACTGGTCATTGAAAGATGTAAAAATGGCATCATTAAGTTTTTTGTCTTTAAGTGCCAAGTACCTAGGGATAGGCAGGGCTTTTTTTCTTTCTTTTCTTTTTCTTTCTTTCTTCTTCTTTTTTTTTTTTTTTGTAAATATTTTAGGTTTTGTGGGTTATATGATCTTTATCACAGCTACTTAAAACTCTGCCATTCTGTGGTGAAAGCAGATATAGACAATACATAAACTAGTGTGGATGTGTTCTAATAAGCTGTATTTACAAAAGCGGGCAGCAGGCCAGATTTGGCCCAGTAGCTGTAGTTCACCTGTTCCTGTTATATGCAATTGGTAGAAGTTGAAGATTATGATCATAAAATCATGATTGAGTTCAATAAGAATTGAAGGACATCGTAACAAAGTGTGACTCTATATTGAAATGCTAGTGATTTTTTTTAAAATTATATATACACACAAATATTTATATTATAGCAAATAAGCTAAATGTATATCAATAGGATTGTTGTGTCCATTAGATAGGATACTGTGCAGCCATTAAAAATAAATTAGGTGGATCTAGGTATAAAGATATACAAAGCTGTCCACAATATACTATGTGAAAAAAGCAAAAACAAATTCTAAAACAGTATAGCATGTGTAGACATTCTTAAAAGTCTATGTAAATAGTTTTTACCTCTGAAGATGTGAATTGGTACAGGTGGTGACTGTCATTACTTTCATAATTTGAAAAATGAACAATTCTATAGCTATTTGGATTTGTCCAAGAAGACACTTAAAAAGAAGTTGTTCATTTTAATACTACGGAATTCCCTTTTTCTTCATTTTAGAAGTAAAATTACTAGGTTTTACCTTGTTTCATTTTGTTGTAAACTACTCATGAGAGATTTCTTTTTTGTTTGTTTGTTTTTGTTTTTTTTGAGATTTATTGCACAGCATGGTGAATACAGTTAATAATAAAGTATCGTGCATTTCAAAATCACTGAGGGCAAATTTCAAATGTTCTCACCACAAAAATAAATAAGTATTTGAGGTGACAAATGTTAAAATTACCTTAATGTGATTATTCCATTTTGTATTCATACTTTGTAACCACTCTGTATTCCATAAACACATACTGTTATAAATTGCCAATCTACAACACCATTTAAAAAAATTTTAATGAAGTATAAACCGTTAGATGTACAAATATGAATGAACCTCACAACACAGGGTTGATAGAAGCCTCTGGATGAATCTATTCATATAAAGTTCATGAACAAGCAAAACTAGTATGTGGCATGGACACAGGAAGGGAAGGGGAACATCACACTCCGGGGACTGTTGTGGGGTTGGGGGAGGGGGGAGGGACAGCATTAGGAGATATACCTAATGCTAAATGACGAGTTAATGGGTGCAGGAAATCAACATGGCACATGGATACATATGTAACAAACCTGCACATTGTGCACATGTACCCTAAAACCTAAATTATAATAAAAAAAAAAAAACCGCCATAATGGAATCACTACCCAGATCAATGTAGAAGACATCCATAGCACCCCAGAATCCTCCCTTGTACCTTTTCCTAGTTAGAATCACTAGTTGGACTTCAACTGCCTCATGAGAGATTTCAAAGTTAACTTCTTAAATAATCATACTGAGATTTTTTTAATGTTGGGAATTATATGTACTTTTATAGGATTAGCTGATCTAGTAATCAGTAATAAGGTATTTTATCCAAAAAATGGAAATTTGTTATTTTTCTTACCATTTTTTTAATGAAGAAAAGTTAACTAAAGCTGTGCCTTTTTTTCTTTCTGTAGGAGAGATGTCTTGGATGACCTTGTAACATTGCATAATTTTAGAAATCAGTTCTTGCCAAATGCACTGAGAGAATTTTTTCGTCATATCCATGCCCCTGAAGAGCGTGGAGAGTATCTTGAAACTCTTATAACAAAGTTCTCACATAGATTCTGTGCTTGCAACCCTGATTTAATGCGAGAACTTGGCCTTAGTCCTGGTAAGAATACATATATTAATAGTACATCACCTCCTGCCCACCTTTAGGTAAAAACGGAGATATATGAGACATTTGTCTCACTGTGGGGAAAAATATTCTCCGTAATTACAAATACTTGTTTTACTGTTTGTAGCAGTGACAGTGACTGACTACATCGTTTATGAGCTTGGGAAAAACAGTTTGTCATAGCTATGGTGTGCGTGTGTGTGTGTGTATATATACACATAGCTATGTATAAATAGTCATTTATATTTTTTATATATTACCTACAAATTTATATATAAATATATATATTACAAATTTATATGTATACAAATGTCTATGTCTATATACACATATAGACATACATATAGACATATATACACATATAGACATAGACATTTGTATATATATAAATTTGTTATATATGTCTGTCTGTATAGGTATATATAGATATTTGTATATATAAATTTATAATATATATTTGTACATATGTATCTATAGACATTTGTATATATATAATTTTGTAAATACATATTATATATACATTTGTATATATGCTTATACATATATACGTAGACATAGCTATCGTGTGCATGTATGTATATGTGTATATATGTATATATACATAGAATTTTTTAGAATACCTATAATACACATATTACATAGAATACATATACCTAAAATATATATGTAATATAAGCAGTCTTTTTCCTTCCAGATGCTATCTACTATGCTATTCTTTGATTCTACTTTCCATTAAAACATTATATGTGTGTGTATATATGAGTGTGTGTGTGTATATATGCACACTATACACACACACACACATATATACATACATGTACATATATATTCACACACACACTGTTTTAAGAAGAAAGTTAGACTTAGCTACATAAGTTCTTTAAGAAACTATTCTTGTTTGGGTGTTAGATATTTCTACTAGTCTAATTGAAAACTTGAGAAATTATTTTTAAAGCTTTTAATAATCTGCAAATTATATAGGTAGCACCATTTTTCACTAAAATTTGTTTTGAATACAACCGGTTTTCATTGTTTGTGTGTACTTCTGTCTATATGTGTATGTTTGTGTGCATATGATATAGCCTGAATCTCCTACATATTGTTTCAATTGGTATAGCTTATCTTTTCATATCAAAAATTTTATTGTGCTTATCTTATTAAACAGAGATTACAAAACTGTTCCTGTCATGTGAAATTTGTTGAGTATGCTTTACAAGACATAATGTTCAACTTGGCTTTCTTAATGACTGCACTCCAGCCTGGGAAACAGAGCGAGACTCTGTCTCAAAAAAAAAAAACACTGCAGGATTCCAAAATATCAGCAATATCGTAGTGGAACTATTATGACGTTTGTTACTGTTTTAATATTAAACATCAGATATTACCCTAGGCATATATAAAATCTTGTTGCATGGTGCTCAGGTGTAGCAGTCTTTTCCCTAAAGATTTACTTTCAAAATTAATATGTAAGTTCCACAGGCCTTTATAATGTCTTAAATGAGAATATCAATAATCTTTTGAGTTATTTACATTTTATTTTCTAGTACCAGATTAATATGTTTTCTTGTCATTAAAGATGCCCTCAAATTAAATTAGGTTTTTGTAAAAGCATTCTATATAAATTTTTTTTTAGAAAGAGGAGATAAATACTGACACTACAAATGTATTTTATGGATGTTTGAATAGAAATATCACATTTGAAAGCAAAGACGAAAATAAAGCCAATTCTAAATTTTTTAAATCTAGAATGAATTTTTACTATACACTCCTAAACTGTTCTAAAGTTCTTTTGAAATGAAGGAAATGCATGCTTAATTAATATTAAGATAGGATGATAACCATCCTGGTTTGCTCAGGACTGAGTTTCCCAGGATGACAGGACTTTCAGTGCAAAACTGGGGTGAGTCTAGACAAACTGGGATGGATTGATCACTCTATATTTATGAGCTAATCTTGATCTCTTGAAATTACAAACATTTTTGCCTTATATAATGCCATTGGAATCATATTTTGTAAACCAACTAATAATTTGAACTGTTTCTTTTTCCTTCCAGATGCTGTCTATGTACTGTGCTACTCTTTGATTCTACTTTCCATTGACCTCACTAGCCCTCATGTGAAGAATAAAATGTCAAAAAGAGAATTTATTCGAAATACCCGTCGCGCTGCTCAAAATATTAGTGAAGATTTTGTAGGGCATCTTTATGACAATATCTACCTTATTGGCCATGTGGCTGCATAAAAGCACAATTGCTAGGACTTCAGTTTTTACTTCAGACTAAAGCTACCCAAGGACTTAGCAGATATGGGGGTTACATCAGTGTTGGTCATTGTAGGCTGAGTATACAATCAAGCTTCAGTGTGCAACCTTTTTTTCTTTTGCCATTTTCTATTTTAGTAATTTCTTTGGGGAACTAAATAATTTTGCAGAATTTTTCCTAATTTTGTTTGTCATGTTTTGCACAAAGCAGAGCCACTATCTAACACAGCTGTTAAAGAATGATAAACTGACATTATACTCTAAAAGATGGTGTATTTGTGCATTAGATTTGCCTGAAAAACTTTATCCATTTCCATTCTTTATACAAATACCATGTAATGTGTACATATTTAACTAAAGAGATTTATAGTCATAATTATTTTATTGTAAAGATTTTAACTAAAGTTTTTCCTTTTCTCTCAAACTGAGTTCTGAAATTTATTTGATTCTGATCTGAAACTATTGTCTTCGTAAACGTTAGATCTGACTTCAGATAGAAACCAATACCAGCTTCCTTTTCCTTTAAACTTTGAAGAGTGTTGATTTGTTACTGTATTACTATGCAAAACTGGCAGTTATTTTTATAATATAAATTTATAATTTGATTTTTTATTTTAAAAACTGGGTTAATCAAGTCTCGGTAAGTCCTTTAAACCATTTAGGATTTTTAAAACATCAAAATTTATGATTTACATTCATAGGAATAAAATAAAATATTATTAGAACTCTGGTAAATGTTTGCTTGCTTATATGTGGTGTGATTATGCAAACTTTACTGTTTTTCTAATCTTGATGATCCCTGTTCAGAGTCCATTGAGAAAGTCATATTGTGAAGAACAGTAAACACTCTTTACTCATTGGTTCAGTGAGTATCTATCCAGGGCTTTACATGTGTTAACATTGTGCAAGGTACTAGACATGGGCCCTGCTCTCGCAGGTAATACATAACTGGGTACTGAGAAGAAAAAAATCTTAATGGAGAGCAACTATATGAAGTATATCTTAATTAACAATTATTTAATAGTTAAAATATGCAGCATTAGAATGATAGAGAACAGTGAATTTATATGGTAAGTTAAAAGTGACCTCCAAGTAAAAAGCATAACCTTAGGAATGAAATAGTATGAGATGGGTTGAGCTACTAGTTTAGAGGAGGGAGTTGAGGGAGGTAAAAACTCCTTACTAGAGGTATTGAATCCTGGCTTCCTTCCAGATCTGACCCTTAGTCAAAAGTGATCGTCAGTATTACAACTGGAATGTTGTACTACAGATTTTTCAAGGACAAGACATACGATAATCAAATTTCGAATGTCTAAGAGACTTTTAGACTGATAGTAAATAATTTCTAAGATTGTGAAGCAAATATCCAAATCGTTTTTACATGTGCATAATTTTGAATTCCATGACAATTCTAATTTTTAACTTCAAAACTGCTTTATTACATTTCAAAAGACAAAAGGTGGGGATAACTATTATTTACTATCGTGCCTAGTTTCCAGTGATTAACACTTTGCCCTCTCCCTCTGTCTACCTCCTTCTATCTTTCCTTCTTTGTTTTTCTTCATACCTCTTACCATCCAGTTCTCTCTGCTTCTGTTTTAGCTTATATCTTTTCCTTTTTTTGTATCCTCAATTTCCTTTTTCATTTTCCTATTTTATTTTTCTACCCTGACCTGATTATAAATGTGGATTGGCAATATTTGCTTTTCCAGCATTTTCTTAGGAATATTTCAACACATTGAAAAGTGGGGCCAGGCACAGTGGCTCATGCCTGTAATCCCAGCATTTTGGGAGGCCAAGGTGGGAGGATTGCTTGAGCCCAGGAGTTTCAGACCAGCCTGGGCAACATAGCAAGACCACATTTCTACTTAAAATTAAAAAATTAACCAGTCGTGGTGGTACATACCTGTCTGTAGTCCTAGCTACTCAGGAGGCTGAGGCTGGAGGATGTCCTGAGCCCAGGAGGATGGCCTGAGCCCAGGAGTTCAAGGTTGTAGTGAGCTGTGATTGCCACTGCACTCCAGCCTAGGCAACAGTGAGACCCTGTGACAATAAAATTTAAAAATAAAATAAATTTTAAAATAGAAAAGTGGAATTATTTTGCAGAGAATGCCTATATACTCACCACCTAGATTCTACAATTAAAATTTTACTGTATTCACTAAATCATGTTTATCCATTCCTCTATCCATCAATCCATTATTTTGATACAGCTAAAAATAAGTTTCAGTCATAACTTCCTAAAGACTTAAACTTGCGTATCATTAGCTAGAGATCATTATTTTTTGCTTTTTTTTTTTTTTTTTTTTTTTTTTTTGAGACAGAGTCTCCCTCTGCTGCCCAGGCTGGAGTCCAGTGGTGCGATCTTGGCTCACTGCAACCTCTGCCTCCCAGGTTCAAGCGATTCTCCTGCCTCAGCCTCCCAAGTAGCTGGGACTACAGGCATGTGCCAGCATGCCCAGCTAATTTTTTGTATTATTAATAGAGATGGGGTTTCACCGTGTTAACCAGGCCAGGCACAGTGGCTCATGCCTGTAATCCCAGCACTTTGGGAGGCCAAGGTGGGAGAATTGCTTGAGCCCAAGAGTTTCAGACCAGCCTGGGCAACATACCAAGACCATATTTCTTGCTTAACCAGGATGGTCTCGATCTCCTGACCTTATGGTCCACCCACCTCGGCCTCCCAAAGTGCTGGGATTACAGGCATGAGCCACCGTGCCAGGCCAGCTTTTTTGTTTGAGGTAAAATTTATGCGTACTAATCAATGAGTCTCCACAAATGCGTGTATACCTGGGGAAACCAAACCTAGTTCAAAATAGACAACTTTACAGCCTATTTACAGATAATATTGTGCTATACAACATGAAACATAGAAAACTTAAAATCATATAAGCCTCTTTACCCTATCACCCCATCCATTATCTTATTAAATGTATTATATATAGTATGTGTTATAAACTCCACAGTATAATGTTATAATTTTCTTTGAACAAACATATATTTTAAATTTTAAAAAATGCTCTTTTATATTTACCCAAATTATCATTTCTGATGCTCTTATTTCTTCCTGAAAAATCCAAGTTTCCTTGTAGCATCTTTCCTTTCAAACTGAAAAGCTTTAACATCTATAGTTCAGATCTGCTGGAAATTAAGTATGACAAATTTTAAAATCTGAAAATGTCTTTATTTTGTTTTCCTTCCTGAGGAATATTTTTGCTGAATACATAATTCTAGATTAACTTCCCCCCACCCCACGTTTGACATTTTAAGGATATTGTTCCAGTTTCCTGACCTCCATTGTTTCCAATGAGAAGAGTAGTGTTCAAATAGTTTTTCCCCTGTGAACAAATGTAATTTTCCTCTGAGTGCTTTATTTCATCAAATATTTTTTTTCAATCTCATTTTCTCTTTTCCTCCTGGGACTGCATTTATGAATATGCTAGACCTTTTGATATTGTCTCACAGGTTTTGAAGCTCTTGGTTTTTCATCCCTTTTTTTCTCTTTTTTCTTCAACTGGATTTTTTTCACTTGATTTGTATAGTCCAACTCACTGACTCTTCTGTACTCATTGTCTTTTAAGCCCATTCAATGAACTTTTATTCTAATTGTTGTATGTTTTAGTTCTAGAAATTCTATTTAGTTTTTATAATTTATATTTCTGTGCTGAGATTATCTTTTCATTCATGACAAGTGTATTTTTCCTTACAGCTTTTAGCATAGTTATAATAGGTACTTTAAGATACTTGATGGCTCATTTCAATATTTGATTTCAATATTAAATACTTGTCTATTTTAATATTTAGTATTTTAATAGTCAATATTTCAGTATTGAATATTTCAATATTCAGTTTTCAAAATTCTTATTTTAATGTATGAATATATTCAATATTCATTTCAATATTCTGGGTCATTTCATTGTCAGTCTTCTCTAATTTTCTTTTCTTTCAAGGATGGGTTACATTTTCCTGTTTCTTCATACGTTGAGTAATTTAGATTGTGTCTGGGACATGGTAAGTAAAATGTTGCAGACACCCTGGATTTTTATTTGTTTCTTCAAAGGCTTCTTCTTCTTTTTTTTTTTTTTTTAAAGCAGCTAGTTAACTTGGCCAAACTCCCAACTCTGGTTCCCCTAGACTTCGTGGCAGCTCAAACTTTAGTTCAGCTTTTTAACCTGGCTATTGTACTTGAAATATCTTCTGTACATGCATGCTTGGGAGACCAGCCAGTTTTGGCAGAGTCATACACAGAATTTAGGGCTCTCTCTGTGGTTCTTTTCTTATCAGGATTTCCCTCTGCATTTTCCGGCAGTTGCCATTACCTCAAACCTGTCCTGGTGTTCTTCAAGTCAGTACAACTATAGTCTCCACATGATGCAGAGTGAGGAGTTCCCTCAGGCTAAGAGCTATAAAAATAGGAAACTCACTCAATGCTATTTCTTCTAAGTATTCACTCCTCTGTAGCATCAACCTGCTTTTGATTGTTTTCTATTACTTTCAGTTAGTTAATTTTTAAATATTTTGTCCAGAGTTTGTAATTTCATATGTTGGCAGGTTGGTCTGAAAGAACTTCTTGACCATCGCTTGAAGTGGAACCCTCTCCAATTGGGTAGTATTCTTTTTACTACTTCCTGTGATTACTGAGTAGGGATTTGTTCCTGATTATCTTTAAAACTAGGTAAGTAGAAATTTTTAACATGTTCTATCTATGAAAAACCTTAATTATAAACATTCAGTAAATATTTACCAAGTTAGCAATTCGGTGTTTCCTAGTCAGTGTCCTACTAGGAAGGAAAAAGAAAATGAAAAGAAGAAGAGAGGAAAGAACAAAAATGCTTAACTTTTAGAACTCCCTCCAAATTTGTCATCAATAGGGTTTTTACTGAATACATTCTTTTAAAATTAGCACTCTCTAATCTTGATAAATTTGTATTTTCATAAAAATCCGTATTTTCATGCTTCCATTCATTTGCACTGTGTTTCTCTTCTGGAAAGCTGTTAACCTTTCTTCATATTTACCTGTTGAATGTTACTTGTCCTTCCAAGTCCTATTAGATTCTTTCCCCTCCAGGACAACTTTCTTAATTCTTGCAAGTGAAACTTTTGTTCTTGTATCTCACTGAGTGCCTAACACAGATGTTAGCCCAGAGTAGTTTCTCAATAAATCCGGTTGAATCATTTTTGCTCTGGTTTAGATTCTGTATAATCACATAGAAAGATGGCTTTACTATTTCCATTTTTAAAAAATACATCCAGACCTTTCACAATTTACAAATCAGAGTATATTAGCTAACGTTTTAAAAATATTAAGATTCAACTATGTATTATTCTAGACATAAATTCACCTCTCCAGAAGTAATTTGAACTATCTGAATGAGTTATTGCTACTTTTAGATTGCCTACCTACATTTTTTCGTGCAGACTCTGTGTTGGTGACCTTTTTTAAAAATGAGAAAAACATCAAGAGTTTGTCATTGATCTTGTTACTTCTTTTAATTGGTCCAAGTTTTTGACAATATTATGAATATTGTGCTCAATGAGAGTAAGCTTATTCATAAGCTTTAATATTTAAAATAACAACTTGTTTATTCAAATTAAAACCTGTTTTCCTGTGTCAAAAGTGAACTTTTTCCTAAATACCACTATTAATAACACTGTTGCCTACGGTTTCTTGTCAAGCATTCATAAGTGAATGTGTCTTCTTCTAGGAAGTCATCTTAAGGAAATAATTCCAAATTGGGAAAAGGCAACATGCACAACTTTAATTACATCATTGTTTTTAAAAGAAAAAAGAGATGAAAACACTGAAATTCTAACAAGTACCCAACAAATATTTGAGTACATTCTATGTACCAAACACTGTGCTAAGCACTGGTTGAGAAGACCAAAATACATCCTCATGATGTATTACTATGATGCCATGATATTTATCAATAATATGGGAAAATACTTATTATAAAGTATTTAAAATTGTACATGTGTGTATATTGTACATATATATACACAAATTACAATTACTATATAAAACAAAGCAAAAACCTGTGAATACAAAGAAGAGACTGGCATAAAATATACCAAAATATTATAGATAGTGGATTTTTTTGTCTATTTCCTCTTTAAAATCTTATTAAGGATCATATATTTTAGATATAACAAAATAAATTCATCAAACTATTCAGAACATAAACAATGTTCCTAATTTACCTAGTAGGGTTTCCCTTCAGAATGTTTCCATGTATTTTTATTCAAAATTTATTTTAAAAAGACACTTAGTTGACCTGTTAAATCATTATCTGGACAAATGTTTTGTTTTCAAGCTTAAAAAAGTACATTGTTTTATTTTATTTTTGTCTCATCGAATTAAAGACCAACAAGAGAAAGATACCAAATCTTTACTGAGGAAATTTTTATTTGTTAAAAAAAAAAATTAAAGGCTTTCTTCCTGGCACAGTTGGACAGGAAGGTTGGATTTAATTTAAAATGATTAATGAGATTTTGTCAGACTCCTTGACTTTGCCACCACTGCAGTTTGTCAGTGCAACAACCTGGAAAGCCGGACGCCACTCTGTCGCCCAAAACTATTCTCCAAGGAAAAAATTAACTGGAAGGACTAGTGCCAGGTCCCCATCAGTGGCGTTGTCTCTCTGGTATTGACAGTTTAAAAGTCTAAATCAGAAATATGTATGTTTGGGGACCCACATACTTAAGATATTGTTTTTAGTCTCTTTGCAAGTAATCACTTTTCAAATATTTAAGTTGTTGACATTTTCTAAAGGAAACTTTGAAGACAAAATCTGTACTAATGTCCCCTCTCCTTAATTTGTTTTAAGAATTAAAATAAACAAACAAGGAATTTTAGGATCTCAGGTTACATTCTATTTTTTTAACTTAAAGAATTAAAGTGAGGCATTTTTTAAAAAGTAAAATCATTTTTCATTTTTCAAAATACTTTTAAAAAACATAAGCTTGACTAATTTTATAATCAAGTTTTTAAATTAAGGTATAAGGTTGCAATATGACTCAATTCACCCTTATTTATGTATGTATTGTTTAAAAATGATGACATTAGCTAAACTCAAATTGCTGAATATACCTAGTTACTAGGTGGCAAATGGAATATATATTTTTACTTCAATACTGATATTGTATTTAGTATTATACAGATCATTGTATTTGACATTTGTGTTTAACTGAAAGTTAAGTAAATGTTAATACCAATTAAACACCAAATGTCAATTGCTAATTCCAAAAACAATACCAATACCAAATTACAATAACAATTGTATAAATTGTTAGTTGTATTTGTAGCAATTACCAATACCAGTGTTTATCATTTTATTTCAAAACCTGTCCAAAAGAATTCAAGCTAGAGAAGATTCTTCCAAAAAAAATGCTCATAGAAAAGGTCTTGATATAACAGACATCCAGTGGCTCCTTTTACAGAAACTTAATGTGTATTTGCCAATTTTTATCTAAACAAAAAATGAACAAAGAGTGCCCTCATCTTGAACAATTTGAGGGTAGTTTTCTCCTCTGAGCTGCATGAATATATGTTCCCAAAGGGAAATTACCTTTTGCCAGGGCCAGAGTTCCAGTGAATATCTGCCTGTGCTCCTGTGGTAGGCAGTCTGAGAAAAGTGGGGTGGCCCAGAAAAGTTTGTCAAAGCTGCTGACCTTTTAGAGAGGACAATAAAAGGAACTAAGTAAAGTAGTTCTGTGTGTATACTAGCACAGTGACACCCATCACATTGCCCTCCAGTGAGTTTCTTCCAAAGCCCATGTCATTTTCAATCTTGCGGCCATTGAATAGTTTATTGTATCTCTATAATTCTCAACAATTATATATTTTATTTTCTCAATGTTTGTGAAATTAAGGGAAGGAGAGAAATACATATTTTTCCCTAAAAACGGATTGCAAAGTCTAATTTAGGCAATTGTGTTTGCAAAGGACTTCATAGTTACTCATTTTCTTTCCCTTTGGAGATTTTTGTTCTTACAGCATAAATTCTAAAAATATGTATTTCTCTCCTTCCTTTAATTAACCTTGGTACTATAATATATAGTATTTTCCTGGATGCCATCCAAAAAAGATTATGACCATTGTCAATAATAAGCCAGAGAAATGAAAAACTTGAATGAAACCAAGCTTATATTGGATTAGGTGAAATTCAATGCCTTGTAACAGCTCTCCTAGAGTGGCATTTATTACCATGATGGATTTGTATTGGTTCTGGGTCTGGTTCTTAGCCTCAGAATTCTGGTTTTGTCAGCACCCCTCAAGCACGTGTATTTTTCATGACATGATTTTAAATCCAGAACTAAAGGAAATGTTACAGTGATAACCTACTAAATGTGATCAGCACCTTCTCTCTCTCTATCAACCTACAGTAAATTGATTGACGGGCATGGAGTCCGATCAAGGGGAGTTACCTGAATCAAATGCTTTATGTTTTGCTTCAGACTTAAATAGCCAAGTGCACTCCTCAATAGAGATCATTTTGCACGTTTAAAATTTGATAGCTGAAATCACTTTCTACTAGAAACTGCCAACAATTGCTCCCATATTGCTTTTAATTTTATACTAAGTAGCATGCTATTTTGCCCTTTCTTTCATCAGTTTCCCGTTTCTTTGACTCACAATGTTTCTAATACTTCCACTTATTATTACATCAATTTATTAAAGCCTTAATGTAGCCAATCACATTACAGGCAAGACCTGCTGTTCCAACATCATTCTGATGTACTTTGTGCTTTTCTCACTGTTTAAGGGAAATATCATTTCTCACATATTCAAGTTCAGATTTACCATAACCCCTAAGTACCTATGATACAATGATAAATTTAGAGCATTATTTTATATTACAAAGACATTTTAATTTTTAATATTTAAGCATTTAAAGATGGCTCATTTTGTGCAAGAAAGGAACTTACTAGGTGCTGTGAAAGAGACAAAAATGAAGAAAATTACCCCTCATTATTAAGGACTTCAGTGGGAGGAAGGCAATCATAATACATCACATACGGTTCTGTAATACTTCATATATAATATCACCACAATTTTTCAGAGCTCTGGAGGAGTTATGTGACTTTTGGAGAATCACATGACCATTTATAGGGACCAAGACAAACACTGACTCCCATGTACCTTTTGTTTGTTACTAACCTTAATGAATAGCAGAAGAAACGGTGTTAAAAGATTTTTTTAAAAAACGACTAGTATTTTAGAAAGAGAGGAGTAAGCAATTAATACCAACTGGCTGAGTGTGAAAGAATGAATGCTATTTCAGTAGGTGTATTACCGACTGAGTTAACGTGATCAAAGACATGAAATCAAAAGCTTATAAGGGTCATGAAATAGTGAATAATCTGCTAGAGTTGGAGGGTAAAGTGGGAGTGATGTGGAAGAAAAGCCTGGAAAATATAGTTTGAACAGACAGTAAGCTAAAATAGAGAGTCAGTACTTTATTGTGTAGGCAATTGGATATTTTTCAAGAAGAAAGGTATCATTTCTGAACTGTGTTTCAGAAAGATCTCTCTAATGCCAATCTAATATATGAAGTAGAAATGCAATAGACTGTAGTCTAAGGAAATTAGTGAAAAGGCTACTATAATTACGCAAGTGAAATACAATGGAAATCTGAACTTTAGCACTGTCATTGGGGGTGGAAGTGATAGAAGCAAGATTTGAGAGAAACTTTTGAAATAAACCATCTTGGTGAACTACTGGCTGTTGGACATGAAGATGAAGAAGTTAAAAATTACTCCAAATACTCTGAAGAAGGAGTTACCATTCTAGATGGAGGGAATGTAAGTGAAGAACACGTCCTCTTGGGTTGGGAGGAAGGTAGTGATGACGGGAGGATGTAAGCAGGCGAGAATGAGTTCATTGTGGTCAATTTGAAGTATTCATAAGACAATTATGTGAAGGTATTCAGCTGTTAGTTGTATAGTGTTAAGATGGGAGATAAAGGCTAAGATAATGTTTTGGGAGAGTCCTGGGCATAGACATAGTAGAAGAAACTAGAGGAGTTGATATGCATTGTGACATTGTCATGAGCACTTAGCACAGTGCATGGCAAGCTGTAGGATCTAAATACATGTCGTATGAACAAATTGATTTTGACAAGTGCTCTCAAATCAAGCATCCAAAAATCTCAAAGTACTTTAATAACATTCCTTGTATATAAAAAGTTACCATCCTGTCTCAATTTAAACAATCTTCCAGAATAAAAATTTTAAACTAAATAACCAAGGTGCACTCTGTTCAGAAAGGTTTCCTCCTGCCAGGACATGAAGTATTCTACTTAACAAATATTCTTTTTTGGTTGACAGACTGTATCTGACCCTTTAATTGGAAGTACTGAAAACTAAAACTTTAGCATGAAACCAAACCAAATTATATCTTTACACTGGTGATTAAGAAGCATGCAAACCCAATCCTCAGCCAACCCCAAATGTTTCTTCTAGTCCTCAGAAACCCAGATTTAGTTGCTTTCACACTTCACTGAGGTTTAGGATTGCAAGGCATCTTCTGAGTTTTGTCTCATTGCCCTTGATTCCTTGCTGTCTTATAATACAACTACAAGCCTCAAAAGAACCAAACGAAGCTGTTCTCTTCCATCCTCACTGCCTTAGAATGTGTTGTGTTCTTAGCAGAAATAAGAAGAGGAGCCCTCTTCTTACAGAGTTTCAGTGTAGTCTTGGAGGCCCTCCTTACTCTCCTCCACTGATTCTACCTTTGGCCCTTGGTGCCTAAGTTTCTCCTCAATGCCCTTCTCTGCATGCAAAGCAACTAGACATCTCTGGGTCACCAGCATCGCCAATTTCTCAAAACAGGCCCACACTTAGCTTAGGACCACCCCAGTGCTCCTCAGCCTCTGCAGCCAGGCACCTGCCTCATAATTGGGGGACTATAGAGTTTATTGTCTAAACCAGGACACTTTTGAGAGTGCTAAAATGCTAAACCAGATGGTACTTCAGGACAAAAGGCATAAACTTAGGATGTGTGGTTACCCTACCCATGACTATAATACAATGTGATAAATGCAATAATAAAAGTTTAAACACTTTGCAATGGAAACATTTTGAATGTAATGCACCAGGGGGTCAAAATTTGTTTCCAATCAAAAACATCACTAAATTATGTTCTAATCAGCATCCATGATAAAAAACCATGGCGTTAAGCTCAGGATATTTGTATTATGCTGCACAGCAGAGCCCTGGCTCTGGGAGGAAGTACTTTTCCAGCTTCTTGGGAATGTATTTTGTAGCTCAAAATTCCTGCAGGGGAGCTCATTTTGCAGTTTGGTCAATGCCATAAGGAAGCAAGTCTCAGAAATTTCTGAAAAAGTTGTAGAAATATTTCTTTGCAAAAATGATAATAAAAATCCAAATTATAGATCAGATTTATCTTACATTTATTGTGCTATGGGCTTTGTATTATTTAATTTATTTAGCCTCCAGAAGTATGCTCTGAGGAGATAAACATGACCATTTATAGAGGTCACAGGCTAGCAAGTCCTGGATCTGCTGATTAATCTCGCTCTGTCTTTGCAGCCCTGAGAGGATAAGTGCTTTCCAAAGCAGAGGAGCAATAAAGGCTGAGCCGGGGAGTCAGAAACAACATTGGTCCATGCACCATAAAATGTAAGCGCCATGAAAGAAGACACTGTTATATTCACTTCTCCATTCCCAGCACCTAAAAAAGCCACTAAAACATGATAAAGGTCAGGAAATATGTGAGGAAGGAAGGAACTCATAGAGGGAGATGGGTTTGGGGAAAAAAAAGGCAGAAGCTGTATCTGGCAGGGCCTGGTAGGTAGTAGCAAAGAATCTGAATTCTATTTCAAGGGCAATAAAACATTACAGAAAGATTTTAAAAGAGGAGGCATGTGATGTGATGTATGTTTTTAAAATAATCATTCCTGACTGCTGTGTGAAGAGTGGGTAATAGGCTGGAGCAAGAGGGAAAGGCCAGAGTCCAGTTAGCAGGCATCTGAGGCTGTTCAGATGGAAGGTCATGAAGGCTTAGAACTGGGTGGCGGCAGTGGAGATACAGAGAACTGAGATGGTGCCGTGGCTCATGCCTGTAATCCCAAGCCTTTGGGAGGCCGAGGTGGGAGAATTGCTTGAGCCCAGGAGTTTAAGACCAGCCTGGGCAACATAGTGAGACCCCCATCTCTACAAAAAATAAAAATATAAAAATGAGCTGGTTGTGGTAGTGCACACCTGTGGTCCCAGCTACTCTGGAGGTTGACGCGGGAGGATTGCTTGAGCCCGGGAGATTGAGGGTGCAGTGAGCTGAGATCGCGCTACTGCACCCAAGCCTGGGCGACAAAGGAAGACTGTGTCTCAAAAAAAAAAATAGAGAGAAAGAGAAAAAAGAGGGGAGGGACGGGAGGGGAAGGGAGGGGAGAGGAGGGGAGGGGAGAAAAAGAGGAGAGGGGAGGGGAGAGGAGGGGAGGGGAGAAAAGAGGAGACGGGAGGGGAGGGGAGGGGAGTAGAGGGGAGGGGAGGGGAGGGGAGGAGAGGGGAGGGGAGAGGAGGAGAGGGGAGGGGAGGGACTGAGAACTCCTGGATTTTTGGCTTTAAAAACCTGACAGCTGCTAGTGCCCTTTACTGAAATGAGGAACATTGGGAAGGATAATGTTTAGAAAGAAATGCAAGGGAGTTATCCATTAATCTAGATAAATATAAAAACTAGTTAAGGATAAGATAACTGTTTATAATGACATATGAAGTAAAAACCCTAAATAAAATGTGTACAATAATTATAATTATGAAGAAAATGTATATTGAAAATTTTGAGTAGAAAATATGGTTACATGAGAACTTTGATGTATTGAGGAGTTATTGAGAAATTTGTGGTTTTAAAAAGTTTTATTGAGTTCTGCTCTGCTTGTTATACTATTGTGAACTAAAAAGTAAAATTCTCGTAAAAATAAGTCTATGAGAAAAGCCTAAAATGATAGTAATCCAGAATAGAATTTCATCATAATAAAGTCATTAAAAAGTTGACATATTTTGTAATGGGAATTAAAAATAAAAACACTAAAAGCTCTATTTCCAGGTCCTGAAACCCAAAGCAGAATTATTGCAGTGAGGGTTGGGGGGAGGGTGGGTGAGATTTACTTTTGTTTACACTAACTGAAGGTAAAATCCCTTTACATTTAAAATTGTATTAGTAATGGATTTTTTTTTACTAGAATACCTTGGCTTGATTACATTATGATCTATAAATACATTTTATACGAATGACTTCTCCATGAAACAAATTGTAGTTATCAATCAGTAAATTTGTTAATTGAACTATGTGGAGGGCCCTGAGCTAAGCAGAACAGATATAAATTGGTGCTTGATTGTTTATTGAGAGGAATTGAGCCTGACTTAAATGTTTTTCCGTAACTTCAAAAGATAGCTTCCCTACAACTCTGATAAATGGAAAACAACCACATCTATCAGAAACAACCCACATTTCCAATTTATGTATAAAATAATATTTCCTTCGCTTATTCACAACTGTTATCAAAACTCATGGCCAAATGTATAAACTCTGCCATGAGGCACACATTTTGAATGTGTTGAGAATTATCACAGCCAAAGTGAATATGTAAGGAGAAAAATTTCAGCTATAAACATTAAAATGTTAATGTTTTACAAATAATTATGTCCTTAGACACACAGTCTTGTTGGGGAGAACATTTTCACAAAGAAAAATATTTATCTCTAAAATCTCACTTCATGTATTTTTAGAGAGTGGAGTCTTGCTATGCTTCCCGGGCTGCTCTTGACCTCCAGGACTCAAGCAGTCCTCCTACCTTGGCCTCTCAAGTAGCTGGGACTACTGGTGAGTGCCACCATGCCTAGCTAATATCTCACTTTGGGGTTAGAGGCTACTCATCTGAAAACAAAGATACAGATTTCATATGTTAGACAAGCACAGAAAAATCTCAAACTCTATATTTAAACAACTCTACAAGTGTTCTACATCCTGTATAAACCATTTTTCAAAGAAGGAAAGATTTTTTTTCTTTAATCTCTTTGGGAGATCTAAAGATGCATAAAGATCCAATTTCATTGAGAAAAAGAACACAATTCTTTACCAAAGGTGTGATTAAATGAAGTAATTTTATTTCTTTGCAATAAATGTGAGATCTCACTTAAATGGTCTCTGAAAACAAAATATATGCATAAAGGCCTGATTTCACTGAGAAAAATATCACAATTCTTTTCAAAAGAAGAGGTCTGATTAAATGAAATAATTTTATTTCTTTGCTATAAATGTGAGATCTCACTTAAGTGGTCTCTGAAAACAAAATATATTCATGACTGCATGTATGTACATATGGGCATATGTGTTTGACTACTTATCAGCATGGATGTTATTATAAGATGTTAGCGTTTTGGACACTAACCCCCCAAATCAGCAAATCAAAATGTGATACCTAAATTGATCTAGGTAAATTTGAATAAAATTGAACCAACGCTTTGTGGTCCTTCTGCAAAGCCAGATGTTCAGACCCTTAGGCAGATTTCATAATCCACACATCTGGGGGCACAGAGAAATATAGGGAGGAAAAGAGAAAATTTTCTTAAGGTAGGCTTGGGGATCTTGTAGATGGGCCACTAGGGAACACAGCTGGCTGTCTTCTTGAAGAGATGAGCCCCAAGCAAAGAATGCTTTGTAAAACTGAACACAAAGTGTATCCTGACCGTTAGCTATTAACTGTAGAGCTCAAAAAGAGACTTTACAAATATCATTACAAACAAAATATGGTGGAAATTTTCATAGAAAGGCACATTCTTTGTACCAAATTTTGCTCTACAATAAGCAGTCAATTTTGCACACCTTGCCACCTAGTGGATAACCTGAAACCTACAGGATTTTTCCCCTTAATTTCCATGCTCTGCAGAAAAGTTCCCCAACTCTATCAAGGGTAGGTTATTTTGTTTGTTTTAGTCATTGGTGCTCAGAGAATTGTAGTAAACAGTCAACAAATAGTTGTTACATTAATAATAAACATTAAGTTGAGGCATACTTCATTTAAAAACTATTGTTATGGGGAATGTAATGGAAAAGATAGACAACATGATGTTGGCAAAATGTGTTTCCTAACTGAAATGAAAGTTTTGAATTATTTCAAAAGCAAATGCTGGGGTATCTATAGTTTCCTGTTAGAGATGTATCTACATAGCACATTAGGAAGAGCCAGGCGCGGTGGCTCAGGCCTCTAATCCCAGCATTTTGGGAGGCCGGGGCAGGCGGATCACTTGAAGTCAGGAGTTCAAGACCACCCTGGCCAAAATGTTGAAAGCCCTGTCTCTACTAAAAACACAAAAATTAGCTGGCGTGGTGGTGGGCACCTTTAATCCCAGCTACTCAGAAGGCTGAGGCAGGAGGATCTCTTGAACCCGTGAAGTGGAGGCTGCAGTGAGCCGAGATCACGCCACTGCACTCCAGCCCGGGCAACTCCAGTCTGGTTGACAGACTGACCAAACAAACAAACGAACAAACAAACAAACAAAAAACAAAACAAAATGAAACAACAACAAAAAGAGATGTCATTATTGCTCTGTGTAGACAAATCATCCAGATAATTTCATTTAGCTATTGAGAGCCTACCCTTCTTTCTTCCAAGTTGTCCCAAATAAAACTAACTCTAAAAGCAAATATTCTTGCTCCTTTGTCTAGACACCATTGCTAGTTTCATTCTTGCTTTGGGCTGTGATGCTTGCTACTCCCTTTTTCTGCTGTACCAAATTATGAAGCCCTTTTATTCATTTAAAAAGAATACCTATGCATATGTATAAATGTATATATATTTTTTCCTTTTTCTAAATAACATTTTATTCATTTTGACCATATGACTCATTCATATGGTCAGTGAGCCAAAGGTGTTGATGACTCTTAAACATGTTTCTCTTAGCATAAATATTGGTGGTAAAAAGCAGAATAATGATCATGGTTTTGAAATAGGGAATACCACTAATGTCTTTGATTTTTGAAAATATTTTAAAAAACAAACATATGACTATGTCTTAGTACCTTAAAATTCAGGCTGAAAACAATTTATTAGGTAATCCACTTCAAGTTTCTTTTGCAGGAGGATTATTTTCCATTTTGTTATGGATTATTTTCCATTTTCTTGCTAAAATCAGCAAAACATATATACACATAACAATATACCACTAGTTCATTAAAAGAGCTTATTCTTTTTGTTTCCAAATCAAGCTCATTTTAGATTGACAATATCGTAATGCATTTTAGGAATATATTATCAAGATTAAAATCTTACTTTTTATTTGCTGAAGTTGTGTATATTCATTATATAAAACTGACTTATGTTGCATAGAATTAAAGCCCTCCCCAGAGTTCATAGTTTTAAACAAATATGCATACATATCCAAATACATACTAAATCCAAAGCAAACAATGACTTTATGTTGACAGTGAAAAATGCAATCTTACATACATAGTCTACAAAACAACTGAAAAATTTTAAATGCCAGATTTGAAGAAGCCAAAAAATTTTAACAATAAGAAATATGTTATGAATTAAAATATTCAATCTCGAAAGCCTTTAAAAGTGAAACTTGCACTGTAACTGCTTTCTAAGCTAATTTTTGCCACTTTTAGGAAAAAAGATGTTTACTTAAGATTTTTAAAAGTGCAATCATTTCTTACATAGCTTTATGATTGAGGATAACATTAGTATGCACCTACAACATAACACACAAAAGCAAAGCTTAGAATAACATTTTAATTATGTTTTAGTGTATGTGAAATAATTTGTTTTTCTCAATTATATTCCTGGGTCAAGGTCTAAAGCATTTATTTGAACCAGCTATATATCTTATTTTCATAAGGGTCTCAGGAGGCAGTAGTCATATGTTGTTACTTCAGTTCTTCACAAAGGCAATACAGTACAGATCTCTGTACTATAAACGACAAGGACCAGTCACAATTTCAGTTCTTGTTACATTGATAAGACTCCTTCAGGTAAGAGATTAAAACATGCCTTTATTATTATAAGGTTAGTGACCATTTTAATGGAATAAAAGGATTATTCCTGTTGCATTGGAGATAGGAAATTTGGGGTGTGAATGTGTGAGGTAGGTGTCTTTTCTCTCCTATGCCTGTATTGTTCAAAAGCTCTTTGACATTAGAAAAAGGTTACCTCTATAATCTTAATATTAATATTTAGTATAAAATCTATGGAGAACTCACATTATATAGGGAGCCAAAAAGTTCAACTCTTTTTTTAATGGAGAGAAGGTAAGTAGGTGATCTTCACAGACTGAGAGGTTTTGCCTTTTAACACCAACAACATAATACTATTTATATTTGCTCTATCATTGTGATTAACCTCCCTTCCCCCTCCAAAAAAAAACACACTTAGCTTACTCACCTAACAGTAATGATATATATCATTTTAAAAACAAAGAAATTAATTTTTTCTACCTAATGTGCATGACTGATGTTGAAAAGATAGTGAGGGTTACCCATATATTCACACATGTAAATTGTGGAAATAAGAGACAGAGAAAAAACTCAACAGATATAATATGTAAAGCTGTCAAAAGACTTTCAAATAGCTAATTCCTTCAGATCATATATTTCAATATAAGTTGCTGTTTAAACAGAGGTCTCTCATTTGGTGGGAGGAGCTTTTAAAAGAAAAAATACATGAAGGTAAGTAATATTACCTTTGCCATTTGTTATGAAATAAATATATCATGAGGAGTTATGTTTCATTAAAATGTAATACTTATAGATGACAGTTTCAAATGATCAGATATAAAATGTATATGTTATGTTTTACCAGGAAGATTATACAGTATTTTTAATCTTGATTTTTCATGACTTCTTGCAAATATGCATTTATTGCTTTCTAAACCGTATCTGGGAATGAAGGAGAAAACATTGTTTTATCCGGAGAGTTAGCTGTTCTTCCTTGGTTCAATCAGGAGTAAGTTCTGATATCATAGAGGGGAATGTATTAAGATAATTCCTAAAATATAACTGTGCTTTTATTGTTTTGCGTATGCTGCCAGGAAGTTAAAAACATTTTGTTTCAAATAACTGTGTATGTTTAAAAGTCAAACCTATTATTTGCTATATTATTTGTCATGTGCTATAATTTGACAGAGGAGCAATGTTTTTCCAAAAAGTAAAATTTTATAACCAAAGGCCATCAATTGTACAAACGACTAAGAGAATTAAATTTTATTAAGTTGGAAATGTAATTTATTCATTGTAACTGTTTTAAGAGAAATTAAGTGAGTGCTTTGTATGTAGTTATCTTAAATGTTATGTGTATTCTTTTAGAAAACCTTTTACTTGTTTTCCTTCTTTTCACCTTCAGTGTCCTGGCACGCGACTAGCACAAATCATACCTTATCTGTCATAATAAAGTATAGCGTTGGAAATTCTAAAGAGAATAAAAATTACTTAACGTCTTTAACATATTTGAAGTAATATTTATGAATAAGGGGGGGCTGTCCATTTTTGAGTTTCGTCGCGCCTATGGTTGAGGGATTTTCTCATTATCATCTCCTGATTCCCAGAGAAGGAAGCCAGTCGCGTGGCCTTAGGACCCCTGGCTACCGGGAGTGGAGGAGTGGAGGGTCTGCCCCAGCTACACCTGTGGCCACCGCCTCTCCCTCCAGGTGTGTGTGGGGAGGGGGCTGACAGAAGCAGGAGGCGACTTGCTGAAGTAGGGAGGCCAGACTGAATTTTTCCAGGATTCCGGGACCTTATCTCTAGGAAGCACTTAAGGACTTACTATCGCATTCTTTATCTCACTGTCTTCCGACCGCCATGCTGGGTGCCCAGACTTTGGCGGCTTTTTCACAGTTTCAACGGCAAGGGTGGGAGTGGGGCTCGGGAACTGGAGAGGAATGGCACGTTACATCCCGTTCGGTTTCAAGGCCATGATCGCATCGCTCTCTGGAACGAAGTTGGCCAGGAATTCGAGCAGGGAGAGGAACACTCAATGACAAAGTTGGTAGTAACGTCGTGAATTGTAAAGAGGGATAGCCCTCTCCTGCAGTCTCCAAGCAAAACCTTTTTCGCAACATAGGTGCCTGTCCAGTTTAATTCTTTGCTATCTTTCTTACTCGTGTTTTTGTTAGGGGACCGTTATAAAGTGAATTTTTGAACTGCTGGGTTGAGAAATAAACAGGGAAGGAATTGGGAAGATTCAAATCAGCTTCCACCGACCCTATTAGAGGTCCCTGGGCAGGAACCCCCTGGGCCACAAAATGCCCCTCAGGAGGTCTGCCTGGCGGAGGCGCTGCCTGGTGGAGGCGTGGACTCAACCGAGTGGGCGCTACCACCGCTGGCTTCGGAGAAGCAGCCTGCGGAGAGCGGTGAACCGCAAGGGAAGCGCTTCAGGATCTGATTGCTTTTTAATAAAAAGATATGTTTGTAACCAGATGGAACCATTCTGGCTCCTTTATTGAGAGCGCAGCTTGGCCGCTTGCCTGGCACTGGGGCTCTGGCCACAGCCTCTGCTGGGTTCTGGAGGAATTCAGATCTAAAAATAAATGATCGGGGATAATTCTTCCCGGAGGCGAACGGCTCGAACTCCCCTCTCCACCCACCACTGTCACAGCAATTCACCTTGAACTCTAAGGCGGATCGTTCCCACCTCCGCTCAAGGGGCCTGGACGCGGCGGTGGCTTTGCAGCCTCCTGCACCCGGAGCTCTGCTGGGCATGCTGCAGCCAGGACCCGCACCAGACTGCTCCAGGCGCCCTTAGGGTCCTGCGGGCCGGGTGGAAGTGAACACACTTTCAGTTAATCGAGGGGATTGAAATTGGATCCAATGAGGCAGGAAAAGCTGAAATCCCTGCGCTCTGGAGCTGTAGAGCACCAGGTGGGGAGACTTTGCAGGTCAGAGGATAAGTCCTCTGCATTAACTGCGGCGCAGTTCCCTGTACGTCTAGCAAACTAGGTTTATGGTCTACGTGGGTCACAAGCGCATAAATCATTGTCAGCCCCGACAGTAGGTGCAGAGCTCTCTGGCTCGCTCTGGCCACACCAGCCTTTAGGCAGGCTAACTGCAGGGGGCTCGGCGCGAAATTTCCCAGCCTAGAATATTTGCCTCGAATCTTTCCGTCCAAGTCTCCGAGACAGCTCCAGAATATGCGCTTGCCCTTTTAATAGACCCGCAAAGGGCGCTGGGTCTGGCAACCAAGCGCATCTGTTCACTATGGCCTAATGATTGTACTGCAGTCAAAGGATCCAAGAGGGCATCATCTGATCTGATTTTATGCGTGAGGAAACCTGGCCCTATCCAGGTTAAAGTGACATTGCACGAGGTCACACAAAGCTCGGATAAAACTCCTTGATGCTAGGTCTCTTGATTCTCCCTCTCACTACTGGCCCCATCCATCGTCCTGCCTCAACTATCCACTGTGTTGTAGAGATACCAGGATCTGAGAATGCCTGTAAAGAAGGACTCATTATTTGTTGCCGTTGCAATTTACTAGTATATTTTCAATATGATCATTTCCAAAGTCCCAGGAATGTATTTCAGACCTTCTTCCTCATTCTACCTCACAAGTCACATAGGAGGAACCCCAGTGGCAGCCAGATATCAGGGTTTAGACACCCAGCGGCTTCAGCCGCTGAGCCCTGGGTTACCAGCACTTAACCAAGTCAAGAAAAGGAATTCCTCGCTGAGCCAGGAGGACTCGGAGAGATGGGGGGCTCGGACTTAGAGAAACGCTGGAGAGAGGCGAGTGCTCAGGCAATCAACTTTCACCTTCTCACAAGCTATTAGTAAAGGGACTGTTTTTTGTCCAGCAAACTCTCCCCTCAGGCATGCAGGGCTTGATGTTATCGTGATTACTTTTCGCTATTCACATTAATTATTTTAAGACAACACACACACACTCACACACACACACACACACACCTTCTCACTTAGAGTCAATGCCAACTTGAGCCATTTCAAATTGTTAGTCCTCTTTGTAAATGTGTTTGCATTTTTAAATCTGGGTTAGAAATTTGGTAGTCCCTCAATTATTTCTGAAGTGAAAAGGCCAAAGTGGTCTCTTCCCTTCTTTTTTACATTCAACTCTCTCTCTCTGTCTCTCTTTCTCTCTCTCTGTCCAAGAGTTGAAAAGAGAAACTCCAACCTTCAACTGTCAACTGTTTTCCAAACATCAGATTAATGTTCCCCAGGACTCGGTAGTAACGTGACCTTTCTGTTTTCAGATGTGTTTTTCAACATGTAATCGTTTGTTTGTTATGTCTCTCAGTATGGAATAAAGAAAGCTGGGGGAAGGAGTGTGTGCTGCCAGAGGCAGGAAAAAAAAAATGGACGTGGATGCTGTTTTTGTTCCTTCTTCAAAATGCTTGAATCATTTTATTTTTAGGAAAGTAGTCCCCAAGGGGGGGAAATCTACAATACTGGTACTGAAAAGAAATCCAAGCGCTTGATGAGCAATTATTTAAACATAAACATCCCCAAAACAAAAATCTAATAAATTAATTTTCAAAAACATCTTGCAGGAGAGGAATTTCTGGGATGCAGGTAACGCTCTTTATCTTGATCTAAGAAATTCCATAAGAAGGTTTTAAAAAATAATTTATCAAAATTTTCATTTATGACTTATGCCTGTTTTTGGATGGTTACACTTAAATTAGTAGACATTTTTAAATTTAGAAAGGAAACCTCTAATATGTGTATATTACTATATTCTACATCTTAGTCCTAATAAATTTCCAAGCCAATATATTTATTAAACTATTAAGAACTTTGCCACTAACTTGTTTTCTGAGTAATAGGTTCTGAATCAAAGTGAAAACAGTATACTTGAATTAGTTATTCGAAAACCAGCATAATTATTTCACCACTGTTTCTAATATAGTAAAATGTCAAATATGCAATGAGTTTAAAGTTTGTTTTAAGAAACCCCAAAGAAACCAAATAGCTATTTTGTTAAAAACAGAAGCTTTATACTTAAAAAAGAAAAAGTATTAGGTTGGTGCAAAAGTAAATGCAGTTTGTGTCATTTGAAAGGAATGGCAGAAACCGCAATTACTTTTGCACCAACCTAATATTAACTTTTTTTGAGACTAACTCTTATTAGAAAACGTTTTATTCTAAAGAGGAATTTTTTAAAACCATACTCAAAGGTGAATTTCTGCTACTAGAAAGATGCCAATTTTAAACTCCTCCCCACCCCCATAAAATATTATTAGGCCGCTTTCATGGTTAGTGACTAAGCATTTTACCAAGAAACCAAAGACTAAATTGCTCCCCTCATTTAATCAACAGCTTTCATCGCCAGCATCAACCTCACTAATGACCTCACTGCGGCCCTCCAATCCTTATTTTGTGCCTTCCCTTATCACCCTCTGCCAAATCACCCCAATATTTCTCCTGCCCCGTTCAAGTTAGAGGCATCATGATCACCATCTAGAAAACAATTTCCTGACGACTCGCTTAATTATCTCCCCCTCCCCCGCCCCCACCTTCCTAGCTCTACTTCCCTAATCGACCCTTTATCGCCCGGGAACAATCGCTAAGCCTGAGCTGCCCACATGGAGGCTTCGCTGCTGCTTTACTTTACAGGCCCTTCCGCGGTTTTATGATTGGTTGCTGTGGTTGGAATGTTTATAGATAATAAACAACTAATCCATTTCTTGCCTAATGAATTGCCCCACCCGCGTACCAGTTTAACACCCGTAACTAGCTCCAGGATCAATCTGCGCCAGCGACCGAGGGGATGAGGGGGGCGAAACGACCCAGCCTCACTGCCGCTTAAAATCAAAGCCGAAGAACCCTTGTTCAGCAGACACCTATTTCCCATTTTCCAGTTCCTCTCCTCCGAGACCCCCACCCTCGGCTAGGGCTCTGCGCCCACCTGCTCGTCTGCCCACGGTCGAAGGAGTGAATTTCAAAAATGCTTTTCTTGGCTTCTAAAAATGTGAGAGGGCCATCCGCGAGCTTGGGCGCTCTGCCTGCGGGACTGGCCCGCCCACAGGAACCGGCACTCCGGTGACGGGCTGAAACTGGTGTCTGCAGCGACTGCTATTTTGGCCCAACCAGCCTCTTCAGGCTTCGGCGGTACGCGCCCCGGGGGTAGTTACAGTCCTCCTGGCTCTGATGAGTCTCTGCCCGTGGAAGATCAAAAAGGCTGAGGTTGGCAAGGGCGTTCCTCCCGCACCCGACGGCTGAGAAGGATAGGCAGGATAGGTAGTGGGGAGGGCACAATCTAGTTAACACTTCGGAATCCTGTCTGAAATAAAGGAAAATGCATGTTCAGACTCCCAAGAGACCGGGAAAACGCGGAGGATCTGCCAAAAGCATTCCAAGAAGAGAAGAAGCCAACGCCAGGGAGAGATTCTTTTATACACATTATGCACATGGCCTCCGTCAGTAACCGGGGCCAGGGGGTGTGAGGACGGTGACTGGGAGCCAAGGAGAGGGCCACGGGAACCGAACACCGGAGTCCCCATGGTGTTGCGCTGTGGGAGTCCAATGTCTAGCCCTGGAGCCTCAGAGAGCGCGCTGGTGGTCCTTTGGGACCTTCCCTTTCGGTAAGGACCCAGAGGAGGGAAGTTGAATAGGAATGGAAACCCGAAAGTTCCAGATAGGTTCGCTTACTAGAGCTGTTTCTAAAACCCACTTAACAGCCAGCTGAGCTTTCGATGGAGAGACTTCCTTTACTTACACAGTAGTTTGAAAGTTCTGCAGTTTTGTGTGTATAGATTTAATTTTAGAAAGCTAATGTGTATGCCACCTTCCAACTGAGCCCCCGTTCCAGGATATCTTCTTTCCAAGATCCCAGAGAAGGACCCTCAGAAGCTCTCTCCGCGGCAACGTCCCAATCTCATTTACCTGTGATTTTACTTCCCTTTATTATAAAGAGTAGGCGAAGATGTCGTTGGGTCAGTATTTATTTTACCAGGTGGCCAGTTCTTCCCAAAACTCTGGTAAAGAGCACTTTAATCCCTGTCTTTTCCTTCTTTCGCTAATCTTGGCTGGGAAATTCCATTTTTCACCCGGGTGGGTGGGTGGGGTGCAGTGGGGATGGTAGTGTTGCTTCTAATGTTCTGTCATTCAATTCACAAATATTTACTTAATGCCTACTGTTTTAGACATTGGGGACACAGTTTAAAGACACACATGCACACAACAGTTTAAAGACACACATGGGCGCATACACACACACACACACACACACACACACACCCTCTCCTAGAGCTTCCACTCTAGAAAGAGGGTCAGGTTAACATTAGGACTCACTTTGGGCTGGGAGCTGAGAGGACGTGATTTTTAACAGAAGCATAAGGAATAACGCCAGTCATCTGGTCAAAACTTTTCTCTGTGTCACCTAAGAGGTGTCTTCATTATGTGTAGTTTAAGTCATAGCCTTTCCACAATGTAATTGATGTGCTTAATAGCAGATAGCACTCTCCACCCCTTTGTGCCCACAGAGGCTATTTTCATTGCTGGGGTGGGGGGTAAGGTGAAGGGTACTCCAGGCCACTCTCAACTGGTGTTGGTCATTGTTCAAACCATGAAGTCAACAATTTCAGATTTTTAGTGTCCTGAAAAGAATCTTGGCCCCCACATCTTCAGTAACACCAAGCCAACTTCAAGACAAAAAGCAGGTTCTGTCCCTCACTGAGAGGGATTTTTCTCACTCCATCAGCACTGAGCTTGGATCCTTTACTTACCTGAGATCTCATTCTTCTCCTCTCTAGGGGAGTAGGAGTTGCTTGGAAAGAATTAGCAGCTCCTGAATGGCAGCTTTCCCCATGCATTGACTGATTTTGCTGGAGTTTTTCCATTTCTCTTTCTCCACTGCAAGTCTCCTCCTCAGTGGAAAGGGAAGCTGCCCATTGAACACTGGGGCAAGGAAGCTTTCTGGGCCTTCTTAACTATCCGGGCCACTCTTGCTGAGCACAAAGATACAGATTTAACTACTCCTTAACAAAGAAGAGAATTAAAAATGACCCACAAAAGAAAACTAGAATAAAAACAAAGGCAAAGCGGCCACTGCGAGCTGTTTGATTATTTTCTCTGACTTTGCTGTTTGATTGGAACCTGCCTCATCAGAAATAAAAATAAATAAGAACACAAAACGTTGATTGGTTCTTCATCAGTGAATGTGTCCATGGCTGATACAGAGAGAAAATAAAATAAATCCTGATTGCTTAATGAAAGGAAGAAAAACACAATTTGTATAAATAGAGCTTTAGAAAAAGGAACTGAAGAACGCGCAGGAAAAGGCTGCCTGGACCAGCGGGACAGGCGCTGACGCGAGGGAGCTGGGAATTCTGGAGTGAGTCTTCGCGGACTCCGCGGCAGCCCTTAGAGAAACTGAGCCACAGATCAAACAGCGGGGAGCTGGCCTTAATTTTATTTGATCATCAAAGGATCGGATAACTCAGCAGGGCGTCGATGTCTGCATCGTAGGAAGCACTGAAAACTTTAGAAAGGTGTTTGCACTTCGGAGTGGCTTTTTCTGAACGTGATGCACGAAAGAAAAGCCTCTTACCCGCAGGAAAGTAAGGCTGTTCCTGCGTCTTGACCGTGCCAGATCCAGTAGACACCGTGTGAGCGCTATTGACTGTCCAGCGACTTGCGGAGCTGAGAGCGTAGTGGTGGTCGCTTCCCTGAGAGGTGGTGCCTACTGAGTTGGGGACCCAGAACGCTACTCTTCAGCCTCAAGTAGCATCCTGGAAGTCTCTCTGACAAGGCTGAGAGTGTTCAGGGATCACAACCTGCAGAAAAGGGAGAAAATGCATATGAAGGCACTTTGTCAACTGTAGAGGATTAGATGGCAAGATTACCATGCGCTTCTGAAAATTTCATGTATAAATGCAGGGACAATTGGTAAGAAAATAGTAGGTTGAGTTCTGGTTTCGTTTCATTGTCTCTGTCCTCTGTCCTTTAGCTCCCACTGTCATCTGAAGTTGACGTTTACTGAAACTTTACTTACAAAATCCAGTGTTTCTGCTTCCTTTTTCTTTTGTAAAGTTAAGCTGCTCATAAACGGCTTCAGAATTAACCAGGGATCACCCTCCATTCAGAAGCACAAAATTACCATTTGTACAGAGGTATGTTTAAAGGAAACTTCCTCTAGTGTAGGCCTGGAAATGTGGAATGATAATTCACACATAGTGAGTCACAGCTATGACTCAAGTTTACTTCTCACATTAATATAATGTAAAAACTAGCCACAGCAGGCTTTTTTCTCATTTCATTTAAAAAATTGCAAAAGTTAAATAAATATTCTGCCCATATCTTGCTGCAGGGAGAACATAATTTGAGAAATTATGGCACATTTCACTTTAGCACGTTAGATGATCATTTATCAATAATTTTCTATGCAAAAATAGAGGCACTAAACATCAATGTGTATAACAAATTTTGTGCAGACCTTTGAAAACTTTCTTGCGTGGATTTGGGGCAGGTTATAATATTTTATAAAACAGATGACTCGGGATGAATATGTTAGAAATTATTATTGGTGTTGGTGACAACAGAAGGCTTTTAGAGTAAGATTCAGTTAAAATGAAAAGATAGTTGAAAGGATCAGAAAAATAAAATACTTATAACAGAAAAGAAAAATCTATGTTGATCTGGAAGTAGAAGCTTAGCTGACCAAGGGGAGGGGTGGAGGAGTGCCTTCCCCTTTACTAGGGATCAGCCCTCCACTCTCTTGGTGGCAAGCCTCAACTTTCAGAGCCTGGGTTTCCTATCACTGCCCTCTACTGCTCAGGGTTGCATTCCTTTTCTTCACCCCTCCACTGTCCTGAGCTTCAGAGTACTTTACAATTCCCTAAAGTGACGACCTAGGGAGCATTTTTTTTTTATCCCCTGACCCACCAAAACTTACTAGATTTTCTCCAGGCCTCTAGAGGTCCCAAGAGCTAATAGATAAACTTACTCATATGGAGGTGCTAATGGATGGTTTAATGCGTTCTCTGGTCCAATCTGTTATAGCTGCCCTAAAACTAATGTTTTCAATGCCTTTAAAAAGATGAGACTAGAAGTAGAAATTGTAGGCAGCATTGCTACAAGGGGAGATACTCAGGGGGAGGTTGCTTGTAAGGGACCTTTTCACTGCAATAATATCTTACTTATCTATGGTGAACTGGCCAGGCCATCTCTAGTAGTGAGTGAATTCACTTATCCTCTAAATTAGTAGTGAAATCTTTTCTTCAAACGGAGTGTTACCTGGAAGTCTAATACATGAAATCAATTCAAAATAACTACCTTGGTTGAAAGGAGATGATGGACCTATTCCTTGAAAACTAGGAAAATATTAACAGCAGCCAATCACTCCCATCTTTTTCACTTCTTCCCCAGGGCTCCTGGGAATACAGTTTTAACATTATTAATTTTCATGGGGTCGGCATGGAAGATATAAACATCATTTATAAAAATAAGAAATAATTAATTGGAGGCAGAAAGAAATTGTATAATTAGAAGCATTTTCAGCAGCCATGATGAGAATAACAATATACATGTATAAAATATGTGTACAATTAATAGATCCCATAGTCACAGATTCATAAATATGTTTATAAACAATGATTACCGGAAAGCATTCACTTTTATATCTCCTTTAAGCCAAGTGTCTAGTCACCATCTGTGTTGTCACCATCTGTGCTGAGGAATGTACACTAGAAAAATCAAAATTCAAGGTCTGGGAAGAGAGCCACAGGAATGAAATGCAGAGAACATTGTGGAGATATATTTTCTGTTATCCCCATTCAAAATAGATCAGGCTGCACTGATAACAGCTGCAAAAACAATTGGGGACCTTATTCATAAAATCAAAGGTAAACTGCCAGATGGCAACTAACCAAAGGAACTGAGGATGAAGAGGATTGCAAAATGCTGGTGACATAGAGAACAAATCCTTTGGAGAATAAACATGTCTGTATCTTTGTTAAAATGTAGAAATCAGAATTTTTCCCAAACTTGCAAGTAATAGAGACTAAAATAAAAGCAATAAGTGTTTGTTAACTAGAAACTTTACCTATGGAGAAAAACAATTTTCTTAGTTGAATATGTGACAGGCTGTTCAGGCTTCTCTGTCATTTTTCTTGTCTCTCTTCATAATCTCTATGTAATCCAGAAACAGCCAGTAAAAGAAGAGCATCTCTGCGTCTTTAATTACTTCCTGTAAGTTTGACAAGTACTACCACAGTCTCATTGGCTATGCCACGTCTAAATAAGCCACTCTTTCAAAGACAGCATAATTATTTGCATACACTTGCTCCCCTAGCAATATATTATGCCTATCAAAACTAAGTGCTTCCAACCTACCTTAACAGCGTCTTAGCATCTATCTCACTTGTTACTGAATTCTGTGTTGGTAAATATTCAAACCATTTATGATAATATATACTCATAATCTGAACTAAAACCCAGAACAGAATTTATTAAAATTGAGGACAAAAATAAACTCAATCTTTATGACAAATCAGAATTATTGATTCCTACTTAATCTCACTCACACCTGAATATTTTGTAACATAAATTTTATATTTATGAGACTTTTAGGTGAGTAAGCTTGTGAGTGAGCTTGTGAAAATGTGTGTGTGTGTTTAGTTGGGAAGGAAATAGTCATCAAGAAAAATCAAGTAAAATGGAACATTTTTTACTATTTTGGTGATTTATGAGCTACTAAAATTGTAAGCCTAAAATACTGGTATTTTCCATGGAGTTCTGATAAAAAATATTTTCAGGTTTTTAAAAGCATCAGTGCTGGTATAGATAAAAATAGTCTACATTAATTTTGAAAAACTAGGCCAAGTGTCGTGGCTTATACCTGTAATCCCAGCACTATGAGAGGTCCAGGTAGGAGTATTGATTGAGGCCAGGCATTCAAGACCAGCATGGGCAACATAGTGAGGTCCCATCTCACTCTGCATGTAAATACATACGTACATACATACTAAAATTGTATTTATTGGTTCAAGACACGTTTTTCTAAGAAAAAATGTGTCTTTGTAGATGATATTTAAGCCTTGGGCATTGATTTAAATACAAGATTAATAAAAAAGAAATAATTCCAATTCAAGGTACATGAGTGGGATATACATCGAGGTTCTATTTTGTGAAATCAAGGGAATATCTGGCACATTCCCAGTTAGTGTGATGCATTAAAAGCAGCCAATTTGATAGTTAAAGGCTCTTTTAACTAATGGGTTTTGAGGCATTCCAGCTTATCTGGTTTGGCTCTCTGTTGGTCAAATAAACCATTTGATTCCAAGTATCTATTATATTCTGTATGATACTTTAAATTAGTAATGCCAGGTATAATGTTTCACTATGAATGAAGCTGACTTTGCTTCCAATGCTTGACTTAGGCACTATTTTATTTCTTTATATAAAATATCATTTTGGGGTTTATCATTTCACAAATTGATATATATGTTTAAAATAAGAAGAAACTGTAGGGTATTTAGGAAGCAGTAACAAGGTGGGTGGGCTGTCATGTCATTTCTAATAGGTGCAATGTGAAATGGAGGTAGACGTAATTATGAAAAAAGCTTCAATGCAAACACACCTTTAGTGAACTTGGAATGCTGCAGGGATGGGAGAGTTCTAAAATGAAACAAAATCATCCATTACAAATCAGCAATTTTGCTAATCTTTGTATCAGCATATGTATCAGAACCAAAGGAAACATGGCAATGTGTGCTTGTATCTGGAACATATTAAACTATCGCAGTAAAACAATGCACATCTGCATATGTGATTAGTCATGTTTCAGTTTCCTCTTAAGGACTGTGTATGGGGAGGAAGTGTTTGAAAAAAACCGACTGCTTACTTTATTATCCTTCTTAATTGAGGAGGAAGGGGGTAGAGAGTCAATCTTACCATGAAATAGTCTATCCCAAACTTGAAAAAAGAATTGCACAATCAATCAATGAATATTTATTTGACAGACATTATTAATATAAAGAAGCCAAGGCACATAGACTCCATAAATGGGAGGATAACTTGTATGTAAATAAAATTTAAATATTTGTAGAAAAAATAAATAGATATATATTTGCTTTGTACAAAGTGCTAAACATATGAAAAGACAGTAACTTTTATTTGCTGCTAATGAATTATCCCTGGAAAGATACACAATAAGCTGATAATATTGGTTGCTTCCAGGAGGGAACCTTGCTGGCTGAAGGTTGTGGGGAAGACAGTTAAACACTTTTGTACACCTTGAAATTTAGACACTGAGAATGTATTACACAACTATTACAAAACTAACAAAATAAAATAATTAAGCACATGGTTGGCTTCCAAAATAATGGTTCAAATGGACACCAAGATACCTTGGAAATTTGTGCTGGCCTTAATGAAGAAACAGTAGTCTGGACTGAATATTAAAAGATGGATAAGGCTGGGTGCGATGGCTCACACCTGTAATTCCAGCACTTTGGGAGGCTGAAGCAGGAAGATTCCTTAAGCCCAGGAGTTTGAGAACAGCCTGGGCAACATAGTGAGACCCTGTCTCTACAAAAAAATTAGCCCAGTGTGGTGGTGCATGCCTGTAGTCCTAGCTAGTCTGGAGGCTGAGGTGGGAGGATCACTTGAGCCCAGAAGTTTGAGGCTGCCGTCAGCTATGATCATGCCACTGCCCTCCAGCCAGGGAGATACCTTATCTCAAAATAATAATAATAATAATAAAAGAAAGAAAAGATGAAGAATATTTGTATACACTGATAGTAGCCAGAAGCATTCTAGTCAGGGCAACTGACATTAAGCAAAAGTATGAAGTAGGAAAAGAAGACATTTGTGGTTTCAATAAGTAGAAGGGACTGGGTGTAAGTAATTTTGGGGGTATGGCTGGAGAGATTAGGGTACAGATTATGAAGGGGGTCTTGAATGTCAGAGTAAGGAGCTTAGAATTTAAATAATACAGGCAGTGAGAAACTTTTGAGATTTTTGAATAGGAGGGAATTAGTCTCCTATTAATACTCAGTGTGAATTGGAGTGGGAGAGATTGGAGTCTAATACAACAGTCTAAGCAAGCAGGCTGGGAGTTAGGTGGTGGGGTTAGTTTGTAAAAGTTGGAGGGATGAACTGAGACAAAGTGATAGGAGGGATGAGGAGAACCAGCATGCCAGAGGGTCCGTAAAGATAGGGTCAACATCAGCATCAGATTTTTAAGGGTCAAAAGGAGCAGAAACTGAGAACGTGTTATTTTATTTATCAATTTGTAAGTAACTGTGTTGAGAAAAATAATATAGCATATGTTTTTGGTGAATGTACATTTCCTTGAGAATGGAGGGGGTAGAAACCAGATTTTCAGGAGTTATAGTGGAGGTGATGAGAAACAAAAAAAAAGTAGCATTGTTAAGATTATATAATCCAGGCCAGGTGTAGTGGCTCACGCCTGTAATCCCAGCACTTTGGGAGGCTGAAGTGGGTGGATCAGTTGAGATCAGGAGTTCGAGACCAGCCTGGCCAACATGATGAAACCCCATCTCTATGAAAACAAATACAAAGATTAGCTGAGCGTGCTGGTGGGCGCCTGTAATTCCAGCTACTCGGGAGGCTGAGGCAGGAGAATCGCTTGAACCCGGGAGGCAGAGGTTGCAGTGAGCCCAGATCTCGTGCCACTGCACTCTAGCCTGGGCAACAGAGCGAGATTCCATCTCAAAAAAAAAAAAAAAGATTAAATAATCCAGTATAATCAATACTTTTTGAACGTCTACATGTTCTACAAACTGCATTAGGCCCTGGTATAAACTGGAACAAGACAGACTTAATCCTTGTTTTTATGGAGTTGATGTTATGAGAAGACAGACATTAAATAAGTAATTAATAATGAATGGATTATGTTCCATCATACAAGAAGAAAAATAGGTGCTCGTGAAGTTTATAGCAATGAAAAGAAGGATAGAAATGGAAAAATAGTTGTAGGAATGCAATGGGGACACATGAAATAATTTTTTTCCCAATTAGAGACAAGTCTTCGAAGGCATATTGGAAGGAGTTTATGGCAAAGACAAAAACAAATAATTAATGATGCAAACTCCTTGGGGAGGTGGGAGGAGATGAAATTAAGCACAGGTGCAGAGGCTTACATGTGGAAAAGAAGACACTGATTTTTTTGAGTCAGAAAGGAAGAAAAGAAAACTACAGTATAAAGGTAATGCTGTTGAGAGTTTGAAAGAAGGAAAGCTGAGAATATTCAAGTCAGGGCGCTTTACCCTGAGTGTAAAGTTGAGGCTTGAGGAATATGGGTTTGGCATAGCCAGTGGGGGTGTATGCTGAAACTGATTGGCTTCTTTCTGTTTCAGGGTTATAGACTGCACCTTTAATGCCAGGTCAACTCAAGGCAGTGGTGTGGCAAACGCATGGGGTATGGTTACATAGAGCCTGAAGTGCTGAAATAGAACTTGCTGCATATCAACAAAAATCTATCACTGCTAATTTGAAAACTCTCATAATGCAAGACCTAAACAGAAATCTTTAAAACCAATAGGATTATGTAAAAAGCATTTTATTATTTTTGCATACTATATGAAAATAAGATATATTCTTTACTTACATGTATAATGATCTCGCATAGTAAGTAGCCCCTATGTGGTAAAAGACAACAATTTTAAGAAGGATCAATTGAAACAGTAGAGATTTTCAGCTAGTTTGGGAATCTCCCTGAAACTATGTGAAATAATCATCAGATTGGGGTGGCCATGGACCTTCTGATGAAAAGATACGGTTGAGAGTTCATTCTGTGGCTTTGGTCCGAGATGTTTTGGAAGGATAAGAACTGACGGGATTGAGTCCACAGGTTTCTTTTCCCAATGCTGCTTTCAGACGAAAAGCAACTGGGAATGGGAACAAGCCTCTTTTTGACTGATCTTCCTCCGTGATAGACAAGATTGATGTATCTGGAAGGCCAGCACTAATGTCTGCTCTGGGGCGGCCACAGAGGGAAAAGGAAGAACAAGTTGCCAACTATGGGGTGTCTGATGACCGCGGGGCCTCATTCACAGCTAATCTCTCCTGACCAGGGGGAGCCCGCCTTCCTCTTTACTTGAGCGAAATGAGAAAGCCTACCTCTCAGCAGGCCTGGGAGGATGAAGGATAAGAATCCAAAGTTGTGTAGATGATAATCAGGATTTATCCTGGTACATTTAATGCATTTAATAGCTTGGGGAGTGTAATCCAAAGTTGAGTATTCAGAAAAAGAATAACTTCTGGCTGGAGACTGAACAGGATTAAATCAAGCTGTTAGCTGGAAACACAGTGTTGATAGGGCCGTTGTAATTCAGGAATAGATATTTTAATGAGAAAAGCTGCATATTATGTTGTCATACACTCCCTGCAGACATATCTTTGTAATTTAGTTGGATATGCATTTCTATTTTCTTAAACAGCATTGCCTATCATTTTAGATCATGTGATAAATTGCAGTTAAATATAAAGAGTTATTGCAATTTAAAAATAAATATAATTCTGTTATTGCCACATTTTGCGGGACATTAGAAGTCAGTCTGTCCTCATTATTATTTTTTAAAATTAAATCTGTTTGTCGGATAACCTAACCCTTTAAAGCCGTATATCCTATTTTAATTAAATAAATTCTGGTTGTGATCATTGTATAGAATTAAAGTCTCATGTAAAATATGGGAAGAAAGGAGGCAAAAGAAGGTCATATAGTGTTACCTGATAAAAGGAGACAGTAATATTTAAAATGAGGTAAGTGTTGCACCGATTTATGATGTATTTTATCTGTAGGAGAAACCATAGTTTATCGTGGTGTCATTCAGCTTGAATCGTCAGCTGTATATCTTTGACTTTTTGAATGTAACTGTTGAAAGGAAAAGACTTTCAGAGATGTGAGCTATGAGATAGATCAAAAGCTTAAAGCAATTTTGCTTTGCTAGTTCAAATATATTTTATTGAAACATATTTTGTTGTCATGCATGCATAAATATTTTATAGAATCAGTCAAAGAGAATGAGTGTTCAAGAGTTTCTGGGTGTTTTTAACAGAAAAATAAGAATTTAAAGATCCCTAAGACTTCTGTAATCTTAAACTTTGCTTCACTTAGTGTTCTTCTTTTAACATCTAGTTTTGTAGTAGTCATTCTTTTCCATACGTAATTTCTATCGTAGAAAATAAAAAGAAATTAATGATATTAGATTTACAGACTAAATTTAGCAGTAAATTTAAAGGACATAAATCCTTATGAGATAATAGGAAACACTAATTAGAATGTCTTAGGAAGCTGAGTATAGTTCCACATCCTATATGAGCCATATGCTTAAACTGTATGGTTAGTTTTGTGTTTTAGCTTATTTTTTTCTGTCATTATATACTTTTTGTTGTTTTCAATTGGTAGCACTGTAAATAGTCATAAAATAATTAAAACTAGTCAATCAATACTTTGATAAAAATTTAATTTGAGTTCAGTTTATTTTCTTTCTTCAGCTTGAGATTTTCTCACTATATTAACATTGCCTCCTCTTTAAGTATTTTTAGAAACCAAAGAAAATATTTTTCTTCAATTATTGGAATTATTGGAATTATTTTATAATGTATAACATTTCCTTTTTCAGGAGTTGGTTTTAATTTAGAATTGAATCATAAAAATAATCTATTAAAAAGAGTTATTAAAGGTATTAGAAAGAGAGTTGAACAACTATACTACAGTCTGAAGACAGGAAGGAATTTTAAATTCTTTAAATAGTCTGCAGAAATCAATCTGAAAGGATTTAAATTATTTAATTCAAAAATAGTAGAAAAGGTAGGTGAGAACAAGAGGAGAGAATCTACTGCTGGTTCTACACTCAATTCTATTTCAAAATAGATTTCAAAAGTTATTCTCTCTTTTGGCTCTTAAAGACCACAGCTAGCAAAGTAATCAGAGGTTAATTTGATCTACTGTGTCCCCTTTACAATCTCTTTCGGAAGAATAAATGCCTAGAATGTGTTCTTGCTCCTGTCATCTTTGGTATCCTCAATAGGGTTAATGAGTTGAGATTTTAGAAGGGGAAGAAAAATAATTAGTGCTCATAAATTAAATGTACTGATCTCTGTCTCCAAAAAGTATGGACATCTGATAAAATACAGATTCTTTACTGCTGCATTCTCACCTCTCTGTAAAGTGAAGGAAGAACACAGGTTTTCTGAAAAGGATTCAAAAATGATAAAGCAGCCTAGTGTTTTGAGCTGGTGTAGCAATTTATACAAGGAACTTGGAGGCTCATATAATTCTTAGTATTATTTAGAGAACAGCAGCTTGAAGGGTTCTGATGCCTTGTATATCTTACCCAGGCTTTATTACAATGTTTACGAAAGGACTCACTTCATAACTCACATCCTTTCCTAAAGCAGTGACCATAAAGCAGCAAACATATGACAAATGTGTGTCTGTGTGTCTTTTCTGCCTTGTTTAGGCTTTATAAAAAGTTTTTTTTTTTTTTAAAGAAAATCATTAGTGGAGGATTGTTTCACATTAACATACATTCTTTTGTTCGTAGTATTTTTTTTTTAAGCTTGCCTAAATACTGTTTTTTCATTAGGTCCATCAGAGGAAATATTATGTAAGTTTCTGTATTTAATTTAGGTCACTCCAGGCTAAGTTCACATTTACTTCAGCTTATGGTAATAAAATACCTTTAAACATCATTTTCACCATCTTTTATACTTTGCTGTTTCAAAGACCTTTTTTTCCCCAAAGTTTCTTTGCCTTGATCCACCCCCCCGCGCACTTTTTTGTATTTTAGAAAGATCGACATCTCATTGGATGGAGGTTTTAAAAATAAAAAATCATCTTATACAAACTAGAAAAAAATGAGTTCCAGAATTTTTTATATTTAAAAATAAAATAATTATAATTTATTTAAGTACCTAGCATATATTTTGAATGTAAACAATCTAGGAGTATGGAGTAAGTACTAAAAATATACTAAGTATTATACTTTGTAAACAAAAAAGTCCATATATTGAGAAAATTAATTTATTAATCATGATATTTCTTAAAGATCTATTATGTGACAAACATTGCATTAAATAATTTAATTGTACAACCTAAACAACACTATCAACTATTTTGATTTCGTGTTTTTGAGAAAAGAATTGAATATATCACATATAATAAAACTGTACTAATTAATATTCCACTTATTTATCCAATGATTGATTTAAGTGGCAATTAGTAAATATTTGCACCAGTTAACACTGTTAGTGGAATTAGTAACAATTCAGAGCAAAATGAGTTTATTAAAATGATTAAAATAGTTTAAGAAAATTTATTTTGTAAGAATATTTGAGTCCCTAGAGCAACGAAAGGAACAGGAATAAAAAATGAGAGGTTTCTACACTGTGTTTTTACTGTTGTGATAGACAACATAGTCTTTGCCTGGAAAAGCTTTTCCGTTAGTTTTATTGGTTATGTGTTAAGTTCTGATATGAACTATAATATTTCATTATAGTATAATTATAATATGTTATTTATATTTCAATATTTTAATCCAACTAGATTATTCTTCACATAGTAAGATTTAACATAACCTATATTTCAGAATCATAAGCAAATGATCATTTCTTAAAACATGATGCAATTTGATTTCAGACAATTCAATTAGTGCTTTGAGATCTGCCCTTTTCTTTGCCAACCCAGTTTCCTCCTTTCTTTTTCTTTTCTCCGTTTTTTCTAGGAAAAATTTTTGTATCAGTTTTATCATTGCGGATTCATTTATAAGCATTTGCTTTTTAGAGACACTTAAAAATGTTCTCTCAGTAAGTCCTTTTCAGTTATTACATAAAGTGTCAATTTATATTCTGTTTCTGAAACTGCTTTGCAGTTTAGAAGGGAGTTTTTCTAAATTTTCCCTCAAAAGTTCAATAAGTGTCTTCCAGTTAACTTACCCCTCCAGCCTTTTGATAAAAGTCTTTAGTACAAGAGAGTAACACTTCCTTTTAAATAGTAAATTTTGTAAATAAAAATAATAGGGTGATTACAGTGATTTTAATGATCACATTTATATATTTCATTACTAGTTTATAATCTTCTGTTGGGGTATTTTTAAAGAAATTTCAATTGCAGTTATTTAAGAGACATATAACTTAGCTATGACATATGCACTGATACTACAATAACTCAGATAGGCTTATTTCTGAGTGTTAATTAACTTTAAAAAATTACATTAGCAAAGTGATTTTCATTTTATGTTAATGGATGCTTTGTGAATAACCAGAAGAAAAACGTTATAAAACAATATTACAAAACTGAACCAAAATGATGCCTATTCAAAAATGTTTTAAAATCTCTTTGATTCTGAAGAATATCTTCTAATATTTCTATTGAATAGTCCTAAAGCTCGTAGTTATCATATTTTAAAATAAATAAGAAGCAAGGAAACACTCCCATCTTTATCTATCTTTATCTCTCATCTATCAATGTCTATCTATCCATCCATCCATCACCTACCTTGCCTTCATATTAGCAATTGAATACCATCAATCATTTGCTAATATGAAAAAAAATTTTAAGACTTCCAAATGTCCTGAAAAGCTGACTGTTATTTGCATTTTACTTTAGTAGAGCTATATTTAAGAGAAACATCACTATGCCCTCATAATTCAAAAACCACTTAAAAAAGCAAAAATGAATATTTTAAATCATTAAAATTATGTTATTTAAGCTTTTTAGTAATCAGTACAAAGATATTTGAGATAACTAAGCATGGTTAAAATTAAATTATTGTGAAGTTTGTCATTAGTACCTGCTGTCAAAATACAATTTCAGGTTTAAATGGCACAAAAGGAAAAGCTACCTGAACCTAACCAATTGATTGATTTATTATGGATATTGTCTTTTCCTAGAAGCCAAATGCTATCATGTTGACTGTGTTATTTTATTATATATTTCTCTAATCATTAAACAGGTGCTTTATAAAGAATGACATTTTATGAATTGAATTGACAAAGGTAGAAGACTGTCAATTTTCGTCTCTTGTAGTGAGAACAGTTGCAAAAATGTATTATCCTTTTGAATTTTGATCATGTGCTTTTTTAATGCTGTGAAAAACCTAAAGCTTTCTGCTTGCTACATTGCTACAGTTCTTCTATCAGAAGACAGGACTGTGAAAATCTGCAATAGCTTCAATGTGACTTGATAAATAGCAAGAGAGCTTAGTGGAAATGTTGAACTCCTTCATGATTAAAAAGCAAACCTTTAATGTAGTTTTTGTTTACCATGTCATAAGTGCAGCGTTGGAAGTTACTGCCAAAGAGTCATTGGAACAGGCATCAGTAAGGCAATGTCAGCCAGCCGATGCTTTGAAAATGATTCAGTTCCTCTAGCCTTATGACTAAAATAATATCCAGTGGCTCCAGCCCCAAGCCTGGTTAATGCATCTGTCCAGAACACGTAATTACTCGGTCATAACATTCCCCCGGCCACCAGCCAACAAACCAATCAGCATTTCTTCCTAACTCACCAGAATTTTTGCTGTGTCAAACTGTTTGATCTCTAGGTAGTAAAAATGCAAAAAATGAAAGACACTGCACTGGAAGGTTTTAATTTAGAATAGTTTCTCATGGAAATTAAATTTAAAGAGAAATATGTTTTTGTTGTCATGACTGAAGTTGAGATTTTAATTTGTATCCTTTTTCATACAATGTAGTTTGTTTTTGCATCATAAGCTAATGTTTTCAGTCATTTTAGTGAGAAAATATTCTAAGAACAAAATAATACCGGATATATCTCCAGTTACAATTTGTTGCAAGAACATTAACAAATATAGTGGCACAACATTATATTTTTGTTTAACATAAATATACTGTATGTGCATGTATTTACATACATGGATGTATACAGAATTCCTTGTATTACTTTCTGAGGGGAATTAGGAAAGTATATATACTTATGTATATATGTATGTGTGTTTGTTTTATAGTCTAGGCTTTTACAAGCTCATTACATTTGAATAATTGTTAATAAGACCCTTGAAATGATTCCAGATTAAATCACAAGATTTTCATATGTTTTTCACAGACTCAGCTAAAAATGTTTTGAAATGATTTCAAAAATCATTTTTATGAAGTGAAAGTTTACTGAGTATATGAAATTTGAGCTTAGTTATGAAAAATAAATAGATTTAAGCCACCAGAGGAAATGAGGAAGAATACTCCATATAGAAAGAAAAGCATGTGAGAAGAAGTGTAAGTGTGAAAGAAAATGACGTGCTTAGGAAAGTATAAGAAAGTTGATCTTCCTGGAGTGTAAAGGGCCCATGTGAGAGTAACGCAAGTTGAGGTTGCAGTGGTGGCATGGGTCAGATTGTGAATCCCCTTAACATGCAGAATAGAAACATGGTTGTTAGGCCTGATAATTTAAAGAAATGGTGTGAGGGTGCTTCAGGGAGTTAACTTATGGACACATAAAAATATTTTCTCTATTATTATTTCCTCTTAACTTTACTTCATCTTGTATCAGGTTTAGTTGTCCATGTGCCCCTTGGATCATATTTCTGGCTTCATGTTTGGTATGAACAGAAGTGTAGAAGTACTTCGTTCCCACAAACAGTTGGTAGTGTTTGTATAGCATCACTTCTTTATCTCAGGCACACACCGACCTGCAAGGGAACAGGACCTGGAATGAAGATAAAAGACAATGTCACAGAACAAATTTGTCTCCCAAATAGCTGGTTATTGAACACTTGCAAGGAGGACCACAGTAAATGTCCTTCTGAGCTCAAAAGGGGAGAATTCTGCATATCCATATACCTACATACACACACATAATGTTTTCCACATACTTTCTCTCTTTACTGTGTCATCAAGCATGCTTGTGTGTGGACAGTCACATTTATGGTTTGTGGACTGGTCTTGATGTCTCACGTCATTTCCTAATGACAACATTGTTTGCATGTCAAAAACCTTGAAGCACTTACCAAGATACTGTAATAAATAACACATAAGCCATCTTTAAGACATAATTGCTTTCTCGTTTTAGTGATTGTATATTGCATAATTTCAAAAGCAACTTGAGCTTCCACTAAAGTCAATGTGGTTAGCTCCTAAAACGCAAAGCGATTCTATGGAGTGAATGTGTAGTGTGCTGAGGCTGCTGCTGTTGCTGTAAATTTGCAGTTTTATATTCACCTACAGTCTTACAAATTGATCTGGTTTGAAAGAGAAATTTGTTTGAAAGATGGATATAACTCTTAAAGTGATACATTTAAAACCTACTTTATCTTAAAGGGAAGAAGACAGAGTGTTTGTGAATTATCATCATATCTGCTATTAATAAACTGCACTGTGATTTCAGGGAATAGGCATCAGATATGGGACTTTTCATTTTGAGTTAATGGAATCCATGCTGTAAGGCAGCACTGTCCAGTAATAATAGAATGAAAACCACAAACTTCATGTAATTAGTAGTTTAATAGCCACATTAGAACAAACAATGCAACAGACAAATTAGAAATTCATTTTAATAATGTATCTTATTTAATCCAGTATGCTAATACTATTTCAATATTTAAGCGATGTAAAATATTAATGAGATATCTATATCTTAAAAAATTAAGTTCTCTAGAGCTGGGTACATTGGCCTATGCTTATAATCACAGTATCTTTGGGGGCTGAGGCGGGAGAAGCACTTGAGGACAGGTGTTGGAGGCTACAGTGAGCCATGATCGGCCACTGCACTCCAGCACAGGTAACACAGCGAGACCCTGACTTAAAAAACAAAACAAAACAACAAAGTTCTTTAATTTCAGTGTGTATTTGATCTTTACAGCATTTCTCAATTTATACTAGCCTTATTTCAAGTGCTCAATAGTCACGTGTGGCTAGTGGCTACCAGGTTAGACAGCAGAGTTCTGAAGCAAAAGCAGCTGAACTCATGGTTATGGTCATGCTAACTTGGAGGCACACTTGAAGCTACATATACCTTGATGTTTTAGTCCTTGGTTAGCAACATTACAAAGACGTTCCCTGTAGAAGTCTTTTATCGGATACCGAATTCATGTAGATTTACCCAAATATGCATCAGGTTTCTTGCTCTCTATTTATTCTTGGATTTCTGAGTTTTCCTCAGGGATACATTTTCTTCAGCGTAAAACATACTTTAAATTCAAGTCTGCTGGAGATGAATTTTCCCAGTTTTTGTTTGTCTGAAAATGTATTTTCATTTTTGGAGGGTATTCTTGTTAGGCATATACTGTAATTCTAATTTAGATTATTATGTTTTAAATGCTTTAAATATAGCTTTCTGGGTTTTTGGTTTTTTGTCTTTTGCTTTTTGTTTGCATTTTAAAATTGTTGTTGTTGTTTGCTCATATTGTTTCTGTTGAGAAGTCAGCTGTCCTTCTAATTGCTGCTCCATGGAAGGTATTTTTTTTTTTTTTGAGATGGAGTCTCACTCTGTTCCCCAGGCTGGAGTGCAGTGCTGCGATCTCTGCTCACTGAAACCTCCGCCTCCTGGGTTCGAGCAATTCTCCTGCCTCAGCCTCCTGGGTAGCTGGGATTACAGGCATGTGCCACCACACCTGGCTACTTTTTCTTTTTCTTTTTTTTTTTTTTTTTTTTTTTTTTTTGTGGAGATAGGGTTTCATCGTGTTGGCCAAGCTGGTCTCAAATTCCTGATCTCCGGTGATCCACCTGCCTTGGCCTCCCAAAGTGTTGGGATTACAGGCGTGAGCCACTGTGCCCGTAGTGTTCTTTTTTTTTAATTGCTTTTATGATTTTCTCTTTGGATTAGTTTTCAGCATGGCTTTCAACATTAGTATTATAATGATGTGAGTAGTTGCTGATTATTTGCTAGTTTTTCCTGTTTGTGCATTTTTAGTTTTTTCAATTTTGGCTTCATTTATTTCATCAGTTTATGAACATTCCCAGTTATTTTGTCTTTAAATATAACTCCTGTTCATTCTCTTCCTTTTTTCTTCTGGAACTTCTATCCATTGTCGTTAAACTTTTATACTATACTATATCTCTGAATCATTCTTATTTTCTCTTCTGTATTTTCTGTCGTTTAGTCTCTTTATGCTTCACTTTGAAAATTTTCTTCTGATTTACATCCCAGTTCACGAATCTCTCTTCAACCATATTTGATTTACTATAAAACTCATCCATTGAGCTTTTTAATTCTGGTTATTTCATTTCCTGTTCTGAAATTTTCATTTTTAAAAATAGATTTTAGTGCTCTACTTAAATTTGAAATATTGTCCCTGTCCTTGAACATAGTAAATGTTAACTCCAAATTGGGTGTTCCTGTGAGTCTGTTTTATTGTTTGTTTTTGCTGTTTTTCACTAGTGTTGCTTTTTTGTACCTGCTTTTAAAAAATATTCTCTGAACACTGTGTTTACAAAATTGCTTTTAATAATATTCTGGAAAACAGGGTAATGTTGTAATTTCCAGAGACAATTTGCTTTTCCCCTCTACCAACTAACGGGAAGCACCAGCCAAGTGGGATTATCTTAACTCAATTTCAAGTATTGAGATGATTTTAAGCTCAATTACAGTTCCTGTGAGTGCTGTACACTACCACCCCACTCTTATCTTTTCCTTCACCCTTTTCGTCCGAAGGTTCATTCCTTCAGAGTTTCAACTCAAAATAAGGAGAATTCAACTGGGAACTCCCTTGGGCAGGCTCTGGACTGTTTCTGTTCTCTCAGTCAAAAGCACCACTCACTCTCTCACCTTTCCACTTTCAGATTAAGAGGACAGAACCTCACAAAACAGGGGAAAAGTGGCCACAGAGCTGGACTTACTTTTCTGATTATCTTTTATACTTCAAGATCCTGAACAAGTAACTTCATTAACATGTTAGCTTTACCATGCCTCAAAGTAAATATTTTATACATTTTGTCCAGCTTTACTAATGTATTAGAGACCTGCTTCAGATGATCTAGTATACCATTCTCCCTTTAATTCTTTTTAATTTCTAAAACTGCTGTTATTTTTGTTCATGTTATGATCAAATTCACTTCAGTGCAGTGGCAATTTATTTGCTGTTTGGTGAAGCTGGTCTAACAAACTAAAGTAGGATCTCTGCGAGCCAAGCATCACCTAAAAAATCTTCATATTTTTCATCTGTTTCACACCTCTTTCCATTCAGATTTAACTAGAATATTTCTTTAAAGTTTTCCAATTATCTCATATTTTCTTTGAGATAAAGTAGCTATTTTTCAGTTATACCCAAAGTAGCTCTGGTTTGCCTCCAGGGATCATGGCATCTCAGTAAAATGCATGTGAAACACTAACTTGCACAGATGCCCTAAAGATACTTTTGTCTAAATATTATTCAATATGAGCAGCTTTTAGCATCACTTTTGAAAACAATAATTGAGGAAGTTCTTTTCTTTATGTGTATCATGTTTTCTAACTGTACTGTTACAGGTTGTTTCAGCTGTTTTTTGTTTGTATTTGATTTTTTGTTATTTCATTCATTCATATGACAGATGATAAAATGGGATTTGAACAGACTGAAAATCAGTTACGATAGTAGATTTCTTGGGGCGTAATGGAGATAGAAAAATCCATCCATGAGAGCTTGAAACATTCAGATAAACTTGATATACCCCAGGCCCAGAAAATTTAGAAAACAAAGAGGTATGATTTGATTAGTCTAGTAATTCTCAATCCTGTCTCCCTCAGCTCAGATCTCCCTAAGCTAGTGTGTGCATCAGAGTCAGCTGAGTCACTACCCCAGCCCCATGCAGTTGCCTTGCTCTCTGGCAGGAGGTGTCCCTGTTTCTATAGATGAATGGGCCTGCTGTGGCAATTTCTCCACGCTTCCTTGTGTTTTTCATAGAAATATTCCGCAATCATTAACTTACTCTCCTCAATGAACACTTCTTTTTCTGGTCTTGTGGCTTCCCTGCTGCTGAGAAGTTAGCAGGATCCTAGGGAATCTGATGGGCACCCTTGTATATAGAACCCATAAGTGTTAATGGTTGTGGGGCAAATTTTGAATAGTGTGAGTGCTGGTAGATAAGTTTTATTCTCTCCTCTACCCTAAAAGGACCATACTTTCATAAACGTGCACCAGAGAGATCTTGTGCAAATGGGCAATCAACTTATCATGAAGCTGTATCCAGAACAACACACTCCCTTCTATCCCCCTCACATTTGCTTTCATGCCTGCATTCCTGGATTGCACTCCCCCAGTAAAGTGTTAGCACATCTGCTTTGCCTTGGGCCCTGTTTCTAGAGAACTTGGCTAAGATAGACTCTATCAGCAACATAATGAGTATTTATGACCGTGATATTGCTGAGTAGGCCCTTGGTAAACACATGTGCAATATTGACTAAAGGCTTGCACTTCCCAGAAGGTATTTTGATAAATATGATTAGCCAATTGAAGTTCAAAATGATAGTTAATAGCAAAGATTTAGTGAGAATTCACTGTCTGCCAGACATTGTGATAAGTGCCTTGCAAGTGTTCTCTTTTTAGTCTTCCCAGTAGTGCAGTTGGTTGGGATACTATTAATCCCATTTTTCTATGTGGGGAAGCTGAAACTGAGTGGTTAAATCACTCACCTAGGATTATGCATTAGAGTCAGAACTGGGATCCCAATTGTACAATTCCAGAACTTATGTTCTTGACCACAAACTGTACTACCTGAACAAAGCTTGGTTTTTGTTTTATTTAGTTTTATTGGTCATACCACTGTTTCTTACTGTGATGATACTAGAAAGGGCATCTGGGAAAGCCATGCTTTTCAGCGTCTTCTACCTACCTGTCCTCTAACAAATCTCCTTTTTAGAACACTTCTAGGATATTCATGCCCCCACCTAGCATTACTTTTCTCACAGTGTTGACAGTGTCATCCTCATCCTTAAAGTTGAAGAAAGAGGAGTTTGTAATTGTTTCTGTGAAGAACGCAGAAATATGAGAACTAAGTGTGAGAAATTCTTAAAAGTTTAGCAGTACCAAAATTTGAATCATAAATGCGCAAGAAATGACTACACATTGGCTCTAATTTAAGAAACTATAGAAATTTAAAAAAATCCCATATGGAACAGCTGAGAAGATATCAAAAATGACAAATATTGTTACCAGAACTAATCAGTCAGACATCTGTTAGTTCAGATTAATTATAAAAATCAATAAACTGATGTTTTCCCAAGGGAAGAAAAACGTGAATGCAAGTGTATGGTTAAAAGCAATTCCTTTTTTGATATTTTCATTATCCTCAAAAAATAATATATTATTTCATTAGTTTACCTAGTATGTCCCACCTGGCTTTTACCTCAAGTCAACTCATTGAAACAGATAAATACGTTAATGCTTTAAAAAGTATTTGTAAATTAAAACAATTAATTTGTTAGAAGCAATGAAAGCAGTATAGTCATATTGACTTGATTTTATCCTTTTTTATTACTTAGAAATGTGATTTAAAATGGAATTATAAAGTGCTTCTAAATTGATATTTAAATCCCAAGTAGGAAATAGTCTCAGAATCCATTTGACCTGAAAGTGGTAGTCACTCATCTCAGTAGGAAAATCAGGCATTTTCATAATTAAACAACATTCAATAAGTATCTTTCTTGAGCCTACTATGTTACTATCTACTATTTAGGGGCTAGAAATCTGGAAGTGAAAAAGGCATAAAATTCCTGCCTTCATGAAGCAAACATTTTACTGAGGGAAATAAATAATAATAAATAAAGGAATGTAACATATATTTTCAGATCGAGATAATTACTCAATCTTATAAGTACTCAGATAAGGGCAGGTTTGCTTGAAGCCTTGAAAACTAGAGAGAATGTCATCTTCTGGAGTAATGGGCCAGCATTGAAGTCCCAAAGTTCCATGTTCCTCCCCAGTGACACAACCTGTAGCAGAATGTAGCCCAGTGATAGAGGGACTTCTCTGCCGTTTGCCACTGGGTTGGGTCAGGATTTAACATGAGTGCCCTTGCTTTCTGATGTCCAACGCTCTCACTACACAGGTGCTGTCCTGTTGGTTGACATGGCAGATGTTTCAGTCTCAATAGCCCAGATTGTGGTGCTGTGACACCTTCACTAGCAGGGACATGGTTGATAAACCCCCAAAAATTCAGTGGCCTGCTCACCAAATAAAGGTTCTTCTTATTTTGGGAGTGCATTCACACTGTTAAGTTTCTCTGAAAGTCAAGAAAAAGCTGCTATCTCTTCAGTCCTGCACAAAAAAAAAAAAAAAAAAAAAAGAAAAAGAAAAAAAAAGACTCAGGATCTTATTAGACTCTGGGTATTGGAGAGAGCACATGCCTCTCTTGAGCATTATACCTAAGCTTTCGTATTGGCTGACCCACAGATTGCAGCCTTTGAATGGGACCCAACCAATAGGCTGCTTTGAAAGCTGTGCAGCAAACTGAAGCATGCTCTGTTTGTAGTCCAACAACTCAAATGTCCCCTTAAAGCTATACATGTCATGGTGACTGATGGCATTGCTGATTAGAGGTAGCCTCTGTCAGGAAGCTCTTGGTGCTTTGGACTTGTGGCCTCCTAGACGTGGCTGCCTGATACTCTTCTTTTAAAAAGCAGCTCTTAGCTTTTATTGGGTGTTTGTTGACACTGAATCCCTGTCCGTCCCATGGAAGCCTTGTGTTCCTCCAGCCTGATATTCCTGTTTTGTGATGGGTCAATTTGGATCCAATGACTAGCACGCTGGGAAGTAAGCCTTACTTACCAAATGAAAAGGCTATATTTAAGAATTCAGCTGGCCTGGCTCCAGTGGTATCTTGATTTTCTATAAAAAAGTGGCAGCTTTTTTTTTTCAGTACCTTTGTCTCCTATTATACCACCTGAAACAAAGCTGTGGCCCCAATGGGACACTGGGTACACAGAGTTTTCTTGAATGTCTAGGACTGGGTTCACTGTTGGTTTGGCTGGGCTGAAACTTGATAGCACCCCTGGGCTGCTGTGTTTTCAATCTCAGCACAGCTAAGCAGTACCTACAGTGGACACAGCGAGTTTACTCAGTGAGCAGAATTCAAGGTCATTCTCCCAGCTCTGGTCAATACTCCCCTTGATGAATTTGTATTTTCACTAACACTTGGGCTATTGCTAGTGGCATATTTGGTTGGTTTGCCACTTGGAAAACTACAGGTTGGCTGATTAAATACCCCTTTTTGCGGTCCCAAAATGCGGAAACAAATCCTGATCACACTGTTGGGTCACTGGTATAGATGGCTACAGTTAGAGACTGTTCTCTGATGATACTGACTGGATTCAAACTGCTGATAGAGCCTCCACCACCCAGTTGACCACCAGAGCTCACTGGACCCATCATCAACCCAGACATGGCAACGCATCCACCACCAGAGACTGGGCACAAAGTAAAGGACTATGTTTCTGATGCAGAAGCTACCACTGTGTATCAGTCTGCTAAAGTCACCATAACAAAGTGTCACAGACCAGGTGGCTTAAATAATAGAAATTTATTTTCTTACAGTTCTAAAGGCTGGAGGTCTAAGACGGAGATGTTGGCAGGGTTGGCTCCTTTTGAGGCCTCTCACCTTGGCATGTAGATGGCTGTCTTCTCTCCATGTCTTCACATAGTGTTCCTCTGTGTTGTGTCTGAGTCAAAGTTTCCTCTTCCTATAAAGACACAGTCATATTGGGTTAAGGCTCAATAAAGCTATATATGTCTTGGTGATTGATAGTTTTGCTGATTACAGATAGCCTCATCATGAGCCTAATGACCTCATTTTGACTTACTGCTTTCTTTAAAGATATGCTCTCCAAATATAGCCACATTCTGATGTACTGGCGGTTAAAACTTTCAACATAGGAATTTCGGGGGGGGGGGCACGATTCACCCCATAACACAGTTCAGATAGATTTGTGACTCCTGACAATGTGTTGCACATTGGCTCATGGAACCTACGACCAGTCGAGTGGGGCTCTCAGATTGCCTCACTGCTGCTGACTCTTTCAGTTTACAGAGTTGCTTGCTGCTGCAGTCTGATCAGGCAACCCTGGGTGACATGAATGGGAGCCTTGAAACCAGTCTGTGCCAGGTTTTCAGTTTTCTAGACCACTTGCAATCTCACCATGATGAGCTTTTATTGCAAAGCCATGAGCAGTGCACTAACAGTCAAGGAGTCATAGAACCTCCTGAGCTTCATAGGCATCTGATATTGTTGACTGTTAGAATAACATCTTACAAAATGGATGATAGTGTCCCTTGTGGGCTAAATTCGAGGACATAATGGGTCTTTGTTTTACAAAACTGTCTTTGTCTTTCTATCTACACTCTATATTCTCTCTATATATACTAAACTATATAGGTCTGGGTGTAAGTTGGAGATAATTGCAAAAAAGATGAAGTTACATCTGCTGAAATGAGACACACTGATTTTTATGACATTAGAGGAAGAGCAAGAGCCCTGGCTCTCAGGAAGGGAACATTCATGCCCCACATCATATGAGGGAGAGAGAAACATTTAGTAATCTTTACTTTCAGAATTACTCCTGGCTTCTTTCTTAGAAAGGAAAATGCCCTGGTGCAGCTCTCCCAAAGAGCTTCAAGTTACTTAAATATAATGGATGGATCTACCATCCTCTCCCAGACCCCTCTGACTATGATTTTATCACCATTCCCCTTTAACTTTACTGAGAAATCTATTGAAAACTGCAGAGAATGGCCTCAGCTTCCGGGCTTTCCATGCAAAACACCTGTTAACACCTCCAGATGGCTGCCTATCCCATCCTCATTGTAGGTGCCTTTGCTCAGTCAGTCAGCTGGGTTGATGCCTTGGGTGAAGTGGAGAAGTCAACAAAGAGCCTTTAGGCATGTCAGCCTTCACCTGACTTTCTAGGGAAGGCCATGATGGTTTAGGGGTTTTGTTTATATGGTTGAGTCCTGAACTCTGGGTAGCATGGTTGAGGTTAAGACCGCACGTTGGCCTCATCCTGCTTCTTGGTGTTCTGTTGGTAGTAGGCTTATTAATGGCTGTATGAGACAAGTTGAACAGATTTAGTCTTAGCCTGTGTCAGTACGATTCATCAGAGAGGTGAATAGAGTGGCAATCTCATGTGGAAATTCAAGCTAAGCCTGACTCCATCCTTTACAAAAATTTAACTTTTATTTTATGTTCAGTGGTACATGTGCAGGTTTGTTATATAGCTAAACTTGTGTCATGGAGGTTTGTTATACAGGTTATTTCATCACCCAGCTATTAAGCCTAGTACCCAATTGTTATTTTTCCTGACCTTTCCCTCCTCTCACCCTCCACTCTCCAAGAGGTCCCAGTGTATGTTATTCCCCTCTATGTGTCCAAGTTTTCTAATCATTTAGCTCCCACTTACAAGTGAGAACATGCAGTATTTGGTTTTCTGTTTCTGCATTCGTTTGCAAAGGATAATAGCCTCCAGCTCCATCTATGCTTCTGCAAAGGATGTGATCTCATTCTTTTTTTGTGGCTGCACGGTAATCCATGGTGTATATGTACCATATTTTCTTTATCCAGTCTAACACTGATGGGCATTTAGGTTGATTCCATGTCTTTGCTATTGTGAATAGTGCTGCAGTGAACATACATGTACATTTGTCTTTATGATAGAAAGATTTATATCCCTTTGGGTATGTACCCAGTAATGGTATTGCTGGGTCGAATGGTATTTCTGTTCTTAGCTCTTTGAAGAATTGCCACACTGTTTTCCACAATGGGTGAGCTAATTTACACTTCCATTAACAGTGTAGAAGTGTTCCTTTTTCTCTGCAACCTCACCAGCATCTTTTTTTTGACTTTTTAATAACAATCATTCTTTTTTAAAATTTATATTACCTTATTTAAAAAAATTAATATTTTTATATCAATAGGTTTTTGGGGGGAACAGGTGGTGTTTGATTATACGAATAAATTTTTTAGTGGTGATTTCTGAGATTTTGGTGCACCCATCAAAGCAGTGTACACTGTACCCAATGTGTAGTCTTTCATCCCTCTCCAACCCCCACCTCTTCCCCTGAATTCCCAAAGTCCAATATATTATTCTCATGCCTTTGCATCCTCATAGCTTAGCTCCCACATATGATTGAGAACATATGATGTTTGGTTTTTCCATTCCTGAATTACTTCACTTAGAATAATAATCAGTCTCCAATTCCATTCAGGTTGCTGTGAATTCCATTATTTCATTCCTTTTTATGGTTGAGTAGCATTCCGTGCGATATCAATCTATCTATCTATCTATCTATCTATCTATCTATATATATATATATATATAGTACCATATACGAATTTTCTTTATCCATTCGTTGATTGATGGGCATTTGAGCTGGTTCAATATTTTTGCAGTGGCAAATTGTGCTGCTATAAACATGAGTGTGCAAGTATCTTTTTTGTATAATGACTTCTGTTCATCTGAATAAATACCTAGTAGTGGGTACATCAAACAGTAGATCTACTTTTAGTTCTTTAAGGAATTTCCACACTGTTTTCCACAGTGGTTGTACTAGTTTACATTCCTACCAACACTGACTTTTTAATAACAATCATTTTGTCTGTAAGATAGTATCTCATTGTGGTTTTGATTTGCATTTCTCTAATAATCAGTGATGTTGAGCTTTTTTCACATTTTTGTTGGCTGCATGTATGTTTTCTTTTGAAAAGTGTCTGTTCAAGTCTTTTGCCCACTTTTAAATGGGGTTGTTTTTTTTCTTGTAAAGGTGTTTGAGTTCCTTATAGATTCTAAATATTAGACCTTTCTCAGATGCATGGTTTGCAAAAATTTTCTCCCATTTTCTCCCATTGTAGGATGTCTGTTTCACTTTGTTGATAGTTCCTTTTGCTGTGCAGAAGGTCTTTGGTTTAAGTAGATCCCATTTGTCAATTTTTGCTTGTGTTGCAGTTGCTTTTATGTCTTCATCATTAAATCTTTGCCTGCTCCTATGTTCAGAATGGCATTGCCTCGGTTTTCTTCCAAGGTTTTTATAGTTTTGGACCCCTCCTTTTAAAGAAGAAGTTGATATTATTAAGAAGCAATTCTCCATGTGTCTCTCATGTTTCTGGATATCATGTAAGCAAAATGCTGAGTGCTTTTTATTCTGGATTATCCTTTTAATGATGTTTGTATCACTAACACCCTTGGAAGATAGAAATAGCATTGATCTGCAGAACAAAGAAAAGACATGATTGCTTTCAGTATAAAAATGATAATGGCTTCCTGTGGTGGAAAAGTCAGGCAGGCTCACTGTCTATCAGGAAGTATTTGGGTTCCCTGAGCTCAGAGCTCCTCTCCTATAATGCAGCTCACACCTGGCCATCTTCTCATCACCCTGTGGGAATTCAGCCTTGGAAAAATAGTACAATCTGATACTCTGGTTACTGCTTGCTGTGAGCAGTAAAGATTTATGTCTTCTGCTGGCATCCATAAAACCATTTCAGGTTAATTTGTTAGCTTGCAATTAGGGTAAATTCTCAGACTCTCCACAGTTTTTGACATTACCTTCCCTCCCACCTGTTCACTCTTTTTTCTTAGCATATATCATCATCTAATATATCGTATGTTTGACTTATTTATTCTCTTTATTATTTCTCTTCTCTGGAAGAGCGTTTCATCTCTTTTGTTCACTGCTGTAGCTCCACTGCCTAGAGCAGGAATGGGCCCATAATAGGCAGCTCATGCATATTTCTGAATAAATTAACTTGATATATTGCATCATTGATATCCATGCAGGTGGAAAGAAAGCAAATGGATTATGATCCAGCCTCCTGATAAATATTGTTGATAATATTCATGTGTGAACAGAGTGGAACATATACCTATAAACTGATATAGCTACAATTATGCACAGAAATGTTTATGATACAGGAGCCCTTTTGTATTCTCTTCTAAATAATCTGTCTCTATAGCACTTGTCATCTCCTTTTTATTAGTGTTTTGGAAGAAAGAGTTTGCTGACTATTTGGAAAGGTTAAACTTACCTGTGTTCATGTTATCATCACTGCCTGCTTCATTTTTTTCCCCAATATTATCTTACAACTCCTTTTTAGTATTTTTCCTGCATTCTACCAAATGGCCATTTGCCCCTTGTTTTAAAATCATCTACAATTTTATCATCCCTATTATTACCACAAACTTCTTTTTTACTGCTTATGCTATTTGCCACTAAATTACTCAAAAGAGTGGTGTTTGCTAGATGCCATTCTCTTTCAATTTTCAATCTTTTGCTATCTGATTTCCTTGATCATTACCGTAGAAATTTTTCTGGAATTGTCAATGATCATTGATTTACTAAATCCAAAAGTTTCTTCTCTGATTCCTTCTTCCTAAAATTGTTCATAGATATCTCAATTCCTATCTACCCCTTACATTTTAAAATTCATATCTCCCTTTCTATTATACAGGGTGATCTTGTGTTTATTTTCCTAAATTATGACTACCCTTTTGCTCTTTCTCTTCTTATTTAGTACCCTAAATATAGGTAGCTATTCATTAATTCAACAAATATTTATTGAGTGCTTATAATATTCTGGTGCTTGGACTACATTCATGGACAGAATATTCTAAGATCCCAACCCTCATGAACTTATATGTTAGCAACAAGAGTTAGGAAATAGTAAATAAAATAAATAAGTTAAAAATTACATGGTATATTAAAATTCAATTGAAAAAAGGAAAATGCAAGCAGGATAAGGGGCATTCTGAGTGAGGGTGAAATGTGGGTGATTGGAAGCAGGCAGCAGGGAGCATCAATAAGAGTAGACCTCATTGAGAAGATAGTCCACCAAGGGCTTATCTTTTTTTTCCTGTGTACCATGTTCCTTGGGAGAACTCATCAACTTTAAACTCTGCAAACAGTACTTCTATGCTGGTGATTTTCGAATCTGTACCTCTAATACTATCGGTCTTCTGAGGTATAGTCTTATGTAAATCTTAACATTATTCATGGATTTAACAAAATTTTGAGCACTTATTCTGTGCTAGGACTGCAAAGGTGATACAAAGATAAATAAATCAAAGCTCTCAAATTCAACCAACTCATGTTGTAGCAGCATTATTTTAGCAGTGTCATTTTAGAACCTCCAGGAAGGGCATTGACAGACATATGGGAGTACTACAAATGGTCACATAATACAGGCTTAGAGAGGAGTTGTGGCAATACTCCTGGAGAGGTAACACTAGTAAAGCAGGCAAAGAAGAGGTGTCCTAAAAGTGTATCCAAAATGCCACAATTTTAAAATTCCATCTCATTTGGATCATGTCAATCCTTCCTTTGACCTTCATCTCCAACCCAATAGCACTTCATTCATACTTTCTTCTCATGAGAGAGACATCTTATACTGCAATGTATTATAGTTATCAGGGTACTTACTTCTCCCAATTGTGAGGGCAAGCCTGTGACTTACCCATGTTTGTGTCCACAGTGCTTGTACGTAGTCACAGAGTTGAATATTATAAAGAAAAAGGCCAAGGAACCAAATGGAAAATGAAAAATTGCTGAGTATTTTTTATTTTTTTTATAAAGATAAGATGTACTAGAAGGGAATGAATCTTATTTAAATATAGACAAGTATGTAAGTTCAATGTTAGGAATCCCAAGAAAAGATTTTGCAGTTTTTCCCTTCTATCAGTTCAGCCTCCTCAGATATTCAATCATCGTATACCCAAGGAAATCACTCTTTTTGATGAACCCTTGACTATTCCAAGGGCCCGCCTCTATGACAACTACTTCTATGTGTCCTGACAATGGTAAATTGCAGGTTAGGTTTCTCTAGGCCAGAATGATGTCTAGGATAATTCGCATGGAAATGGCTGTGATTACATAGCTCTGCTTCAACTAGAAATTTTGTTATGTAATAGTTTGTCATTATTCATACTAGCAGAACATGGAAGTAATTCCATGCTGACTTTACAACGATTACAGTGACACATGTGACTCATCTCAGAAAAAAATCCTTATGCATAAAAAAATTACTTTAGAATGTATATTTTATTTGAATAAGGATCTGTGCAGAATGGAAACATTAAAAACAAACAACTAAAATTGTCGCCAGCCAGCAGCACTTACATACTGCCTTCACATAACTAGCGCATGTAACAGTGTTGTGGAGAAGTTATAAGTTGTAAAGAATTCACTCCTGAGACTTACCCATATCTTGGGCTGCAGGGTTATGGCTTAGGGCTGGCTGTGGCTTCAGAGTAGCAAAGAACAGGGATTTTTCTTACTTTAGAGCTGGAAACTCAGGACTCTGTATGTTTAAGTTGTAAGTTTTGATGAACTTAAGATAGCAGGGAAAGAAGCATATGATGATTTCTGTGATCACCTTAGTTTTTAGAAATTCATATCATCTAGAACCTTCAGTAATTTTTTTTTATCTTGAAGTGAATAGGACTATTTTTACTTCCCTGGTGTTTGCTATCATGCAGTACCAATTATTATTGAGGTGTTCAAAAGTCAGAAACATTTCTAGCAAGTGAAGTTATCACGTACTAGAGAGTCAATGTAACGTTCAGGAGCTTTTTTCTTGAATTTAGATAGAGCTGCATTTGAATCCCTGGTATAATCGATTACATGCTAGCTGGGTATGTTAGACAAGATGCTTTACTTCTAAGCTTTAGTTTTCTCACCTGGGAAATGGGAGTATTAATAGTACCAACTCCATGAGGTTGCTTTGAGTATTATATAAAATAATATTGTGTTCTTAAAGAGAATCCTTATCTTCTAGACATTATACAGTGAAATATTTATGGATGAAATATACGAAGGTTAAGATATACTTCAAAATAGTGTAGATAAGAGGAAATAGGAGGAAATATTTATAGAAATAACTAGATTGACTATGAGCTTGTAGTTGTAGAGGATGAATGATGAGAATGAGTTATACTTTTCAACTTTTGTATGTTTCTGAAAATTTCTATAATTAAAAGTTAAAAAATATAAAAGATAAAAGAAGGAAAGCTCTTAGCACTGTGTTTGCCACACAGTTTGAATTCAATAGATTCATTATTGTAATGGTAACCTTTACAAAGTAATGGTTACCAACATGGGAGTGTTGAGATATATACTAATGTACATATGTCATTTTTAAAATGCACGGTTCTAACTTTTATGGTTTTAGCAGGATAATAACCAAGTATGTCCCTGCTATTTATCAATTGTTTTTCTGTTGTAGCTGACAGGATATAAAACTCTTTATTTTTACCAACAGATAAGGAACCTAATCATAATTAATTTTTTCATCTCATCATAGCCAAATCACCTAGAATTGAAAAGAAAAAAATTAGGCAATTTCTGAATGTTGTGACTTAATAGTGACAAAATCAAAAGCACCTGCAAAATTTTAAGCCAATAGGAACTGTTTTGTTTCATTAATAAAAGGAAATGTAATAGTCACATAATATGTTTTAGCACAATGATAGTGAAATCTGAGCTGTGTTGGCAGAAATATTTGAATTAATGTTTATTTGTTATAACCCATCTTTTCTTATTCAGATGGGGCTTGGGTGCAACTCCATGCCAAAGCTAGAAACCAGTTACCACTAGGGGCTTTTGAGTATTTCAGGACGGGTTTTGATCTTCCCTTTTTATATATTCATGGAGCTCTCCAAATCATTGGAATGACTACTGAACAGCATACTTCCCCACATCCCTGTGAGATTTTCTGATGTATAGTAGATTTCTCATCCTCTAAGATGAAAATTTAACTGTAAAACACATATTTCCTATAGGACCTCACAAATCCTTCTTCTTGAAGATTTTCACTTTTTCTCACTGTCTGAAAGACAAGCAAATCTCTAACACCTCATGTCCTCCAATGGTCAAGCTTCCTTCAGAGACTTCTGGAAATAATTATCTTTGTACTTCAGAGATGAAAGCTGAGTTAAATATGTGAAAGACCAAGCAGATGTGGCAGAACATCTTACGCTGCACATTGTCTTGTGTCACAGCTGTGTAGCTGATGAAGAGCTTGCCTAAGATGGTGTCATTTAGAGATGTTAGGAATGATGGCTGTTTAGCGAAGAAAATTAGCATCACTGTTATTACATGATCTAGCCATAAAATCTAGGATACTGCTTCCAAAGGACATGGATCCTTTTTTTTTTTTTTTTTTTTTGAGACGGAGTCTCGCTCTGTCGCCCAGGCTGGAGTGCAGTGGCGCAATCTCAGCTCACTGCAAGCTCTGCCTCCCGGGTTCACGCCATTCTCCTGCCTCAGCCTCCCGAGTAGCTGGGACTACAGGCGCCCGCCACCACGCCCAGCTAATTTTTTGTATTTTTTAGTAGAGACGGGGTTTCACCGTGGTCTCGATCTCCTGACCTTGTGATCCGCCCATCTTGGCCTCCCAAAGTGCTGGGATTACAAGCGTGAGCCACCGCGCCCGGCCTATGGATCCATTTTAAAAATAAGGAGTAGTGTGTAACAACACTGTCCACAACTACATCTCATCTTATTTTTATTACTGGGCCTATTGTATAACATTTATTTATTTATTTATTTATTTATTTTTGAGTCAGAGTTTCACTCTTGTGGCCCAGGCGGGAGTGCAATGGTGCAGGCCTGGCTCACTGCAACCTCAGCCTCCCGAGTTCAAGCAATTCTTCTTACTCAGCCTCCTGAGTAGCTGGGATTACAGGTGCCCGCCACCACACCCAGCTAATTTTTGTATTTTTAGTTGAGATGAGGTTTTGCCATGTTGGCCAGGCTGGTCTTGCACTCCTGGCCTCTCCTGACCTCAGGTGATCTGCCCACCTCGGCCTCCCAAAGTGCTGGGATTACAGGAGTGAGCCACTGCGCCCAGCCTTTTTAAAAAATTAATTGATTCGTTTATTTTTTGAGACTGAGTCTTGCTCTGTTGCCAGGCTGGAGTGCGGTGGCGCGATCTTGGCTCACTGCAACCTCTGCCTCCCAGGTGCAAGCGATTCTCCTGCCTCAGCCTCCCCAGTAGCTGGGACTACAGGCGTGTGCCACCACACCCAGCTAATTTTTGTATTTTTAGTAGAGACGGGGTTTCACCATGTTGGCCAGGATGGTCTCGATCTCTTGACCTCATGATCCGCCTGTCTCGGCCTCCCAAAGTGCTGGGATTACAGGCATGAGCCACCGCACCTGGCCTATATAACATTTTTATACATGATTTGAGAAGTTCTTTTGAGGAGAACTTTTTATTCTTTAAATAATTCTACAAGTTAGAGTAGTAATGATGTACTCTTAGATAGTACTTTACATTATTAAAATAATATCATGCCTACAGTATTACAAAATACTTTAAAAACATTTTTTAACAAGTGACACACAGTAAGAAAGATTTCCATATGCACTGCTCATGTCCTGTAGCACACATTAATCCTGCACTCTCATTCATAATTCACTGATGACTGAAGAGAAACCTTTTACTTTTTCAAGGCTAAAAAGAAGAAGTAGGAAACATAAATTTTTTGATATCTAGATGAGAAGTCTCATTTTGTGGCTTGGGAACCTGGTGGCCTCTGTTTTAGAGGACATCAAAACTGATTAAAATGGGCCTTCAGATGTTTGATAGAAGGCAGCTAAAGCTCCATTTTGATGGAAGATCAAGTTGTGGGAGACTTCCTGTTGTCATGGGAAAAACTGTTCCTAAAAAATAAGAAAGAAAGAGGAGAGAAAGAAAAAGATAGAACACCTGCATGTTTGTGTGTTTGTGTGTCTGTGTGTATGAAAAATGAGGAATGTAGGCATTACTATATTAGTCTATTCTCACATTGCTATAAAGAAAGGCTGGGTGCAGTGGCTCATGCCTGTAATCCCAGCACTTTGGGAGGTTGAGGAGGGTGAATCACTTGAGGTCAGGAGTTCGAGACCAGGCTGGCCAACATAGTGAAACCCCTTCTCTACTAAAAATACAAAAATTAGCCGGGCGTGGTGGCACGCGCCTATAATCTCAGCTACCTGGGAGGCTGAGGCAGGAGAATCGCTTGAACCAGTGGGTCAGAGCTTAAAGTGAGCCAAGATACCCCACTGTACTCCAACCTGGGTGACAAAGCGAGACTCCATCTGAAAAAAAAAAAAAAAGAAAGACTGGGTAATTTATAATGTAAGAAAAGAGGTTTAATTGGCTTATAGTTCTACAGGCAATACAGGAAGCATGGTAGCGTCTGCTTCTGGGGAGGACTCAGGGAGTTTTACTCATGGCAAAAGCAAAGCAGAAGCAGGAATGTCCCACATGGTAGGAGCAGATGGAAGACAGAGAGCTGGGGAGGTGCCACACACTTTAAAACAACCAGGTCTCATGAGAACTCATTCACTCACTGTCATGAGAACAGCACCAGCACTGAGAAGATGGTGCTAACCCATTAATGGAGGACCATCCCCATGATCCAATCACCTCCCACCAGACCTACCTCTGGCATTGGGGATTACATTTCAGCATGAGATTTGGTTGAGGACACAGATCCAAACCATATCAATTACTTTTCAATATGTCGCATAGTGTGTATTCGTATGGAATGTTGTCATCAAATGATACACTTTTTGACAGTGTTCAATGTTCATTCCCCCCTTTTTTTTCTGTTTCCTTTAATTGCCCCCAACAATCTTGGGAATATAATGAAGTAGGTTTATCATCTCTGTTCTCTAGTGGAGACCCAGAGAGTCAATTAACTGACCTTGAGTCACTCAGCAAATGAATGGCAGAATTCATATTAGAATTGGGTCTACTGACTCTAGTCCAACTTACTGTGTACACATGAAAATGAATACAAATTATTTTAAAGTAAAACTTAGAAAAAATTTGTGTTTTATAAACTTTTATTTTAAAATGACTACATTGGGTGCCTACATATTTAATTTGCATTTTAGACAGGACCTCCCTTGCCTCAATATTTGCAGGATTTGTCAGTATTTGAGGATTTTGAGATTTAGGGCATTTTACATTTTCTAGCTGAATACTTTCTCATTCATTCTGTCTCCTTTTCAGTTCTCTTTGCTGGAAGGTGTCCCACTTTGCTTCACTTGATTACACATCCTGACCATCCTTGGAGGCCCAGCTGAATGGGCACCTGCATTATAAAATCATCCCTTTACCCTTCAGGCAAAAACCATGTTATTTTTTTTGAGCTCATGTGACACTTTGTCTTTACTATCTTTTATCCAATCTATCTCTTAAAATGTTCCTTCATATTTTATTTTCTTTACATATTTTAAATTACTGTATGTTTTTATAGCCTCCTACAGAGTTTATTGCAACTTGAGTAAGTGATTAACACATATTTGTTGCCTAGATATAGGAGAGAGATAATTGTTAATGTCCTTTAAGGAACTAGCCTTCTCTTTGCTCTTACTGTAAAAAATTATAAGGGGATTAATAATCCATAACAATAATAGCTAAATTGTTTTGGGAATTTAAAAACATTTTTGGAAGTGTTTAAATATAGGATCAATAGTTACCTACTTTTTACAAGTATACATGAGAATTAAGCCAGATTTTCCATGAAAGTTTCCTGATTGGCATAGAAAGTTGTATATTCTTTGAAAGATTTTTTAGCACTGGGACATTTAATGTATGCTGCGAGTAAACAATTCCATTTGGGCTAAATCTATGTTTTACTATGAAGGATACTAATGTCAGCTGTTTCTTTGGCTTGTGAGTTATTAGCAGTTTGGAATATACCTTTCTGGAATCCTAGACCCTCTCTGTCACCCTCTTTCAAAGAAGAGGAAGAATATTTATAGGCATATCTATCGACCAAAATAAACTTTCCTTGACATAATTTACTTTGGCTTGAGGCACAAAGCCAGTTTAAACTGTTGGACTGAAAATACTTTTCCTTCTTTCAACTTATTTTTATGATCAATTTGGAAATTCCTCCAAACATTGGAAAGTTTTATAAAGAATAAGGAAAAGATGATGCTTTGTTTTCAATAGAGATGTACTAAAGTGATGGTATGCAAAATGTTTTTATTTTTTTTGAGACGGAGTTTCAGTCTTGTCTCCCAGGCTGGAGTGCAGTGGCGCAATCCCGGCTCACTGCAACCTCCCCTTCCCAGGTTCAAGCCATTCTCCTGCCTCAGCTTCCTAAGTAGCTGGGATTACAGGTGCGCACCACCCTGCAATGGCTAATTTTTGTATTTTTAGTGGAGATGGGGTTTTATCATGTTGGCCAGGCTGTTCTGCAGAATGTTTTAAATGGGTAATATTAGGACCAAAAAGTTGAGATAAAATTAGTTGGGCTTACTTTTCTCCATAAAGATGCATTTCTAATTACCATGATTAATCTATAAATTGCTATAGTTAACCTGATTAATGGCTGGACATGAGAGCATCAAGGCATAAAATCCGTTTGGGGTTTGAAGTCTGTTTTGAAACCTTTTACTAAGAATAACAAAAGAGAAATAAGTTATTCAAAAGCTAAAGGAGTCATATTATATTGATAATTGTCATGGAAGTAATTTAGCATGTGGGAGATAGATTTTCAATAATGTTAAAACTGGATGTTAAGGTTATGAGATTCATTCACAACTCTAATCAGTACAACAACTACAAATTTCTTTATGGCATCAAATTTCAATCATCAGAGTAGAAAAATATAATTTCAGCAACACTTTGCAGATAATAGTATACTAAAAACCTTACTGATAAGTGTTCAAAATAATATTCTTTAAAAAATTAAAACCAGCAATAGAATGATGAAAATTCACTTACATGACATCTCACCAATGTACATAAAGATCAACAAATTTAGAAAGTGATGAAAAATAACATTCTTACCTTAATGCTAAAATGTGCAAAAAACTTATAATGAAGCTACTTTGCCCTTGATTGTTTAATATAAGACCATAACAGCTTCAGATTATATTAAGCAAGAGAGGAATTAGAATGAGAGAGGCTGAAATTCTAGTTTTTAAACATATTTCAGACTCATGTGCACAAGAGTTTTAGTGATGCCACTTAAAACCTGGTTGTGAGTATCTTATAATCCCTTCCTCGTTTTTGCTGTTGTGCCAACTGAAAACATTTCTAGCTGTGTCTGGAAGATGTAGGAAAGGTTTAGCCATTTGATTTATGAACTCTACAAGTGGAGTGTCTAGGGCAGGGGCTTTTAGTCCCCAGTAAAGTCTCTGAATTCATAAACATCTTGCAAAATCCTATTCACATACACAGAAAAGGTATTTCATCAACATTGTGCAGGAACCAGAGCACAGCAAAAGCAGCTACTGAATAGTTAGGGCTCAAATACTCAGGACTGGGGAATGTTGTGAGCTTGTGATCTATTTCCAGTATTTTCCTATCTGAACTTTCTTTTGATTGAATTTGCCTATTTTAGCTACAAAGGCAAAAGTTTAAGTTTGCCAAAGAGTTTCTTGGGAAATGAAATCCTATGGTCCTAATGACTGCCCAGCAAATTCTGAAGCTTAACTCACCATGATTTTTGTGTTTTATGAAGGTGTGTTTTGCTTGGTGAAAAGCGCTATTGCCATCAGGTGCCCCAGATGTGTCTAAGTGTTGGCAGGTGTCTGAGTCAGCAGGTGAACAAACACATTTATGCCAGTTGGAAGTTATTCTGTGGATGAGGTCAGCTGGTGGCTGCTTAGTTAGAATACTCCTAGGACCTTTTAAATACAGTTGGATGGGGATGGGGCAGCTAGGATGGCAAGAAAGGGAATCATTTAGTGGCTGGGAATCAAGTAAGGATGCTCATACATGTGTGGAATCTGACCTAAGTCCTATATTAGGATGGAGAATAGGAGATAGAGTGGTTTGATGGGAGTTAACTCCACCAATTTCTAGATGGTTAGTTTGGTCTTTGTGGTCATTTCCTATGCCTCTTTCCCCCTTTGCATCTTGTTGCTTTGTTCTCTATCTTGTTTGAGTAGCCCACACTAGCATAGAGCCTTGTTTACTCATCTTTATTAATTAGAAATTTCACTTCCTTGATTTATCTGTCTTGGGGTAGAGTGTAATGATAATGGACCCACAATCTAGAAGAAGGTGGATCAGAATTGATGTGTGGTTTAATTACTCCTTTTCTGTGACAACTTGGCCAAGTTATCTAACCTCTCTGAACCTCAATTCCTCAACAGTAAATTGGGGATAATACAATACCTATCCCCTATGCCACTGAAGAGGTTAAATATCATAAAACATGTGGAACATTTAATTCTGTAGAGTGTCTGGCACAAGAAGATTGGTCAATTAATGATATTATTTCTTTCTTCTTTTTCATCCCCAAGGTGAATCATGTGCTTCCATCTCTCAAGCACCTTTTATTCTGTCTTCCTTCTCTGGTCCAGGGGTGATTTTCCTGAATGATTTTTCTTCTCAGCACTTCCCTCCTGTCCTTTTAGCAGTCCACCCCTTGCCTGATAACTTCACAGTCCTAGATTACTTTGTACCTTATCTAGGTAACCGACCCTGATTTGAATTTAGATAACTGGGTAGTCTGCAAGGAACTACGGTGAGAAGCATCGGTATAGAGAACCTTGGCTATTTTGGGAAGTTGAGGAGAGAAAGAGAGAGTGGAACTGAAAAGACAGGAGCAAGGAAAAGTAGATTTTAGGGGGTGATGGATTAATCTGCTAGGGCTGCTATGACAAATACTACAGGCTGGGCAGCTTCAACAGCAGAAATTAATTTCTCACAGTTCTGGAAGCTGGCAGTCCAAGGTCAAGGTGTTGTCAGAGACATTTGAACCACAGCAACTCCATCTTGAATAGGGGTAGGGTAAAACAAGGCTGAGACCTGTTGGGCTGCATTCCCAGGAGGTTAGGTGTTCTTAGTCAAAGAATGAGATAGGAGGTTGGCACAAGATAAAGGTCACAAAGACCCTGCTGATAGAACAGGATGTGGTATGTTCTCACTCCTAAGTGGGAGTTGAACAATGAGAACACATGGACTCAGGGAGGGGAACATCACACACCGGGCCCTGCCGGGGGTGGAGGGCTTGGGGAGGGATAACATTAGGAGAAATACCTAATGTAGGTGATGGGTTGATGGGTGCAGCAAACCACCATGGCACATGTATACTTACGTAACAAAACTGCACATTCTGCACATGTAACCCAGAACTTAAAGTATTAAAAAAAAAAAAAAAAGGACAGGATGCAGTAAAGAAGCCAGCCAAACCCAAGACGGTGATGAAAGCGACCTCTGGTCATATTTCCTGCTCATTATATGCTAATTATAATGATTAGCATGCTAAAAGACACTCCCACCCACGCCATGACAGTTTACAAATGCCATGGCAATATGTGGAAGTTACCCTATGTGGTCTAAAAAGGGGAGGAACCCTCAGTCCCTGGAATTGCCCACCTCTTTCACGGAAAATTCATGAATAATCCACCCCTTGTTTTGCATATAATTAAGAAGTAACTACAAGTATGCTCAGTTCAGCAGCCCATGACACTGCTCTGTCTATGGAGTAACCATTTTTTATTCCTTGACTTTCTTTTTTCTCCCCCGAGCTTTTGTTGCCCAGGCTGGAGTGCAATGGCGTGATGTCAGCTCACTGCAACTTCCGCCTCCCAGGTTCAAGTGATTCTCCTGCCTCAGCCTCCCGAGTAGCTGGAATTACAGGTGCCCGCCACCACACCCTGCTAATTTTTTGTATTTTTAGTAGAGATGGGGTTTCACCTGTTGGCCAGGCTGGTCTTGAACTTCTGACCTCAGGTGATCCACCTGCCTCGGCCTCCCAGGAGTGAGCCACCGGGCCCGGCCCCTTAACTTTCTTAATAAACTTACTTTCACTTTATTTACTCTATGGACTCACCCTGAATTCTTTCTTGAGTGAGGTCCTAGAACCCTCTCTTGGGGTCTCGATGGGGACCCCTTTCTGGTAACAGTGTCCACTGGTCGTTTTCTTCTGAGAGCCTCCGTGACTTGTAAATGGCGGTCTTCTGGGATCTTCGCATGGTCTTCCCTCTGTGTGTGTCTAATCTCTTCTGTGTGTCTGTGTCTAATCTCTTCTTAAAAGGATACCAGTCATACTGGGTTAGGGCCCACTTCATCTAAACTTAACTCTTTAACGATTCTATCTCTACAGTGACATTCTGAGGTACTAGGTTTTAGGACTCCAACATATGAATTTTGGAGGGACAGAATTCAGCTCATCACCCTGGACAAAACATAGAGGAAAGGAGAGGACTGAGTGTCACTTTAGAAAAGGTAAAAGCCTCAAGTGAAAGGCTGGTCAAACAAACTTAACCTGAAGATAGAAGACAATCTCTGCAGATTATCCCAGCGAGGGAAATCACAATTCAGCAGGCAAAATAAGTGAAAAGTTAAAGCCTTCAAGAAATTGCCAAAGTGAGTTACATGTACAAAAGGTAATTTCTTTTTTTTTTTTTTGAGACAGAGTCTCGCTCTGTCACCCAGGCTGGAGGGCAATGGCGCAGTCTTGGCTCACTGCAAACTCCGCCTCCCAATTCAAGCTATTCTCCTGCCTCAGCCTCCCTAGTAGTTGGGATTACAGGCTCCCGCGACAATGCCTGGCTAATTTTTGTATTTTTAGTACAGACGGGGTTTTGCCATCTTTGTCAGGTTGGTCTTAAACTCCTGACCTCAGGAGATCCACCCACCTTAGCCTCCCAAAGTGCTGGGATTACAGGCGTGAGCCACCGCGCCCAGCGCGAAAGGTATTTTAAACTCTCGTTTTCCACCTCCCAATCTTCCTCCTGCAAGGTAGTTTCCCTCCATGTTCTCTCCTCTTCCACTCCAAATTCCCTCAAACTCTACCTTAATATGACCAATACTATTACTATATAATATCACTAATACTATATGTTAGTGAATATACAGATTTTTCTCTACCTTAATAGATGTTATTATCCTTGAGTTTGATAATAGGATGGGTATATTTTTAATGGACAAATTGAATTACAACTATAAAGTGTCCAATGGATGCTAATTTCTTAACATAGTAGTTATTGAAAATGTAGGGATAAGGCAGCATGTCAGGTTTTGATAATGTGCTGAATATTGTAATATACTGAATATCATAACTCTAGATTTTTAATAAAATTTAAATATTATATATTAGTGATATTATAATACCATAACATGTAATATTATTATAATATAACAGCACATATACTAATACCAATCCCAGGTCTGTTTCTTTTTCCTCACATCCCTCACTGAGGCTGTTGGCCTATTTTCTTCCTGTAGTAACTCTTGGCTATTTTCAGTGTAATCAATGTGCTGTCTAAACCTTCTCTGGTTCTCTCTTGATCAGCATAATAAGCCCAAGAACCAAATATGCTAAGTATGTAGGGAGAGAAATGAGACTTAAGACTTCTGCCCTCCCTTCCCCCAACATAAGAGACTGAGCAAATGTTATTTGATATTATTGATAAACAACTGTTTCAACAACTGTTTGTGAATATTTGTGGTTGATGCTGACTTGGTTGATAAATCTTCCCCTGGGAGAGTCTGCCTCTGGATATAATCAAACTTATAACTACTGTAAAAGCCATTCCCATGTTCAAAGAAAAAACAGCTGTACTTTCTCCTCATTTGACTTCTTAGAAGAGGAAAATCTTAATATTTAAGCGAAAACAATTTAAGGAGGAAAATGATGCTTTCAGTTCAAACTTGTTTTCTTTTAAAATTTTTATTAATGTATAAATTGTTTTGCCACTAAATATAAATTGGGGACTTTGAACATTACTTTCATCAACACACTCTGGCTTTCTTTCAAACAGACATAAAAGCCACACAAATTATAGGTTTTCATCAGTATTTAGAGATTTCTATTGGGTGCTTTTGACTGAATTACTAAGTGACTATCTAATTTTTATGTTGACCCATCCCATGTTCACTGAGAATATTTTCGCTAAAGCTTGTGTACTTTATTTAATGCTCATTTTACTATCTAGTAGAGTCTTAGTCAAAAAATTGAACGGAATTAAAAAAATAAAAACCATTGTTGGGTAGTCAATGGGTAATTTACTTATTATTCTTATTTTGATATTCACTAAAAACATGCTATTATATCGATGTGACTAATACAAAGTTCAGAGCTTCTAAAATGTTATATATAAACTGTGTTTGAAAGCAAACACAATTTTTTGGTTGCTCGTGATTAAAGAAAATATTTATTAAGAAGTATATAGACACATTTTACTGGAGCTGGCATTATTCTATACACAACCAGAAAACACAACTAGTAGCATTTTATAAGATGTCTTTTTTCCTTAGGAGATGTCAGTATCCTTTAGTTTGATAATATATGGGTATATTTTAAATGGACAAATTTATTTACAACTATAAAATGTCCATTGGATGCTAATTTCTTATTAACATAGTAGTTACTGAAAATGTAGTGATAAGGCAGCAAGTCAGGTTTTGATAATGTACCAAATATCGTAATTCTAGAATTTTTTCTATAATGTTGTCACTGATTATTTTGTTTATATGAGCAATATCTATGACTTACCTTCTTGACAAAATGATGCATGAGACTGTTAGCATTAATTTGCTCTTAAAGTTTTTATATGTAATTAAATTCAGATACTTGAGTGGTTGGCATAGTATTGTGATTTCTTATATATGCTGTTTCTTTCTCAAACCTCAACTTATTTTACATAGATTTTTATTTCTTTATCAAAGAACTTATAAGGATGATAAAGAGTAAGTATATTTTTAGGAAATGAATCGAAATATTTGGGTAAAAAATACATAGTGACTCAAAAAATGGTAAGCATAATCTTTTTGGTATGTATCTTATTGTGCTCAGGATGTAGAGAAGACAGTACACGTGATTTGATAATATTTATTGCTTTGTCTGGCCGTTAATCACTCTTTGATTCTTTATACATGGTTTGGTTTGCTGAATTTTCATTCATATAAATGCTGGATATCCATTAGATATAGCAACTTGATCATATTTGTTCATCTTTATAGAAAGAAACCCTTGAAATTATGTTTTTCACATATATATAGAAGGAAGAATTTTCTTTTTTTGATTAGAACTTTTATTCAACTAATAAATATACAATCTTATAAAGTGTAAGGCAGTAAATGCTCTTTGACATGCAAACTGCTTAAATTAACTTAAGTCTTTAAGGTAATTTTAAATCTTAGTATTCAATGAAGAAACTTCAATTTTTTTCATTAGATACCTTTAGAACTACAGTATATGCCTTTCTGTTTTGGGGTGAGTGTTCCCAAACTCTTTTCATCCTGTACGCTTGAAGGGACGGAAGGAACAAGAGAAAAGAAACTAAAGTATCTACTGAGGCATGATCCATCTGTGTGTGCCTTGCTGCAACTGCGTTAAACTCCAGCAGACACTGCATGTGAGGTGCACTAAATTATAACTGTGGGTCCGTGTGATGCCTTTAGCTTTTGTTCTCCTCAGCTTAACTCTCCATAATTTATTCATTTCTGCTTGTTTGGTGTCTTATGGGCCCGAAATGTAACTGGGATCTTATTTTCCCCACCTTGCCCCAGTCCATTTGCCAAGCTTACTCCAATACTTTCTCCCATTTCTGAACTACTTCTTCACAAATCATAATTCCGTATCTGTTATTCTTCAACACTCAGGTCTTTAGAGCAAATGTTAGTTTTCTTTTATTCATATTTTGAACTGAAGTTAAGGAGTAAAGAGAATGTTGATGCTGTAGATTATCTTGAGCTTCTGTCTTTATTTTATCCCCTTGTTTAAGCCTAAAAGTAAAAAGATCCAAGGCACACATGTATTGTTTGGTCAAAGAATTACGGCAAGTGAAACTTTACTCTGCATGTGCCAATGAATTGTCCTGACATTTGTGGTCCTTGTCAGATACTGGGATTCCTAGTTTTGCCACTGGATGTGGAACACATAACAGTAAAACTTATTGAAGATGATGAGATACAAATCTGCAGCTGAAATACAAATCTAGCTCAATTAGATGAAAGTAATTCACTGAAAGTCTTTTAATGGACAGCAACAGTCATGCAGTTTCTACTTGTGTAGCTTAGGAAAACACAATAAACAAATTTTAAAACAGAAAGGTATAAAATGATAAATAGAGATAGAGTTGTACATCTGGGAGAGAGAGAGAGTGTGTGTGTGTGTGTGCGTGTGTGTGTGTGTGTTGCCCAAACTCGTTTAGTTCAAACGCAGTATTCGTCCTAGGTGTAGGCCTTATTTTAAGACCTTGGAAGCATCAGCACGTTTCCCAGGGTGAAATCCCTCTCCCTGTGTGGCAGTTTCAGACAGATCCAGAGAAGCTGTAGAGCCAGACTATGGTTTGATTGGTTGATTTTTAAACAGGATCAAAAATCCTTTCCTATAAAAAGGCAAAAAGGGACTTCCACATTGTAGTGGCCCTTTTAAGGGCCTCCCACTTGGCTTCTCCAACTGACAGTCTGACATCCTCAGTATTACCACAGCATTCCAGCTAATTACTCAGAAACAGATAGACCCACTCAAGGCCAACCAATAAATAGGAATGTATGTGAAGAGAGATATCATGCTGGGATTCTCAAGGAGACAACATAGACATGGAAAAAAAGAGGCAAAAATAGCAATTGATGGTTTTTCTTCCAACTGTCTTCCTTCTTCCTTCCCTGCCTCTCTGTGTTAATCTTCAGTGTTTCACAACAAATGGACACTCTGTGAAAGAACATTACTGCATACTCCCTGTATAGGCATTTGATTTCCTTCCTTATTTATTTATTTATTTTTTTGAGACAGAGTTCCACTCTTGTTGCCTAGGCTGGAGTGCAGTGGTGCGATGCCTAGGCTGGAGTGCAATGGTGTGAATTCGGCTCACTGCAACCTCCATCACCCAGGTTCAAGTGATTCTCCTGTCTCAGCCTCCTGAGTAGCTGGGATTACAGGCATGCAGCACCATGCCCAGCTACTTTTTTGTCTTAGTAGAGATAGGGTTTCACTATGTTGGTCAGGCTGGTCTCGAACTCCTGACCTCAGATGATCTGCCCGCCTTGGCCTCCCAAAGTGCTGGGATTGCAGGTGTGAGCCACTGCGCTCGTCCAGGTATTTGGCTTTATTAAATGAAAAACTTTATCAGAAACTAAAACACTGTAATTTTAATAGGCATTATCTTGGAATGATATGTATACTATTGAAATGACTTTGAAAAATTAAAAATCTTGATTGTAGGCAGTTGGTTAGGAAAAGATGTTATGAAGTCTGTGGATTTCAAGGCTTTTTAACATTGTAGTTTAAACAAATCAATCTTTCTATTTTTTGTGCCTTGAGAAATTATCTCCTGTCTAGATGTGTCATAAATCTTATAATATCTTCTAGAATTTTGAGCTTTAATTTTTTATATTTACGTAGTCAAAACCTAGAATTTATTTTTGTGTGTGGAGTGAGATAGTGTTATTTTTTTTCAATAAAGTAATGTATATTTTTACTGTCAAAAATGATGTTGTCTGCATCTTTGCTTTAATGATTTGTTATGGCAAAGCCACATGTCATAAGTGATGCCTCCATGGATATGTGGTTCTATTTCTGAGCTATTATGTATCTAGTTATAAACCTGCAGTCAGGCAACCAGGATTCACGTTTTGCCACTGCCACTCACTAGTGGTGTAACCTGCTGGATTGCTAGATTGTGGCAATTTTCAGGGTCCTATGGTAGAGAGGATCACAAGTAGATTCTTGTGTATTGCGTTAACAGGCTGAGTGCGGCTGGTGAAACTGACTGGGGTCTGATTTGATGCCTTCTGTCCTCTCAAGAACAGGTGCACCCTGGCCGGGGCACGGTGGCTCACACCTGTAAACCCAGCACTTTGGGACGCTGAGGCAGGTGGGTCACTTGAGGTCAGGAGTTCGAGACCAGCCTGGCCAATGTGGCAAAACCCCGTCTCTACCAAAAATACAAAAATTAGCCAAGTGTGGTGGTGCACACTTGTCGTCCCAGCTACTGGGGAGGCTGAGGCAGGAGAATCACTTGAACCCAGGAGGCAGAGGTTGCAGTAAGCTGAGATTGCACTACTGCACTCCAGCCTGGGCAACAGTGTTAGGCTCCGTCAGAAAAAAAAAAAAAAAAAAAGAGAGAGAGAGAGAGAGCGAGCAGGCGCACCCTTTCAGTATCAGTGAGTATCAGTTAGGACCCTTGCTGATGTTAACCCACAGAGACCTCGTGAGGAACTTCAGCTCTGGAAGGACTATCTCCCAGGCTGCTGAGATCTAGTCTCTACCACCTCAATTACAAAGATACTGCATATTCCTGGCACCTTCTTCCCCAAATTTACATTTAAATTTCCCCATCCCCCCAAAATATTTTGTATAGTTGTTTTTATTTTTATATTTTAATTATACATTGTATGTCTCTGTCTTTTAAAATATAGAACAGTCTCTCATGATTTTGGAGATCAAAATGAATTTGCTCTATTCTTACCTGTCAGAGTTCACATTTAAGACAACAGCTCTCATTTCAAGGTTGCCATCTCTAAATTGAACCGTGTTTATATTTACACCAGTGAAAATGAATATACTGTCATTAAAATAGAACTCTCTATCCTACCAACAAGCCAAAACCGAAAAACAAACAAAATACCCCCCAAAAAGACACAAGTGAGATTGATTTCTACCATTACAAAAATTCTTCAGACAGATAAGTATTCTAATATTTGTGGTCATCTTGCTTATTCAAATTTTATTAATTTTATATTTGCATACTTCTATCAAAGTGTGCAAATCCTGGATGATTTTAAAGATTGTACAATAATAACTTTTTGTTGTTCTGCAGTTGGAAGGGGCTGAGTGGCCCACTGTTGATGACATTTGTCAGTTTCCACGTATATGCCATGGCACATGGAAAAATATCCGAAAATAGTAAATATAGTCATTTTCCATCACAACTTTTGCTAGCTTTGGTCTATTTGTTCACCTATTTAAGAGCTTGAGGTACTTACATATCTTGTATTGTTTTGGGGATAGTTACTGATCTTCTCTGGATATTAGTTTCTCTGTCTCTAAAAGAGTGACAATAATGACTTTGCAGGGTTCCAAAAGATTCAATGTTTTACTATATAAAGATTTAACAGCACCAGAATTGCCTATTCTGCCAACTGGCTAAAAATTGAAAACGTTATTAGTATTATAGTTTCCCACTTTGTTGCAAATAGTAGGGTTTGAAACATTTGTGTATTATATTCTTATATATTTCCATTAGATGTTTATTTAATGAGAAATATTTATAAATGCCATATACCCATTTCAATATTTTAAATTATTAAACATTGGGAGTTCAAAATCTCTGTTAGTCATGTTTCTTCCACTAAGTACATTATTCAAGTTACTAATCATGATGTTGAGTTTTTGAAGAGAACAGGCAAATTGCCTTGTAGAATGGCTTGACTTTTCAACCACTGAAAATGACTAAAGAATTTACAATAGGTTAGAATAGGGTGGGTTGAATGGAAAAGTTTGAAGAAAGAATAAAGTAGTTTTCTATTTTCTGTTTACCCCTTCCTGATTCCAGCTATTTTGATAAACTGTGTCCAATGATATCTCACAAAAATATATTATTTACTTAATTTCTATAAGGCGTTTAGCAAGTAATTATTCTTACATACGGTTAAGGAGATAAATTTACAATTAACCCTCACTCAATTTGAGTGTTTTGTGCTTGCTGATTTTACAGAAGGCAAGTATGGAGCTCTTTCCAGTAGTATACTTTAGGCCACATGGATTCAACCTTCTCCTCTGAAGTAGAACTCGAGTATCATCTTGTAATAGCGTGGAACTGGATTGAGGTCAGAAGGAGGGAAGAAGATAAACTTACTCAAGGACAAATTTTTCATTGAGATGAAAAGGTGAGCATGAGGTTTTTTAAAATTTCAAAGAAATGTAACTTTTTAGTGAAGATACTTGGGGAGCATGGAAAGATGGCAACACCTCAGAAGCTGTAGAGTGAGTCTAAGTCCCAGGCCTTGTGGAAAATTGGAATAATCCTAATTTTGCATTCACTAGAAGCTCTAGTGACCCAGACGTTTTGTCTTTCTGTAGCTTTCTACTACTGTCCTTTTAGGCTCCTGTGTGAATCTTATGTTTATACTCCACCATGACAAAGGACTTTCAAAGGGAGAGAAAAAGGGAAGCACGTAACTTTCATAGCACAGACAAAAATATTCAGATATGATTTTACATTATACTTCACTTTGAAAAGGCAAAGGTGGAGAAAAAACTTTAATGGAAAAGAACACATTGAAAGGTAAAATCGTGTGGTGAAAATCAAGTCCTCATCAAACCAAAGCTTGAAGAGACTGAAAATAACTAGGTTACCATGAATATGTGGTTGATGAGGTAGCAAAAGAAAAATTGAGGAGAAAAGGGTGGAAGAATTATGGGCAAGGTCTGATGGAAATGAAATATCTAGATGCCATAAAATAATATGATTGGGTTAGCTTGTTCTATCAAAGTGGGCAGAGCACTTCATGAAGACACCATTTTGACTGGTAAACTTTCTATGTTCAGCCTCTTCAGGGCTATGTTTTAGATCAGCCAGTCCTTTGTCAGATTAACCTGGTAACAGTTAATACAGCACGAGGAATGACATCTTTATGTGAGCATTATCCAAAGAATGAGGTTGTAAATAAGACACTTAGAATTTCATGGATTATCCAGAACAGCTATAGTATCACTCAGAGATAACTGCAATCAATTGAGTTTAAAATACATTCAATGAGGCAACCATGCTGCTGAAAAAAAGAAATAAAGTAGCATTAAAAGAGACATCAGACTGAAGGCTGAATTTGATTTGAGCTAAGCCAAAGAGACAGAAAGCTGTGCTGAAAAAAATTAGATAAACTTCCTTTCTTTTGTGATAATTTCTTCAAAATTTCTATTGGTATCATCTGGAAAGAAGCTCAGTATATTAGACATTAGTCTGACACAAATATCTGTAGGAAAAAAATAATAAAATATTTCTTAGGAGAAAGTCAAGGAACAAAGGGAAGCAAGAATATTTTGCAGCAGAGACAAAAATAGTCAAATATGATTTTTTTTTTTTTGAGATGGAGTGTCGCAGTGTCTCCCAGGATGGAGTGCAGTGGCATGATCTCTGCTCACTGCAGCCTCCACCTCCTAGGTTCAGGCAATTCTCCTGCCTCAGCCTCCTGAGTAGCTGGAACTACAGGTGCATGCCCAGCTAATTTTTGTATTTTCAGTACAGACAGGGTTTCACCATGTTGGTCAGGGTGGTCTTGAACTCCTGACTTCGTGATCTGCCTGCCTTGGCCTCCCAAAGTACAGGGATTACAGGTGTGAGCCACCACGCCCGGCCCTGAAATAAGATTTTACATCAGTTTTCGCCACTCTGAAAGACAGGGAAGGACAAAAACATAAAGGTAACATTGGATGGAGAAAGTCAAAGGCTGAAGGATTGGGAATAACTTAAGTAATTATCATATGGATGGAAATGAAGCAAGAGAAATATTGGGGAGAAAAGGGTAGAAGAGTTATGAGCAACGTCTGAAGGAAAGAAATAGCCAGATGTCATTAATTTTAATGAATACTCAGTGTCTTCAGCCAATGTCAAATAAATTTTTGAATATATATTTTTCCTTAAAAAAATAGCAAATTAAAAAATAAGTCCTTCTTTCCAGTTTGGACAGCTTCTACTATAGTTATGAGAAAACTTGCCGTTACTTCGTTCTGTACATTGTCATTTAAGATATTTATTTAGAAAAACCTTTTTAATGCTGACCTCTACAAATATCTTAGGTGCAGGCTTTTTTTTTCTTTTTTTTAATGAGAAAAGTCATGTTGTTGAACATGCACAAACCACTTTCTAATGTTCTTTAACCCCATACCATTTAGACTTGCCTCTCCAAAGAGATATATTTCAGTAAGTGGCCCATTAACATTACATAGAGGAAGAGCCTCATTTTTTTTTCATAACCACTGAATCCCTTGTTAGACATCCCTGGAGTTCGTACTGATAGAACAACCCGAAGCTCTTTAGCAAATGGTAACTTCGAATCAGTGCCAGTTCCAACGCTCAATCATGCAACCCAAGCTCACAGAAGACATTGTTTACACAATGGTAATCAACAGAGTAAATTTAGAATATCCTAGAATAAATTATGATAAATGTCCTGCTTTAGGATGATAACTTAATGGATCAGACACTGACTGTCTCCTACAGGGAGGGTGAATTGATGAGCTCTCTTTTCAGTGAGCAATTATGATCCAACTTTCTGAAGCTGTAAAATTCAAATTGGATATTTTCAACCAGTTTTATTTTAACTCAAAGCTTATGTTTTAAAAGTTAAGAATAATTGCGGTCTCTTGTGGATCAAGGAATAAACTACTTTACAGCAAAAGAGTAGCAAGGTCTTCCTGGCAAGATGATGCCTTTCTAGTGTTCTTCCTACCAACAGAGTAACCTCCCGATCTCTAGAAGGAATCCTGAAGCATGTGCTAGAGATGCAGTTCCTAAAGTCTTTTTTTCTCCATGGTTAAGAGTGACTGGCCAACATTCCCACAAATCTATTAAAGCAGGTTTTTGTTTTTTTTTTCTGATGTTTTGTTCCTTGAGATTTCATTTCCACATGTGAGCCTGAGTAGTCTGTACGGAATCCATGGTTCACCTTTGACTCAATATCTGCTGCCTCTAGTGAACAAAAACAGCATCCTAACAGATAGATCGAGTGCATTTCAATTTCCATGCATCTCTGACCCTTTTAATTCTCATCACTTCAGCTTAACAACTTCATTTTTCACTCTCATGCCTTTATCCATTTGATTATAGATTACGTTTCTCAAAGTGGACCTTTTCCACGGCTGAGTTTTTTTAAGACTGAAATCATGGAGCAAGCCTTTTCTTATTTTCAGTTCTTAGTTCCCCAAATCTGAGTTGTTGGAGCAGAAACCGAAAGGGATAAAGTCAGTATTAATTAAACATATCTGCTGTGATAACATATGTATTCATCCAGTTTGAAAAGTACACTACTACCATTGGTGTTTCTTTAAGGAGTTCCATGAGCATGATGTGTTTCTTACTTGTTTGTTTTTGCTTTTGTGACTGAGCCAGCAGTTGAACGTATTAGTTAAGCAATCTGTTTCTGGACTTAGGTAGAACTGAGTTTTTATCACAACTCTACCACTTAACAATCTTGGTTGAGTTATTTTCTGATCTTGGTTGAGTTATGTAATATCTTTAAACTGTGTCTGTAGATAGAATCAGTAACATTGACTTTGAACAAACGCTAGCAGTTTAAATGAGAATCACAAATTTAAAGAATTTGGTGTTAGTGGGCAGTCAATAAATATTAAATATATTGACTATTCTTCTGTTTTTCATCCACGATGACCATGTTCCTCTGTGATTCATGTTTCTTAAACTGTTCCCAATAATTGTGAGTTGGTTATAAGAAAAGTTTGATACGAGAAAGCAAAAGGGTACAAGACAGGGGTTTCTAACATGAAAGGAAGCCTTGTAAACCATAAAGCACTATACAAATATTATAAAAATGAGAATGTATGTTTTCTTACCAAATAATAAAGGCAGTAGCCCATCTTGAAATGTACATGACATGCGGTACCAACCCAGCACCTCCTACAGTGATAGCAGGACCAGTAATGTCAGAATGGAAGTGGCAAAATGATCCCAGAAGAAAAATGAACATAGGCCAGTGTAGCAGGTTTGCTCTTTTGCTTGCAAAAGAGCTGAGTGCAGCTGTCACAAAAGCCTAAAGCTCAAAAGACCTGAAAGATCATCTGGTTTAATTCCAGTTGTAGATTCAGATACTAAAGCCATTGGAGGGTCAGTTACTAATCAAAGTCACATAAATGCAAATAGCCAATGAAAAAACTTAATTGAACTTAACAGAAATCTAACTCACAGGGACTTTTGATGCTCTGATTCACCAGGACTGGGTCGAATATTCACTCCTGAAGGAAGGGGTAGAATCAGCTTCACCAGAACTACATAGGTTGTGTGTTTTTTTCTAGATGGGGTTCTCCCCGTGTTTCCCAGGCTGGCTTCAAGCTCCTGCGGTCTAGTGATCCTCCCACCTTGGCCTCTCAAGTCGCTGGGGCTACAAGCATGTGCAACCATGCTAAGCAGAACTACATAGATTGACAGTAGAATAGCAATGCTTTCCCAAGGAAGATTGGGGTGCCCTTACTGAAAAGAGGAGGAATGGAAGACCCTCCAAAGATCCTTCCATTTCATAGAGGGTCCTTAGAATCAACAGTAGTATCCTTCAACAGCAAAACATTTCTATGGTTCAAGATCTTCTTTATTCTGTAAAACAGTATGGTGCTGCATTCAGGCATGACAAGCCTGCTTGCAACACCCATCGTATTTTATTTATTTAAAAACTGACAATAATAAAACATTTTCAGGTTTAAAAATCACTGTTCAGATACTGAATAAATACATTAAGAAAATTAGCATGTTAGGAGTTGCTAATGAAGAAACTTAGGATTATACTTCACATTTATATGGAAAGATGCGACTTCTAATTGATGAAAAAAATCTTATTGCTAAAACGGAAACTTCTTCCTTCAATGGAATATAATATATGCTCCAACTCGCTGGGTCAGAAAACTTGTTAAATGCAAATTATTTTATATAGGGAGCTTCAATCACCATACAAATTTTACAAATATTTGTTGACATTCGTTGTTACTCATATTTACCAAGTACCATTATTTCACAACTCATAGGATAATTATCATGTATTTATAAATTACACTCATTATTTAGCTTTCTTTCAAATTATATATACATTTTAAATTTAATTGGATTTTAACTACATATTCACATTGAATTTTAACATATACCTTGAACTTACAGCTTTCTCACTCTTTGCCTGAGACCACTTTCTGTATTACATATGTTTAGCATGTAACTACAGCTCTTTAAAAACAGAATGGTTTTCCCAAACAGATCCTGATCTGTAAGCTATTTATGTGGATAATTGTGAATTGTTGTGAGATGGTATTGACGAATACAACGTGGCCTCCATTGAAGTGTAATACCGTGGTGCTATTCGCTGGGAGGGCCATATATTTCCTGGCAGAACTACGTAGATTGAAAGTAGGATGTAGAATAGAGTCTTGGGCCAGGCCTATGGCAGTAGTTCTTAATATTTTGGGTATTACAAACTCTTTTGAAAATCTAATGAGAGGTATGAATCTTTACCTTTAAAATATTCACATGCACACACCTTTATAAATACTTGCTTAGAATTTTGAGACCACATGAAGCTATTTATGTACCCTGAGGAGTCCCTAGGATCTGAGAAGACTTGAGCCCCTCTAGGGTTTACCTCCATATTCTGGAGAAGGTCTGTGAGACTTTCACAAACCCAGGAAATTTTACAGTCTTGGGCTAAGTCCTAGTCACTCATCTATTTCATTCATTTATTTATCTATTCACTTAGTCATTTACTTTTTCTGCAAGTTGATGCATGACACTGCTGTGAAAAGTGCTGTAGTAAAGCATAGCATGTTCAGGAAGAGCCATTCATTCAATAGTAAGCATTTACTATAGTCATACACTCAAATGTTACAGTTTTGGAGGAGAACTAAATGAATACTAGCCTTCCTCAGGAAATGACACAGAAAGGAAGAAAACCTAATAAACAGCAATAAGCTATCAGATGAGACCCTAGGTAACTTACCTACATTTTCTTTTTTGATTCTACAACAACTTTGGAAGCTCAACATTATTTTCACCATTCATCAATGAGTAAATTTAGTTTAACGGAGTTTTAATAACCTGCTTAAGGTCATAAGTAGCAGAGCCAGGGTATTAATCCAATCAACTGCATTTCCAAATCCTAGGATACTCTGCTGTCTTCCTAGGGTAGCATACATTCAGATTTGCTAACACGGCAGAGTCAAGTCACAACTCCTTGCCTGGTGGTATGTAATGCATCCATTTCATTGAAAAATACTATGCATATCACCTACCTTCTGAAACATAGAAAAAAAAATAAAAAAATGCTACACATATTATGCAGAGACAGCCTGCCCAGGGAAAAATATATTTGGCCCACCAATCAGAGGACTTTGAATTAAGTTTTTTCATTGGCTATTTGCATTTATGTGACTTTGATTAGTAACTGACCCTCCAACGGCTTTAGTATCTGAATCTACAACTGGAATTAAACCAGATGACCTTTCAGGTCTTTTGAGCTTTAGGCTTTTGTGATAGCTGCACTCAGATTGTACAACTATTAATAAAGTTCAATAATTTAAAGATTGATTAGTAGATTATATCTGTGCACATATTTTTCATCAACCTAATTAAAAAGAGAACTATTTATATTAGTGGACCTTAAACTATCAAAAACACTAGAGGCAAATAAAAGGCAGAGAAACTACTCACATATAATTTATCAACTTCCCGAAGAATTCACTACTTAAGTGTCCTTCATTTCTCTCTTTACAAATGAGAAGAGGAAGAAAGAGTTGCCCAAATTTACATCTAGTTAGTGACCCTTATATGAAACTCAAACCCCAAATTCTGCTTTTTTAATATCACATTGCAGGAGCTCTTTCCTAGGCCACTACCCAGGGCCAGATCCTTCCTTTCACTCCAGTAGAGTTCTTCCCTGGTGATATGGTTTGGCTGTGTGCCCACCCAAATCCCACCTTGAATTGTAATAATCCCCACATGTCAAAGGCAGGGCCAGGTGGAGATAATTGAATCGTGGGGGTGGTTTCCCCCATACTGTTCTCATGGTAGTGAATAAGTCTCCGGAAACCTAATGGTTTTATAGATGTGAGTTCCCCTGCACAAGCTCTCTTGTCTGCCACCATGTAAGGTGTGACTTTGCTTCTCCTTTGCCTTCTGCCATGATTGTGAGGCCTCCCCAGCCATGTGGAACTGTGAGTCCATTAAACCTCTTTCCTTTAAAATTACCCAGTCTCAAGTATGTCTTCATTAGCAGCATGAGAACAGAACAATACACCTGGTTTGCCTGAAAGTAGGCTCTCCAACAAATGTATTCTGCTTCTCAGCGCCCAATTACCATCCAGAAAACCTGACTTCCATACCTCTACTCTACTGCTTTACATCTCTAACGCCCCTCACTGAACACAGAAAATCATTTAAGCCCATTCTATTATATTTAAAGCCCATTGAGTGTGGCTCTATCTCTCTCTTTTGGGACATCTCTCTCTTTTGGGACATCTCTTCGTCTTCAATCCCACACGAGTTTCGGTCCTGACAATCATGCCTCGTCCTCTGTTGAGTTTTCCTTATTTCTCCTGGCTTGAGGAGCATCTCTGTGCTTGAAGTTTTCTAACATTATAACTGTCATACAGCAACTCTCCTCCTTTACCCAGGGCTGTAGTTATTGGTATGCTTTGTGTTTGTTTCACTAAAGACTTCTGGAGTAGGAACTCAAGGGTAAAGTGATTAGCATGGGGTCTGGTGCTTTGAAGAGAGCCATAAGTATGAATTCTCCTCAAACATTTTCTTCCCTCACACCTCTTCCCACAGTGTCTCTCAGACAGAAAGAACTCAGTAGGTGTTTATTTTTGGAACAGGTGGGTGTAGTTGGTCATTTCTGGAATCGAGGCCATCTCTGAACCCCACCCTCTGTGCCTGCTGCTACCCTGCCTGTCCTGACTTTCCTACTGACGCCCACTGGTGTATGTCTCAATGTCTCTTCAAGGTCAGCCTGGATGCTGACTCCTTTCCATCCATACTGCTATTCCCACCACCGTTTCTCCTCCTTCTGAACTCTGTCAGTGTAGATGGTCTGTTTTAGTGAATTGGCATTTAATCCCGCATTATTTCTGCTTTTATAAAGTTTTCATTTGTCCGGTTTCTCCAAATTTAGGACATGAGACCTTCCTTATATGTACCTTTCAATATATTTTCACACATGGAATTAGTCAAAATTAGATAATTCAGAGAATTTTAATAATACTTTTGAACCTACTGGCACACAATATTTTATAAACTTGCTAATACTCTGGTCTCTAGAAATAGTTACTGAAGCTTCCCAAAGTTGCTTGATTTCTCTTTGTACACACAGCATTTGAAAAAATTTTTTCCTCCTCAGTATTAATTAAGTCCCAACATATGTCCCTTAAAATACAGGACACTGGGATGTAAAGCCACCGCCTAATTAAGGGAAACAAACATGAATGACCATTGCTGGACCTCCCTTCTCCCTGCTTTTCCATAGCTGTGGCCCGTTGGGGTCTCCTAACAATGTGGAAAAGAGACCGACTGATATTGCTCATAGAAACGTGGAGAATTTTGTTGCTATCATGACACATGGTTGGACACCATAAAATTTGGGCATGAACCTTTTCACCTGGTTCGAAATACTCTTTAAGTCTCTGTCCCCTTCTCTGACTAGAATAGCCACAGTCATAAGGAAGCGTGCAGGCTTCCATGGTCACTTGTATCTCTAATGGTGATCTATTTTGCCTAGAAAGTCTCCGTCCAGCAGCCTGCAATGAACTTAATGTTAGTGCCCCCTGCCCCCAATTCGTGTGTTGAAATCCTAACTCCCAATGTGCTGGTATTAGGAGATGGGGACTTTGGGAGGTCATTAGGTCATGAGAGTGGATCCGTCATGAATGGTAGTGCCTTTATAAAAGAGACCCGAGAGCTCTCTCACTCTCTTTCTACACTGTGAAGATACAGCAAGAAATATGACCACCCACAACCTGCATGAGGGCCCTCACCACAACCCAGTCATGCTGGTAACGTGGTCTCAGACTTCTAGCCTCCAGAACTGTGAGAAAATGAATTTCTCTTGTTTAAGCCTCCCAAGTCTAGAGTACTTTAAGAACCCTAACTAAGACAGAGCTGGTCCCTTGTATGGATTTTCAAGCCTAAAACTACTGACTTTGAGAGAAGTGATGAATGGAAAATAGCTTTCTATATGGTTTGGGAGATTGGGGACATACGGGTGACGTCGGTGAGTTAGTGACTGCAGGGATCTGTGTGTGGTGGGGTGCTTGACGAAAAAACTTGGAAAAGAATTGCTTTGTTACTAAATAGAACTGAGACAACACAATTTTTAGGTATAATTATGAAGCTTAATTATTACCAGGAAATCCTAGTTACAATGTTTTATTCCAGCCTTTAAGAGCATATTTGTAGATATTTTCTTTCCCCTTTTCGAGTGAAGAATTAGCGTTGGTCAAATTTTCTTCAGTTTCATCTTTCAGTGACACTTTTTTTTTCATTTTTTTGCTAGTATTTTCATGCACTTATTAAAAAGTCACCTAGTCCATTGTATTGTCATATTTTAATCAGTGCCTTTGTAATACGGACATACATGGCCAAAGGAACAACGACTCAAATATGAGTTTGTGAATAATTGATCATTTAGGAGGAAATACACCTTCAAGAACAGGCGCTCTGTGTAAAGATACAAAATGATAAAATATATGGCTTATATGATTGCAAGTTAGTCTCAAGAAAATAAATGCCATCTTTTATATTTTTAAAGGCTCTGATTCTCACTTTGCATGATTGATTGAAAAAACTAAAGAGAATTTACTCATTCACAGAGAGTTAACATTATTCATACACATATGTATTTCGCTCTATAAAATAATCTCAAACTCTCCTGTTGCTATTTTTTTCCATTCCACAGACCTCATTACACTAAGTAAAAAAATAAATGGAGTAAGCATGTACGTGAGGGAGAACTTTACAAGCAGATAAGTCTTCCACCGTTGAAACCCTGCCAAAGCCAAACTGTGCAGTTTATTTTCAAAGAAAGAGTGGTTATCACTTGCATACACCACTCCGGCTTGCCTCATGCCAGATAAAATTAATGGCTAAAAACTTCAACTTGACTTTAAAACAAAACCTTAAATACTAAAACCTGATCTTTATCAGGCTGTTATAGTAGAAGATGACATCTCTATGCCAACCGCAGGTATCTATTTATAAAAGAAAGGAGTTGTACTTTGGCAATCATATTGCAGACCAATAAAACGATCTAAACCACTCCTCAGACACTGTAATCTACATGACTGCATTATGCTCACAACATGAAAAGGATGAAAAATAACTGACTATTCAAATATGTATTGATTTGGATCATTAGATTACAGTTATGTTGGGGCATATCTCCAGTAACTTTTCACTAGCATGTTTTCATTGCACAGTTGAAGCTAGTTAAATCTGCTCCATTGATTTCTTATTTCAGTGAACTGCTGGACATTTTTGCGGGGAGGGAGATTAAGTAGTTTATACAGTGACACAATAAACAATTCAGTTTCTAAAATTAGAATCTAATTATCAGGTGGCAAAAGCCTTGAGGACATAAAATGTGTTAGCCAAACTAAATAGATTGCTTTATATAAAGTAAAAAAAAAAAAGTCAAAAAAATTCGTAGTAATATTTTAAGTAAATATCAGTGGAGTAAGTGTGACAGATACTATTTCTTGTTTCCTCAGGAATTGTACTTTCTAAATAGTTATACTCATCCAAAATAATAATGGAATTAATTTCAAATGTACATGTATATACACACAATGTACACGTATATATACACAAATTACCATCTTCATAAATATCACTCTTTAATACGTGAAATTTTTGGTATTTTTATATATACACCAGTTATACAGTGACAGGAGGTTGACCATAAGAAAAAAAGACTGAAATTCTTTGACTGGAAAGTGCCGTAATTACCTTTCCCGTTTCAGTCTGTTTCACATTGCCTGGCTGCTGTCATGTTCAAAAATAAGTCCATGATAAAGTTAGACACTAGGTGGCAATAGAAACCCCCCTTTGCTGCCTTTGTCCATTACCCTCGCATTTGAATTCCACTCTCATTGACTTTTAAGTTTCATATAAAAATCAAAAACAGGAAAACAGCCACATTTCTATCACTCCTCTCATCATAATATTCCCTTTCTTATAATGAAAGATTATGTTTCAGGTGAACCAAAGTATTTCATGTGCCTATGATGCAGGATCTGGAAAATAAGTTCATTACATTTGTCACATTTGTTACATTTGTCATTTGCATATTTAGCACTGAAGATGGTACATTTGTTTATAAATGCGAAACAATGTATTAACATTTTATTGAACAAAAATAAGTTGTGTGCTTTAATGCAAGCATCTGTGTATGACACATCAAATTCAATTCATGAAATATGGTAATATTGATGACTTAGGTACCTTTTTAGCACTGCATTTCTAATAAAGATTTTCTCCTAAAGGGAATAACAAGAAGCGAGCTTATTGCCAATAAAGATTAACGATGTGCTTTTCCTAAAATAATGTAAACTGGGAGGAAGAGAAGTATTCAGGGAAGGAACAGAAATTTAATATGATAATATTCATTAGTATTATCCATAAAACCACTGTCAGAATATGTTTAAATTTTTATATAAAATGGCATTGAGGATTTCAGGGGGGAAAGAAGGGCAGAGTATTTGAATAGTGAAGTATCAGTCAAAATGAACATTTATTTTGTTGGCTGGCTCTACTGTATTGCCAGCACATTTACCTTGTTGTACTTTACAAAGTAGGCTGACCACCAATTCAATTCAAACTGCTGAACTTGATGTATGGGATTTGTATGGTTTAAGCCCCTGGTTACTTTCAAGTTTGCTTCTCTTGTTCTTTACCTTGCCAAGGTTTACATGGGTTGAATTTGGAAGGAATTTTTTTTCCAGTGAAATGATTATAGATTTTTTTTTAAGTTTGGTGTATGGCCAGGTTTCTAAGATTGTCTTTCTGATTATTTGCTGACAGTATTAATTGATGATACTCTAGAGACCAAGTAATTTTGAAAATATGCATTTTCACTGTATCAAATTAAAAACTCATTCCAGATTACAGGAGTCTAAAGAGACAACCAAATTCACTGCGTAATTTTTTATTGGATCCTGGATCAGAAACAATAAAGCATTGAGGAAGGACTGTCTACTAGATAATACGTTTCTTGGGTACATTATATTATGGTTTTCTAGGCGAATATTCTTGTTCTTAAGGTGATATATGCTGAAGTATTTGGGGCTAAAATGTTATGTTGACTGCAACTAACTTTCAAGTGGATAAGCACAAAAAAGTATACATAGAGATGAAGAAAGAAAAAAAATGAAGAAAGTTGTTAAAAAAAAGGCTGACCCTAAGATATGTTGATATTCATTGTATCATTCTTCTCATCTTTCAAAATAAAAAATTGGGAGAAAATCAACTTTATCTCTGGAAGTACACAATAGAAAATATGTATTACTATTCTTTTATTTTCTACTTGTCCGGAATGAATCTACCATTTTCTCTAGATGAACTGTACTCCAGATATTTTAAGGTTAGTATTTACTTGATTTTTTGTGGCTGACAAAAATTTTGTCTTATGGGTAAGATAAGAATGATATTTGTTTATTGAACAGATTGTAAGGCATGAAGAAGGAAAAAACCGACTTGTTTTTATAAGAAAATCTGTTCCTCCTTCTATAATCCCAACTGTCCCAAGCTGAATCACTAGGCTTTGGATACACAGTGTGCTATCCGAGGCTGAGTCATCCCTGCTGCAGATCGAAACTGTGGATCTAAAAAGAATTTTCTCATCTAAACCAGAGCTTCAGTCTCCCAGGTGATGTAGTTTTTATGGTGTTATCAGTTTAAAAAATTTCCTCGTAGAATGTATGTTTATAATAATCTAAATGCCAGTAAATAATATGACAGAAAAAGCATTTGGAAATATGGAATAGGAATTTTGATGACCATGTTTTGCTATCGAAAGTTAAACCAGCTCCTGGGGGAGCATGTTAATGAAGAAAGCTGTTGACTGTTATATTTTTATTCAGCAAAGCAGCCATTAAATATTGTTTGTTTATAGTACTCCACCTTATTCAAAAAGGAATTTGAGGCCAAACATGTAGTAAAAGAGCATTTAAGATGTGAGTGGTTTGAAAAAGGAAATTATATTTATCACATTAGCACAGGGTAGGTACATAAAAAATATTAAAATCCATGTGTCAGGCTTTTAATAAACAGAAATTCAGTTTCGAGGTGTATCACATGTCTTCTGAATGGAATCCTAGAAATAAAATATGTATTTTGCTTTCTTTGTTGAAATAGAAAAGTTTAAGCTATATAGTTAAAAATAATAAATATGTCATTTACATATAAAATATATGCAATGTAATATGCATAACATAATTACTATATGTGATATATAATTATATTACATATAAATATTGTACTATATTTAATTTATGTATGAAATATATATTTTAAATAATATATTTAATTATATAATTCATATATTAATATATTTTCATTACTCATTTGCTTATCATGTATCTAAAAATGTAGCATTTTAAAATTAATTTGGCTTATAAACATATTTATAACTATTTAAATAACACAGGAATTTATCTTAGATAAAATATTAATTTTTCCAGAGTGACCTTACACAACTGCCATTCTCAAACCCTGATATTTGTGCTTATAACTTTTTTCATGACTTTATAATTTTTTCATTAGGTTTCTTAAAAATTGAATGTAGCTCCCCTGTTTCAAAGTATGGCTACATCATGGGGTCTCCTGGGCTCTAAATCGCTTTCCGAATGTGGATGGGGTGTGTCTACTTATTTGTAGTTGGGTCTATCTGAGAAAAACCTTTGTAGGAGCTAAACATACCTATATATTTTACATACCATATACAGATGATCATATTACGTAGGACATATGTGATAAATTAATAAGGAGAACAAAACTTTAGGACAAAAGTTTAAATAATCTTAAGAACATATTTCAGTCATATTTAAAAGCTTTCAGTCATATTTAAAAGCTTTCAGTCATATTTAAAAGTCATATTTAAAAGCTGGCATAGAAGTGACTGAGTAAAAAAACATGAATATTTTACAAACCACAATGTATATCTTACATCATCATGCTTATTCTTTAAGACAGTTCCACTATGCATAAGTGACAGTGAGAAAGGGGGGGAAATATCATATTACCTCTAAGGAGGGAAAACTCTCTATATTATAGTTAGCTGTTTGTTAAGCAAAGAGAGGAGGTTACAATTTTTATCTTCCTAATGAAAAGATAAACTCAAGATTCCAAGGGAAAGAAGCTTAATTTTTTATTCTTTTACATCTTGAAACTACATGTTGGAAGAAGTGCAATGGGGTTTTTTTTTTTCTTCTGTTTTTGTTTTTGTTTTCTCCAATTTTAAGCAGGCTGTCTTCAGTGGCCAAAGATCAATGCCCCCACCCATTATTCCCAGGCTCCAATTGCTGCTTCCTGCTAGGTTTGCTATAAAACCAGAAGGACGGACAAGTAGGATTGGCAGCACCCTGGTGTCCTCTTGTTGCTCCTCTATCTGGGGCTGAGCCACATTATTCTTATAGACTTCCTACAGGAGATGCTCAAAATTTTAGGAGAGTCAAGACATCCACACATAACTCTGCCCTCTATTTTGATTATATAGAATTTGTTTTCTGAACTTCAGAACCTAGTTCAAGAGATTGCTTAAAGTCATGCATGTAAAGGCTGAATTCTCTTCATAAAAGCCTTTTCAGTTTTTCTTTGTGAAGCTTTAGCCTAGGGATCACCATTCAGGCCACACTCACTCTCTCTCTCCATGTGCTCATTTTTCCTACTCACAGAGCAGAAGCAAATTTTCCTGCATTAAGAGCAGAAAAGAAAACAAGATTTTGGAGAGTTTGACTTATTAAAATCTTGAACTCTTTTCAAACTGTCTCTTTTGAATTGCTCATCAGGCTGAAAAATAGTGATTATGGATAAGAAAATCAAAAGAAGAAACTGGAGTTTGAGGGCTGGTTTTGAGGAGTGTGGTTTGGGCATGGCTATGCCCATTTTAGCATTTCATTTTCACCTTCAGCACTTCCCTTGTTTCTAAGCTTGCCACTTTTGTCGGTCAACATTTATTGTGCAGTTACTATGTGCACATTTATATGACATTCTGGGCACAAGTTTTGTCAAGCAGCAATCTGTCTGACCTTTCCTTAATCCTTTACGCTACCAAAGTTTTTCTATATTAAATGCCTACTGTGGATTGCTCCTCAAGCAAAAAAGTATTTTGATAAACATGATCATTTTCATGAGGACTGTGGTACCATAAACCAGAGGAATGATCCAAATGGTAGAAGTTTATGATATTAAGGGTGATGACTAATTTAAGCTAAGTCAGACTTCAGTTTTTTCATGTTGAAATACTCAGAGAACTTTCTATCAAGCCCCTCTTGATTTTGACCAAGGAAAGTACAAATTATTAACCAGTCAAAGAACACTGGGTCTTTGTCCCATATTCCTAATTTTTCCTTGGTTAAGGTATCTTCTTCTGTCATTGTTATCAATTGGACAGGAAGGTAACATTTAAAAAATAGTGTCTTTAATAAAATTAATTAAATTAATCCTCATGCTAGTGCTTCTCCAACTTATTGAGGTGAAAATTATCCCAAAGTTCTGATGCCTTTTATAGCACACCAGAAAATATTACGTCATATGAAGTAGGAACATTTTTATCACAGCAGAAATCTGACTATATATGAGTTATACATCTATAGCCTTAAACTTATGAGTCCATGGTAACAAATATTCTTGTGCTAAGTTTTTAAGTTAATGTCTTCCTGCTGATTATTTATTTTGTCCTTTGCTAGCAGTTGCTGGCAGCCTGGCAGTTACACGTTCCACAGGTTAAAGAAAAATTTATACGAGTAAAATTTAAAATTGAAAACATATTATCCATGGATGATACGTCTTTCCTGAGAAATAGAAAAAGACGGCAGCTATTTTATCAGTAGGAAACCTGTGTCACCCTTGGCATGTTCGTGTCCTGCAGCGGCTTTCTTGAGAGTCACTCACCTGGCTGGTTGTTGGACTGTGGAAAAGAAGCAGATGTGAGTGCCACAGAGGTGACAGCTCTGTGCTGCTTCTCAATGTATCTTGATCTTTGTTTACTTTTTTTTCACATTAATTGTTTTCAAGTTTTTTTTTTTTTTTGCAGTGGGAGAAATCAGTAATTCCTTTTCCCATTATGCCTCTTACTATATTATTACTTTAAATATTTTAAATTTTGTTTTATATTTTATTTACAACAACCCTGGCATCCCACATTAAAGAAATGAAAAATCACATTTTCAAAAGATGAGAAATGAGGTAAAATGAACAACTAAATGTATCTCAGATGTGTATTTATATAATTTTATATTCATTTAAATGACTTTTAATTTCACTCTGTATTCTTCCATGCATTTATTTTACTTTTTTGTATAATTTTTCTTTTCCCAGTTTCACCCCAGTAACCCACTCCACTCCTCCCCAAATCCTATTGGTTATCACAAGCTCGTGCAGTTAAAAGAATTACACTGTAGAACTTTCAGTTATCTGACATTGAGTGCCTGTTCCTCTACGTCATAACCAATGGTCATTTGTATCTTTCTAAAGGGAGAAAAATGGGTGTTTTAGCAAAACTGAATAAAAAGTCTGACATGTTCAATGGATGGCCAAGCTCAATTTCTATCTTTCACCTCTTGTTCAGGAAAGAAATATTGAGTGCATTGAGGGACCAGTTTAGACTTCAAACAAAATGCAAAAACGTCACAGAGCTTGTTTGCAAAGTTTCTATTGAAAGCAGTAAGTGGGCTGTTGCCAGTGTAATGAACCCTGATCAAAAAGTATTCAAGAAGTTTTAAAAAATTAGCTTCACTTTAAAAGACAATAAAAGTAGGATAGATGGAGGTTGCACGGTGAGGGAGGAAATGGGCGAGAAAGGAAAATATTTCAACTTTTATGCATTTTGATCCTTTGCTTTACCTTACCCATCATTGTATCAGTATTTGGAAGTGAGAGAAAGCTGTCACTCGGATTTTTGCCATGTTTTCTTCTTTTGTTTTACTAGGAATGTTCTGCTGTTAACACACTGGAAATATTTGTAGTAGAAAAACATTCTGACATGTAGTTTGAAGTATAAATAGAATTAAAATAAAAGTAAAATCTAACATATGTCCTGGTTGAACACAGATTTACTTTTCACTTGCTTTTCACCCTATCCTTTTTTGGGTTCACTTTATCTTTTTTATATTGTCTTTTAATGTCATAAAGACCTTGTCCTTCACACCCACCTTTCCAGTTTATTCTGTAACAAACTGATAATATTCCATTAAAATTAGTTATTATAAGAAAATGACTTTCATAGGCTTTAAATTTTAGTTTTTTTTCCGCCCAGAGAGAGAATAAACAAACAAACTCTATTCATTAATGGAATTCTAATTTGTTCATCTGTCTGGTAATGAAAAGCAGTTGTTTTGTTTGCCTCTGTATCCCTCCAAGAGATTTCCTTTCTCTGTCATTGAAAATGTTGCTTACATTTTGGGTTCAGAGACTGCTTGCAGGGTCTGTGGTATCTTAACCATCCCTAAGCAGCAAGTACAGGCATTTTTGGTGGAGCTGATTTCCATAATGTGCAACTGGAGAGGTGCTTTTGAAAAATAACTGCAATGAGTGGTTGAGTGTTTGTTGGCCTGTGGGCATGGAGAGATTTCTGTCACTCGCATCTTGGCCTGCTCTAGGACTTGAGGAATAGGTCTCTTGTTTCTACCTCTAAGATCTTACATTTGACCATTGGATGAAGTTTCAAGAGAGTTTAAAAACAAGTAAATTTTACAAAAAGTTTATATTATAAAAAAGAAAAAAATAAAATGATGGCCCCCCCAGAGAGGCCCTTAACAGAAGTGATGGCTCAGATTTATTTTGATGTAAGTTCGCTATTAAATAAAAAATAATTAAAAGAAAGGTTTGTGGCCAAGAAAGCATGACATGTCATTCAGATTATGACTCTCGATGGCTATAGTTTACAGCTGCATTTATTGTCAAATAAAGCAGATGATTCCTCAGTGTATTATCAGGAACAATCAACAACATAAATTTAAAATATACTGTTTAAATGTTAATAGAAAGCATCCCCACTTACTAGATAAAGAATAGCCCAGAGAAGAAAGGCAGTGTTTATGTGGTCACTGAAGTTTGAAACAAGCTTGTTGGATTTTGATCCAGTGAAATTTCCAGATATCACTTTGGATACAGGAACCATAAATTTTTATCTGAGCAGAACATACTTGTTTGAGTTTTGCATTATAGTTCATTTTCCACTGGACTAAAATGAGATACAGTTATAACGTTAGCACACATAGCTCAAATCATGAGGAATTTTACTTAGTCTTTACAAGCACAGACTGATGGGCACTTAGCAAATAACTTAATAGTATTTTTCCAGTTTCCCTATAGAAAATAATAATATTTCATCTCCTTCCCTGTGAAATCCTTATCAATTTAGGCATTCCCTGGGGATATTTAGCCATTGATAGGACCTTCAGTGAAAGTTTCGAAAACTTATATTATAGATCTCAGGTACATATAATACTTTCAATAATTTTTTAAGTACCTTTTTTTTTAGATTTATAAAATCCACATCTATAGCATGCTTCTGTAGTCCAGCTGCTTCTGAAATAGCACAGTATCAGCCTATGTGACATCCTAACATATGTTAAATGAATCACCCTGAAGTGGCAGTATTTGTCAATCTGAAATACAGATTTTATTTTTGCCTTAAAAATAGATAAACTAGCATGAGAGTATCAGAACATCATGGAACCCATTTTCTGAGGAGCAATGTAGTTGGATGAAGCCAATCTTTGATATTTGTTTTTGAGGCATCCCCCAAAATGTGATTTGCCAAAGAGCTCTGTGAATGAATGGCATAAATTTATTTATTTCACTTAACGTGCAAAATAAAAAGCAGTGACACAGAAGACAGGAAGAAGAATGGTTAAAAAATTCTTCACTCAAATATATTAACAATGTTTTCATATTCAAATCAAAATGATAGTATAAATGAATACATAAAAACTGCTATTTGTTAGTCATTTCAGAAAATAAATGCCATGTTGAACTGAATCCATCATTGTTCAATAAATGTGCAAGAGAGAATCAATTGACAGTATTTTAATAAGTGAAAAATGTATACCACTTATCGCTTTGTTTTAACTTAAAAAAATGACCAAAGCAGGAAAACTCTATAAAAGAAAATGCTAAAAATATTTCTTAACAAGCACAGGGCAAAAGCTGACATCTCAGATTCAAAAGAAAGTTACGTTTGGCAAGAGCCTTGCTCCCATGATGTGTTAGTTATATTTAACTCTTTTTTTTTTTTTTAACAAATGACTAAAACCTGGACCCTGCATTGCTTGGGCCAAGACATCATCTTTTATGACACATTTCTACACAAACGTACTCCCACCAAGGTCATCACTCACCTTCTTAAACACCAGGGGAGCACAAGCCAACATTTTAATTTACAGAGCACATTTATACATGGGACTAACAGATATGGTGCTCCTATTGGGGGCTGCCACTAAGCACCAGGAACATATGGAGCAGCTCAAGGCAGTTTGGAAATTCTTTATATTCTGCCCATGTGCTTTACACTCGCATTCTCACTCTCTGTTAACCTCTTCTCTTTCTGTAATGGTTGTAACCAGTGCCGGCACTTTGCTGGAAAAAGCACAAGGAGTTTAGCTAAAAAAATACAGTGCTGGAATAGTGGGTTCTTGCTGTATATGAAACAAAAAGAGAAAACCTGCATAAGGAATATGAACAAATGAATTAGTTTTCATCGGTGCACTCCACCAGCAGTCTATTCTGGGCCACATCTAGATGCAGGGCTCTATGAAATTAGGAAGAAGACAGCATTTACAGCTGCTATTTTAAAATGTTCCACGACTTAAGAATATTGCTGGGTGTAACTTTATGCCACATATCATTTTTTGCTTCTAATGTTCATCTGAAAAGCTCTTTTACCAGAAATATCTTTGATCAATTTCCCTGCTTTTCTGATTTCTTTCTTTCTCTCCTCTTAAAAACCTCTAACCCTACCTTTAAGGGCATCTTAGTAAGAAAACGCAGGCCACGTCGAGAAATAACCAGACTAGATCATGGAGAAAAACAGGGTAGGAGGCAGGGAAGAAAAGATTTGTGGAGAAGTGAAGAAACTTAAGTGTATTAGAAAACAATTATTCACGAGCCAAATTATCAATTGTTTTTTCCCATTTTCCTTTCTCTTCTACCAACCTTGTGGACCAACACAAACTTGGCATATTTGTGGTTGGATAATTCAAAATCACATCAAAAGCTCCCCATGTGATGTATGTTCTCTTGCTTCCAGAGATTTCTGTTTCGTGGAAATGGATAGTGAAAATACTCAAATGTTTGCCTTGGGAGAGTGAGAAAATTTGTTTGAAGGATGCCAGGGATTGTGTGTGTGTGTGTGTATGTGTGTGTATGCGCACACACACATGCACGTGTGATCTTTATTCTCTAGGGTCTCCTTCTTGGTTCTGCACCAGCGTCTCCTTAGCCACACAATCCTCCTTTCTCTTACTCTGGGTAAACGACCTTTTAAATTTTTTTGCCTAATAACAATATTAGTAGAGACACTAACATTTTGACGTCTTTTGTCACTTCTTCCTCCTTCCTTTCTGTAATTTTGATTCCACATAGGATGAGAAAAAGAATAGAGCAATGCATTTTCTTTAAACAGAATAACTGGCTTGTATGCATTCATCATTTAATATATATCCATTGAGTTTCTTTGAGGTGTGGGTCTAGCCACTGGCCTGTGAAGGCTACATTGTACGTGTCTCTATTAAAATGCTGTTCTTTGGTGTCTAGATTCCTCTTGATAGTTTGATATTTGTGTTAACTTGTTCTCAACTTTTATGTGCTTCCTCATTGTGTCTGGTCTTTTTTTTTAAAATGCAGAGTTTTCTAAACCATGGTCTATTGAATGCCATTAGGTTGTGAGATGTTAATGGGTAAAATAATAAAAAAAAACTCCTGTAGTAAAATAAACTTGGCACTGTAGCATACCCTCTAAACCTCAAGGAAATATATGGCAATATTAGAATATTCAAAGTTCTGAGAAGTTATGCAGCAGAGCAACCAATTTAACATTGTCTAATCTTGCATTTATCAAATATTTTTTGATCTCAGAACTGAGTTTTGGAGAACATCTATGATATATCCAGTTGGATTCCCAGTTTCAAAAATGCTACTTTAGATCCTTACAGCTAACAAGTGCCAGTGGGTTCACACTCAGCATAACACAAAGCATGATACTTATGATAAGAAGGTGTCCTTAGAAAGAAAGGACATAGGTCGATAGATAGGTAGATAGACAGATGGATGCTATGCACTAAGTTGAGGGTGCCACAGCTATCAGTGCTGTTACTTAGTTTTAGTACATTTCAGATGTAGAAATTACACAAAGCCAGATTTGGTAATGACCAAAAGCATGTAAAAGGCAAAATCTTTTAAAATTATTTTTTGAGCCACTGCTCTGCCTGGTTGTCAAGAAACTTATTTGATCTTATTTTCTCATTTTTAAAGTGAGAAGTAATAACCCAGGGAGACTCATACCCAACTCATAGAGTCTTTGGAAGATTAAATGGCAAAATCTATTTTAAAAACATCAGTACAGTGCCCAGATTATTGGAACTAGTCGATAAAAGATCATTTATTTTCTTCCTTCTAGCCTGCTTTCCTGCATGAAACACAAATCTCTATGGCATAGTATTTTCTCCTAAGAAAACATTGTTAAGAAAAGAAATCCAAATATGAAAACTAAATTACAAAACAAAATAGATTTATTTTGCTTCACAAATATTTACATTGTTCTTATTATGTGCTAGGCATTGTTCTAAGAATTTTAGAAAAATTAGCTCATTTAACTCTTGCAGCAACCCTGTGAAGAAGGTATTACTATCATTCCCATTTTAAAAATGAGGAAACTGATGAATATTATTTGCTTGAGATGCACCAGAGATTTCACAAGAAAAAAAGTTATTGTGGAGAACATAAAGCGTAGCTTAAAAGAGCAAGCATCAAATGTGGAAGCAGATATATATTGCTAAAAATTTTAATGGAGTATCAAACTATAAAAAAGCTTGGACTTTAAATATCTCTACACAGGGCAGGAAGTTAGGAGACCAGGTGGCATACTGCATATTCATGCGTGTGTGTGTTTGTGTGTGTAAAATCCTTCAATGTGTAATGCATTTAACACATGGCAACCACTTTATACATATGATCCAATATTATTTCATTATCTGTGTGTCCTGGTTTGTCAATAGATGCTACCTGGGGAAATTTGGGAAGATTTGTCAACAAGAGGCTTTCTCTTTTCCCCTTCCATTTGAATATATCTTATTTCTCTCCCCACAATTTCCTGCAACTCTCCAAAGATTATTCTTACATTGAAAGAGATCCTTGAATGTTTAATTGTCCACAATCACCCAGCTAGAAAGAGGCAGACCGAGGATTGTATATCCAGATACACATGACTAAAAAGCAAAACTAGCAAATCACCCCCCTTCATTACACTTGCTGTTTCATGTTCAGGACTTTTTTCTCCCCAGGTCCTTACCCTAGCATGCTTCCCCCAAATTGGAAACAATAGGACTATCTACTGGAAGAGATAGGGCTTTTCATTGGAAGAGATACTAGAGATACAGTGTCTATCCTCCTCATTTATGGCTAAAGGCACAGACACGAGAGAGGTGAAATCTCATGAGGACTAGAAGTCATTATATCTTTCCAAGTTCAGGGCAATTCATTCCTCGTTGTTGTGAGCTTTGGATTAGTTTATATTAAAATAAATAGTAAAATGTTTCAACAACACAGTGTAAACCTCATAGAATGTTTACCACATGAATGTGTGTATATTTTTAAAAGCCAGAAAAGCCATTAAGCAACTTAAAATTCTGGCCTCCAATTTTGATAATTTGTCTCTTGGGTACTGAGCATGTCTTTGTGCATCTTGCAGAATTCAGAATGCTCTGTTGGCTCCACAAATGGAACGGTTTTGCTCTATCTTGAGAGTAAGCTGGGAGACCAGTTTGAATCATGTTCAAAGTAGACAGCACAATTATTACAATAATGTGCATAATAAAATTCTATAACTAGGTAATCTCTTAACAGACCATCATATATCTGGCCTGTCAACTGTTTCCACTCATACGACATGACAGATTTCCTTTCTGCCTTTTCTCTGTTTCTCAATTTAAACATTGTCTAAACTGAAAGAAGGTCTTATGTGTTTGAAATGTACAAAAAGACCCAAGAAACCTAGATGAACAATTTAATTCTATTCAATTGAATTCATGAGAAGAAGTGCGCGGGTAAAATGTGAAGCCGAAGCTTTTTGTTGCTAACTTTAACTTAGTGACGTAGAAATGTCAAATGCAGTAATTACTCAAACGTCTGTGGAAAGGATTAGTAATACGGCAAGTAGATATGACTAAGGACCCCTTGGTTTTGATTGTAGTAATTCTATTCTGTGATTTTATGAGTTGCTTGGCTGAGACCTTACTATCATGTATAATGTGTCTTCTTTCCTTAGTAGGGTTATTAATTGTACTAAGCACCTGTGAGAATAAATGCAAATATACTTGTCACTTTTTTTTCTTTTAAATATTCTTTAGTATATATCATTGGTTAGTCCTTTGCTCATGACAGCGTTGCCTAGATTCAATATTCCAAGTGGAAAGATGATCAATTTAAAGAAAATGTTGGGTTTAAATTCTAGCTCCGGAAATTATGAGCTGTGTTACCTTGGATTAGTGATTTACCCTCTCTGGGACTCAGTATTCTCACCAACAGATGAAGAAGGGTAAGCGAGGCCTATCTGATAGAGGTGTGAGGACTGAGTGAGCTATATGTGGTTTGGCACAGGACCCTTCTGAGTTGGTTCTACAGACATAAATTTTTTACCTTGAAGGAGAGAAAAGTGAAATAATTTCAGCAAAACTAAACTATGAAAAGACCAGAGCAAATATGTCACAAAGGAGGCTACTCAAATGGACGATCTACCTATGAAGAGCTATACAACCTCATTAATCACTGCAAAAAACCTGCAATGGTGTAACACTATATACCCATTAAAACAGCTAAAATGAGAAAGACAAATTCAAGTACTAGTAAAGATGTGAAGCAAACTGCTGGTAGGAGTATCATTTGTTGTGACAACTTTAAAAACTTTTTAGCATTGTTTATTAAAGTTGAAGCTATGTATCTTTTATGACTCAAAAATTCTACTTGTATGTATACCTGTAACAGAAATGCTTAAAAATGTGCACCAAAATACAAGCATGATTGTATTTAGAACAATATTGTTTGCAATAGTATAAAACTGGAAATTACCCATGTGTTTGACAGCAGTAGAATGGATATGTTGTGGTATCCATTATATAATATTCAATATTATATAATATTCAATGTATTGAATATTATATAACAATGAAAAAGAATGAAGATCTTTGACACGCCACAACCCAGACAAATGTCACAAGTGTAATGTTGATCAAAAGAAGACAAAGGTAAAAGAGTGTATATTGTGTAATTGCACTTATAGAAGTTTCCAGAATAGGCAATTTATGCTCTTTGAAGTTAAGCTACTAATTATCTTGTGATGAGGATGAGGTTGTGACTTGGAGGGCTCATGGGGGTGTCACCTAAGATACAGGTAATTATCTATTTCTTAATTTGAATGTGTTACTTAAGTGTATATATGCTGTAAAAATGTATTGTGCTGTGTATTTATAATTTGCATTCTTTATGTATGTTATACTTCCAGAAAAGAGTTTAATTTAAAAAAACCCAAGATCTAAATCCTGCTAATGATTTTCAAATTCTACTAGGTGGAGTTGCTAATTATGACTCAGTGCACCAGTGGTCGGTAGACTATCAATATTGATTTCACTTCCTTCATTGTTTACATTCTCAATAAGAGAGTACTTTTTCTATTGCTTATTGTAAAAAGACCTTTTTTTGTGATGTTATGTTCATCCATAATAGATTTCTAATATTCCCAGGATCTCTATTTTTTTCTTCTTTCTGTAATTATCTTTTGTAAGATTAACCAGTCCTTATCAAAGGTAATGCAGTGAGGCTTCTGTGGTGGATATTACTGGCACCCAGGAAGAGTTTAGATGTTTTGGAAGCAAAACCTGCTGCACTGTGTGATTTACAGGCCCTGTTTTTGGAAAGCAGTTTGTTTTATTCTTTATATCATTCTATTATTTATATATGGCTGCAGAACAAGTGAAACGTATAGTCTGGTTATTGTCAGGATATGAAGGAAGCCAAAACAGTGTGGAAATGTAATTTTGTAAATTCTTTCATGTGACAGTTGTAAGCATCATTTTTTCAGAGTATGTATACAGTGTGCTTGGATATCCTGTCTTGGAGAAGAGGCACTGTCACCTTCTAAAGGAAGAAGGAATAAAATCAGCTCTGGAATTATGCCAAATTATGTTAGGTCCACCTCTTGGTAGTGCCAATTTATTCAGTTTACAATCTCCAGTGATTCTTAAGACAAAATGTCAGGAAATTTGACCCTGGTGTTCTGAAAGATAATTCCACTTGCAGAAAACTCATGATTTATTTTCCCTCTTTGTTTATTAGTTATGTATTTCATAACACAGTAGAAAATATGGATTTCACCAGGCCAGTTTGCCAATGTGGCAGCCAGTCAAACACACAACCAGTTCTAAAATACTCCACGTTCAAAAACCTCTTTGGAAATTGGCATTCTTAATTAAATTAAATGTTAAATTTAAATTGTGGTTCATTAGACATGTGCTTTAGGAACAACTTATAGCTAGTAATATTTAACTTTATTAATATTCCTTGTCATATTCTAAACAGCTATCTTTCCCAAAAACATTTTTAACAAAACGGTATTTCATTACATAGAAACATTACAATCACAGAAATCTAAAACAAGCTAGAAAAATTAGTTTGTGCATTGACTTAGTCTCAAAATTCCATGCAGGCATAAAAAAGACTCAGATTGTGAGAATACTAAAGTTGAAAGCAAAACTCCCTCCACACAGCCTGGCAAAAGTGCAGCATTGTGTTTTTTCCCCTGTTGCCAGATGAACCATGGTTATGGGCTTAATGTAAACGTTCAGTTTCCTTACAAAAATCATTTCATCATATCGTCAATGTTCCCAATAGATGTAATGCGTTTCCATTTCATTGTGAATTCTAAATAATGAGCGCAGGTAAACCTTTGAGGTTCAGCTTGGCTTGAACCAGGATACACATGATTAAATGCTTATTCAAAACTCTTTCATCTGGAAGTCTTACAAGAAGGCTTGTTTTTGTTTTACTGCCTTGCTTAAAGTGTTTCAGTATTTCCAGTTTGACTTCCATCTCATACCAGAAGGTGAAAAGACATTGGAAATGATTGCTCTTTCAGTGAATTTCAAAAGAAGTTCTGGGTTTGATTTTGGGTAAATATTTGGCTTTGTTTTCAATTTTCTGACCTGGATGGCTCAGCCTTTTGAGGTATCTTTATAATAGATGTAATTTTATTATTCTGATGGTGACTATATTTGCAAAATAAATTAGAGAATTAAGCCAATTATCCACATAGTTCAAGCTGGAAGGTCATTTCATCTTAATATTGCATGAAACTGAGCATTTGGGGAGGACATTTCTTTTAATGATTGCTTGAATTCTTCACTTTGTATGAAAACAACTTTCATTGCTGATAAAATTATTTCATTTAGTTTTATTTTCTCATATATGGACTTAAGTCATTATGTATAAAAAAGCTTAGAAAATCTCATGCAATGAACCATTCTTCTACTTTAATATATTTCTCCCTGAAAGATCATTAAAAAGTTGGAAAAAGTTATCATTAACTTGCTTCTTTCTTTTAGGTGGAATGATTTCATATAGCTTTTTTTTTTTAACATAAAGTAAGAACATTCTAAGGAGTGATCTATATGCTATGAATAAAAGGATGTATTGTAACAAATGCGGTGTCTCAGGTGATCAATTGCATAGCAATAGATAATGGTGAAACGGGTATTTTTTTTTTTTTTTTTTTTTTGAGACGGAGTCTCGCTCTGTCCCCAGGCTCGAGTGCAGTGGCGCGATCTTGGCTCACTGCAAGCTCCGCCTCCCGAGTTCACGCCATTCTCCTGCCTCAGCCTCCCGAGTAGCTGGGACGACAGGCGCCTGCCACCATGCCCGGCTAATTTTTTGTATTTTTGGTAGAGACGGGGTTTCACCGTGTTAGCCAGGATGGTCTCGATCTCCTGACCTCGTGATCTGCCCGCCTCGGCCTCCTAAAGTGCTGGGATTACAGGCGTGAATCACTGCGCCTGGCCGAAACAAGTAATTTCTTACAGCAAGTTTCAGAAAGCTCTCACCAGCAAGAAATTTCAGCATTTACTATTAATTTGGAATTGTCGATTATTAAGGAATCACCCCTTAACTCTTGGAAATGGTTAACACATGAAAACATAGAATCATACAATATTTAAACTAGATATTCCCTTAACCACCTCATCAGCTAGTCACACTAATCATGAATGAACTGTCAGATACTTTTCCAGGCAGTGGTGAGCAGCTTTCAGTAGTAAGATTCACAGGGAATATATTTTGGTGGAGGGAGCTCTGTCCTGGGTAGTGCACTGCAGAGCATCAGAGGATAAAATGGGGTTGCCACACACCAGGGGAAACACATGACCGAATATAAAGAGGAGGGATTAGAGGAAGTCGTAGGTACCAGATTTGGTAACTTCTTAGCTGGCTCTACATCAAAGAATGTAAATCTAGCTTTACTTTAAGTAGTTCGATCATCCAAAATAAAATTACCCCAATGATAATGCCCCCATGTGCTTCTTTTATATGTTTCTATGCTGTTATAGTGTGTATATTGATTATACTACATGAATAACTTTTGGAGTGTTACACAACCTTTATCAATACTCCTTTAGAAATACCTCAATCAATATTCCCCCTTAAAAGGACATGAAATAGAATTTATTCAAATCAATGCTAACATGCCCTTATTTTAGGGAGACTTTTTTCCTTTTCTGGTTATTTCATTGGGTGTCTTTTAAATAAAGTTTTTGCCAATTATTTTCTTGTCGTAGTATATATTATTATTTTGGGTTTCAGGAGCTCAAATACATGCTTTGTTAATATTTCAGTTGTCCATAATTTCCCCCGTTCAATATTCAGGCCTCTGATATTTCAATATTTCAAAATACTGCCTTCAACTTCGTGCAACTTTGGCTATAAAAATACACAAAATAATATAACTTTATTTCCAAAAAATAAAATGTATAAGATGCTAATAAAATATTATTTCAAGGAAAATAACTAAGAAATGTTTTGGTTAATAATATGAAGAAAAAATGAAGAATAAATGTTTGCATCATGTAACATTTAAAATAGAATTCTTAGTTTGGTTCTGAGAAGTCCAGTCATAAAATACTTACATGTATTTCCTTAGTGTTGAAACCCAGCTATTTTACTCTGATGGAAAAAATTCCACTGGTGATATGAATTCCTGAGCTTAAGGCTAAACTATTAGATATGAAACCTCTAGAGATGATGAACTAGTTAGGCTTTTAGACTAAATAAATACTTTCATGATGGTTTGTGGAATGCAGCAATCAAAGGATTTCCATGGCTTTCCTTGGGAGATGGGTATCTTTTTAGGAATTCCAAAGGCAGCCTCTTACAACTTCATATCAATCAACCAAAAAGTAAATTTTTCTTCTTTTCCAATTTTGGTTTCTAATAGTTATTTATTATTTTGGACTCATATTCATTTTTGTTCAGGAAAGCAACAAGAGCTGTCTTTTTAGGGTGAATGCCAACTAGAGATATGGAATAATAATATCACCCTATAATTAATGATCTTTATTTTGTAGCTTTAACGCTATTCTCTCACAGACCTGAATGGTATTTATGGTGAGGTGATAATAATAATATGTTATGCTTATTGAGCAATTACTATATACTAAGTACTGTGCTAAGCACCCTTTACATGCTTCCTCATTTAATTCCCACAGCAATCCTACAGGCGAGTATTTAAGTACTTGTATTAGAGAACTTAAGTAATATCTCAATGGCACACCCTTAGACAGTGGCTAAGCCAGGATTGGAATTCCGGCAGTGCATGTGATTCTGGCGTCCATGCTTTCAGTTGCCGGGTTATACTGCCTCATAATTGTACCACTTGTGGCTGTCCGAAAACTCAAGAATTAAGTGGGTCATCAAATTAAGAATTTTATCAAGAGAGCTGAAGGCTTGGAAAAAAAGGAAAGGGGAGAAAACAGAAGCAAAAAATAAAAAAACAAAAAAAAAAACCAAGAAGTAGTTTCCAGATCTCCTGAGCTGGGTTAGAGACTCCTGTTCATCCATTGCTGCGCTGTGCTGTGCTAGCATGGTCTTCAGGTAGAAGTCCTTTCGAACTTTCCTTAAAGCACTTATGAAATGTGTCAGCACCTGAAATATGGACAGAGGCAGAAGTTTCCTCCAGTACTGGGAGGCGTGAAGGTGACATAGCTGTGATTTGCGGATCTCTCCTGCATCTTTCTATGGTTAGGCCGTGGGATTGGTTGGGGTAGGAGGTTCCAGATACCATTTACTCTTAGAAGGAGACTCAATGGCACCTGCCTTTCTGGCAGTTGGCACTCTTTCTAATGGGAGTGGAAAAAAAGAGGTGTTCATCCATCTGGCATCTTTAATTTCTTCTATTCTGTATTTCTTCATGTTTTGGGTTTTCATTTATAAAACCCCTCTGGATGATGAAAAACAATGGAAATTAAGTGAATCTCTCCAATAAACATTAAAAGCCTTCACCACTGTCTGTATAATATAAATTCTAGCTGAAAAAGTTTAATTTAGCAGAGAGGACTTTCTTAAGATTCTATAGAGTTATAAAATGCTATCTTCTGTTATATATTTTAAGTAAGAAAATTATAATCTACATTAATTTTTTTCTTCCTACATCTCTAACAAATAATGTAAGAGGTTTTACAAAATGTTGATATTAAGAGATGCTGGAATTATAGGACCAAAGTAAATATTTTTTAATTCTTATCTAATACTGTAGCAAAGTAATTTATTAAAACTTTAAAAATTATTTTGTGTTGTTGCATTCAGCAATCAGCACAAAGTGGGTAGTGACTCATAATAAACTATCAACAAAGGTGAACTATTCAAAATCAATAAAAATATTATACAGTATGAACATCTTCTATAATCACTTACATTATTAATGGTATTATTTTGAACCAAATTTAACTAAGCAAAGCCATTGTATTAGTTGATTATAATTCAATGTAGCAGAAATTGTACCTATATCTGCTTAATTGTACCTGCTTACTACATACATTTTTGAGGTGATGATCATTGATTAACTTTATATGTTGTAGCTTAATATTCTTTTGTATAAAACTGAAGTGAGAAACTGGATAAAGGTCCGGATCATTATCTTTTTTAAAGAATTAGCTTTTTTGGGGAAAAATGCCTTTGTAGTTTTCCTCGAGGTTAAGTAAGATGAGGGTTACAGCTGTCATGAGACCAAAACAAAGGTAAAAGATATAGGGCACATGGGTCTGCATTTTAGAGAAGAGGAACAGAGAAGGCATGACGAAATACCAAGTGGTTAATAACAACCAATAAGGCGATAACATAGGCCTTGTGTCTTGTACAAACCACAAAATGATGTAGTGAATGGAGACTTTATATTTTTTAGCCTAAAATATTTGGATAATTTATGTAAAGTCTTGTTTTGATCTATTTTGTTTTGTTGCTTAAATTATCTGTATAATTGCTAAAATTATTAGCTCAGATTTTGTGGGAAGATGCAGTCCATAAGCTGAGATGGAAATGCTAATTTGGGACACTAAATTAGAAATAAAATTTCCAAGTTAAAAAATATTGAAGTACATGCAACATTAAGAAGTTTATATTTTGGCAGAGGGACCTGGTTGTAATCTGTTTTAAAATAAATAGATTGTGTACAGCTGTCCCTATATCCCTGGCGAAATGATGATTTAATGTTGATTAAGAGAGAAAGCCTTTGAAGTGAGTGAGGCAGCAGCCCCGAGTATGTCTTTAGCGATCATTATCAGTCTTTTCCTGAAGGATGACTTGGTGCCAAAAGCTCTTTTCTCGCAACTGGTTAAGGTGGATTCAGGAGTGAAGGCTTTGTAAGTCTGAAAAGGCCCTTATTCACAGGCCTCTGGTGTCTTATTCCTTTAGGATCGTGAATGTCTGAGAATAAGCAGATGCAGCCCTTTTCACAGAAGGGCAAAGTCCGCAGCTCCTCGGCATCATGGCATTATTTATTCATCATGAGAGCCGCGAGTGAACATGGACCCTGCAGAAAAATCAAATCAGTGTTCGGTTTCTCGAGCAGCTGCGTTTGGCAGAGAAAAAGCATTTGGATCTAACTTTGGTAACTGGACAATTATAGGCATTATTAAATTGGAGATGCAAATGAGTAACCATGTTTTCTTCCGAGTTTGTTCTATTTCACTTGTAGTGCTTAAATTAAAACCAGCTCAGCATTTGTAAAAGCTGATTCCTGAAAGCTTAGAAAAGTTCCATACTTGTCTATATATCAGTAGTTTCACTAAAAACATTTACATATTAGTTAACCTCAAAGGACCAAACCTGCATTTCTTCATGTTTACAGGTTTAAATGGTTTTAGCCCTAAAGTCATTGTGTCCTTAGATACCTAACATTGAAGATTTGCTCACAAGTGGAGATTCAGATAGAATAAAACACACAAGCTTAGAAATGTTAGTAAGTGTCTCTAGGTATTATAAAAATACCTATAGATAATTTAAAGCCTGAGTAATGTGTATATGTATTTCCTGATTTGTGGAATAGACTAATATTACATCATAGTCCGAGAACTTTTTATAAATTGCCTAGCTTTTAATTTCAATTCTTCCATTTACAAACTCTGGGACCTTGAACAAATTATTTTACCTCAGTCTCCTCACTATAAAATGGAGACAATAATAGTGGTACCTCTTAAATTGTTGAAAGCATTAAACAAATTAGTATATGTTAAATAAATTAATACACATGCTTAGGATAATGCCTGATAGTAATTGCAATTCTGTAGATGTGTGTATATATGTATAGATTGAATGTAGTTTTATCAAACAGTAAATTGGCATATAAAAATAATCCCTCATTATCTGTCTACCTTTCCCTCCATATTTTAGTTCAATAAAATTATAGTTTTATTCACTTTGTAGTCCACAACACTTATCAATTTGTGTTGATGCAACATGCTAGTGTACATGTTACAATAAATATTGTAGCTTTTAGACTGTTCAATGTCTATCCTGATTTGATGTGTCCAAAATTCAAAGCTTGCGAATTTTTTGGCTAGTATTTTATCCACACATCTTCATTATTGGAAGTCTACTACAATGCATGAAAAACAATAAAAAATTACTGAATGTAGATGAAATCATAGCAAAGTAAAACTGCCAAGCCAGACAGCAGGAGAGCAGCCCCAGGCTTCCTGTCTTCTGCCATGGACATCCACCGTTACACACGCCACACATGCCACACACGCCGTCCTCACCAAGTTCAAATAATCAATCCCCACTAAATTCCTTGAAGTGATTGGCTCCTTTATTCAGGCTCTGTCCATGGGGCACAAATCTCTCCTATACATTTTAAGTATTTTTCAATGCCTTTACTTTTATATAGTTTATTTCTTGTCCACAACAACTAACCTCCCTACTTAATTTTTCCCCATTTGCAGCATTTTTGGCCTCCTCTCTAAACTTGTCATGACTCCATTTTACTTTCACTTTGAGATTAAGCTTGAAGCGTATTACCATGTAAAATCCCATCCAAGAAAGTGTGTATTGCTGAGCTGTCTACAAGATGTGCTTAAATTGTGGAATGCCAAACATTTTCTTATGTACAAATGGAAACATTTTAGAATTATACACAAATTAAAATATTAGTGCATCTGGAGTCCGTTTGTGGGCAAGTGAAGAGAGGCTGTAGTTTAAATCTGTGTGGCACTGGTGGCAAATGTGATGTTCTATGAACAGCTCTTAAAATTGCTGTCTGTAATATTGTAACATTTTGTATGATTCTTGGATTTTTCAGTGATTTCTCTTAATGATATCACATACTTTTGTGTTTTCATATGTGCCTCATAAAATTTGATTTCATTTGATTTCTGTTTTATTTAGCATTTTAAAAATTAATTTCAAATGGAAGCTATTTTATCCTTATTAACCTCTTTTACATTTTTATATGTTCTAAAGAAAACCCAACTTATTATTTAAAAAAATACATGCAATATGGAACTGAGGCTTATTACCTCCACAAATACATTTTATTTAAGAGATATACATTGGAAGATGATTCAGACCTTCTTTGTTTTAACTACATATAAAGGATAAATGATTTTTAAATTATCCAATGATTTAAAAAAAAAGTTCAGCAATACAAATTCCACATCTGCTTCAACTGCAGACATATAAAACCAGTGTGACAAAAAAAGGATCATTAAACAATCTGATTTTCTTGTTGGGAGGGTTTAATGCTGTTGGGCATAGTATTAAAATGTAGAATTTGATAGCATGTCTTAAACTTTTAATGATGTGTTCATGAATATAAAACATGCTTCTCCCAGTGACTTTATGGCTTCTTCTCTGCATAATTAGTGGTATCTGTTTTATGAGCTTACTGTTGTTTCCTTGATCCCATGAAAATGTGAAACCACTGTAATGATTTACACCATTCCAGAGCTTTAAAGATACGAGCTGTTTCTTAAAATAAATAACAAAAAAAAATCCAAAAGTATAATCCTAGAATTAAAATCATAGTGGGATCTTTGAATGTTAAAAAACAGACAAAGAGGATTTGTACGTAAATACATTTTCAAAATTTTGTTTGGTAATATCTGATTTTCAATAAACACTAATATAGAATATTATTTATTACTTACACAAAGCTCTCCTCTTATTATCTATATATATATTTTTCTTCCTCATGGTTGAAACATTTGGGAAAAATCTCTTTGGAAAAATGTTGTACGAATAATTGTTTGGATCATTTGCAATTTTGGGGAGTTACTAATTGAAGTAACAAAGAGACATTCATTAATAAACATTAAAGATCCACAAAATTCCAAGTAAATTATATTATTAATTCTTTTAAAGTTGTCATTAGTAGAAGCACAAAAGAGTGTCTGTACTGTTGGCTTTTAGACTTAAACTGATTATTTTACTTGTCATAATAGAGTGTATATTATTTAACCAAATATAACTTTGTCATATTGCCTCAATAACTGAAATAATCTTGATCTTTTTTGTTATTTCCATTATTTGGTATCCTGAAATGTAACTTTCTCAATGATCCTCAATTATTTTATGTTTTTTTTTCTTAGTTTGATTACTGGTAGGAAAATTTTATACATGAATAAATTATATGTTATATATTCATGTAAAAATTGTATCCAAAAGAGGAAAATAACAAATAATTGGCATAAGTTGCATATATGTTTGGATTATTGCTAAGCTTTTTCTTTTGCTGTGGAAATGGAGCTGTGGATGTATGTCTCAGAAGAGTGTCTATAATCAACCAGGTTTCCCACTGTAAAACAATTGATTTGGATTCTCTTCTTTAATTGGATTGACTTTTAAAGTATAAATTGATCAGTTATTTGATACCTCATGCAACCTATGTAAGCTTAAAAAAGTTTTTGTGGCTAAGCTAAGTAGTTATTTCTTAAGGTAACACTGAGTTAGTAAGATGATACCTAAAGAACAGACTTAAAATGTTGTGTTTTCATTATATCCACTAAATAAATATAGCATTCTAATTATTAAATTTTAAAATAGAGACATTTCAGCATCAGTGATTCTTATAATTTGAGGACTTGCATTACTTTCCTTCCATTTTAGTAAATAATTTGTTTTAAAGTTATCTTGAAATTGTTTGATGGAAACAATCACAATTGTAAGAAGTGGAGCAGACGTCGCTTTAAACAACACAAGCGTGTTAATGACTGTAAAGCAAATATTGGAAAAGCGAATCCATTTTCTATTTGGATTCTAGTGAAGATGATTTCCAGTGGAAAAAATCATTTCCAATAAATTGAGTTAAAAACTTTTTGATGTACAGGCCATTAAGATAGAAGTATGGCCCACCCATTCTAGCTGTCTCTTCCTGGAAGTATTTTAAAACTTTTTTTTTTGCAACATTTCCCTAGTTTTTGTGCTGTATCAACCAAAGGCAATATTCCAGTGCCCGAAGCCAAAAAGATGTCTTGCTTTTACACTAACAGCTTGATTTCCACCCATCATTTATTTGGAGTTTTACTATAATAGCACATTTACTAATAGCACATCTGAAAGTTTCCCCTTTGAAATTTAAAGAGATTAGTGTCCTACATTTATTTAAAGGAAACATACTCCAAATTTAGTGACATTAAGATCAAACAAATTTGTATGAGCTTTTCTTTTTTGGCTCCAACCTACAAGAATTTATTTTACTACTCTTTAACCGCGTTCTATATGAACATTTACTAGTCATCGTTCACGTTCACTGTAAGACTCCTTCAATCCATCCAATTCCTGACCTTAGATCCTAAATTAGCAGTTTTCACTGTGATTTGAGAATCAATAAGGAGAAAGAGAAATGCATTGCAAGCGAAATTTGGATTCAGTTGTAGTTGAAGTAGTAGAATTCTATAATAAAAAAATATCCGCAGATCATTCGCACCTTGGGTTCAAATGCAAATTTAAATGACAGAAATGACTTACATCTAGTACCTTATGAGATTTTAATTTTAGCCAGTCCTCTTTTTTTTTTTGAGACAGAGTTTCACTCTTTCTGCCCAGGCTGGAGTGCAATGGTGCAATCTCGGCTCTCTGCAACTTCCGCCTCCCGGGTTAACTATTCTCCGGCCTCGGCCTCCCGAGTAGCTGGAATTACAGGCACACAACACCATGCCTGGCTAATTTTTTTTTGTAGTTTTAGTAGAGACAGGGTTTCACCATGTGGTCAAGCTGGTCTCGAACTCCTGACCTCAGGTGATCCGCCCACGTCAGCCTCCCAAAGTGCTGAGATTACAGGCGTGAGCCACTGCGCCCTAGCCAGTCTTTTCTTGTTAAGCTACCATATTATCTCATTTTCCAAGACGTACCAGTTTGCTCTCATACAAAGTTCGTATATATTAAAAACATACTCTTCCATCACACGTATGCTTTTTAACTTTTCTAATCCAGTAATTATTTTTGGAGCAGCTCTTATATTCAATTTTTTAAGCACTGAAAAAGATGTTAAAAAATTACAAAAGTTAACTTCTTGTCAACACTGATATGAGGTCATAAACCTCAGCTTGGACCTCCTGTTCCCCAAGCAGCAGCCTAATGAACAATGCACCAAAATTTCCCAATAGTAAGTCAGAGAAATAGAACCGTGTCTTATTCAGCATCTATTGTAGTGTCTGGCACATGGTACATTTTCTTTTTTTTCGAGATGGAGTCTCGTTCTGCAGCCCAGGCTGGAGTGCAGTGGCGCCATCTTGGCTCACTGCAACCTCCACCTCCCGGGTTCAAGCAATTCTCCTGCCTCAGCCTCCTGAGTAGCTGGGATTACAGGTGCATGCCCAGCTAATTTTTGTATTTTCAGTAGAGACGGGGTTTCACCATGTTGGTCAGGTTGGTCTCGAACTCCTGACCTCGTGATCCGCCTGCATCAGCCTCCCAAAGTGCTGGGATTACAGACTTGAGCCACCACGCCTGGCCACATGGTACACTTTCAACATATTTCTGGCTCATTAGTGTATGACTAACATAATTCGTTTATCTTTGTATCCCTTGAACGAGCTTAGTGCCCATAAGGGCTTATGTGAGATAATCAATATACCCACCTGATAGACCCACAGAACTATATGCAGTTCTCTTGGACCTCATGCTGTCCCACCTGTGTGCATTTTATTCCCCCTACCTGGAAGAAAGCACCTTTCTTAACTTCTAAATATTATCCTACTCTCTGCTTCAGAAATTACCCCCAAATTCACACTTTTTGAAACATTATATTTTATTTGAAGAAAAATTAGAAAGCTATGCTTATTAATTGAGAAAATCTTCCTAGACTGAGAATCACATAAAAGCAGGGACAAACCATTCCAATGGCCATTTGAGATGGTGGCTCATGGCACTGCTAGCCCGCCATGGGATGGCTGTGGTTGATCCATCCTTGCAGAGACACTCTACTCTCCAGCTGCACAGAATGAAGATCTCGCTCACATCCTTCAAAACCCATGATAGGAACCAGAGGTTGATGGTAGACTCCTATGAGCACCTAATATTTGATGAATGAGAAGAGTATACATCAGAAAAGAGGCCGTGACACATGAAAATGGCCCATACTCCTCTAGACTTGGCATCTAGTGAACCCCAAAAGCCCTACATCATTAGAACCTCTTGAATTCTGCATATTTTCTCATTTATCTGGTCTTTCCTATCTTAATTGTGTGACCTGTCTTATAGGACTGTTTGCCGATTGCTGCTTCAACACCTTTGGTTGGTGCCTGGCTAGGGCCAAAGGCACAACACATGGATGATGGGCTTTGAGTAAGGAAGGACAATTAAGAGGAGAGTATTTCATTTGCTGAAGCAAGAGATAAAAGTCCAAGGACATTAGTGGGAATGGAGAGAAGTGGACAGATTTGAGAGCATTTAGGAAGTGGTATCTACCTGGCACAGTATATTTTAGACCCAAATACACTGGTGTTAACTGAAACTTTAAAAAGCCAATATGTCTTTTACAAAATTTTTATTTTGAAATATTTTCAACTGAAGACAAAAGTAGAGAGAGTAGAACAATGAATCACATTTAATACCTTTTCCAGATTATGCAGTTAAGATTTTGCTACATTTGTTTTATCTATTTTTTTTAGCTGACGTTCAAAAAGAACTCAGTAATTATATCACTTTATCCCTCCATACTAACGCATATGGGTATAAGCACAATCTAACCAAATAAAATTAACAGTAACATCGCATCTTCTAATATGCAGTCCATAATCAAATTTAACTGTCTGAAAAATGGCTGGAAATACAATTCGTACAAGAACTGTGCAAAGATAATTTATACATTTAAGTCAGCTTAAATCTTGATTTTCATATTTTAACAGTGAAGATTTGGTGCTCTAGTTATTTCCTATGCTGCCTACAGGTTGTTTTGACTTGTTTGGTTTTTCATTTATTTGCAGTATTACAGAAACATAAACTTTTAAAATGTATATGTATTCAATATGTATTAATTGATTTCATTTACTTTTTTTTAATGCCCATGTTGTCCCGATTTTGGCCAATGGAAGCAGTTTTTCTTAATTAATGTTTATTATCTGAATATTTTCCTTTAATACAGATTGTGTGAATGTAAAATACAAAGCATTGTGTATGACTACCATAGAACTTGGTTAAAGAAGAAACAGTGGGCTGGGCGCGGTGGCTCACGGCTGTAATCCCAGGGCTTTGGGAGGCCGAGGCAGGCGGATCACGAGGTCAGGAGTTCGAAACCAGCCTGGCCAGCATGGTGAAACCCCATCTCTACTAAAAATATAAAAATTAGCTGGGCATGATGGCACACACTTGTAGTTCCAGCTACTCAGGGGGCTGAGGCAGGAAAATCGCTTGAACCCAGGAGGCGGAGGTTGTGGTGAGCTAAGATGGCGCCACTGCACTCCAGCCTGGGTGACAGAGTGAGACTCCATCTCAAAAAATAGAAAAAAAAAAGAACAAACAAGAAACAGTATGTTCCCCATGATCCACACATGATCTCAAACAATTTGTGATCATTATTTCTGCTTCAAAACTTTGTTAAGATTTTGATTAAAATTAAATAGTTTGGGCAGATAAAATAACCAATTTGGAATACTTTTGGATATTGTTACATTTGACAGTTCTAAGCTTTGCTAAGTAAATTTCCTACAAGATCTGATGTTCAATTTTTCCTAAAAAAAATGGTGAGCTTCTATGTCTACAATCATGTCAGATGTTCTATACTAATCCGTTCTTTTGACCAAAGCTGCTAGTCTAGATATTCATTTTGGATAATCATTGTTTGATAAATCTATAAGAAGTAGAACGTGAAACAAAATTAAGCACAAAGGCCTGTGTAACTAGAGCCTCACCTTGCACTCTAAAAGTATAATTCCTTTACTCCAAACAGTCCTCCTAATGCAAATGCGCAAGATCCCCACTTTCTAAGTAACAGAAAGTTCAAAATCCTGTCAAATCCCATCCCAGTTTCCAAGCCTTCCCTGTTAGCTACCAAGTTCCACTGTAACTCTGATTGCCAAAGGCAGTGGAGGGTAAAGGGCAGCTTAGTGGAGGTGTGTCTAAATCATGAGAGCTGGGTGTGGCTCCCAACTCTCCACATTGCCAGCATTCTGCTGCTCCCTGTATAAACTCATCTTCAGAAGGTGAGATGCTCATTTCTTAATCTGATGTTCCATGAAAGGGATGCTAGGTTATGAGGCTAGGACCCTGTGATGTAAAGCTTTTTCAGTTTCCTCTTGGCTGACAGTACAGATTTTGATGGAGGCAGGCCAGTGGCCCTAGGCACTGAAACACCTTTCTTGGTAGAAAGGATCACCTCCGCAGTTGTGGGGCTCCTCAGAGGTCAGCGGCAGCTGTCTCTCCAGCAGGAGGTGTGGGTTACAGGAAGGTGGAAGGGGTGCTGCCAGCAGGGCAGCGTGTTCTCTGAGGTTTGGGAATGGAACTGTAGAGGCTGGGGGTGAGAGTGGGCTGTGCTGGCCCTCTGATCTCTCTGCTCCTGATGGAACCAGAACAGCCCCAATTGCCATGGGTCTTCCAATAAGGTTATTTCCTTAGTTGCAAGTTCAGGTGAAGGGCGAATGCTTTCTGTGAGGCATGAATCCAAAAGGTTACAACTCCTGGTGATCAGCTTAAATTCACGACCATATTTCAGGTCACAAACTGGCCTCAGGGGTGCAGTGACTCCATATACTAATCTACGTCAGTCCCCCACAGACCCAAAGCCAACATCCCTGATGTCTCCTTGCTGGTCAACTTAAAAAGTGGTGAGGAAGCATTGATTTTAAATGAGCATAATATAAAGTAGCTTGTTACACACTGCTTGAGGCTACTTGCCTTATACCTATTTGCAGTAGTGAACCATCACTACTGCAAACTGGAAAAACAGAACTATGAAAATTAAACTCCAAGGCAACATATTAACAGCTATAATACATGATTTTCCCTTCAGTAATTGAAATTTGACAAGCAACAGCAGATTTAGGGGGTAGATAGTGTTGCCTTTGTAACATTCTTTTATATCATTTCAGAGAATCATAAAGACTAAAGGTTAAAATGGAGAATTTAAAGGTTCTTTTCCATGTAAAATACTAGGGCAAAATGATATTCGTTCTTCAGGTCTAACATATACTCCATTCTATTTATTCAAAGATTAAAAATAGCTTTTCTAAATCAGGTAGTTGAACCATATGAAATTGCTGGTTTTGTAAGGCAAAAATAGTTAAATTGTGGCAATTTCATACAGTTCAACTCACATATGGATACCATATTTATTTACTAGCCCAAAAGTTATGAATACATGGTTTGATGCTGTCTTTTTCTTAATAAAACTTACTTGAATTTATTTAATTAAATGGAAATTTAAAATAAAGCATTTTATTAAAGGATGACATTATATAAAAATAAAAGAAAAATATATCTGATATGTATCAGACATAATATGTGACTCATTTAGGTGCTGTTGAAATTGATGGCCTATTGTGCTGTTTTTCATTATTTGGAGGACTCAGCAGCTCAGTGAAGCTCCATTCTTTTCAGTGATTTCAAGTATTTCTTGGCATGTCTCTGCAAAACTCATTTTTACAGTTCTATCAGGCCCTGGTGACTTTTTGACCCTTCTCACTACCTCTGATTGTAAAATTAATGAGCAATTACTTTTGATCACTGGATTCTTAACAGGCACTGAAAGGGAAAGATGTGTCTATTTTTTTATGTTTGGGATCTTGATTTTCTCTCAATGGAAATTGTTGATTATCTTCAACCGTATCAACCATAGATGCTTATACTTTGTTTCATTCAGAAAACAATTTTTCATGATGTCATAATTTGGAGGAGTAGCATTTCTTAGAAAGGGTATTGTATGGCTAGGGTTTCCAAAGTGTCTACTCCTTCTCTTAATCACTCCATTCAAGGCTGTTTTTTTCCTAACTGAATCTAGGCCAGGAGGTATTGTGGTCAGTTTTATAGAGCACTAGATGAGTGTTGCCCAATGTAGCTGTGTGCGGTGATGAAAATGTTCTTCATCTTTGCTCCCCAGTACAGTAGCCATGAGCCACATGTGGCTACTGAGCACTTGAAATATGGCTTGAGTGAATGAGGAACTAAATTTCTCATTTTATTTCATTAATTTAAGTTTATATAGTCACATGTAACACAGCAAAATGCACAAGACAAAAAAAGTGAGGATCCCTCTAAGTGCAATCAACTACGTGCACTGGCTTCAGAATTGACTGTATGTGAAAAAATACAGTGGGAGAAGTAAGGACCCTCTGATCTATTGTCAGAGGGGCTTATGCTCCCCGTTTTCTACTCAGTTTATTTACCTTCAAAGCATTTCTGACCATGAAGGATTCATTTTAATATCTGGTCAGAAAAGGGCATGATTCATTTGACTGGAACATGTGAAACTCAACAGAATGTAAGAGTGTAAATTGTAAAGGAGTAGTACTGACTTAGAAAAGAGATGTTATGCATATCATCGGCCTTGATTTCATTATCTAAAATGCAATGGTTGGCTTAAATGGCTTTTAATGTTTCTTCTAACTGTAAGATATAGTGTATTAGAATGAGATAGTAGAATCAGTTACCTGCCTGTTCTCTTCCTTAGTATACTCTCCGCATGCTCCAGCACCTCTACCCCAAACAGAGAATAGATGGAAAGGATCTATTCCTTTCAAGCCTGGAGGCAAGAGGACCATCTAAGGTGCTGGGCAATAACATGTGTGAAAGAATTTTGGGGACGGGGGCGTTGAACTAGGAAACTGTGGCAAAGGGGATGGTATTAAGTGGAAAGACTCAGGAAATGTTTAGGGGATGGGTAAGCAGGACTTGTGAAGGGTTTGGTGTTTAGGCAGGGATGGGAAGAGTAAAGAGGAGAGATAAATATGCCACTATGTTTCTGGCTTGTTCAATTTTATGAATGGTAATGCCATTTAAATATTGGAGGAAGTGCAGATTCTGAGGAGGAAAATAATAAAATTTTGCTTTAGAGATCTTAATTTTTGGGTATCTGTTGAAGATAGAAAGAGAAAATTCTAGGATGGAGACACAGATTTAGGATTTATTAGCATGTTAAGATGGTATGTAAAGCATTAAGCATCAGTGGACTTACATAAGGAGAGAAGAGAGAGACAAGAGAGAAGAAAGCTGAGTGCGGGAACACTAGCATGGAAGAGACGCATGCAGAGGGAAGCTCCTAAAAAGGAGCTGAGAAGGAGGGGATGGAGAAATAGGAGGCAGAAAAGTCAGATTGGTGAGGAGTCCATCATAGGAGTTAAATAACATTCTCAAGCTCCTGACTTGGAGGATTCATTTTGTTCCCCCAACCAAGATTAAGAATAAGGGAGGGGGGAGGAAGGGGACATGGATGAGATGAAGAAAATTAGTGCTTTGTTTTGGACTCATCAAGCTCCAGGTTTGTGAGGCATACAAATAGAGCTATGTAATAAGCCATTGAATATTTGGATCCCCAGATAAAATGAATCTTGGTCCTATAGTAAAAAATATGGCAAAATATACCCTTGATTTAAAAATGTTTTGTTGGGACCTTACCATGCCATTCTTTACATTGTCTGGAATATCGTCTCTCGCTATTGTCACGTTTCTTAAGTTATCTTGAGTAAAACTACAACCCCTCTCACATAAACAGATACACATACTAAGAAACAAATAACCAAAACACACTCCTGGTGAAGTACAGAAAATGTTTTTCTTTGTAGAAGCTGAAATCAGTAACTTGGGGTCTGACAGATCCAGGTTTGAGTACCAGCTCTGCCACTTACACACAGAGTGACCTTGGGCAAGTCAGTCCCTCCAGTCCAGGCTAGTAATATTCAATATTATAGAGTGTTTGTGAGAATGAAATTAGGTGACATATGAAAATGATCTAGCATGGTAATTTGCACCTAATCAATGCTCGGTAAATAGTGACTATTATTATTATTTAAAAATCATCAGGCACAAAATTTTAATTCTTCACGCTTGCCTTAATTACCTCCACATTTCATCATGACAGTTATATTTTCTCCCACCCTGCTGCACTCTTTAAACTCCTTCCAGCATTAGCATCATTCTGTTCACAACAAACTCAAGAGTTTATTCACATATAGAATTTGTTTTGGGGAGAAATACTATTTGTGGATGACAGTGGAAGGTTAAGATTGCAGAGGAGATAGAAGGAAACAATAAATATCACCATGTCTTCAGCTTGTCTTCAAGCTGTGGACAATCCAATTGAGGAATCAATAAGCGCTCTTTCCTTTAAAGTTCTGAAAATATTTGACAAAGCAATGCATCCACAAGAAAACTAATGTCAGACAAGCTGGCTACTAGTTGGATAGAAAAGTGTGAAATGGCTCCCTTCCTTCCATATTAAACTTACTGATGCCTTAATAAACACCACCCCCCAGATTGCTGTTCATTCAGTTTTGACTAGAAATCCAGTGACTGTAATCACTTTATTATTTCCTCCAACATCTGGAAGGATATGTGGATATAGACCATTATCAAAAAGGTGATTTTACTGGAAAATAATCTTAATGTTTGCTTATTATAAAGATGCATAGAATCTGGAAAGTGCTGCCAAGTGTTTTTCCATCACAGCACCTTTTAGTTCAGAGAGTTCACTTCAAACAGAAGTCAAGGGGCCATCCTCCTGTTTTTTCTACACATCTGCCCACCCCATCCCTTGTTCCAAGGTCCTGGCTTCTGTTCAGTAATATGCTATGGTCAAAGCCTCTGACACTTTTATTCTTGGCTCCATTTATAGGAATAGATGAATTCATTCTAGGAACAAGCTCAGGTTGTCTTTGGAGATTTTTCCAGAATGAACTATTCGCACAGTAAAAATATCAACCACAATGAAACAAACATCTTTCTCTAAATTTTACCATGCCTAATTGTTTAACTTCAATGTGTTATTATGCTAAAAGTTCTTCTGCTTATTATGGGTGAACAGGGGAAGGAGTGAAGTGTTTGAAGGAAATTTAAAATTTTGTCCTGCCACATAATATGCTGGAAATGAAGGGAATAACATCCTCTGATTCTTGCCCCTGGCATCACTGAAGAGACTTCCTAGCTGTTGCCCAGCTATCAGAAGTGTTTCATAACAGTATGAAAAGAAATTTGCTGTCCATACTCTAAAAAAAGCATGAGGAAAGCAATGTTTTGTAATAGTTCCAAATGGAGTAGAGGCTGCTCCCTTCGTGACACTCTACTATTGAGAATCCACAGCTCCTTAGCAATGAGACATAGGAGGAAGATAGGTTCATCTGGTCCCAGTATTAATAATGCACTCTGTGTAAATTAACACAGTACATTCAGTTCAATCAAGGGTGTTAAAGTGCCTACTATATGCTAGTCATAGCAGTAAGTCCTAAGTTTAACAAAGAAAAGGTCCCTGCCTGCTGTAATTAACAGTCTAGTGAGATAGAAAGACAAGTAAACATATCATTTAGAGTTAAAGGCTTAAATAGAGGTGTTATAAGGTACTGCGTGAAAAAATGAAGTGTTTGGATATGTTTGTATGCATGTCTTTGGGGGAGGTTGGAAGCTTAAAGGATGTCTGGACAAGATTAAGAAGGGAGTTGAACAAAGAAACAAATACATTGATAAGCATGTTCTAGAAAATTCTCTCTCTTATATTTGTGAGTTTGCATCAGGGGAATATCAGCAATATTCATCATGAATCTAATTGCCAGTCCCTCTGTGTGTTCGTAGAGTGCTAATGTATGTACTATCCCATTCCTATGCTTGACCCATTTATTTTCTAATCTCCAGTTTGGAGAAGGAAATACCAATTTTACCCCATGCATAATTTCATCTGTGACACACTGTGTTGTCAACAGTGAAGATGCAATCTGGGTAGAGAATATAACCTTAAGACAGTCTTCTTAGAGCAAATAAACATGTTCTTGCATTAACCACTTATTCTCTTAGGAGAGCTAATTATTCTTCCCTCAGCTGGCTGGGGCTGAGGGTGAGGGGCAAGGCTTTGCTGCAGAGAAAGTCAAATATCTGACTAAAAAGACTTTTCATCTATGTATCTGATACTTTTTAAACAATTGCATCAGCTAAGTGTTATGGGTTTTCCATCACATTTGGAATAATGAAAATATTATGGTCAGGCACGGTGGCTTACACCTGTAATCCCAGCACTTTTGGAGGCCGAGGTGGGTGGATCACAAGGTCAGGAGTTCGAGACCAGCCTGGCCAACATGGTGAAACCCGGTCTCTACTAAAAATACAAAAAATTAACCGGGCGTGGTGGCGGGCACCTGTAATTCCAGCTACTCGGGAGGCTGAGGCAGGGGAATCACTTGAACCCAGGAGGCAGAGGTGGCAGTGAGCCAAGACCGCACCATTGCACTCCAGCCTAGGCAACAGTGCAAGACTCTATCTCAAAAAATAAATAAATAAATACATAAAATAAAATAAATAAAAAAGAAAAGAAAATCTTATATTTTAAGAAAATTTTATTTCTTTTTGAATTAAAACAAAATGTTCACACTTTTGTCTCTAAGTTACAAGGACAGATTAGTTAGTAGGAGATTATGTATTCTGGATAGCCTAGATTAACTGTTGCTTTTAATGCCTTTTCTAAATCTGATTCACAGATGTATATCATTATGGATGTATATTATTAGTGAGAGTAGGAGAAAGGGGCAATTATACTTCACAATGTCTGAAAAATTGCTACATAATTCCAAGCTATTTCTTTTTCTTTTGGAGGAATACTTTACTTGATTTCAAAGGGGAATTTGTGGACATTCACGTAAGTTAGAGAAATACATTACAAATATGCACCATTGTAGTTCACAGAAGTTAAGAATTGTAATCTAGGGACTCTCAGCAGCAGGCATCCAATAATGCAAAGCAGCAATAAAGAAAGGCTTGCAATGAAGCATGGAATCTGTAAAATGTGACTGGAATGAGGCTGAAAGTGTAGAAGGCCTGTTATGTCATCTGGCGTTTAGTCAGTGAAGATGGTGGCCTGACTTTGTCACAAGGAACTGCATTAGATAAGAGTACTCTGATTATGTGGTCTATTGCATACTTTGAAACATGGAATTGAAGAGCTAAGAGTTCATCTATTCTGGCCCTTTATGGAGGAAACTGAGCTCCAGGGTGGTTAAGTGACTTGGTAGAAAGAGAAGGAAAGATATCCTGCTTCTGACTTCAGGGCTCTTTAAAGTTCACCATATTTCTTAATGCCATTGGAGGATGAAAAATTAAAACATAGATCTGGTATTTACATTTTAACTACTGTGTAGTTTGCCAAATCAAGATTCCACTATGTTAATGAATTCATCTGATTTTCTAACGAAAGGCAAAGTCGCTTTGTCGGGTTAAAAGAATCAACTTAATTTCTGCCACTAGGTGGCATGATGCATTTTTTTCCCCCTCTGGACACTTTTTGAAAAGGAATCTATCCGTCTCTCTACACCACACACGCACGCACGCACACACACGCACGCGCACACACACGCGCACGCACGCGCACACACACGCACGCGCACACACGCACGCACGCACGCACACACACACACAGGGAGATTGGAGAGAGAGAGGAGAGAGATATGTTTTCATCTATCCTTTGTGGACTTCTGTTGTTTTTACTGCTGTGAAATTTGACTTGGGGTATCTGCTTGTAAAACATCAAATCCAAATTCATTATATTCCACTTTTTCTATTACATGGTTTCTGCTTCACTGATTCATATCTGTTTTATCTATTCTGTACGGGAGGAGAAGCTGAGTTAGTTTTCAGCTCTTGTTTAAATTCAGTTTAACAAATAGTAGATAATGTCTCTTCTTTCCTTTTGAAGAGGAGAAAAAGGAAAGAATTGTAGTTGATTCTTATGTAGCAACTCATTCATTCATTCAGTAGCTATAGAAGCGAATTATTTTGTAGGTAATTATTAACGGTGCTTTGGATAATTCCCTAGCTAACTATTCCTTCTTTTCCATCCCAGAAAGCAATGAAGAGAAAAGCTGAAGTCATAGTGATTAGAAGTGTCTGTGTAAGTAAAAGCAACAGGCAATCACTGAGTGTGGTGTGAGAGGCACAGAAAGATTGGGAATTCAGCAGGAAGAGGAATTGAAGTCAAACCTCACCTACTTCCCAGAGTCTTCCGGATTTTCTGAATCGTCAGAAGCTTCAGTATCTGAGGTAAAGAAAAGAAACTGCAGGACTTACAGAATACACCCTTTTCTTTCCATCCTCTGTATTACTTAATAGGTATTTTGCTTTGTTTCCATTTTTCATTCCTCCTCTTATCTTCTGCCTTAATTTTCAACTCCGTATTACTAAGTGGCATGGTTTTCAAGTTTTCTGCACAGTGTTCTACTATTTTAAATAAAAAACATTTTTATGTTTTAAATTGATTTATTTTTCTTTTAAAATTTTAGATTCAGGGGCTACACATGCAGGTTTCTGACATTGAACCCATCACCCAAATAGTGAACATAGTACCCAAAGGAAGTTTTGCAACCCTTGCCCTCTTCCTCCCTCCACACTTTTGAAGTCCCCAGAGTCCACTAAGAAACATCTTTTAGAAAGTAAACAAGCAAATGCTTTTGTGGAAGAGCCAGACACTTCAGATGAATTTTGTTCTCAGTATCATCAACATGGACTTTTAAAAACACTAATATACAGAATCACTCCTGACCAACGGATTCATCATCTCTGGGGCTGAAGGTGGGGCAATTGTATCTTTTCAAAGCTCTCCGAAATATCTTGATGTACCCTGAGAATAGAGACTTTCTGAAATGCAGCAATATGCCATGTATCATTTTTTCTCCTTTAACCAGCATCCTGGTCTAGCGCCATTTTCCTAGTGACTCATGCTTGAAACACAGCCATCCCTGGTTCTCCCCTCTGTTGTTCTTGTGTGTAATTAGTTCGTAAGTTCCGCATCTTTCATCTCACTAATGTTTTCTATCTTTCCACTTTGTCACATCGCCATTACCATCACCCCAATTCAAAGTTTCCCACCTTTCTCTCTGTTCAACACAGATGTATTTGACTTCTTTTTCCGATGTTTAAATTTACAATTTTTGTTGCACCTTGGAATTGCAAAATAACAAGAGAAAAAACATTAGGAGAGGAGAACGTGATATTATCATGAATAATAAAACTCTTGTTACATGTGTAACATAAATGAAAGTCACCCCCAATTCTTTTTCTTCAAAAGGAAGGAAAATCAGCATCTGAGACGGCTGAAAAATAAGTTCATTTTTTTTTCCCTTGCAAAGTTACTGAATTGCCGTCTACTGGTTTTACCATAAGGGTAAGAGCTATATATCTCTTGTTCATCATGTCTTGTTTTATTAATTAAAATTTTATTAGTTGCAAGTAACAGGAGCCATCCTGACATAGCTTATACAAAACAGGTAATGTATAGTTAAGCTATAGAGCACAGTGGTAGAATTCAGGCTGGTCTAAGGAAATAATTGCATACAGGCCATGGAGAGCCTTCAGGGTTTTACTTTTTGGGGGTGCTTATTTTATTTTTCTTCTTTGCTCCATACTTTTTTGGGCTTCTCAAGTCAATGTGGCATTACATAGCTGCCACTGCTTTCAAGTAGACCGAGTACAATTTCAGTCACGAGCTGGGATTAACTAGCTATTTCCTAGCAACTTGCCTGGGGACAGGATCTAACTGGCCCAGCTTGAGTGAGATAATGTACTCTGGTCAAGTCAGCCACAAGCTTTATTCACTGAGACCTTAGTCGAAGGTCACCCCTTACGAATGGGGAGTTAATGTGAGGTGGGAAGATATCCCAAAGGTGTCTAATGCACTGACAAGTGGCAAAGACGCAACAGATATTTTGAATAAATAAATGAATAAAATAATAAATGAATGAACCAAGAGACTGTTAGTTTTGGGTAGCATAATAAACTCAGATTGACAGATAAAGGGCAATTTATTAGGCATCTACTTATTACCAGAGGCTGTAAGGAATAAAAGCTGAAAAAAAAGAGGAGTTCCTGACTTTAAGGAACTCGTCAGAAGAGGTATCATTAACAAATAAGGAGAATATAGACAGTGACAAGAAAAACACAAAATATTATGTATATTCTGTCAACTGAGAGATCATAATTTTACTTACATTAGCTAAGATATTGTCAGCTGCTGAGAAACTGAGAAATCTCAGTGGATAAACACGATATAATATTTTATGCTATGTAAAGTTCAATAGGAAGGAGGGCTGGGTTTGGGGTTGGGGGTGAACCAGGTGCCTCCTGGGCAGGCTGTACTGCATGGAGCCATCAGGAACCCCAGAACTACCACCTCCAGCACGGACTTCCACCAGGATCATACTGCCAATCAAATGCAGCCAGCACAGTGAAAGGAAATACCCATACAGAGGGTATTACTACTTCTGCGGACAGCCCATTGGTCAGTCTACTTTCACATGGCCATACCTTACTAAAAAAGAAAACTGGGAATTGTAATCTTGCCGCATCCAGGGAGAAAGGCAGTATTGTTTTGGGAATTGCTAGCCAGTGGCTACCATAGCATTATTGTAGTTATGGCACAGTGGGTGGGGGAGGAATAATTTTTAAAAAATTATGGAAGAAATGCTATAGTTAGACCATCTTTGAGGTGTAGATCTTAACTGTTGGAAAGAGAACAGCAATTTTTGAAAGAAAAAAGTAATAATGTGGGCAAAGATCTGGAGTTGGGGAATAACTATGTTTTAGGAGTGGTGAATATGAAATAGTTGTCTTGAAAGTCTAATAAGAACTGAAAAGGTAGTTAACTTTATTTGGCTATTTCTTTTGAACATATCTTTTTATTAACTTCAGCACATCAGTTTATTTTTCCAGGAAGTGGATTTGGGTTAAAAATTATGCTGATAAATAAATAATGAGGAGAAACAAAAGTTTGGAGGAAAAGTAATAAAAACTTGATATAAGTATCTATACTATTTCTTGTCTTCCTATTCTGACCTTCTGCATTCTAAATTGAAACTACCACTCTAATTTTCCTTGTAAAATATCAAGTTGGCTTGAAAATTGTGTGTAACAACAGTACAAATGTATTTTTCAAAAGGGGGATTTAAATCAATAAATATTAATATATTTTTATTTTTATTCCCTGCATCTTCTTTCTTAAATCAAATATATTCAGACAAATGTATTCATTTGTTAATATTATTTTTTTCTGGGATCGCATTAATTTCAACTAAATATCTTAAGAGAGTAATGGGAGGGTTTTTTCCTTCTTGTTCAGAATTTCTTTTAAATCAGACATCTGGTATTTGGCACTTGACTTTTACTAGACCAATTGAGCACTTTTAAAGGGGAATAAATCACATGACTTTCATTTTAATTTTTACTGTAATGGTTTAATGCAGCCAACATATGCTGAGTAATAGTATTAAAATAAAATCAGTAAATGAGGGATTAAAATTTGCCTGAGTTCAGTTTTGCAAAGACACTAATTAGAGAAAGGTTTTTCAGATCAGAATTGGATAAGCCAGCAATTTTTTAAAATTGTAATAATATAATGAGAAATATTTGGGTTTGAGCATGCTGTTATTGAGAAGGAAAAATTACAAGGGAAATTAACACCTTTGCTCTAACGCGAGGCTGTGGGGAGAATCTGGGAACTCTTCCATGCCCGTTTCTCCACTGCCAGAAAGCATCCAGACAAACACTGAAGACCAATCCACACTTACTTATTTTAAACGGAGATACTAACTTGAAAACTGGAAATATTTGAGTTGGACTAAGCAGGATGGAGATTTCTTGACATCATAAGGAGCATTCATTTAAATTTCTCATTTCAGAAACTTGAATACTAGAAAGCCTTTCTATCCCACGCCTTACTTTTTGGCAGCCAGCCAGTTATTTTCTATGGTTCTAGTTATTGGGGTACCGAACAGTTTGCAGAATTAAGTTAGAGTTTTATTTATAGCTTTGAAACGTCTAGCTAAATGTTCCTAAATATGGTACTTCTTGGTAAACAAATAAAACCGAAATTATTTCTACATCAAAATTGAGCAAGGAGAAAATTAATGGGCAATATTTAGCAGTTTCTTTAAATTTCCTTCAGTTATGAATAGCATAAATAAGAAAATTCAACGGATTAGTATTAGTACAGAGACCTTAATTCTAAATACTTTGGGTTCATATATATGACCAATTTAATTAAAGGAGGTTTTGACTAGCAACCTAAAACGTGCCATATCATAGTATAAGAAATGGGTTTTCTGACTTGTTAGATAATCTGGAAAGGTGTTGTTCTGATTAAAAGGATAAAAGGCTTTTCTGTTCTGTGAGGTATAAAAAGGAATTCTTTCAATATCATGAATAGAACCACTCATGTCATGTTCACTTAGTGGTTTTCAATAAATAAGAAACATGATTGGTTGTACTTTGCTATTTTTAGACATTCACTGTAGTCATAATTTCTTTATATTACAGAAATCCAGAACAGGATAAATCAAATCACTGGTTCAGTGTGCTAAATTAGCATATTCAGCTCTTGAAGAATTTATGGAAAACGGCTTTCAAAATGCAAGCATGTCTTTGTTCTCTTATATTTCTTCAAACCAGTCTCTCATTCTTTTCCAAATATCTAACATTTCAGATTCATTTTTACTTTCATTTTTTGCTCTCTCCTTTTCTAGACACTGCCAAGCAGACTGGGTAATATAGGGAGAAATCTCAAGAAGTACCACGAAGTAATGCTCATCTCAAGACTTCTGCTGTTTGCCAATTTTATTTCTTTTCTTCTTATTGAGATAGTAATTCCCACCATGAGATTCATTAGAAATCAGGCATTAAGGTTGGAGTCTTTCCTTAAAAGATATTAATATATACAATAAGAAAGGAGGTATTGAGGCTGGTGTGTTTCTTCTGTTTTTCAACTTCTTTTTTGTTTGTTTGTTTTTGTTTTTTGAGACAGGGTCTCATTCTGTCATCCAGGTTGGAGTGCAGTGGCACAATCTTGGCTCACTGCAGCATCTTCCTCTCAGGCTCAAGCAATCTTCCCATCTCAGCCTCCCAAGTAGCTGGGACCACAGGCCTGCGCCACCTCACCTGGCTACATTTTTTGTATTTTTGGTAGAGACAGGGTTTCACCATGTTGCCCAGGCTGGTCTCAAACTCCTGAGCTCAAGCAATCCACCTGCCTCAGCCTCCCAAAGTGCTGGGTGTCTTTCAACTTTTGTATTACTTTTTGTTTGTATATTACTCTTGGTGAAACAAAACAAATTGGAAATTGTAATATATGTTATTTGTCCTCAGGAGTTTATCATGAAACAATCTAGGAACAAACTAAAGCTAATAGTAAGTAGAGAAATTAAATAAAACCACCTAAAATAAATGTGATACAGATACTAGCCAGGACAAGGGGGCTCTGATGGGCAGAAGTTTATAAGTCCAATTTACGTGTAGAAGTGACTTGAGTTGGGCCTTGGCTTATAGTATAAATCAAGAGTGGGTATCTTGAGATGTAATTGAATGGATGTAACAGAGGTAAAATTTCAAGTACGGTAATGACTAATATGGCAGTGGCAAACTTTGGGGAGGCTAGGGTACCACCTTAAGTGTGCCAAGTCATGAAGGAAATGCTTAAGTTTACTTAGCATCTTTCTGAGACTCACACAAGGAGGATTTGGAAAGATGTGTAATACAACCAAAAGAGGAGCATCCAAAGATCAACAATGATTGCTTTAAAATGTTGGCTACTGCCAGTGTTGCCCCAAGTATATTTATCCCTCTTCCTTTCTACTCCCCAATTTTCAGACACTTTGATGAAACAGAATAAAACTGGACTTTTTTTTTTTTTTTTTTTTTTAGATATTCCTATGCATTCTACTGCTTTAATCCTACCTAAGTAGAGATGTCCACAACAGAGAGAATGGAGCTGTCACATCATTTCAACTGCCCAGTTTGTTCCTACTGGCTGAATGGGATTGTCACCTTCACACCTGCCAGAGGCTTGGAGCATGCAACAGTTTTATTAAGTGGCTTCACCTTTCTTACAAAAATGCAACCACTAGTAGTCTTCCAATAAAAGCTTTTCTCAACTGTGAGTATACACTTGGCTTGGAATATTTTAGCTATTTTCTCTCTCAGGACTCATGTTTTATTACATAGCATTTAGTCTCAACATATTTGGATACGTATTTTCTGTCTGATAGTTATTATCCTTTTGTTTCTTCATATTTGTTTTATTCTTGATTTGAAAAAACTAATTTCAGAGAAACCTCCAGACTACACGCAAGCCAGTGCAGGCATTTGATATCATGAAGCTATAAGAATTCCCAGTTATGGGAAGCCATGATGTCATAAGACAATTAGACCAGCTTAGCTCAGAGCAGTTTCAATGAAATACATTCATTTCACACTGTATTAATATAATCCTTGTGTTACTTCTTTTTATCAGTCTCACAAGTCTTAATTTTTCCAGTCAGATATAAATAAGACACAAGGCAAAAGAAAGCTTAAAGAGGGAGAGGCGAGGAGATTCCTTGAGGTCAGGAATTCTAGATCAGCATGGGCAATATAGTGAGATTCTGTCTCTTAAAAAAAAAAAAGTAGTAAAAATAACAAGAAAGCTTAAAGAATGGCAAATGTCCCTTTAACGTACATTTCTTCCTATGTCAGTCTCCACGTTTTCTATCCTAGTTGTCACTTATTAACTCAGAGTGTTCATATTCGTGTTAAATTGAGGAAAGGTGAAATTCATTCTGAGAATAACTATTCAGGCATTGATAAAAAGATTTGTTCTCTCTGGGCAACGTTCTAGGTCAGTGAATTTAGCATTGAATAAGATGTTATTTTGTATTCAAATAACAGCTGTATCTGGTTTACCCCTTGTGGCGCAGTGATGAAAATTAGGCAATGTGTAAATGTAATTTTTGTTATTTACTATGCTACATATTCAATTAGCTTGAAAACAAAAAACAAACACCAAACCATTGATTCCACCATATAGCCCAGAGCTACCATTTCCCTCTCTAAGGGGAAGAGAACCGAAGCATTGGCTAGGAGCAGCTGCAATTAGAATTTCTTTCATAGACTTTCCTGAAAACCCAATAAAAGAAGTAGAAAGGAGAGGCTGGGCCTATTACATTTATTGGAGGCCCACAGCCTGGTTTCTGTTAAGTTTGACAGTATTTATTCTTGAAGCTAGAATCATGTACTTACCTACGATTGCAAACATTGATTTCAAAATATCAAATAACGAATGTGCAAAAACTGAGTAATAATGAAATGGATGGAAAGTGACAAAACGGAAATTCTTCTCCCCCACAGCAAAGGCTCAAAAATTCCAGAGGGTGGACAAACATGAACACTTCCTGTCTCACTGTAAAGGTTTTTGGTGCTTAAATTTTAAGTCTCCGTTTTCAGTCTGTGATTGTCTATCAATTATATTTAATTAATGTTTTTATTACAATAATATTGTGCCATCAGTTACAAAGTATTTTATAAAACAATGCATATTTGTATTATTGCCTTTCAAGAAAATTCCAGAAAATTCATAGGGATATTCCCCTCACATTTTAATGCTATAACATTTCCCGTGTAATAATGTGTCTTAAAAAGTTGCCACTTTTAAAATAGTTTTCTCATATGACATACCCAAATTCTGGGTCTTATCCAAACCTTTATGTTTCTATCCTACAGCATTTTCTCTTTTGATAATTGGTCATGTGAAAAAAACATGTTATGTTTCCCTAAATAGAAAGATTTTTCCAATGAACAGTAAGAGTCTGAACAAGTAATCTTGGTATGTTGTAGAACTTCAAGTTCTGTTATGGGCAGGATTTCTTCACAAATGTAGCAAAATTATTGCTCTTACTTTTCAGTTTTTCTCGTCTTTTTTTTTAATGAAGGACTTGAAATGACCAAATCTTATTTTCTTTCTTATGGATTCTATTAATTATAATGCATATTTGAAAATTGAGGCTTTGTAGTTATTAAACTACCTGTTACTTCTGATGTTACCTTTTGGACAAATGGTATTCATTTAAATTTGGGTTCTGTGAATTTTTGATTTTACAAGAACCCTTTGGCTTTAGAAAGAGAATGAGAACATCTCTGGATTCTTCCACCCCTTTTTAACGGTGGGGCTCCGTGTACTTTCCACTGAAGGAGTGAGCATTGTCAACTAGTTAACTCAAGCTATTGGAAAAATCCCTGAATTGTGTATGGGAAGAATAATTGCACACAAATGCACTCAGGAATCCTATGGAAAATATAGTGCTGTTAACTGGCATGGTTACAACACAATTTAGCAAGTATGTTAGAACAAATTACCCCCTTTAACCATAAGCCATTCTGTTTCACGCTTTTTAATGAAGGCCTGTGCCACACACTAGAATACTTCTCACCTCATTACTACTCATAAAAAGCAATGATCCATTCAAAGTCTCCTCATATCTCCCATATGAGTGGTAAAGAGCTTCGCCTCTCATTCTGGCAGGAGGACAGAGGAGGCTTCTTCCCAGCCTGCCTTTGAAGTAGGTCATTAGAATGTTTACTAGATAAAAGGACTCAAAAATTTATCTGTGTAATCTCACTGTTGTCATGTGTTAATGTTCTATCCTTCCTTTAAAAACAAAACAAAACAAAGCAAACAAAACCCAAAGGCATTTCTGTCCCTGTTTAGAGAATACAGGAGATTTGTAAGACTCAGTGCAATTTTTCTCCTGCAGTATTCACAAGATATTTTCAAAGAAACTCTAAAAAGCAGGAAGAATTTAATGGGCCACTGAAATACAAAGTATGGATTCAATAAAAAGGCAGGAAGAGAAGCAAGCTGATAGGCCAGTTAAGAAGAAACAGTCCAATTTTTGAATTAAACAACTTTTTCTCTCCACGGAGTGTCATCAAAAGGAAAATAAAGTTGAATATCCTTGGAAATAACATTATATCAGTTACTAATGAACACGATTTTCATCCAGACTGAAATATTTTTCCCCTATTAATTTCAGGGACAATATATGATACTACTTAAGATACCTTGTGCATGCTCAATAAAATTTGAGCTGAATGCATGCTTTTTAGATGATGATGATAAGTGGAGAAGGAGAAATTTTTTCATAATTTTTTGAAGACATTCTAGGTCTAATCCAACTATAAAAGTATGTGTGTATACGCATGTGTGCACATATATATATATATACATGTGCACATATTTTAACATCTGACTGTATAATAAGAATGAAAAAGCCTATAGAAGAGTAAACATATCCGAAAATACTATTTAACAACATTAGAGTATTTCAATTAGCAGGAGAAATATGTGTCATCTCCATGACATATGAATTTCCATTTTGGCTATTTGCTTAATAGTATCCAAAAGAAGCAGCAATGTTTGCAATTCAAGAAAAAGCCCATACTAGGTACTAAAACAGTTGAAAACAGGGTACTAACATCTAACTTCTGTAATGCAATAAAACACTGAAATCTGGCACAGATTATAAATTTAAATGGTGTTTAAAATCAATTTATTTGTAGGAAAACTATGCTTAATATAAACTCTCTGATGACATTTCCAACCTTTCTTTGTGGTATCTCTGAAAATTTATCTGATCACCTGATGCAACACCGTCAAACCCTACCCAACACTTACGCTGAGCAGTTTCTAAATTAAATTGGTATTCTCCAGGCGCTTTCCCAGAAATGCAAGCTCAGGTCAGATCACACTCACAACGCTACAAGAGAGAAATGCTGGTACTGTATTTTAATAGGCCAGAGGAAGCACGTGCTCCCAGAGACCAGTCGACCCCTGCAATAATAGCTGCACAGCTTTGTTTCATTTGAAAACATAAATCTGTACACACATACTTACTCAGACATATATCCATGTATACAGAAAAAAGTTCAGCTAATAACAAAAGAAAGGATGAACATTGGCACTGTAGATGTTGACAGCATTATGCAAACTTTTCAATATTTCCTTGCATGCTCAACTTTAACTTTTGTTTATAAATTCCACTTAGACATAATTTACAACTTCTGTTAACTTAAGCTGGGTTCTGTAAATCTGTCTAAAAAAATCAGGGCAGAGTGCTTTGAGATGTTACAAATATATCTAGATATCAAACATTGAGCTGCACAAATTATATCCACTTTGGAAACTCTAAGTTTGTATTTATGTCCATAATATATTTTAGTTCTGATGTTTTTAAAATGATGAAGCAAGTCTTACTCTTTTTTTCACCCTGCCTTTTCCAATCCTTGCTGAAATATCTATGAAAGAGACTTACGAGCCCAAGGCAAATAAAATGAGAAATTCTGGAGGTTGTCACGATTTAAAAACACTTTGTAAGGTGATTTGAGGAGAAAAAAATACAAAGGTCAGGCAAAACTTCTTGCTAACTACCTGAAATTTGTAACTTTATTCTAGTATAGTTTAAGAACTTCAATACATAAAAATGTTATAAAGCTTTGTATCTGTTATTTCACCCTTGTAGAGCTGTTGCAGAGATCTTACCTTCCCAACTTTCTTTAGAAATAGTTGAAATGTCAGAAATATCTGGATTAAAAGAAAAGGATAAATCCCACCTCTTTAGTAATTCTTCCTATTTAAATTGCTTTTGAGATCAAAGACAGAAATTGAAGCTCTTCTGAGAGTTTGAATTTTAAAATAACAGAAAAGCAAAACACTTGGCTTCAGTTTTTTTCATTTTTTTTTTTCACTTTCCTTGAAAGAAGCAGCTGTACTTTTCACTCTGCAGTTTTGGGAAGAATGGAGAGTCCTGACTGATGCCCCTCTAACCTGAAAAGAGAACACTTAGCCAGCAGCATACATTTACAATAGGCTTTGGCTGGAGTGAGTTACTCTAATTTAGGGCAGGAATTAAAAAGATTAAGTGAAAAGCAAAATAATGGAGAATAAAACAACTTGATATATTTTAATAAAATGGTAGTTTTTAACTATGAATATATGGTTGTAAATCAAGTATTAATATTAAAAAGGGGGGAGGCAATTCCATATCAAAATGCAGTTGGATATGCTCGTGGAGACGTTCTTAAGGAGAGTGTCAGATTCACTTGCATTATTTTCCAGTGGTGGAAGATAGCGGTTGATAAAAAGGTATAAATTGACATGTAATTTTCTTCAGAAGTAAACTTATTCTTCTATCAGATTTAAATTGCTTAGCAACAACAAGAATAATTTCGACTGATAAGATTATTGTCTTTTCTTCTGCGGGTATGTTGCTGTCTCTTATATTTCAGTGATAATTCTCCAGTTCACGGCTGTACGCGTGGATGATCAAAGAGAAGCATTTTAGCTCATGTACGGTACAGCTTCCTTTAAAAGTTTGCTCCAGCATTGTCCAAGCCCTCTTCGGTGACCTAAATACCCTCCTAGGCCAGATTACTCATTTCCACGGCTTCAACTACTATCTGTCCTACCTAAGTTTTCCAAACTATATTTCTAGATCACATACGTCCCCCATGCTCTAGCCCCTCTTCCTGCTTGAATGCCTTATAGGTGTCCCAAATTAAACTTCTGTTCTTCAATCCCTCCTTTCCTACTTGGAACCCTGTATTGGTTCATGGCCTTAGCACCCACCTACTTGCTCCGGTGAAATCTATGAGTTGTCCTTGTTCCCCCTCTTTCCTTCCATTTCCAATGTAATCCATCACAAATTCTTCAGATTTTATATACTAAATAACTGCTACACATCACCCCAGTCCAGGTCACTGCCTTCTGTCACCTAGACTAGGGCAACAGCCTCCTGATCTTACAACAGCAGCATAAGGATGAGATGCTGCTGGCAACCACGAGGTGGGGGTGATTGCAGGCTCCTTTGAGTTTTTCCCGAGTATGCAGATCACCCCAGCAGGAGCTCTTCACCCTAATAGCAGTGGGCTCCAGCCTCCCCTCCAAAACCCAAAACAGCCTCACTGTGTCCCTGCAGATACCATCAGGATGTGCCGGCCAGAGTCCCTTGCTCTGAGGCCGGGGTTCCAGCTCTGGCCCCTCCTCCAAGCTTCTAGGTTCTAGTAACCCTATTCTCTTCTCCTTGTTCTCCTAGCCTTAGGGATTCCTGCTTCTTGAAGTTATAGTCTTTTGTTGTCTCATGCCTGTGAAGCAATTCTCAATTCTCTTTGTTGGACTTACCAATGTGGTTTTCCTCTTTCTTACAGACTTCGGCTGATAACACTCTCTCAGCTCCAGACAGATGGGATTTTTAAATTCCTCAGACTCTTTATCGTTTTGCTTCCTAAGTTTCCCACATTCAGTTCCTTCTGCTAGAAATGTTTTCTGTTCCTGTTCTCCTTTCAGCTCTCTCACCCCTTAACTCACAGCTTTTGCCTAGGCAACCCCTTTTGGAATGCCACTTCCTCAGGGAGCCTTCCCTGACCCTCTAGACCAGGTTGAATCTCCACTCATCCTTCCTCCTCCTCTGAAACCAATCACTTCACTTTCTTGCCTGATGTCCATCTTCTGTCCTGATTTAAGCAACGAGAGGGCAGAGAACATATTTTGCTCCTACCCAGTAGCAATTTCTATGCCAAACATATTGTAGGCAATCAATGTTGATTGATTATTGATTAAACTTAGTTTCTTATAAGTAGAAAAATATTGGGTAAAGTTTATCAGCTAAGGATATAATTTTAGATTTTTTTTCCCTTCTCATTTTAGCAATTGCAGGTATATGGGCAAAGAAATGTGAGACTTTTGTTTTTTTTTTTTTTTTGTCTTGCATGGACTTTATTTCACTCATAATCTCCATCAGGGCCCCCTCCAACTCCTGGTACCAAGTTACTCTAAATAAATATACCCTGTAAGCAAAAGCTGTGCAAATACTGTATCAAGGAAAATTCTCTAGTTTTCTTTCCACCTAAAAGATGACCCCTATGCCTCTCCTTTGTAAACATTCTGGAACTGCCACTGCTTTTGCTTTTGGACTTTAATTTCCCACTTGGCTGTTGTTTCTGTTACATGCTATTTCCAAAATTCTAGCTCATACATATTTCTAGAGTCTTACCAGCATGAAGAGGTACTGTTAACTCAGTTGAAGCATTCCTTTTTGTTCATTACCTCACAAGATGACTTTGCAGTTAAAGGTCCCAGTAATTTCTTTAGAATTTACAAAATTGTTACAATACTGCTATATTAATGAGAATAGCCAAGAAAATATTGTGTGTCTCAAAGAGTGATTTTATGACTGTGGACAGAAGTGTTTTCACAAAAAACTAGAAAATGAAATCACCTTGTTTGGGGCAGCTCTTCCCTTGTCTTGCCCCCCATTGCTCCCCAGTGGCTGCGGTTGGCCCAAGCCCATCACTGCCTCATGCCGTGAAGACTGCCCTCCCAGGCAGTAGGAGTTTCCCATCCTTGCCTAAATCAGTTACCTGTTCTTTGCTCCACCTTCTCTCAGAAAAATGAAATGGAAAAACTAATACAGATTAATAAATTAGTGGCTACTGAGGGCTAAAGAAATCAATTCGAGGTAAAATATGCATCTAAAATGGCATTTTCTAATCTCATCATACCTAAATTGTGCCTTTTGAATTGTTTGTATTTCTTTCAATAGCAGATAGCAGATATTTAACACTCTGCGTTATTATTGTTTTGTAACAGACTGCAGAGGTTTAGCAGTACTTCCAAATATCTTGTATTTGATGGTGATCAAATACTCTACAGCTTCAGAGTCCCATATTTCATGTGCATTGCCTTAACTCAAAGGACAAACTTCAACTGTGTCTTGTAGATATCTGGGGGCTGAGGTAGCCTCTGGAGCTAATGCTAGTATTTGCTTACTTCACCTTTGAATAAAATCTGCCAAGAAAAAGAATCTTGAGTAATTACTCACACGTATTCACAATGAGGTTCTCACCTGAGTCTCCGCCATTCTGGTTAGGCAGAAGGGAGTATGTTTTCATGATACTGTCACTTACTGATCTGCTACTATGTGCCAGGTAATGTTCAAATAGACTGTCATATAATCCTGATAGTACTGCAATCTCTAATTTATCTTTGAGGAAATTGAAGATTAGACTGATTAAATAATTCCCCAAAGTTACATGGTTAGTTTAGCCGCTTGACTGGAATTTGGATTCAGACCCTCTTTGAGGCCAACTTCCTGGCCCTCTTGGTCCTTCTGCTTTGTCACTGTCTGTTCACTTTTTAGAGGCACAGTTTTATTCACAACTAAATATATTACTTATTTTAATGTATCTTTTAGCTTAGCTTTTTGATAGGACTCAAGATTACTTAATGGAATTCTGGCCAAACTCTGGTCTGTACATCCAAGTATCTGTTGCTTACATTCTTAAAGATGGGGCTTTGGGAATTTTATAGGCCTTGGCATTTTATAGCATAAATAAATTTTGCTCTGAATGGCTTCAGTGAGAATAAGCAGACTATTTGCCTGCTACCTCTATTCTGATCACTGTAATCTGTTTTGGAAACAAAGAAACAGAAAGCCCTTAAGCCTATGTAGCATGTCAACCCATGTAAACTACCCTCTATTGTTCTTCAGTGATGTGTAAATACACATTGATGTAAGAAGTTTATAATGTTAACAAATTGAGTTTCAAAAGCATTTGTCAAATTTAGGACTTATTAAGTGGTATAGTCTTAGTCTTAGATGAAGTTAAACGAAATTCTTTTCTGGTAACTCCAGTAATCTTTTACCTGGGCAGGAATTTAGATTCATGAAGCTGTAACAAAATGTTCAGTACTCAAGCTGCGAGTAAACTTTGAACAAGAGGCAGTGAAGTGCCGTAGCTGGTTCACACTGGCTCACAAAAACAGATCATTAAATAGTCAGGTATTTTGTGATTTTGTTGTTAAAGACAGCCAATAATGAAAATTAGAGTGGATAAACTTACAGTTAAATAAATTATATCAAAAGGAAAGGTAATAATCAAAATTCATTAGTATCTAATTAACTTACATCATAATATTATCTGTGATCTTGAGATTATTTATAATTATTGTGTCTGTCTGGTGGAAATACTACATAATGCTGTGCTATTGCATATCTCTTCCAAACTCCATGTTCAGGGATTTTGGTAGCTTAAATTCTGTCATCGTGGGAGTACTTAAACCATGGAAATCAGCAAACACTAAGAATCAAGCCTTTAATATTTATTTATTTATTTATTTATTTTTGGTAGTCTAGACTTGAGGAAGCAATGGAAGAAACGTTAAGAACGCAGATCAAACCTAAAAGGATGTTGTAGCTGTAGCTGCTACCTTGTGAATAGCACAGAATTTGATGACATATCCTTCCAGTACTGTTTTTGCAAACTATTATCTGATTCAGCAAAGGAACACATCCCTGATAAATGAATAAAGTTCCAATATACTTTGATGTGTTTACTTTCACCTTGCTTGTTAAGGTAAATGGAATATTAACCAACATTCACATTGATACCACATTCATTAATTGTAAAGAGATTGATTATGGATTTAAGAATCTGGCAAAGGTAAACAAAAGCCTTCTGTGAGAATATCTTGGCTATATAAAATGTAAAATAGTTTTAGGTATTTCATTATTACTTATAATTTGTATACTATACATTGTGCATATTAGTAAAATTTATAAAAAATAATAAACATATGTATATTATATATATATATATAATATATATATATACATGTATACGTATTTATTTATTTCCCTTCTGGGAAGCCTGATGTTAAGCCTGGCACATGCACCAGAACACCATTGACAGAAGCCAAGCCTTATTTTGATTCCAATTTATTCTCTGTGAATTGTAAAGTCACTGCTTGCCTTTAGAGGGCTGAGGCTTGTCCTTGCCCCTGTTAATTAATGTATTAATATAATTAGCTGAAGAAATACAAGTGCTGTAGAGGCTGTGGGTAGAATCTATCATGGCATACTTAAAAGTGTTCTGAATGTTAATGAATGATTTGCCCAGAATGAACAAACACCTACCTCATTCTACAAATTGTTGGAAAACTTCCTCCCTCTTGGAAAACATGTAGTGTGGGCTGTCTATGACATCCAAGAGAGCTTCATATTTCAGTTGAATTTTGTTTCCCTCTGGATATAGTTAGTGAGTTAAAAAAATTAGTGAAATTTTTCAAAAGACTTACTCAAGCCTTAGAAGGTTTTGTTATCACAGTCAATGCTGAAAATCTTGAGCAACAGAGTCTAGAAGGGAAGTTTTACCTTTTATTTTAAGAATGTGAAGTTCCTATCTTTCTCTTTTATTTCTTCTCTCTTCTCTTGTAGCTTCTGTCTATTTTTCTTGTATTTCAGTATTTCCATTCTTTGGAGATTTTAATTGAGAACAGAGGCATAGATAATCCAGAGATACAGGAGAGTTCGTGGAAAGTTACAAAAAATCGGGCAGAGAACAAAGTATAACTTTAAACATTTTATTATTTTAGATATTTAGTGTAATGGGGAATGGTAAAATGACACCTGAGTCATTATCTTTGAAATATTTCTAACTTATTTCTGTATTGAAAACCATTATTACTTTGAAGATTGTAGGTAACATGAAAAAGTAGGAGTTATTTCTAACAATAATCAATGACTGATGAGAAGGGTCCATCGTGTTCAAGATTTCATCTTCCACAGGTTCCTACGGTGACTCGCCCAAGATTAATGAGGCATTTTCCACATAAACTGTTAAGACTATGTTTTCGCAAATTTCTGAGATAGGTTGTGTGTGGCAGTGGGGTGCGGGGAGGGTGTGCACCCCTGTCAGTCTCAGAATGTTTATGCACAAACATTCACAATAACTATCTTGAGAAGCGTCACAAGAATCTGATTTTCTTTCTGGCTATTTGTGAAATGTTTTGTTACATCGTAGGGTGTGAGGAAACTTTTAATGACAGAGAAGCTAGGTGCTCATCATATGGCCAGCAACAAACCCCCCTTTTGTTTATTTGGCTTTATGAATCTAAATACTTATGATTGTCCTAAGACTCGTGTAATCAAACAACAGTCTTCGTCTTCTCTCAATGATAAAATTATCCAGCAGATCTAAAGAGATCATCTAAAGCGATAAAAAAAATACTGTTATTATGCAATTGAACCACCTAGACTAATAGGATGTTTGGTGTGTGAAATCTAACAGCAAAATAGATTTAAATGAAAATGAAGTTACTACTATAATATTCAGGAAATTTTCTAATATGACTCTAGAAAAAATTCCTGCTATGAGAATATTTCTGAGTATGAAATCTCTTTTTTAAAAAAATTCCTGTACCTTAAGTTCTAAGAGCAATATTAATCTTTGCTGGAAATTATTTTCATTTTATTTGGAATAATTTTTTCAATATGGATTCTCTTTTTGCTTTCTATGAAATAAATCTATTACCTGAAAGTTTGGTACATTTCAAGTTGAGGCATGAAACTGAGATTAATTTCTCTTAAGAAGCCTTTGGGCCCCCCCCCCACCACCCAGTTTTGTTGATCTAATTAATGATAAAAAATAACAAGTTTCCCATATTTTCACTGATCTAGATTACATACATGCTTATTTTTAAATTATTCTACCTATAAACTTTGCTGGCTTGAGATCTGTGACATATGATCTTATGTCAAAACTTACCCTTTTATCTTCTAACCAGGATGGAAAAGTTTTTCTTTTGCTCCTCCTTATAACAGTGGTGGTAAATCCAAAATAAGCAAGAATTCTGGTTCCTAAGAGAACGTTGCTCATGAGCCTTCCTACTGCATCTAACTGGGATAGGCTTTCAGTATTATAAGGTTACCGCTATTTCTCAATTTAAGTCTCATCTTTCATAGAGTCAAGAAATTCCATTGTTGCCAGACATCTTAAATACCAACAAATCCAAACACTTTATTCTTCAATTAAAGATCTTAAGTCACTTGCCAGTATCCTACAAATGGGTCAGAACAGAGAATAGAATGTAGATTTTCAAGCTTCTATTTCTGTGCTCTTTTCACTACTTCATGTGGCTTCTTTTGAAACCTAAATCATCTTATTGGTGGTTAATCCTTATAAATGAATTAGAGGTGATTAGGAAATTTTAATATTTTTAATATTTATTTGATTATCTTAACTATTGAAATGTTACATCTTGTCCCACAATCAATAGGTGCAGGGTAGATTAGGTTATAATCTGTGGCAATGTTTACTGACTTTCTGAGACCCAAATATCTCTTTTTTAAAAAGCAGAGTCAGCCTCTGTCCCCCAGAATGGAGTGCAGTGGCATGATTATGGCTCACTGCAGACTCGACCTCCTAGGCTCAAGTGATGCTCCCTCCGCAGTCTCCCGAGTTGCTAGGACTACAGGCACATGCCACTATGCCCGGCTAATTTTTTATTTATTTTATTTTTTTTGTAGAGGCAGGGCCTCATTATGCTGCATAGGGTGGCCCAAATAACGTCTTGTGGGGAGAAAAGAAATAACTAATTTTCCCTGGGTAGAGTTAATTGTACAAATTTCTACAAATTCCTAGGGTAAAGAAGAATTTTGGTTCATTTTAGTTTCTTTCTCTCCCACCTTGCCTCCCTTACTCCCTCTCTTTTCATTTCAGTTGACTTTCTGACACCAAAATATTCACTTCTTGAAAGATAAGACACTTTGACCCAAATGGGAGCCAGCTAGCTTGAGTTGATGGCCCCATAAAGACTCCCAGAATACCAGAAACAGAAAGTACCTTGGAGATCATCTGGCATGCACTTTTTACTTTACTGGTGAATTCCAGAGACATGACCTGGTTTGTCAAGGCCACAGATATTGGGAGCCAGAACTAGAGCCTGGGATCCCTACTTCTCTTTCTATCACACCATGATATAATGAGGTAGTCAATATGTACTTTTGTCCTAGATAAGAAGAAGAAATAAAGAAAATAAATAATGAACTATACCTATTGTACACATTTTTGTTTGAACTTATCTGAAAACATAGATTCAGATATTTATGTGTAGTCATATTTACACATATGGATGCAAATGTGGAAAGTTTCAAATTTCATTAGATGTCAGTTTTATAGCATTTTTTGATGATCATAGCAAAAATTTAATGATCTCCTTACATAATGGTAAATATAATAAAAAGTACTATGGAAAGTTTTCAGTTTACAGAACATCCCTGTTATTGAACTGGTTATAATTTAATGACAAGATGGTTGGGCGTGGTGGCTCACTCCTGTAATCCCAGCACTTTGGGAGGCTGAAGCGGGGGTATCACCTGCGCTCGGAAATTCAAGACCAGCCTGATCAACGTGGCGAAACCCCACTTCTACCAAAAATAAAAAAATTAGCTAGACATGGTGTCACGTGCCGGTAGCCCCAGCTACTTGGGGGGCTGAGGCAGGAGAATCACTTGAACCCAGGAGGCAGAGGTTGCAGTGAGCTGAAATCACGCCACCGCACTCCAGCCTGGGCAACAGAGCAAGACCCTGTCTCAAATAAATAAATAAATAAATAAATAAAAATAATTGAATGACAAGGAAAGTGTAATTGATTGATTTATAATTCACTTTGCTCCAAAAAATTTTAGGCAACTAAAATATATGTGGTACTAAAGGAAAATGGTTAAGTATGTGTTCTTCTCATGGTCACTGTAGTAGAGGCAATAGTGTATGATCACTTGCTTCCTTTTCTTCCTGTGCACATGGCTTAACTGCATTTCCCTGCCTATGGGTGTGGCCATAGCATTGAGTTCTGGCAATAGAACGCAGGCAGAAGTGATGTACCCCACTTTCAGACCGCGCACTTCAAATCGATCTTGTGATTGCCACGCTCTATCTCTGCCAGTCTTCCAGCTAGGTCCAATGCAATAACACGAGGCCCTATAAAGGTAGCAAAACCACAGGAAGCAGGAAGATGGAATCTTCAAATGGCAGCATAGGGCAGAATCATCCCTAGACCCTCTTAAACTGCAAATGACTGTGACAACAGTAAGAAACAAACTTCTATTGTGTTAAAATATTGGGTTATTGGCTTACATAACCAGATTTAATACAGACCATTTAACCACAGAGGAATTACTTGCTTTGGAAGTTTTGGATTAAGAAATAATTGCTTCATTTCACATCTGAATGTGTTTTAGAAAAAGATATAATTGCTTCAATACAAAACAATTCTCACTGTAAATTTTGTACTTGATTAAACTTACCTCCTAAGAAAAGTCAGTTAGACTGAAATGCTGTTTGAATGAATAACTCATGAGCTAATGAGTCTATGATACTGGAAGATCATCAGCTATGTATTGTGCGAATACTTTCTCTTAATCTGTGGCTTGTCTTTTCATTTCCTTATACTGTCTTTCAAAGATTAGCTGTTTTTGATTTTGACTATGTCCATCTGATAAACTTACTCTTTTATGGTTTGTGCATTTTTGTTATCTCCTCTAAAAAATTTTTTACCTAGCCCAAGGTCATAATTTTTTTCCTATGTTTTCTTTTGGAAATTTAATAGATTTATCTTTGACATTTGGGTCAATAATCCATTTTGAGTTCATTTTTATATCTGGTGTGAAGCAAAGCTTGAAGCTTATTTTTTAATATGCATATCTACTTGTTCTATTATGATTTATTGAAAATACTATTAATTCACCATTGAATTACCTTAAACTTATTTTATTTCTGTCCTTTGCTAAGTCCCTAGTTTTATGGTAATTTGCCTTTTATTTATTACATTTCAACTTTTATTTTAGATTCAGGGTGTATATGGGCAGATTTGTTATATGGGTATATTGTGTGAGGCAAGTTTGGGGTAGGATTATTCTGTCACGCATGTAGTGAGCATAGTACCCAATAGGTCCCCATCCTACTTTCCCCCTTCAGTAGCTTCCAGTGTCTATTGTTCCCATCCTTATGTCCATGTGTACCTAATGTTTAGCTCCCACTTATTCATGAGAACATGGGGTATTTGGTTTTCTGTTTCTATATTAATTCACTTAGGAAAATGGCCTCTAGCTGCATCCATGTTGCTGCGAAAAACATAATTTTGTTCTTTTAAAATTATTCCATGGTGTATATGTACCATATTTTCTCTATTTGATCCACTATTGATGGATACCTAGGTTAATTTCATGTTTTCTCTATTGTGAATACTGCTGTGATGAACATATGAGTGCATGTGTCTTTTGGCTGAATGGTTTGTTTTCTTTTGGCTATATACCCAGTAATGGGATTGCTGGGTAAAAAGGTAGTTCTATTTTTAATTCTTTGAGAAATCTCCAAACTGCTTTCTATAGTGGCAGAAGTAATTTACATTCCCAACAGTGTATAAGCATTCTCTTTTCTCTGCAGACTTGCCAGCATTTTTTTTTTTTTTTTTTTACTTCTTAATAATAGCCATTCTGACTGATGTGAGATGGTATTTCATTGTGGCTTTGATTTGCACTTCTCTGATGATTAGTGATGTTGAGCATTTTTTCATATGATTGTTGGCTGCGTGTAAGTCTTCTTTTGAGAAATGTCTGTTCATATCCTTTGCCCACTTTTTAATGAGTCTTTGTTTTTGCTTGTTGAAGTTTTTGTTTGTTTGTTTGTTTGTTTTTTGAGACGGAGTCTCCCTCTGTCGCCCAGGCTGGAGTGCAGTGGTGCAATCTTGGCTCACGGCAACCTCCACCTCCCAGGTTCAAGTAATTCTCTTGCCTCAGCCTCCCAAGTAGCTGGGATTACAGGGGCCCACCACCACGTCTGGCTAATTTTTGTATTTAGTAGAGATGGAGTTTTGCCATGTTGGCTGGGCTGGTCTTAAACTCCTGACCTCAGGTGATTTGCCTGCCTTGGCCTCCCAAAGTGCTGGGATTACAGGTGTGAGCCACCGCACCTGTCCGAATTGTTTAAGTTCCTCATAGATACTAGATATTAGACCTTTGTCAGATGCATAGTTTGTGCATATTTTTTCCCATTCTATAGATTCTCTCTTTACTCTCTTGATAGTTTCTTTCTATGCAGAAGCTGTGTAATTTAATTAGTTCCCACTTGTCAATTTTTGTTTTTGTTGCAATTGCTTTTGAGGACTTAGTCATAAATTCTTTGCTGAGGCTTTCCAGAAGAGTACCTACTAGGTTTTCTTCAGGGATTTTTATAGTTTTAGGTCTTACATTTAAGATTTTAATCCATGTTGAATTAATTTTTGTACATAATGATAGATAAGGGTCCAGTTTCATTCTTTTGCATATAGATAGCCAGTTATCTGAGCACCTGCTTTATGGTAATTCTTAAAGTCATGGCTTATAAGCCATCTAACATTGTTGTTCTTCAAAAAATTGCATTGGGAGTGATGTTCAGCTGAACATAATTCAGCCACCTGAATACAGACACCTGGTGTTCTTCCCCTCCTCCACAGGAAAGGACTCAGGCAACAAATAAACAGCTAAGATTTTACTAGAGTACCAAAAGGAGAGCACTGGAGTGCAGTGTGGGGGATGGAGATGCAGCTGTGGTGGCTGGAAGTGCAGGAGGGAAGCTGGAGGCACCTGGCCTCTGAAGCCTGTCTTCTTCACCTGGGTGAGATCTGCTGGAGTCAGGAAGGACTTCCTGCTGCAAGGAAAAGGTGAGCAGAAGATCCCCACCAGTGCCCATTGCCATCACAAACACCTACAGTCCTTACAGCAGGTGAATCCAGCAGTCCTCACAAGTCATGAGACAGGTTTGGAGTCTTGCTGGGAATTCACACAGCTGCATTGTCCCAGGTTAGGAGAACAAGGTGTGGACCCCCAACCCTCTATTCATCCCTTGTGAGCCATGGTGCTATAGCGTGGCACCATCCTGAGACCAGAGCCACTTCTGCACTGTGCCCTGCTCTGAGGGCCAGTAGCCACTGCACCTCTCCAGCACTTGGGCTCCATCTTCATTCCACCAAGCCCATATAGGAAGCTGAACACCTCAATCCCAGGTTAGTAAAGCATGGGCCCAGGATAGGCTGTGGCTCTGGTCCTGTTCTGTTCAGGGCTAATCTGCCCTTGAGCTGGCCAAACTGCTGCATACCCTCCCCAAAGCAGGAGGGGCCCCCAAGCCTGTGAGCAGCTGATACGCTCCAGGGCCAGTGAAGTGGCCATGTGCTTGCACACAGGAACTGAGAAACAGTCTCACAGCACACCTGCACCCTCCAGAGAGAGCCCTGGCCTGCCCCAGTGGCCCTGTATCCCCAATCAGGGCCTGACAAACAATTCCTCAGGCCGCCCTTGGCAGGTATGATACTAAGCTGACCAAATAGCCAAAAGCACATATCCCAGACCTGAGTATCAGCCCTGTGGGCCAATCCAGGTGGACATGCCCCAGGCTGGCCAAGCAGCCATGTACCCACATTCTGGGCCTGAGAAACAGTTTTTTGGGCTGCTGATGGTGGGGACACCCCTGAGCCAACCAAGCATCCTTGCAATTGTGTTTCAGACCTAAAAAGCATCATGACCCGGGAAACAGTTTCACAGGCTGCTCTTGGCAGATATGATCCCAGGCTGGCCATATAGCCAAAAGCCCACATCCTACATCTGAGTGACAGCCCAGGCTGACATGACCCCAGGGCAGACATGACCCCAGGCTGGCTGCCTATTAAGTAATTTCTTATCCTTTGCCTCCTCACAAATGAAATGCTATCATTTGTGAAAATATGAATAGAATTGGAGGATATTATGTTAAGTGAAATAAACCATGAACAGAAAGTTAAATACTACATGTTCTCATTCATATTTGGAAGCTAAAAAAAAGTTGAACTCACAGAGGCAGAATAGAACAGAGGATACCTGATGCTGGGAAGACTTGGGAGAAGGGAAGGATAGGAAGGGATTTGTTAAAGAATATAAAAGTTAAACTGGATGAAAGGAAGTTCTTGTGTTCTCTACCACTGTAGGATGACTGTAGTTAACAATAATATATCATGTAGTTTAAATAGCTAGAAGGAGGATATTGAATGTTCCTAACACAAAGAAATGATAAAAATTTGAGATGGTGGGTATGCTAATTATGCTGATCCGATCACTATCTATTATATTTATCAACACCTCATTATTTGTCTATTCTGGGTACTTTACATGTTCATACGTATTTTTGAGTCAGCTTGTCAATTTCTACAACAAAAGCCTGTTGGGATTTCGATTGAGATTATGCTGAATTTATAATTTGTGAAGAATTGATTTCTTTACAATATTGGATCTTCCAATACGTGAACACAGTATATGTCTCCATTTGTTTAGGTGTTCTTTAATTTTTTTAAACAATGTTTTGAAATTTCCAAGATTTTTCACTTATTTAATTAAATTGATCCCTAAATATTTAGTTTTTGATGCTGTTATTTTTATTTGAAAATTTCTAATTGTTACATTCTAATACATGAAAACAGTATATATAGTGAAATTTCAAATAAAAATTATATATAGAAATATATAATATATAAATATACCTTTTGTATTATATGTATGTCATATATTTATATATTGTATATATTACATATATCTATATATTATTGATATATTTATATATATTCTCTCTATATTTATATATATATTTTGTTTTTTATTTATTTATTTTTTGTAAAGACAGGGTTTTGCTATGTTGCCTAGGCAGGTTTCAAACTTCTGGCCTCAAGCATCCCAGGCATGTGCCAAAACACCTGGCCCAGTTTTCTTTTCCATAAGGTCTTTGCCTGGTTTTAATATCAGTGTACTAGTGAACTCTTCAATTTTTGGAAGAGTTTGTATAAAATTGGTATCACTTGTTCCTTAAATATTGAGAAGAACTCATCAGTGAATAAATCTTTTTCTTTCTCCCTTTCTTTCTTTCTTTCTTTCTTTCTTTCTTTCTTTCTTTGGAAGAGTTTGTATAAAATTGGTATCACTTGTTCCTTAAATATTGAGAAGAACTCACCAGTGAATAAATCTTTTTCTTTCTTTCTTTCTTTCTTTCTTTCTTTCTTTCTTTCTTTCTTTCTTTCTTTCTTTCTTTCTTCTTTCTTTCTTTCTTTCTTTTTTCTGAAACGGAGTTTCACTTTTGTCACCCAGGCTGGAGTGCAATGGCACAATCTCAGCTCACTGCAACCTCCACCTCCTGGGTTCAAGTGATTCTCCAGCCTCCAGAGTAGCTGGGATTACAGGCGTGTGCCACCATGCCCAGTTAATTTTTCTATTTTTAGTAGAGTCGGGGTTTCACCATGTTGGCCGGGCTGGTCTTGAACTCCTGACCTCAGGTGATCCACCTGCCTTGGCCTCCCAAAGTGCTGGGATTACAGGCGTGAGTCACTGAGCCCAGCCAACAATCTTTTTTTTTTTGAACAAAATTATAGCACAACAAAACTTTTCAAACAAAATTATATAATATATTAATAAAATACTAATTTTATTTTCCTTGAGAGAACATTGGTAGTTTGTGTGTTTCATGAAAACCATATGTAATTTTAATTGCTTATTTACTTGTCTTCCCCATTAGAATGTTATAGACTGTTCTTGGGAAGGGAGCCTGTCTTTTATTTTTAAGATTCTAAAGCTTAGTAAATATTCAATAAATAGTTGTTAAGTAAATGAAGAAAAGGATAAAGTTTTAGTAGGGCCATCAGGAGTTTCATGGGAGGAAATTAGAGGTGGATTGTGAGGGATTAAGATGAGAGAAGCAGAAAAAGCCCACAAAGAAGGGATAGCACAAACATAGGAGAGGCAAGGGGAGGGCGTGATTAGGGAATGGCTGCACATGCCTCTTGGAGTATTGAAGTAGAAGTTAATCTGTGCTAAGATAAGCCAGAACTAAGTCCAGGGGTTTACTGATACTGGACATCTGTTTACATTGGGAAGCCACTGAAGGTTTTTGAGGAGGAGAGTTTAAGAACTGGTTCTGTGTTTAAAAGGATGCCTCTGGTGATACAATGTGGGACTGATTAGTCAGGACAGAGACAAGAGTCTATGCAAGCAGTTAGGAGGCTGCTGCATTATTACTTTGGTGAGTAACAATGGGGACACAAAATAGGCCATACGATAAGTACAGGAAAAAAAGATTTTTTCAAAGTGGAATTCATGAGACTTTTTTCACCTGAATGAGTGGTGAATGAAAAGATGAAAGATAATCCTAAATTCTGAGTGGATGGTGCGCCATCAACTAAGGTGCAATTACAAGTGGAAGGGCAGGTTTGCCAGAGAGGACAGAATCTCGCTCTGTCACCCAGGCTGGAGTGCAGTGGCTCGCTGGGTTCCAGTAATTCTCCTGCCTCAGCCTCCCGAGCAGCTGGGACTACAGGCACGCAACACCATGCCTGGCTAATTTTTGTATTTTTAGTAGAGATAGGGGTTTCACCATGTTGGCCAGACTGGTCATAGCCTGGTTGGCTAAGCACAACCACAGCCAAACAGAGTGTTCAGGGACTCAAGAAAAGTGATGAAGATTTTAGAACCACACCCATAGTAGTAAAATTCAAAGCTACTGAAATAAATGAGAACAGTGAATTGGAAGAAGCCCTGGGAATGGGAAAAATATTTCATATATGTCAAGACAAAAATAGAAAGTTGATGAGGTTTTGGCAGAAAGAAGGAGAGCCAGGAAAACATAGAAATGGGATTGTCTTTCAAAAAAATTAACTTGGGAGGTGGTGTAGTGGAGTGATTTAGAGTCTGGAGCCAGGAGTCAGAAAGACTTCCTGTTGAATCTCTGCTTTCACATTTGTAGGCTGCACAGCTTTGAGCAAGTTATTTGGCCTTTATCTGTAGAGTGAGGGCAATTTTATAATCTATTTCATAAGACAGTTGCAAAAAATAAATAAGAAATAATGCCCTTAAAGTGCTTCTCATATTGTATGGCATACAGTAAGCAATCTGTATTAGCTACTATTACCAATATTAGTGACAGATCCTTTGGGAAGGTTAAAAAGAATGAGGGGCATGCAGATCTGAGATCTTCTCTGGAGGCAAAGGCAAAGATTACAGACCTGTAGGAATTCCTCTTACACAGATGTAGAGTTTTCAAGTCTTTTTGCAGTAGAGTCATCTTTATGCCTGTAGAATGTTTGGATGGGGCGTGTGTGTGTGTGTGTGTGCGCGCACACTCGTGCATTCACCTGAATAAAAATAGTTAATTCTAAACAGGTCTGATAATTTCTATAAAAAGAAGCTCCAAAGAAAATGTCAGGAAGACTACTTTTTTTCTCTGGAAAGACTGATGAAGAAATGCTTCAAAGAAATGAATCAAAGGCAAATGCATGCTAACTTGGTTTCATTTCTTTGCTGAAAATTACTTAATGTTGTTTTATCACAGTGTATTATGTTTGTTTTTATTTCTTTAAAACAAGTAACTTGGATTTTGCTTGTGATTTAAACTTAAGCCCACGTGGCTTACGAAATTAGCCATTTAATCAACAAAGACCAGATGACAGAATTTTAATGTTCAAATATAATTATATAATTAAAGATTAAGTCAGTATTGTTTTTAACATTTTTATTTATTTGATAGTCTTATCAAATTAACATTTATAAATATTTCTGTGGAGTTTGGAAAGGAGATTGTGAAATATCAGATACCATCTCAAAATTTGAGCATGGCTTTGGAAAATGTGTCTTAAACATCATTGACCAACCTGGCCAACATGTTGAAACCCTGTGTTTATTAAAAATACAACAATTAGCCGGGTGCAGTGGTGGGCGCCTGTAATATCAGCTATTTGGGAGGCTGAGGCAGGAGAATCACTTGAACTCAGGAGGCGGAGGTTGCAGTGAGCTGAGGTTGCGCCATTGCACGCCAGCCTGGGCGACAGAGTGAGACTCCGTCACAAAACAAAACAAAATCGTTGATATGTTAGGAAAGACATTTTGATCAGAATATAGTAGCAAACATAATTATTCCATACAGTGCATACATAATTTACACACATGCCTATGGTAACAAGTTCCCTTTTATAGGGAATGTCCATAGAGTATCCTTAACCAGTAGTGAGCTTTAAACTTTCAAGGCACACACACAATCGCTGACTTACCTTTCTTTTGACTGGGTCCAAGCTTATTTCAGCAGAACTAAATGATTGACTGACTTCCTCCATGGCCGCCAACATAATGCCTCCAGAACTAAACCCTTAGTTTCACTCTGCTGGATAAAAAACATATAAACAAAAGCTATTTTAAACTTTCTTCTTTGCTGACCTATCAACGCCCAATAGCGGAACCTACGTTTGATTACTGATGCGGGCCTACTGTGGTCATCAAATATTATACAATAAACTGTTTACATAGCAGCCCCCTTTACAGCTTTTAGATCTTCCCAAGCTGCCAATTTCCGAAGCTCAGCCTGCCAGCTAGCAGACAGAGAGGTGCTTGTGTTCTAGTTGATGGAGGTAATTAACAGCCTAAACTGTCAGAAGGTGACAGCAGGCAAAAAGTTCTTGCCCTGGGGTCACAGCTGGACTCCAACAACTTACTCCTGATTTACCAGTAAAACTAATAATGTAAGTAATATTGGTATTAAATTATAAAATCAAGGGTCAAACTGAAATTCTGGTTTGTACCACACATTTACTGGCAGCAAATTAGTGATAACGTCTTGCAGGGACTGCCCTCCTAAAAAGACCCCTGGAAAAATGAGCACGTGTCTATTTTGGCAACAACATGTGGATTTTGGTAATATAAAGAAGTGAAATGGTGTCTTTTACTTTGATTTATCTCAGCAATTGTAGCTATGAATAGGATAATCTTTTTTTTTTTAACATTTAAGAAAACCAAACCCCCAAGAAGTAACGAATCATGCTTAGATGATAAGCATCAGCGTATACTTTTACTAAGTTTTGCTTCGCAGTTCAAAAGTGAGCAACACTTTTTATTCATAATGTTATATTTTCCTATAGTGAGCCTTAGAGAGTGAGAGAGACAGAAAGAGAGATTAGATGGATGGATGGACAGATAAATTCAGATATACACTTGAATTATTAGCATCCTAAACGTACTTTTTTCATAATCTTGATTATTAAGGAATAATCATCATTATTAGAAACTTTTCAAAGTTTTAAGAAAAAATTGCTTGGGGCTTGCTAATTTGAAGTGAATCCTGGCTTCCCAAATTTTATTATACCTTTTAGCAAAGGTCACATCTGATGTTACAAGGGAAATAAGCAATTGCCACTTCACATAGAAATTTTCTTTCACATACTCATAAATTCCCAGAAGCTCTGTGCCACCGTAAACTTATGATCTAACAAATAATTGTTAGATTTGTTTACTTATAAAATAAATAGGCTGGGTGCAGTAGTTCACACCTATAATCCAAGCACTTTGGGAAGTTGAAATGGGAGGATCCCTTGAGCTCAGGAGTCCGAGGCTGCAGTGAGCTATGATCATGCCACTGCACTACAGCCTGGGTGACAGAGCGAGATTCTGTCTCTAAATCAATCAATCAATCAAACAAACAAATACACAAAGAAAAACAACTTTTTAGGTTTATCAGGAAAATTACATAAGTATGAAAATGTAAGTTTTCTGAAAATGAGTCATGCAATGTGCTTAGTGATCTAACAGTGGATCTATTTAAAATACATTTGCAAACCAATAAGCTCCTTTGAACTACAGTTCAATACCTGGTCTCAGACATGTAAGAGATGGAGTGTAGAAATCCAGAATAAGAAACCTAACAGGTTATCTTGTTTAACTACCTTATCTTTGGCATCTGAGTAAAGTAAAATGTTAAGCTGACTCAAGTGAACGATGGTATTATTGACCATATGTTTTCATGTGTTTTTGCAGATTTAAAGGTTTTATTGTGGTCAGCTTAATATCTGCATGTTTGTTAAATTTCTGAATACTGTGTAATTAAATGGATTTTTTTGTGATAGCGATTAGCACATACCAAAAATCCAGTGAAACAATTATTTCTCTCTTCTTAACTGGAGATCATATTTGTGAGCCATGGTATCCATTATCAACAGTGTATTCATGATTCCATTCATATTTTGTGTATCTGATTATAAATTTCATATGGCATTTAATTTGACACAATATAAATCCATTTGAATTGACTATAATGGGGTGTGTGTGTGTGTGTGTATGTGTGTGTGCATGGTATGTGTGTGTATGGCATGTGTGTGTGCACTTTATGGCATGTGTGTGTGCATGTGTGTGTGCACTTTATGGCATGTGTGTGTGCACATGTGTGTGTGCATGAGCCTTGGGAAAATGATTCTATAAATATATAGATATAAATGTATCAGGCTAATTTTTTTGCAAAGCGATGTATGCATTCCTTTCACTTATTAAATCACTGACTTTAGTGTTTACGTAGAGATATCTGTAGACCTCAGATCAGAATTAAAACATTGTGAAAATTATAGCTTGATAAATGTGTACTGTAAAAATAAATCTAATTTGTTGACTACACATTATAACACTGTGTTAAGAATGCTGAGGGAGAAAAATAATTTTAAGATGTAATTTCTACTGTCTAAGAAGTTTACTGTCAAGGTGGAAGTAGAAAGAATACAATTACAAAAATAAATAAAAGCATGATACTCTAAGATGTGCTGCAGGCAATGCACAGCTTTTTGGATAAGGAGTCGGCTGAGAAAAGGCCCCGATGGAGGTAAGTTTGAAATGTTCTGTAGATAAGGGATAGGCTACCTTGAAATGTGCAAAGGTTACAGGTAGATATGTCAGGTAATGTGAAATTGTAAGGAGCTAGCAATTTATTCTATGAGAACAATATTCCATTGAAGGTGTATTAGCAGGGAGTAGTTTGATCACAGGGCTATTTTAGGATGATAATTTTAGGACAAATTTTGTAGGAAGTTGATTGGAGCAGTAATTCTCAAAATGATTTTTTTCCCTGAACTTGAGGAGTTGTTACACTCTGATCAGTTAACAGTGGTTTATGGCAGGATGATTGTCATGGGGAACGGCGGCTTCTTGCTGAACGTTGAAATCACTGGCGTAGAGGAAAAAGAGATTTCCTTTAATAGTAAGCATTCCAGTTCAGGAAGGAAGTGATGAGGCACTTAACTATGGGGTGAGAATAATGGGAAAACTGGAATAAAGGATGGATATGAGTCAGTTGAAAGGGGAATCTAAAGGAATAACTCTGAAGTCTGGAAATAGTATATGAGATGAAATGAACACTTGAAATTTATAGTGATGAGTGGACAAGTGGAAATTGTTATATGTGTTCAATGATTGATAATCTTATTCTTTTGACACACTGAATGCTCTCACACATTTTGTGCCACTTAAAGAACCATAGAGTAGCTTGTGATGGTATCTTCATTGACTTGCCCTGCAAGAATCATATTCCTCACCACGAAATTCTACAGCTTCAACTCTAAGAATCAATAGACGTTATTGAGTGCCCACTCCTCATCCTAATGCTGGATTCAGGAAATACTAAGAAGAAATCTCAAAAATCTGGACGGGGACCTAAGACATTTACTTTTACAAATGTCGAGCATCGTATAATAAGCAGAAAAGCACCTGTTCAGAAGAGGATGCGCTTTAAGTACAGGTTGGCAGTGAGAATAACATAGACTAGGGAGAAGACATTTGAGGGAGGCTTATAGCCACAAAGGTGAGACCAGAAGCTTCTCAATTTGCCTGGATTGACAGCAGTGAATACCACGCTGTGAATTTTAATCTACAGCTAAAGATGTATTGTTTTCCAAAAAGGGAATAAAGCGATAAAGACCTCGAAAAATAATTTTGCAGTGAAGTGCAGAGTAGACTTTACTGGGGAGCAGTAGGAGATGGTGAGATGGTAAGGATGCATCTGTCACAGTTGTGTAACAGTCATGTGTATATCGTATATATCAATATCCTGGACGTGCTTTGGCTTCAAGGCAGCTCAAATGTGTGGGCCTGGGCCTGTGAGGTGTCTAGCAAGGTCTTGGTTTAGATGACGGCCAGAAGTTCAGCCTAATTGAGTGCAATCATGACAGCTGGGAACCATTCTGACACATTCAAGCTTAAGCTGAGATTTAGGAAGCTCAATCCCTAATTCAGATAGCATGTCCTTGAAAGTTGCTGACCCTTCCTGAAACAAAACATGCTAGATAAAATTTCTTAGCTTTTTATAGAGCTTAGCATGCAGTGATTTCAATCCCAAGTGAAAATTATAATATTGATAAAGGCTTTTCCTAGGAAATGTATTTTATGAAACTGATAAGTGAGTGTTGGAATTCAACTAGCCTAACCCTTCAAATGATTGCATAATTTTCTTCCAACGCACTTCCAAAGCTTTTTTATTATGGCAAGTTTGCACACAAAAGTAGGCAGAACAGCAGAATGAGTATCTATGAATCAATTGCATAATTCCAATGCTATCATTTTGTCAAACTTATTTCACCTATCCCCCTACTTTTGGGGAAAGCGAGGGCTTGTTTTTTTTTTTTTTTTTCACAAAACAAATTTCAAACATCATATTATTTCATCTAAAAACACTCCAGGCAGGAAAAACCCACTATTCTTTCATTTTACTTATCATATTTTAAAATAAGCACCTTAGGAATAATAAATCTTTGCCTATTGTATAAGTAGGATTTTCAAAATTGTATTATGATTTGTTTTTTACTTTGCTTGTGCTTTTATTTTTGTCATGCAAAACTTTCATGTATAAATGTATATATGTGTGTATTTATCTATATGTATTTATATTAACATTTATCAATCTTTTCCTTTACTGATTCTAGATTTTGAATCATAATTGTGAATGTTGTCCCCTTTCTCAGGCCATAAAGGAGTTAGCCCATGTTTTCTTCTTGTACTAGTATGGTTTCATATTCTACATTTGAATATGATTAGTTTGGAATTTATCTGGTGAGAAAAAGATACAGTCCTAAGTACTTGCATATGACCATGAACTTGATGATTGAGACCCTTAGACTGTCCTCTTTTTCTCAGATTCATCTAAGTCTACAGAATCTTTATTCCTGCTACTTCTCCTTTGCTTATTATCTTCAGTCACTGTGTGATACGGTTTGGGTCTGTGTCCCTGTCAAATCTCATGTTAAATTGTAAACCCCAATGTTGGATATGGGGCTTGGTGGGAGGTGATTGGCTCATGGGAGCAGGTTTCCTCTTTGGTGCTGTTCTGGTGATAGTGAATGAGTTATTTCAAGATATGGTTGTTTAAAAGTGTGTAGCACCTCCCTCCACCTTTGTTGCTCCTGCACTGCCTATATGAAGAGATGCCTGCTACCCCTTCACCTTCCTCCATGATTGTAAGTTTCCTGAGGCTTCCCCAGCCATGCTTCCTGTACAGCCTGCAGAACCATGAGCCAATTAAACCTCTTTTCTTTATAAATTACCCAGTTTCAGGTATTTCTTTATAGCAGTGCAAAAGTGAACTAATGAGGCTGGGCATGGTGGCACATGCCCGTAATCCCAGCACTTTGGGAGGCAGAGGCGGGTGGATAACTTGAAACCAGGAGTTGGAGACCAGCCTTGCCAACACATTGAAACCCCATCTCTATAAAAGATACAAAAATTAGCCAGGCATGTTGGTGCATGCCTGTAGGCCCAGCTACTTGGGAGGCTGAGGCAGAGAATTGCTTGAACCCGGGAAGCAGAGGTTGCAGTGAGCCGAGATCACCACTACACTCCGGCCTCCTAGACAAAGTGAGACTCTTTCTCAAAAAAAAAAAAAAAAAATGAACTAATGATACAGAGACAAATAGTTATATTATTGACCTCCAAAGAGCTTGTAACCCACGTGGGGTTATAGGCAGTTAGGCAGACAATTGCAATATAACCTATAAGGTCCTAGGATAGTGTTATGTATGGACTACTCCATGAGGATATTAATTCAACCTGGATGGCAGAAAGTGAGGAAAGTCTTTCAGGAGGACATTCAATCTTCATGATTTTTTAAAGGTTAAATGTGGGAATCAATTAGAGAAAGTGGTGTTGGGGCCATGGGAGAAGACTGGATTCCAGCCTGAGGAAGGAGCACATGTAAAGACAGCATCCAGAGACAGAATAATGTCTTCAGAGAGTGCCAGAAGTTTCTTTTAACTGTAGAGAACACAGGACTCAAGACATGGTAACAGATTATTTTTATGGAATGTGTACTATGTGTGTGCCAGACACTGGACTAAGGGCTTTATAAGCATTATGTCTTCTAATCCCAACCATATTAATGCAACACTAATATTACATTAATTATTTTACAGAAGGAAAAATTGAGAAGCAGGGACATAAAGTGAATTCCCAGAACCACATTTGGTGTTAGAGCCAAGATTTGTACCTAGACTGTCTGGCTTTAGGGCCCAAGTTCTTGATGGCTCCACTGTATTGCCAGATTATGAATAGCCTTGAAGAATATAGTGGACCATCAAATGGTTTTCAGCAGAACAATGATATATTTATACTATTAGAAGATGCATCTGGATGTAGAGTGGAGAATGTATTAAAGAGGCATCAATGGGTGTGTGGAGCTCACTTTGGAGCTTAATGGAACCTGAATGAGAAATGTGAATTCAAGAGTTGACCTGAGGTGGTAACAATGGGGATAGAGACACATGGATGGAGATATTAAATAGCTAGGACTTCTCCACTAGGTGTTTAGGGTTGACTGGGAAAAAACCCTTCTGGCTTGGGCAGCTGGCTGGATGGGGTGCATTAATTCTGAGTAAGTTAACTGATGATACTCCACAGAAAAAACCAGAACGTAAGATTTTTGGTATCATAATAAACAGATTACACTGTTGTATGATCTGTATATGATCATTTGGGCAGCAATGTAGCACTGTTAATTATAATATATTAATGTTTAGTGCATACATCTATCAGGTAATACTGTTTATTTTGGCCTGAGACATGTTACCCAACATTACTTAATAATAGAACATACATGGCAATGACCGAACACAAATGTTCATTGGAATTCCACAGGTTGCTGAGCTGTCTTTCACAGTTCCAGTCTTCCAACACCTTTTAAGTTTGTTATCTCCAATAGTATCTGATCCTCAGAGATATCTGGGGAAGCTTGTTGGGGATTAATTTTGTAGAATTAGAAGTGCCGCTCTTTTGTTAATTTACTCTTTGACAAACATGTCAGAATAAATACCAGTTTTTACCATTAGGTTAAAGAGGCAATTTTCTATTTACAAAGCAAGGCTTTTCAGTTGCTAACCACTTGTACTTACCAAATACGGTAGTTGTTTAGCACATGTTTTCTTGTGAACATCCGTGTCTTTGTGACTCAGTCTAGGCTGTTGCAATTTGCTCCTTATCAGGCTTTGGGAGAAAATGTAGTAGGTAAAGAGGATAATTGTCCAGTCATTTAATGTGCTTTCATGTAGAGCAGTGGTTCTAAACAGTTCCATAATCAGATTTTTAAATATTAATTTTTATATTCTCTAGGCACTTCAAGTTTTTAAACTATCTACCAAACTTTATTTTAAAGTTACAAATTTTATTTCCATTTTGTATCAGAGAGTATTTCAACATGAAATAACCAGGGTTACCCAATTAGGCAATAAAATTCCATTCTAAAGCAAAGAAACATAACATTAGAGTTTGTGCAACTCCGTTTGGGTAAATGTAATATTTCAATTAAAAATATTCACAGCTATTCACTGTTATCAGTTAGGATTCATTATGATTGAACTCAACAAGGCCCAGAATAACAGTGGCTTAAAATAGGTTTACTTCTCTTCAACCTAGTATCTCAAAGTAAGGACTTCCAAGGCTTGCATGACTGCTCTGCTCCATTAAGTTATAAGGGAACTATATTCACTGTACCATTGTGCCCAGGTGTGGTGGGCTGTCCTCAAAAAGATCTCAGGCCTCAAAAGATATCAGGTCCTGAGAATCTGTAAATGCTACCTTATTTGGGAAAAGTGTCTTTGCAGATGTGATTAAATTAAGGATCTTGAGATGGGAAGGTTATGTTGGATTATTCCGGTGGCCCCTAAATGCCATCATCTTTATCCTTATAAATGAAGGCAGAGAGAAATTTTATAAACACACACACACACACACACACACACAAACACACACTGAAGACAGAACAGGTTTGAAGATGTTGCACTTGAAGACTGGAGTGATGTGGTCACAAGCCTAGGAATTCCCGTCTTGAATTCTGAATTCAAGGAATGGATGGATTCTCCTCTAGGACCTCTGGAAGTAGTGTGGCTCTGGATACCTGGATTTTGGCCCAGCAATACTGATTATTTCTTGCCTCCAGAACTGTGAAATAATAAATTTTTGTTTTTTTAAGTCATCAAGTTTGTGGTAATTTCTTATAGCAGATATAAACGGTAATACACTAGGGAATGGTATATATTCTCCATGTTCAAGAAAACCAAGTGTCTCATTCACCTTCTAAGCAGGACTGTGTAGAAAGAGGAAGGCATTTATTCATTCATTCACTTCTTCATTCAACAGATATATATATCTGTACTTCTATATTTGAGTCCTTGTGGACAAACTGCAACCTAACTTAGTAGGTAGACAAGATTGAAACCCTAACTTTGGAGTATGTGCCTGTAACAGTGGCTGAGTCTTGGTCAGTCCTATCAGCCATATTTCAACCATACGCTGCTGAGTGTTCAAACTGTGTTCAAATAAGGTAAACACCAACCTGCAACCAATCCAGCTGTTTCTGTACCTCACCTCTAATTTCTGTACATCATTTTTATTTTTGTCTATAAATTTCTTCTGACCATGAGGCATCCCTGGAGTCTCTGAGAATCTGCTGTGATTCTGGGGGCTGCCTGATTCACAAATTGTTCATTGCTCAGTTAAACTCCTTTAAATTTAATTCAGCTGAAGTTTGTCTTTTAACAGGGGGTTTGAAATATGTCAATTTAAAATACATAATAATAATTGTACAACAAGTAAGCTAGGTAATTGCAGTTATACTATTTTCAGCTTCTAGCAATATCTGGAAAGTGGTAAATGCTAATTTATATTAGATTTTAATAAGTCAAGGATTCATGCTGTAATCTCTGACTAATGACTAAAAATATTAATGTTACCAGGGAGAAACAGAATGATAAATAAGATGAGACAAAATATTTAATTAACCATAGAGAAAGTAAGAGAGGAGGAAAACGGAATGTCAGACACGTTGGATGCAGAAAAAGAAATAAAAAGCAAGGCATTGATTTAAATCCCAATACAGCAGGAATTATATTAAATATCAATATTATAAAGACTTTAATTAAAAGGCAATAATTGTCAGACTCCTTAAGAAATTCAACTACGTAATACTTAATAGATATATGCCTTAAAAAAGGAAAAATGTGTTGAAAGTTAAAGGATGGAAAGTCACACATAGTACAAACTAATCAAAAGAAATCTGATATATTTAAATGAATAACAAAGTTGATTGTAGGCAAGAAACATTACTAGAACTAAAGAAGAACATTTTGAAATGATAAAATTTTCCATTCAGTAGAATGACTTACGAATTCTGAATTTGCATATACTTAATACATAGCCTGAAAATTCATAAAGCAAAAATTGATGTAACTAAAAGCACAACAGAATATCCACAATATATTTGAAGATTTTAGCAAACATCCCTCAGTAACTGATAGAACAGGCAAGAAAAAATTATAGGGTTATAAACACAATTAAGTTACTTGATATAATCAATAGATACAGACCACTGTACACAGTAACTGAAGAATGCCTATTCTTTGCAAATGTATTTTAACATTTGCTAAAATTGGTAATAAAAATATAAAATTTAAAAAGATTAACTGGAAAATCTTCGATATAATCCCCAATGTAATTTTGCAAAAACATATGGGGCAACAAACATAGTTGCAATTAGAAGATATTTAAAACTGAATAGTAATGAAGATAAGATATGTAAGTACAAGCATACTTTATTTTGTGGTGCTTTGGTTTATTGCACTTTGCAGATACTGTGTTTTTTACAAATTGAAGGTTTATGGCAACCCTGTGTCGAGCAAGTCTATTGGTGCTATTTTTCCACTGGCTTGTGTTCCTTTTGTGTTTCTGTGTCACATTTTGGTAATTCTTGCAATATTTCAAACTTTATTATTCGTAGTATTATATCTGTTATGGTGATCTGTGGTCAGTGATCTTTGATATTGTTATTATAACTGTTTTGGAGTACCACAAATCACACCCCTATAATACAGCGAACTTAATCCGTAAGTGTGTGTGCTCTGAATGCTCCACTGACAGGCTATTCCCCTATCTCTCTCCCTCTCCTCAGGCCTCTCTTCCCTGAGACACAAAGATATTGAAATTAGGCAATTTAATAACCCTACAATGGCTTTTGCGTGTTCAAGTGAAAGGAAGAGTCATATGTCTTTCACTTTAAATTAAAAGCTAGAAATAATTAAGCTTGTGAGGAAGACATGTCCAAACTTGAAATAGGCTGAAAGCTAGGCCAGTCAGCCAATCACAAATGTAAAGGAAAAGTTCCTGAAGGAAAGTAAAAGTGCTGCTCCAGTGAACACACAGATGATATGAAAGCAAAACAGCCTTATTGCTGATAGGGAAGAAATTTGAGTGGTCTGGATAGAAGATCAATCCAGTCACAATATTCCCTTAAGCCAAATCCTATACCAGAGCAAAGCCCCAACTCTCTTCAATTCTGTGAAGGCTGAGGAAGGTGAGGAGGCTGCAGAAGAAAAGTTGGAAGATAGAAGAGGTTGGTTTATGAGGTTTAACGAAAGAAGACGTCTCCATAACCTAAAACGGCAAGGTGAAGCAGCAAGTGCTGATGGAGAAGCTGCAGCAAGTAATCCAGAAGGTCCAACTAAGGTAATTGATGAAGGTGGCTGAACTAAAGCACAAATTTTCATTGTAGATGAAACAGCCTTCTATTGAAAGAAGATTCTATTCTGTGGCATGGTGGCTCAGACCTGTAATCCCAGCACTTTGGGAGGAAGGGGTGGGAGGATCGCTTGAAGCCAGGAGTTTGAGACCTGTCTGGGCAACAAAGTGAGACCCTGTCTCTATGAAAAATACAAAAGTTTCTATGGAAAGTCAAAGAGCCATGAATGTCTAAGACAATCTTAAAATGCTAAATAAAGTTTGAGGAGTCATTTCTCTTCCATAAATTCGTATAAAGTTAATATGACTGAGACAGTGTAGAATTTAGGCAGACATACACAAATATACCAAAGGCACAGAATAGACAGTTCAGAAACAGACCACACACATAAGGATCATTAATTTATAAAAAATTGACACTGCAGGGCAGTGAAGAATGATTGTACTTTCAGTAAACTGTACTACATCAATTGAATATCAACATGGGAAATAAAGTTATCATTTAATCTCTATCTCACATTCTTTAGTCAGAGTTCTCTAAAGAAACAGAACTAATAGGAGATATATGTATATACACACACACACACCTATGCGTGTTTATACATATATACTTATAAATGTATTATAAGAATTGGTTAATACAGTTAAAGAGGCTGAGAAGTCCCATGATCTCCTGTTTGAAAGCTGGAGACCCAGGAAAGCCAGTGTTGTATTAAATAAATGCCAGTCTGAGTCTGAAGGCATGAGAACCAGGAGCATCAATGAAGTAAGTCCCAGTCCAAGGGCAGAAGGTCCATGTCTCTCATCAATTAGTCAGGCAGAGAGAGAACTTTTATATCCTATTTTTGACCCACAAGGCACTGAAGTAATATTGTTAAATAAATAATAAATGCTTAGATGAAAAAAAATAACTTCTAAAAGTTGATTAGACAAATAATGTGCTAACCCTTCAGGAAAAAATTAGACAAATCAGACTCCACTAAAATTAGAATATGTTATTAATCTAAACATACAATTAAGAGAGTACTACAGAAATTGCCAGATGACAAAATGTTTTAGGTGTTTCAATACCTTGGTAGAAATTCATGTTGCTTTAAGAATTTGGGCAGAGATTGAGCTTTAACCCAGCTAAAACATTTAATTAATTGTAAAGCAACAGATTTCATTGCAAGGAGGGCATTTATCTTGTCAGAGATTATATATGAAATTGTTCTCTCAGTCAAAAAAGCATAGATTCATTTCTACTGAGACATTAATACTATTTAATTTAAAAATTAATGTGCATTAGAATACTCCCACTGTCATGATCTCTTCTTTCATTGTGTCTTTATTTCAGAATAAATTTTAGTACTAAGGGTAAAAAATATGTTTTAGTTATTTCTTTTGTGACAGAAATTTAGAGAATTTATTGGAATTGTTGGCTATTACATAACTACATATAACTACGTAGTAACTTATGACCATTTCCATTACAAAGTTTAAGCTTTGCTGTCCTATATAAAATTGTGAGTAGAAGAGTAGCTTAAAGAATTCTAGCATCTATTTTTTCAAATTTTGATGTATGGACTTTATTTGACTTTAACAGAACTGGTTAGTTAACTATATTTTAAATTTTCTGGTGAGTTGGGAAAAGGGAAACAGAAAGAAGGTCTATTAAGTCATGGCAAGATCTTTCCAATATATTACTGTGTTTAATCATTCAACCAGTCTGACTGTAGGCGCTATACTCCCATTGCCAAGAAGAAAAATTTGAGGCACAGAAGATTTAAATTTCTTGCCCAAGGTCATATAGCTATTGATAGAGACAGGAGGCAGGGAAATTCTGGGCAGAAGAGGGCAGGTCCCTGGCGAGGGCCCCACCCTTAAGCCAAAAAACCTGATACTGCAGCCCAAAGTGAGAACTTACATCCCTGTTTTCCTGCTCAAATGTTGCCTTTCCAAAACCACCCATGGCCCACCCCACCCCCATTCTGTGCACATAAAAACCCCAGGCTCAGCCAGCAGAAGGAGGGGAAGTGGCTGGATGTCAGAGACTATAGTTGGACGTCAGACAGAAGAGGCTTTACTTCAGAGGGACAGCTTGACAGCATAGCTTTGGAGAGGAGTCTGGCCATCCACGGAGAATCTTCAGGGGAAGATTATCTTACCGCTCCATCCCCTTTTCAGCTCCCGTTGCTGCTGAGAGCTACTTCCAACGGCAATAAAATCCCCCTCATTTACCATCTTCAATTTGTTCATGCAATCTCATTCCTTCTGGGTGCTGGACAAGAACTTGGGTACCATGAGTGCAGGTGCAAAATGTTATCACAATGACCCTCCACTGAGCTGTTATCACTTAAGCCATCCATGGACAGTAAAGCTAAAAGGGCACTGCTTCTGGGGCTTCAGGGGTCATAGGCACCTCCCCAGATGCTGCTGAGGGGCCGCACAGAGTTTTGCTCCTGCCAGTGCTCAAAAGCACTCGCCCCAGCTCCTGTACCCACTCACCTGCACACTCCGCCTCCCATGAAGGGTGAAGCGCAGTGGATCCAAGTGAGTGGAATTTGCCCCTGCCAGTGCCAAAGCAGCCAGCTAGTTCCAGCATCCCTGTACTCAAGTTCCCACCTGCAAAGGGGCAGGGAAATATCCTACTTCACTATTAAGTTGTAGAGCCTGATTTTTATCTTACTTTTATTATTTATTTATTTATTTATTTTTTGAGATGGAGTCTTGCTCTGTCTCCCAGGCTGGAGTGCAGTGATGCAATATCAGCTCACTGCTACCTCTGCCTCCTGGATTCAAGAGATTCTCCTGATTCAGTCTCCTGAGTAGTTTGGACTACAGGCATGCACCACCACACCTAGCTAATTTTTGTATTTTTAGTAGAGATGGAGTTTAACCATGTTGGCCAGGCTGGTCTCGAACTTCTAACCTCAGCCTCTCAAAATGCTGGGATTGTAGGCATGAACCACCACACCCAGCCTGAGCCTGATTTTTAAATCCATTGATGTGTAACCTTAAAGTTCATGAAACTACTTTGGTCAAGGTCATTAACTTCTATTTTACCATCATCTGCCATCAGTTTTCTCTACCAGTCAGTAGTATTTGGCAAAATTGATCACTCCTTCCTTCTTGAAATTCTTTCTTGTCTTGGCTTCCATAATATCAAATCATGTGGCTTTTCTTCCTCTCAATCACCTTTGTGGATTCTTCTTTCTTTCTTGAACCTTTTAATGTTAAGGTACTTTAGAGTTTAGTCTTAGGACTTCTCTGCATCTCTATTTATAACGTCTTTCTGGATAATTTCATCTAATTCCTTATGGCTTTAAATACCATCTCTATATCAATAACTCTGGTCCTGATCTGGCTAGTTAGACTTGAATATCCAGCTACCTATTTTATATGCTACTTGGGCATATAATAGATAACTGAAACTTACCATAGCTGAAGCCAAATTTATTCTACTCCAATCAGTAGTCAGTACCTCATTAATGCAAACACTATCCACCCAGAAGCTCAAGTCCAATACCTAGGAGTCATTTTGATTTCTCGCTTCCTCTCATTTTCTACATCCAACCCAAGAGCAAGTCCTACCAACTGTCGCCAAAGTTCATTATGTTAGTCTTCTCTCCATCTTCACTGCCTAGTCCAAGCCAATATTACTACTGCCATCCACTCCCAATCCGTTGCCATAACTGCCACTCTTGTTCTCAATTCTCTACCTAGAAGCTCAATTAGTTGTACATATTAAATTAGATTACAGTATAAGCCTACTTGGCTTCAATTACTGCCCATCCAACCTAGAATATACTTCAAATTGCTTATGGTTTTAAAAATGTGTGACAACAACTTTACCTACTTCTCTGACCTCATTTAAATACTTTTCCACTACTGCACTTGGAAATTACAGCAGCTTACACTGGATTCCTTTCTGTTGCTTAGTCACAACTTATTTATTCCCACTTGAAGTCTTCTATTTCCTGTTTCTCCTGGGAATGCTCTATTCTCAGATCTTTGAATAGTTGGCACTTTCTTGTCACTTAAGTCTCAACTCAGATGTTACCTTTTTGGAGAATCCTTCCCTGACCTCCCCTTTCAAGTTGTTCTCCAGTAACTATCTGTTACTTTCACTTGTTTTATTTTTCTTCTCTCAGCCTATTATGATCATTTATTTGTTTATTTGCTCATTCTCCCCTCCCTCATTTTGGTGGATCTCAGCAACTGAAAAAGACATTATTATAATCACTGACTTAATGACACACTGTTATCACTGGTTCTGAAGCATATCTACTTTGATCTTGCAGTTGTTAGTGTAGGCTTCATGAGAACAAAGATTTGTCTTACTTGTTGCTGTTCACCACTATTTTCTCAACACTTAGCACGGTGCTTGTTTAGCACTCAGTAAAATTTTGTGGAATAATGAAAGAACTAATGAATGCATGCCTTTCATAGTACAGGTTGGTCTATAAGGAAAATGAGACTCAAAGAGGTCGAATGATTTACCCAAGGCTATTAGTTAAGAAAGAGATGACCTTAGAAAAATCCAGATTTCCTGGTAGTCTAATGTGTCTTCTATGTCCCATCTTGCTTTACAGTCCAACTAGATTCTGAGGATTTTCTGAAAGCCTTGGAAATATGTTCTATTTTTTCTTCTCAAAGGTATACAGTGTCTTGAGAGAATTAATATATAAAATTTTTGAATTAAAAGAATACAAACAGAAATATTTGTCTTATTATATTCAGGTCCTTTGTTTTTAAAGAAACCTAGAATGTATTCGTTTACATGCCAGTGATGCAAATTTCATTTAATTTACCCTGGATTAAGTTATTTTCATTCTTTCAGAAATGTTAACATGATTTTGAGTGAAGTAGTATTTTTATCTTATAGAAGTTTGTTGCTTTATTTCAGAGGTTTTAAAAAAATTCTATTTTGAATGTAAGAAAGCTCATAGTTCTACAAAATAGAACCTATATGCAATTTAAAAGAATGCTTTCTAAAAATATGAAAAGAACAGCTAACACCACTTTCTGTTTGTGGTTGAATGATGGACAGCAAGAAAATTCTCCATAGACTAGAGTTTCCAAGGGGGTTCTGCAATAACCTTTTAACAGGGCTTTGAAAACAAAACCCCACTATTTATCAAGAAAGATATTTTTATTGTATTTTTATAAATATTCATCTGTAACAGTAATGATTCATTTGGCTCTTTCAGAATCATAGATCTTTTGAGAGTAAAAAATTATCCAAGAGGGAGAACTAAATAAACTTTTGTGCATATGTAAGAAATGAATCCCAATTCTTCCTTGCCTCTGTTTCTTTTTTCCCCAAAAATTGTATAAATGAGGAAATAGTGCCAAGGACCTATTAGTAATAGTTATTTCCTAATTGCAGAGGGAAGCATCCTGCATGTTTAAATAAATATTGTTAACTCTGACCTCTCGCTTTGCCAGGACTGATAAGGCAATTGTTTGACCTATATGAAGTACATACAGTATACACAGAGTGGAGTGCAGCAGGAAAACAGGAAACAATAAATCAGAAATTAGAGCACTGATTGTTGTAGCTAATTACATCAGGCTTCTGCTTAATTTCTCACTCTGTCATGCTAACCTGATTTTCTTGCCAACAGACTTTGCAAATTGCTGGTGTCACGTACATTCAGCAAATAATAATCCTTAGTTACTGTGACTGACAAATGAATGAACAGGAGAAGATAGTTTATTATGCAAGGATGAACTGAGACATTCACCAGATACCTGCCTGGATGCTTTTTTAATTCACTTACCTAGATGTGCTGCATGATGCATTTCTCCAGGAGCAGAGATTTTGGCATCAAGACAGTTTAATTAGATTTGTAGCTTTGTTTGATAATATTGAGCAGGAAAAAAGATGGTACTGTAGAAGGAAGGAGAGGGAAGGCATTGGTTTGGACAAAGTGATAAAGTAGTAACTTAGCTATTTAAGTCAAATCTAAAAATAATATGTTTAGAGTGAATGAGACTAGTCAGCACATTGTTGAATCCTAATTTTGTCTGCATGTAGATTTGGTAGTTAACTTGGTATTTTTAAGCTATTATGGTTTGATTAGTGAAATTCTAAACCACATGTATTAAGAAAGAGTGATACAAATGAGATGCTCTTATTCAAAATTAATTGTTTGATTACTCCCAGATTCTACTTCTGCCTCTAGATAGTACATGCCAATTTAGTTTTCCATGATCCCAGTCCTGGTGTTGTCCATGTAGGCAAAAATCAACTTTCCTTTCCTGCATGATTTTACAAAATTTACACAGATTCCATACTTTAAACAACTTTACTATGGCTTCTGAAGATGCAGTAGGAAGGACAGAATTAAGGAGAATTTGCACACTCTTATTATTTAATAAATTTTCATATTCTGGGTATATTTTCTACTTTACTGTAGTGTTCACTGATTAGATCATCCAATTATAAAGCAGGTCCAGAGCTGGCTACAACTTCACCCAGGCTCTCTGCTTTTCTGGTGCTTAATAAAAACCATATTATTTTGTTTAGCTGAAGATACCATATATGCAAGTTCTTTAGAATGAAAACTTTTCTCAGTTTAATATCAAATGTTCTTCATCTTTCCATTTCCAATGAACTCTGAATTTACCCCTGCCTTACTTTAGTGTTATTTTCAGAGAAGAAGAAAGTAAATTCAGTATAGGGATGCGAGGAGATTATAACAGAACCTTTCCCAAGTAACGAAGGACATGGCAGAGCTGTGGAGTCCCATTTTTGGAAACCACTGTTCCGTTTGGTAAAGCCAGAAGAACGATATAACTATTTACTCAAGTGTGTAGGTGATAGCTTACATTCCAGTGATGAAGTTGGAATGCAGGCCAATTAAGCAGCCCAGAAAGCTGTGGAAGAAGGGCCAAAAATGAAAGAGTAGAGTATTGCCAGCATTGCTGCCAGCCCAAAGGTCAGAGGGAGCAGGATATTTCAGTCCTGTGCCTTTAAACTAATTCTTGTGCATAAAATGTTTAAAATTCTCCAAATCCCAAGCTGACTTTCCCAGAGTCCTTCTTACTATAATTTTTTAAATCTATGTTCCCAGACAAATTTTATAAATATATACATTAAGCATCTATTGGGTGCCTACTTTTCCACAGTGTGTTCCCCAAAGGGGAAAAAGCTCAATGCAGGAGAAATGTATCATCAAGACAATACTCTCAAGAGTTAAAGAGTTAAGGAGGCAAACAGATTTATAAAACGAGCATTAAGTAACCTCAAGTCAGAACATAATCTTCTAGATAATATAAATGTGAAGTATTGGCAGTTAGAGCTATGGAATTGAAAGGGACCCAATTTTTCAGAGAAGACTTAGTGGGGGATAATTTGGCATGAACTTACATGGATAGCTAGTGTTGGATAGCTGAGGAGGAATGGGGAGACATTTTAAGCAAAGAAAATTGATTAGTAGAAGTGGGGGAAATGGCAAAACTGGATATACAGAGATGAGTGATAAGAAAGAGTAGGAGGGAAATGTGGTTGGATAGAAAAGGTGGGCCAGATACTGAGAGTGGCAGGAGGAGTGTAGACTTAGCGTTATAGGCAATGGGACCTCTCAGGAACCCCTGCGCTGGGGATTGATGTGTGAATAGGTCAGGGCGGGAAAGGCGGGAGCCAGCACATCTAATGAGTTAATGTTAAAACAATCCAGGTTTGATATGACCAGGGTCTAGACAAGGTGGTGAGAGTGAGAGAGAAAAGAAAAACATAAATTCAGAAGCTCTTCAAAAGCAGCTATTGGCAGATTTGATGAGATTCCATGGACAAAAGAAAGGGGAGGAGATTGAGTCAAAGATGAGAGATTTGGTGCCTGCAAGAATTATCTTGGCTTAAGCCAGAATGAAAAATTTGGAAGAATAAGTGTTAAGATGGGAAGATGAAAGAGCATCAATTTCCAAAGACAGGAGAAGGAACAGAGCTTTTCTGGTCTTAGCTGCCACAAGACTTCCAGATGCCTCATTCTTGTCAGTTGCAGATATATAAATATGTATGAGCACAGCTTGGTTTGTCTGAAGCACATAAACTTGTCTTAGGACAGTGGGTGTAATAACTGTGTGAAATGTGTCAAAACTGAAAAGGTGTGTGCAGGACATGACAGCTGGTGAAATATTATCAAATGCTGCTCCGGGCATACCAGAGGCAGCACGACATTTAGGGATTGGGAAGAAACTCCCACAAAGAACGTCACCTGGGAGGTGTATTTCTTAGTTTCCTTTCCTCCTCTTTAACTCTAGTCATTATAACCTTAAATGTGCTCCAGGACTCTGGTTCTTGCACCTGCCCAGCTTTGGTTTGGCATCTTCTGCCAGCTGTCTAGCCTGTGACTGGCCTGGCTCCCACTCTGCTTTTGCTCTAAATGCTAGGATTGGGATCCAGTGTCTAACCTCATCCCATCCCCTAGAGATTTGCTTTGCAGTTTCTACATCGTCATTCTCCATTGGAAGGGACTCAACAGTCCAGAATAGTAGACATATAATCTTCCATTTTCTCCCACTTTTTTTCACACCCAAAACACTCAAAATGGGATATAAAAGGCTAATACATTTGCTTGTCAGTATGCTTACTCCCTTCAACTCACTGCCAAATGGCTTGGAGCTAAAAATTCAAGTGGAAGCACATTTGCACTTTTTTCATGTATTAGCATCTATGACAATTTCAAACTTTAGTGCAGCAGAAAATGGTATGAGTGTGAATTGTGTGTCTTCATTATGTTGTGTGAGTACAATAAGGAACTCAGACACATTTCCTTATCCATGACAGTTCATATTAACTCAGATACTGTTTGTGGTGGTGAATAAATTTTAAAGATTCACATCAGTCCCCCAAGAAGAACCATTCATAACTACCTCTGATGGTAAGGGGATCCAAATGAAACCAAGATACTTTTGAGGTTGACTTTTGTAAATGAGCCAGTTAGAATTTTAAGGAGCCCAAGGCTTGGTTTGCAGTGTCCAATGATGCTAAAACTTGATGTGAGTCATTAATTGAATTTCATTTTTGACCTTGTTTAAGTGCCATTCAATATTAACAGAATTTACATAAAGATCAATGCATTGGACCAATCTTTGGATCTAGCGTCAAGGTTGGTCAAGGTTTCCCCAGACTAGACCAACATTACAGAAAAATGTTTTCCCCCTTTTCATTAGAATTGAAAATATTCTTTCCCCTTGTAATTTTCACTGGTAAGTGATTTGCTATAATTGGGGTACACCACAATAGTTCAGAGAAGTTTTGATTTCAGTTATGATTCCCAGAATATTTAAAATTAAAAGAACCCTAGCATCTTTCCATTTTTAAAAACTTAAACGTGTAATAAGGTTGCTTTCTTGGGCCCTGATGACACCATAAATGAGACTGTAACTAAAAGCATATGCTGCTCATTAGTGAGGCTCTGCCACACCTGGGCTGGCCATGTCTGTAAAAGGCTGGCTTACTGCCTTAGGAAGCACCATATAAAAGAGGTTGCTTCAGGCAAGGTCCCTCTTAGGAGAAGTATTGTTTTTTTCTCCTTAAAGAAAAATTAGTTCTAATAGTTTTTCCTATAATACCGTGAGAAGAGAAAGAAAGCAGCTAAAAGGGGAAAAGCACAATTCTGCCAAATCCAGTTAGTCCCCCTCATGAAGAAGCATTATTAATAATAGTTGTGAGTGTTGTACTTTACTGATTTACTGCAAGAGCAAAGAAAGCTCGATTTTAAGTGTTTGTGTCTGGAGATGTTAAAAGCATATTTATTAGAAGCGGTGGTTCAACTGAAGACTCTAGAGGACTTCAGAATTCTCCTCACCCTTCAGCTCCATCAACTACTTCTCTCACTCCCACACCCAGTGCCCCAAATAAATATGCCATTTCAGCAAAAGCCCTGTACTGACATTGCACATAGGCTTAAATAAAACCACTTAAAGAAACTCATTTCCTTCAATATTGTCATCCTAAAATCATTTCTAGGTAGGAATTCTGAAGCCATCACACACCAGAAAAACAAACCTTGACTCAAATTATGGAGGTTCTGGCCAGGTGCAGTGGCTCATGTTTGTAATCCCAGCACTTTGGCAGGCCGAGGTGGGCAGATCACAAGGTCGGGAGTTCGAGACCAGCCTGGCCAACACAGTGAAACCCTGTCTCAATTAAAAATACAAAAAAAATAGCTGGGTGTGGTGGCGGGTCCCTGTAATCCCAGCTACTCGAGAGACTGAGCCAGGAGACTCACTTGAACCTGGGAGGCAAAGGTTGCAGTGAGCCGAGATCGCGGGACTGCACTCCAGCCAGGGTGACAGAGCTAGGATCCGTCTCAAAAAAAAAAAGGAGGTTCTTGTGGAATGCATAAAATGGCAATCTCTGATGCTGTCTTTGCAGTTTCTTCACTTAATACTTTTCATTCTCCTCATTTTCCTTACTAAGAGAACCTCATTTTCTTTTTCCAGGGGCACACCCAGCTCCAAGATCACCTTCCCAGGCCTCTCTTGCTATGACAGATGCCATGTGGCACAGTTCTAGCCAATGAGAAGTAACCAGAACACCTTGGGTAAGACTTCTTGGAAAATTATTTAAAAAGGTGGAGCTGACTTTGCCCTTTCTCTTTTGCATAGCTAGACTGAAAATATAATGCTAGATGTGGAACTGTCATTTTGTGACTAGAAATAAAGGGTGTGAGAGACAAAACTACCTACTGAAGATGGCTGGATAGAAAGAGAGAAGAGATTCAGATCCCTGAAGCCATCATAGAGTCAACACTCCATTCCACAGCAAGATATAATTCTTTTTGTGGAGCCAAATATATTCCAGGCTGATATTCACTGCTGAAAAATTCAGCAATGATTTTTTCAGTAACATTACAGGACATGATAAAAAGCAATTACGCATATGTTCATATTGAAGTAGTAAATCTGTTCCAGGATAAGATAATTAATATTTATTATTGTGCATGTATTAGAGATATCAGGCACATATTTTTTATACCAACTCATTTACCCTTCAGAATTTCACCAGCCAGCAAGTGTGATTATCCATCATGTTACAAATGGAGAATCTGATGTTCAGAGAGGTTAAAAAATTTCTCAAGGATGCACAGTTCATGTGCCAGATCCCAAAGTCCATTTGCTTGCCAGCATACAATATTGAATATATTCACGGTTATTGTGTTTCTTAAATGAATTTTATTTTAAAGATCTTTATGGTGAAAAATCTCAAAATGAAAGAAATTATAGAGGATTATAGTCTAACTAATACCATGAGGTCACTCTCCAACTTTAAAAATGTTTAGGCTGGGCGCAGCGGCTCATGCCTGTAATCCCAGCACTTTGGGAGGCTGAGGCAGGAGAATCACTTGAGCCCAGGAATCTGAGACCAGTCTGGGCAACATAGCAAGACCCCATCTGTACAAAAATACAAAAAATTAGCTGAGCATGGTGGTGCATGCCTGTAGTCCCAGCTACAATGGAGGCTGAGGTGGGAAGAGTGCCTGAGCCCAGGACGGCAATGATCGTGTCACTGCACTCCAGGCTGGGCAACAGAGCGAGACCTTGTCTCTAAAACAAATTAAAAAACAGGATTAGCATTTTGCTAAATCTGCATCAAAAATGTTTAAGAAAAGGAAAATATTATAGATCTATTAAAAACCCTCTCTGAACTTTTCTAGTTACACTCCCTTCCTTTTCTCCCTTCCACTTCCAACTCTAAATATTGTCTTGAAGTTGCTCTGAGATCCTCCCATCTCAGCCTCCTGAATAGCTAGGTCTACAGGCATGCGACACGATGCCCAGCTAATTTTTTAATTTTTTGTGAAGATGATGTCTCACTGTGTTGCCCAGGCTGGTCTCGACCTCCTGGCCTCAAGCCATCCTCCTGCCTCGGCCACCCACAGCGTTGGGATCACAGGTGTGAGCCACCAAACTCCAGCCAAAACTCTTTTTTAACAAAAGACACTATAAAATAAAATGACAAGCCAGAATGCAATACATATGCATAACAATGCATAACAAAAAAAGAATTTGTACCTAAAACATTTAAAGAACTCCCAGGATTTGGAACTCCAAACATTTAAAGATAGAGATCCCAATGGAAAAACATAAATATGGTGTGAATACACAATAGAAGGGGGAACTCAAATGGTTAATATTAACAAATATTAAACTTTTGTAGTAATTAAGGAAATACAAATAACAACCACAAAGACATATTTCCCACTCCATCAGATTTGCAAAACATTGAAATTTCTAACCCAAACAACTATTGGCAAGAATGTGGAGCAAACTGCTTTTATTTACGGAGGTATGTAGCAATATCAAGCAGAGTTAAAGATGGTATGTATTTTATGACCCAGTAGTTTTACTTCTAGTGTATATATCCCAGAGAAACACATCTATATATTTATAATGGAACATATCCAAGGTGTTTATTACAGAAATATCAATGGTGGCAGCTTTTAAAATCTTCTTAAATGTCCATCCGTATAAGCAGATGGATAAGTAAATTTTGTTACATTTACATAAGGAAAAATCATACAGTAGATAAAACTCAAGTTTCTTGTATTAACATGGCTAAGTTTCAAAACATAACATTGAGGGAAAATTGATCCATTTAATATATCATTTATAAAATCCTTGAACCTTTTGTAAATGTGTGCAATAAAATTATAGAATATTGCAGGGATATTCTCTGTGCAACCATCAGCACAATCTAATTTTAAAACCTTTTTTTCACCTCAAAAAGAAACCCCATGTCCATTGGCAGTTGCTGCCAATTCTCACTGCAGCCCAGCCCTAGGCAACCATGAACCCTACTTTTGGCCGTGTGTTAGTCGACGCTCTCCAGAGAAACAGAACCCATAGAATATATACAGACATGTAAGTGGATATTTATTCTGGAGACCAAAAAGTTCCATAATATGCTATCTATAAGCTGGAGAACCAGAAAAGCCAATGGTGTAATTTAGTCCAAATCCAAAGTCTTAAAAAACAGGGGAGTGATGGTATAATTCCAAGTCTGAGGCCCAAAGCCTGAGGACCTGTGAAGCTGCTGGTTCAAGTCCCAGGCTCCAAAAGCCCAAGAACAAGGAGCTCCAATGTCCCAGGCCAGGAGAAGATGGATGTTGTAGCTCAAAAACAGAGACAGAAAAGTCATCTTCCCTCCACCTTTCTGTTGTATTGGGGCCCTTTGTGAATAGGATATCATCCCACATTGGTGAGGGTGAATTTCCTCTACTCAGTGCATTGACTCAAACTCTAATCTCTTTCAGAAGCACCTGATAGGGTCTGGTATAGTTGGTCTCTGCCCAAAGCTCATGTTTAAATACAATCTCTAATGTTGGAGGTGAGCCCTGGTGGGAGGTGTTTGGGTCATGGGAGTATATCCTTCATGAATGGTGTGAGCCATTCTCTTGGTGATAAGTGAGCTCTTGCTCTGAGTTCATAGGCCTGAGATTTGGTCATTTAAAAGTTTGTGGCACCTCCCCCATCTGCTCTCTACTTCTCTCTCTTGCTTCTGCTCTGACGATGTGATGTACCTCTCCCCCTTCACCTTCTGCCATGATTGTAAGCTTCCTGAGGCCTCCTCAGAAACAGACGTCACTATGCTTTCTATAGCCTGCAGAATCTTGAGTCACTTAAACCCAATAAATTACCAAGTCTTGAGTATTTATTTAAAGAAATTCCAGAATGGCCTAACACAAAAAATTGGTACTAATTTCTGTTTGGAAAGGAGTGTAACACTGCTATAAAGATACCTGGAAATGTGGAAGAAGCTTTGGAACTGGATAATGGGCATAGATTGGAAGAGTTTAGAAGGCTCAAAAGAAGACATGAAGCTGAGGGAAAGTTTGGAACTTATTAGGACTATTTAAATAGTTGTGACCAAAATGCTAATAGTGATACGGACAGTGAAGGCCAGACTGCTGACGTCTCAGATGGAAATTAGGAACTTATTGAGGACTGGAAAAAAGGTCACATGTGTTATGCCTTAGTAAAGGGCTTGGCTGCATTCTGTCCATGTCCTGGGGGTCTGTAGAAGTTTAAATGAAACAGTGATGATTTAGGGTATCTGGCAGAGGAAATTTCTAAGCAGCACAGTGCTCAAGAAGTGGCTTGGCTGCTTCTAACACTCAGATGTGGTAGCAAAGAAATGACCTAAAGTTGAAATTTATATTTAAACAAGAAGCAGAGCACAAAAGTTTGGAAAATTTGGAGCCTGGCTATATGGCAGAGAAAGAAAAAGCTTTCTGAGGAGAGGAATTCAAGCAGGCTGTAAAGCCACCACTTGCTAGAGATATTTGTGTAACTAAAAAGGAGCCAAGTGCTAATAGCCAAGACAATGAGAAAAAGGCCTCAAAGGCATTTCAGAGACCTTCATGGCAGCCCCTCCTGTCACAAGTCCTGAGGCCTATGAGGAATGAATGATCTTATGGGCCAGGCCCAGGGCCCCACTGCCCTAAACAGCCTTGAGACACTGCTCCCCAAATCCAGGCCACTCCAGCTCCAGCTCCAGCTGGGGCTCTAAAAGGGCCCAGGTACAGCTCAAGCTGCCACTTTGAAGAATGCAAGCTGTAAGCCTTGGTGGCTTACACATGGTGTTAAGCTTGCAGGCACCCAGAATACAAGAGCAAATGAGGCTTGGCAGCCTTCACCTAGATTTCAGAGGATGTATGCAAAAGGCTGGGTGTTCAGGCAGAAGGCTGCTTCAGAAGCAGAACCCCCGAAGATGATCCCTACTAGGGCAGTGCCAAGGGGAAATGTGAGATTGGAGCTCTCACACAGACTCCTTACTGGGGCACTCCCTATTGAAGCTGTGAGAAGGGGGCCACTGCCCTCCATACCCAAGAATGATAGATTCACTGATAGCTTGCACCTTGTGCCTAAAAAAGCCACGGCACTCACTCCAGCCCATGAGAGCAGTCACGGGGCTTGCACCCTGAAAAGCCACAGAGATGGAGCTGCCCAAGGCCTTGAGAGCCCACCCCCTTGCACCAGTGTTACCTGGATGCAGGATATGGAGTCAAAGACAATTATTTTGGACTTTTACAATTTAATGACTGCCCTGCTGGGTTTCAAACTTGCATGGGACCTGTAGCCTCTTTCTTTTGGCTGATTTCTCCCATTTGAAAAAGGAATATTTACCTAGTGCCTATACTCCCATTGTATCTTGAGGGTAACTAATTTGGTTTGATTTTACAGGCTCATAGATTTTCCTTATCTCAGATCTGACTTTGGACTTTTGAGTTAGTGCTGGAATGAGTTAAGACTTTGGGGGGATTATTGGGAAGGCATAATTGTGTTTTGCAATGTGAGAAGGACATGTGATTTGGGAGGGGTCAGGGGTGGGATAATATAGCTTAGGTATAGGTCCCCACCCAAATCTTAGGTTGAAATGTAATTCTCAGTGTTGGATGTGAGGCCTGGTGGGGGGTATTTGGGTCATGTGGGTGGATCTGTCATGAATAGCTTTGGCCATCCTCTTGGTGATAAATGAGCTCTCACTCTGAGTTCACGTGAGATCTAGTCATTAAACTATGTGTGGCACCTCCTCCTACTCTTTCTTTCTGCTTCTCTGGCCATATGATGTGCTTGCTTTCCCTTCACGGTTCTACCATGATTTTAAGTTTTCCAAGGCCTCCCCAGAAGCAGATGCCGCTATGCTTACTGCACAGCCTGCAGACCCTTAAGCCAATTAAACCTCTTTTTTAAAAAAGATAAAATAAATAGCCCAGTCTCAGGTTTTTTTTTTTAAAGCAATGCAAGCACGGCCTAACACACCCCCTCATAGACATATCCAAAAATGTGTTCACCAGATATCTGGTCATTTCTTTACCCAGTCATGTTGACATAAAAAATTAATCATGACATGTCTATATATTTGCCTTCTCAGACCACTTTAAATAAAAAGGATTCATGCAAAAACTGTTTGTTTTGTGACTAGTTTTTTGACTTTTTGACTTAGCATAAGATTTTTAAGTTTCATCTATGTTGCACATGTATCAGATTTTTATTCCTTTTGATTATACCATACTTTATTCATCCATTCATTCGTTAATGGATATTTGGATTGTTTCTACTTTTTGCTTATTGTGAATAATGCTACTATAAACATGTACAATTTTTCATGTACAATTTTTTTGTGGACATATGTTTCTATTTCTCCTGAGTATATACCCAGGAGTGAAATTTCTGGGTAATAATTCTATGGCTAGTCTTCTAAGGAACTGCTGAACTATTTTCCATAGATGCTACATATGTCTTGTTATGTTTCCACCAGCAATGTATGAAGGTCCCAATTTCTTCGTATCCTGTTGTTTTGATTAGTAATCTAGTGTTTTGGAAGTGGTATCTCATTGTGGTTTTGGTTTGCACTTCACAAATGACTAATAATGATGAACATCTGTTCAGGTGATTATTGCCCATTTGTTATCTTTTTTGGAGAAATAACTGTTCAAATCCTTTGCCTATTTTTAAATTGAATTATTTGCCTTTTTATTATTGAGTTGTAAGGGTTCTTTATATGTTCTGGATAAAAGCTTTTTATCAAATACGTAATTTGGAAATATTTTCTCCTCTCTTTTCACTTTCTTGATGTTATGCTCTGATGTACACACTTTTACAATTTTAAGGAAGCACACTATTTTTTCTTTAGGTCTATGATTCATTTTGAATTAATTTTTGTGGATGGTGTGAGGTAGGGGTTTATCTTTATTCTTTTACATGTGAATATCCAGTTGTTCCAGCACCTTTAGTTGAAAAGATTATTCTTTCCCCATTTTATTGTCTTGGCATTGGTGTTGAAAATGAAAGGATCATAAATGTGAAGGTTTACCCTCAATTCTATTCTATTGATCTAGATGTCTATTCTTATGTCAATATTTCCACTGTGTAGCTTTGTAGTAGTTTTTTAAATCAGAAAGTGTGAATCCTCTAATGTTGCATTTTTTTTTTTCAAGATGGTTTTGGTTATTTGATGTCTCTTGCATTTCTATAGTAATTTTAGGGTTATTATATCAAAAGCCAGCTGGGATTTTTTATAGGCATTTTTGTTTAGTATGTAGATCAATTTGCGAAGTATTGCATGTTAACAATATTGTCTTCTAATCCATGAACATGAATGTCTTTTCATTTATTTATATCTTCTTTAATTTCTTTTAACAATGCATAGCTTTTATGAAGTTCATTTCCAAGTATTTTATTATTTTTGATGCTACTGCAAATACAATTGTTTTCTGAATTTATTTTCCAGATTGTTCATTGCTAGTGAAGAGAAATAAAATTGATTTTGGAATATTGGTCTTGTATCCTGCAGCCCCTCTGACCTTATTTATTAATTTCAATAGGCTTTTAGGGGATTGCTTAAAATTTTTTATATATAAGATTGGGTTATCTTCAAATAGCAGCAGTTTTATTTCTTCATTTCCATTCCAGATGCATTTATTTCTTTTTCTTACCAAATTGCCATAGCTAGAACCTCCATTACAGTGTAAGACAATATGGCAAAAGTAATACCCTTATCTTGTTCTTCTGTTATTGATTTCTAATTCTTTTCCATTGTGGTAAAATAACTCACTTTGTATGATTTTAATTTTTTAAATTTATTGAGGCTTGTTTTATGGCCTACCATATGATCTATTCTGACAAATGTTCCAAACTGCACTTGAAAAGAATAGGTACAGTATTCTAGATGTCTATTAGGTATAACTGGCTTACAATGTTTTTCAAATCTTTCATACACTTATTAATCTTTTTTGTTCTATACATTTTTGAAAGTGTAATATTAAAATTTCCACCTATAATTGTTGAATCATGCATTTCTTCTTTTAATTCTGCCAGCTTTTACTTCATGTATTCTGGGCCTCTGTTATTTTATAAATAAATAAATATATATATTTTAAGATGACTATTTCATCATTATAAAATGTTCATGTTCATCTTTTTCACTAGTGACACTGTTTATTTTAGTTTATCTTGTCTGATATTAGTAAAGTAATTGCAAAAAATATTATTTTCCTTTCTTTTTTACTTTAAACCTCTTTGTATCTTTGAATTTAAAATGTGTCTCCTGCTGGAAGAATTCCCCTTGAAAACTGGAACAAGACAAGGATGCCCTCTCTAACCTCTCCTATTCAATATAGTTATGGAAGTTCTAGCTAGAGCAACCAGGCAAGAGAAACAAGTAACAGGCATTCATACTGAAAGAGAGGAAGTAAAACTAACCCTGGGTTGCAAATGATATGATACTGAATATAGGAAACTCCATGGTCTTTACTTCAAAGCTCCTTGATCTGATAGACAGCTTCAGAAAAGTTTCAGTATACAAAATTATTGTACAAAAATCACTAGCATTCCAACAGTCCAACAACAATGAAGCCAAGAGGTGAATCAGGAAGGCAATCCCATTCACAACTGCCACAAAAAATAAAATATTTAGTAATACAACTAAAAAGGGAGGTAAAAGAACTCTAGAGTGTGAATCACAAAATATTGCTTAAAGAAATGAGAGATGACACAAACAAATGGAAAAACACTTCATATTCATGTATTGGAAGAATCAATATGATTGAAATGGCCATATGGCCAAAGGAACTTACAGACTCAATGCTATTCCTATAAAACTACCAATGACATTCTTCACAGCACTAGAAAAAACTGTTTAAAAATTCATAGGAACCAAAAAAGAGCCTGAATAGCCAAGGCAATTCTAAGCAAAAAGAACAAAGCTGGAGGCATTATGTTACCCATGTTCAAACTATACTACAAGGCTACAGTAACCAGTACAGCACAGTACTGGTACAAAAACAGATGTTTTGCAGCATTATTCACAACAGCAAATGCATGGAATCAACCTAAATGCACATCAACAGTAGACCAATGGAACAGAATAGAGAGCCCAGAAATACAGCTGCACTCCTACAACTATCTGATAGTTGACAAAATAGACAAAAGCAAGCAACAGGGAAAGGACTCCCTATTCAATCAATTGTGCTAAGATACGTGGCTAGCCCTATGCAGAAGATCGAAACTAGACCCTTTTCTTACACCATATAAAAAAACTCAAGATGGATTAGAGACTTAAACATAAAACCTAAAACTATAACAACCCTGGAAGATAACTTAGGGAATACCATCTGGGCATAGGACTTGTCAAGGATTTCATGATGAAGACCCCAAAAGCAATTGCAACAAAATCAAAATTGATAATTGTAACCTAATTAAACTAAACAGCTTCTGCACAGCAAATGAAACTGTCAACAGAGTAGACAGACTTTAGAATGTGATAAAATATTTGCAAACCATGCATCTGATAAAAGTCTAGTATCCAGCATCTGTAAGGAATTTAAATTTATAAACAAAAAACAACCCCATTAAAAAGTGGGCGAAGGACATGAACAGATGATTTTTAAAAGACATGCAGCCAATAAGCATATGAAGAAAATGCTCCATATCACTAATCATTAGAGAAATGCAAATCAAAACCACAATGAGATACCATCTCACACGAGTCAGATGGCTATTGTTAAAAAGCCAAAAACTAACAGATGCTGGTGAGGTTGTAGATAAAAGGAAATGCTTATACACTGCTGTGGGAATGTAAATTAGTTCAGCCATTGTGGAAATAAGTTTGGCGATTTCTCAAAGAACTTAAAACAGAACTACCATTTGACCCAGCAGTCCCATTACTGGAATAAAATGTTCTACTATAAAGACACCTGCACACATATGTTCATTGCAGCATTATTCACAATAGCAAATGCATAGAATCAACCTAAACGCACATCAACAGTAGACTGGGTTAAAAAAATGTGGTACATATACACCACAGAATACTGTACAGCCATAAAAAATAATGACATCATCTTCTTTGCAGCAACATGGATGAACCTGGAGGCCATTATCCTAAACAAACTAACACAGTAACAGAAAACCAAATACTACATGTTGTCAGTTATAAGTGGGAACTAAACACTGAGCATACATGGACAAAAAGAAGGGAAGAACAGACACCACAGTTTGCGTGAGGGTGGAAGGTGGGAGGAAATGAGGCTGGAAAAACTACATATTAGGTACTATGCTGATTATGTGAGTGAGGAAGCAATCTGTATGCCAAATACCCGTGACATGCAATTTAGCTATATAACAAACCTGCACATGTACCCCTGAACCTAAAATAAAAGTGGAAAATAGATAAATAAATAAATAAATAAATAAGAATGTGTCTCCTTTAGACAGCATATATTTGGATCTGGATTTTCCCTCCAGTCTGACAATTTCTGCCTTTTGATTGGATTGTTAATACATTCACTTTAATGTTATTATTGGTATAATTGAATTTTTGTTTTTTGTTTCCTATACATCTCTTATTTTTTCTTTGTTCTTCCTTTACTGCCATCTTTTGTATTAACTGAATATTTTCTAGTGTACCATTTAATTTCTTTAATGATTTTAAAATATATGTTTAAAAAAATTTAATGGTCATTCCAAGAGTACAAAAACATCTTAACTTATCAGAATCTACTTCTGATTTACACTAACTTAATCATAGGAAAATGCAATTTACTCTTATCAAATTTTGTTTCCTTCTCTCATTTCTGCTACTATTTTTGTGCATTTTAAGTCTAGATGTGTAACCTGTCCAAAAATTTATTGTCATAATTTTTACTAGAATTTTATATATTTTGAGAGAAGAAAGGAAGACTATTACATATTTATGGAATTTGTTACATTATTTTGCATTTTATTTGCAATTTCTAGTTCCCTTAATTTCTCCTTGTGAATTCTAGTTGCCACCTGGTGTCATTTTTGTGCTGTGACACAGCTTTGTTTTCATCCATGTCTTTTTTGCTGTGGTCGCCAACTGCATTACATTTTTTATGTTATAAGTCCAATAATAGTTGTATACATATTGTCTTATAAAATTTATTTTTAAATCAATTGATTCATAAAAAAAGAAATATGCAATATACTGTCTTTTACAATTATTTTATAATTACCTTCACCAACACTCATTTACATTTCGTATAAACCTTACACACTTGCCTGAATTTAGTTTTATATAATATTTTAAATAATTTTGCATATAACACGAAGTCGTGACTGGCCTATTACATAAGGTTAGGTGTGAATTTTTCTATAGGTGGCATTATGTTGGTGATCAAAAAGTTTCAGATTTTGGAGCATTTTGGATTTCAGGTTTTTGAATTAGAAATGCTCCACCGGTATCAGCCACCTCTTAACTGCTCACCATCAATATCTTCATTGTTTTCCACAATACCTTTTGGCACGGACTTCCTCATACTCTGTTCCAAGTATAGTCAGTTCTCTTAAGCACAGTTGTGGCATTGTTTGTTATTGTAATCTGTTGTTCCCTGTAGGCACAAACTCTGTGCCACTTCCCTGGAACTCTGGCCAAGAAGAGACCCACTTCTCTCAGAGTAAAACCCCTGCTCTATGAACAGAGCTCTGGGTGGGAACAGTAGACCCTGGTCTTTCTTTTTTTGTTGTTTTTGAGATGGAGTGTTGTTCTGTTGCCCAAGCTGGAGTGCAGTGGCGCTATCTCCACTCACCATAACCTCCACCTCCTGGGTTCAAGAGATTCTCCTGCCTCAACCTCCCCCAAGTAGCTGGAACTACAGGCGCGAGCTACCACACCCACCTAATTTTTGTATTTTTAGTAGAGACGGGGTTTCACCATGTTGGCCAGGCTGTTCTTGAACTCCTGACCCCAGGTGATCCACCCTCCTCGGCCTCCCAAAGTGCTGGGATTACAGATGTTAGCCACCATGCCCTGCCAACCCTGGTCTTCTTAAATTGCTCCTACTAGTATGGAATCTTTACAAGTGAGTTTAATTTATTTTATTTTAATAAAAATACTTTTGTAGCATTCATTGACTTTTCAAAATTTTCAACTTTTATTTTAGGTTGGGTGGTACATACGCAGGTTTGTTACATGAGTATATTGTGTGTCACTGAGGTTTGAGGTACAAATGATCCCATCACCCAGGTAGTGAGCATAGTACCCAATAGGTAGTTTTTCAGCCTTTGCCTCTCCCCCTCATCCCTCTCTAGTGGTCTCCAGTGTTTGTTCCCATCTTTATGTCCTGAGTACCCAATGTTTAGCTCCCACTTATAAGTAAGAACATACAGTATTGGTTTTCTGTTTCTGCATTAATTTGCTTAGAATAATTGCCTCCAGCTCCATCCATGACCCTGCAAATGACACAATCTTGTTGTTTTTTATGGCTGCACGGTGTTCCATGGTGTATATGTAGCACTTTAAAAAAAAAATCTAATCCATCACTGACGGGCACATTTGTTGTTTCCATGCCTTTGCTATTGTGAATAGTGCTGCAATTAACATGTGAGTGCCTGTGTATTTATGGCAGAACAATTTATTTTCCCTTGGGTATATACCCAGCAATAGGATTCCTGGGTCAAATGGTAGTTCTCTTTTATGTTCTTCAAAAAATCTTCAAACTACTTTCCACAATGGCTGAACTAATTTATATTCCCACCAACCACATATAAGTGTTCCTTTTTCTCCATAGCCTTGTCAGTATCTGTTATTTTTTCACTCTTTAATAATAGCCATTGTGACTGGTGTAAGATGGTGTCTCATTATGGTTTTGATTTGCATTTCACTATTGATTAGTGATGCTGAGCATTTTTTTCATATGCTTATTGGCTGCATTTATATCTTCTTTTGAGAAGTGTCTGTTCATGTCCTTTGCTCACGTTTTAATGGGGTTATTTGTTTTTCACTTGTGGAATTGTTTAATTTCCTTATAGATGCTGGATATTGGACCTTTGCCTGTGCATAGCTTGTGGATATTTGTGAATATTTTCTCTAATTTACAAGTGAGTTTTGACGGAAGCATTTAAGGTCTTGTATTCTCAGCCTACGCTCCTTCTAGTAGAGCTTCTCTGTTAGTGGGGGTTGAGTGGAGGAAGGGAGATAGATTCTTTCAGCCATGTCTATCTGGAATATTGCTTCTGAAATATGGAACAGAAGATAGGGATGAAAAATGCTAGTGGTCTGCCCCTCCCAGCATGAAACCATATTGCTACGTGGAAAGCAAGGTGGAGAGAGACCCCTACCTTCTTGGCTGCACATGCTCAGAGTAAAACTGCCAACACACTGAGCTGGAGGAAGAAGTTATGAATGGGTCATGGCTCAAATGCCACAGATTCTCACTGATCATATTAAGATTTATTAAATCTTTTTGAATATATGTTTCTTTATTTGCTATTTGAAGCAGATTTCTCTTTGGCAAATTTACAGAAACTTTAAATGTTTGTTTTAAAATAATCTTTAGCTGGTAAATTTTTTGTTCTTGGGAAGTTATGTGTCATACTCTCACACCATCATTTTTGAAATGAATTTTACTACAGTTTTTAGATAAGTTTGTTTTGTCTGGTTAGAAAACTGTTCCTGTAGTTTTGACTCAGAACTTTAAAAAGTCAGTAATGAATGTGATCTGAGGATCAATGTTATATTAGTTTTATAAAAAGGGGTCCAGTTTCAATTTTCTGCATATGGCTAGCCAGTTTTCCCAACATCATTTATTAAATAGGGAATCCTTTCCCCATTTCTTGTTTTTGTCTGGTTTGTCAAAGATCAGATGGTTGTAGATGTGTGGCATTATTTCTGAAGGCTCTGTTCTGTTCCATTGGTCTATATATCTCTTTTGGTACCAGTACCATGCTCTTTTGTTTACTGTAGCCTTGTAGTACAGTTTGAAGTCAGGTAGCATGATGCCTCCAGCTTTGTTCTTTTTGCTTAGGATTGTCTTGGCTATATGGGCTCTTTTTTCGTTCCATATGAAATTTAAAGTAGTTTTTTCTAATTTTGTGAAGAAAGTCAATGGAAGCTTGATCGGGATAGCATTGAATGTACAAATTACTTTGAGCAGTATGGCCATTTACACAATATTGATTCTTCCTGTCCATGAGCATGGAGTGTTTTTCCATTTGTTTGTGTCGTCTCTTATTTCCTTGAGCAGTGGTTTGTAGTTCTCTTTGAAGAGGTCCTTCACATCCCTTGCTAGCTGTATTCCTATTTATTTTATTCTCTTTGTAGCAATTGTGAATTGGAGATCATTCATAATTTGGCTTTCTGCTTGTCTGTTGGTGTATAGGAATGCTTGTGATTTTTGCACATTGATTTTGTAGATGAACTCATGAAGGTGAGAAAGAATCAATGGAAAAATGCTGAAAACCCAAAAGGCCAGAGTGCCTTTTCACCTACAAATGATTGCAACAACTTTTTGGCAAGGGCACAAAACTGGATGGAGGATGAGATGGATGATTCGACAGAAGTAGGCTTCAGAAGGTGGATAATAACCAACTTCGCTGAGGTAAGGGAGTATGTTCTAACCCAATGCAAAGAAGCTAAGAACCTTGATAAAGTTTAGAGGAGTAGCTAACTAGAATAACCAATTTAGAGAGGAAAATAAATGACCTGATGGAGCTGAAAACACAGCACAAGAACTTTGTGAAGCATACACAAGTATTAATAGCCAAATCAATCAAGGGGAAGAAAGAATATAAAAAATGTGAGACTATCTTGCTGAAATAAGACCATTGGACAATATTAGAGAAAAAAGAATGAAAAGGAGTGGACAAAACCTCTGAGAACATGGAACTGTGTAAAAAGAACGAACCTATGACGGATTGGAGTACCTGAAAGAGATGGGGAGAATGCAACCAAGTTGGAAAACACATTTCAAGATATTATCCAGGAGAACTTCCCCAACCTAGCAAGACAGGCCAACATTCAAATTCAGGAAATACAGAGAACTGGACCCCTTCCTTACACCTTATACAAAAATTAACTCAAAATGCTTAACAGACTTAAATGTAAGACCTAAAACCATAAAAACCCTAGAAGAAATCCTAACGATACAATTCAGGACAGAGGCATTGGCAATGACTTTATGACTAAGACACCAAAAGCAATGGCAACAAAAGCCAAAATTGACAAATGGGATCTAATGTTTAAAAAGCTTCCGCACAGCAAAAGAAATTATCCCATAATCAGACTGAACAGGCAACCTACAGAATGGGAGAAAATTTTTGCAATCTATCCATCTGGGTTAGATAGATATTAGGGCTAATATCTAGAATCTACAAAGAACTTAAACAAATTTACAAGAAAAAAAACAAAAACCCCATCCAAAAATGGTCAAAGGATATGAAGAGACACTTCTCAAAAGAAGACATTTATGTAGCCAACAAACATAGGAAAAAAAACTCATCATCTCTGGTCATTAAAGAAATGCAAATCAAAACCACAATGAGACGCCATCTCACGCCAGTTAGAATGACGATCATTAAAAAGTCAGGAAACAACAGATGCTGGAGAGGATGTGGAGAAATAAGAATGCTTTTGGACTGTTCGTGGGAGTGTAAACTAGTTCAACCATTATGGAAGACTGTGTGGCGATTCCTCAAGGATCTAGAACCAGGAATACCATTTGACCCAGCAATCCCATTACTGGGTATATATCCCCAAAATTATAAATCATTCTACTATAAAGACACACCCACTCATATGTTTATTGCAGCAGTATTCACAATAGCGAAGAAATAAATGAAATTGAAAATAGGAAATCAATAGAGAAAAATCAATGAAACCAAACGTTGTTTTTTTAAAAGAGCAATAAAATTGATAGGCCTTTAGCCAGCCTAACTAAGAAAAAAAGAATACAAATCATTCACAGCTGAAATGAAAGATAGGGTATCATTATAGGTTCTATAGTGATTAACAAAATAATACAGTAATATTATGTATAACTCTATGCCTACAAATTTTATAACATAAATAATATAGACTAATTTGTTGAAACACACAACCTGCCAAAACTCACACTAGGAGAAATAGACAATCTGAATGGGCCTATATCTATTAAATAAATTGAACTTAATTAATAATTAATACTGAATTATTTTCCAAAACAGAAAGCACCAGGACAGATGGGCTCACTGGTGAATTCTACCAATGATTTTAGGAGGAATTGTACTAATTCTATATAATTTCTTTCAAGAGATAGAAGTAGAGGAAATATTTCCTAACTTAATCCATAGGCCAGCATTATACTAATAAACAAACCAGGCAAAACTATTATTAGAAAACTACAGACCAATTTCTCTCATGAACATAATGCAAAAATCCTTGACAAAATATTAGCAAATTGAATCCAACCATGTATAAAAAGAATTATATACCACAAGTAAGTGGGATTTATCCCAAGTATGCAAGGCTGATTTAATACTCAAAAATCAATTAATATAATCTACCACATCAATAGGATAAAGAAGAAAATCACATGACCATATTAGTAGATGCAGCAAAATCATTTGGCAAAATCCAGCACCTATTAATGATAAAAACTCTCAGTAAACAAAGAACGGGGGGATCTTTCTGAACTTAATACAAAATATCTACAAAATACCTACAACTAGCATCATACTTAATAGTGAGAAACTTGAAGATTTTTCACTAAGATCAGGAACAAGGCAAGAACGTCTCACCACTGCTTTTCAACATCATATTAGAAGTCCTAGTTAATAATCCTAGTCAATAAAACAAGAAAAAGAAACTTGTAATCAAATGCGGTCCAAAAATATTATATATTGAGGGAGAGGGAGATCACACATTCATATAATTTTTATTACATTATATTGTTATAATTGTTCTTTTATTACTAGTTATTGTTAACCTCTTACTGTGCCTAATTTATAAGTTAAACTTTATTATAGGTATGTACATATAGATAAAACATGTTACCTGTAGGTTTAGGTATATCCAGACTTTCAGGCATCCACTACTGTACATGGGACACCTCTGTACTTTTCATCCAATTTTGCTTTGAACCTAGAGCTGCTCTGAAAAACTAAAATATATTTTTAAAAAAGTCATGTTACCCACTTTTGAAATGTTTCAAATTGCTGAAATAAATATACCTTTTCCACTTATTGGCTTCAAGGTGCTTTTGTTATTTTTGTTGTTTAAATCAGTTATGTCTTTTTTTGTCAATTTGTGGGTATAATAAAAACTCTCACTGTAACTATGAACTTGTCAATTTCTCCTTGCAATTCTGACAATTTTTCTTTAAGTAGAAATCTGTTTTGGATGATAACTTTGTGATTTATTTTTCTTTTTAAAATAATGGAATGCTACTATTCATAGTAATAATTTTTTCATTTTAAGCTTATTTTGTCTGATATTAACATTGCTGTATCAAACTCTTCTAATATCTGCATAATATATTTTTCATCACTATATTTGCAAATTTTCTGTGCAGTTTTGTTTTAGTTGTAATTGTGTGTGTATGTACATGTATTCAAGTGTGTGTGTTTTGTAAACATCATGCAACAGATTTAAAAAAATCCATCTGCTAATCTCTTATAGTATGCCAGGTTAATTGACTTGAATTGCTTACATATTTGGACTTCATTGTATCAACATCATTATGAATTTATTATATTAACTTCATTATATCATTTAATATATCAACTTGTATCTGTTTATCAATCATTTGCTGCTTCTCTCCCCTCCTTTCCTGCTGTATTAGTTTGCTAGTGTTACCGTAACAGAATAACACAGGCTGTGTAGCTTAAACAACCCAAATTTATTTTCTCAGAGTTATGGAGGGTAGAAGTCCAAAAGTAAGATGTTTGCAGGTTTGATTTCCTCTGAGGCATATCTCTGTGGTTTGCAGGTGGCCACCTTCTCCCTGTGTCCTCGCGTGATCTTTCCTCTGTGTATGTGTGTTTCTGATACCTCTCTTGCCTGTCCAAATTTCCTCTTTTTATAAGGGCACCAGTCACATTGCATTAGGACCCTGCTCCCATGATCTCATTTTAACTTAATTAAGGCCCCACCCACATGACCTTATTTTAACTTAATCGGCTCTTTAAAGGCTTTATCTGCAAATACAGTCACATTCTGAGGTACTGTGGCTTAGGTCTTCCGCATACGAATTTTGGGAATCAAAATTTAGCTGATAACAACTGACTTATGTTTGCTTGACAGTGTTATACTCAGTTATTTTTTCTGTGTTTGGAAGATGTTGATTGTATTTTTGTCCTTAAATTTAACGGGCACACAAGATTATAAACTTTTCTAACAAGTTAAACAATGCAAAGTATCTCTTATTTATTCCTTCCTTCAAGATTTACTTTTCATTTTGCTGTTTTGTTCTTTTAAGAAAAAGCTTGTGGTAGATACATTCCTTTATCCTGTTTTGGAAAATATATTGTTGTACCTTTAATCTCCAAAGACAGATAACCAGGATAATAATTTTTAATTTAAGAACCCTATTTTCTTACTTCCTTAAAAATATTATTGTGTTGCCTTCTGGCATCTATTGATACTGGTGCAATTTGTTTTCCTCCTAACATAAATTTTTTTTCTATGTGATGGCTGTTAGGATTTTTCTTTTTATCTTTTTGTTTCTACATTTTTACTATGTTTTAATGTACTTATTTTTATTTATCTTGCTTATAGTTCAAGTACATTTGCAGTCATATAATGCAGTCATATAATTCATTATTTTATCTATTTCCTTCACTTGGAAAATTTTCAGAGACTGTAAATTATAATGTTGTTTCATACAATTCACTCCACTATACTTCCAAAAACATCTAATAGGCACCTATTGCAGCTCTCCATTTATTCTCCATATCACTTAACTTTTCTATTAAATGTATGTTTATGTATTTTTACCTTTTCTATCTCTCTGAACTAAGTTCTGTGCTTTTGCTGAAGTACTATCTAATTCTTTTACTGTGTCCAGTCTAATATTTATCTATACTATTGAGTCATTTCAATTATAATCTCTTATTTCTGTTATTTTGAATTTTATATCTGACTTTTTATTTTTTCCTCGTTTCTTTTCTTCTTTTTCTGATTTTTTCTTTCACAAATTTTCTTGTGGTTTCTTTTCTTTTTTTTTTGAAAATTGCATTTTATTTTATTTTATTTTTATTTTTTATTTTTATTTATTTTTTTAAATTATACTTTAAGTTCTAGGGTACATGTGCACAACGTGCAGGCTTGTTACACATGTGTACATGTGCTGTGTTGGTTTGCTGCACCCATTAAGTCATCATTTACATTAGGTATTTCTCCTAATGCTATCCCTCCCCCTTCCCCTCACCCCACAACAGGCCCCATTGTGTGATGTTCCCTGCCCTGTGTCCAAGTGTTCTCATTGTTCAATTGCCACCTATGAGTAAGAACATGTGGTGCTTGGTCTTCTGTCCTTGCAATAGTTTGCTCAGAATGATGGTTTCCAGCTTCATCCATGTTGCTACAAAGGACATAAACCCATCCTTTTTCATGGCTGCATAGCATTCCATGTTGTATATGTGCCACATTTTCTTAATCCAGTCTATCATTGATGGACATCTTGTGGTTTATTTTCTTGTATGTATTTGGAAAGCTTAAATGTACTTAAATCATCTTTTTATGTAATACTATTTTAATTTTTTGTAAAATGAATTTATATTGCTTGTCAACTGTCTTCCCAAAGGATTTCTTTGTGTGTTTTGGAGTTGAAAAGCAAAGGAAAATTTCCAGTGTACTCTTTCCCTTTTTCTCCCTGTCTTTTCCTCCCTTTCTAGAGTTAGGTGGCTGCCTCCATATGGTATAGCATCCTGCTTTATATCATTAGTTTAGCATCCCTAGTCATTAGTGATACCAGGGATATATATGTCAAATCCCCAAGGTCAGAGGTGAATGGTCTTGGTTCTTGTCCTGTCCTGACAACATCTGTATTCTCAGGGTCCTTCTACGTCTTCTAGTCTCATATCTTCCAATGAGTCTTGATTCCTAAGTGGCTTACTGGGGCTTTTATTCACTTATAGGAAAGCTACACCAAAACCTAATTTCAAGTACATTTTAGAACCTGTTCCCTTCCAGCTGCTACTGGCTGCTGCTAGCCCAGGCCTCAGCCTGACCCACAGCTTTGTGCTTTGGCTATGATTTTAATCAATTTCTGCAATAGTCTGAATGTTTGTGTTCTCTTCAGATTCATACATTGAAACTTAATGCTCAATATGATGGTATTAAGGAATGTGACCTTTTGGGAAGTTATTGTTATAAGGGCTCTGCCCTCATGAATGAGATTAGTTCTGTAAAAGGGGCTTGAGAAAGCCTGTTTGCCCCTTTCACCATGTGAAGACACATAGAAGCCATCATCTAGGAGGAATGAGTCCTCACCAGACACTGAATCTGCTGGCACCTTGGTCTTGGATTTTTCAGCCTCCAGACTGTGTGGTCAAAAAAATTATATTTGTAATGTACGCAGTCTAAGGTATTTTTTTATGGCAACCAAAATTATGGATGATTGTCTTGCTTTTGATCCTTCTTTAACCTTCTAGGAGAGGGTCTTAGTTTTTATATTTTCTATTATTTCTATGTGTCCAATGAGCTGGATATGATTCACAACTTACCCTGTGGTCTTGACTGGAAGCATTTTTTGATCTTCTTAAGAAAACTGCTTGTATTTGACCTTCAGCTCCTGAACTAGGAAAATAACTCCTTATTTTTTAAGATGTTTGCAAGGCTTATTTTACTTACTAATGTAAATGTAGGTATAGTTGCTATAAATATATTCAAACATTGGAATTAGGACATGTTGGTTTTTATTTTATATGTATAGCAAAACATTATTAAATTAAATTGATAATACGCTATCTGCAAGCATGGTACCAGGAAGTTTTCTTACTGAGTGGGATCATTCCACTGAATATAGGTCTTGGGAAAATTTAGACGTAAATATGGTTGCTGGGAGAGAGATATAGAAACGTCTCTGAATCAATTTTTATGGCTAATGTTCCAGTAGAATGAGAATGCTGTATTACATGACTTTCTATTTGGATTGGTAAAGAGGACCAAATCAAGGAAGAACACTTAAATTTACATATATTCATTACTGAGAACACACAGGGAAATTCCTATATCTGTGTGCATAAATTTTCTTTAGATCAATGCATACTAAATTTAATCTAAATGATTAAAAATATGAAATTTATCAGTAGGATTCACTATAATTAAAGTAAGAACTTGAATACCTAACCACACCACATATTTTATAGTACAAGTTATTTTGAAGATAGTAGTAGATTATTTTCCACTCTGCTGTCTGTAGCCCTTCTTCCAATGGCCGGCATGTTGAAATATCCACTTTTGCATAAATTGGTAATAGTTGTATTTTATTGAGCAGTTACTATGTGCAAGACTCCATTTAATTCCTTAAGTGTATTTTCTTATTAAAACCTCACATCCATGTTAAGGAACAGGTATTATGATTATTCCTGTGTAACTGATGAGGAAACTGGGTAACAGGAAAGTTGAGTTGCTTGAGTATGCAGAACTAATAATTAAGGTTGGGCTGGGAATGCAGAGCAAGCACATCCGACTCTAGTATCTACCTTCTGAATCACTGACCTCCAATATGACACACTGAAGTTTTCCTAGTAGAAAAAGGTACATGAATTTTTCAAGACGTGTTTTTGAACAGCTTTTTGAAAAACAGTTTTTTGAAAAAACACTTTTTTGAAAAAACAAAAGGACACAGCATAGAATTGTCATTGCATATTTAAGATTAAATGGGTATAAAAACTTTAAAGCCTGTGTCCTTTGAGACAAAGGCAACACAGATGTGAGAATAACAAGAGAATTTACCAAATGGAAATTTAAAAAGCCAAAGTATGAAAACAGCAATAATAAACAATTGGTAAACGGAGAGATTTGGGGCATGTCATGTTAATAAGGAAAGACTTCTTGATGGAAGTAGGAGTTCGAGATGAAAGGGAGAGAATTACACTGTGTAGAATGGAATGGAAGAGGCTATGATATGTGTAAGTGGAAATCTAGGGAATGCTCAGAAGGAGTTCTGCCAAGCCCTTAGAGACCAACAGGTTGGGCCATGATCGGAGAAAAAGGCACACCCTAAATTGTTTCAGGGAAGACTTAAATGTGATATTAGAATGAGGACCGAATGAAGTGGCTTATACAGCCCATTTTGGGGAGCTATAAGCCTGAAAGCCATTGAGAAGAGTTTCAGAATGGAGATGATGTGGTATGAATGATGAACATGGGGTAATTATGTTGGTGGCACTTAGGGGAACCTTACTGAGAGATGAAGCTGTTTAGTGGACCTCTAAGGGAGTGGGAAATGTGAGAAACGTTTTATACATAGAAATGTATTGCCTTTCTGTAAATGATATATATTTAAAAAAAAAAGAAGGAGGTCCAGAGACTCAAGAGAATGTTTGTCACTGGCACTGTTGGAGAAGCAAGGCAGCGTAAAATAAAACACTGAACCGAGTTGTCAAAGTAGATTTCTGAAGTCATGGAATACATCTAGATGGAAATTTTACATATACAATAGCAGATTCTAGAGTACCCTAATGGTCTTAGATACAGGTTAAGAAAGACCTAGATGCAACCTGCATGACAATGGAAACAGGTCAGTTACAGCGATCCAGAGAGGACAGAGGAAGAAGAAAACTAACTACTAGATATCCACAAGAGAACTGTCAGTGAGAGAAGGGATTGGGGAAAATTAGAAAAGGGTAATTCCTCCGAATTTTACCTCCTTTTGTTATTAGGTTGTATGTCAAATTTTTAGGTTTGTATTAAAATAAATATTTTAATTTCAGCAGATATCCACTAGAAACTGTGATAATATATACATTTTTCCTGATTTTATACTACCTGAAAAAATGAATCATACTTTTCAATTTAGCAATTTATCTAAGAGATAACAGATAAAGTACCTTAACAAAAGTTGAAATTGAAAGTTTTTATCTAATATTTTATTTCTTAAGGTGTAATTGAGTTAGGTTTTAAACGACTGTGTTAAAACATGTTAAAATAATGAGGAAATGATTTTACGAAGGTTGAATAAGAGCTAATACCTTCATTATGTTTCAATGCATTTGATACATTAGGAAAATGAGGATACTTGTTCCTTTTCAGTTCCTCCTCCCTCCTCTCCCGCCAGAAATGTTTGTATGTTAGGAAGAAGCACCATAGCTAGGGATAATTAGTTTGGTCTTTCGGATCAGTTCCCAGATAATAACACTGTGCCCCAGAGACCTGAGAAAAGAACAGTACATATGAAACGCTGAGTTCTAATTGAAGCCCCATCATTCACTCACATTCTGATTCCTTGAGCAAATTACTTAACCCATCTCTGGGTCTCTGCATAGCACATGAGGAATGATGCCTGCTTTAAACAATGTGGTAAGTATTAGCAATTTGACGATGGCATAATGCCTCGAAAATACAAAGCTAGACTATATAAATTAAGGTTAAGTAAGAACGTAGAAAACAAAGAAAGAAACAAGCTTAGGAGTAGGCGAAGAATAATTCCCAGAAAATCCCCTCAAGAGGCCAGGGCTCCCTGCAGGGCCTTGTTTTGCACAGCAGCTAAGTCAATAGACCACCCTTCATAGGTAAAAGAGGCGGACGGACCCTGTGAACTTCTCACTGGATAAGCACAAATTAATTTGGTACAGGTGTTTCTTTTATATGCTGAGGGAGAACATTCACAATGTCCTGTAGCCTTCCTACTCCTGAGGTGGTCTGCACTGAGGAAACACTAGGTTGTCATCTAAAACCTGTCAGCACACCAGATGGATGTAAGTGGTTAGAGCCCTGTGTGCTGACTTATTTTTGGTATCCTGAATACACAGAGAAGGTGTAAAATACTCAAGAAAAATTTCAGAAGGATGGGAAGCTATACAGGTCGATGGCTCTTTACTCAAAAATATCCAGGACCCGTGGTTTTCCGAATTTTGTTTTATTTTGGAAGTAGGAGGTGTGCATATGTATACATACACCTACATATGTATCTACACACACACACACACACACACACAGTATATTATGTAACCTCACAAGGTGATACTGAAGCATCACCTTGTAATACAACACATTGTTATTTCTGCTATAAAACGTAAGCAGCACAAATAAACATTGTAAATAAACTCACATTAGCTCAGGTCAAATTTTGTTGGTAAATGAGTATTAAAATATATTTTTAGCATTAAGAATTTGACTCTTGAATGTCAAAATTGTAGAAAGGAGATTGTCAAACTGTTGAAAAAAAGTCCAACTTTGTAGTGAAACTAGAAATTTAACCTTATAGGGCAGAGTGTCTTATGTCCTGGATTATATAATTTTGGGGGTAGAAATTGTCTACTTAGGTGAGGATTATAATTGTGATTTAAGGACCACAATTCATTTAACTCACTGTAAAATAGTTTTTGTGATTTTTTCTTTTAACCTGAAATCCATGGGCCCATGGGTAGGCTCCAGGGGGACCATGATCCCAATTAACTCCTGAAATAGTGTGCACGTTTCTGTATAAATGTGAATTTTTCCAAGGAAGGTGGGTTCACGGCCCCCCCCCCCACAAATGTCCAAGCATTCTGAGAATCAGAAAAGTTCACAAACTTGTGTTTTATGTCATTAAAACAGAGGCTAATGACAATAGTCTGAAAGGTCGTTTGACATTAATATTTTAGTAACACATTGCATGCTCTTTCCCATAGCTAAGAAGCCACACAGAGCCCAACCCCCTCCCGTCTGCACTCCTTTTGCCTCTCATTCCCATTCCCCAGTTCATTGGCTTTATCCCCACTGGCCTTCTTTATGTTTCTTATGCTCAGCCAATGCATCTCTGCCTCAAAGTTTTGTTGCTAGTTGTTTGCTCTATCTGGTGTACCTGCCCAAGGCCTTCCCATAGCTAGATGATTTTTGTCATTTAAATCTCAACTCAAATGCACCTCCTCCTAGGAGCCTTCTCTGACTATTAATCTAAAATCACTTTCTATTTCCTCTCTATTGCATCATTCTGCTATATTGCCTTCATAATACTCACAGTCACGGGTTGCATAGCTAGACATGGCAGCCCTCATGGCACTTACCTTCTAACTGAAATAATCTTATGTATTTATATATTTACTTATTTTCTTACCCCCCAACCTAGAATGTAACTTCATTGTTTCCTCTATGTCCAGAATAGTGATTGGCATATAGCAGACCTTCAGTGGATATTTGTTGAATAAATAAATAAAGGAATTCATTAAATTCATTGCAGTAATAATGCAGCCTATTGTGGAAAATTGGAAATGGTAAGTAATGGTCAGTTTAAAGCCACTGTGTAAACCAGTGAAGTTACTTCTCTTTTGGCTCATTTTCCTCATTAGTACAGTTTACCCTCCAAGTAAATTTATTGTGAAATTTAAATGAGTGCATTTAAGACACATGGCATACAGGTGGCATAAATGTAGTCTAATACATTTGTTAAATACTATTGTTGTTATTATTGCCCTTTTGGAAAATATTTTAAAATTACTTAAATGATACACAGGACATAACCAAGAAATGAAAATAGATATCCTCTCAAATCTGTGATCTAAGATTTCAGATAAAATTATTTAAAGATATATATATATACACATATCATATATATGACAATCATGTTAATATAAATTTCATTTCCTGAATAGGTATTGAAATGGATACATTTTAACTTCTGAATAGGTATGTGGATTTGAAAACAGAACATGAAAGTGTTTTAGTAACTTAAACACGATTTTGGATTCCAATGTTTGAGAATTAATACAAGTTTGAAACTAACTACATGCTTTAATTTTTTTATTTTATACTAACACAATACATAAACAGAATAGCAAGTAGTCATCATCATATCTAAAACTCTCCAGAATTCAACACTCTCTTCATTAGTAATTCTCTAAAAAAATGGGGTACTCGAATATTCATTTGTCTTTACAAAAGGAACACTCAGAATATATTGGCTAACTAGATAAATGGAGAATGTGATTTGGGGGATGCATTCCCAGAAACTAATTTTATTTTGGAGAATTTTGCTAATACCCTGTACCAGTAGCATTAACAGGATATTTTTCTATTTAATTCTAGCTAAAAAATTATTTCCAATTCATTGAAGTACTTTATTGTTAACATTTTTGTCGATTAGTTTTCTATATCATTTTGCTGAAAAATGTAATAAATCAACTTCCTAAAACCACTGGATGTGTCCCAATTCCATTTATTAAATATCACACCCTAAATACTTCTTTTCTTCTGTTTTCTTTCAAGCAATGCATGCACCAGTCTTGTTTCCATCAACTGAAGGAACTATTACATAGCTTTACAATATTTTAGAACTGAAAGAGTCCTTAGAGATCATTTAGTACCATTTTCATCATTTAAAAATGAGGAAACTGCAGTCCAGAAAGGAAAATGTGTCCAAGATCTTCCAGTGAATTAAGAGAAGATCAGGGGCTAGAACTAATTTCTGATTTCCTTCCTTCAGATATCTAAACGCTAATTCCCAAGCGGCAGTTACCCGCTAACAGGCTCAGCACAGGCTGTGGGCCAAGTCACTTCTTAGTTTAAAAAGTCATAATCGCAAAAAAAGTTGTCAGCTTTTTTAATGGAGAGGGATTGCCCTAGAAAAGGGAGAGAACCATGAAGGGAAAAATGTTTTCATTTGGAGATAAATTTTCCAAGGTCACTCCCTTCCACCTTTGTTCTCGCGATAATTCTTTGCTGTATTTTTTGTAATTTTTGAGTTCTGGGTTAGATCAATACTAGTGATTCCGTTTCCTTTCCTTAATGGTATTTCTTCTCCTTCTTCCCTCTATGAGATATTTTGTCATCTTAGGATAGAATATAGCAAAGCAGTTAAAAGGCTTAGCAAATACGTCCAGTTAAGCAGACTTCCTTTATATAAAATTAAAATTTAAAAATATAGTCAATTATTAGGATAAGAAGTGCAAAGAAAATGGCAAAATTTTTTCTCCTAAAGTAGCCAGAAAATTAAACTAAGAAGCATTGTGCAGAAAATCAGTCAGTGGTTTAATTCATTTTACCCACCCAGACATACTCTGTTGTTTGCCTCTTTTTCTTTCTTTCTTTCTTTTTATTTTTTTTTTAAACAGGACCTTTCAACATGTATCTTTAGAGGTCCTAAAAAAATGCTGCGAGAGAAAAGTAGTGAAATACTCTCTTGCCATTGTGTAAATTTTCCGTGTTTGTTCTCAGAATTTATGCCATGTTTTAAACCAGGGATTGTAATCTTAGTTTGCTCACTCTGAAGGCAAGATAAGATTCCAAGCATTTCTAAAATAGTTGGTGTAATTTATTGTCATTGCAGTGCAGTCAGATTTAAACCCTTACGGACCCTGATGCCACAAAACACTTATTCAGAGTTCAAAGGGGTAGGCCTACACATGCGATTAACTTATCTCTAATGGAACTACACTAACCCTTGCTGTGCCCTGGCTGATCCTGGTGTTCCAAAGATTATGTGATTCTCAAAAGCCTTCACATACCTATTGTGCATATTTTGTTGCATAAATCATAGCTGTCAGAGCCAAACACATTCAATGAATTACTTCCCACCAATAACCCCCAAATAATTTCAAAATCAAAAATCATGTTTCCTCATGAATACAAACTTTTCTTGACAAACCTCCAGTGCCAAATGTGGTTTCCATTTGCTGTTTTTGGATTTATTTGACTGTGCCAAAGTTCAGGTGTGCCAGCTCTTTGTAATAAGCCATTTGGATGAAAGCTTGGCCAGCTCAAAGGATCCTGATGTATTTTATTGCTGCCTTTTAAGATTATTGTTCAGAAATACCAAGTCTAATTTTGAAATCAATTAGCCATTCGGTCTGATGAGGTGTTGGCCCAGCTCGGGTTCACACCCGCTGTCCACAGATTATTGTTCACTTGAGTCAAGTCCTTAGTATCGCGCTGTTGCCCAGCATCTGGTAGACACATGTTTGATGTTCTCGCAGAATGAGCTGATGGTTTAAATAGCAAACCCTAACGAAGAAAGCTTTGTACCTTGGCTGCTGTTAGCCAGCAAAACAAACTTTTTTATAATGCTCTGTAAAAAAAAAAAAAAAAAAAAAAAAAAAAAAGAGAAAGAGAGAAAGTAAAAGAAGAGGAGGAACTTCATTGCTTTCATATTTTATTTTATTTTTTAGGATCTGTGTCTAGGAAACAACTCTTCAAAATAAATGTTAGATTGAATGGATGTAATGAGAAAGGGATTAAATTATCCACTACCTACTAGTACCAGACACACAGTCCTATTTTCTTGGGCCCTCCCCACAACCAGGCTGGAGGTGTAATATCTTTCCCAGAAAGCTGCTTCCAGAAGGGGTCTATATCTTTCCCTCACAGTCAATCAGCACTTGCGAAGGTGCAAATTCTGCTTGGCAGGGGCAGTGCTTCTGGGAACAGTGCCAGAGGCCCCAGGCACCACCCATGCTGTTCAAAAGAAGTGGCAGATAGTAAAATATAAAGCTAAACTACCCCTTCCTCAGGTTTCCAACTCTCTGGCCACCTAACTTCTTCGTATAGAAGGGTGATCTAACTTGTCCTTCCACACGACACCACTGATACCCCAACAGAACTCATTGTGGAGGTCTCATGAGAAGCCAAATGATAACAGGGTAGATACTGGCTGGGCGTTTTCCATGATTTTTCTTATCTTTTATAGATAAGAACATTTTCTTATTATTTTCTCAACTCTGTAACAAAGCCATTTATAAATGAAAAATGAATGGATTTAATACATTATTTATATGAATAATGATAATTATTCAGTGGGCTAATGGGAGACCAAATGACATGGAAGACTGCATTGCCCTCATAGCTCCCATTCCCTCCCACTGAGCTGTTAGTGAGTCATTAAGACCAGTGGCACTGGTTGTGTACGTTCATCACGTGCATCACTCACTTTCCCTCAAAGCAGGTTCATTTTTTATTCATTGAATCAATAAATATTTTTTGAATGCCTGCTTGTGTTTTAGGCACTGGGAAACACTGGGAAACACTGGGAAAGCTACAGGGAGCAAAACAGAACTGGTCTCTAACCTCATGAAGCTTACAGTCTGTGCATAAAGAGAGATGTTAAAGAAGTAAATAAATAATCATTGAATTTCAGCCTACAAATAAGAAAAATGAGGAAACGAAGTACTAGTTACATATTTAAATTGTTACTTACATCTTGAACATTCAAACAAGTTTTATTAAAAATCGTCTCATGTTCTGTTTTTGATAAGAAGGGTACAAATTTTCAATGTATAAGAAGTATATCCTGTTAAATAATTTCTATTGTATTTTAACTGTGTATTTAAAAACCTATTTCTTGCCAGGTGCAGTGGCTTATGCTGTAATCCCAGCACTTTGGAAGGCTAACGTGGGAGGATTGCTCGAGACCAGCCTGGGCAACATAGTGAGAGCCTGTTTCTACAAAACATAGAAAAATCAGCTGGGCGTGGGGGTGCATGCCTGTAGTCCCAGCTACTAGGGAGGCAGAGGTGTGAGGATTGCTTGAGTCAAGAAGGTGGAGGCTGCAATGAGGTGTGATCATGCCACTGCACTCCAGCCTGGGAGACAGAGTTTTGTTTGAGACCTTGTCTCAAAACAAAATAAAACAAACCATTCCTACTTACTGAACATACATTATATATGTGTCACTCAATCATACTTTATCACATTTAATATCTGCCCCCATTTTTTAAAAGTAGCTGTTTACTGATAAAGACACTGAGGATCACAGTGGCTGTAAATTAGAGCTGAGATGAAATTAAGGTGATATTTAGTTCCAAGCTCCTTGCTATTTCCAGCATTACTGATTGCCTCTCAACTGCCAAATTCTTAATAAGTGCAAAAAGCTACTTTCGTTATCATTGAAGTTGCCAATTAAGTGCTCAACAAATAAGTAGCTCTAAACCTGCAATACCAAGTCTCTTCAGGTGTTTCCAGATATAAATGATGGACACACAAGTCTCTACCATCTTTACAGATAACAAAAGGCATAGATATGCAGGATAAGTATGCTTAGCAGCCTAAGGGTAAACCCTGAGAGGAGAATTTGTGTTCCTTTACAAAAAGAGAGGGAGAAGGCAGTTGAGAGAAGAGCTTCTGAATAGGAGGAGCTGTATGATTATCCTTCTGGTGTTTTGTTGTGAAAATATGTTGGTACTCTGATCACATCGGTCACTTCCTAGGGGAGCTTTTTCTTAGTTTTCAAAGAAACATGAAAAAACATACTGATTTAAAGGGGAGAAGGTTATTATATGGAACCACAGAGTGTGACATTTATTCCTGTTCCTGCAAATTTCTTTATCAAAGAAATATACTTTGAGATTAATGTTATAATAATAAGTCCTAGCTTTCTTAATATTTCTATAAACAAAGATGACCAACTTGCACCAAAGTACCAAAGTAGAATTAAGGTTAAAACTACCATGGTAAGTTACTGCCATTAAAAAGTACTGCTGTTCTAAGTTTCTGGCTGGATAACAGACTATCATAAAGGATGATAAAGGTGAAATGGCTTATTTTTTCTTCTAATATGGAAAATATTTCAGCTAATTTTTATTGTAAATAGAATATGACAAGAAGTTCAACAAAGAGGTAGGTTTTAAGTATTCCTAAACCCTCTGTAAGATCTAAGCTTGGTGAATCTTTAACAGTCCAGAAGCTTAGTTTCTATATTGCCATACCTAAAAATGTAAATATCAGTAATTTCTTTGACTTTGTTTTTTTTATATCCATTAGTAGACCCTCTGACCTCAAGTGTAAGAGGATTCTTGGTAGATTAAAAACATAACTACTGATATTAATAGTTCTCTTCAGATATTTAAAAAACACATGGAAACAGATTAACAAAGGGATATCTTTTATAATTTTCACCATATTGTCAAGGTGACTGAAATTCAGTAGTGTACAATAACGTTGCTTATTGTTATTGATTTTATTGTTCCGGTGAAGTGCTACTGTGGATCTTCTGATGCACAGTGATCGTACCTTGCTCTATTTCCATATATCACATTTATCCAATTCATCCAGTCATCTATCTTACTTTTTCCTTATCACCAACATAACAATTTTAGCCTTCATAATGGCTGGAAATTGGCAAACAGCAATGAGGGACTACCACATATCAAAACCTATCACAACCACCTTTGGTGTATTCTGATTCCTGACTGAGAAACAGAAGCAATCATGCTCCAATGTTTCAGAAATAATGCATTAATACGAGCAGTGGGCAGAAATCTATTTTCACTTTTTTTCTGATACATTTTTCCTCATGTTTCATAGTTAGAAAGAAATCGAGAACATTACAAAAAGATGTTTTTGCTTTCATAGTGACACCTTAAATTTTTTTTCAGTTTGGTTTTAGTCTATTAATTGATGGTGGATGTAAACATTTTGCCATCAGCGATTGTAGTATGAAAATGCAATTAAATATACCTTCCACGAAAATTCTATTGAATATAAAATTTGAACCATTTTTAATATATTATTTTCTAATTTTCAAGAAGACGTTGGAGATTAATAATATATGCCCTCTTATTTTTATAAAGCAATTAAAACAAATTTAAATATGGGTAAACCTTTATTTATTTATTTTCTGAAACAGTTAAACACATTACATACCTAGCTCTAAAAAGTATAGCTGGGTTATTGGGCGTTTTTGTAAATGAAGACAAAAAGAACAAGGAAGATTTGAATCAAGTGTATATAGCATTTTATATCCTGATTTTCTTATAAATATTTTGCATGGTCACTAAATATTCTTTGAAGATGTAATTTTTTTTTTATTTTTTTATTTTTTTTTTGAGACGGAGTCTTGCTGTCGCCCAGGCTGGAGTGCAGTGGCGCGATCTCGGCTCACTGCAGGCTCCGCCCCCCCGGGGTTCACGCCATTCTCCTGCCTCAGCCTCCCGAGTAGCTGGGACTACAGGCGCCTGCCACCTCGCCCGGCTAATTTTTTTTGTATTTTTAGCAGAGACGGGGTTTCACCGTGTTAGCCAGGATGGTCTCGATCTCCTGACCTCGTGATCCGCCCGCCTCGGCCTCCCAAAGTGCTGGGATTACAGGCTTGAGCCACCGCGCCCGGCCGAAGATGTAATTTATAATGGTTGCGGGGCATTGCATTTAATGTATATGTTGTAATTTATTCAGTTCATCTTTTATTATTGAGTTTTGTTATTTTTTCTATTATAAATAAAGCTGTGATGATTATTCTTATACATAAATCTTAGCGTGTATCTCCAAATTCGTTCCATATGATTACTCTCCAGACATGGAATTACTAGACCAAGGTACGTAGACATTTTTAAGGATCTTGATTCATATTGGCAATGTATCCTTTCAAAATGCTCTAATTTACATTCTTGTCTGCAGCATTTGAGAGCATCTGCTTTACCCAAACAACACTAGATATTACTATCATTTCTTTCTAATATTTTTAAAAGGGGAAATAATATTTCATTTTAATTTCTTAGATTGAAAGTGAAATTCAGCCTTATTGGATATATTGAATGACTATTTATATATTTTTTGTACGTTGTCTCTTCCTGTCTTTATATGTAATCTTAGTGATGTGTTTGTATATTTTTGTAGGAGCTTTTTGTTCGTTAGGATTTTGTCCACTAATCTGCAATGAGTGTTATAATACTTTCTAATTTGTAATTTTCTTTTAATGTTCTTTTTGTTTCAAATGTTTCATTTTTATGTTGTTAAAATATTCTGTTTTTGCCTTAATGGTCTGCCTTCACTTCGATGCCTAAATTCTTCATCTTGAGATCAAGTCATATTCATCTATACTTTCTTCTTGGTCTGTTATGGTTTCTTTTTTCTTTCCTAAATATTAAAATTGTTCAACTATTTAATTGTTTAGAAGTAAGGGTATAACTTCATTTTCCCCCCAAAAGTTAAATATATTATTTAATGGCTACATTCTTTTCCAAATGCCTTTATGTGCCATCCTTATTATATGCCATATTCTTATTTTTTGTAGTGTTCTCTGTTTCTTGGAACTCCAGGTGGTTTTACTTTTGTGTCAATATCACCATTCTTTATTAACCATGGTGGCTTTAGAACACATTTTTAGATCTTACTGAAAGTCTCCTCCTACAACTCTTTTTTTCCTACTTGTCTTGAACTTTGCCATTATACACGAGAAAAATTTAGTTAAAAACATACTTTAGAGATTTTGATTCAAATCCTAGACTTTGGTTTCTTTATCCATCATTCTTAGACTGTACTTGCCTGAAGTTTTTAAAATTTGTATCCTTATACAGTATTTTCAAATTCTCACACTTCCTTTGCCCCATCAGGTCAGTAAGTCAGAGTAAAAGGAAAACTAAAATCAGAATCAATGTGAGATAGAGACCTGAGAGAATATGCATAATATCTTTCTTCCCCCGCCCCAACCCATAGCATTTATGACATTCAACATAGAGTTCCCAGACCCACCCTCCACCTCCAACTCGAATTAGGACACAATTCACTTGGTCCAAGTTGTGTGGCTACAGAAAAGATGCATGTAAACAGATATATCAAAATTTCAAGCAGACAAGGGGATTTATTTTCACAGTTTTTTATATCTATAGATCTCTTTGCAAGTTTCAGAGGCTGTATAAAGCTGTAATACAGCCACCTTTCTGAGCAAACTTGTGTGTAAATACAGTTTATTTCACTTGAAGCCTGTCCCAGAGACTGATGGAAATTGTAGTAAAACTTCCACCTGGGTTGTCAACTACGGGAAACTTTCTTATTTATTTTTATTTGTCACAGCAGGTTAAGCTCACAAAGTCCAGGTGTTACATGGCTTTAAATCTCAACACAGGCACAGGAATAGTCTGTTGAAGGTAGTTTATTTAGGATTCTTAAACATGAAGGGACTTAACAAAATGGATTTTATCCAACTTTGTGGGTTGGGGTGTAAATTCAATGTACAATGACCAGAAATAGAACACAAAAGTAGTACCAATAGAACAAAATTCTGTGGCATGTTATATAATAATTCAACATAGTTTTTCTGAACATGATAGGAAAGAAGGGAGCATGGAGACAGAGAAGCAGCAGGTTTTCTGGTAATTTACCTAATTTTTTACAACATAGCTAGAAGCGGTTATTCCTCTTAGCAATGTTTCTGGTTTTGTGTGAAGTAACATGTTACCAACAGATAAGGTTTTATTTTCTAAATGTTTAAATAGAACGTTTTACATATCTTAATCTTTTATTATTTTATCTTTATTTCACTTTATTTTTTAAACCTCATTCCCAAGGTTCTAATATATGTATTTACTTAGAAAACACACTGCTTTCATGATTATTTTATTTCATTTAAAAAACTATCGTTTTCTTTTCAAATGACTACACAAACTAACCTGGTGATTCTTCGATTAACATGGTAATTCACTGTACAGCAATTTAAATTATGTGATTTATGTAATTAGCCTATCATACTGGCTATATTTTCTTTGTTTCCTTCCTAAAGCAGCTGAAAATAAAATTATCTCCCTGCCTTTGCCTACACATCTAGCAGATGTCCGTATCATCCATCCAAATGCTTCTACTTGTGAGTATACAACTAATTTGGATCCAATTAATGCACAAGTAATTAAAGTTGATTTTTGTATGTTATTATAATTTTCCTCACACTGTGCTTGTGTTTCAATACTTTGGTATTTCATAAGCTGTCAGCTCATGAAACATTCCAGTTATAAGAGACTTTAGTTGACTCTCATAGGATGTATATAAGTGCATGTATCAAATTGACCCATCTGGATAGCACAAAATTCCCAGACAAGCCCGTTTGAACTGAGCCACTTGCGTGGTCTGCTGTAATAGTTTACTCTGTCCTGTTTTACATTCGTATTTGACATTTGCTTTCTACTTCCTGTACATCAATACAAGAATTCAGGAATCTTTTTTCGAGTTACCCCTTAGGCTAGGTCTACACTTACCAATCCATACTCTCTCTATCCAAAATTGCAAGAGTTAAAAAAGCAGAGTTAAAATTCCTACTTGATTCCACAGCAAAGATAATTAATCATAATGCAGTTATTACTTTTTTCAAAAAGTATTTTGGCCCAATAGCATATTATTTTATTTCAAATAAGCCATTTGATATTGAGGTTAGAATTGGCAGAAAAATCCTATGTAAGGGAACTTTGAAATTCAAGATGTAATTCTGTTTTGTAGTTCTCATCCCAAAAATCTTCAGAAAATTTTAAATAGGGGAAAGCAAGGAGGAATTCAACAACTCTCTAAAAGGCAGAGAGGCAAAAGTCATGAGATAATATCAATTTTATCTTAACTAGTTACCACTATAAAAATTCTATAATTGACTGCCTGTTTTTTTAACTATATTTTATTTTTCATCTTAACCTAGTTACCAGTTCATAACAAAATATGAGACAAATACATATATGAAATTATGTTTCAAATGAATGAATAAATGAATGAATATTACATTGCATTCTGCAAAATATTTTTTCTCATCTATACTTTCCTCACCTCTATTTCACAATTAGCAAATTATATTGGAAAATTGGAATAATTAAGGATATCTGTTTTCTTCTGTCACTGCTATTTATTACCTGTATGGCCTTGAATATATCACTTACTCTTTCTGGTTTTCAGTTTTCTTTTTCTCATAACAGTAATACTTACCTCTCATATCTCACAAGATTGTGTCATAATATAGATATGATGAAAGCAATTTATACCTGGAAACCACAATATGGCTATAAGATAAATGTCACTTAACCCTTGAGTTAATTTTGTTGTTGTTTTGTTCTTAATATATTTTTAATTTTCAATGTATACTTCGTAGAATTCCTGAATTCTTGTATTGATGACCAATGTAACTTAATCACATAAGGGAGTTTCGGTTAGTTTCTGATTGGCAGATACCTAATTTTGTATTTCATGGCCTTTTGGGCTTTGTACCTTTCTTAAAGTGCTTTGTATTATACATAATTTAAAATAATTGAATTGAAAGCCTTTAAGTTTGAAAATGTTTTGGATGTTTTACAATACCTTCTTAGTTGGGAAATGTGACTAATCTGAGTATTTCATAAAAGCCATGGTTTGGAATTCATGCTCCAGACTTTTTCTAACCTTCCCCAAGCCCTACCTCACCCCTACCCCCAACACGTCTCTGGATGGACCAGAAAGTCGCATTGGTCACTCACTTTGTTAAATCATCTGTCATTTCCTTGGCAAGTTAATTTGGCCAATGCATACAACGAATTGAAGCGAAGGCAGTTTCTTCTCTTTGAAGCCTCAGGCATTTTGTTTCCAAATAAACTAACTGAATTAGTGAGTCCCCATGTAATTTATGATTTTTCATTTACTTGACTTATTTCCATGATGATTGGAGATTAGTCCATTTTAAAGAAGACAAGAGAAATTGGGTTTAAGGAACATTAAAACTGACCAAAAAAGCATACCGAGATCAAGTGGTTCAAAGTTATGGTGACAGATGGTCCTTAATTCATGCCTCACTCAAGAAAGAGAAAAATACATTTTGTTTTGTTTGTTTTTGCTAAAGCCTGTGCTTGAAGAGTTTTTATTTTTATTTTATGCTTATAGGGATTAAAATCTGAGTTTTATATAAATTCTAAACTCACAACAAAACCCTTGGTTATATGGAGTTTATAGTTTAAATGTGAAAATCTCTGTTTATAGTTGGAGTTGTGCCTGCTGGGGGATTAAGGTCTGAAGGCCATAGTGATGTCACTGGATTAGAGTTAGGAAGATACATTTTGGTAGGACTAAAACCAATGCCAAATTCATGACTCCAAAATTTATGACCGAACTCTAGACTGCCTACAACTTCATGACTCCCAAATTTACGATTGAACTCACGACTTTCCAGCTTACAGATGTAAGTGCATGCATGAATAAATAAAAATTCTTGAACCTCAAAGTAAGTTCAGGGAAAATCAATGTGCAGTTAGTACTTAAAATAGTGATCTAGCAATAGCCAATGCGATAATTGTGTCTTGACTGTGTGTGGGTGAGGAGACTATACCACTTTAGATACCATTTAAAATGTTAATGTTGATAAAATTATACAAGAGTAGGCACATTTTATGCTATTGGTCTTCTGATCTTTTTGACATTTTGTTAGAATTTATTTTCTTAGCTTTGGTCTCTTTTTGTCTGTCTCAAGGGATAGTGGTAAGACTACTACCCTTGGAATAAAAATTCCAAAATCAAGTTAAGATATTCCTTGACCTTTACACAAGAATTATGTTTTTTTGATTTTTAAAAAAAATTTAAAATTCCAAGTCAAATTCTGGGATAATGCCAAATACCCGGGTGAAGAGCTCAGCCATCTGAATGTTTTATCTATGTAATAACAAATAGCTCTAGACTGGCCTTCAAGTCTCTTTGCCACCTTCATCCAGCTTATATGTTTCTTTGTATTCCCAATAATAATCCTATAGCTCAGCAAATCTGAAAGGTTTATTCTTCCATCTCCTTAATTCCTTAGTTCTATTTCCTTTGCACCAGATTACCTTCATTTATTGCTGCCCACCAACACAGATGACTTCTTCCCTCATTCTCTGACCTGGTGCATAACATTCCTGAGGTATATGTTACATGCCTCCTTCCATAATGATGACGTGTTTATCATAGACCTTTCCTAGAGAGCACGAACCACTATGCCTTCTAAAATCTTACATTACACCTTATATTTAGCATATAGAATATATTCAATAAATATTTATAAAAATATTACATGTAACAAATGATCCACAAAATGTTGGTTGATTGGCCTATTGTTTTATCTGTTTATTTCTTCTGGGAATAAACAATTTCAGGTCTTATCCATTCCTTTTTCAGTGTATCTTTAAAATATGCACAAGAAAATTCATATCTATATTTAAAGTATACAATATAAACAAATACTATACTTGGCAAATTTAAAAATTGAGGTGTCAATAGAAAAAGAGTTCAAAGTTTTTAATTTAATAAAGTTGAAGGTAGAATTATTATTGTGTTATCACTACAATTTTATAAATGTCTTAGTCTGTTGTGGCTGCTATAACACAATGCCATAAACCGGCTGGTTTACAAACAACAAAAATTCATTTTTCAAATAAATAACGAAGATATTTAGTTCTGGAGGCTGGGAAGTCCAAAACGAAGAGGGTTGCAGCAGTGTCTGCTGAGGGCCCACTTTATGGTTCATAGAGAGTGACTTCTTGCTGTGTTCTCACATAGTGGAAAGGGTGAGGGCTCTCTCTAGGGTCCCTTTTATAAGGGCACTAATATCATTCCAGGTGACCTAATTACCTCCCAAAGCCTCTACTTTCTAGTACCATCACTTTGGGGGTTGGGATTTCAATATATGAATTTTGAGGGAACCTAAACGCTCAAGACTATCGCAATAAGCCAGGGAACAAGTTACAAATTTGTAAAATGAGAAAGAAAATGGTTGCTACATCCTTTAGTCACTTCCAAAGTCATCATCACTAAAAAATGTAGAGATGATCAAAGAAACTGTGTGTGCCACTACTGCATAAAAGTGCAGTATGAATGTATATATTTTAGGATGGGCTTTGTGTGTTTAAAAATTTTATTTCTAATTTACGTTAGAATATTTTTTACATTTTATTTTCTCAGCTGAACCTAATTTGTCTTAATCCATAAATATTATGTCCCAAAATGGATCATCTATCTTCCAAAAATCTATTTTCCACTTTCAATACTCCTTCTCCCTCTGTTGCAGCACCTGGCCAAAAGCAGGATGTGTTGGACCATACCCAACTGATTAGAAGTGACACTACAGTAACAAACTCCACACAAAGAGCCTTCCACTTATTCTGTACATGACATCTCTCTTCTCTAGGCAAGCCTATGTCCCCTCTGAGGGTCTTTGTTCCCTGAGGACTTTCTCAAGCCGAACATTTCAGTTTAATTTTATTTAATAGAGAGATCACGAGTGTCTCATTTTCTGAGTCATGAGTGTGCATCACCAGTTAGTCGTTTTGCCTGGGAGTGGAGAGGGACTATAGACTTAAAAATATTTATTTCTTTTATCTGCATGTCCTTGGGCAAGTTATTCAATCTCTTGGTAGCTCAGCTTTCTTGCTCTCATTTGTCATAAGTGGTGAATAGTACAATTGTCATGAGAATTAAATAAATGAATACATGTAAGGTGCTTAGAATTCTGCTGAGTGTTTGACAAGTGCTTAATTAGCTTTAGCAATTCTTAAAAATGATTAGCTTGCTCAAAGATATCTTGGTGAGATGTAGCCCTTCGTTGTAATCATCCTCACAGGCCAAGTAAGAATCAAGTGTTCTTAAGAACGCTTAAGAAGTAAATGGGGAACAAGAAAAAAACATTAACGATCAGCCAAGATTTACACCTTTTCTTTATTTTTGAGTCAACAAATCTGTTAAATCTCATACTCTGTTTTGGAATGAAAATTGATACTCATTTCATAATTTAAAATTTTAATATAAAATCATGGTTTAATAGTTATTTTTCCAAAGTTGGGCTGTTTTTCCAGAGTTGGGACAGCAGTAAGCTAAATATAGTGAGGGATGTTTCATTATGTTCTTCTACAGGTAATAAAGCATGAAAACTTCTAAGGCATATTTTATTAAATCTTCTTTTATCTAAATTATTTGTATAATAGTAGTTTAAATATTGTGTCTATCTCTCTGCATTGTAAGATGAATCTTCATACTTTCAACTGTAGTGTGTTTATTACAAAGCTCCAATTTGCAGGACTATGCCCCTTGGACCATTTACCTCACAGTTTCCATTGCATCCATTCATTGATTCCAGTGACTGTCACACACCAGCCATTTTGATGGAACATTGGAAGCTAATGTGTCCTTTGTAATGTCTACCTTTGAGTGATTTATCTTTGAGTGATTTGGTTCAAGAGCCTCTTACAAAGGATACTTTGCCTACAGTTTTAATTTTTTTAGGTGCATCCACTTAAATTTTTAATAAAGCCACTGCTGATCTTACCACTTTATTTTCAGATTCACATTCCATGATAACTAATGGCAGGTCATCACTTAAGTCCCTTGGAGAGAGACAAATCTAATTCTTTAATGTATAATTACTGGCACTCCATCTCCTCCTTCCCACCTTTAATTTAAATTCATCTTTCCCTTTCTCTTCCTTTTTCACCATCTTCCTCCTCCTCTGCCCCTTATTTTTTTTTGTAACTGTATCTTTGTTTTTATTTGTGGTTTGTTTAAACATCTATGTTCCTAACACAATGCAGCATATTTTATTTTTACTTTCTTATTTAATTCTTATATTTTAACCTACTTTTTGGCCATGCTATCTTTTCAGGTGCCACTTGCAAAAGAACTGATTATATATTATTAACGTCATACAGAGCTGTGTTTTAGACACCATCTCTTTTTTATAGATTTAAAAGTAGTAATATTTTCAGCAAGTATGTTCTCTGATAAATCATTACTTGCTAACTACTTCAGTTTATAACTGTCTTGGAGTTCATTTTCACCATATTACTGCAGATGACACTTTGGGATCATAAAGTTGTATAGCATATTATGTTTGGGTAGGACTTGAGAGAGAGCCATTATTTTTCCAACAGAACATTTATTCTAGGTTCTTAGTTGAATTCTAGGTTCCATTTTAGTGGCTACTGTATATATCCCAAGGAAATTGATTAGGTTCAATTGATTCTTCTTTTATTCCTACATTTAAAGTTACTAAATGTATAGAACATCAATTGGAAAGCGAATCTAGAGTCTTCCACTCCAAGTTCACCTTTTGCTATATGTTACTGGGGATTATCATGTCATTTGAAGATACTCAGATTGTCAGCATCAACTTATTTACCGTGAGTTAGCGTTTCTCAATTTGTGGAGGTACCGCCTTTAGGAAACATTCCTTAAGATTACTGGGAGCTTGACTGACATTTAAAGGATAAGAATGTAGGATACTAAAAGTCCTGTAATACATGGGCCAATCACACAGATGATGAATTATTTGGAACGAAATGCCAATAGAATCTTCATTAAATACGGAGGGGGCTTAATCCAATGTTGCTGGGATATAGATGTATAAAAGTCCTGAAAAAGGACTGTGTATTTGTTACTGATTCATTGAACATATTGGTTTTGCGAGAAACAACCAGAAACCAATTTTATTTTTTTTCTTCCACGGCTCATTCAAATCAGTTCCACAGCTTATTTTTCCCCATACCTGAGATGACACTCAGGCTTGATTCTTTAACTTCTAGATACTTTCTGAAAATAAAAACACTGGCCCAGTTAAGGGAAATATCAAAATCCCAAATTCTTACCCAATTTAAATTTCTCCTTTCCAGCACCTAGGTTTGACTCAGCTGGGAAGACTTCAGTGAAACGAGACGTGATTGATTTCTCTTCTTTTTCACCCGCTCGCTAGCTGCTTTGTGCAGATGTGAACAGGCATGGGTGCCCTGTGCTGGTAGAGAATATCCAGAACTGGTATTCCCTCTGGGAATCTGACTGCGGCTCTCCTTATGCTTAACATCTCTTCTCTGGCGAGCTATTTAAGAGACTCCATTCTGCCTCTTGGTTTCCTGTGACTCATCCACTTATTAGATCATATTGGTCTTCCAAAGTGATTTTATTGGGTAGCATAACTCTTAATGCATGTCACACTAGTTTATTGCTACAGGATCCACACCTAGTCCATAAATATCCATGGTCCGCTGCAGTTTGAAAGCTGTTACTCCCCAGTGCGATCCTTTTCTGGTGCTGCCGACTTCAGCCAGGCTCTCATCTATGCACTTCTCTTCTCCTACTCTAGCGAAGACCAGAGTGATTGTCTCAAAGCCCTTTCTCTCACGTGACTTCCCTTCTGGGAAGCTTACAATATTGACACTCTTCTTCAAGCACCCTGTGGTCAATGCCAAGTTTAGGGATGGTTTGTGGAAAAACAGTAGTGGCATTTAATTATAGGGTAGAGTATGTATGATCTGGCTTTAGGGCTCCTAGCCCAGAGTTGAAGGGCAAGTTTCATTCTCAGGGAAAATATACAAAAAAGGAAAAAGTGCTTCCTCTGACACATGGTTCTCTCTCTCTCTCTCCCTTTTTTTGAGATGGCATATTGGGATTACAGGTGTGAGCCATCACACCTGACCTGGTGCTCTCTTTTATAGCTCAGACAGATGGCTAAGGGTTGGAGGCTCTAGTCTGAGTCAAGAGAGCCACTTCCCAATGTCTGTGCTATTTTCTGTCCTGTTAGGCCAGCAGAATTGCACTCAAGACTCTCATTTGAGTTAAACTCTAGGATCTAGGTGCAAGAGACCAGATGTAAATGTCAGCACAAGCCATGAGATACAGGATTTCTTTGTCAATAATGAACAGAATGGAACACCAGGTGCTCATGCTGTTTCTTCATGAAACTTAGGCAAATAGGCAGTTGGTAGTAGGGATTCCCAATACTCATAAACCTCAAAAAGTAAAACAGTGTGGTACTTCTGCATGAAAACATAAAACATAATATAAAGTCCATAAAGAAAATATATACAGGAATCTAGCATACGATAAAGATGTCATCACAAATAAGTGAGTAAAAATGAAGCTTTTAATTTTTATATGGTTAAAATGATCAGTGTTAATTTTTTCATGACTACTGGATTTTGTATTATTGTTAGAAAAGTCTTTCCCAATCTGAAGTTATAAAAAAACTAACCCAGGGTTTCTGTCTCATGTTCATTAAAAAAAAAATAAACTTATTACTGGTGTTAGAACAATTAGCTAGCATCTGGAATAAGTTAGCATTGCACATCTTATACCAGAATAAATCCCAAATCGATTAAAGGTTGAATTTAAAAAATAAAACCATGTAAGTACAAGAAAATATCATTGAATTCTTTTATGTCCTTGGAATGAGGAAGACGTTTCTTAATAAAATAAAAAATCTAGAAGTCACTAAAGATGAAAAGGATAATTTTAACTACATAAAAATCAAGAAATTCTGCATGGAAAAAGATACTATAAGCAAACTCAAAAGATAAAAGCAAAATTGATGTGGTGGTAGAGGGGTGATTGTAACTCATGTCACCAACAAAGGCTAATTCCAAAATATATAAATAACTTTTAGTAATTGAGATAAACTAACAACCTCCCCCAAAACAGTGAAGATCATCCACAGATAACTACATAAATAACCCACAAACATAACAAAAGAAGCAACACCTTAACAGTAATGTGAGAAATGCAAATGTTACCTAAACAGAGGTACGATATTTTACATATTTTATTAGCAAAAACCCAGAGGTTGACACATTCTTCTGGCAAAACTGTGGGGAAACCAATATCCTCATGCACTGTTTTTAGGATTCCAAAATGGAACAACTCCAAAGGAAGGAAATTTGATATTATTTACCTAAATGCATTTAACTTTTCTTAGTAATTCCACTACTGGAACATAATCCTACAGATGCACATGGGTATTTAAGAAGTAACGTATGTTAAATATTATTAATTGCACGATTTTTTACAGCACTAAGAAGTCGGAAACCGCTTAAGTATCCAACGATAGGCACTGGTCCCACGGATTCTGGTGTATCCACACTACACAGTCTTAGGCAGCAATAAAAAAAAAAAAAAGATCTTTTGGTACTGTAACAGTTAGGTCGCTAACATTTTTTGTTAAGTAATTAAAGAAAGCAATAGTACAATATTTATAGTAAGCTATCTTTTGTATAAGAGAAGAGAAGATTATATATATACATTTGCTTATATATGTATAAAGTATTAAAAGAATACACAAGAAAACTAGTAAATCTGCTTATATACAAGGGAGTGGATGGGGACAGATGTAGAAGTCTTCTCTTTGTATGTGTTTATATTGTTCTGATTTTTGAGACATGTGAGCACACCTCTTCAAAAATAAAATAACATACCTGTGTATATGTATATACAAAGTATACATAATTTTAAAATTCTAGATTCAGAATGTTTTTCTGGAACTCTGAATACATTTATGAATAAATCCCTCTATTTTCTTCTAGAATCTGGTTGGTAAAAGTCTAATGCAGTCTGATTCTTGATTCTTATTTCTTAGTAGGCAATTCTCTCTTTTTCCCATTCTCCATCTCTCCCTCTCTCCTTTCCCTTTCCATTCTCTCTCTTTTTGGAGGCTTGTCTCATTTTTTCCTTTTTTAAATTACGAAATTTCATCAGGATGAATGTGCTCAGCATTTTGAGTTTTCTCTCAATCTAAATATGAGTGAGTGTTTTTTAAGTTTGGAGTGTTTTTTTTTTTTACTCCTAATTATTTGATTTTTTTTCTTTACATTCTGGAAGATTCCCATGCCTTTATCACCTATTTCACCAAAACATGATTCTTATATGTAAATACAGCTTAAGTATGTGAATGGTTCCCAAACAGACTGTACATTGCTGGGAGAAAAAATTAAGAGATCTAAACAAAAGAGGTTGTATTCACATTATGGAATTTATAGCCAAGATATATGTTCTTTTAAACTTCACACTCCCTACTATTTATCATCTCCTCCCCAAAAACCCAAAGATCTCTTTCATTAAAAGGCAATAAAAATGTAGGGAAAGCACCTAAAAATAGCTCTCATGTTTCTTTTGACTGGCTTTCCCAAAGATGTATAAACTAAGAACAATATAAGACAAATGTTTCCTACTGAAACTTCACATACAGAAATCCTGCACATTTATCACAAATACAGGAAAAATCTCTAAGTAGGAATGGATATAAGCAAAGTCAGTTAAGAATTATCTACCATACAACTCCTTTTCTAGCATTTTGGAGGAAATATAGGAAATATTTTATCTAATATTCTATATAATTATAATAAAATTTTGAAATGTTCCAACGTATTAAAAAAATAAACATAATTGATTTCAGATTTGAAGCCAGAACAGTGGGCAAATGGCAGTGATTTGGCAGTTTCTACTTGTAACACTGAACTACCTTTGTGCTAGTTTTGGTTAAGTCTATTAAGCTTATTAAATTGATGCTGATTGTTTTCTTTTAACAGATGTGTTAAGAGGCTTCGAGTTTTTACTATGATAGGATCTTCCTTTTACCTTTGGGGTTATATTAGGTTCTTTCAGGTTGCCCTGATGCTCCGGAAGTGAACACATCATTGAATAGCCGATCCATTCATTTCGGATATGTTATTATTTAATAGACTATACAATGCAGTACAGTGCACTGCCTTGACTAATGTATGTACTTTCTCCCTTCCTGGATTATGAAGAAGTTCATAGTCATGCATTTTCACTGAAGGGGACTTAACTTCAGATTTGTTTTCTCTGTTTGGTTGGATGGAAGTTTACTCAGTACGCAGTAGCACTCATCTGTATTTATTAACTGTTTTCTTTATCAGAGTCTGTGAGGGAAAATGTATTTATTATATTCTGAGATTTGATTATATCTCTGAGGCTACTTTTTCATACTTGTAATTGTTGAAACCTATTTTGTGCCTTAGAAAGTGAAGAAAGTTGTTGAATCAAAGATGTTCTCTCTCTTTTTTTAACCCTAGAGTTTACATCGTCACACTGTAGCATAATTTTTTCTCCCTGAATCACAAAGCTATTTTCTACCTACTCTAACCCACCTGTCCTATCCAGATCCCTCCAACTTACTATGAGCAGACTGATGCCATACATTTTCTCACCGTGTCCTCTGTCTAGAACTCTGTCTCTCTTCTCCATTCATTTGTCCTACCCTCCTGCAAAGTGTAGTTCAATCTCCTTCTGAACCTTCAAAGCCTCTCAATCTCCTCTTTGTCTTTCCTTATAGTAATAATAATATGGCCATTTATTAAGTACAGGTATCATCAGAACTTGTAAAACTTTTCTACTAAGATGTCCCTTTTATCAGAGAAGAATGGGTACTATTTCAAGGGTGAGTAGGAGTGAGGAGGTGTCTTACATGTTTCTTAAAAATTGCATATATGTTTTAAAGTAATGTTTTACATGTATTCCCATCAGAGTTAAATCCAGGGGTGGGTTGTTCAGGCGCCTGTCTGGGAAACACAGCTAGAAGGCATTTTAAGCATCCATAGAGGGAATCAGAAATATACTACTAGATACCTCAGGTTTTCACATGTAACTCCTTCTATGATGAGTGAGATGTGAATTAGTACCACTTCTCCTGAAGAATGGGCCCTTGATTCAAAAAAGAAAAGAAAAAAAAAAGAAATGACAGAGGAGGAAAGGAGAGAAGGAAGGAAGAAAGAAATGTGGGCTATTTTCACTGGCCCCAATCTCTAGCAAGGAGCATTTTCTGATACACAATTTCCCCAATGCAACTGCAGGGCTCTCATTAACCCTGAGATCTGACAACTGCCTGAAGTGGGCAGTCACAGGATTTGAAATTAGGAAAATACATAACACATAGAATAGCGTTTTTTTACCTGAAAAAAAGGTAATTTTAAAAATCTATATTTAATATCTCCCAATTGTATACTACTCAAGAAAGAGTGTAGGAGCTCTACACTAACTAAAAAAAAAAGAGTCATAAAAAGGTAGAAAACTTTTTTGCTAATACAAAGTGAGAAAAACATCTTATTTAAAACAATGCTTTGTGGCAGGGCATGGTGGCTCACGCCTATAATCCCAGTACTTTGTAAGGCCGAGGCAGGTGGATCACTTGAGGTCAAGAGTTTGAGAGCAACCTGGCCAACGTGATGAAACCTCGTCTCTACTAAAAACACAAAAAGTTAGCCGGGCATGGTGGTGCACCCTTGTAATTCCAGCTACTCAGGAGGCTGAGGCAGGAGAATCGCTTGAACCCAGAAGGCGAAGTTTCCAGTGAGCCAAGATTGCGCCACTGCACTCAAGCCTGGGTAACAGAGTGAGACTCTGTCTCCAAAACAAACAAACAAAAAACAATGTTTTGTGTCATAGTTGCATAATTTACCTCTAGGTATAATAAGTTTTAGCTCTGACAATATCCAATTATGAATAAAGAAAATAATGAACAGACTATACCAAGTAAGTTAGAATGTTATGATCAATGTAAGGGATACAGCTCTTGTTTGCAATTTAAAGAAGTATATGAGTTTTAGTAATAGAAAATCAGTTTCTTTACTTTTTCCCTAAGTTAATATTGAACAAAGATGTGAAACCAAAATGTTAAGAAAGGAATTTGTGGTGTCCAAATAACCTGGGTTTAGCTATATTCCCTGCAGAGTAACTCATGCAGTAGTTAGAGGTGCAAAGGCTTTATCAGGAAGGCACTAAAAACGTTACATACCAATTTCTCACGTAATATTCGCAAGACTTCTCTAAAGGAAGTGTATTTAAAACCCTTCAATCAATTCTTCTGCTGCTTAGGTTAAAGTTTAAAATCCTTATTGTCGTTTATCAGGTCCTCTATAATCCAGTGTCTGTCAAAATCACTGGTCTCAGAAAGGTTTTACTTTTTGGTTTACTTTTCGTTTTCATTCCTGTATCTCCCTTTCAGAATACTTATCCCAATTTGGATTCTTTGCTCTTTGTTGAATAAGGCCTGAGACCATAACTGTCATGATCACCATTGTATCCCTAGAGCCTAGCCTGAAGAAATTCAATAATGTTCTGAAATGTACCTATTTTAAGGATGAGATACTTGGAACTCATGGTATAAGTGACTTATTCAAGGTTGCACAGTTAATAAGTAGAGTCAGGACCCAGCTCTTTCTGACTCCATGGACACAGGACTTAATCACCACACTATGTAGATTTAGAGTTGCCATACCCTTATCGTCTGCTCAGCTTAGGGTCCATCTCACTTGCTGCCTTGTAGTAATTTCCACACAATTTCTGTCATGCTATGCTATTAGGTATTTTTCTACGATCCTTTTTCTGTACCAGAATGTTGCCTCCTTTCCTTGAAGACATAAGTCATGTTTGTTGTTATTGTTTTATTTGTTTCTAGTTCATATATTGCTGAAATGGGTGCCTTGGACATTTAATTACTCAGCAAATATTTTACTGAATGCTGTATAGGAAGGAATAACCTACTGGGCAGGGAGGCAAGCCTATTAATTTAGAGGATGGAAATAATTCTTCTAATTAGTCATAAGCCATAAGCATATATTAGGATTATGAAAAACTCTTTTCTATGCCTCATGAAAAAGATCAAATATCCATAGCAATAAGAGAGGTTTAATCTATTTACTTGAAGAAAAAGGCCAAGGAAGGTTCTCGCCTTCGGGTGAGAAAGGGAGAGCACTCACCGTAAGCACTTTGAAAAATAGCGAAGTAGGAATTGTATCTGTTTCATCCTTTCGTTTTCCTTTTCAACACTTCTTTTCACTCCTCTCATTTATCCTGTAGAAATATCTGTGTCTCATTTCCACAGAAATTCTGCAGTTAAGAAGTGTTAGCTAGTAATAGTTTAAGAACATATCAAACTAGGCACAACACATGTTAGGATTGTGTGAATTTTCAAGGGAACTTGCAATTCCCAAAGGACTATAACCTTGTAATTAGGAAGATATATTTGCAAGGCCTCTAGGGCCAAAATTGTTTCTCATTCTTGATTTCCCACACAGAACATAGCAGAAGACCTTGCATACAGGAAATGACCATCGCATGCTAAGCTGCAGAAGGCGTTCCACAGTCATCCATCCTCTTCCTCTCACCTCCATCTCCTTTTCCCCTAGGAGAATGAGGCCTGATTGGAGTCAAGCACAAAATGGACTTTTAGAAATATCAGTTGGGCAGCCATGACTTGCTTTAAATAGAAAAATAGAAGTAGAGATTAGAAATAATGCTAAATGAGAGTATTTTTTCTCATTTTCATTACCTTCTTCTCTTTTTTCCGCTCATGCTGTGACTGAAAAACAGAGCTGGGAGAGTGCTGTGCTAGGTGCCCACTAAGAAGGCCAAGAGGGAGACAAAAATGAAGCCGATGAAAGGGCTGGGCTAGTGGGAAAGAGAGGTTCTAGGGTCCATGCATGCTCTAGGCCAATCAATGCCAAGGCGAGTGATCAGCAGCCAGTGTGGGTAAAGCCTTGGCTAGTGACTAAGGGTAGCTGCATACACACAGACAGGCATTCACAAAACAACAACCACAAACCAACCCTGGGCCCTCGCAAGAGTGGCTGTAGTTAGTATCAGTCCTCACTTGATGGGGATGGGTAGAGCCTGGTCCCAGCCCTATTTTTTGAAATATGATTAACAATAAGATAAATCTATGTTCAAGTCTCCTCCTATTTTATTTCATATTTATCAAAATCATGCAAGCACATAGTTTAATAAATAAATTTTACATTGAAAAACTGATATCTCCTCTACTTTCCTCCTTACCTATAGTCCTATCCTCCAAAGGTAACTTCTTAACATTGCTTTAAGCTGTTTTTTCTCGTACTTATCTTTCCATTTCTAAATAATTTGCTTCTGTTTTTTTAAAAAACATATTTTCAATATTATCATTTGGTATTCTGCTATGGTAGATAAAGATTTAACTATTTTCCACTGCCCACTTCCTTGTCCCACCCTTTCTCCTAATACAATAAATCACATTTTTGTTGTTGTTGAATCAGTAATCAGCATTTCCACTAGTGTGATCATTAAATATTGTTTCTCGGAGAGGCAGTGTATTATATTTCCTTTTTTAAGTATAACTTTTTGTTTTTTCTTGAATCAATAAAACCCACATTTCCATTTGTATTGTTTCTTATGTTCTTTTCCTTAGTTTTTGCTCCCAAATGCTCCATTAATTCTCCACATAGCTGCAAGTTTTATTTTCCCCAAAGCCCTATCACATCAGTGAATCTACCACTTCCCTACTTTTCCTAGAAAGGGTTCTTCTGGAGTCACTTGCAGCTTTCTAGGCTGCTGAACAGCTGCCCTCCCAAACTGAATTCTCTTCTGCTTGGACATCAAGTCTTCCTTTTTCTTCATTACTCCATCATTAGTTGGAGAAGAATCTTAGAAAAAATGCACAGGAGGTAAGATTTTTGATCTTCCAAACTGATTGACAATTTGGTTGTTATTACTTTGTAAATAGATTTTCCTCAGAATTATTAAAGGAATTTCTCAACTGACTAATGGTAGATAGTATTTCTGGTTAAAAATAAAAATGTCTAATGTTAATTTGCTTTTCATTTCTTTATAAATACCTGTTATTTTTCTCTTTTTACCTCAATATTATTAAATTTCACAATGATGTGTTTTAGTGTGAGTCTTTAGTCATTGAACAAAACACTAGGTAGGTCTTTCAACATGGAGACCGGGTTTTCTTTCAGTTTCGGGAGATGTTCTTGTGATTGTCTTTGAGCCTCCATTTTGTCTTTCCGGAACTCTTACTTGTTATATGTTGGACTACTAGTTTCAACACTCTAAATCTCTCATCTTTTATCTTCTATTTTCTTCTCTTCGTATTTTGTTCTTCTTTTGAGGAGATTTTCTTAACATTATTTTTTAAACTTCCATTGAATTTTAACTTTGAGTTTTTAATAGCAAAATTTTTAATTTTTGTTCTTTTAAGATGATAGCATTCAGGTCTAACTTTATAAGACATCTATCTTTTTTCTTAATCTCTCCGAGGGTTTTGGTATACATTTACAATACTTTCTTCTCCCCCTTCCATTAGAGCTCCATTTCCTTTGGATTTTTTTTTCATGTTTGACGTCTATTTCTTTCAGTCTTTCTGTTTCATGTTAGAGACTTTCCTCAAATATCTGGTAATCCTGACCTATGTCTAAAAATGAAGTTTTTAAAACTCATTTACACAATATTCGAAACATACTGAATGCCTACCACTCAGGCATTGTTCTGGGTTCTTAAAATTCATCATTGAAGAACTGATCGGAAATTCTGTTTGGCTGAAGAACAATTAAAAACCCTTGCATCCTTAGATGTCAATACATTTTCCTTCTGGAGCCAAGCAGCATCTTTAAATAACCCAACTATCTCCTTCCTTTTCAATAAGTAGACTTTCATCTAATCCCAGGCTTTACCTCCAACCCATATTACCTGTTGTTTCCAAATCCTAAAATCTTCCACTTAATTTTTCCAGACAAAAGATCTCCTATTTCCTGCCTGAGAGCAGGTAGTTCTTATCCACATGGATGGAGGAGGTAAGCTGAGTTCTGATTGCTCTCTGCATGTGTATCAAACCAATCTCCCAGTTCTCAGGACTTCCTTTTACCCCTCAACCTTCTCAGTACTTGAAACGTCCAATCTAGGGCTTCTCAGGGGGATTGAGTGGCTTAATTTACATTACTTCTCACTGATAAAGTATTTTGACGAATAACTTCCTCTGCTTTGTCAAATCAATTAACAAAAACATTGTTTAAATATTTCTTCAGATATTTTCTTTTCCTCATCTCTTTATCCCTGTAGGGTTACTTATTTATTGTTTATTAACACTTTAGTGGGATTTCAGGAGGAAGAAGCAGGTTTACACATTTAGTTAAATCACCACCTTTAACTGGAAGGTTTGTTTCTTGAATTTCATATACTATTATATGTAATTATAGAGTGCTGCAGTAAAGACCTCAAATTTGTTCTCTCCTTCTTACATTCAAGTCTTTGTGTCATTCACCTCTACAGTGACTCTCGACATGACCGTGTGACTTGTTTGTCCAGTGGAGCAATTGCAAACAGGAGACAGAGATTTGCGACTTCTTGGAACACTCTACTTTGTGAATAAGTCCGGGCTAGTTGGTTCCAGTCATCACAGCTCTCTCCATTGGAGACCATTTCATAAAGCATCAATCCCTACTCACCCAACCCACCACCTGACTGTAGACCACGAGTGAGCTCAAATGAATTCAGCTTTGCTGGCCCAGATGAGAACTGAACCAAGCACATACTTCCAGTTTGTAGAATCATGAATACAGGGTGGTTTATTATGCAGCAAAATCCAAGAAATACAACTACCATAATTGCTATCTTCTTTTTCTTAACATTTACTGCATGTTAACAACGTGCCAGGCACTGTTTTAAGCAATTGACATGTCTTAACTCATTTAATCCTAACAAAAAATTTATGAGATTTATAGTATCCTCAATTTAAAGATGAGAAAATTGGAAACATAGGAAAACAGTATGATATCATAGCAACAGTAATGTCTTGGGAGGCAGGAACCTAGTGTTCTACACAGGCTTTGCCATTTATTCAAAGTGCAAATATGGAATACAAGATACGAATCTGCCTTATATTCTCATTACTTGCACATATTCTTGACCCAGTTAGGCCAAATCCATATTGACTCCCAAATACCTTTTCTAGTTAACAGTTGAAGAAGTACTTATATAGCACTTGTCCCAGACACAATTATGAGTGTTTTACATGTAACAACTTTACATATATTAGCATATATGTTTTACACACATTAGTTTATTAAAACCTCACAGCAGCATTAGGTACTATTATTCCTCCCATTATGCACTTGAGAAAATTGAGATAAAGCCAGTTTCTGTGATGCGGGGGCAGGGTTTGAACCCAGGAAATCTGACTCCAGAGTCCTCATTTTTATTACTCTGCGGGAGTGACTCAGATATGTGTGCTCCAATATTTATGCATGTGTATGAGCCATGTCCCTCTCAAGTCTCTGCCGTCCTTCCTACTAACCATGTCCTGCTCATTTTCTAAGACCTACTCCCTTCATAAACCCAAATATGAACATGTCTACTCACACTAATTTCCTTATTCCTCAAACATTTATAATCTGCAGCATACATTTTAATACTGGGTCATATAATTGTTTTGTTGTCTAGTTGTCGTGTTTTAAAAAATATATAAATCTGTCCTCCCTAATGAGAGTAAATCCCCAGAGATAAAAACTCCTCTGGAATCCTTATCAAAATGCTAAGTACGTAGGAGTCACTTTATAAAAATCTGCTGACTTGAGTCTAACTCGAGCATTTACCGGATTAATATTATGGCTCAGTATTTGGAACATTCCAAACTCATAAGGTCTACTTGACTAAAGTGTCTTGTTACTTCAAACCCTGCTGTAACTGATTTGTCATTATCACACACTGTTCACAGCCTGGAAGTAGTAGAGAAGAGTAAATGACTCTGAACACTAGTTTGAAATAAACAAGGATGACCTAGATAAACAAACATCATCTTATAAGCTAAGTCCTTCTGGGAAAAGAGAAGGTAATTCTCCATTGTTCCAATTTGATCAGGTTATAGATAGTTGGATAGTTATTGGGGGGTTTTACAGCTTGACTTAACCTTTTGTTAAACTCTTTCTGGACCAGTGTTATGTATGCTGTAAATACATATACTTTACTATCATTAGCGGTAACTGAACACCTCCAAGTCATGCATAGAACTCTCTTTTTGAAATGTATTTAAAATATTTTTCAGCCAACCATTCAATGGAAACATTTATTAAATATTCACTTTGAATGTAGCAGTGTCGAAAAATCTGTGGTAAAATGATGCAAGGAATAATAGCCTACTCTCCCTCTGAAAGACCATAAAGTTGAATTAATTTATATTTTATATGTTTTTAAAAGTATGGTTTTGAGTCAAAACACTTTTTGAAAAGTTAATGCAAAACATCTTTGTTTCTTAAACAAAATACAAAAACTGGCCACTGTTCCTGTGCCTGATTTTCTCTTTTATGTATGTATATATATGCATATATGTGTGTGTGTGTCTGTCTATCTTTCGGTCTGTATGTATAATGATATAGAATCATCTAACATCTGAAAATAACTCACATGAATTTTCATAAAGCAGTGATACATATTTACGTCTTTTGAAATACTGCCTAACACATGTATCCGAAAACCAGAGAAGATTTGAGACAGTTATTTTGGTTCCTCTGGTAAATATTTTTTCTGATTTACAGTTTTCCATGTATGGAAGGATTTGGGCTGGGAAACTATATGACGAGCAAACGATTGCTTTGAAACATCGGTGAAGAATCAGATAACATACTTTCAATTGGATAATTCAATGTGATAGTGCTGAAGGAACATCTTGCTCTTAGGCTTACCTAAATCTATATGTAATCAATCTTATATTTTTAAATTTATTGCAAAGCATAAAGTACTTTCCCATATATGATCTCATTTTGATTTTGGCCCCAATGCACCGAAATATATTTCTATTATGAATGTAATATACTAGAAATGTATGTCAACTCAAAAAAAAGCAATATATTCATATATCAACAGTCTCATCTGGTAAGATACAACAAACAGAAGCATAGTATTTTAAAACTGTTTTTCACTTGGCATTAGAGGTTTGAGGTATCATAATTTAGAAAGTCCCTTCATAATGCTTCATCAGTCCCTGAGGCTTAGTGAATCGCCTTTATTTTTCAACTGAAAAGAATTATAATTTTTAAAGAAATATTTGGTTTTCTCTGTGATCTAAAAAAGGCAGCCCTCCTCTCTTATCTAGAATGACACTGCCTGTACTAAATGCCACATCAACATTTGGGTTTGCTAATCACAATGGGACCCAGCAAAAAAAGGTGGATCCCCAGTTACCCATAATCACATCTGGAAAACCCTTCCAGAGCATGTCCTCCCATGGGGGATATTCATCTGCATATCTATCACTATAGTTGTCAATAATCATGATCAGCTTAGTTTTCAGAAACCTTATGAGAAAAGGTGAAGCAGACCTCTAAGTTCACAAAATTACACTATAATTTGAAACATTCAAGCTCTAACATCAAACATTAAAGACATAAGCAATAAGTAATAAAAAATTAAAGAAACGATTTCCTGACCCGGATAGGGGTATATACAAACTAAGATTTTAAAGCCAGGCACAATATAGAGTAAACTGCTTAAAAAGAAACACGAAGTGCAAACCATTCCTAATTCTGAATCTGTCATATTGGTGAAGGAGACCTGGAATTTCATGCATTATAAAAACGTCTTTCAGCTTAGTTCTTGATACAGGTCTATAAGGTCAGACTTTTACCAAGACTATTTCTTTATAGCTTCCTGATATGCCATAATACAAATGTTCAAGCAAATTATAAATGGAAACAGACACAGTTACTCCAGTTACAAATTTATTTTTGGAAATTACAGATCCTATTATGCTGCAGTCTCTGCATTCATTGATTTGGCACACAAATCTTTACAGATGAGTTCTTTTCCTTTGGGATTATGTGCTTTATGAACTATAGTGAACATTCATAATGAAGTGAACAAAATATTAGGGAGTTGAAAGTTGAGGTTTGTTTTTGTCTTGTCTGATGAGCCCTTTTTTGTCATTATTTAAGGGATGCAAAGACCATTAGAGAAAGCTAATAGCCTTCACAGCCCTCAGATTATACTGATAACCACTGATGGGAGAGTTAAGCCAAATTGCATTCTCAAAATGGTTCTGGGAACATATCACTTCCAGTAATGGTCCTATCAACCAGACCTAAAAGCAGAAGGGCAAGGATGCACTTAAAGGCAATTATCCATCAACATTGGAAAATATGGTTAGTAGATTAAGAGAGTTGAGTATATGCAATATATCTTGATTGCAGAAAAGCAGTTGATATAGCATTATTCAATTTACCAGCTAAATTAATTTAAATTGGTTTGGGCAGAAGTATAGTCAAATGAACTATCAGCTATCCAGAGGGCCATAAATAATAGATAACAATAAACACATTTGTTTTACATGCTGCTAATTTAGTTATTTCTCCCCAGAACTCTCCTTCAGATCAGAATATGACAGTTATATATTATATGCCACCCTCTGGCTATCATTTCTTAAGATCTTTTTTGGAATTACATCTGTTCTATAAAGTTACAAAGACCAATTATGGACCATTAACAACTCCTATTTTTTCAGGGCTTACTTTATTTATCCATATTCAGTTTTCACCTCCCTATTATATTCTGTTTGATTCTGGATTTTGTCCTAATGTAAAATGTCATGAGCAGAAGCACAGGGCAGTGAAAGTAGCCTTTGCTTCCATACTGAAAAAGATACTGACTTTGAGTTCTCCTGGGTGCTGTGGTGAAGATGGCAGTGACCAGGAAGTCTGGTACAGGCAGAGTTTTCCTTCTCTCTTTACAATGTCCATCTTAACCAGGGAGTGGCTTTTCTTGAACCTGGGATGACCTAACCAAAGGTAAGATGACCAGGTGGAGTTTCCACGTGGTAATTTAATCCTTGAAAATTCAGAGCATGTTGTCCAACAATGATATGAAAAAGAACTTAACATCACTGATTATTAGAGAAATGCAGATCAAAACCACAATGAGATACTGTCTCACACCAGTCAGAATGGCTACTATGAAAAGGTCAAAAAATAACAGATGCTGATGAGGTTGTAAGGAAAAAGGAATGCTTATACACTATTGGTAGGAGTGTAAATTAGTTCAACTATTCTAGAAGACAGTGTGGCATTTTCTCAGAGACCTAAAGAACAAAATATCATTCGACCCAGCAGTCCCGTTGCAGAGTATATACCCAAAGGAATAGAAATCACTCTATTATAAAGACACATACATGTGTATGTCCATTGCAGCACTATTCACAATACCAAAGACATGGAATCAATCTAAATTCCCAACAGTGAGAGACTGGATAAAGAAAATGTGGGACATATACACATGGAATATTATGCAGTCATTAAAAAAGAATGAGATCATGTCTTTTGCAGGGATATGGATGGAGCTGGAGGCCATTATCCTTAGAAAATTAATGCATTAACAAAACCCCAAATACCACATGTTTTCGCTTATAAGCAGGAGCTAAATTATGAGAACACATCGACACATACAAGGTAACAACACACACTGGGGCCTATTGGAGGGTGGCAGGTGGAAGGAGAGAGAGGATTAGAAAAAATAACGAATGAGTACTAGGCTTAAAACCTGGATGATGAAATAGTCTGCACAACAAACCCCCATGACACAAGTTTACCTATGTAACAAACTTTCACATGTACCCCTGAATTAAAAGAAAAGTTAAAAAAAAGAATTGAGTTTCTTTCCCTTAAAAAAAGAAAATTCGGAACATGTGATTAAGACGTACATTTGGAGGTTACATAACCTTATTAAACAAAGGAGAAAATGTAAGGGTCAAGAAGCAATTTCTTCCCCCTCTCCTAAAGGGACAAACCACTTTGTGGTCTACATGGTCTTTAGGACATTTTCTAGGACCATGATTGTCAGCTTGGTGATAGTGGCTGTGATGATCCAGGGAAGGGCTGGGAAGAGAAAATACATGCATCTGAGAGAACTTTTCTGTACCTTAGGAGCACCCTTTGGGGCTGGTGCTTTTTCTAAAAATATTGAATCAATGCTGAATATATCGGAAGGAAGAAAAACCTTTTTTCCCATAATGTAAACTATAGAAAGTAAAACTTGAAAAAATTGTTTTGGGTATAAATATACAAAATGCAGTGGTTCTCAATATAGACATATCTCCCATGGTGGAGTGGGAGAGTAGAGATGAGGGGGTTGTGAGAGAAACATAAGAATCCCTAGGCAGTGGGAGGCAGGGCAAGTGTGAGGCTGGGAAACACTGTTGCAGGTACTGCTGCCTCAATTTCCTCACCTGTGCTGAAGCAAGGGCATGCTCAAGCTTTATCATATCCCTCCTTTTCTTGTGTCACACAGTTGGTTGCCTTCAGAACGTAATACAATAACGTCCTTATATATGTTTTGGAATGTTGGAATATCCCCATTAGAGGCTTGAATATCAAATGTACTGTTTCCTTCACCATATGATTTGAAATGGATATGACACAAGATAGGAAAGACAAAAAGAACAACAACAGCAAACAAGAGGCTACTTGATTCTTCTCTACTTGAGAGGAGAAGATATTTTTAAAAATATGGCAGACAGCTTGAGAAAGAGAAACTACTGTGATTGAGTTTTCAATGTAGCCAAGAAAGAGTAAGCACAGCACAGAAGAAAAATTTGATTTTCTCATTAACTATTGATGTGGTTTTAGGCAAATTACTTAATACAACACCAAGACCCTACTTTACAGAATTGTCATGAATGTAAAGTAAAATAATTTATAGAAAATGCTTTATTTAATAACTGCATATAACAAGCATTCCAGCTTTATGACTATTATTTTCATTAGATCTAATTTCTTTGGAGCCAAGGCAAAAAATGAGACTTGGCTGTTACCTCATTTTTTTTCCAATTATAGTATGGCAGACAAATAAAAATATATACTTTTAATTAGTACTGAACTTTAAGAATAATTTATTGTACAGATCTTTTGAAAAAATATAATAATCTACATAATAAATAGTATTGAAAAAGCTTTTCAAAACATATATAAAAACTATCTTTATAAGAACATTTTGAAAATCAGCCTAGCAAGGAGTTGAATTAAAAGTGTTTGAATACATTGTTTTCTATTAATAATATATAATAGCAGGAAAGCCTAGAAAATCTTGAGGAAAGAATAATTTACATTTTAGTTAGTGTGTGTCTCTGATTATTAACTGGCTAACTGGGCTGTGTTTATGTGTGTTCCTTTTTAAATTTTCCTTTTAGGTCATGAAAGTAAGGCATATTTATTTTAAAAATCTGAAAATACATAAAGCATAAAAATGATAAAATTAATTATAATATTCATAATTTGGTTACTTTTTCTGCGTATTATTGCCTTGACTTAAAATGCTTTTATTTTTATTCTTGCATTTTAACTTTATCATGTATTTTTAACGTTTGGACTTCCTTGCTTTCACTTTCTAAAATAAGTTATTTTGTTCAGAATCTTACCTGATGAATGTTTTTTATGTTTAGTTAGAAGTTTGGCCCCCTAATTCTTGTTCTTAATCTATAATCTATTATACTACACTTTTTAAGTGTTTATTTAATATTTTAAATGTATTAACTTTTTCTGTCACCTCCCTCATTTTCTCGACTTAAACTCCCTTTTCTTCAGGTTGATTTTTCTCTGTTTGCCTCTTCAGATTCATTCTCTGCTATTTTCTGCCCCATTTTGTGCCCCAAGAGGCATTGGAAGGAAATTGAAGGGGGCAGTGAAAGAGGTCAAGGAGATGCCCCGCTCTGTCTGACCATGTGGTTTCTTTACCTTAGGTTGGAGTTTCATTTGGTAGCCCCTCTTCCATGGCTGTGGCCCTTGCCGGTCCTGGCAGCACAGTTTGATAAGAGAGGATGACAGCAGTAGAGAAAGCCCACATCACGAACAGGAGTTTGAAGGACCTTTTCCTTGGTTCTCTCTATAACCTTCTATCCAGTCTCCTCGATCAATCTACAGCCACTTTAAAAATTATTTCTCCAAAAAAACTAACCTTGGAATATTCAGGGACCCACAGGTTAATGCTCTAGAGGCAACTTATTTTCTTTATGTAAGTTCCTAACACTATGTATCTTCCGTACTGTCCAAATATCTTTATATTTGCCACTGCTTGTTTTAATAGCTGTGGTCTCTGACACGAGGAACCCGTGCTTATCATAAGCTGTAGCAGTGTGTTACAAACAAGCACACCCTGACATGAACTTTATCCTTAGAACTATAATCTCCAGTGATGCAGGAGGTAGACTGGATAGGGAGTGGCACTTGACATTCCAAGATAGGAACTCAGTTGCAGGAACAGCTGAGCCTGGGAGAGCTGAGAGCGGCTCATGTGGGGATTATGGATTTTGTGATTTGCTGATTCTGGCAAGAGAAGATGTGACGCTGTTTCAGAGTAACCAGAGTGAGCTCTACCACTCACAGTAAGATGACCAGGAGATTCCTACACAAGCCAGCTGCATCACATGGAGAGAGGGCTATAAGCCTTCAGATAATTGATGATGGGATGCATACATCAAACAGCACTGAAGTAAAAGGAATCAAAGAGAATCCACCCACAACTGGAGTGATTTATTTTTCTTCAAGAATGCATTACAGCAAAAGAGAAAAAAAACTTCCTGGAGATTATTAAACATTTCTCTAATAGAACAGTGAAAAATACAGTACTCAAGGCAGAGAGGAATAGGACACACTTATAGGAGAGATTGACTAAAGGAAGCAGAACTCGATATTTAAAGAATCTGTGTTGTATTCTTAACAGTCAGTGAAAAATAATTATTGAAAATATAAGACAAGTTGTTGAGTAACAATTCTTTTTGTTCCGAGTAGCCAAAAACAGGGTTCATAGGCAGAAAGAATGTTGGATAGCTCATTGACATAGGGTCTGTGGCGGCTCTGAGCAGCCAGGATGACTTGGCTGAAAGCAATGGAGGCTCTCCCTTCCCTCTGCTGTCTGCTCCTCTGGGTGCACCTGTTCCGCTCCACATTCTCATTACAGACTGGTCCATATGGCATTAAAAGAGCTACCAGAAGATTCAAGCTTAACATTTTACAAGTCCATATACCCAGGGAGAGCCTGACTGCTGACTCTTTCTCTCACTTTCAAGGTTAAAGGGGACTGTTTTTCTTCCATCTCGGATCTGGCACAACCCAACCAACTCAATGCAATCCCACGAAGGAGTAGGCAATTCATGGAAAAGAGTGCTGGGCCCACGGTACAGTAGTGTCCACTCTAGGTCCTAGGAAAGGGCACTGAAGTGGGAGGCAGGCTTGCTTGAAAAGACGGAAGGGTATCGGGAAAGAACATTAAAGAAATTGCATCACTGAAATCAATTTTAGAAACAGTTCAGGACAGAATCAATACTTAGAAAAAAATACGGTTATGATATAGATGTGAATTTACTCCGAGTGAATTAGAATAGAGAAAAATAAAATGTAACAGCAAAATGCTTTAAAAATTTGTACCCAATTTAAGATAATTAAGTTACACACACTTTTGTCTTCCTAAGTTCTTCCTTGCTAGTTTCCCTTAGCTTTATGTATTAGAACTCCTTGAGTTAAAGAATTAGCTCATTTATTTCATTCTTTCTTGTTTAATATTCAAATTATTTCAGGCTGTTAATTTGCTTATACTTATAGATTTGGCCTCATACCATAAATTTGGATAAGCAATATTCTCGTTTTTTTTCCTGATAATATGTAATTTCAGATGAGGACACATTTCAAATTTCAAAACTTCTATTTGAAAATACTTATTAGTTTCTTGGTATATTAAATTCTAGACAAAGACAGTGACCTGTACAAGATCCTACTTTTGAAATTTAATATTCATTACAGTCTTAATATATGAACTATACATATTAATTCCAAGCATATGCCATGTTTGTATGAGAAAAACATAGACATATTTTACCTTGTCTTATTATTTAAATTCTCTGAGCTTTATTTTTAATTTGCTTAGGTTTACAGAAAGCGTTGGCCTTTATTTGCTAAACTCATGAAAGGCTGAAAAGTTCTTTAAAACATATCTGTAATAATTCTAATTCTGTTTTTCTCTATAGAGCCTAATGCAGTTATTTGGCTCATAGAGGTTCATGACTGTTATTTTTCATGGTGAATATTATCTCAGAGTTATTATGAAGATTAAATAAGACAATACTTGCAAAGCACTTATTCAGTAATTGGCATACGGTAAATGTACTATAAATGTTAACTATTACTATTGTTTCCTAAATCAGTAATTTCTGCTTTTATCTTTATTAATTTCCAGCTCCTGCATTTTTCTTGTTTATTAAATAGAATGGATATTCCATTTGTTTTAAATCTTTCTTATTTAATAGTGAAATATTTTAAAGCTGTGAATTTTCGTTAAGCTGTATCCTATAGACTTTGATATAGAATATTCTTATTCTTATTGATCTTTAAATAGCTTAGAAATTTTCAGTTTTATTTTATTTTAGTCCTAGGATGTGGCCACAAAATATGCATTCTTAGAACCTAGTTACATTTTCTCTGTGATCAAATGTACATAATTTTAAAAACGTGTTCCTGGACATAACGAAAAATGACTATTCTCAGTTTTTACTCTGTTCACAATTCCTATATCAATTTATGTTATTTATATTCTATGTTTTCGTATTTTTTTCTACCTAATTACTCAATTTCTGTGAGGTAAGTTTTAAGTTCTCTCCCTCATCCCTGAATTATGTCTTGGCTGCCTGTAAGATCCTTGGATCTTTTCCTCTTAGAAAACTATAAGGCCGGGCGCGGTGGCTCACGCCTGTAATCCCAGCACTCTGGGAGGCCGAGGCGGGCGGATCACGAGGTCAGGAGATCGAGACCATCCTGGCTAACACAGTGAAACCCCGTCTCTACTAAAAATACAAAAAAATTAGCCGGGCGACGTGGCGAGCGCCTGTAGTCCCAGCTACTCGGGAGGCTGAGGCAGGAGAATGGCGGGAACCCCCGGGGGGCGGAGCCTGCAGTGAGCCGAGACCGCGCCACTGCACTCCAGCCTGGGAGACAGCGAGACTCTGTCTCAAAAAAAAAAAAAAAAAAAAAAAGAAAACTATAAATGTTGTTTTACTCTGTTCCAGCTTCATGAGTTGTAGAGAGAAAATTTCTCCCTATTCTGGTTTGTTATTGGTAAGCTTTCCTCTCTATTTGGAAGCTTTCAAGGTTTGCTCTTTTATTTTGGAGGGCAGCAAATTTTCCAGGTTATATAGTATGTCTTTCTTAGACCTGGCAATTAAGAGCATTTAATCTGAAAACTCAACTCAGAAATATTCTCTTATTCTTTGATTGTTTCTCTTCTTCATGTGTTTATCTGTTTCTGAAACTCTTATTACTGGAATATTTGATCTCCTGGCTCTATCTTCTATTATCCTTATCTTTGCTTTTCTCCTAACTACTGCTCTGTTATTTTTACAATTTTAGGATAATTTCCAGTTCATTTCCCACATGATTGATGAGGTTTTTATCAGCATCTAGGCTATTTTTACTACCTTTATTGAATTTTAAAATTAAACACATCATGGTACATACACACCATGGAATACTACACAGCCATAAAAAAGAATGAAATCATGTTCTTTGCAGCAACACAGGTGCAGCTGGAGGCCATTATCCTGAGTGAACTAATGCAGGAACAGAAAACCAAATGCTGCATGTTTTCAGTTATCAGTGAGAACTAAACATTGTGTAGTTGTGGACATGAAGATGACAACAATAGACACTGGTGACTGCTGAGAGGGGAGGGAAGAGGGTAAGGGTTGAAAAACTATCGGGTACTATGCTCACTACCTGGGTGATGGGATCATTTGTATCCTAAACCTCAGCATCACGCAATATACCCATATAACAAACCTGCATGTGTATCCTCTGAATCTAAAATAAGAGTTGAAATTATTAAAAAGAATTAAACGCATTATAATTTTTACTAGCAAGAATGCCTTATTATCCCAATATGACTTCTCTGTTTTTGTAGGATTTTCCCCTTAGATCTCACTGAATTATTTTAGTTCTTTTCTGTTGCTATCATTACATTTCACAATTTTTTTCCATTTCAATGGGATCTTTTCTGATGACTTCAATTTCATCTCCATCCTTAAAACTATGGATTTTTTTTTTTTTTTTTTTTTTGAGATAGAGTTTCACTCTGTCCTCAAGGCTGGAGTGCAGTGGCACAATCTCAGCTCACTGCAACCTCTGCCACCTGGGTTCAAGCGATTCTCCAGTCTCAGCCTTCCATGCATCTGGGTTTACAGGCACGCACCACCATGCTCGGCTGATTTTTGTAGTTTTTATAGAGGCGGGATTTGGCCATGTTGTCCAGGCTGATCTCAAACACCTGGGCTCAAGTGATCCGCCCAACTCTGCCTCCCAAAGTGCTGGGATTACAGGCGTGAGCCACCACACCTGGCCAAAACTACGGATCCATTTTGGTGGGGTGCTGTGTATCCTGCCTACAAGCCGAGCACTTTGGGAGGCTGAGGCAGCAGATCACCTGAGGCTAGGAGTTCAAGACCAGCCTGACCAACATGGTGGAAACCTGTTTCTACTAAAAATACAAAAATTAGCTGGATATGGTGGCATGGGCCTGTAATCCCAGCTACTCAGGAGGCTGAGGTGGGGGAATGGTTTGAACCAGGGAGGCGGAGGTTGCAGTGAGCCAAGGTAGTGTCACTGCACTCCAGCCTGGAAAACAGAGCGAGACTCTGCCTCAAAAACAAAACAAAACGAAACAAAAACAAACGTATAGATCAATCATAAATGTTAGTAATTTTCACTTTCCATTTATCATCAGTACACAACAGATCTCTGAGGAACATCACAGTTACTTATTTCCCCTGAGCCCATTTAGCTTTGTCTGGTAGTGGAGGGTGAGTAGAGGGGGGAATGTAAGTAACAAATCTATTTCCTAATAGGAGGGCAGCATGTAGAAAGCCAATGGGTTGAGGCAAGTCTCTGGAAATTTCAATTTTAGAGGGTGATTGTCTTCTTCCTGGTTTTTCAAGAGTGCAGCAGTCCAGTTCAATATGAAAGAGTTATCCAAAAGCAGCCAGCATCAGTAGCATGAGAAGTTTCTCCCTTCGTTTAGCATAGCAAGTGAACAGGACACCAGGAGAAATAATTACTGATTGTAATAAATATTATTATTTATTGACCATAATATATATTGGATTGCTCAACACAGCTTCAAGGGTCCATTGGTTTAGTTGTTTTCCCCAACAGGCTTTACCAAAAAGGCAGACTGAGACCTTGCTTTGGACCTGTCTACAAACTGTGGTGTGCAGCAGGTGAGTCTGATAAACCCTTCCCTGCCTGTTCCACATCACAGAAACCACAACCTGCAGACTGCAGTATTAGGTCAAGCTTTGTCCTTTACATTAACCATCAGCCAGGTGGGTGCATTACCTCAGTGGAAATCAAGAGCACTGTGTATTAATTCCTGTTCCTCCCATCCCACACCATAAGACAATGAAGAACTGTAAGGATGATATGGTTGCTTTATAATAAACTAAGACTAGCCTCAAAAGATAACTGGCCCTGCTAGCATATTTCTTTATGAAAGAAGACCTCTGGATCAACTCTTTCAAAACCAGAGTCATAATTTTTCTTCAATGGCCCCTAACATTTAACTGGCCTATTGCTAGCATTTCTAAGAAACTATCTAGCACACAGTCTTGACGATGTTGGCAAGGCAAATGGCAAGGTGACCAAGACGCTGTTTTCAGGAAAAGGAAGGTGTTCTGGACTGTAGAATGGGGATCGGTAATTTGGAAGTTCTGTTATCTAGCAATACATTTTACAACCAATTTATTTTGAAGCATTTACCGGAAAGTTACATTTCAATAGGTGGTCTATGGGTCTTACGGAAAAAAATCTTTATAGTCACAGTGAGCCCAAATGTTCATTAATACCTCATCTATGGCTTGCCACTGGAGTTTGGCTGCTTTCCTCAGGAGGCCAAAGCTCCCTTATAACAGCTAAGACTCACTGCAAAAACAAACAAAGAACAACTCTGAGATCTTTCACTTTCCTTTCTGAAAAGATGTGAGGCTGGCCTGATAGACTGCAAAAGGAGTTGAGCCATAAGATGACCCAGCTGTTGCCAGTCTTCCTTGAATGTTATGTATCACCTCCCTCATACTCCACATGCACCACCAAAGTTCTAAGACCCGCCTGGCTTCTGCCCTTAGTGGTTATGAACTTTCCTCATTTTACAATGATTATAAGTGCTTATCTATGTAACTGTTGTCTGTTGGCAGGTGGACACTTCTGCCCACCTAAGATGACCAGTACTAGTCTTTGCAATAGGGCAAATCCGTGGCACACAGATAGCTTGGTGGGGAGTTTCAGCCTTCCCCATGAAGGGGAGTTAACAACAACTATGGCACCACATGGATGCCATCTTTAAACCTACTTCCCTGTACTCAATCCATAGCCACCTCCTCAATTCCTCCTCATTAACAAGCAATGACGAGGAAGATACCATTTATTGCCAAGTTAACCATACAATTTGGTCAACATGTTCACTACGGATTCCCACGGACATCCTTCAGTTCCTACTAATAATCCTGAGAAAGCTTTATCTTCATTTTTTCTAGAAAGTCATGTCTGTCAGGTCATTCCTGTTGCCAAAGCTATCAAGAACTGTGAAGGATATGAGAATTGACTTTACTTGTAAGCTGACAAGTTTGCCTACCACAGTTTCATGGAAGCTGGAAAAATATAAAATTTTGTGGTGTTGGAAACCAAAGACTTCATCAGAGCTTTAGCAGCAGTCAGAAAATGTTTGCTCTGGTTTCCTGAGCTCTGAGTCCCACAGGGTGACTAGAAGAGTGTCAGGTAATGACTATAACATGCAGGGTGTTTTGTTATAGGAGAGGAACGCTTGCTCTAGAAGAGGACAGTATCTCTTCCTCTGTCTGTCACCCCAGTTGTTCACTATACAAACATCCTTAGGACAGATAACCGCAACACAAGCAGCATGCCCTTCTGCTTGCAAGGTGTACAGAAATGCAAAAGAATCACAGTAAACTTTCTCCCACAAAGGAATTGATCAAGAAGGATTGTAGGATTCAAAAGGACACTTTGTGGTCTTTTTAAATGTAAGTCACTTCTCTGCTCCAACAACTAGCTGTCCCACTTAGAATAAAATCCAAATTCCTTACTGTGGCCCATGAGAACTACCATGACCTGGCCCTGGCTATATCTTGGGCCTCATCTTTCTGAATTCCAGCGCACTGGCTTCCTTGCAATTCTTGAACTCCAAAGCACTTCTCCATCTTGACATCTGCTGTTATGGGGTACAGGACTCCCCCTTTTCCTTCACTCAAGTCGCTGCTCAAATGTGACTTCCTTGGAGTGGAATTACTTGAATACTCTCACATATGTACCAGTTGCTTAATCTCTCCTGCATTATTTTTTTTTTAGCACACTTACCACTTCCTGCCAAACCTATGTCTATTAGCATATTTCTTTATTGTCATTTCTCCCTTTAGACTAAGTCCTCTCTGAAGCTAGAGAGATAGTCTAATATGTGCCCAGCCTTAGGTCAAAGCCTGCCTGTTACTTGTCAGTCTCTCAATTAGTATTTGTTGAATGAAATATGATGATGTCAGTTGCTTCTTTAGTTATTAAAGGGACTATTCATTTGCTTGCTATTCATAAACAAGCATGTAGTGAATTGGGCTCTGACATACCCCCAAATGAATTTATTTACTAAGATTGATTCCTTATAAAAAATGATACTTTCAGTACTATACTATAGTTTTTGTCTTGAAATCTATTTATCTAAGTATAGCTGTTCTGGCTCTTTTTTGTTTTCCATTTGCATGGAATATCTTTTTTCATCCATTTATTTATGTGTGTCTATGTGTGTTTTTAGTCTACGTCTTTATAGGTGAAGTGAGCCTCTTGTAGGCAACAGATAGTTGGTAGAAAGCCCTCTTGACCCTCTTATTTTTTAAAACTTTAAAAATAAAATTCAGCCCAAGAAATGTGTTATCCTTCACTTCCAAGGCTAAAGAAAGTGTCCTCTGTTGCTTTAATTTTTTGTTATAACAACAACAACAACAAAAATAACAGCAGAAGAAATATGTTTTCTTTAGTAGTGTTTTAGGGTGGATGGGCAAGCCTCATTTCATTGGGGCCATGAGTCTTCATGATATTATTTTTACATGTCCTCACCACTCTATTCCATTTATCCTTTGCTACATGTCTCATTGTTTAACTTTTATGCTTATATTTAAAAATTTTGAGGTCATAAACGATCACACATTATAATCCTACCTTATTTGTACTTCCCTTTTTATTCTGCATCACCTAGAATTGCACTGATGAGATCTTCATGGCTTCTAAAATGTTTTAGACTCTCTTCCAGAAATTCATGTTTTGATAGCAAGTCTATTTTCTTCTCTGAATTCTTTTGGAACTCTGCTTTCCTAAACCTTTGGATACTGTATGAGTTTGTTCTGGCTGCTGCAACAAAATTATCACGACTAAGTGGCTTAAAGGTTAGAAATTTATTTGTTACAGTTCTGGAGGCTGGGACTTGCAACATTAATGGATCTTGGCATCTGAAGAGGGCCTGTTTCTTTTTCCTAGATATGCCTTCTACCTGCGTTCGCAAATGATGGAATGCGAGAGCTAGCTCTCTGGGGTCGGTCGTATGTGGGCACTAATCTCAGCCATGAGGCTCTGCTCCCATGACCTAATCATCTCTCAAAGGCCCTACTTCTCAATACCATCATCTTGAGTGTCAGGATTTTAGCATATGAATTTAGGGGAACTCAAACATTCAGACCATAGCAGACACCAAGTTTAACTATCTTCACATTTTCACTTACTGGCTATCAAAGACTCTAAGATAACCTTATTGTTTTTATTTTTCAGAGATTTTAACATTTCCTTTTTGATAACCAGGCAAGTTTTGTTGTTGGTAAGAATAAGTCCAAAATTTTATTTCTGTTGGTTTTGTGTTCTAATTTCCCAGATATATACCTGATATCAAGATAAACTTAGCCTAGTTCACACATTTGCCTATATCCAAGGCTACACTGGATGTGGACTCCAGGTAGGCCAATATTTGGGTGTTCCTCAGACTAACATTTGCTGAATATTTGTCCAATATTTGTTTAGTGGAAGGGGAAATAAGCCAAGTTTTGTTAAATAAAATTTTCAGATGTTTATATTCAAAATAATGTATTTATATTTATTACACATACTGTCTATAGATGCCTTGTTTTCTAAAAACTTTTAATTTGGAAATAATTCAAACTTCAGGAAAAGTTGCAAGAGAAAGAATCATATACAGAATGCTTGTTTAGTCTTTACCCGGATTTACTCATTCTTAACACTTAGCCTCATTTGCTTTTACTTTATCATTTGCTTACCACCTACCTACCTAAATACCTACCCACCTATCTAATCTATCTAATCTACCTATCTAATCCATCCATCTTTCTATTTACATATTTTCTCTGAACTATTTGAGAGTAAATTTCATACATTATGACCCTTTACCCCTAATACTTCAGAGTATATTTTTTAAGAATAAAAATATCCTTTTAAGAATAAGGATATTTATTTACATAACCATGTGTATTTATCAACTTTAATACATTTAACTTTAATCTCTCATCTATATTCCAGTTCCATCAGTTGATCTAATTATGTTCTATATAACATTATCTTTGTTCAGTTTAGGATCCACTCTAGGATCTGGATGGCATGTAGTTGTCATGTTCCTCTAACATCTTTAAATTGGAACATTTCCACATTTTTTTTTTTTGTCCTTTATGACATTGACAGTTTTTAAAACTAGTCCCTCAGTTTTATTTGTTTGTTTGTTTGTTTTTAATGGAGCTCTCTGGCCAGGTGTGGTGGCTCACGCCTGTAATCCCAGCAATTTGGGAGGCTGAGGTGGGCAGATAGCTGGAGCTCAGGAATTTGAGACCAGTCAGGGCAGCGTGACAAGACCCTGTCTTTATAAAAAAAAATACAAAAATACAAAAATTAGCTAGGCGTGCTGGTGGGCATCTGTGGTCCCCGGTACTCGGGAAGCTAAATGGGAGAATTGCTGGAGCGTAAGAGGTCGAAGCTACAGTGAACCGAGATTGCAGCACTGCACTCCGGCCTGGGCGAGAGTGAGACTGTCTCGTAAGGAAGGGACGGGACGGGACGGGACGGGACGGGAAGGGAAGGGAAGGGAAGGGAAGGGAAGGGAAGGGAAGGGAAGGGAAAAAAGAAAGAAAGAAAGAAAAGAAGAAAGAAAGAAAGAAAGAAAGAAAGAAAGAAAGAAAGAAAGAAAGAAAGAAAGAAAGAGAAAGAAAGGAAAATATAAATTGAGAACTCCTCATTTTGTACCTGTCTAATGTTTCTTCATTATTTAACTGAAGTTAGAGAAGCCTCAGCCAGAATACTGCATAGAAGCCATATTCTTCTCAGGGCATCATGTCCATCTGCCTCGCATTCATGCTGTTAACTTTTATCACTGGATCAGGGTGTTGCCTGCTTTCTCCATTGTATAGCTATTACTTTTTCTCCTTTCAAGGAGTAGAAATTTATAAGTCATGCTTTCAAGTCCATGCAAATATCCTGCTCCTCATCAAATTTGCCCCTTGGATTTAGCTCCCGTTGGTGATTTTTGCCTGACCTAGTCTTTACAATAATAATTTTCTCACCCTGTCTCAGTTCTGGAATCAAACATTTCTCCAGAGGCATTAGAGACAAAGTTTGCTCATTCCTTCTAGGAAAATTAAGAGATGATTTGCATTTATTTACACATATACATACACGGGCGTACCTATTCATATGTATTTACACACATATGTTTACACACATAGGCACAGATATGTGTGCATTATGTGTGTATATGTGTATGTGTACATGTGTGTGTACATATATATATGCACATACACATAATAGCCATATGCATATGTAAGTGTTTTAGAAAGCATGAATCCTCACAAAGTTCTTGCCATCCCCTGTTTCTTGTTTGTATGTCCCTTCTTCCATTTGAGATCTCTGGCTCCCAACATAAACACATTTGCTTATTTGCTCAAATCTTTAACATATCTAATAGTTTCAGAATCGCTTCTCTTATATCACTACAAATAACCAAAAATTTATACTAAAAGGATCTCAGAATCTGTTTGTAGCTCTCTCTCCTACCTCGACTCTGCCCAAGACTGAGGGTATATAGTCAAATACCATTAATTACTTACATTATTTTTTCACACCCTCCTTAAAGTGACTATATCATTCATTTGAAATGCATTCTAGTCCATTTGTTTCTATTTGCTTTAATAGTAGGAATTTTCTTCTCACCCTTGCTGACTTAATTTTACTTTTTGATTTCCTAAAACATTAGCATGCTCCAAAAAATTCAAAATTATTTTAAAAATGTACACCCAAAGAATGATCACACCTTTCCTTTCTGTAGCCCCTTAATCTCATTTCTTCCCTGACCCTATAGATAATAAAAGCTTTTGTTTGTTGGTTTACACTTCGTGTGTGTGTGTGTGTGTGTGTGCGTGCGTGTTGTTTTTAAAGATAAATGATATATGTATCTTACTTTCTCTTGTTTCCTGTACAAAACGTAGCATACTACATATGCTTGTTTGCACTTTTCACTTTGCACTTCACAATGTCTTCTAGAAATCACTACATATAAGTTCATGAAGATCTTTTTTGCTTTTTACAACCTCCTAGTACTCCTTCGAGTGTTTGTAATATGGTTAATTAAACCAACTCCTAGGCTTGGAGGACATCTAGGTAATTTCCAGTGTTTCACAATTACAACTGCTATAATAAATAACCATATATATATGCATATACGTATACATATTTCATATAATTAGAGGTTTGTCTTTACGGTAAATTCCTAGAATGTTAAATGAATGAGTAATTTTGCAAATTCCACTTTATAAAGATTGAGCCATTTTGAGTTCCCACTGGCAATGTATGAGAACTTCAATCTCCCAATGTCATCATCAAAAAAGTATTCAGTCAGGTTTTGACTTTTTGCCAAACTAACAGGTGAGAAATAGTGTTCCGCTGAAGTTTAATTTGAATTTTTCCAACCTGAGTAAAGTTGAACATCTTTTCATATATTTAAGGGCTATTTTTATATCTCTTTCTGTGACTTCTATGTTCATGACAATTTGACCTATTTTTCCCCTATAGGATTTTCGTTGTTCTTTTCTTCAAATTTTGTAAGTTCTTTGAATATTACAGAAATTGGCCTTCTCTGTCATATATACTGTAGATATTTTTTCCTAGTTTGTTGTCTTTTGAATTTGTTTATGATATTTGGCTTTCTTATTTTTTGCCATGAAATTTATAAATTTATATAGTACAACTTATCATAGTTTCCTTTGTTGAATCTGGATTTTCAGTTACACTTAGAAAGTTTTTCTTCACCCGGAGAAGAATTTACTGATGCTCTCTTGTAGTGCCTGTATAATTCATGTTTACTTCCACATCTCTGATTTATTTGATGCAAAAGCTAAATCTAATTTTATTTTTTCCCAAGTGGCCATCTAGTTGTCCCAATAAATTTATTAAAAATGAGACAAAAAATTGTTTTACCTCAGTCACTTGAAAACCACCGTTACCATACACTAGATCTCCATATACAGCGGGATTATCTCTGGATTATTGTTCTGTTGTATTGGTCTTTTAGCTGTTCATGCACAAGTATCACACTGTTTCGATTAAAATGCTTTGTAGTATGTTCTCTTATTTTGTAGGCCTAGCCCCTGCTAATTAATTGCCTTTCTTCTCAGTGTTTTTCTAGCTAGTCATCTGTGTTTATTGTTTCACATGAATTTAAGTACCAAATTGCCTAGCTCTGTTAAAAAGAAAGTCACTGGTATTTTTATTGAGATTACAGTAAATGTATAAATTAATTAATGGAGAACTGGCATCATCCTATTGAGACATCCAATGCTAGGATAAGGAATGTCTTTCCTGTGGTCATGAATACTTTTGCTTTCAATAGTATCGTTTCCTTCTGTGAGTATTTAATGTTAAATATATTCCTATGATTGCTTTTTGCCGTTGCTGCTGTAATTGGTTTTTGTTACTCCATTAAAAAGATATTTTAAGAGTTGGGAAGTTGTCTTCTATTTACACTTTTCCATCATTTGCTACAGCTTGCATAGGTGTAATTAGAAAGTTTAGTTCAAAATAATGTAAATGCTTGTTTTCTCCTGGCTTTCATGCCCATTAAATCATCTCATTTATCTGCATTTCTTTTTCAATTTGCATTTGCAATGCTTTGTCATAAACAATTTTTAAGGAGTATATTAAACAATTAAAATTTTAAATAATCATTTCAATAATTTAATAAATCACCTTTCCAGTAAAGCCTTATATTGTTTCTGAATTTTAGTGAACTCTCCCTGGTACTCTATGCTCTCTTGTGAATCACAGCCAAAATTAAATACTCATCAAGAAATAAACTGTTGTGGACAAAGGCAAGAAATGTTTTTTATTTTCATTATGAGAGGGAACAAGTTACAGTTTATCAGTTACGTACAAAGTGTTCTGCAGAAAACCTAGTTTCCTGGCATCATATTTATTATTTATTCTAGTGATTTATGTAGCTCAGTGACCTGGACAGATTGCTTCATTTGCCTATTTTTTAATCTAGCTCTTCCCACAATCCTATTTGGCTGTTTTAACCATGAAATAATGTTCGTACATGCCCACAAAGTGAGCCTACTTCCTTTGATCAACAGAACAACATCAAATGAACCTATTTTGGCTGACACGCAGGAAATATATTTTTCTCAGATGAAGTATGAATTATAGTGCTATATAATATGCTATTCAAAGTAGGAATTCCAATCTTTACTATTAAACAAGTCTGTCATTATTGTTTAAAAGAAAGATACGTAAAACAGCTCTTCATTGCTGTATTCACTTCCTGTTAAGTACGAAATACGCATATTTTTCCAGAAGGAGATTTTAAACATTAGTTTTATTATTCTTAATTAATAACCATCGTGAACCTCAAAGTGTGAGAGGTCTTGGCTGTAGCACCCCAGCAACTTTTCGCACATAAGCAACCTCATGTTCTGCACAGACAAAACTAAGAGAATAATCAGCCTTTGCCAAAACACAGTGCCCTGTCACAGGAAAGAATCATCTCTGATCACTGTCTGATCTTATTTCAGAGCACCAGGCATTGCAGATTACCGGAGAGATAGTTTATTTTTTCCCATAAGTCCCATTGCTAGAATTTTAAAACCCAAATTAAATTATTAGAACATCACAGCAAAATCCTGTTGTTGTATATTTTGAAAGGAAAAACAACAGAAATAGAAAAAGCAACCAGGAAGAGTGCTGTTAATTTCCTGAATATATATTAAATATTGATTTACTTAGATTCCCACTTTGAAAAACAAAGTAATATTAGCCTACACTTATGGCACTAAAATTATCTGTAAACATGTAAGAAAGTTTTTACTTTTGCCCCTTCGGCTTTGAGAAAACACATTATCAGCTATCTAAATGCAGACGATGGTGTATCACCAACATAAAAAGCAACACTGTGCCATTGGCATTTAGAGTTCTGACCTAGGTTATGTGCTTATAATACCATCTCCTTCCAGGAAGAATGGCTACATGCCACCAAGTATTTAGATACATATTACAAAAAACAGGCTATCTGTACATCTCTCCCTGGAACTCTGCTCACTTGTGAACCACAGCCATATCTGGAGATATGGCATAATGTCAACAAAATATGCAAATACATGAATAAATGATTTCTTCTTTATCTGGCTATTTGGTGTTATTTATCACAGGCCATTGTAGCATGAGAAGCTCCAAGAAATTCTGTTTGGAATTTTAAAGTTTTCCTAGGTTCAGCTAAGGATGGTGTGGGATTCCCGCTTTGGTTCCATTTTAATGACATTTTTGTGTCTCAAAAGTACCGAAACAGGAAGGCTTTCTGGGAAGGAAAGTATTTGACCAGGAGAATTTGTCTTTTGCTGTCACAATCTTCAGCTACCATTCAGCTAAATGTTGTTTGGAATAATACGGCCTTAATGCCCCTATCTCCTGCTGAATTGCTCAGACGGGTAGGAGATTAGAGTGAAAAGAGGTGCCGGTATTATCTGTGCGAATGCGCCAGGGGTCACGCTACACTAACAGGGCCGTCCCAGTCAGGGTGACAGAACCCAGCTGCTGGCTCCAGGCTCCATCGTCAGAAGGTTCCACTTACTGTAGAACTCTGTCTCCAGAGAGCATGGATTCTAACTAGTTTTTTTCCACCTCTAAAAAAGTGGCTAGCTCATCATTATTGTCCTCATTTTTTAGGAAGGACCCACAGGTGAAACCACTTACCTGTTTAACCCTATGAACTTGAAGAGAACATGTAATGCCACTTAAAATACCTAAGCTCGGGTTCTGCCTTCAGCGACTCCTGGTAGTAGTGCCCTTCTGAGCCATTTATCAAGAAGGTAAGGGATTTGATTTTTTAAAAAAATGTACACACATTCTCCACCATCAGATTTGATGTGACTGCATTCTACAAATTGTTTAGTTCCTTTTTATTTATCCTGGAAAAAAGTCACATTCTATGCACACGGATCATTGTGCACTTGCATTTTAACCTTCAAGAATCTTCTTGGCACTTTTTTTAATGTTTAAGGAAAATAGTTCCCATTTTTCCTCTGAGCACTCCTTATTCATGGTAATCCTTTTTCTTTGTAAGATGGGAAGAAGATTCCCAGTCTTGTTTGGCTTAGGGCTAATTCTGGAAGCAGCTCTCGTTTTGTTTTCTTGTTTGTTTCTGGGGGTGACATTCTTTGGGTCAAGGGAACTCAGAATCTGGGATGTTAACTTCGCCAGTAGAGGGAGATAGAGCTATCTAACAGCTTTACAGGGCACAACCTAAGGCCAGACTAATTTTTTTTGCATGAAATTGCTTCTTAAGGCTCTATCGATAATAAAAATTTTTTACATTGTTTTTCCTATAAAAGTGAAGAAGTAAATGAAACCATCCAGACCCTTCGAGGAGCACAAGTCAGGAGAAGCTTACTGGTTTACAAAGTAGTCTTGAAAAGTGAGTCCTTTTTGAAAGACAATTTTTAAAATTATGTTTATTAGACAACCATAATTTAAAAACATTATTAAAACAAAATTGTATTTACACAGGGCCAAAAAGGGTGGGGAAAAATTCATCCTGGAGCTAAAAGCCCAAGGGAGCCCTCGAATTTAATTACTTGTTACCTGATTGGTGTTTAAATGGTCTTGCTGTGTTACTGCATGGCATAGATTCTTCTCATCAGTGAATGCTCTTGCACTGGGGAAAAAAAAGGCTATGAAAGCATTTTTGGTGCCCCATTTTTTCATTTATCAGCATTTGTAATTATAGTTAAGTGCTTCCAAAACAGGGTTTCCATCTAAGAAAGGTCCTGCTTTTATGTGATGCTTTTAACTTTTCAAAGTATTTTTATATGTACTATCTCATTTTAAAGTAGATCTGACACAACCCCAATCTATTAAGGAAGTGACCCTTTAAACCTAAAACACTCTGGCATTTTCTGAGCTAGACTTATCTTAGCTACCATTATAAAACTTAATGAAAGTAATGGTGATACTAAAACTTCCATATTCAGAACAAAATTTATCTGGGTAGAAGATTTGCAAGGAGCCATTCAGTTATTCTTTTAACATCCAGAGGGCTTTTACATTTTTATTTCAATCAGTTGAAGTTATCTGTTGTTTGCGTTAAAAGTAATACTGTCAAGAATTTTATTATGGCCACCACTGTGGCCGATAAACTGAAAATTTTGTAGAAAAAGGTTTTGTGAGTGTGTCCAGACTCATCCATAAAATAATAGGAAGTTTGAGTTGTCCATTTTTAAAGATATTTTTTAGAATATGATACATTTTATCCTCTTGAAGAGTTTGCACCATGCCCTTTTTGAAGCACGTGCTCCCTCCATGGTATCTTAAGAAACATTGGATATTCCAACACTGTTTTTGATTGTCTAAATTTCTGTAGCTAGGAAACTGGGATGTCTAAAAAGCACTATTGTCATCTCCTGAAACTAAATTAGCAGAGAATCTGGGTTGGTTCCTTGATATTTCCAAACTCTGTCATTTTCTCTATGATTTGCTTCTTTTTTCTAAGTTTGTTGTGCTTATAAATTCTATACAAAAAATTATTAATGGGGCTATGTGTAGTTAACATGTACAGAAATACATGTTCTTTTTTTTCTAATTTAGGCAGGACACTGGAGCAATTAATTTTGATTTAGTAATGTTTCCCATGCACTTTTATCATAGTGTAAGAGGGAATTATTTTGAAAGATATTGCTTTTTACTTTTAAAATTTATGACATTCTTTGTTGGTTGAACTTGAGGAGATAATAGATTATGGGAGAAAAGTTACCATGTAAGTAACCACCCATTTCAGGAAAAAATACTGATTTTATGTTTAAACAATTTTTTTAATTGTACCTTAGTGCCAACATTGAAGTATTTTTAAATTTAATTTTATTATAATTGTAATTAATAAAGCCTGCTACAATCATATGTTTCTGTAGGTACTTATCTCATAGGGCTTTTATGAAGATTTAATGCAATAACTTATATGAAAATACTTCATACAGAAAGTTTCTAGTTACTACTACTGTAATTATTTCACTAAACATATTCAAGGCATCTTTGAGGTTCAACACAACCTTAGGGTTAGAATCTGAAACATAAAACAGAAAAAGACCGTTTTATCCAAAGGACCCAGATGAACTTCTTGAAATTAGTAAATCCCATGATATTCTTATTTTAATAAATGTTGTAAACTTAAGAATAAATATATGCAACCCCTTTCAGATATGGCATTGTCTTTTTCACATCTTTCAGCTTCCAAATACCTCTGAAGTATGTATTTATGCTTTACTTAGCTGAGAAAATTGAGGCCAAAAGAGAGGAAGCTAATTGTTAAATTAGCTTAGTCTCAAATGGCAATTAAATTTAAATCTTCCACTTTCAAGTCTGAGATTTCTTCCATAGCTCATTCATAGTTCTTGGTCTTATAGCTTCACATTAATTATTATTATCAGATTGTTTCCTTAATTTCCAGGTATCTATACCAAGGTTGTGCTTTAAATGGAAAATCAGATGGCTGAGGTTTACTGACACATTTATTCTCTCTATAATTTCCTTAAATGTATTTATTGAGCAACTACTATGGGGTCAGACGCTATAAAAGATGCTAAGAACAAAACAGGCAAAAAACATCTACTATCTTGGAGTGAACCTTCTGGGGTTGGGGAGTAAAGTGGCGGTGGCAGGGGAGACAAAATAAGATTAGTAAGTAAAATATACAGTATGACAGAAGGAGCTGAGGAGAAAAATAAAACAGGCAAGGGAGCTAAAGAGTATCAAGTGGGAGAAGAGCTGCAATTTTAAATAGGGTGTCCAGGCAAGGCCTTGCCAGGAAGGAGCCATTTGAATCAGGACCTGAAGCTGAGGAGTGAGCCTGGGGGAGAGCTGGAAGAAGAGGATGTTAGATTGAATGGCTGCGAGTTCCGGGAGGAAGAAGCATACAGGACATGTTGGAACCAACAAGCAGCCCCCGGTATGAGTAGAAGTTCAGGTCAAGAAGTAGCAGAGGCTAGACCATGAGCTTTTACTCATAACGAGATGAGAAGTTATTGCAGGACTAAGGACAGAAAAAATGTCATGGTCAGATGTGTTTTAACATCATCACAGGCAGTTGTGAATACATTTAGGGAAGCAAGAACAGAAGCAGAAACGCCAGTTAGGAGGATATTGCAATGGTGAACAATCGGGGCTTCTAGTAGTGTGATGATGGGGGTGATGAGGTGATGAGTAATTAGAGACTAGATATATTTTGGAAGTACAAACCTGTGGCAGAGATCATAGGCTGTCCTCCATAGTCTGTTCCCCCTTTCCTCTTGGTCATATGGGTGCCCAGCTAGAGACTACATTTCCAAGCGTCCTTCGTAGCTAAGATTGTCCATAAGACTAGGGTCTCACCAGTGAGATGTAAGTAGAAGGGATGTGGGCAGACTACAGGCTATCTTCCTAATGATAATTGCCCTGCATTTGCTTCTCCTTTTTCCTTCTTTCTAGAAACCAGGGCACTTGGAATGTATTGAGGGAGGCAGATCTGTCCCGCTGTCATGGAGCACTGACTACCATCTTCCCTGAACTCTTACATGAGAAAGAACAAACCTCTAAGGTTGTTAGCCTCTATTTTGTGATCTCCTTATTAGAGCAACTGAGCCTATACCCTAACAAATAGACGTTCATAAGATTTGCTGATGGATCAGATGTGGATGAGAGACAAAAAGAAGAGTTAAGGATGGTTCTAAGGCTTTTGGCCTGAGCAAAATGTGTCATTTACTAAGATGTAGAAGATTATGGGAAGAAAATATTTGGCAAGAAGATCAAGAATACAATCTTGGGCACGGCACATTGCAGATGTCTAGTTGACATATCTTTTAAAAATAATTTTTCATTAGCCAAACTAGTACTTGCTTTAAAAAAAAAAACCCACTAAGCTCTCTAGGTGCACTAAGCATTGCACAAAACTAAAAGGAGATACTCTCCTATTTTCTAGGGGTTCACAATTTAATGTAAATCATACAATGGGCTGAGTGTCAGATCAAAATTATACCCCACATTTAGAAATTTCTATAGAGGAACCCATTCAAGTTTTAATTGAAATGCCATTATTACTTAAGCTACTTTATACAAATTATTCTGCTAGAATACCTTTATAATTGTAATGATCTCAAAATATAGGTATTTAATATATACAAATATTATAACCCATCTCTTTTTTATGCATAAGCCAATTTTATGTGAACATACGATTGTACCTTTTGAAACTGAGCAGAGAGGGTTTTATTAAAAATCATTTTGCATAGCTTCAATCTAGTCCAAAGGAGTGATGTTGCTCTTAGCTACTTTTCCCAATTCCCATTGGGTAGCTACTCTACCCAATTAATAACAAAGTCAAGGCCAGACATTAAGAGGCAATATAGGGACAGTGAAGGAAAATGTTTCTGACCACTAGAGGATCACTTACTTTATGCATTTATCTATCTTCTTCACGTACATTCTTTGCATTCTATCTCTGCACAGAGTTCTCTTAAAGTCCAAGACTGCCACCCAAGGCCTACACGTTCGTCCAACAGATCTTGTTTGGGGCCTTCTCGGGGACTTGTGAATGCCAACTTCTTTTTCTATCACTTTCTCAGACCACTTAGGTCACATGCTCCATCACCTCAATGCCATCTTTTCTGTTACTTCCAACATTACACAATTTGAGAAACTATTCTCCAAACAGAAGAAGGCTAGAATACCAACCCTAGTCCCCTCCTGCACTTAGCCTGGACGTTTTAATAGTGACATTGTATAGACTTCACAGTATGGATCATTAGCAGTGAGTATAGGAATTTCAGAGAAGAAATTAATAGCACATACTTTAGAAATCAATTGCTTCTTTTGCACAAAAAAAATGACAATATAGCATACTGGTTAAGAGGGCTCTCTGTGGACTCAGAGAAACCTAGGTTTTGAACACTTCCACTTACTACAGTGGGATATTCGCATGTTTCACTTAACTTCCTTAAGTTTCGGTTTCCTCATCTTTTACACAGGAAAAATACTGAGATTTATGCACAATATGTAGGATTCAAAAGATTTTCTTGAGTGTGGATGGCACAACATCTGCTAAGCACTTAGCACACAGCCTTGTACGTAGCAAACAAAACTAGGCTCCAAATTAAGTTATATAATTAAAAATAAAAATCATTTTTACATGTGTTATTTCACCTTTTAATCTCACCATAAATTTTATGTATGAGAGAAGATATGATTTCCATTTTGCTACCGAGGAAATAGACATCAAGAGAATGTTGAGTGATTTGCATGAAGAAACCAGTGTTAAATGGAGATTTAAGCTAAATGGAGTTCAAGTTCATCCCATTTCATCAACACCAACTGGTAGACGGATGTTATTCTATGGTGTCCCTCAAAACACAGTTAGCAGGTAGAAGCCAATTCATCTTATCCTTCAGGCAATCTTTTATCACAAGCATTTTTTTTCAGGTTATGTATTTTCTTGGTGGGATTGAAAACTTTTTAGGGACAGGGACCACATAATCTAGCTTTGCATTATTTTGTAATCTGTAAAGCGGGGTCATACATAGTCAATGCTTGGTAAATATATGTTGGCTGAATATTTGTCAAATGACTATTAAATCTGTAAATACTTTTCCTGAGATGACCCCTAACTTCTGTTTTTTAAAAAAATTTCTCCTAATGAGCTGAATGGGAAAAAAAAGAAATACTTTATGAAATCAGTCAATACACAAAGTAACATTTTTTTCCTATGTACACAGCATTTAGGATAAAACCTAAAATAACTGCTAAAATAAAATTAAATGAGCTTGAGACTATGGTCAACCTAGTTAATGTTATTTACCCAGGGTGACTATTGGAAACTGAGAGCCCTACAGTATATTCCAGCAACGCCCAATTCACCTTTTGAACTATTTTAATGTTCAACATTCCATTGGCACTATTCTTCCTTGGCTGGTGAATTTTTACAGAATGTAATCTCCATTGCATCTTGGGTACTTTTTTCCTGTGCCTTGATGCAGAGGGATGTTTAATTGTGTTATGGGCTGGGAATAAAATTGTTTTGGATCAGAAATCTGCATGGTCTGGAAGCATGGTACGATTAAACTCAAGTTTAGCCAAGCAGAAGGTTCTCCTTAGGAAGAATTTAATGGGCTCTGCATAATGGTTTTCAATGAAAAGAACACAGTGCCAGCATTCCACTCTGTTCTTTCCATAGCCCATTCAGCTGCCTCACAGGATTTGTTGTTGTTGTTGTTGTTAACACAAGGAGATAAATTTATTTCCCACGGGGAGCTCGTGGTATGTTTCTCTTTCTCCAATCTAGCTTGTTGAACTCAGTGACACTGTCAGAAACATTTTATATCCATTTGTCTCACGACCTTAAAGATATAAAATGTTGCTATTTTCTGTGAACTGGCATTGCGATTTGGCCATACATATGCATTAATGAAAAAGTATATTATACTTACAATTCTCTGGAAGCTCTTCCTTCCTTCCTTCTTTTTCTCTTTCTTTCTTTCTTTCTTTCTTTCTTTCTTTCTTTCTTTCTTTCTTTCTTTCTTTCTTTCTTTCTTTTCTTTTCTTTTGTCTTTCTTTCTTTCTCTTTCTTTCTTTTCTTTCTTTCTTTCTCTCTTTCTTTCTTTCTTTCTTTCTTTTCTTTCTTTCTTTCTTTCTTTCTTTCTTCCTTTCCTTTCCTTTCTTTCTTCCTTTGATGGAGTTTGTCTCTTGAGCCACCAGGCCCAGCCTCTTTCTTTATTATTACTATACAGTTTACTCAGGTTAGCAGAAATGTGTATTCTGAGAGAGCAAGAAATACAAAATCTGAGCAAATTTACAAAAATAAGCTTCACATTTTAGCAGATATTATACTAGAAGAAAAAATCTTGGTGTAAAATAACAGATTGTAAAACTATTATAATAAAGTGAGAAACCAGAATTCAAAAGTGAGGTCTATAGACTGTTGAATGAGGGAGAAAGATGTGGAATCCATGAAAGCAGCCATGATCCTTTTCTGCTGAATCCTCGCATCCCCTGCTTCTCTCCCCTTCTGTTTGCTATCCTCTCTCCAATCCCTGGGTTCCACACCTGTTATGCCCAAAAGTGATTTGCTAAATGTTGGGAATTGGTCTCACTCCTCTTCACCATTAACATTTCCAGGAGTCTGGCTTAAATAGCCCAAAAGTTTGACAAGTATAATATAAGTAAAGTAAATCATTTGCATTCAGAATTGCTTTGGGTGGTGGGGAGATACAGTTAAACCTTGAACAATTTGGATCTGAGCTGTCTAGGTCCATTTATATGTGGATTTTCTTTTGCCTCTGCCACACTGAACAAAGCAAGACTAACCCCTTCTCTTCCTTCTCCACCTCAGCCTTCTCAATGTGAAGATGACAAGGATGAAGACCTTTCTGATGATTCACTTTCACTTAATGAATAGTAAATATATTTTCTCTTCCTTATGATTTTCTTTTCTAGCTTATTTTATGGTAAGAATACAGTATATAATGCATGTAACATACAAAATATGTGTTAATCAACTATTTATATTATCAGTGAGGCTTCCAGTCAACAGTAGAGTCCATTTGGGTTGCTATGAATATGTGAGACTGGGTGATTTATACAGAAAAGAAGTTTATCTGGCTCATGGCTTTGTAGGTTGTACAAGCATGTGCAGAGATAGCATGGCAAGAGAGGAAACAAGTAGCTGAGAAGAAGTGCCAGGCTCTTTTTAACAACCAGCTCCTGTGGGAACTGAAAAGTGAGAACATTCACCTCCACCCCATGGCGTTAATCTATTAATGAGACATCCATCCCCATGACCCAAATTAGGCCCCACTTCTAACATTGGAAGTCGAATTTTAGCATGAGATTTAGATGGGACAAATGTTCAAACTACAGCAGAGAGTCAAAAGTTATATGCAAGTTTTCCTTGTATTGTGTGGGGTCTTGGCTCCCCTAACCCCCTTGTGTTCAAGGGTCAACAGTATTATTACTGACATGTCTGGGAACCTGCTCGTGAAGAGTAGTTTCTTAATGTTTTTTGTCAATAAGATACTCAACACCACCACAATAGACCGAACACAAGACTAGGCTGATGTGGGAAAATGTACAAATGTATATACAGCATACATGGATTGTTTGCATGCATGGATGCATAGATACACATTTTCTAACTACAAGAAAAAATTTATACAATCCACTACCTGAAATCATGGTGTAGTCAAGATAAAATCATGTGAATAAATCACTAAGAATGTATGCAAAAATGGAAATACATGTCAACAAACATTTGATATTTGTATTAAATTCTGAATGTGCTCTGAGGAAACAAAGTATTGAAGCTGGGTGGAACCACTTGGGGGACGTTTTGAATTTTGCAAATGGAAGTTAAGTTTGGAAGGGTCAGTTCCATATGAGGGAGCCCCATTTAGAAAATAATTAAGAGAGCTACAGATATATTTACATAAGATTTTGTAACTATCTTATTCTTAGTGTGGACTAGTGGTTTCAAAACTGATTGTACTTCAAAATTATCAGGAGAGGTTTTAAAAAATATATATTCTCAGTTTTTACCCCCGAAAAGTACTTAATTGGTGGATCCAGGAAAGTACTAATTTCAATTTTTATAAAGATTTTTCTGGGTGTTTCTCATGTGTGGCCTGGCCTGGGAATCACTGGTCTGAGGATACTTTCAGAACTTATCTTTGTTATTGTTCTCCTAACACTTTTTAAAAAAGTATTTTCACACTGTGCCTTGTGTAGATTATTTCTATAGTTTATCTCGTCACTTCTTATATGTTCCCTAAGGATTGAGTGACTATTTGCAATTATTGTATGCTTTAGAGTGCCTAGCAATTTTTAGTATACAATAGCTATTTTTAAAATAAGTGGAATTGAATTCCTACAACTATTCATTTTGGTGCATCTTGGTATTATTCCCTGCTCACTTATCTCTTGATCTTGATCCCTGAATTCAGAAGAATATTCAGTTGTTGAAAAGAGACATCAAATCAAGATGAAGTTAAGAGTAAAGTGAGGTCTCCACACAACTACTTAGAGAACTGATACAGAAGAAACAACAAAACCTCAGTTGAAGATGTTTTAATATCATGATAATTGATTTATTTCCTTTTCTGAATAAAAACAACAAGGTTTGGTAAATTTGAATCTACCTGTGCGAATGGAGTACTTGACAATGTGGGTCTCGGAAAGCGTTAGATATGCGGTTACCAAGCTCAAAGCATGTGAAGGCAAGTTTTTCTTTCTCTCATGTACACACACATGCAGAGAGAAAGTCTAAGTCTCAACAATTTTCTGAAATAGAATTAGTACAACCTTCCTTGAATAACAGTTAAAAATCTGTTAGTATTTTATGACACAAACATCCTGTAGCCAAAAGCATTTTGATGGTTTTTTATTTTCTTCACAAGTCACCTAAATGTAGGAAAGTAATATTATAATTTCAAAATTATTGACAAAATGTTTTCAATTCAGAGCCTACTGAAGTGTAATTCTATCAATTTTTATGAGTTTTAAAAAATCTCCTAGTTACGAAATTAAGAAAAATTATCTATAAATGCACCCTGCTTTTGACATGTAAACTATATCATCCATTACATCTGTCAATATAACCAAATTTGATTAACAGCTTTGAGGCAAGGTAAAACATAGTGGAATTACAGCTCCAAATTTATTTCAGTAATTTGTGCAATTTTTGTAAAACAGAAAAATATAAAAAAATAAGCATGTCAAATCAACTAGTGTTTTCAAAGTTTAAATACTTGAATTATATTGCAATGGTACCATGGTCTACTTTGGTATTACAAAACACAGGCTAGAGAGATTTGGATTTTCTAATCACTAGTTGTGATTCAAACAAACATTGCTATTTTTTTTCAACTTTAAAGCACAATATAAAACTTGTAGGGGAGGAAGGAAAAGTAATACTTTTAAACATGCTTACCTCAACTAAGTCTGCTTTAGAAAATGTAGCATTTCTTTGATTTTTAATTGTTTCTGCATTACTTGTGAATGTGACCACATGACTATAGTTTATGCTATTATGTTGTCAGGCTTCTGATAATGGGAAGGAATGTTTGTTTAGACTGTGTAGCTCTTCAGTTTAATTCACTCTGGCTCCAGTGTGACATGTTAAAACTGCTATCAATGGAAAATCCAATTTTCCCAGAAACACTTAAAACAACAGCAACCCCTGTGAACCGAAATTATCTCCTGTTGAGGCTAATTACCTTAGTACTCTTAGGAAAAGACTGCTATAGGAAATCTGTTGCCTTGGAGTCTCTTCTCTTTTGTAAAGTACCTTTAGTTGATATGAAGTTGTGTATTTGCTGATGACTCTGTTGCATCCTTTCAGTACCAGTATAGGTGTGAGGAGAAACACAAAAACTGAAATGACATATTGAGCCCTAAACAAACATATTACATTATGTATGTACCTTTTCTGTGATTATAAAGTCTATGCTTAGAGAATTTACACCAGTACACTGTGATTTTGAGGCAAAAAAAGAAGAAGGCTTAAGATACAAGGAAAAAGTTAGAATGACTAAGTTAAAAAATTTGTTAATCTGAAAATTTACATATGGCAAATAACTTACATGACTTAACAAATAAACAATTATTTTTCATATTGTTTTCTACTGTGTTTGGCATACCACTACTCAATCCTCTAAAAAACCTAGTTCTATAGGCACATTATTTCCTGTATAAAATGATGGTTATTCTATTAGTCATTTATAAATGAAAAGAACAGCCATAAAGGGAAATGTAAAGACTCAGTATTATTCTACACGTCATTTTAACAAGGTAGTTCTTGATAGCTCTGCTCAACTATATTGTTTACTTGAGGTTGGGGTGAAATTGAGTGTTATTGAAATCAACATTAAATGGATATCTAAATCAATTATTTCTGTAACCTAAATGGAAACGTTTTTCACTCTTCATTTACCACTATTCTTACTGCAAATGAATGTTTGCAAATTAAGCAAACAGGGTCTTCCCCATATGCCAGTTTATAGCTCAAATGTGGCACCTAATGCCACAATATAAGGTTATTGTTTATTTTTTAAAATTTGACTTGTCAATTTTTCTGTCTATAATTATAATTATTTAATAATAATAATTCTATAAGTAATAATAAATAATAATTATCCTACAATTATCTAATCCTCCCATCACTTTTCTACATTCAAAATATTGTTATTTTTAAAAATTTATATGGCAAACTGTAACATTATTTGGCCTTCAGTTAGTATGAATGGGACCATAGACACATGTACAAACATGGGAATTGAACTTGAGTGGCCACACTCAGGTTAACATGGTCAGCTATATGATTCAATGTATGCATGTATTAATCTTCTAGATTATCATTGTAACAGAAACACAAAATTAAATTTTCTTTCAGAGAATTAAATGATGCTAGTTTAAAGGAAAAAAATCTAACACAGGGGCTCAGGAATGGTTGCTATTGAAGTCCTTGGTTTATAATAACTTCACTTGAAATGTCTATGATGTAATATTTAAATTCTTTTATTATTTTTATTGCTAGAATTTATATTCTATTCCAATGACATATCAACTGCTATGTGCTTTTGGCACTAAGTTTGTACAATCAAAGTAAAAACTAATTGAAGCAAATATCTGTTATAGTAAGAGGAAGCAAAATTGTGACAATGTTTCTCAAGCATTTCTAACATTAAATTAAATGTTTTGAGTAAAGTAATGAAAATAATATGTCTGTAACTGATACTCTGGTTAGAAATATAAAATATGATTAAAGCAAATACATGAGCAGAAGTCAAAATGATAATAAGCTTATAATCCAAAGTTCCTGAAATGTCCACTACATTTCTTCCACATTCTTTGCTTGAATATGGAAAAGGAAACTCAACAGAAACTCCTCTGCAAAGCCCATCTCTGTCTCAGTGTAGGCTTTATCTAAAGTCATCTTAGACTCATTGCTCTGTCTTACGTTCTATAATCGGTCACTGATGTTTAGGAAGTTGTTCTCATGCTTCTGTAAGAGATTTCTCTTAGAATATACTAGCAAAACTTCATACCTAAGGTCTTCATGAGAGGAGGGCTGACTTACTGCAGCAATGTGAATAGTGAGATTTTGATGTTCACTGGTCCACATATCCTGACTGTATGGAATGAATATGGTCAAAAGTCATGTAGATGTCTGTCTTGTTTCCCTGCATCCTTGGATGAAGGATCAGCTGTCTAAGAAACAACTCCCTACATCTATTGGTGTAAAAAAGTTACCCCACAACTTAGCAGTTTAAAACAATAAGCATTTATAATATTAACACGATTTCTATGGGGTCAGAATTACAGGGATAGCTTAACTAGGTATCTTGGCTCATATTCTGTTTCAGTGTTTCTCTTAAGATTACAGTCAAGATGTCAGCCAGAGCTGCAGTCATCTGAAGGCTTGACTGGGGCTGGGAAATCTGTTTCCAACTCCTTGGAGTTTACACATGCCGGTTAAGTTCATAGTTGTTGCTGGTGGGGGCCTTCTTGCCATGTCAGTTTCTCCTTAGGGCTGAGTGGCCTTGCTATATGGCTGGCTTCCACAAGAGTGATTGATCCAAGCAGGAGAAAAATGGAAGCTTTAACGTCCATTCTGACTTAGCCAGATTAGAATTTACACAATTATTTCCATGACATTTTACTGGTTACACAGGTCAGCTCTATTCAAAGAGGAAGAGGGCTAAGCAAGTGTGGATACCATAAAGGAAGAATCACTGGGGACCATCATGGAGGTTACCTACCACACTCCCCTAGATTTGCAATTTTTTTTGTTGCAGCTTCCAAAACATAGAATTAGAATACAGGTATTAAAAATATGATTGTGACACCAGATTAAAGCCACATTTCCCAATTCCCCTATTTTAGTAATTTAGAAAATATTTTGTTCTGAATCTTATATCTGTTTCTTAAATAAGTACTCTTAAAGAGGATAGGCATGTGAATTAAATTTCACTATTAGCCCCCAGTCACCTTTAAGTTATAAATTGATTTTGCCTCTGTCTACTCAATTTCTATTCCCATTACCACTCCTCCTATAGCAGGGCTTCATTATCTTTTTGGGGTGACTGTGAAAATAGTCACCCCTTAATTAGTTTTATTCCCTTTAATGCCTCATGTCACTGGTCCATTCTCTACATATGCACTGTTTAATAGAACTTTCTACAATGACAACAATGTTCTATATCTGCCCTGAGCACTTAAATTGTGGCTACTACAACTTAGGAACTGAATTTTTGATTTTATTTAAATTTAATTCACTTAAATTTAGGTTTAAATAGCCACAAGCAGCTCATCACTACCATATTGGAGAGTGCAGTTGATTCTTCCCCAAACACCCAAACACAGATCTGATTATGCCATGACTTTGCCTAAAGTACTTCTATTACTTTCCATTGCCCGCCGGGTAAAAGTCCAAACTCATTATTAACATGGTGTTTAGGATATTTATCAATTGTGCTCTCAAAGGTTATGACCATTGCTTATGTAGCCATATCAAAATATGAGACTGCTCATAATTCCTTGAATCCATCATGTATTTTCACACCTTTATTTTATTGTATTTTTTGCTTGTGTTGCTCCCACATTGTCTTTCTTCTCAGATTACTATGTGCTTTTTACAACCACTCAAATGCCACCTTCTCATTTCAGCTTTCTCTGAAACTCCAAATGCCAATGCCTCCAAGTAGAATGACTTTTCAATGTTCTTGTACCATGTTTATACTTTTATGTTATATATTTATGTTTTAATATTATACTATCAAAGGCTGACTTGTGTTGGAGTTGTGCGAAGTCTACCTGTAAGCATCTTGAGGGCAGAAACTGAGACTTTTTCAAATTTTTGTTTTCCTCACTGTCCCACTTAGTAGGTTCTGACTAACTATAGAATCAGAAATAAATTTGGGCCAAATTTTATTACTCCATTCATTATTATATAAAATAATTTCAGGCTGAAGAATCAATTTGCACATTCGATGTTACTGGCTCCTGGATCTTGAACATTTCCTTTTAAACATGCAGTTGTGTAATGCCTTCAGGTTGGCTTCCTTCTTCCCAGACTGGGCTCCTGTAGAGGGGGAGGGAGTAGCGGGGAGGTGTCTTTATGGTCATCTTGGATTTGGGAACAAAGTAATAACATCCAGGTTTTAAAAGACTCCACATTTTTGCCTTCATTCCTAGGTCATAGCAAGGATTTTCCCTAGCTGTTGTGGTATGCATAAGCCAGCTGCTTAACCATTTCTTGCTCAGTGCATGTGGGCTATCTTTTCCTTCTTGTTTGATTTAGCAATCAAACATGTCATCAGAATGCAAAATAGTGTTAACAAATGTTTATGGTAAATTTAATATAATATTGATTAGCTGAAGTGGTCCTGTCATGATTAGTGATATACCTGGAGCTTAAATGTTTTACCTCCAAAGATTCCAAATATTGAAAAAAAGGCATATTAGGATTATTACATATATACCTTTTTTTACCTTATTGTTTAAAGTAGTCGTAGCCTATGATACATATAAAGAACCGAGAACTGTCTCAACTTGCACATTATCAGTCAGAGCTCCTAATGCCACACCAATCAGCCATTCTGTTTTATCTACATCTTGCCTGGGCTCAGTGGCTCCTCTGATTATTTTCCAGCTTTCAGACCTTCATTACAAACATACACCATCATTCATTATGATGGTGTACTGAGAAAAAAGGGTTAATATTTTACAATCTTTTAGAACAATTCTCTTGTTGGATGCTTGTGGTATTTAAGTTCCTGGATAAATATGTTCAAAATAATGTTTACAAGGGTATAGCTCAATTCAAAACCATTTCAAATGGAGTATTACTTCCATTCTGAGCCATTGTTTCCTACTCTGATATTTTAGCAGCACTCTTTTGTATTCCTTACCTTTCTCCTCTCATATTTTATCATAGACAGGCTGGAAGGTACCTTCACCACACTACCTGGAAATCTTCCTAGATACATCTAAAAATTCATTGAGTACATTTTCTATCATCCAAGTTACTGTGGGTGACAGTGCTGCCAAACATTCTGGCACTACATACATAACTAAGGTCTCCTTTCCTCCAGCATCCAGTGACATTTTTCTTACTTTCCTGAACACTATCCCCAACAGTCTGCTCAAAGCCCAAATGCTCTCCTTGAAGACTTTGAGCTTCGCTAACAGTCTCTTGATGTCCTTTGGCTTCCACCTGCTACTTTGCCCCAAAGGCAATCCTACTCTAGGATTTTGTGAGAGTAGCATCCTTCTCTTCTACCGTATTTTCTGAATCATCTAAACAGCTACATATATAAATCGTGAGATGTTAATGAATAGATTACTAGAGAATAATTTTTAATAGAAAGTGTAATTTGTTTAAATGTGATTTCTTATTAATTATGAAAGCTCATATTTGTTTTCTTCTTTTCTGATTAAAGAGATAAATGAAGAAGTAAATGATTTTACGTCTCTCTTCCTTACTTTCATGCTGAAAAACGTGTTTGCATTTATGTTTTGAAGCATTTCTTGGTGCCAAACCCATAAATTCTTACTTCTTTGACGCTACTGTCTTCCAATTGGTATTTAAACCATATGAAAAAGAAAGTGTTAATTTGCCTTTCTAACATCTGCCTGCAGAAATATTTTTGTCATTTTTATTTTTTATGAAACAAAGCAAAATAATCAATAAATAGTTAGAAAATACATAAGAAAAAACAATTAATGTTGTTAAATGTTTACAAATTCCTCAGGAAAACAGTCACTAAAATTATAGTTTATTTCTCTCAAGAGTATTACCTCTTCTGTCATTATTCATGGTAAGAGAAGTTAAATCATCTTCCCTATTCTCAGGCATATGATAAGAATAGGAAATAAACTATTTTCACTTGCTGTAAACTGATGATTCACAAGAAATTGTTAGAAAAACTTAAACTCAAAAACGTAGTGATTAACTGTTTCTAGCAAGGCAGGAACTCATAAATAAGCTATTAAATGAGCATATCAAATTTATTTGATATCAAGTAAATTGAACAAATTCAAATTTTAGATAATCTCATACTGAGTGATATCAGCAAAATGGTAGACTAGGAGGCCATGATGCCTGTCTCCCTCCCACACACACAAAAAAATAATAATAAACAAACAACTGGCCGGGCTCGGTGGCTCACGCCTGTAATCCCAGCACTTTGGGAGGCCGAGACTGGCCGATCACAAAGTCAGGATATCGAGACCATCCTGTCTAACACGGTGAAACCCCGTCTCTACTAAAAAAAAAAAACAAAAGACAAAAAAATTAGCCAGGTGTAGTGGCGGGTGCCTGTGGTCCCAGCTACTCAGGAGGCTGAGGCAGGAGAATAGCGTGAACCCGAGAGGCAGAGCTTGCAGTGAGCCGAGATAGTGCCACTGCACTCCAGCCTGGGTGACTGAGCGAGACTCCGTCTCAAAAATAAATAAATAAATAAATAAATAAATAAAAACAACGGCGCACCAATGAAAATATCTCTAAGAAAGTTCTAGACTATAAGGAAGGAGCAGTAGAAACCCAGGGGTGCAAAAAAACTGAGGCCGGCTGCATATTAGAGTCCAGGAAGCATTTTACCTGCATCACTCCATCCCCTAGCTTGGTGGAGCAGCTCAACACCAAGAGGGACCCCCCCTCAGAGGATGTGCACCTTGTGAAAAAAAAGTGGAGCAGAAGGACCTCAGCAATCCACATCACTACCATAGAAACCTGCAACCTTTGCCACTGAGGATTCTCCCAGTCTTCACTGAGGCTGAGCCCAGCTCACAGAGCTTCCCAGAGTCCATACTGCATTGCTGTCCCAGAGAAGGAGCCACTGCTGCATCCCCTGCTGCTGCACTGAGCATTAACTCAGGGGGCCTGAGTCACTAGCTGATATGCTTTGCCCTTTGGGATCAAGATACCATAACTCCTTGCCATCTACAGGGTCAGAGCTGCCGCCATTCTGTTCTCTGCCCCTTGGGTTCTAAGTCACTACTTTGACTTGCTGAAACAGGGACTGTGTTTCTGCTGTTCTGTGCCTCATTCTATGGGGTCTGAGTCTTGGCTGTGACAAACCATTACTGAGGTTGCCCTGCCAACCTGAGTTCTAATTTGTGGCTTCGGCTCACCATCACTAGGGCTGCACTGCCACTGCTCTCTGCCCCAAACCCTTGGGCCTGTCTTGTGGTGGCAACCTGCCATCTCCTTAGCTGTGTTGCCACTGTATCCTGCCCCTGAGGCCCAGGCTGTGTCCTATCACCACTGAGTTTGTGCTGCTGCTGAGTCTTGACCCCTGGAGCCAAGTCACCCTGTAGCTCAAGACCCCAAACCCCAGCTTCATGAATAATCTGCATAAAACTCTGCCTCAGACACCAGCATCCCCACTGCAGCAAGTGCTCCTGCACCCCAGGCCCTAGGTGACACAATAGTTCCTCATGTCCAGCTCTGTTGCCACTCTCAGCAGCTACACCCTAAACCCAGGTGCCGTTACCACCATGAGTGCCCCTGCGCCTAGGACCTTGGTTATGATGTCTGCACCCTACACACACAGGCACTATTATTGACACAGTATGTCTATGCCCTGGATTCTAGCAACACCACAGCTGCATGCATATCACCATGCCACGTCCAACACCGAGAGAGACTCCCTCAGCTAGAATTATTTCCCATAAGGGAGAGGAGAACAGAAAAATCCCAGCAGACTTTGCCAAGGACCCCAACAACTCTTGCAGCTGCAACCACCACCTACATCTGCAACCTTGGTTGCCAAGGACCCTCACAGCCTTTGTTGACATTGACATTGATGGAATTGCGAGGCGGCTACATTGCTGTCCCCAACCCAGAAATGGAAGTGGTGCACCTCATTTAGTTGGCACCCTTGTGGCCATCCAAAGATGACAGTCTTTTTCCACTGAAGCCAGCCCAAAAGGGCTTGAAGAGGTGACTGCTGCCTCAAATGTGAAGATATCAGTGCAAAGCCACTAGAAGCATAGAAAAGAATGAAAACACGACATTATCAAAGGAACACAATAATTTTTCAGTAACTGACTCCAAAGAAATGGAGATATATGAAATGTTTTTCCTTTGTTATTAACTGAAAAATAATTCAAAACAATTATTTTAACCAAGCTCAGCAAGATAAAAGAGAACACAGACAACTCAATAAACTCAGGGAAAAAAAAATATATATAGCAGATACACAAAAGATACAGAGAAAGGAATCAAAGCATACCACTATAAAAAAAAAATCAATTCACGAAAGAAGACAGCAAGAGATGAAGAAAGGGACACGGGAACTACAAAAAAATTAGAAAATAATTAACAAAATTGCAGAAATAAGTTCTTACCTATGAATAATTACTTAAAATGTATATAGAATATATTAATCAAAATACAATAGTGGCTGAGTGGATTAAATAAATAAGACTCAACTACATGCTGCTTACAATCATTTTAGCTTTAAGAATACTGACAGGTTAAAAATGAAGGAATGGAAAAAGATATTCCATGTAAGTGGAAACCCAAACAGAGCAGAGCTAGCTATGCTTATGACAGCCCAAATAGACTGTAAGTCAAAAACTGTCACAAGACACAAAAAAGCCCATTACATAATTATAAAGAGGTCAATCCATCAAGAAGATAAAACAATTGTAAATCAGTATGTACCCATCATGGAGCACCTAAATATATAAAACAAACAATAATAGAAATGAAGAGAGAAATATAAAGCAATACAACTATAATAGGAGACTTCAACACACCACTTTGAACAATGGGAAGATTACTCAGACAGAAAACCAAAAAAAGAAAAATGAAACATTGAGCTTGAACTACACTTTAGACCAGATGGACCTAACAGACATATACAAAACATATGTAAATATCCAACGGCAGCTGAACAAACATCTCAGGTGAACATGGAACATTCTCTAGGATAAATAAGTTAAGTCACAAAACAAGTCTCAACAAATTTAAGAAGATTGAAATCGTATCAAGTATCTTTTATAATCACAGTGGTATGCCACTAGAAATCAAGAGTAGGAAGACAATTGAAATATGTACAAATATGTGGAAATTGAACAACAACCTCTTGAACAACTAATGTGTCAAGGAAGGCATAAGAAGGTAAATCGAAAAATACGTTAAGACAAAAATGGAAATACAACATGCCAAAAAGTATAAGAAACAGCATAGGCAGTCCAAGAGGGAAGTCTACAGTGATAAATGTTTACAGTAAGAAAAAGAAATATCTTAAATAAACAATTATACTTTACACCTCAAGGAACCAGAAGAAGAAGATCATACTAAGCCCAAAGTTAAGAGAAAGATGTAAATAATAAAGATTAGAGCAGAAGTGAATGAAATTGAAATTTAAAAAGATAGAAAATATGAATGAAAATTGATTGACCAGATTTTAAAAATTGACAAAACTTTAGCTAGACTAACCAAGAATAAAAGAGATATGACTCAAAAAAGAAATAAATAAAATAATTTATTTATTTATTTTATTATTATTTTTTGAGATGGAATCTCATTCTGTCACCCAGGCTGGAATGCAGTGGTGTGATCTTGGCTCACTGCAACCTCCACCTCCTGGGTTCAGGCAATTCAATATTACTTCATGAATAAAAACTCTCAACAAATTAGGGATAGAAGGAATGTACCCCAACTCAATGAAGGCCATCTATGTCAAGCCTACAGCTAACACCATCTTCAACAGTAAAAGCTGAAAGCTTTTCTTCTAAGATCAGGAACAAGACAAAGATGTGACTCTTGCCATTTCTATTTAGCATCATGCTGAAAAAGTCTAGCCAGAGCAATTAGTCAAGAAAAAGAAGAAATAAAAGGCAGTCAAATTCAAAAACTAAAGGTAACATTGTCTCTATTTGCAGATGACAATATCTTATACACATAAAACCCAAAAGATTCTACCAAACTTTAGAACTACTGAACAAATTCAGTAAAGGGACAGAATACAGAAATCAGTTGCATTTATTATGCACTAACAACAAACTGTCTAAAAATGAAATTAAGAAAACAATCCCATTTACAATAGAATAAAAAAGAATAAAATAGGTGTAAGTTTAACCAAGGAGTTAAAAGACCTGTACACTGAAAACTAAAACATTGATGAAAAACATTGAAGTAAACACAAATAAAGATATTCCATGTTCATGGATTGAAAGAATTAACATTGTCGAAATGTTGATACTGCACAAACTGCTTTACAGACTCAATGTAATCACTATCAAAACACCAAAGACATTTTTCACAGAAATAGAGAAAACAATCTTAAAACGTATATGAAGCCACAAAAGAATTAAAGTAGCTAAAGTAATCTTGAGACAGAAGAACAAAGCTAGAGGCATCACACTTCTTGATTTTAAACTGCAGTTGACACCTAAACAACACAAGGATTGGGGTGCTGACTCTCCTGCACAGTTGAAAATCCATGTATAACTTTTGACTCCTCAAAAATTTAACTACTAGGGGGTTCCAAGATGGCCGAATATGAACAGCTCCAGTCTACAGCTCCCAGCGTGAGCGACGCAGAAGACAGGTGGTTTCTGCATTTCCAACTGAGATTCATCTCACTGGGGCTCGTTGGACAGTGGGGGCCGGACTGTGGGTGCAGCCCACCAAGTGTGAGCCGAAGCAGGGCAAGGCATCACCTCACCCGGGAAGTGCAAGGGGTCAGGGAATTCCCTTTCCTACCCAAGGGAAGGAGTGACAGATGGTGCCTGGAAAATCGGGTCACTCCCACCCTAATACTGTGCTTTTCCAAGGGTCTTTGCAAACAGCACACCAGGAGATTATATCCCGTGCCTGGCTCGGAGGGTCCCATGCCCATGGAGTCTTGCTCATTGCTAGCACAGCAGTCTGAGATTGAACTGCAAGGTGGCAGCGAGGCTGGGGGAGGGGCACCCACCATTGCTGAGGTAATGCACTAACCTTACCTGAGTAGGTAAACAAAGCAGCCGGGAAGCTCGAACTGGGTGGAGCCCACCACAGCTCAAGGAGGCCTGCCTGCCTCTGTAGACTCCACCTCTGGGGGCAGGGCATAGCTGAACAAAAAGCAGTAAAAACCTCTTAAATGTCCCTGTCTGACAGCTTTGAAGAGAGTAGTGTGAAGCTTCCAGTGTGAAGCTTGAGATCTGGGAACAGACAGACTGCCTCCTCAAGTGGGTCCCTGACCCCCGAGTAGCCTAAATGGGAGGCATCCCCCAGTAGGGGCAGACTGACACCTCACACGGCCAGGTACCCCTCTGAGACGAAGCTTCCAGAGGAACGATCAGGCAGTAACATCTGCTGTTCAGCAATATTCGCTGTTCTGCAGCCTCTGCTGCTGATACCCAGGCAAACAGGGTCTGGAGTGGACCTCCAGCAAACTCCAACATATCTGCAGCTGAGGATCCTGACTGTTAGAAGGAAAACTAACAAGCAGAAAGGACATCCACACGAAAACCCCATCTGAATGTCACTATCATCAAAGACCAAAGGTAGATAAAACCACAAAGATGGGGAAAAAACAGAGCAGAAAAGCTGAAAATTCTAAAAATCAGAGCACCTCTGCCCCTCCAAAGGAATGCAGCTCCTCGCCAGCAATGGAACAAAGCTGGAAGGAGAATGATTTTGACGAGTTGAGAGAAGAAAGCTTCAGATGATCAAACTTCTCCAAGCTAAAGGAGGAATTTTGAACCCAACGCAAAGAAGCTAAAAACCTTGAAAAAAGATTAGATGAATGGCTAACTAGAATAACCAGTGTAGCGAAGTCCTTAAATGACCTGATGGAGCTGAAAACTGTGGCACGAGAACTACGTGATAAATGCACAAGCTTCGGTAGCCGATTCAATCAACTGGAAGAAAGGGTATCAGTGATTGAAGATCAAATGAATGAAATGAAGCAAGAAGAGAAGTTTAGAGAAAAAAGAGTAAAAAGAAATGAACAAAGCCTCCAAGAAATATGGGACTATGTGAAAAGACCAAATCTAAGTCTGATTGGTGTACCTGAAAGTGACAGGGAGAATGGAACCAAGTTGGTAAACACTCTTCAGGGTATTATCCAGGAGAACTTCCCCAACCTAGCAAGGCAGACCAACATTCAAATTCAGGAAATACAGAGAACGCCACAAAGATACTCCTCAAGAAGGGCAACTCCAAAACACTTAATTGTCAGATTCACCAAAGTTGAAATGAAGGAAAAAATGTTAAGGGCAGCCAGAGAGAAAAGTCGGGTTACCCATAAAGGGAAACCCATCAGACTAACGGCAGATCTCTCAGCAGAAGCTCTACAAGCCAGAAGAGAGTGGGGGCCAATATTCAATATTCTTAAAGAAAAGAATTTTCAACCCAGAATTTCATATCCAGCCAAACTAAGCTTCATAAGTGAAGGAGAAATAAAATCCTTTACAGATAGGCAAATGCTGAGAGACTTTGTCACCACCAGGCCTGCCTTACAAGAGCTCCTGAAGGAAACACTAAACATGGAAAGGAAAAACCGGTACCAGCCACTGCAAAAACATGCCAAATTATAAAGACCATCAATGCTAGGAAGAAACTGCATCAACTAACGAGCAAAATAACCAACTAACATCATAATGACAGGATCAAATTCACACATAACAATATGAACCTACACAGACTGGCAAATTGGATAAAGAGTCAAGACCCATCAGTGTGCTGTATTTAGGAGACCCATCTCACGTGCAGAGACAAACATAGGCTTAAAATAAAGGGAGGGAGGAAGATCTACCACACAAATGGAAAACAAAAAAAGGCAGGGGTTGCAATCCTAGTCTCTGATAAAACAGACTTTAAACCAACAAAGATCAAAAGAGACAAAGAAGGCCATTACATAATGGTAAAGAGATCAATTCAACAAAAAGAGCTAACTATCTTAAATATATATGCACCCAATACAGGAGCACCCAGATTCATAAAGCAAATCGTTAGAGACCTACAAAGAGACTTAGACTCCCACACAATAATAATAGGAGACTGTAAAAGCCCACTGTCAGCATTAGACAGATCAACAAGACAGAAAGTTAACAAGGATATCCAGGAATTGAATTCAGCTCTGCACCAAGCAGATCTAATAGACATCTACAGAACTCTCCACCCCAAATCAACAGAATATACATTCTTCTCAGCCCCACATCACACCTATTCCAAAATTGACCACATAGTTGGAAGTAAAGCACTCCTCAGCAAATGTGAAAGAACAGAAATTATAACAAACTGTCTCTCAGACCACAGTGCAATCAAACTAGAACTCAGGATTAAGAAACTCACTCAAAACCGCTCAACTACATGGAAACTGAACAACCTGCTCCTGAATGACTACTGGGTACATAACGAAATGAAGGCAGAAATAAAAATGTTCTTTGAAATCAATGAGAACAAAGACAAAACATACTAGAATCTCTGGGACACATTTAAAGCAGTGTGTAGAGGGAAATTTATAGCACTAAATGCCCACAAGAGAAAGCAGGAAAGATCTAAAATTGACACCCTAACATCACAATTAAAAGAACTAGAGAAGCAAGAGCAAACACATTCAAAAGCTAGCAGAAGGCAAGAAATAACTAAGATCAAAGAAGAACTGAAGGAGATAGAGACACCAAAAACCTTTCAAAAAATCAAGGAATCCAGGAGCTAGTTTTTTGAAGAGATCAACAAAATTGATAGACTGCTAGCAAGACTAATAAAGAAGAAAAGAGAGAAGAATTAAGTAGACACAATAAAAAATGATAAAAGGGATATCACCACCGATCCCACAAAAATACAAACTACCATCAGAGAATACTATAAACACCTCTATACAAATAAACTAGAAAATGTAGAAGAAATGGATGAATTCCTTGACACACACACCCTCCCAAGACTAAACCAGGAAGAAGTTGAATCCCTGAATAGACCAATAGCAGACTCTGAAGTTGAGACAATAATTAATAGCCTACCAACCAAAAAAAGTCCAGGATTGGATGGATTCACAGCTGAATTCTATGAGAGGTACAAGGAGGAGCTGGTACCATTCCTTCTGAAACTATTCCAATCAACAGAAAAAGAGGGAATCCACCCTAACTCATTTTATGAGGCCAGCATCATCCTGATACCAAAGCCTGGCAGAGACACACAAAAAAAGAGAATTTTAGACTAATATCCCTGATGAACATCGATGCAAAAATCCTCAATAAGATACTGACAAACCGAATCCAGCAGCACATCAAAAAGCTTATCCACCATGATCAAGTGGGCTTCATCCCTGGGATGCAAGGCTAGTTCCACATATGCAAATCAATAAATGTAATCCAGCATACAAACAGAACCAAAGACAAAAACCACATGATTATCTCAATAGATGCAGAAAAGGCCTTTGACAAAATTCAACAACACTTCATGCTAAAAACTCTCAATAAATTAGGTATTGATCGGATGTATCTCAAAATAATAAGAGCTATTTATGATAAACCCACAGCCAGTATCATACTGAATGGGCAAAAACTGGAAGCATTCCCTTTGAAAACTGGCACAAGACAGGGATGCCCTCACTCACCACCCCTATTCAACATATTGTTGGAAGTTCTGGCCAGGGCAATCAGGCAGAAGAAAGAAATAAAGGGTATTCAATTAGGAAAAGAGGAAGTCAAATTGTCCCTGTTTGCAGATGACATGATTGTATATTTAGAAAACCCCATCATCTCAGCCCCAAATCTCCTTAAGCTGATAAGCAACTTCAGCAAAGTCTCAGGATACAAAATCAATGTGCAAAAATCACAAGCATTCTTATACACCAATAACAGACTAACAGAGAGCCAAATCATGAGTGAACTCCCATTCACAATTGCTTCAAAGAGAATAAAATACCTAGGAATCCAACTTACAAGGGATGTGAAGGACCTCTTCAAGGAGAACTACAAACCACTGCTCAATGAAATAAAAGAGGATACAAACAAATGGAAGAACATTCCATGCTCATGGATAGGAAGAATCAATATCGTGAAAATGGCCATACTGCCCAAGGTAATTTATAGATTCAATGCCATCCCCATCAAGCTACCAATGACTTTCTTCACAGAATTGGAAAAAACTACTTTAAAGCTCATATGGAACCAAAAAAGAGCCCGCATTGCCAAGTCAATCCTAAGCCAAAAGAACAAAGCTGGAGGCATCACACTACCTGACTTCAAACTATACTACAAGGCTACAGTAACCAAAACAGCATGGTACTGGTACCAAAACAGAGACATAGATCAATGGAACAGAACAGAGCCCTCAGAAATAATACCACACATCTACAACCATCTGATCTTTGACAAACCCAACAAAAACAAGCAATGAGGAAAGGATCCCCTATTTAATAAATGATGCTGGGAAAACTGACTAGCCGTATGTAGAAAGCTGAAACTGGATCCTTTCCTTACACCTTATACAAAAATTAATTCAAGATGGATTAAAGACTTACATGTTAGACCTAAAACCATAAAAACCCTAGAAGAAAACCTAGGCAATACCATTCAGGACATAGGCATGGGCAAGGACTTCATGTCTAAAACACCAAAAGCAATGGCAACAAAAGCCAAAATTGACAAATGGGATCTAATTAAACTAAAGAGCTTCTGCACAGCAAAAGGAACTACCATCAGCATGAACAGGAAACCTACAGAATGGGAGAAAAGTTTTGCAGTCTACTCATCTGACAAAGGGCTAATATCCAGAATCTACAATGAACTCCAACAAATTTAGGAGAAAAAAACAACCCCATCAACAAGTGGGCGAAGGATATGAACAGACACTTCTCAAAAGACGACATTTATGCAGCCAACAGACACATGAAAAAATGCTCATCATCACTGGCCATCAGAGAAATGCAAATCAAAACCACAATGAGATACCATCTCACACCAGTTAGAATGGCGATCATTAAAAAGTCAGGAAACAACAGGTGCTGGAGAGGATGTGGAGAAATAGGAACGCTTTTACACTGTTGGTGGGACTGTAAACTAGTTCAACCATTGTGGAAGACAGTGTGGCAATTCCTCAAGGATCTAGAACTAGAAATACCATTTGACCCAGCCATCCCATTACTGGGTATATACCCAAAGGATTATAAATCATGCTGCTATAAAGGCACATGCACACGTATGTTTATTGCAGCACTATTCACAATAGCAAAGACTTGGAACCAACCCAAATGTCCAACAATGATAGACTGGATTAAGAAAATGTGGCACATATACACCATGGAATACTATGCAGCCATAAAAAAGGATGAGTTCATGTCCTTTGTAGGGACATGGATGAAGGTGGAAACCATCATTCTCAGCAAACTATCGCAAGAACAAAAAACCAAACACCACATGTTCTCACTCATAGGTGCAAATTGAACAATGAGAATACTTGGACACAGGAAGGGGAACATCACACACCAGGGCCTGTCGTGGGTTGGGGAGGAGGGGAGGGAAAACATTAGGAGATATACCTAATGTAAATGATGAGTTAATGGATGCAGCACACCAACATGGCACATGTATACATAGGTAACAAACCTGCACGTTGTGCACATGTACCCTAGAACTTCAAGTATAATAATAATAATAACAAAAAATTTAACTACTAATAGCCCACTGTTGACCAGAAGCCTTACTCATAAAAACAGTTGCTTAATGCATGTTTTGTATATGTATTTATATACCATATTCTTATAATAAGTAAACAAAAGAAAGTTATATTTAAAAAATCATAAGAAAGAGAAAATATATTTTCTATTCGTTAAGTAAAAGTGGATCATCAGAAAGACCCTCATCTTTGTTGTCTTCATGTTGAGTAGGCTAAGGAGGAGGAAAGGTTGTTCTTGATGTCTCAGGGGTGGCAAGAGGCAGAAGAGGTGGAGGAGGTGGAAGGGGAGACAGGAGAGGCAGTCATTCTTGGTGTAAATTTTATTGAAAAAAACTCACGTATAAGTGGACTTGTGCAACTCAAACATGTGTTCTTCAAGTGTCAACAGCATATTACAGAGTTATAGTAATCATAACAGTAGGATGCTGGCATAAAAACAGACATATAGACCAATGGAACAGAGCAGAGAGCCCAGAAATAAACTCACCTATATCCAGTCAGCTAGTCTTCAACAAGGATGCCAAAAATATACAATGGAAAAAGGATAGTCTCTTCAATAAATGATATTGGAAAAATTGGCTATTCATATACAAAAGAATTAAATTAGAATCTTATCTTAAGCCATACACAAAAAACAACTGAAAATGGACTAAAGGCTTAAATGTAGGACCTGAAACTGTAAATCCAAGACAAAAATATAGTAATTAAGCTTCCTGCACAGCAAATAATACAGTCAACAAGATAAAAGAGCAACGGATTGGGAAAAATATTTGGAAACTATATATCTGATAAGGAGTTATAGCCAAAATATATAAGGAACTCATACAACTTAATAGCAAAAAATAAACAATAACTTGATTTAAAAATCAGCAAAAGGCCTGAATAGACATTTTCCAAAGAAGACATACAAAATGGCCAACAGTGGGTTTCCATAGTGTAGTTGTTATCACGTTCACCTGACCAAATGGCCAACAGGTGTATGAAAAGGTGCTCGACATCGCTAATCATACAAGAAATACAAATCAAAACTACAAAGAGATATTTTCTTACACTTGTTAGTTTGGTCTTTGTCAAAAAGAGAAGAGATAATGTGTTGGTGAGGGGTGGATATAAGAGAACTTTTGCACACTATTGATGCAAATGTAAATTGGTATAGCCATTATGAAAAATGGCATTTTGAAGTTCCTCAAAAATTAGAACTAGAACTACTATATGATCCAGCCATCTCACTTACGTATATGTTCAAAGAAAATAAAATCCATATGTTAAAGAGGTATGTGCATTCCTATGTTCATTGCTGCATTATTCATAGTAGCCAAGATATGGAAACAACCGAAATGTCTATTGACAGGTGAATGGATAAAGAATATGTCATGTATATCTATACAATGGAGTACTACTTAGCCTTTAAAAATAAGAAAATCCTGCCATTTGCTACAAGGTAGATGAACTCGGAGGAGGTTATGCTAAGGGAAATAAGCCAGACGTGGAGAGACAAATATTGTATGATAGAAATTAAGTGGGATCTAAAAATAGTTGAACTTAGAGAAACAGAATAGAATAGTGGTAGCCGGAGGCTAGGGGTGGTGGAAACGGGAGGTGTTGGTCAAAGTGTAAAAGCTTTCAGTTGCAAGATGAATAAGTTCTAGAGATCTAATTTACATCATAGTAACTATAGTTTAATAATAATACATTGTATACTTGAAATTTAGTAAAAGAGTAGATCTTAAAAATAAATAAATAAATTCATACTACATATCAAAGGAGGAGAAAATAGCTCTGAAAAACCATCAATAGGTAATACACAGATTATTACCTTCTAATAAATTTCAGTGAGAAAGGAAAGAAAGGACACTCGTGGATTTCAATGCCATAAAATTTTGAGTATATTTTATTTTGTGCTTCTGGAATCATGTGTTAAAGGGATTTTATTTTCTCTAAGGCCTCATAACACAGTCAAGACTTTTCCAATTACTTTCATTTCATCTGGATCACTTACACTTAGGAAGGATTTAATGTTTCAATAATAATAATTGGAAACAAAAAATGTCACCTAAAATTTGATCTTCTTGTTTGGTTCTATGTTGACTTTATATACTATTCTCTAGTCCTTCTCTGATTATCTATTACTGCATAACAAACTGCATTCAAAATTTGAGAATTTAAAATAGTCTTATTTACAGTCTTGTGTGCCAGAATTTGGGAAGGACTCAGCTGGGCAGCTCATTTCTGCTTCTCATGGAATGAGCTGGTGTAGCTCTACAGGTCTGGAGAATTCACTTCCAAGGTGGCTCACTTCCACGGTGCAGGCTGCTGGGTAGGAGCCCTGCTGGGGCTATCGCCTGGGGCGTTGGTTCCTTTTCACGTTGGCCTCTCCTATGGCAGCCAGGTGTCTAGAGCAAGTGTTCCAAGCAGACAGGCCAGAAACCGTGTGTCCTTTTTGACCTATGATCTATAATATCACTTGTACTGCATTCTGTTGTTCAAGCAAGGCTTACAAAACTCAGCCAAAACTCACGGAGAGGGGAACTAAACTGTACTTCTCAATGGCAGATGCAGCAAAGACTTTGCAGACATCTTTAATCTATCACGACTGCAGAACATAAAAGAAAAAATTTTAGATGAGGACTTGAAAGAAATTGTCTTGCTGAGTGGAAGATAAATATTCCTTGAATATATCTTTAACACTCGCCCCTTTTCAACATTTCTACTGCTTTCCATATATGGCCTAATTGTAACTACATGTTTTCACTATTTTAGTTTTCTTGCCTCTATTGTCTTTCCCACCAATACACCCCAGATATTAACCTTTCCAAAACACTGCATTCCTCAGGTCTTTTAGAATCTCCAGGGTTTACAGGATAGAAACCAATTTTACTAGCTAAGTCTGGATTATAAAAATTATTCTATTATGAAAGTATTTAAAGCCCTCCAAATCGGATACTAGGTTTTTCTTTCCATGCTTATTTCCCACTATTTCCTTCTTATTCAAGCAAATTAGCTCTTCATTTTCACTTTTTAAGCAACTTCTTCTCAGTCTGGTCTTGGCATCGTTTCTCATTCCACAAACTAAAATGTCCATACTTCTCCAGATTAAAGCCTGCATTGTCCATGACGACCTAAACACTGGAGGCTACGTTACACTTTTCTCTTCTAAAGTTTCGATATACCAACCTCTCAACAACTGCACTCAACCTTGCACTATTACAAATAAACATTATTCACAAGAGCATAACATCTATTTTGCTAAATTGTAAGGTCCTTGATAACATAAGCCACTTTTTTTTTTTTTTTTTTGAGACGGAGTCTGGCTCTGTCACCCAGGCTGGAGTGCAGTGGTGCGATCTCTGCTCACTGCAAGCTCCGCCTCCCGGGTTCACGCCATTCTCCTGCCTCAGCCTCTCCGAGTAGCTGGGACTACAGGCGCCCGCCACCACACCTGGCTAATTTTTTTGTATTTTTAGTAGAGACAGGGTTTCACCATGGTCTCGATCTCCTGACCTCGTGATCCGCCTGCCTCGGCCTCCCAAAGTGCTGGGATTACAAGCGTGAGCCACCGCGCCTGGCCGAGCCACTTATTTTTGTATTCTACATTTAGAATAGTTATTGCTACATGCTAGGGACTTACTAAATATTTGCTGAATTGAATGTATACTTCCTTTTTGTTATTTTTTCTATATTGATGAAAATATGCCCAACATATTTTAATATGAAAATGATATTCATAAAAACATTTACAGTGTTTCTAATTTCTAAATTAAAAATTCCAAGTTATAACTCTTAAAATCAGTCTATGTTTTTGTTGGAAATTAATGTTATTGATACAATAACAAAACTCAGGCATAGATGTCATCCGAACAGATCCTTTATGGTAAAATATTTTTATGACTATATAGACATGTTTTCAAAGTTTCCCTCCTACTTTAAATGCATCAAAGGCAATATGGATTCATAGTTTCAATTTCCATTTGTTAATTTATTAAATTAACAAGTTGACTTTCACGATCTACCTTTACACAGGCGCCCAGTGGTCTCATTAATTTGGTAGTGTTATAGAAATATTTCCATAATTCATTGATTAAGTTGGAAAAACTACAAAGTGTAAAAAAGAAAAGGAGGCAATTTTAAGATAAACCAAAAAGTTAGACAGGAATCTGTTCATTGTAAAATGTACTTAAAAATAATATTTTAAAATCTGTTTCTTTACTGATTGTTCTTTCTCAGTTGCTTTGTTTTTCAGTTACAATATAAACTTATTTAATTTTATAAACCTTTTGCCAGATAATCCTATATCAACATATCTTATATAAGCCATGAAACCATTTCATAAATACTATTGTAAAATTATGTTTATGTCCAAATATCTTAGAATAGATTTTTTTCCTTCTTGGAATTAGCAATGGGCCTTGTTAGGAAAACCTCAAAGTAGGAGCATGATTTTGCATCTGGCACATCATAAATAACTGTGCTGACTGTCAGGTTTCCCACTGATTGAGTTTATGCTAACTTAGTAATCTGTTTTAGTTAAGTAAACCACAACTCTGAGTCATCATTCCTCTGAGAAACAGAAAGTGTAATGAGGAAATAAATGATGTGCCACAATTTTTATAAAATGATGTAATTCATTTTTTAACGTATCAGGATTGTAGCTTTGCTTCCTATGCTGTGAGTACACAAATTGTAATTGAGATGACATTTTATTTTTGCTAAGATAGGTAGTTTGAAATTGTAGTCAATGTGAAATCTAAAGAGTAAAAAGCAGAAATAGGTATCAGGACATAATCATGGTGGTTACTTCTATAAACATCAGCATCATTTTGAGATAATGTTTTATATATGTTTAATTCTAGGTTTACATATATATGTGAAAAAGCTAGTAAAGCTAATAATTCTCTTTTGATAAGCTCCATAAACCCTAAAATGAAATATTCATTCATTAAAGATACCTCCCTGATTATGTGGCTTCAGTAACTAATGTTATCAGATGCTACTTTGCATTCATGTTACTGTGCTTGAAATTGTTTTATTTCTAGTATTTTTATCAAAACTATGCAAAAAGATGGTAATGCTGTCGAAAGTTATTCACTCAGAGTATATTTCTCTAAATAATAATGCTTTCGCTTATATTATGCATGGTCTTTTTTGAAGAAAAGTTAAATATTTTTGTGCATTTTGTACAAAGATAAATATTATTTAGAAATGCAGCTATCTAAATGTCATTTCAAAAAAGCAAAACTACGTTTCTCAGACAGAGATGTATATATGTATAAATGTGTATACATATATATGTATGTACATATATGTATGTGTGTGTGTATGTATGTATGTATGTGTGTGTGTTTCTCTGTAATGGGGTTTCTGTAAAAGTAACCAAATTGCGAGAAACATAGTTTTGCTTTTTTGAAATGAAATTTAAATAGTTGCATTCCTAAATAATATTCATCTTTGTACAAAATGTACAAAAATGTGTAACTTCTTCAAAAAAGAGCATGCATAATATAAGCAAAAGCATTATTAGAGAAATATACTCTGAGCAAATAATTTTTGACAGCATTACCATCTTTCTGTACAGTTTTGATAAAAAATACTAGAAATAAAGCTTAATTTCAAACAGTAACATGAATGCAAAGTACCATCTGATAACATTAATCAACGAAGCCACATAATCAGAGAGGTATCTTTAATGAATGAATATTTCATTTTAGGATTTATGAAGCTTATCAATGATAATTAGTAGCTTTATTAGCTTTTTCACATATGTATATAAACCTAGAATTAAACATACATCAAACATCTCAAATGATGCTGATGTTTATAGAAGTAACTTCCATGACTATGTCTTGATACCTATTTCTGATTATCACTCTTCAGATTTCACCCTGATTACAATTTCACCTAGACTACAAATTATATATATATGTATATATGTATATATGTGTATATATGTATATATATGTGTATATATGTATACATGTGTATATATGTATATATGTGTATATATGTATATATATGTGTGTGTATATATATATAGAGAGAGAGAGAGTTACACATATGTGTGTTTCTGTATATGTATGTGTGTGTGTGTGTGTATGTGTATATAGAGAGAGTCTTGCCCTCTTGCCCAGGCTGGAGTGCAGTAGCACTATCACGGTTCACTGCTTAAAAGATTAACAACTCCAGCGGGGTGCCGTGGCTCATGCCTGTAATCTCAGCACTTTGGGGGGCCAAGGCGGGCGGATCACAAGTTCAAGAGATCGAGACCATCCTAGCCAATGTGGTGAAACCCTGTCTCTACTAAAAATACAAAAATTAGCTGGGCGTGGTGGCACACTCCTGTGGTCTCAGCTACTTGGGAGGCTGAGGCAGGGGAATCGCTTGAACCGGGGAAGCAGAGGTTGCAGTGAGCCGAGATTGTGCCACTGCACTCCAGCCTGGCAACAGAATGAGACTCCGTCCCCCGCTCTGCCAAAAAAAACACAAAAAACAAAAAACATTAACAACTCCTTGTATAACATGCATAACCAGTAGCAGAGAAAGGCTCTGAAGGGGAGGGTAGGAATAGGATTCAAATTCTTTTGGACAGTATGTGTGATAATTTAACTTAAGATATCCTATTTCTGGAGAGAGAACATTATTATTTATTAAAAGTTATAAATCTGAAAATAAGAAAAAGTATTCAGTCATGGCTAGGAAGGATTCACATATGAATGCCTTCTAACCTCTGACCCAAATTTGTCATGTCTGATAATAAAAACATAATTCCAACAATGCGGAATATTGATCGGACTGCAAGGCACCCAACATGCAGACCTAGCACGTCCCACAGCTATATTCTTACCACCAGCGGGAGCCAGTTGTAGCATGAATTCAACAGGGCAATCGTAAAATGTATCTACCTAAAACATTGATTACTACATGCCACAACACATGTGTGTAATTTTTCCATCCCTTTTATTTTTCTCCTCAATGAATTGAAAGTAGAGCTAATGACAGGGTCGATGAAGTGAAAAAGGAAGTCAGAGACAGAAAGAGTGAACCACTGGAAGGCTACAGGAATTTACCTTTTTTATGAATTTTTTTTCACCCCAACGTTGACCCAGATGTGATTCATGGAGGATTTGAATCATAGTTCTTGAACACACGGTAGGCAGATTATTTGACTGGTAGGTGATAGAGTCAGACTGAATAAACTTGAAAATGAAAAAGAGCTCTTCCATTCAACTTATGTGTAGAGAAACAACATACCTGATTACTGTACAAGAATAATGCAATACATTGTCATGGCTCTCCTCTTACATGAAACCCACAGCGGAGAGCTGGGCATGCTCCTGATCTCATCGAACACCTGTGATACAGATTCCACATATAAAACTAGCCAAAATGCAATAAAGAATTATATAAAAACAAAGTTCACACCCCTGTGTGTTCTCTTCACTAATATCCCAAATCCCAGACTTCGGCTTGGGCATGTAGTATAGGCACACAATAAATGTTGAATGATGGAAAGAAAGAATATCCTTTTAAATAATCATGAAAATTAAGTTGGATAAAACAGATGAAAAATTTTTAAAGCCACTTTAAAACCAGACAAGTGGGGGACTTGGGCAGTCTTTTAACTGCCACGAAAAACTGAATTAGAAACTCTGTAAACTGTTTCTGACGTTCATCACAGTGCAGAGCCTCATTCTGCGACACTTGGGGGTTTAAATTAACCTCATGATTCCGACCATTGGAAGGGTGTATCATTTTTAAGATGCTCAATTCATGTATTATTTATTTATTTATTTTAACTTTTACTTTAGGTTCAGGGGTACATGTGCAGGTTTGTTATATAGGAGAACTGTGTCTCATGGGGGTTCAGTGTACAGATTATTTTGTCACTCTGATAGTAAGCAGAGTACCCAATAGGTATTTTTTCTTATCCTCTCCCTCCTACCACCCTCCACCCTCAACTAGACTGTAGTTTATTTTTGAAACGATGAAAAAGGATGAGCTGCATTGGAGGTCTAGAATAATTAGACTTTTGAAAGCAAAGGAGATGCCTCTCTTTGCCACCTATTTACATGGAAGTTAGAAAGAAATACCTGAGATTTGCTTGTGAAAATGTTTAAGCCCTAGGCTGTGAATTGATGGGGTGTGGTATTCAGAAGAAAAGACATGTGTGGATAAATTATGAGGCTTTTCCAGCCCAAGTACCACTGATTAAGAGTTTATGATCTGCCCACCAAGCGGCCAGATATAGCCTCTATGACCTTCACCACACACTTGGTTATTGGCATTTTGACACCTTTTTTGCACAGCTGGGGTCGTTCCTGACACTGTCAATGTAATATCCCTGTTTCAGATCACAAACATTACTCATTAACCTTAGGACAGGAATCTAACGTAATCAAATATCCTTTTGCCACCTAATTCAAATCAACAGGGGCCTGGAGAGATAGGAAAACATAATGTAAACAATATACAGGGAAATGATCAATAACTGATCATAGGGCTTTTCTGTTTTCAGAGTCCACAATCTGTCAGTTTCTAGGTATTAATTATTTTGTGAACAATGTGTTAAAAAGTGCAAAATATAGGTGCTGTGATTTAGGGGAATTATAGTCTTTAGCAAAATGGTTTTCTTTGTTTTCTTGTTTGATGAAAAAAATACTCATGATCTCAAGTATGGCAGAGAAAAGTTTTCAAGAATTACACATTGTTTTTTATTTATTCTCTCTGACTTCCTATAAGTTACCTCTTACAGTCACTTCAAAATATAATGTTCTTTATTTTGATCACATCATTCTTCTCTCTAAAATGTATGTCTTTGTCTTTGTGTATTTCAGCTGGCTGTATTTTGCAATAATTGCCTTAAAAGTTTAGGAGAGATCACTTCTCGGCCTTTTGGCTAAGATCAACCTGTCTAAATTCTTGATAACCAGGGCCAGGACCAGGATGTCTCACTTCACCTTATTCCCTGCCCTGCTCATAACCAGATGCTAATTATGTCTCCAGGCAGTAAAACTGCACATATTTTAAAAAACAAAGTGTGATGAGAATTGCTGATATTAGATTTTTAAATTTGAAAACACAATTTTATCATTATGGTGTCCCAAATGATGCCTCCTCGTTTTTAATCAGATAAGATGAAAAAAGTGTAATTTAACATTTTAGTAAGCTTGTTACCCACAACTTTAATGGAACTTAGCCTAGATGAGAGCTCACACTGGATTCTTAACATAGTTCTTACTCTTTGAATCATGTTTAAAGAACAATTTCTGGACGAGCGTGGTGGCTCATGCCTATAATCCCAGCACTTTGGGAGGCCGAGGCGGGAGGTTTACCTGAGGTCAGGAGTTTGAGACTAGCCTGACCAACAGGGAGAAACCCCGTCTCTACTAAAAAATACAAAATTAGCTGGGCGTGGTGGCACATGCCTGTAATCCTAGCTACTTGGGAGGCTGAGGCAGGAGAATTGCTTGAACCCGGGAGACGGAGGTTGCCGTGAGCCGAGATCACGCCATTGCACTCCAGTCTGGACAACAAGAGTGAAATTCCATCTCAAACACACACAAAAACAAAAACAAACAAACAAACAAACAAACAAAATCTTCCCTAATTCAAATGCTGCTCTTACAGGTAGACTGAAATTACTTTTATATGCAGAGACGACAAAGAGAAAAGATTATGTTATGGTCCCAATGCAAGCATAATTTTCTTATCTCAAAATTTTAATTATTAAAGTGATATCTTGCTTTGGGGGCTACTCAGAAATAACGTTTATTATGTTCATTATATGTTATCATAATATGATTGTTTAAATGTTATTAAATCACTCTGAAGGATGATTCAATCTCCTTTCTATGAGATATAAGACACAGCAGCTAGTCTCTTCTGTGAGCAAGGAGCAAAAGAGAAAGGAGATGGGAGAGGCCAAGAAAATCTAGGGCAGCACATAAAAAATCCTCATTCATTCCTCATTCTCCATCTAGCTGCCCTGCTAGGCGTTTCACTCCTGACTCCTTCTGTGGAATCACCTCACCTTTACGTGAGGCAGGTCAAATGACAGGTCCATTCGCTGGCAACTCATCCACCTTCCCAGCCCCACCCCGGGGCCTGTGGAAACTTCTTGGTGTCATCCAGACTATTTCTTAGGTGCAATCTAGAGCAGCCCAAGAAAGCGTTGCAGCAAGGCTTTCTTCTGCCTGATTGCAAGGAGCCACCAAATTTACTTTGAGGGGGTCATGTTTCAGAGTGGCACAGGGCAGTCTAAAAGGCAATCTTTCTCCAAGAGTTTGAATGGGAAACAGGAAAAAGTACCTTTTCTCTGTGTCTTAATACCCGTAAGTGCTCTTCAGAGACTAGCTGGGAGACAAAATAATTTAACTACGTTTTTTTCTTTATATCTAAGTTGTAGTGTCAATAAATTTGTGTAATTGTAATGTGAGTAAATTTACTGCAATAGTAATATAGTTGGTCTTTGGGTCTGAGTGCAGAAACACATTGGTGTTTTCCTGTAAAGGCCATCCTCATTCCCAGACAGATTCCATGTGGCTCACACATCCTCCTTGGTGGCAGTTTACCTCTTTATGCTGCTGCCCATGGCACTTATCTTCCCTCAACCACTTGTCAGCCCTGATGGGTAGCTAATGTTACTCATCATCCCATCTAGATCCCCTTGGTGAGTGACACTATCTTCATCTCAATCCCAGGTATAGGGACTGTGATTAGGAATGTCATGCCCAACCCTCAGGGCCAGTCCTATCGCAAAGGTGTGTAGCTAGGGTGGATCCCCAGGCTCTCCTCTACCCTTAAAACTTGTGGTCAAAGTCCCAAAGTGCTTTCCAGTTGACTTTCCCCCCCCGATTTTCAAGTCTGTTGGAAAAGCTATCTCTTTCTTTCAGTTTTCTAATGCCCGTCACTCAAGGAACTTGTCACAAGCTTTCCCAAGGCTGAGCCAGAGGACATTTGAGTGGTACCAAAAAAGCACTCACCTAACAGGGTAGTGCATTCTGCCTTCAACTCAATCAGCAGCCTAGGATAAAACTCAGACATCTCATTATTTCTTATTTCTAAATGAGCTTCCTGTCTATCTGAGATACTCCTAGAAATCTCCTTCTGTCATCTTTTCAATCTTAATTCCTGCATTCCAGGGCCTGATCATTCCTTCCAAAACCCTCTTTGATCCTGTTCCTAGTGGGGCCATTTAGTCCTCCTGCAAGTTAGACTCCTGTTTCTGACCCCATGTTTTGAGCATGTGCTCTGTGCTAAGTAAGCATCATACTAGACATTTGGGACTTCATCTCTAACCTGAAGGACTTCATAGGTCCTAATGGGGGGCAAACACAGAACACTAAAACTCCCAAAGTAATTTATATTCCCACAAAGTTAATGTAAGAAACATACATGAATTCTTAATCCAGTGACCATAGAACATCCTTAGTTAAATCTGACAATGTTTTCCCTTATAGAAATTGGAATTATTACCCCAAATGTCTCACTGGTTCTACTCAAAACTGTTAACAATTTATCCAGCTTTTAAAAATTATGAGCTAAAGTTTAAGTTAGTGGTCCCAAAGCACACACGGGATGTCTATATTTAGCCCATGTTCAGAACCACTGTGATGCGAAGGAATGATGAAATATGCATGGCATCTCTTGCCTCTTGGATTATCAACTAATGGTAGAATAGTTGACATAACAAAATTAATTTTACTTAAGGAATCAGAGGCAACCAAAACTGAGATCTGAGAGGTGAAAAATGAGTGCTTTATCGGCTAAAGTACTCAGCAACAAACTCCCTTGCTTCTTAAGTATAGTGTCATCAAAGTAATGAATTGCTATTTTTTGGTGTTACATTGCATGCCTACCCATCCTGTCATAATTAAAAATTCCTGAGCAACCAAAGAGTTGTTTAATGGTCATCCCAATGCTTGTAAAATGAAACATACCCAATAAAGTGGATTTTTGAGAATCTCTCAAAAGACTAAATGTGACATAGATATCACATATAGGGGCTTAAAAGATAAAATGGTAGAGAATAATCTTCAATGATTAATGCACTTGAGTTTTCTGTTGTTTTTGATATTTAGATAATTTAATCTTTGTTAAATTTGATTATATTTTAAAATCGGGAGCTAAGATATTCATACTTATATCCTTTACCCTTAAAAAATGATTCATTTTGATATGTGATAGCATGATCTGATTACTGGCTGTTGTGTACAATTATTGTAGTCTATAATTTTAAGACCCTATGCTTGGGGGCTTTTAAATATATGAGGCCTGAAATGCCCATGTAGAGCAAGAAATTAGCTTAACCAGCCTGTCATTGTAGCTAGAGAGCCAGCACATGACCAAGGCTCGGTCATTCAGACACATCCATGGAAGACTTAGATTTAAAAGAGAGTGAGATGACATAGTAGATATAGAAGCATCAAGTCAAAGACGAAACTTTGGGATATTATGCTTTATGATAGCCTTTGCTTTTGTGGACCTTTAGGGTGACTTCAAGGAAATACAGCACATGGTAACTTTTTGGCTCCACTTCACTTCTTTAGGAAATTAGTATACCCAGTACATTTGTGTTTTTGATAGTTGTAAAAAATTCATAAAGTAGGTTTTGCAAATTAATACTTTATAATTTTATAAGCACTGAGAAAACATAGTTTTTAAAAAACAAGTAGATGTTCCTTTGGGGTAACCTTTAAAGAATATGGGAAATGAGGCCGGGCGCGGTGGCTCACTCCTGTAATCCCAGCACTTTGGGAGGCCGAGGCGGGCGGATCACGAGGTCAGGAGATCGAGACCATCCTGGTTAAAACAGTGAAACCCCGTCTCTACTAAAAATACAAAAAATTAGCCGGGCGTGGTGGCGGGTGCCTGTAGTCCCAGCTACTCTGGGGCTGAAGCAGGAGAGTGGCGTGAACCTGCGGGGCGGAGCTTGCAGTGAGCCGAAATAGCGCCACTGCACTCCAGCCTGGGCGATGGAGCCAGACTCCGTCTCAAAAAAAAAAACAAAAACAAAAACAAAAACAAACAAACAAATAAAGAATATGGGAAATGAGTGCAACTATGACTTAAATATGCTTTTTAAACTTATTACCTTATAATAGCACGTTCTAATTATTTCTTATCTGCTTACAGCCCTGGTTTTGCTGTTAAGTTTAAGAATTGTTAGCCTTGTTCTTTGTTCTGTTTTAAACTAACAATTCCCCCAGAGAAAATATGAAGCGTTTATATTTTTAAAGTCAAGCTATTCTCTTATAATGAAATGAGAAACACTTCATGTCAAGTTCCATTTTAATACACACCGTAACTATCATAAATATCAATTACCTTTAACTTTTAGGAATGTGTTTTCTATGGAGCAGTATAAGCTCTTCACCAGTCTCTATTTTGCTGGATTGCTGGATAAACTAGTGCTTCCATTCTATGAATACAACACAGTGACTGCTGCTTGGAGGCCACTGAGGGTTCCCACCCCACCTACAAGCTTTTGCTCTAGGATCCCATGCACTCCCGTGGTCAGTGCTTGAATCATCTTCAAATCAAGAGTCAGCTGCATTTTTCTAAACTTATTTATGCCAGTTGTACTTGTTATTATACATATATAATTCAATTAGAAATTATATAAATCAATGAAATAACGCAAAAAAAAGATATTTTTTCTATGAAAAATAAAAGGAGTGCTTTGGAAAGAGTTAGTAAAGCAAGTCACTGAATTGACTGCTGTAGAATGTGATATAGGTGATATAACTTGAGAGGTTGGAAAAAACAAAATGTAGATACATTTTTAAAATCATATTGTTTTGGAATTGTTTTTAAGTTTTGAATTCACTTAAGCACTTGGAATTGTAAATAGTGCTGTGTGTGATTTACACACACAAAAAGGATGATTTAGACCCCCAATAAACATTCATGAAAGGAAATCTTGGAATTGGATTAAATATTGGTAAAGGCATGAGCATTTATTATTTTCAAAATAACTAAAAATGCTTAATCTACATTTATATATTATTTTTTCTAATAATTTCCTTTTTTAACGGACTCATTTATACAACCAAATACCAGTATCAATTTTATCAGATAAGATAGCTTCTTCTGTGTAATCAAATAAATTGTAAAACTGTTTCTTCAAATCAAACAATTATCACTGAACTTTTCCCCTCGATCTCATAGATCTAATGAGTCCTCAGGTTCTGTTTTCCCCCTTTATATGTGTACTATCATCTTGGACCAGACTTCATCACCTCAAGCCTAAATTGTCCTAATTATCCTCCAAACTGTATAGTCAATTACAGTCCTTTTTGGTCCCACAAGTATTTTTAAATACTGCCGTCATTATGACTCTTTAGTGTTCATAAAATTCTGATATTATCTTCTTTGCTTATGTCATTAAGTCCAGACTCTCCAGCTGGAATTTCAAGCCTAGTCAATCTGGTCATCCCTCTACTTGTCACTATTCTTCTATCAGAGCACATTGTTAGTGCTGGGGAGCTTCCCTGTCGTCACCTGAATGCACAGTACAGAGCTCCAACCCCAAGCTGGTGATAGCTTCTGCCTTCTTCTCATACACTGCTGCCCATCCTTGGGACCTGGTTTGATTGCCTTTCCTCCAAGAGGTTTTCCATAGATGCATACTGACCTAGTTTTCTTTACTCCTATTTGCCCCACTTATTTGGGCAAATAACCACATTCTGGTTTATAGAGTGACATGATTATTGAGAGTATGAGTTGTGTGCCTTCTCTCTCCAACCAAATTATAAAATCTTTAAAAATGAGAATCCTATTTTTCATTATTCTAGTGCATATCACAAGGCACTGTACATACTAAGCCCTTAATAAATCTAGATTTAAACAATAATGACACTAAAAATAAGTAGCATGCTTAAAATATTCATAAAGTATTTCTATATTAGAAAAGCAGAATATTTAGTTCCTTCAATCTAGGAAAAAAGTCTCATCTCTTATACGTATAATGAATGATCTTAGATAATTCCTTTGTTTCCTTATCCTTAACAACTTAATAACTCACTTACAGGCTTGTTGTAGGGATTAAGTAAAATAATCTAAATGAAGAATAATACCTGATAAGTAGTAGATTATTTAAAAAATTATTTCCATTATTATCATTTATTCCTATTTATATACTTTGTTAAGTTTTGTTTAAATATAACTGCTTAATTGTAATTTATTCAAAATTCTAAACCTTTTCCAAAAACAATTTATATCAAATACTTTTGGGGGTGGGGTATCTCAAAGAAAGAAATGGTTAATTGGGTAAATATAGGCATTATTATATTTATCTGAAAACTTCAAGCAGTTCACAGTCCTTTAAAAAAATGGGAAGCAGGTGATGAGTTGCTAAAGTGACTAGAGACTTCTAGCTGCGGGAAAGCCAGTACCTCAGCTGCAGGCTCTCCATGGCTCCCTAGGAAGAGTGAAGGGGTATGAACGCTTATGAAACTGCTTTAATAGCAGGTTTTAGAAGAGCGAAGACACAGAAATAGTTTTCTATCTAAGATGTAAAGCTGCAAGGACGTACTTATTCAACTGTCATGTAGACCCGAAGTAACCTAGGTCAAAGGGTATTTTTTACAAACGAAAGTTTCACTCTGAGTTGATGAAAGATCTCTTTTCAAGCCTGCTGGAAATCAAGGTTACAGTAGCCCATGATGCTGAATAATTCAGAATTAATAACCAAAATTGTTAATTTGGGAGTTAGTATTTCTTTAAATCTTGCTTACTTATGTTACTCAACTCATGCCTTTCTCTTCTTTTCACACCCCATAAGGCTGATTGTTCAGCCCCAGAATTCCAAATCCAGGCACTATTTATCTCTCTAAAGTGCATCATAATTGCAGAAAAAGAACCTGCAAGAAAATAAACATTTTAGTATAGTTTTTATTAACTCAAAGCAACTCTAATTATAAAACAAAATGATATAGCTATGTAAGAGTTTTTGGTAGGAGGGAAATAGAGCACTAAAGCAAGTATGATGAGTATGTATATTATATCACTCAAGAGAATAGATATTAAGCATGGAGTCTATATCCTTTCAGGTTTAGTGCCCCACCCAGTCTCCAAGATTTCTGAGAGGGCAGATACTTGTCTATCATTATACTCTTAGAATAAGAGCTTAAAATGAACCTTGAGGCAACTAGAGGCTGTTAGTAGGGCTACAGGCTCTCATCTCCTGAAGAGTTTGAGCCTAAGATGCTCATGTCTTCTGAAAGACACTGGAGCACAGACCTGACCCTCTCTGTGGATAAACCAGCAAAGCCTGAAATTTATTAAACTATACATCTTTGCCATGTGTAGTATTAAGATGACCTGATCTGAATGTCTGTTATTTCACATGAAATACATTTCATTTACACATAGAAATTGCATTCAAGGCCGTGTTGGAACAGAAATCTTCCTTCTAGCTGTGCTGAGTTTCATTCCTTAATATTAATAGCAAATAAATACATGCACTTACTATGTGCCAAGCACTTTTCTGAATGGCTTATTCCTGATTTGTAAGTCGGGAATAATAATAGTATCTATCTCAATCTTGTGAGATAGTTTCCCGATTTACAAATGAGGAGACAGAGGCACAAATGCTTAGTAATTTATCCAAGGTCACACAGCTACTGTGTAGTGGAGGTGGGATTTAAACTCAATCTTCTAGCTGCAAATTGATGTTGTTGGCCTTTAAGCTGAGAGAAAAAGCTTCCTGTGCTACATAAAAGATTTAAAATAAAGTCTCCTTCCCAGAGAGCACAGAATCATGCTCAAGTATAGTTGCAGAACTGCTGGTCATACGTAACTGCAAAGAATAAGTGAATTGTGTGTTTAAGCTTCAGGTATATAATGAGTGTCCTGAATATGCATGTGTGTGAGCAGGTATGAGTGAGCATCTATTTGAACATATGTATGAGGAGTATGTGACTGTACTCATGCATGCATGTGTGAATGTCTATGTATGTGAATGCATACATGCATGCTTGAGCTGTATATATGTGTGAGTAAATGGCAGAGCCAGGATTTGAGACCAGATCTGTCTGATCCAAAGCATGTATTCTTTTTTTTTTTTTTTTTGAGGCAGAGTCTGGCTCTGTCCCCCAGGCTGGAGTGCAGTGGCACCATCTCGGCTCAATGCAAGCTCCGCCTCCCGGGTTCACGCCATTCTCCTGCCTCAGCCTCCCAAGTAGCTGGGACTACAGGCGCCCGCCACCACGCCCTGCTAATTTTTTCGTATTTTTAATAGAGACAGGGTTTCACTATGTTGGCCAGGATGGTCTCGAACTCCTGACCTCGTGATCCGCCCACTTGGGCTTCCCAAAGTGCTAGGATTACAGGCTTGAGCCACCACGCCCAGCCCAAAGCATGTATTCTTATGCTATATTTTCTCAAACAAAAAAAAGATAATAGCAACTGATATTTCTGGCTGACTTTAAGATTTGTAGATTTCTTTTGTGTACATTGCTTCAGTTGAAGAAAGAAAATACGCACCACAGAATCTTCCATCCACAGTTCCCATAGTTTTCCCAGAAAGTGGAAGTGAAGAGGGCTGGGAATTGGGATAAGTTTTATGTGTATATCTAGGCCAAGAGGGTGAGAAGGGATGGAAAGGAACGCATTACAGAGTTAATACTTTTAAGTATACCTCATCTTTTCATCAAAAAGTTTCAAAGCACATTATGGGTATTTCTATCCAATATTCTCATGCATCAGTGAAGTACGCAGCATTTCACTTATATTTTAAGGGAAATACATTGACATCAAGTGAGCATATATGATTCTCCAGAACAAAGCAGCGGGTGCAGGGGGCATCATGAAAATTCAGCCTTGAGGAAAATGGCTACTTCGCTTGCCAGGAGACCCCAAGGCATCCTCTAAACAAGTCAGTGATTTGACCACGTTTGTCTAGAAATGTCGTTGCACATATGCATGCTGGACTTTTGATGCTAGCTGAGTTTCCTGTTGGTAGCTCATCTTCACCTATTACCAAGCTCCATAAATAGCTTCAAAAGATTCTCTTGGAAAGAATCAAAGGCAATTCCAGTTGAAGCTTTCCAAAGGAAACTTGAAGCAAACACTCTCGCCTCCTGGTAACTCTGACACATTAATTTCCCTCAGCCACCTCACTTAAAGTAGTAAGTCTGGCACCACTGTGGCGGGGAGTCCTAATCAGATACCAAACCAGCACTGGCTGTGTCAGAAATGATGTCAGATGAACGGCAGTCCCCGGACCCCTGCCTCATTTGGAGCAAACACTGAAACACTTGTGTTTTAGGCTACTTTATGACTTGCTTGAAAAATGACTTTGTTCACCATGGAAGGCCACTAATGTATGAGGTGTTACCCCAGGATTTTAACACTTCTACTGTGTGCACACCATTCTTTTTATATGCAGAGCTACACAAACAGTGGAAGTATCATTGAACTACTTATATTATCAATGCCATATATCAGGGAGAAACTAGATGGCAAAAGGTGTGTTAATACTTTCCTGTATATAAACTCCAGTAAGAAACCATTTTGCCAAAGGTAGAGGGAGAAAATGTATTCATTTGATACCATATGGTTTGGCTTATATCGGATTTACACATTTGGAGTTTCTTACTTATTTTTAATGGTGGTCCTTCACCTCAGGTACATGAATGTGGTTTTCACCTCTCCTCTTTGGGGACTGTGCCTGTCAGTGGCTCTATCAAACAGGGTCCCGGGAATTTGCCGGTCCGTCAGGTGGTGGATCCTCGTTGCCTCCTGTCTCTTGCCAATAAGCTTCTGTTCTCTGAGGAGCAGCCAGGAGCACTGCAATTTATCCTGTGACTAGGGCTGGGGGAGAGTGGCCTTTTTTCCTGACACTACTCTTGTTCTCACAATCAGTCACTGAGGACGGCACTCCTCCTTTCCAAACTCTTTTTCTCCCCTGCACAGCTACTGGAAAATCAGGCTCAAGCCTGATCTCCTTCTGGAAATTATTTGGTAATAAGAAACAGGCCCAAGGCAGTGTTGTGAGGTGAGGCTGTGACCTTTCACCTTTAGAGACCTGGATTCCAAGCCCATCCAGAGGTTGGTGGTCTCTGCCTAGTGCATAGCAGGTACCTTTTGATGCCACAGAACTGAATGACATTTGGGAGCAATATTACCTTGACCTCAAGAAGGCACAGGATTATGGGGAACGACTCATCATTTTCCTGCATCACCATGGTTTCAGATCTTTTGACTTTCTATTTTGACTTCAGTGACATCCACTTTTGTAGATAATAATTTGTAGAGGGCCGGGTGCTGGTGGGGATAGTAGATCAACTTTTCTGTATGGGCCATGGTACTCTTGGATGTATGTTTTTCATTTAGAATATTTTTACATATTAAAATTAATTAGTCCAGATTCTAATTCATACTTCATTGTAATTAGTCCAGATTCTAATGCATACTTTCTAATATGAATGCCATTCCTTTGATTCAGGCTTCCAAATCCTTATTTTGTCATTCTTTCAAATGAAAGCTCAGAAACTTTAACTGATACAAAATACAGTTGCTAAAATGATACTATGATATATATTTTTCCACTTTATTTACCTTCAAGGAAACCTACAATATCAATTTTATTTATCACAGATGTAGATATATGTTGCTTGGTTTACTTTTGAAAGGAGTTCTTTCCATTATAGTAACTGAAAATGGCTTTATAGTATTACCACAGTTCCAAAATTAAACTCCAGACAATTGGAATACAAAGCCCCAGGTCTTTCTGACCCCTCAGGGTACCAGATCACAGAAGTTAATTATATATCTAACTCACTTTGAGTGGCTCTGAGACTAGTGGGAGCCACATTGCTTGGGTTGAAATCACATCCCTGCCCCTAATTGTTTGTGTGATGCTGAGCCTGTTACTTCACCTCTAGGCATCGCAATTTTCTTATCTATAAAATGAGACTGATAACCGTATCCTTGTCACAGGGCTATTGTGGAGCGATCTATGCAAAGTGCTTAGGACTGTGTCTGTCACACAGAATAAGTGTTGTGTGTGATAAGAGTTTGTTATTTCATAAGAGAAAAGTAACAACAAACTTCCTCTAATTTGAAAAGTATTTTCAGAAGGCCGCAAGACACTCTGTGATAATGAAAAGTTCTGCACGTAAAATGTAAAAATGAAAGACTTATATGAATCTTTTTCAAAGGACAATGAGGTGGGAGCATGCACAGTTAGGCCAATTTCAGGACTACTGGCTTTCATGGACCTGATAGTACCCCAGAGCCAAAATTAAATGTAGAGAAGACCATAGACCACTGCCTCTTCTCCTTTCTAAATCAGGTCTCACCCATTGATATCTTCTAATGCTGAATGTGCTCATTTTTATTCTAAAATAATAGTTCACAAATTCCCAAGGGCTCAAATAGCACAAACTCTAGAAATGTACCTATTGAGGCTCAAGTCATCAAAATAAGTAAGGCAGCAACAACAACAACCAAAAGACAGAGTTATGTGGAGACGTATGCACCTTGGACAGTGATTAGAACTTAGGAATTTCAGAAGATTCTAATTGTAGAGAAATTTCCAGAGCTTTTGATTAAGGGATTGCACTGTTTTGAAAGACATCCAGAAAGAATAGAAATCTTCGCATGCCAGGCCCAGGGATTTTCTGAAGACAATTTAGCTAAGAAATTCCTTCTTTGTTACAAAAGCCTTATCTCTCTGATCCTAATCATAGCATAGAACCACAAAGAAGTTCAGGCAGTAGATGAAATGGAGTCTTTCCTCTGTGTCCCTCTGCTTTCTGCACCCTATGGGGTCTTTTTCAAGAGAATGAAGAACGCACACGTAGCAACAGAGAAGTGGGAGCTGTGCCCCATATGTTGCATTTCAGATTGTAGGCAATAAATCTGGATTTCAAATTGTTTTTATACAAATGGATTTGATTTCTCCAAATTTTAGCTAAAAACGTACTTCAAACTTACACCTGGGAGCTGAGCACTGAAAATGCCATTATAGAAACACTAGTGTAAGAAGAGCATATTCACAAATGATTTTTATAATTAAAAGTGAGAAAAAATAATTATATAATTAAAAACATCATTCCTTAAACTATATTGCACTTACATTTTGAGATTGGTGGATGAACACTGGCGTACATGGCTCCTGTTTCAGAAAACTGCAGTATTATTTTTTAAATAAAATTGGTAAAAACATAAGATGAAAAGACTTCTGCATGCTATCCACACATTATGTAAAAATTTTAAGTTATTACAGAGGTAACAGATTGGCTTGCTAAACTTTGAAAGTTCCATTTGAAGGTTCTACAATGTCTAGCATTTTCAAACACTTTGGGAAATTTGAAAAAAAAGAAAGAGAGAATGATACTATGTGCCATGTTTATGCCCATGACTCAAGGGCAATATTTCTCAGAAAAGTCAAATTTTGGTGGTCAGATTTCCCACTAATAAGAACCGGGATTTCTTAGAGAAATGGCTGATAGTAGGTCCAGGAAATATATAAGATGAGGCTGGAAGAAACTAAAAATCTATTAAAAAGAAATTCAATCATGTCAAAGGGACAGGGGAGACAACTTGAAGAGGATTCCACCGGCCTAAGATGGGAGAGTTTCAGTATAAAAACAAAACTGCAATCAATTAAAACACATCACATATATAAAACTCTATGCATTCATTATGATAATTTTAAAACTGAAAACAAAATACACTTTCAGCATCTTTGGGATGGGGGTTACTAGTACCATAACACATTACCTTGAGCATCAATAAATAAAGAAAAACAGAAGTGACTGTCTCAGATGATCTGTATTTCAGAGTAACTAAATAATTCATAAGGTAAAATTCCTATTATAGAAAATTTCAGAAATGACAGAATTAGGGAATCATTATTTTGCAAACTCCAGTAAAATAATGGCTATGTGTAGCCATAGTCAATATATGCTAAAAAAATAATTAAGTGAAAGTGTGATGGGGATCATTATAATGGAGAACTGGGCTGACCTCATCTGACCCCACTGATCAATCTTAGCAATACTAAGAGCACCAAGTACTCAACACCATGTTTGAATAAGTGAAGCTGAATGTAATCAAGCTTCTTGATCTAAGCACCAATTTATAAGAAAAACCCCAAAACCAAAACCAATAGGAAGCAACTGGCCATACCCAGAACACAGGGAATTCTAATCTCTTTATCAAAACAATGATGCAAAGCCAGTAGGGCGAAGAAGGACTATTACAAAATAAAATAAACTTAATTGACTAACAATAAAGCACAGTGTATTGATCTTATACGAGTCCTTATTGGAACACACTAGCTGTAGAAAGACATTTTTAAGACAATCAGGGTAATTTGAATACAGATTGGAAATATGAATATAGATTATACTTAGCAACTGTTAGTTTTGTTGGCATGGGAGCATGGTGGTTAATAGAAAAAAGTTCGTAGCATTTGGAGTGTATGCTGAAAATATTTACAGGTGAAATGACATGTCTGGAATTTTTTTAATACTCCTGAAAAAATGTTGTTGAGAGGTGTCTAAGGATAAAATGGGATCACCACTGAAACTCAGTAAGGGGTAGGGAAGTACATTGTAGGGTTGTCTGTATCATTGTTTACACTTGAATTTTTTAAAAATAGACAGGGTCACAGTGATGACCTCGAATGTCTTCATTCTGCATCTCAGAATACGTTTCACACATCTGGATACTCATAATACTAAAAAGCATGCAAAATGGACCCATGAGTTTTCTAGAAAGATTTCCAGGTTATTTTTTTACTGCCACAGTGTAATACAATATTGGGTCATTATTAACTGTTTTTGAGGTTTTTATGCTTTTTTGGTACTAATTTATTAGGCAACCATATGACTTAAGCTATACATATTTTAGGTATTTTATCGCTAATATCTTTGGCAACAAATGAACACATATTCTGAACAGTTTCCTTTAAAAATAAAGTTGATGGAAAGAGCATTAAGCTCTTGGTGAGGCGTTCTGGGACAGCGTATAAATCCATAATAACAGATTTCAAAATCTCTCTCCAAACTTTGGGATCAGAAGCAGTGACATCCTTAGACAAAAATGAGGAGTGAGGCAGTAAGAACACAACCTCTCACTTCAGATTCACAACTATGGGAGGACGAATTGTTTATTACATTTTCTACTAAAATGGCAGCTTCTAGAAGCTCTGAGGTTCTCCTGGATGACAGCTGTACAAGCTTTTATCCAAGGAAGGGCTAGCTCCAAGTACTAAACCCATTCTCGGAAAGACACAGTCTGTTAGTGAAACAACCACAAGCTTGTCAACAGCAGTGACGTCTGGTGTCAGCACGTGGTATGATACTGATATCATTCATCATTTTGACACTTGTATTAGGATATATCTTTACTTGGCTGATTTATAACTCAAATCCTAAAAGTGAACAAATGTTTCACTGCAATTTCCTGGAGTTCAGTAGTATACACCTGAGACAAACTAAATATATCTCTATCTCACACAAACACAAAGAGAGAGGTAATATCGTATAGTCCATTTAACATGATTTTTTATAAAGTCATAGACTCCATTTAGAGTCTTGATTATTTGAATTCAGGAATTATACTACCATTATCCAGCTTTAGTTTATCCAAACAGCTAAAACACAAATCCTGCTTTGTTGTGAAGTACCAAAGCTATTCAAGAATAAGTGGAAACAAATGCATCTTTCACTTTATGCTTGGCTAGCTAACTCTCTTATAAATATATAGGGTAATTTTTAACCTCCAGTTCATCCTGTGCCTTTGATAGACTTTAATTTGGGCATATACTGTCAGAGAGTGTGCGTTTTTTAAGAGTAGAGAAAGTCTCTGTGTCTGTGATGGGTCACTTTTTCCTTGTAATGTATGAGCTGAACCACCTGTTCAAAGTTCAAAGAGGGGTAACAAATAGAGGGAAGGACAGCTTTCACCCCTATGAACCCCAAGAGAGTCAGGGGATGTCCACTGGGTACATGAACGGAGCTTGGATAATCTCTGGACTCCCGTGGGGCTTTTGGCTGCTGGTGACAAAATGTTCCTGATCTCCTGCTCAGGCTGATCTCTGAGGTTCAGTCCAGTTCCCATTTACCTGTCACTCCCCCAACTCCCTTCCCAAGCCCAGGAGTCTGATAGTATGAAAAACCCTAACCCTCAGACCCTTGCTCTCTTTCATGTGGACCAAGGCTCAGTCTCCTGGTATTCTATATTGAAGTACTGAGTGACAGTCAAGCCAAGCCAAGTGGAGCTGAGAACCTCACTATCTATGTACATTGAAGGCAAAGCTTGGGGGACAGTGAAACAGTTGTTATAATTATTACCTTAACATTTTATACTACCATACATTTTATAAAAATAGAATACTTCCCACTCTAAAGATTTGTTGTCACAGCTGCACCATGTGAAGTAGATATCTAGTCCTCAGGCCCTCCAGCCATCCCAACTCAACCGCTGTCTTCAATCTTGGCAATCTACTGGGCTTGGCCATCCTGGATATATCCTAACCCGTGAGATTTTCAATAACTTTTCCCCCAGTTCTCTAAGAATGTACCATTCTTGCCTCCAGGAAAGTCTTATGCACCAGCTGGTGAAATGCAGTACATGACTAATTTCATGAATGTGAATATGGTAATATAGAGCCACTAAACAAAATCAATGACTTTGAATAAAGTTTTTTTTTTTTAAGACACCTAACCTCAGAGGGCTATGGAGGTTAAATTTAATGCATGGAACATCATAAGTGTTGCTCAAATATAAAGTCAGCACCAAGCCTTTGCCTAATATGGGCAGAAGATACTCAGTAAATGTTTAAAAAAAAAATGATACTATTTGGTTGAGCCTGTGTTTGGCCATGTTCCACGCAAATAAACTATTGTCTTATTGTACATAAGTCCCATATATCTTGTTTCTCAGCACAATATTTTTAAGACATGGAAAACACTTTCAAAATAATTAAGACCCTTTCTGATAAAGCCTCTTAACAGAGTACATGCAAAAGTTATAAATCATGCAGTTATTTAAGAATATTGATTCATTATATGTACTGTTTGTATTATTATTCATGTTATAACTAACATAAAGTTAGTCCATGCCAAATGACTTGTGTGTTATTAAGTAGACATGAATCCAGAAGACAACATTTATACCTAAGATAATGCCATGGGCGTGAGATATCCTTGAATGAGGAAAAAGGAACTGTGTAACAGGATTATCTAATTATACTAATACAAATGTAAGTAGATATAAAATAAATTTAAAACGAGGATGCTAATCTGAGATAACCTACTTACGTAACTGCAAAAAAACACAAAAAAGTAAAAAGGAAGAAATACACTAGAAAAGGCATAGCAAGATTTAAAGAAAAGGGAAAACCAAAAAACAACAACAAAAACAAAATGATGATCTTATTTCTTAAAACCGTTGTTCAACCACCCATATATAAGCTCAAGAAAAATATCTGATTGCTACATTTCAGTAGAGGTTGTATGTCCCTATTCTCTAATGACAGCACTATGCAGAGAATAATATTTTGTACACAGGACTTCCAGTGATGTCTCTTTTCCATGCTTAGTGCCAGGGATCATATGCCAGTGTAGTGATGAGAAAACAAGTATAAATATTTTTATGTTGTGCTTTTAGTGGTTTTTTAAAATTGTGGTAAAAAAAAGTGGGAACATAAATAAAGTGAAAATATTTTTATAGGGAAAATGAACTCTTTTATAGTCAATTGTACAGCAACAGGAAGCTTCGGAAGCTGAGGTTCCAGGAGCCCCAGTCCAGCTCCTGGCCTATTTTTCTCAGCTGCCCGATGTGTAGAGTGAATACACTAAGGAATTTAAGAGCTTACAAACTGATTTTTATGGAAGTCATCAAAAGTGGAGAAGGCTGATTTAAAAATCAACCATGATTTTAAACAGGGGCTGAAAACTGTGGCTTACGAGGCAAGATTGCAAGTTTGTGAAAAGTTTGAGCCAAAGAAAGTATTCTTTATGAAGGCAAGTAATTCAATTTAAAAGGAAAATTTAAATGAGGCATGAAGAACTGAACTGTGAATTCAATTAGGCTGTGTATTGGAGTTTCAAAAGAAGCAGTGAAAAACTCTATAGCTTTTATTGAGGCAAAGAAAGGACATGTGTTAAGGTAGATAATGGCCCTATTCAACTATGTAATTGATTATATAAAAATATATTTATATATATTTAAACAGTAAATATGTATTCAGTATTTTATTCAGCAAATATTTATTGATTGCTGACTGTATTCCAGGCATTAAGATACAAGATACTTCAATGAATAAAACAAAGACCTTTGCTTTCCTGAAACTTGAGATTAAATGGAGGGCACACAAAGACAATGCACCTACAAATCACCATATTGTGTGTCAGGAGGTAAGAAGGGAAAAGGGGGTAGGAATGAGGGTGGGTATGATTGCAGTTCAGGGAGGGTGTGCAAGGCAGACCTCATTAAGCAGGTGACAATTTGCACAAAAATGATGTAAGAGTTATGGGCAGAATGCTTTCAGGAGGAGGAGTGATGCAGCCAGAAGGACCACAGTGGGAGGGGATGAAGATTTGCATTGCATGTGGAGGAAAGGCAAGGAAATCTGTGTGACTAGATTAGGGGGAGGGAGAGTGGGGAGAAGTAGGAGAAGTGGTCTGAAAGGTTAATTAGGGAACAGATTGTCTAGGCCTTTGGGCGTGGAGGGAACTTGGGCATTAGTTGAATTCATTATATGCTCACCTAGACACAGGGCACACAGAACTGGAAAATAATCCCCACCTGTAAGAGGTTCTCTGCTAGTGGATACAAACGACAAAAATGCAATGTAGAAAATGTTGAAGGAGTGCAGTGGGTGCTATAAGACCCTGTGAAGATGATGTTTTTTCCAGTTCTGCATATGGGAGGTAGAAGACATCCACAAAGTGACACAATTTTGAAATCGAAGTAAAAATTAGGGCAGGGGAAGAAAGGAGGAGGGTTTTACAAATCCAGGGAGGAGCATGTGTACATTATGTGGTGAACAAAACATTATTTGATGCTTAGCAAGTTCTAGGAGCAGTTTTAGGCTTTGGAAGTATAGTAGTGATCAAAACTGATATTTTAAAACTCCTTGCTCTTCTGGACAAGGGTAAAATCAATAAAGTATAAAGGCGCCAAATAATCAAGGAATTTCAGGTGCTTTAGTGTGCCTTCTGTAAAAAGTGCCTGTGGGAAAGTGACAACGGAGGAGGCCAGATGGGTAAACAGTGGCCAATCCTAAAGGTCTAGTTTAGGAAGGTCCCAGCTTGCTAGGAAGTTTAGATTTTATCCTGAAGGAAGGTGGGTGGAGAGGAGGTCACAGAAGGATATTACTGAGGGGAAATACATAGTCAGTTTCTATGAGTTCATGTCAGATAACAAAAAGATTACACAGTTGAGAATAGAGGAGATAGACTCCCATTGTTTTCAAAAGATAGCTCCAAAGGCCTCTCCCTGGCTGCTACTTCTCTTCTTACGGTGTTTGGAAAGAAAACACTACTGGGAGAGGAGATATTAGCACATAACCTTACATATATAAGAAGCTTGGGAGTGTTTACACTGTTTATGATTCATTGCTATTCCCTTCTCCATGGGAACATTTCACTTGTGAAACACTCACATTCTTCCATTGTAAAATAAAGGCTTAAAAATAATACCCATCCATCCTTGTAAAACGACAAGCCAATTTAAACTTAGGGGGAAACAACTTGAAATAGGCTGGGGACCGAGGGCTTTCATTTACTGACTTGTGTTAGTTTACTAGATAAGGATACACTCCCTTGCTTTTATGTCAGCTAATCTCCCACTGACCCCCAGAGCTGTCCTGCAGCATCCATCACAGAAAACAGTGTCTTTTTTTTTTTTTTTGCTTTCTAATTGTATCCACTGACACTCTTTTTCTCCCTCAAGACAGATTTTTCTTCTTCATTTCTTTTTATTATCTGAAGTCAACCTGTGTTGACAGAAAATTAATTTGTAGAAAGTTTTCTTTTTAGATAAGTTTGGGTAGGATGATGTATGCAATTTTCATATTAACACATTTTTAGGTATGTAATTTTTAAAAAAGATTCAAGCATCCCTGTCATTATAAGCATCAAGCCCAGCTTTGTGTTTCCAAAAGGGTAGCATAGTTATATGCAGGTGATGTCAAGAATTAACCATGGAATAGAGCCCACAAGCTGGTTTATAGCCTCACAGTTTACGAAGCCAGACGGGAGTGTTTTAAAGCAGCATCCATCGCTAAGCTAACCTTCTGCAAGAGGTGAAATAAAGTTCTTTTTAAAAGTCGCCAAAGAATCTGCCTCACTTAAGAAACCTGTGGCATCTGAGGTGATAACAGAACCAAGTCATTTCAGGCTGGCTGAAAACTTAGCGACAGATAAAACATAAATCAGAGCCCTTATCATTCCCTTCCCTGCTTGCCAAATGGGGAGTTAGTTTATCAGCGACCTATGGGCTCACTGCCTGCTTTCTCCCTTACTGCTGGGCAGCAGGGTAGAGCTGGCTGGAAGCTATATGGCTGTTCTAAAACGTGTTCATGTAAACAAGCTAGGCTAAGACTTCCTTGAACTGCCAGTGAGTGAAGTGTCATCCATCTCACTAAACTGTACATTGGATAGGGGCATATCATCTATATCTTGAAAAGAAAACAAATAAAAAGAAAAAAAGTTCCCTGGTTTAGGCTGAGACCTGTCATGTTGATAAAAGTCCTAAGAATTAAATTGCCTGGCTCAAACAATGGCTGTTCATTCAGAAGAGGATGGGGATTGAGATGAGGAAGAAGAATTTTTTTTTTAGGACGCTTGGAAATATCACTGGGGTCTTCCAAAAAAAAGCGTGTAGTAGTTACTTTAATTTTTACCAGGTAGTATAATAGGTATACTAGTTGGAGTGCTTTCCTATTATTTAAAGGAACAGTTCCAATAACTTGTTGGAAAGTCCTTTAAAAATATATTATTTTTCGTCTTTTTATAATAGCTTGCTTGCAGCGTCAATGTGGTTTTCTAGACATGGATGTAAACCTCACAACACCATCCAACATTGATACTCTGACTAGCAAAGTAATTTGTTGATACCTGGAAGGAATAAAGCATTTTCTATACAGATACCAGTATTTTTTTTGTTGTTTTCAAAAAACAATATCAACATCCTGAGTGACTCACTCTGGGCTCATCATCAGTGAAGCTATAAGGCCCTCCCCTCATTTCGAAGAGTACATATGCATGTTTTCTGACATAGTTAGGGCAACTCTACTCAGGAGAAAAATATGCAAGCTTTATAAAAGGCCAAATAGTTATGCGTTGGCACTGAAATTAAAGGAATACATCCAGCCAAAGGTAGAGTCAATGGCTGAAAATTAACTATTTTTCTCATTTTTAAAAGTATTTTCAGGTGAAGTTGATAGTTTAGGAAGAAGAAACAATAGATTCCTTACAGGAAAGCCTCGTTAAAATTGCGTTTCCTCGGTAATAGAGTCAGTATAAGCCCAAATACATTCTGATAAGTGATAAACTCTACTATAAATTCCTTATGTGGCAGAAACTCGACATGCATATGGATGTGCCTTCTTTTGGCTACACCTGGTTATTATACCAAGTTTTGTGTGAGTATGGCTTCCTCACTCAAGACTGGCTCATAGCCACTGAAAGCTCAGATGTTTCCATTTAAAAATTGATGTGTGGTTATAAATATAGAGAAAACACACCTGTGATCCACCAAGGACCTCAGCATATAAATTAAGTAGGCTTTATAAAAATGGAGGCCAGAAACCTTTGTCTAAAAAAGCCCAAAGGCTTCCACTCGAGAAGTTACCTTGGATGTAGATCAGACAAAGCATCATGTGTTATAAACTAGGCTTTTAACTTGATCAGGAACTTTTATTTAGGTAGAATTTTTAGAAAGAGATTTGTGGTTCCATGTGGTTTTCTCATATTGACCAATGTAGTGACTATTCCTTTACTTACTAATATAAAGCCATGCTCTCTGAGGAAGTGATCTTGCAAGAGATTTTAAAACATCGATATTTTTAGAGAAGTTATTGATAATTTACCAAGGCATACAATTGTTCTAACACTAAATCTCATTGGTAAAATTTCCAAACTTTATTATACCCATGTGCAGCATTTGCTTATCAAAGTTTTGCAATATAAATGCACTGGACCAGAACTGGAGAGGCTGGGCTTTCTGCCACACTTCAGCTGCCTTCTCTACCTCAGCTGTGGAAATGCAGACATTTGGTTTTTTTTTTCAACTGTGAGTCAACATATATTCACTCATCAAGTGTTTTTGAATGGCTACTATATTCTATAGTCCACATACACATTTAGTTATATAACACGTATGATATAGTTACATGCATACAAGGGTGTATTATAATAAAAAGATAATTTTTACTGTTATAAATAAAGACACTGTTTCAGCTTGTAAAGTGCTTCCAATCAATTTCCAGGTATAAGATTTTGATAAGCTTTTAAATGCAAATTTTGTAAGAGAATGTTGAGATACCATAAAGTGATAAATTTTAAGATGCATTTTATTAACACCTAAGGAGAGAAATTAAAGATGCCTCCAACTGAGGCTCAGTGTGTTTGAAAGGGCTGGTAATCTAGTCCCGTCTCATCACCAACTTTCAGAGGCACTCAGAGTATCTGAATAAGTGCTGATACGGCATAGCTATCTTAAATTGTCTTCTCCAATCTTATGCTTATCTAGGACTTCAGAGGAGGCCTTGCCTTATTATCATTGCCCTCCAGGAAAAGAAGAGTCACAACCTGTATCAAGTGTTAAACAACCCTGACTCTTAAGAAATCATTTAAGTTAACCTCCAACCTTCATGCTGCAATCTTAACCTGTCTCATATGTCCCCAGGAGATATTTATTAAATTTCGCCTTGTTATTTTTTCTTTCAATCCGAATAATGCCAATTCCTGTCTTTCTAAAAGTAATCCTTCATTTTTTCAAGTGTACTATGGAGGTTATTATATTTATTTTCCATTTGATATTGTAACAACACTAGCTCTTTGATTAAGAGCCTGTTTGGCTTAGAGGATTAGAATAGGTCAGGAGTGTTTCTCCTCTGGGTTACTGGATCACATCTGGTCCAGGTCAATGGTGATACCAATGTAAGTGACTCTTCTCATTGGTCTATACAAACACTGTCCAATAGAAATATGATATGAGCTATACACATAATTTTAAACGTCCTAGTAGCCACATTGAAAAGAGTGAAAAGAAACAGATGAAATTAATTTTAATAACATATTTTGTTTAACTCAGTATACTCCAAAATTAGTATTTCACCATGTAATCAACAAAAAATTATTAATGAGTTTGCATTCTTTTTTTATACTCACTCTTTGAAATTTAGTGTGTATTTCATCTTTGCAGTGCATGTCAATTTATACTAGTCACATTTCACGTGCTCAGTAGCCTCATGTGGCTAGTGGACAGCACTGTTCCACACGGGTCTGCAGGAAACTGAGCGAGCCTTGCTCAAACACAGACATCTTGTTTACCGAGCTTCACAGGCTCAGTGGATATGAAAACTGAAATTCATTTTTCCTATCGGAGGTGGGCATTATTTCCAGTGTCTGTGCTATTTATTGCAACTTTGAAGAGTGGTCATTATAGTCAGTTTTTAAAAAAACTATTTATTACTGTGGAGATGCATGTACACATTTTACCATCTTTACCATTTTAAGCGTACAGTTCATGATAATAAATACATTTATATTATTTTTTCTCCTTCATCTTCTTTCCCCCTAGACTTCCTGGCCTCTGGTAACTACCACTCTAATTTTTGTCTTCTAAGATCCACTTTTTTTGCACCCACATATGAGTGAGAACATGCAATATCTGTCCCCCTGGGCTTGGCTTATTTCACTTAACATAATGGCCTCCAGTTCCATCCACATTGCTGAAAAAGTCAATGGGTGCAGCACACCAACATGGCACATGTATACATATGTAACAAACCTGCACGTTGTGCACATGTACCCTAGAACTTAAAGTATAATAAACAAATAAATAAAATAAAATAAAATAAAATACAATTACCTACTACTCCTTAACAAAGAAAGACCTTGAGTATCCTTTTGTCTGTATACACTTTACCACGGCTCTGTTTTCAGAGTCAGTCAGTTAGTGGAACAGTATTTCTTAGGGCTAGGCAGGGTTAAAGCATAAGGAGTGAGCCGTGAGTGACAGAGTCCTGGTCCTCCGGGTGAAATTACTTCTCACAAGTTTTGTCCTGTGAGGGGCTAACAGGGATCTTTCAGACTGGCATAGTACTCCTTGAGTATTAAAATTAAAAAAAAAAAGTCTTCAGTCATTTTCTTTTTGTACTATAACATTCGATTTGACAAGTTTTCTGGGAAATAAAATCTTCCTGGCAAACAAGTGAATCCAATTGTTCCTTTGTACAAATATCTTGTAAGTGACTGTGCAAAATGATGCTATTTATTTCATCTTGTCTTCAGTACCATATCATATCTGATTTCTTTCCTTCTTAAAAGTAATAGGAAACAGGAAAATGCCAGAAAGCCAAAGAATAATACAAATAAAAATCATGAATCTGTAAAATTTCAGGTATTCTGTGGGCAGGAGTGTCCTATTTACAGACAGAAGGCCACTAAAAATGGGCAGAATAGCCTCCTGCTTAACCAAGTGAGGCACGTTGTTCTGATCTCAGCTGAAAGTTAAGACTGAATTCTCATTAAATGTTCTACCAACTTCAAATGAAAAAGAGTGCTCAGAACTTCCCTTGGCACACTATGCTCTTTTCCTCTATCAGCTGACTTTAATGTTCTCTTTTCTTTTGGCCCTTCAAGTTTCTGTGGCCTTAATATGACATTTAATTGAGTGATTAATTGCTATTAAATGGCACTGCGCTGATTAAACGAAGGCCTTGTTGGCATAATAGTCAGTTACAATGCTGCAATTCAGTGTGATAAGCTTAAACATACACAATTAGAGGTAGTAATATCTAATTTGTCAAAGCTCTTGTGGCTTAATTTTCTGCCACAAAGCTTGAAAGCAATAGTGACTGGACAAAAAGCTCCAGATTTACTGCTTAAGTACCTTCCAGTAAATTGATCTTGTCCATCATGTAATCTCATTTTGTACATTTTGGGAGACAGTGAAGCTCAGCTAGCCTGAAACCTCCTTAAAAATGGGCCTGAGGGTTCCTGATCACAAAACTTGAAAGCTAAGCGACGCGATATGAATGTCTCTTCAGAGGCAGACGACAACCAATTTGCCTGGCCAGAGCTTTCCTTTTAGGATAATTAGATAAAATGAATAAATGTCAGTAAAAGGATGAAAGATTCATGTAGGAAAATAAAAATATATACCAGATCCTGAAAACATCATACTGAGACAGGCCACAGCTCTATCCTGTGAAAAATAAAACAGGAGCAACTGACATTTCTTTTAAACTAGCTGTTATAATCGTAATTATCTTATCCTAACAATAGTCACTTTTCCTGTCACATGTTTTAAAGACAGTCTATTTTAAAAAGAGAGAAAAGACACTCTTCTAGTGCAATCAGTGAAAAAACAATTACCCTTTCATTTGGTAAATACGAAAGGAGTAAATGTGAGCATTTTCTGCTGACTAAATATGAAAGACGTCTATTTTAGCTAAATAAATACAGAGTATGGCTTATAGTCAGTGAATATCCCACAAACATTTATGGGATTACTAAGGGCCTATTATATATAAGACATTGCCCTAGATATCAGGGAGAAAAAAAATTAATAAGATGATAGTTTCTGTTCTGAAGCCCCTAGTGGAATCCATACACATATGCATATAGTTATTGCATTAGACAAAAAAGTATGTTCTGTGAAAGAGGCACAAAGGAAGAGATTAATATTACCTGGAACAGCATAGAAGGCATAGGGTCAGCACAGGAGGACAGGCAAAATTGGTAAGAGCTACTTAAGTAGATACTATTTGAGCAAACCTTGGATGGAAAATATAATTTCTACCCCTGGATAAGGGACATTACAGGGAGAGAAAAGGGCATGAATAATACCTGATGTTTTCAAGGTAAAAGGTAGAATTATTTCATACCTAAAGTAATGTTTTATTAAATCATTTACACAAATTTCCTTACTTTGATATCCATTTATGATGGCCTATTCATTAGGGTATAGACCAAGAGATTCTCAAAAGTACAGTTGCTTAAACAAGACGGAAGTTTCCTTCTCTCTCACGGAGAGGCCCACTGTGAGCTGGCAGTCCAGGCCAGGTAGGTGTCTATGCTCCACAGGGTTGTTCAGGGACCCAGGCTTCTTCTGTCCTATTGTTCTTCTAGCCTCTAGGTTACCCTCATCCACAGGGTTGAAGCTAAGTCGCCGGAATCACATCTGCATTCCTGTAACTGCATAAGGAGAAAGAAGGTGGAAGGTAAGACGTTTTCCTTCTAAGGAAATGTTGCACACATAACCCAGCAGCAAGCATCCAGCTGGGGGACTAGTGTCCCATAGAAAGTTCAAAGAGTTCTATTACTAATAAGAAGGGGAAATTGCATATGTGGGCTAATTAAGCAGCTTCTGATATAGTAGGTGCTTAATCAATGTTCATTGCTGAAATAATGAATGAATAATTAAGTGAACAATTAACAATGTTTCTACATTCCATCCAAACACAATCTAATATGGTCACCAGTAACCTCTCAGTTCCTTTTGTGAATCAAAGGAATTGAAGATGATTAGTTGTGACAGATGCCTCAGTGGAGGGAGCTCTGTGTGTGTGTGTGTGTGTGTGTGTGTCTGTGTGTGTGTGTGTGTGTTTGGAGGTGGAGGGTGAAGAGAAAGGTGAAACACTGAACTGCCAGAGAAAGACTTGGATGTCATGGTAATAGCAGCTTCTCTTAAGAAGTATTATGTCTTCTTAATTAGGGAAACAATTTCTCAACTAGAATACAGGAAATCGTTTCTAATATTTGGGATCCTGGAGTGACACTAACTGTACAATTTCTCCCTGGCAGCCATGCCTTCTCTTCATCTTCAGGAGCTCCATGTTCATTTCATGCCTTTGATCCAGCTGTTATGAAATGGGCTCTCCCTTCGGAGGAAGCACGAGGTGCCACCTGTCTCCAAGTCTCCACATCTTCATTCTTTACTTGTATCGATAACATATTTTCATTCGAAAAAATTGTCTATGGTTTTGGAAGGATATTTCTAGACTTTCAAACTGGATTCTAATTATATTATTTTATATCTATTTCCAAAAAGAAACCTCATACCAAAAATAAAATACATATATACATATATAACTTTAAGCTTACAAAATTATAGTAAGTACAAATTCCTTAAATACAAGGACTTGTTTGCACATCTCATAAGTATTCTGATATAGAACTCAAAGGAGGTAGAACTGAATAAATGTGAATTGAATTTAATGGAGCACATAATTTCAATGTCATGGATTTGTGGTCATAAATTACCACATGTGAACTCTTTATACAGTGTGATTAATCAATGAAGAACTATGAGTCAAAGAAAATAGGTAAAGTATACAGTCTAGAAGTAACGATAGATGTAGAGATAATTTTAAAAACAAACTAAGAACACCATCTTTTCATAAGTTAAGTCATTCTTTTTCTTTCCTTTTTTTAGTGATAGGATCTCATTCTGTCACCCAGTCTGGAGTGCAATGGCATGACCTTGGCTCACTGCAGCCTCGATCTCCCAGGCTCAATCAATCCTTTCACCTCAGCCTCCTGAGTAGCTTGAACTACAGGTACACACCACCTTTTTTTTTTTTTTTTTGCAGAGATAGCGGTCTCACTATTGTTGCCCAGGCTGGTCTTGAACTTCTGGGCTCAAGTAATCCTTCTGCCTCTGTCTCAAAAAGTGCCAGGATTATAGGCATGTGCCACCATGCCTGGCTAATTTTTTTTATTTTTATATTTTAGAGACAGGGTCTTGCTATATTGCCCAGGCTGGCCTCAAACTCCTGGCCTCAAACAATCCTTCTGCCTCAGCCTCACAAAGTTCTGAGATTACAGGTGTGAGCCACTGCAATTGGCTTTCCTTTTTTAGATTAAAAAATAAGTACAGAAAGAAGTTCAAGAATTATTGTCCCCCGGTGGATTGTTTTGTGCATTGCACTTTGGAGACCACAGTAGTAGAGAACCGGGATTAAAATAACTATTCAAAGAAACTTGAGTCATGTTTATTTCAAGGAACCAAGGAATCATGGTGGTAAAGTTTTTTTAATTTTTTAATTTTTAATTTCTATGGATACATAATAGTTGTGCATGTGATATTTTGAAACAAGCGTACAATGTGTAAGGGTAATTGGGATATCCATCACCTCAAGCATTTATCATTTATTTGTGTTAGGAAGAATCCAATTCTACACTTTTAGTTATTTTGAAAAATTCAGGCAGGTTACAGTGGCTCATACCCATAATCCCAGCACTTTGGGAGGTCAAGGCGGGCAGATCACTTAAGGTCAGGAGTCTGAGACAACCCTGGCCAACATGGTGAAACCCTGTCTCTGTTAAAAATACAAAAATTAGTCGGGCATGGTGGTGCATGCCTGCAATCCTAGCTACTCGGGAGGCTGAGGCAGGAGAATTGCTTGAACCCGGGAGGCAGAGGTTGCAGTGAGCCGAGATTGTGCCACCACACTCCAGCCTGGGCAACAGAGTGAGACTCCATAAAAAAAAAAAATCTATGAGTTTTTCCTAATTATAGTCACCCCGTGGTACTATTGAACACTATCTCTTATTCCGTCTATCTAACTGTATTTTTGTACTCATTAACTATGCCTTTTTATCTCTCCTCCCCACTGCCCTTCCCAATTTTCATTGTAATAAGCTCTCTATCTTAGGCCGAGAAACAATGACCACAACAGCAAAACATTGGTTTCAGAAAGAGTTTTCATCGGAACCCTTGGTTCACATCCTAGAACTCACAGGTCAGATTAAAAACATAAAGTGACTGGAGAAACATATGAAGGATTAAATAATCCAGTAGCGCAAATAATCACAAACTGTGGGTTATGAATGAAGAGTTAATTTGGAGTTACTGAATGAAAGGTACCATTTAAAAAGAATATTAACCAAGGCCAGTAACGTTTTGGCTTGGAGAGATACTTCCTTTTGGGAAATGAAAACAGCATGCACGTTAACAGAAGGCAAGAAGGAAGGATAATGAAGAGATTATTTTTATTTATATAATTAATATCTTTCACCTATAAATACAGAATTGAAATGTGAATTCCAAGTGCAACTTGGGGAATGGCCAAAGCTGAGAAAGTCTGATTTAATTGGTGTAGACCGATGAGAAGACTCAGATTAAAATTACCTCTTTCATCTAATCTTAAAATTGTTATATTGGTGACAAATATGGCTGTGGTAAACAATTCTGTAGATTTTTTTTTAAATTGCTTCTCCCAGTTCCTAACTTCTTTACAAGAACAAGAGTGTTTTAAAAAATTAATAGTGAATATCTATTAGGCATTACATAATTCATTGATTACATAACCACACAGTAAGAAAATCCCTATCTCGCAAATGAGAAAATGGAAGCCTGGAAAGATTAAATGACTTGCTGAGGGCCATAGAAACTGGTGACACCAATGTGGCCTACCTTCAAAGCCCATGATTGCTCCTGTTTTCGGAAGCTATGAGGTCAGGGGAAGGTAATACAGGATGCGATACATTGCCTTCCTTAAAAACAAGAACAGAAATATAAAATAAAGCAACAGAAAAATGTTTAAAAGACACGTAATTTGGACTTTTATAGGTTTTAAAGAGAAATTCTAATTATTCTTACCACAGGTGAGGATGCTATGAAAAGCCCTTGGGAAAACAAAGACACCTTGGGGGCCATTGAGAACTCCTGATGAAGAGGGCTCAGCTGCCAGACCTGTTCAAGAAAGACCTCAGAAATCTCTAGGGGGCTGTCAGAAGAAAAGGTTTGAAAAGGGTCTGGAGAGACTGAAATTTGTCTGCCTTGGGCTTTGCTTTTGACAATTCACATCCATCTTAAGCAGAATCATTGTTTATTCTTATTATGCCAGGTTTCCTTTTCTGGTCTGCAGGTTCTCTAGGGTTTCATAGGCTAGTAGTTTGAATTTTCAAATTTCAAAAGCATTGGGGATTTTGCAAAAACAAAATCTAAAGGATACTCAGCAGCACAGTTTACTTAGGAGGTTTTAATCATAATAATCTGCATAATGTATAAGAATTTCTACCTCAGCTGCCTCCTTTCTTTCTCTTTCGTGTCTGGGAAAAAGCCAGGGATTTTTCCCTTCTTCTGATTTAAATACCTTATAAAATTTTGGTGGAAGCATTCTGTCCTATTCTGTCTTCCTGATTCATTTTCTGCTGTAATGAACAAAATTAATTTGCAAGAGCTGCCACTGACGCAGTGTAATAAACTGGGTCATAGGTAGAATCGGTGCCGTCTTATGGCCCTTAGTTGTCATTGCTTTAAGGAATTTGGCATGGTCCTCCAAGGCCAGAAGGCAATGTGGGTCGCATCCTACAGCTTTTGAGATCTCAGGGACTTACTGCACCCATGGCTGGGAATGGACTGTAAATACTGACACTGGTAACTAGGTGCCGAATTGAAGTGATCACAACCTAATCTGAGCCAGAAGGCATTTCTTTGCAGCAGGCATAAAGCAATATCAAACTCCCATAACCCACACACAACACAGAAATTGTTACTGAAGGGATTCAACATCATCATGCCAGACACTAAGTGAGTTATTTCTCTCCTTCCCTGTCTCACCACAGTTTCCTCCCACTTGGTCACACGTGGTAAGCATTCATGTGTGCGAAGGCATTTTATGCCTTCGACCTAACCCCGACCACAGTCCCCTAATCTTATCAGAGATCTGCTCTCCCCACCATTTGAGCACGATGGAGTGCATATTTCCAACGGAAAAAGACTGATATCATTATGATTTTCATTAACTAGTTGCCAGCTTGCATTCTTTTTTCTCTCTTTTTTTCTCTCTCAACAGCACTTCTGTCCTCGGCCCAACCCCAGCCAGAAAAGGTGTTGCTACATTCAGTGAAAAATTATTATTAGTATAGACATGAAATTTGATGATAATGTAGATTGTTTTTTGTCACCTGCAGGCTGTCACAATACACTCGGCATCACTGAAATGTGTTGACCAGAAGGATGATGGTGTTGTCATGATACTGAGGTCTTTTAATTACTTTGTGACTTTCATAGCATTTAGAAAATGGAGAACAGGGTATTTTCTTGAACAGCCTACCCAAATGAAAAACTGGTTACTAATGTATGTTATCTTCATCAATGAAGGCATAAAATAATAAAAACAAACAAATTAAAAATTGTTAATAAATTAATAACTAATAAAAATAAATAAAGACTGTTAGCATGTTTCATCCATGACAGTCATGTATATAGTTTTGTGATGTGAAAAATAATTTTGTAGTTAGGTATCAGAGCATATTTTTGCACATACTACCTTTTTTAAAGGACTGTATAAATTGACTAAAATATTTTCAGAGACTTAATGAAGATACAACATAGGGACTTGTGATTTACACAAAGGACCTTTTAAATTTTTCAATGCATTTGTTTTAAAGAGGGCTTTGACCACACACCTACATTTTCTAACCTGGAAAAGTAGCTTCCTGTTATAATCAATACAGATTACTTTTGGACTTTAAAAAAATCAGGCAAATATTCTAAATTGTTGAACTCTCTGGGTACATGTATCTTCTGCTTTGTTAAGTTTATTTACTTTATACAGTTCCCCTTCTTTCCTTGCTGTAGAGCCTGTTCAATATCACTGACTAAATCACAGAAAGAACTCCAAGATCATCTAGCTAACCCACAATCACTGAAGCAAGCAAATGCTTGTTTAAAGAATCAGGGTAGGTGGTGATCTCTTCTATTTTTAAATCATTAATGGGTAAAAAATTATAAGCATTGTTTTTCATTATAAAATGGCTTCGCACATTTTATAGATTTACAATTCACCAACAAGTCATTTGGAAACTTCTGCACACTCCAGTAGTAATAATTTTAAAAATCAGATTTTATATTTTTCTTTTCTTCTCCTTTCTTTGATACAGTCTTAAGTCCCACATTTTACAGGATGTTTATCCTCCTAAGTTCTATTTTGTTTTGCACATACATGCAGAATGCCTACTTACAAAGTCATAAGCATATAGATCCAATAGAGTATACGTGCCCAATTAAGTATTATCCTTCAGGATAGACATCTTAGAGGAAATGAACTTATTATGGGTTTGTCCTAACTTCAGTAACACCCATCCATAAAAGGCCGCCAAGTTGCTGCTTTCTGCAGTAGTACTGGAGTTGAAGAGAGGAGATTTTTCAAGGATAAGATACCTGGTGATCAATAGCATGTCCCAGAAGAAGGCAGAAAGTAGAAGATGAGGGGACGATGACTCCAACTCTTGTAGGACCTAGGGGATATGATGAGATTAGCCCGTGGGCAGTACAGGAAGACAGCAGGCTTGGGCAAAAGTGTACAGTATAAAGAAGATAATGGGAGACAAGAAACCTGGGATTAAAGTCCCAGTGAGCAAATGAATCACTCTTTTTTCCTTTTGGTTCTTCATAAAATGAGAATGGTTATATTCGGTTGAAAACCTTGGTGCCCCAGATATGAATCGCTATAAGCATCTGTCATTTTTGTAAAGAAAAAATATTTATGTTTTATTATGGAATTTCCCACATGTTGCCTTCTCACTCCTAAATTATTTGTGAGACTTTAGAAAGCAAATAACAGAATACTTTCTTTCTCTTTTTTTTTTTGAGACGGAGTCTCGCTTTGTCGCCCAGGCTAGAGTGCAGTGGCACGATCTCGGCTCACTGCAAGCTCTGCCTCCTGGGTTCATGCCATTCTCCTGCCTCAGCCTCCCGAGTAGCTGGGACTACAGGCACCCACCACCACGCCCAGCTAATTTTTTGCATTTTTAGTAGAAACGGGGTTTCACCATGGTCTTGATCTCTTGACCTTGGCCCGCCTCAGCCTCCCAAAGTGCTGGGATTACAGGCGTGAGCCACCGCACCTGGCCTAACAGAATATTTTCTTGGCTATTTTAGCAAAAGGAAAATCTGATTATCAACTTATGTTACCTTCATCAGTGAGATCCAAAATAAAGAATACCTGGTCATATTGTTAGCTCATTTTATCAATATGCAATTGCACAGGATTTGGTCTCCAAAGAACAAATCATCAAAGAGCGTAGTTCCCTGGTGAGGGAATTCAAACCTGCTTAGTCATCTGCCTCACATGACCAAAATATTAAAATAAATACTTTAAAATGTGCCAACAGTTCCGGGCTGCTAAAAAGCAAATCCCTAAATCATTTTTGTTGACTATAGATTTTATCTCTGGATTAGAATTGCTGTCTGATTCTTTCCCTTATTAGATTGCGAAGTGGAATAACTATGTATTCATTCTATATTCATTGGGCCTCCACCATGAAACGGGCTAATTTTTAGACATTGAGGATATAGCAGTAAAGGAGACTCAGTTTCTACTCTCGGGAACTGTGTGGTGTAATTGGGATGTGGGGACAACATTGGGTGTATGTAAGAAGACAACGGCTTAAATACGCACTTCCAAAAGAAGGAGATAGATGCTACCATTCAGGGAGACACAGATGGCTCTGCGATTTATAATACGGTTCAGCACTTTAAGAGTGTTTGCTGCCAGGCACTGTGGTGTATGCTTGTAGTCCCAGCTACTTGGGAAGCTGAAAAGGGAGGATCTCTTGAGCGTAAGAGTTGGAGGTTGTAGTGAGCCATGGTCACTCCTGTGAATATCCCCACCACTCTAGCCTGGTCAACAGAGCGAGACCCTATCTTTTAAAAAAAAAAAAAATGTTTGCTATATGGCAGGCACAGATCCAGCATTGTACATGTAACATCGCATTTAAACCTCTTAGCAATCCCTAAGGAGTAGGTCCTTGTTCCCATTTTACCAATGAAAAAACAGACTTAATAGCTTGCCCCAAGCTACCTATTATTTAAAATGATTGATAGAATTTGAACCTAGGTGCTCTGACTCTAGATGTTTTATGTACCTTCTCAAGATGAAACTGAGAACTGAAGGATAAAAAATTACCCCAACAATGAGGACAGTAGTTAGAGCAGGAATATAGAGATTAGTGGGGAAAGAAAAAAACAACCCAGAGAAGGAAGAGAGCATGATATTTTCATGGCGCAGTCACCAGCAGAGAATGGCTGAAGCAGAGTTCAGAGAGGGGAAGAAGAAAGGGAAAGTCGATGAGCTGGGAGGGCTCATACTATGCACGGGGCCTGCTTACCAGCTGCTGCTTCACACTTTTCCACTGTAGAAGGGAGCCCTGACACTGGGTAGCACAAAAGGCAACTTTATCTAAGTCCTGAAGTTCTTGGTTTTTGATGAAATAGTAAATTTTTTCCCAAAATTTTTGTTTCAGAGCATAAAAAGACAGTATGGCTGGCATAATTTTTATTTTATAGATCATGAAGCTAAATTTCAGCATGGGATAGTGACTGCAACATTCTAATTAGAGAGTAAATTCAAGCTAGAACTCTGATGTCTTTATCTCCTATTGTCTTTTCACTCCACCATATAACTATCTTCCTATAATACATTTAAGGCTGAATATCCAATTTTTAGAAACACAATATTTATCACTAAAAATAAAATGCCTTTTTCCACTCCCAGTCCCTCTCGTTTCTTAGCACAGGTGATGCCAGATTAGCACTCCTAAAGTACAATCCTCTGCAGGCTGCTTCTTTATTTCTATGTAATCATACAATAGTCAATTATGAGCAATAAAAATAAAAGGCTTTTATATTGAAATAATGTTATTTTCATCTCACTTTATTACACATACTGACTAAATCACTTAGGAGATAATAAAATACGTAAGTAAAATATATTTCCTTCCCCACCAAGTTGATATTATTATATATTTTTTTAGATTTTGGCACTTTGTCACAAATTTGGTTTTATCAGAGAGTTCAAAGAGTGCTTCAGAAAATAAGAAAACAAAGTGATTCCTTCCATCATTCTATATTTTCCTTCTGATAACCTTCACCTATCAACTTAGTCACCATTTAACTCTTAGTGATAGTTACCCCTTCATCTTATCTCTACAAATTTCCTTCACAAAAAACGAGTCCATTTGTCTTGTAGATAGAACTAGTTTTGAATGGAAATACAAAAGAAATGTATTGTGTTCTTACATACCATCTACAGATATTGACTATATCAAAAAAGAGACAGTTTGAAAAAAAATGAGCCAGTATATACTTACAAATTTTAAGAATGATTTTATAAAGTCATTTCCATTTAAAATCTGCATTTACAAATTTTACATCCTCCCTTAGTTCATGTTTTTCACAAATGAAATTTGAGAAGTCTTCCTCCCAGGCACTGTGGCCCAAGGAGTGTGTGCACTTTAGTGACTTGTGCTGCTCTCAGTGACAGCCTCTATAGTTTGGGAAGCCTTGTGTCCTGGGAGCCACGGCACAGCCCCTGGGAAACCCCTGTGAGATCTGACACCCAAAACAGAGGACACACATGGATCTGTCTGCCTCATATTCCTCTCAGGATCTGAATGGAGACCCCAGGTGTCAACTGCCCCAACACTAAGTTCAGAAACTCTGGATCTCAGTCAGCCTCCAGTGTTTCCCACAGCCTGTACGTGACTTTTTGGTAATCTACTACACTTAAAGTTCCTGGACACTTCTCTGCTCCCCCAGGGGTATCACGGTAATGGATCTCTTCTCAGTTTCCATGGAGAGCAAGTAGAAAATGACATCCTTCCCATTCCTCTGGTCATTGCAGGCTATTCTTAAGGGTTGTCATTCACTAATGCAAACTTGAAAGAAGCCATTAACAAAATGGAACACTACATTTTAAACATTTAAAAACATTATGCAATTCATCTGTATCAACGTTTTATGTGTATCTGAAGTTTACATAACTTGAGATTTGAGAGATAGCTGAGAAAAAAACCTACGTTTATTTATACATGAAACATTTTTTTAATACCAAAGAATGCTGAAAGTCAGAGAGTTGATACTTGAAATAGTTAAACTTGCAAAGAGACTCATTCATTACTTTTCAGAGAAGAAAATCTTAAAGCTAAAACATTCAATTCTTGGTTTAAGTCCAAAGGTTCTGTTCAGTTGTTTTGAAGTTACAGGGAAAAAAATGTACTTTTCCTATCGTACCCATTGACATTTTTAAACAAAAATAATTCAAAGATATTTAAACAGTATGACTTCAAATGTCTGTGGTTAATCCATTGCGGAGAAGAATCTGTAGGAGAAAAAAAACTATGAAAAAATAAACTTGGAGTTTGATCATGCTTTCAAACACTGGGATCAAACTAAAATTCTTCTAGGTTTATAATTGTACTATCAAAGTTTGGTTTATTTTTAACTAAAAGAGAATATAGGTTCCTGTATTGTATTTTTTAAAAGTATTTTAAGGATAAATTAAAAAAAAACTATTAGACTCACAGAATAAAATAGTCACATAACAAGGAGTTCTGTTTCATTAATTCTGTAGAATGAATATGTGATCTTCCCCCACCTATTTTTGAGTTGTAATTTAAACCCAAATTCTGTTCCGAAGTGGTCAAAAATGCATAATTTAGTTTAAAGGGATGACTATTTGGTACAACAGCCCAGAGGTAAAAGCTGACAGATATGTCAGTGTTATCGATGTTTATGGTTATTTAGCCTCTTGCATTCAGGGACAATAAAAAATAGATGGGATTGAATTCTTGGGTAAGATACTTTATGTCTTTCAACTTTCATTTCTTTATCTGTAAAATGGGGTAACAGTAGGATTATTGTGACTGTTAAAAGAGGAGATATATGTAGAACAGCATAGGTAATATCTGACACCCAGTGTATACTTACGAATTATGTTTCTTTCACCTTTCCCTAAGGCATTCATTAATGGAATTAAAAATTATGAAATATCAAAGTAAAATGAGACTTAATAGCTGATGTGAAACAAATATTTAATAAATTCATTTACTCTCATTTGAGTCAATATCTTTTCCAAGTTGTTCTTTACACACTGTTAGTGGGTGTAAAATCAACGTAGCTGATTCTGACTAGAAGGGAAGGGAAGAGAAGATAAAGTATCAGAGTATATTACACAAAGAAGAAAGTTTTCTTTCAATTTTAATTTCAGTTATACATATGGCCTATATGTGTATTGCAAACTAGGTCACACTGTAAAATGTATTTCCTTCTAGGGGTTAGCATTTTGTTTTGTTTTTTAAAGAGAAATATTGCATTATCTGTTCTTTCTATTCTCACTGACATCTTTTTCTATTTTTGAGTTCACAAAACGTATATGGGGATGGCCTTAAACATACGCCAATGTTCAAAAATTTACTGATGCATTTTAATCAACTGAGCACATTTTCCAAATGAAAGAAAATATTCTGACTGTCTGATCACATATTATAATTTTTGAGCCATTACCAATTATGAGACATTATGCTATCCACACACTCTATTCTTCACAACTGCCTCAAGAGGTGTTGCTTATGCTCTTTATGTTACAATGAGGAAACTAAGTCTCAGAGAAGTGAACTCAAAGCCAGGGCTAGATTCCAGTTTTGTCTCACTCCATGCCCAGGCTTTTCACCACTAACCCATAAACACGTTCGCAGGTGGAACAAAAATTGTGTGGCCTGGGCAGTGGACAAATGGCTCCCACGGCTCTTGCTGAGTGACAGACTCAGGAAGGAATGCACCACACAAAGGAAACAGCGCTGAGATGGTAAAGAACGCTTCTCTCACAGAGCAAGTTGGGTCTATCAGTGACTAGTTTAGTCATAACACAATTTAGCCTTTTAAAGAGGCAGAATTGTGTAAATACAGTACAGGAAGTTCAAAAAGTAATATTTTAGAAACCACATTCTTTTCTCCAGAACAGACAGTACAAAAGGTTCCATTCCCCACATTAAAACACTCTGTCTTCTCCTTGGGACACAGTGAAACGTTTACTAAGAAGTCTGAACAGCCTTAGGAGCATGAACCCTGATTTTTTTCCCACTGTGTTCACAAGAGCAATGGATTCATTGGCAGTCCAGGACTCTGAAACAGCCTGTTCAGATTTCTTTGCTCATGCTCAGCTAATATGAATCACTTTAACTAAGTATTGCCCTGCTTTGCAGAATGGTATTCTGACATTGCTAATAGTTGGCTCAGTTGAGTTGACCACAATAAGAGCTTTCTCCAGACTGAGAGAGAGCCAATCAAGCCCTTGTGAATGTCAGCATTTAGTTTGGAGATGGATTCAGATCCAAATTTTAAAATATAATAAACACTCTCCAAAGATACATTACAGTAGGGCAGCTACTAAAAGCCGTCATAACAGGGCAATTGTGGAACGCCGGATGAAACCTAAACTTTGTATCATACAAGAGCATGCTATAATGGAACTTCCTGAGGGGCTTTTCACAGTCCCTACTAAAGAATGTATTCGTCTGCTTCTATTCCTTTTTCATTTTTTGCTTCCTTGAAGCTAATAAATTCAAATCTGAATCAACTTATTCTTATATATTAGATGGTCTCAAAAATATCTTCTATTTCAAAATTCCTCCCTTATAAATGGTATGTACTCAGCAATAAAATATTATAAAGAGCTTTTAGAAAGTACTGTGAGAGTCATCAAGAGGCATGCTGCACTTGGGCCCCGTGTAGCACTGCCATTGACAGAAGGAGAGACACTCAGAGTGGCTTGGGAGATTGAATTTAAACAACCTCCACATGTCTTGAACTAACATTCTTTCTTACAAATAAAACTACTGCATAGAATTCCAATCAAATTGGTCAAAGCCACTATATTTAGATCAGAAGCAACCCCTTAAATCACTTAATTCATGTTCTGCTGAAAAGGGTGATCCTCTATCAAGGACCCTATGATTTGTCTGCTTTTTAGGAATCCAAGAAGAAATAATAATTTATTTTTTAATAACAAAAGTTAGACTACTGACATCCTTTCTTGCAACCACCTCCCACTCCCCTTAGCCCAAATTCATTTATAATTGCATACTTAGGACAATCATACCATTCAGCTCATGCTTTCTCATACTGAGTATAGAAAAAGAATCATAACAGTTTTAAAATTATTATATTTTATGTAATATTTTGGCAGATAGTTTCAAAATCATTTCTATCAAAGTTCATTTTCTGTTGATTTCTTAAAAAATTGATTCATTATTTACGTATTTTTATAGTTCTTTTCTTGGGTATAGTTTCTGTTTGTGTAATATAGGCTCAGTATAGGAAAGTTAGAAAATAAAGAAAAAAATTGAAATGAAAACAAAAAGTTCCCACAACACTGCCATGCATAAGAAATCACTGTTAACATTTAGGATTCTATCCTTCCAAAATTGGTTTCAATGCATATATGCATGCATTAAGTTTTACAAAACGTATCATCATATAACATACATATCCCCTTAAAAACTATCAATTACAATTAATTGCCCTTGTTATTAAAAGTTGTTCAAAAATATGTTTGACAGTTACAAATTTTGTATTCCTGGAGTGTGCAATAATTTATTTAATTATCTTACATACTAGGCGTTTAGGTTTCCCCTAAATTTTCACTATTACAGTTTATGCTGCTGATAATGCCTTGTATTCATTATTTCTTTCTTTCTTTTTTTTTTTTTTGAGACGGAGTCTGGCTCCATCGCCCAGGCTGGAGTTCAGCGGTGCGATCTCGACTGACTGCAAGCTCCGCCTCCTGGGTTCACCCCATTCTCCTGCCTCAGCCTCCGGAGTAGCTGGGACTACAGGTGCCCACCACCACGCCTGGCTAATATTTTGTATTTTTTAGTAGAGATGGGGTTTCACCGTGTTAGCCAGGATGGTCCCAATCTCCTGACCTCGTGATCCGCCCGCCTCGGCCTCCCAAAGTGCTGGGATTACAAGCGTGAGCCACCGCGCCCGGCCTTCGTTATTTCTTAGAGGTAACATTGCTATGCCACAAGGACCAAAGAGATGTTAAACGTTTTGTATATGTTGCCAAATTGCCCTCCAGAGAGCTAGAAACAATACCTTCTCCCACCTGTTTCATTGCTGTCCACCATGTTGGAGGTTCTTATTGTTAGGCAACCTTTAAGATGGTCCACAATGATTCTCTCCTCTCCAGTGTGGGCTGCACATAGTAATTTGCTTCTAGTGAACAGAATATGACAGAAATGATGGGCTATGGCATCAGAGATTCAGTAATAAAAAGACTGCTTCTGTCTTAAGTGCTCTCTGTCTCTTTCTCAAATCACTTGAGCTGGGGGAAGCACAGTGCTGCGTTGCTGGCAGCCCACTGAAAAGGTGGACAACTCATCACTAGGATCTGAAGTCCTCAGCCTAACAACCCAGAGGAACTCAAACTTGCCAACAACCATGTACATGAGCTTGGAGACAAACTTGCAGCTCCAGTCCAACCTTGAGCTGACTGCAACTTCACAAGAAGCCTTCAGCCAGAACCACCCAACTAAGCCGTCCCCAGATTCCTAATGCACATCCCCGTCAGAAAGAGTTTGTTGTAAGCTGCTAAGAATTGGGGTGAGCTGTTAAACAGAAATAGATAACAAACAACCATTTTTCCCATCCTCACTAATTTTCCTTTGAATGCCTTTTACCTAATAGAAAGGTTGAATGTGGTTTTCATTTGTTCAATGGTTACCTGTAGTTCTTTTGTTGAGAATTATCTGTGTTCATATTTTCATTTCCTCTTATTAGTTCACAAGAGCTTATGTATGAAAGATAAAATTATTTATCTTTTATGTATGTTGCAGTTAGTGTTTTCTCAGTTTTCCATTTTGTTTCTATTTCTCTAGACACTGAAGTTGTTTGATATTTTTTAAAAGTTCCAGTTTGTTGTAGAAAAATCTATCCATATTTCCTTCTATGGATTTTTCTTTTGAGATAATGCAGAGAAAAATCTTACTCATCCCTAAATTAAATATATATCTACCTATATTTGCTAAGAGTATTACATAATAAAACCATAAACATGTACTATTTAATCTATTAAAATGTATTTGCATAAAATTCGGTACAAATAAAATTTTTTTCTTCCAAATAGATTTCCAGTAATCCTAGAAATATTTATTCAGAAAATTTTTTCAGACTGATTTAAATTCCACCTTTATTTCACAGTAAATTCTTAGAGTAGCAGTTCTCAAAGTGTATTCCATGGACCTGGGGGTTCCTTAGAAATTTTCATGGGTTCTGCAATGTCCAAATTATTTTTATAATAATACTAAAGTATTGTTTGACATTTTCACTGTCTTGACATTTGCACTGATGGGGATCAAACTGTGGATGCCTTAGCACAAATCAAGGAGGTTTGACCATCTGAGCTAATGGTCATTATGTTGTTCATTTCCACACACTTGCACTTTTAAATATAAAGGTAGTTTCACCTATGAATGACTTAAGTAAGGCAGTAGAAATTATTAATTTTATTAAACCTCGAACCTTGAGTACACATCTTTTTGATATGCTGTGTGACATAATAGGAAGTACACATAAAACACTTCTACTGCATGGTGGAGAATTATAGTCGTCTTGAGAAAAAATGTGTTTGAATTGAGAGCTTTTTTATGAAATATTATTTTACTTGAAAGGTTGACTTATTCAGGCTTAGGTATCTGGCAGACATTTTGTTGAAAATGAATGGAGTGAAATTATCACTTCAAGGAAAACAACTGAAACTATTTTTTGCCAATGATATAGAGGCTTTCAAGTGAATATTGAAATTTTGGGCAAGTTGCATCTTGCCCAAACTTGACATAAACTTGACAGCTTCCCAGTACTTAAAGATGTTTCTCACTTTGAGAGTCTGACGTAGATGGATCACAAGGTTAGGAGTTGGAGACCCATCTACCCAACATAGTAAAACCCGGTTTCTACTAAAAATACAAAAATTAGCCAGGCATGGTGGCATGCGCCTGTAGTCCCAGCTGCTTGGGAGGCTGAGGCAGGAGAATCACTTGAACCTGGGAGGTGGAGGTGGCAGTGAGCTGAGATGATGCCACTGCACTCCAGCCTGAGCAACAGAGTGAGACTCTATCTCAAAAAAAAAAAAGTTTCTCATGAGATCAGTGATATTAAGTGTAATTTTTTGACATTGTATGATAAAATGTTAGCATTTAGAAGAGCTACAGAACTTGATTCAAAGCACAAGACAGACAAATTGATTTTAGAATATAAAATGTTCATTGATATCATTACAGATTCCACATTGCAGCTAATCTTCATTAAACTACCACGTGGTGAATTTTAATGTAGTATCCAAGAAGCATACTGACACCTTCTCCATTGTCCCACTATGTATCTGTGTAAGGCCAGATTTTCTTCATATACATTAACCAAAGCAACATATGGCAAAAGACTGAATGAAGAGGCAGGTATGAGAATCCAGCTCTCTTTTATTAAGCATAACATTAAGGAGATTCGAAAATATGTACAACAGTGCCATTCTTATCGCTCATTTATTTTTACTTTGGAAAATACAGTTTTTAAAATAAAGATGTGTTATGTATAATGAATTTATTATGGCTAATTTTAAAATAATTAATAAATACCTATTTTAATAATTGCTCAGTTATGATTTCTCATATGGTAAGTATTGATATTGATACATACATATATAACCCAAATAAAGAAGACTGCTTTGGGATTCCACTTTCCTTCTTTCCTTTTCCATGTCAGGTCTACCACATTCTTCCCATCAGCATTTAAATATGTTCAAGTTCTAAAATACTCCTCATCCCACTTCTCCCCGACACAGCTTGTCATCTCCTCTTCAAAACCAAACATTCTCCTTTGTTGGCTTCAGTTAACGTTGATAACTCATCATCCTCTATTCTGTTTTTGAATTGTGAAGTCACACAGGGTCCTGAATTCGGGCCATTCAGGCCCCTTCTTGTCTCATTATGTCTTTCCTCTGTCAATCAGTTCACCTGTTTTTATGCCTATATAAAAGCTCTTCAATATTTATGTCTCTAATGTATTTCATTTTATGCAGGAACATGATCTTTTTCTCCTCTGTTTTTCATGTTGCTATAAACATTTAGTTGAAAGCAACTGCTGAAAAATTAAAATGCTTCATCCATTTTCTTGGAGGCTCTTTGAGCACATTAGATAACATTAGATGGGGACAGTGGTTTAGATCCAAAGTTCTGCCAGTTGTGTTTCATCCTGGCATGTTTGCAATGGCTGATCAAGGGTACATAAAAGAGTTTGGAAAGAGAAGGCCCTTCCAATTTATAGAAAAGGCTTAAGCTGCTGCTAGTGGAAACGAACTCTGTAAATGAACTAAAACAGTCTACTACGAAGATCTATACTTCCCTTAGAGAAATTTATAAGCTTTCATTATCAGTAGCATAAATCACTCAAATAACCACATCAACTAAACCAAATTTTGTGTAAATCGTATAAGGAGCCCAATGGCTGGAATAATTCTAGAGCAATTTAACTCATTAGAGCTGTTGATCTTATACCAAAAGTTTTCCTCAATCTTGCTTTTTATAAATGATCATTTCTTTGTTGTCAGGTTTCCTGGGACTCTGTTGCATCAAATTCTACTCCTAGGCATCAGTTTTAAAGTATTTCATCAGTTGGACCTACCAAATCTCAAGTCAGGATTTGGCCATCTCTGCTCTCGCCATTCCACCTCTCACGACTCTATCCTCAAAGTAAGGAAAATTTCATTTTCAAATTCCAACTGCTACAGTTATTCACCTCTTATGTATGTGAACTTTCATTAAAATGGTTTAGACTCTTAATGCTTGTTCTTTAAAGGGTGGTTAGTTTTCTCTAAGTACTGTCTTTTAAAAAAATATAGTTGACACAAATCATCCCAGTAAGGTAAGTCTTGACTGCTGAATCTCTGAATATACCAAGCAAGCTCGGAAAAACAATGCCAGTAAATTATTTATTCTCTGTGAGAGTTGCTAAAATACAGGCGTTATAAGGAGCGTGATTTTATTTTAAAGATAGGAGACATGTCTGGGGAACATTTGGCACATACATACACACACACACACACACACACACACTTACACATATATACGTAGATCTCAGTGCAAGACCCCACCACACCATATATATATGTATATGTGTGTGTGTGTGCATGTGTGTACATACAAATGTGGATCTCTGTCTCTCTCTATATATACACACACACACACACATATATATGGTTTTATATATATACACACACATACACACACATATATATGTATAGTGGTGTTTTTTATATATACATATATAATTATAAGGGGATGGTCTCGCGCTGAAACAGGGACTCACTCTGTAGCCCAGGCTGGAATGCAGTGGTGCAATTGTGACTCACTGCAACCTCAAACTTCTGGGCTCAAGTGATCCTTCCGCCTTGGCCTCCCAACATGCTGGGATTACAGGTATGAGCCACTGTGACCAGCCACTTGGTGTATTTCATAAGCTATTTGAAAACCACAGTGTGAGAAGGAAAAGATGAACATAATTTTTAAAGAGACTTCTAAGTGAAAAAATATTGCCTCTGTGCTTTAAAATGCACCATTTTATTTTACCTTCTCAGAATCACTGTGAGGTAGGTATCTTTTTGCTCTTTTAGCAGATAAGAGAATGCAACTGAAAGGTTAACATACCTAATATTACATATTACATTTGAAGTCGATAAGAATGATAATTGTGAAATACTCTCCAATGCACTTTCTCTGTCTTTAATGTACCTGTTCTACCAATAAGGATAAACCCAAAACTTATTGTCCTAAGAAGGAAAAGGGTTGGTATAGTTCAGATTCTAGAAAAAAAGTGGTCCTAGTTCAGCTTTGATTTCCAAGGTGACTTTTTTTAAGTTCCTGATAAAATAAAAGTTTGCTCATTTTATTTCCCCAAAACATTTCTATCCCCCTATATTCTCCATAATTTTCAATGGCTTCTGCCTTACATCATCCAACCTGGACATCTGGTGGTCACCCTCAACACTCTACCCTTTCCATCACCTTCCAGGTTCAGTGGTTACCAAATCTGTTGATTTCACTTTCAAAAAATAGTATATATGTACTTCAGTTCTTCCTCTGTGTTCCAATTCTAGCATCCTAAATCAGAATCTCATGATCTCTAAACTGGCTGCTAACACATTCTCCTATGTTGTCCTTGTCTTCATTGTGTAATGCTCCATCTCCCCGATCATCCTCTTTACCATACTGAGAATAATGTGAAAAACAAAACTGATGTTGTCCTGCACCCTCTAGTTAAACTTAGTTAATTGTCCAGTTGTCTACAGTATAAGGCCCATATTATTTTGGATGGAAATAAAACGCCTTTATGATCTGGTGGCTGCCTCTTTCTCATTGCACTTTCCTTCTTCCTGTGCACTGCAAAGTCACACCAAATTATCAAGAGGTACAAGAATTTACCCTAATCTTTCTCAACTACATGCACACATTACTTCTTTTGTTCAGAATGGCTCTAATCATGGGGGAAACTCCTAGCTTAAATGTCCTTTACTCTTAGATGTTTCCTGGACTCTACTACTTGCCCTCTCTCCATTTCCCCTTCCAGAATTCAGTCCTTCCTCTTCTATCTCCTATAGAATTATAAATGCCTCTTTTTGTAATTAAGTTCATCTCTTCAAGTGTAAGCTAAAAGGCAGATTCCACGCTCTACTTTTCCTTTTAGCTCCACTTAATATAAACTTGTCATTTGAATGAAGACAGAAAGGGCAAGATGCAGTGGTATAACTTTGAGCCTTTTGCAAGCCCACATCTGAATTTGAGATGCCTGTATGATATGAAGGTGAGATACGAAGCACATCACTGAAGCTTGTTTTCAAGAGATTGATTAATGCTGGAGACAGAGATTTAGGAATCATCAACAGTGATAGCCGAGGCCATGAGTGTGGGGAATAAATTTAAGAAAAGGGAGTTAAGAATTGGACGCTAGAGAACATTGGTACAAAAGGACTAGAGAAGTCAGAGAAACTTAGAGAGATGACTTAGGAGTGCTCTGAAAAGTTGAAGAGAATGATATTGAGGAAGTCAAGACAGAATAGAGTTTCCAGAAAGAGGAAGTGTCTAATAAAGATAACTGAAAAGTATTCATTAGTGTAGACATTCAGTTTAGTTATAATCTTAGTAGGAATATCATTTTTAAAGGTGGAGACAAAATTTAAGTAGTTGAGAAATAAAGATAAAAATGCTGAAATAGTCAATTGTGATTTTTTTTCATCTAGGATTTGTCAGTCTTAGAATTATAGTCTTGGGTATATGGAGACACAGTGGTGAGAAAAATGTTAACAGTATGTCTTGTTGGGGGAATGCTACTGGCCTTCGAGACAGGACAGGGTTCAGAGTGAAGGACTGGTGCCGAGCATCTCTGACCTTGTCGATTAGTGGCCCTTGTCATTGTGAAAGCCAAAAATTATCCCCATTTTCTAAAGTCTGCACTTGGGATAGTCCAGCTCCTACTTGAGAAAAGCTAATACCTGGGTTTGCTGTGACAACAGTAGCAGGATGCCACAGAGAGTTTTGGAATTTTCTTGACTGAAAAGTCTTTTAGAGGTGAAGGCTATCAGAAGCCTTTCTTTCCTAATCAAGACATATTATTAGTTTACTGTTAGATTACCGAGAGCCTTTATCTTTCAGCCACTGCTCATATCTCCCAAAAAAGTTTTGATACTTCTTGCCTGTTTCCAGCAGCACTTTCACATCTGCTTCCTCATAAATATTTACATGTTTTGTTCTTAACACATCTTTAATGCTACTTTTCCTGTGGAAAGAACACCAATACCGATTCATTATTTTTAACGTAACCTTAATCTGTGTGAACATACAGGTGTTCACAAATGTAACTGTGTGTATACGGTAAAATCTATTTAAGATTTTTCTTGTGTATTCTTGTGTGAAGACATACTGTAAAATGTATGTAATATATTTTATTATGAACACACACTGCTCATTTCTACCTTTGTAATTTCCTCATGCTGATGTCCTTCATGGAATATCATTTACTTTTCTGCTCTATCCAAGTTCTTCTGGTACTTAGAAGCCTTGCTCAAATCACTCTTCCAAAAGGCTTGCCATACTGCCCTAGCACTGCTGTAGGAACTTACTACTTCTGTAATCTTAAGCAAGTTCTGACCTCTTTGATCTTTGATTTCTGAAACTTTAAATATTATTATCAGCATGGCCTACATCACACTCATTAACTCTGAGGTTCAAACAAATTATTATATGTAAAAGTAACTATGCAAATATAAAGCCTACTATACATAGTAAAAGCAAATTCATGAATCTTCTATTATTTCATGTCAACGATTTCAGTGTATCTTTTTCCATTTAGAAATACATTTCTTTTGGAGGTACGCTTTGTCTGAGACAGAGTTGTTTTGCCATTACCTTCAAACAGCATGTTTTTTACTGAGTTGTCGAACAGGGTAGCAAAAAGCTGCCATAGATTTCACGATCCATACAATTGCACATGAGAAACTGATAGCAGACCACCAACTTACTTCATATGGAGACCAAACAGCTCTCAGATGGAAACAATGACTTTTGGTCATTAACAGCCCGATTAAACAGAAACCATTGACCTGGAGGTGAAAGGCTCCAATCCCCCATTCCCTATTCTTAGATCTGAGTAACCTACCCATGTGCTTTGCTTAATTACTCCACTCATTAATGGAATGCCACACTAAACTGCAGCATGTGTGTGTGAAACACACACACACGCACATGCACACACAGATGCATGTATCTCACCGGAGCAGAGTTTTATATTTCAATTGTCCACTTTCTCAGCAATTTTTGGAGATAACCTAGGGAATTTGTGGCTTTGCTTAAGCCACACATATCACACAGGGAAATACCTGGAACACTGAAAGGATGTTTAAAAAGATCAGAGGAGATTATATTATAAAATAATATTTATACTACTCACATATACCAACATAGTCCTAAAATGATTAGGGCCATGTTTCGGGTTTCAGAATGAGGCATTTCTGGCAGGAATGAGTTATTGCAGCACTAAGAGCTCCGTGGCTGCTGAAAGACTACCAGCCTGTGATAGGTTTGTGAACTGATAGGGTCTTTTTTACCTTTCTCCAGATGAGTGCTATCAAAAACACAGTAAGAACCTTAGTATATTGCTGTATAGCACTAAGGGGAATATATTCACATGAAGTGATTATCTCTGATAGTTCTGGACAATCTAAAGATACATTACATTTTCCTAATAATACTTACCTTCTTTTAGATATGATGTTTTAGAAGAACAGCTTGAGCTTATAATCAGTACAATTTATCACCTATCCCCAAAGTACCCTGCCGTTGAAATGCCTGACATATATATTGGGTGGCATGGATTTAGCAAAAATTGAATTATAAATTGCCCTGCCAGTTTTTGCCTCTGGAAATAATGAAAAAGTAAGCTAAAGAAATGTTCTTCTAAAGGATTTACTTTTAAAGCAACTAAGAAGAAAGAAACAAGCAATATGAATTCCCAAAATATTATGTCTCTGAGCATAGATTATTTAGGCAACTGAGAAAATATAACCGTAGCCTTAAGAAAAAGTGTTAATTCCACTTCCAGGAAACAAAAGCAGTTGTAATATAATATTCATTTTTAAACAATGGAAGAATTTGACGTTTAACAATCTCAGGGTCCATTTAAAACCAAATCAAATGTCATGCAAAATTCTTTTTAGAGATTATAATTTATTCTTCTAAATGAAATGATGTCCTATTGAGTTAATTACTTACTTTAGCAATTAGCAGTCAAAATAGGTTTATTGTTCAGCATCCCTCGATTCATTCGAACTTTATTTAATATTCTTATGAACAATTTTATGTGAGCTTTTTACTACATGCTCATTGTATAAAACTGTGACATGCAGAAGCTTAAAAAGAAAAACTAAAGTTTATGTCTCCACTCAAATTTGGGGTAAATTTTTCTAGTATTTTTCCTCTGCTGTATGATTTCAAATGAAATTATGTGTATACTTTGTATGTCCATTTAGATTTATTTTTCCTACCCAAATATAAGCCATTATATTATATGATATTAAAAATATGTTATTTAATGCCACATGAAAGTATACTCACTAAAGTATTTCTCTATTTTTGAACTGTGTTTTTCTAACTTTTGACTATGAAAATAACAATAAAATGTATTTATACTTAATCTATGCTTCAACTCTGACTATTTGCTTAGAAATAGAATTATTGGCTGAAAAATCTGAAAGTTTTGAAGTTACCTGATAATATTCTCAAGTATCTTTTCATAAAGATTACATCGTCTGTCCTCCGAACAGCAGCCCATATGACTGCCAGTAACAGAAAGAAAGCCTTATCAAATTTAAATTTTTTAAGCTTTTGTCATTGTGGCGGGTAAAATATTTCATCTTTTTAATTTGAATGTTTAGATAGCAAATTGTAAGTTCTTTTTTTTAATTTGTTTATGGGCTGTTTGAAGTTTTTCTATGAATTGCCTTCATAGTGATCTTTATTTTTATTGAAATGAGTAATTTCTTTAAATTTACTCTTTGTTGAATTGATTTTAATACTTTTTTTCTCTTAGTAATATCTTACAATAGATATCACAATTGATTATATACGGTATTTTTCCATTATATATATCTATAGTTTTTTAAGAACATGGTTTTAATGTTCTGACAGAGGCAGCATCCTTATTTAAGTATGCTTATTACTTTTTTTTATACTTGTGATAACGAGCTTGATCTTTCAAAATTTTAGTCATTTTAGGATTTATTTCAGTTCCATTCACTGGGAGAGAAGGAAGATCTTACAAATTCACTGATATTTTCCAATTGGTAACATTTTATAAAGTCATCTTATTATTTTCCTCTGACATTAGCCTCACTAATGCATTTAACATAGGTAGAAGCATTTTCAATAAAGTTATTTTGGAAACTTACAGAGGCACACAACATATATAATAGGCTTATTACTAGTATTCTGTATACTTTATAGGCTCAGCTGTTTGTAAAGATCTTGGCAGTTTCAAAGAGTCTTTCCCAGTCATGCTAATGTCAAAAAAATTAGAGAGAAGTGAGGGTCCAGTCTCTGTGTGTATTCTCTTGGATCCTAATGCAAAAGGTGGAAGTATGAAATTAGGAATGTAATAATAACAACCCCAAGTAGGAAGAAAAAGTACTGAAAAGTGGTTAAAATCTGCATCCTTTTTTCTTCTCAGATAAATGTAAAATGGGTCTACTGGGATTTGACACTATTCTGGACTTACTTGCTGAGGGGCCTTGGGCATACTGTTTCACTTTTCTCTGAAACCTAGTTTTTTCATTTATAATATTGGGTTTTTTTAAAAGTCTACTTTACAAAGTTATTATAACTATTAAAGAAACGTATATAAGGATTCTGACACTTAGAATAGGTTTTACTGTATATTAGATGTTCAAGAAATGATGGCAACTACTGCCATAATTCTTCTACCACAATTTCTACTACAACGCTACTACTGCTACTATTTATATTTGAATTTCTTAATTTATTTGAAGTGTTGTTCACTTGGCTATCTCAGTCAAAATACTTTAAAATTTGTATAAAATCTTCTAGTTTTATAGTTCTTTTCTAAAATATCCCACTTGATCTTCACACAATCCCTGTAGAATAAGTAGGAGAGGGATTACTATCTCAGTTTTATAGACATGGAAACTAAGTTTCAGAGGTGATCAGTGGCAGGACTAGACCCCAAATTTTTGTAATTTAATTTAGCCCTGTTTCCATCACTGCTTCATCATCCATCCATTCCATCACTTCCTGAGGAATTCAAAGGAAGCCAAACAAAGTCAATATTAGAATTCAAGACTTTTCTTTCTGTTCTCCAGTATTTTCCTTTACCTCTTTTGCTACCCCACTCATTAAACAAATGCCATTTGAGTTCTAGGAATAACATATGTTCTTCTCGAGGTGAACAATGTAAATGAAATGCATGGAGGTACAATAGCCCTTATGAGAAGTGTTAGTCGTTAATGCTGAAGGTTAAATAGGGTCAGCTGCTGCCATGAAATCCAGATGCCTTTGGATAACTAGCTCTTCCCTAAAGCTTATGGTGACACAGCCCTATATGTCGTTATATTCAGATTTTGTCAATGCAAACCTCATTGGCCTGTCTCTGAATCAAGTAGTCCATGTCTATACCACGAATTGCCCAAAGGTGGATTTTTCGATACAATGTTAAGTTCAAATTTCAATTTTTTTAATCATTGCCTTTATTGGCGATTTTAAGCAGGCAAAATGATAAAGGCAGGATACTTCGATATGTTTTTGAGAGTTCAAACTCCTTCCATGGTTGGAGAAATGAGCTTCACAAGGCACAGAAGCTCAACTCCACTTCTAATGCCATCACGGCCTCTTGATCTTCCAGGAGGTAAGATTTCCCTCCAGAGAATTATGAATCAGATATTCAAAGTAACATCTCAGAGACAGTGCAAACCATAAATCTGCTAACTATTTTCTTCTGGGTTTACGTGTGGTATGACAGACAAGGAATTCAGACCTACATAATAAAAGTAGCCAATATATTCTTGCTAATGGTGGACTTGCTGCCACTGGAATTACTGTCCTAAATAAATGCTATACAAAAAAAAAAAGTCTCCTGGACTTCATTTTATTCTGGCTGACTTCCTGGCTTTCCAAAATAGTGATAGAAGTCAAGACCCAGAAGGGAGACTAGAGCCAAAAAAGAAGGAGGATACATGTCACACAGACATAACACAGATCAGCTAAACCCACCTTCACTTAACAAACACTAGATAGTGAAGGCAGAAAATAGAACCACCAAACGTTATAGAATAAACTCAGGCAATTTCAAACAAACATGCAGACATGGGAAGTGCAGTGTGTATGTTCATACTATTTAATTCTTTCCTTTAAACTGTAAATCTGCAAACAAATAACTACAAAAATTGCTTTTGATCTCAACAAATCTAGTCTAACTTGCACTTGGGGTCTAAGGCTGTGACACTGAATGTAAATATGTTTTCTCTTCCCTTTCAGACCTGGGCTTGGCTAGGAACAAGAGCTTTAAATCATACTCTTTTAGGTTTTCCTAATAAGACTGCTGCAAATAAGGTAAACCACAACAAAAATCGAAAAACAATACTAAACTTCACAGAAAATAATGTCTCAACCTATGTGAAATCTTCATAGCTTTGTCTTACTTGCTGCTTATGATTTGAAATTATCCCTTTCTGATGGTCAAATGCCATGTCAGTACAAGAGTTCTGGGGCTGCTTCCATTTATGAGGCTAGGATTTTTTTTTATCTCTAGCCTCTCAAATTGGTTAAAATGTATTTATGTGGCTCACAGGGCACTGTTTTACTTAAGGGAGACAATATTTTAAATACAGAAATAGCAAAAGTAATTCTAACTGTTGAATACATTTTAGTTTGGTAAAATGTATGGCAAAGGCTTGTGTGTATAATTTATATGGAATAAAGATACTAATGTCTCCAAAAGTAATATGAAATGTGGGAATATAAAGCTGTTTAGTGAGGCTGTCTGTTAAGTCTGTATGAGAGGGTTTGAGAGCGTCAGTTTTTGTTGTTGTTGTTTGTTTGTTTGTTTGTTTCATGCAAACAGACATCTTGCAGAGTGCATCAGTTTTGATTCAGACCCTGCAATTTCTGTTGTTCCCTTTCTGCTCTTATCCTCCTTCTTGGTCTCCACACCCCCACCATTCCTCTCCCCACACCTTTAAATGCTGGCATTCTTTCAAATTCGGTCCATATTCTAATCTTACTCAAATCTGTCTGACCATACGAAGCAACTAGAGTGCTTATTAAAAACAGATTGAGATGGGCATGGTAATGGGCACCTGTAGTCCCAGATATTTGGGAAGTTGAGGCAGAAAGGTCACTTGAGCCCAGGAGTTTGAGACGGTAGCACATTATGATCGTGCCTGTGAATAACCACTGTATTCCAGCCTAAGCAACATAATGAGATACTGGTCACAAAACAAAACAAAACAAAACAAAGCAAAACAAAACAAAACAATACAGATTGCCACTTCTCAACCCTGGAAACTTTTACTCAGTAGGTCTTGGGTAGAGCTTAGGAATGTATATTTTAAATAATTGCCCAGGGATCCCTACAATCCAACAAGTTTGAAAGCACTACACGAGGCCATCTTACTCATCCCTCTGGTTTTAGAAATCATCTACATTCTGAGGATGTTTAAATTTACAGATCCTATCCAGACATCTCTTATATATCTATTTGACAACATTGCTTACATGTCCTATATGCATCCCAAATTTAACATGTCTAAAACTTATCTAAGGATTATCTGCCCCATATTTACTCCTATTTCAGTCTTTCTTTTCTCTACAAATGACACTAGAATCCACCTGGTTACCTAAAAACCTTATAGCAATCATTGACACCTCTTTCATGCTTAACTCCTCCATCTAAACCATCACCAAGATCTGTGAACGAGACGTCCAAAACATATGGCACCCATCCGCTCTCATCTTTGGCATTTTCACTGCCGCTGCCCTTGGAAGTAAGTCAACAGTTTTCTTGCCTGAAGTACTGTGATAGCCCCTTGATTTTCCTCCCCCATTTTACTCTTACTGCTTTCCTACTCATTCTCCATGCAGCAGCCAGATGATCTTCTTGAAATGCAACTTGGATCATTCCTTGCTTAAGAATCTTTAATGAAGTTTCTTAGTACTTAGGATACATTCCAGTTCTTATCCCAATGTTGGATGAATTACCCCATTCACCTCTCCAGCCACTTCTCATGCTACGTTTCTACTCACCACACTCTGGGCTGTTTCTCTCCAACCAATCGTTAATAATTATCTAGTCTTAGTCTCAAATGTCATTGCCATAGAGAAGCCTTCTCTGACCACCATTCCCTCAAACTAAATTACCATGTCTCTCAGAATCTCTTGTACATTTTTTTCCTTCTTAATGCTTGTATGTTTGTTGCTTGTTCTTTTGGTAATGTGTTTAATGACTGTTTATCCCACTAAATTATATACCCTTGAAATCAGGAGTCATTCATATTTTGCTAAAGACTTACCTACCAGTGTTTGGTAGGTTTGGTGCATACTAAGTTCTCAATAAATGCTTTTTGAATAAATAAGTGATTGTTAGGTATTGAAGACACTTAAGGGAACAAAAAATAATAATAATCCCTGCTTATAGGGAGTTAACATTCAATGAGGGAGCTATTATTACCTGGGGTATTAATATGTTTGTGACAAAGAAAATGGAAGGGATTTTTTGTTTTGTTTTGTTTTGTTTGAGATGGAATTTCGCTCTTGTTGCCCAAGCTGGAGTTCAATGGCAAAATCTCTGCTCACTGCAGCCTCCGCCTCCTGGGTTCAAGCGATTCTCCTGCCTCAACCTCCCGAGTAGCTGGGATTATAGGCGCGTGCCACCACGCTCAGTTTATTTTTTGTATTTTTGTATTTTTAGTAGAAATAGTTTAGTTTCACCATGTTAGCTAGGCTGGTCTTGAACTCCTGACCTCAGGTGATCCGCCTACCTCATACTCCCAAAGTGCTGGGATTACAGGCATGAGCCACTACACCCAGCTGAAAATGGAAATTTTTGTTACACACACACAAAAAAACTTGAACAACATGAAAACACATTTTATAACATTCATTTGTTCTTCATAATAGTGGTAATTACTGATCATGTCAGCATCTGTACCATTTTGATTATTTTAAAACTTGTAAATGAATAGAAATTTCTAAATAATTTGTGTTTAGAAACTATTTAGAAGAGATTTAAATTTTATTCCTAACTACTCCAGTTGGATGATTGATCCTAACCTCAAGAGATATTCTTCAAATGGGCAGGGTTGTGCCGTAGCTGAGGGCCTCATGCTTCCATGCCCTTTGCTTGTCCACCCACCAGCAAGCCAGGGTGAGGAGGAGAAAAGACAGCAGCATTTACCCACAGAACCCTTTGCTGGCAGGAGCAAAAATTGAAAGTGGAACACGTGAGGGCAGTTCCACAAGGTCCTTGCATGAAGAGTTGGATTTGTCAACAAAAATAAGATTCTTTAGTGAGCAAAAAAGAAAACAAGACAATTTAAAATCATCTAGATTAAAGATAAGCATGTCAATTTCAGGTGAGTCATGAGCTAATGGAACTAAGTTAACAGAATTCTCAAAAAACTTACCACTTACTCATATTTTACTAAAACAGTGCCAGAAATGTTTTAAAAAAATTCTAGAAAAGGGAGAAAGCCTGTATGTCCAAATCCTAGAGTGTGTTTAGTGTGAACTCCAGGTCTATAGCAATGTAAATCATACAATTGTAGCCAACTAATACCTCATGGGAGAAAGAAACCCAAAATGTCGTTTTAAATCAGAAACCAGAGTCGAGTGTGGTGGCATGCACCTGTAGTTCCAGCTACTGGGGAGGCTGAGGTGGGAGGATTGCTTGAGCCTGGGAGGTTGAGGCTGCAGTGAGCCATGAGTGTGCCAGTACACTCCAGCCTGGGCAACAGAGCAAGACCCCTGCCTCAAAAGTAAATAAATAAATAAATAAAATTAAAATAATTAGAAACTAGTAAGTATGGTTCATTTTAATCTGAGATTTTCCTTACACTCTAAAGGAAAACATTGTTCAGCTTTTCATTGCCTTGGAAGCACAAGATCCTGCATAAAAATGTCAGCTACAGATTTCTAAGCAAATGTTCCTTTTATAATATGGCACACATCATAATTCCTTTGCCCTGGTCCTCCCTGAAAAAGAGGGAGAGTATAATCCACTAACCAGCAGCTAAACACTCTTTTCTTTAAAATGCAGAAAGAAAGCAGAAAGAAGAAAGAAAGAAAGAAAGAAAGAAAGAAAGAAAGAAGAAAGAAAGAAGAAAGAAAGAAAGAGAAAGAAAGAGAGAGACAACCACAACAAAACAAGGTATCCAGAGCAAAGGTCATACCCTGAATTGATCATTTCTTTGTATTTCTCCAGTCTTTTAAAACATCTCTAGGTACCTCCTTTTAGCAAATATTTAAATGTAAGTTAGTAAAATCACTGTAAAGGTATTTTCCTCCAATAAACTAGTGCAATTTGGCCCCTAACATCCAAACACTGGTTAAGTTTTACTGTGCACATTATCTCATGATTAGCACAAGCAAGTATGAAATTCTAACAGTTAGTCCTATTTTGTTTTAATGGAGAAATTCTCCCTGCACGAAGAAAGTTCTTTAAAAAGAATTCACTCCTCTAAAAGCCCATACATGTCTGCTTCTTTCCTTTTCCTCCAAACTTATCTTTTCTCACACTAAGGTATAATTTGCCAATTTTCAGACAGTAGTTAATTTTTCTAAAAAAGTTATAAGCATTTGAAAAAAAAAGTTCAGATCCTTAACCAAGCAGCATGAACAACATCACTGCCACAAACAATCATTTAAGGGCTATCTTTTAGTTAACTCCAAAAGCCACAGGGAAACTTTCATCTCTATTCTGTTCCTTTGTCCCCATATTGACTGAAAAAGGAAATATATCTTAACATAATATTGTTATGCCTTCCACTCATGATAGTGGCAACTTTAAGATAAGTGTGCAAAATTATTTTGTCCCAGGGAGGCCTCTCTACTCCAGCAGATCCTACAGAGGGGATATTCTTCCATCAGCTCTTACATTTGCCCCAGCTGTACACTAGGAAATTAGAAAATGTTGCATCAATCATTCCTACCATTCAGCTAGCCAAGAGTAAAATATTCCCAGATAATTAAAAATGCAGCTGATGCCTGTGGGTTGCTAAAACACATAAACAAAAACAGACAAGAGTGCCCTTCATAATTTATTATTAATATTAGTATTTTTTTCTCTTTCTCTAAAGGATTCTTCATAAAACTAATCTTCATGATTTCTCTTATGACCACACATCTTTCTTTGATGAACCAGAAGCCCAAAAACAAACTATTAGATGCAGGCAAGAATAATACCCTTACTTTTATGAAATTAAAAAATATATATATTGATACTATACTTTTCCCATCCAGAATAAAGAATGAGAATACACTTACCAAAGAACACCTCAGAGGTATGGCTAAACTCCCAAGCGAAGTTAATAATTAAAGGAAACAAGAAATGTGTGATTCCATTTGAATTCAACTCTGCTGAAGACACAGTTGACATTAAATGTAGCCATTTTAACAGCCAATTGCCAGGCATATTTGTCCTATGTCCAAGAACAAATGTGCTACATTTTCTTTCAATCTCAGTATTACTCTAATTATTCTTACCAATGAAGAATGATGATTGGAAGGTGGCATGTGTAGGCAACACCAGACCCACCTGATTTTTCAGATTTTAAGTATTGTCAAACCTGTCAAGCAGAACTTTTATAAATGATACCAAGGTAAAATTTGAAATGCCAATTAGGTGAGCACAATGAATTGTTCCATTTCAGAAAAGAAAATGTAACATTTGACACCATAATGGTTAAATAAATTTTAATTCATGAAAGAAAACATCCTCAAGTCCCTCTTTAAATGAAGGAAGGAAGGAATGAGGATAAGAGGAGAGTACTCGAGATTTCATGACTGAGAAGGGCTTTGATAGTGTGGCTAACACAAAATGGTTATGACATACACCCTTAAATGATGTGATCTTAAGGCAAAAAAAAAAACCCCAAAAAAACCAAACAAAAAAGCCTAGAATCAAAACTGTACAAAAAAAAGCCTTAAAAAAAAGTCTAAAATGAAAACTGTGCATGGAACACAATACTAATGTGTGTAAAAATGCGTAATACCCTAGGTAAATGCATCCATGATCAGGATGATTATCTTTAGAACATCACATTATAGTTGATTTTATTTCTTTTAACTTTTTTTTTACAATGAGCATATTTTATAGTGAGAAAACAAAACAATAAGGCTAATTTTCTAATGGGCATTTTTCTTGTCATCAATAAATTCTTTGTATTGAATACCATAACATGTAATGGCATAATAGTATCATTATAATTATTACAATACAATCACACATGCTCCAGAAATGATATTAAAGTCTTGGGGACCCTGGAAGTGGAAATCATTCATACCAGGTGGAATAATAAGGAAATTCTCATATGAGGGAGAATTTAGAATTGGTTCTAAAGAATGAGAAGAGTACTTACTTTTTGTTTGTAGAAAGGGCATGGTGAGAACACCCTGGTCAAGAGATGTGTTTAAGAAGTGTGATTAATTTGGCATGCTTGGAGAGGGAAGCCAGATGGTCAAAGGTCTTGTAAGCCACCACGGTTATCATCATAATAGCTGGCATTTAAAAAAATTCCGAACTATGTATCGGGTGCCATTCTAATACTATAACTTACTTTTCGTCTTATCTAATTTTTGACATAACCCTGGGGGGTAGGTACTCATCCACATTTTGTAGATGAGATGCTAAGGCAAATTGAGTAACTTACCCAGGATAACATTAAACAGTTCCATTAAATGATACCAGTTTAGTGAGAATATTTTAAGGATCAAATGTATGTACCAGATTCACATTCATTGAGCAAGTAGAACTACTTGTTCATTCTTTATTAGAAGTCTCCTATTGTTGTCTCACCCTACACACCATTTTCAAACTCAAAAGCCCAAAGCTGTTATTATTTTTCCATCACTGACTATTCTTTCTCTCTTGCCATCCATACATTGTCATTTCACTGACAGTTTCCTACATTCGTCCTTGTCTTCTCTTCTTCCCATCTTCAGTCGGGTGTAAGTGGCCTCGCAGGAATGAAACGCTGTGCTGTCTGTATACAACTGCACTGATGCCTCCCTGGAGAACTTTATGCTTTACCCTGGAAGCACCCTATCTTCAAAACAGGGGTGTTTGAAAATTCATTCCCATAACAGTGTGGAGCACATCGAGAAAGACTGTATTGAAACTTCCAGATAGAAGTTATGAGGACCCAGACCCAGCAGTGGCTGTGAGGATGAAGAGGCAGTGGGATCTGGGACCTCAGATAGATCTGAGAAATATGCAGCAGTGGGGATCAACAGCCTTGTATAGATCCTTGATGTTAGAAGGAAAAGCGAGATGAATGACGATGATGTGCACTAAAAAAAAAAATAAAATAAATAAGAAAAGAAAGAAAGAACTTTCATTTTAGGAAAACATTTTTCAAACTAAATGGGCTGAAGGACTTCAGAGTGATTACAGATGCTATTAGGGTGACCTCATTTACACCAAGAAAATATCCAGAAAAGACTTTCTTTTTGCACTATCATCCATCAAAATTATCTATATAAAGTACATCCTAGAAAAAAAATGCGCAGAATTAAAAAGAAGGAACACATGCTGTCTGACCTCAAAGAGTTTAAAAGCCTGGTTGAGAGACAGATGATGAACAGAGAAAGCATGAGGTAGAAGAGAAAGAATACAAGGAACAGGAGGCACTTTAAAACAAATGAATGAATGCATGTCCTCCCTTGTACCAGACAGGATTTATGGCTTATCCGTGGTTGCAACCAGGGAGGTATTCCAGGAGCTGCAACATATATATCAGCTTTTAAAAGCTTGGAGGAAGGAAAAGACAAGGTTTACTTGAGAGATGGTAAGTTTGAGTGTAATGGAGATCTCAGGAAAAGAGGTTGGAAATGAGTCTTGAAAGGAGAAAGCTTGTGAAGGATCTTGAAGGTAGAATTAGGAGTTTGAGATGTGGGCAAAGGAAATTCATTGAGAAATTTTGATCAAGGCAAAGAATCTCATTGAAATAGCCCCCTGAAAAGAGGGCCTGTGGGTCTGACGAAGGACTACCCGGAAAAGGCAGAAAGTGGAGGCATGATCCAAGCGCAGGAGAATTCATGCCTAGGCTCCATGTTGTCGTGAAGAGGAAGAATGAGACTAAATTAAGAGGTGTTTCAAAGAAAGAATCAATAGGAAACCAGCTGCATTTGGGGTTAAGAAGAAGAAAGAGTCAAAAAAGAATCCTGGAGCTATGTACAGGTTATGAAATTGGAAATCATTTGCTAGAGTCAATCAGTTCTCATGTCCTTTCATTCCTTTCCCCCACTCCAGTACCCTACTGGCTCTGTGAGGTTACAGTTTTGGACTTTCCTCAGTTAGAACCTGGGTTTATGTTGTAAATTGGTACTATTGACATGGAAATGCTGTCACAGTATACAATTATAAATTTGTTGTTTTTGTAGAGATGGGGTCTCTCTATCTTGCCCAGGCTGGTCTCAAATTTCCTGGGCTCAAGTGATCCTCCTATCTCAGCCTCTCAAATTGCTGGTATTATAGGCATGAGCCACAGCACCTGGCCATAAGTTATTTTTAAAATGGTTAAGTTCAGTTTTTATTCTTTGAGTCTCATAATGATGTTTGATCTCAGAACAGTAAAATGGTGATTGGACCAATATCTTTAGCAACAGGAAAGCCAACAGTTGTACAAGCTGTTGATTTCTTACTCTTAAACAAAATACTACTTCCTTATGAATCTCAGTATATTTTCACTGATATAACAAAATACTGAAGACTGGGTATTTTATAAAGAACAGAAATTTATTTCTCACAATTCTAGAGGCTGGGAAATCCAAGACCAAGGTGTCAGCAGATGCAATGTTTTTTGGGTTTTTTTTTTTTTGAGACAGAGTCTCACTCTGTCCCCGAGGCTGGAGTGCGGTGGCACAATCTTGGCTCACTGTAACCTCTGCCTCCTGGGTTCAAGTGATTCTCCTGCCTCGGCTTCCCAAGTAGCTAGGATTATAGGCGTGTGCCACCACACCCAGCTAATTTTTTGTTATTGTTGTATTCTTTTAGTAGAGGTGAGGTTTCACCATGTTGGCCAGGCTGGTCCCGAACCCCTGACCTCAAGTGATTCACCCGCCTTGGTCTCCCAAAGTGCTGGCATTACAGGCATGAGCCATCACTTCTGGCCAGATTCAAAGTCTTGTGAGGGCTGATGTCTGCTTCCAAAAGGTGCCATGTGAGGTGTCTCACATGGCAGAAGGCAGAAGTCTAAGACATTAGGGTATTTCCTTCAACCTCTTTCATAAAATCACTAATCCATTCCTAAGGGCAGAGCGCTTGTGACTTAATCTTTCTTAAAAGTCCCCACCTCTTAACACCATCATCTTGAGATCTAAGTTCCAGCACATGAATTTTGGAGGGACACACACATTCAAACCATAGCACCATGGAAGGAAATGTTGTCCCAAGGTTTTAGAATAGTGATGTTGGGTTGAATTTCTGAACTCACAAAACTGCCATTATAAGTCCATTTTAGTGCCAATCTACATAAAAATAAAAATTTTAACAATGAATTTGCCCTAGTGTCTTTTAATCATCAAAAATCAGGGAAAGATAAATTATCTATTAGAGAAGAATGCATGTTCCTAGTTCCTCTTGGTATCATATGAACTTTCCCACAAAAAAATTCTATCCTCTCTTTGTTACCTATAATCTATGAAGAAGATTGCTTTGTCTAATATGCAAGTTTGAAAGAAAGGGATAAAATGCTTTGTCTCAGCTTCTGAGCCTCATTCTCTGATTTGAAATCAGCATGACTGCTGGGATCATGAGCTCTGGTCTGCTCTGAGCCATCTGCCTTGCAGAGGACAGTAGTCATCCAGGCAGATGCAGACCTGGGCCTATTGGGTGTGCCTGGATACACTCTAGACACACCAAAAATATTTTTGCATATACCACTCACATAAAAGTTTTAAAAAAATGTGTGAGACTCTGTGAAATTTTTAAAAATTCTATTCTTAGCCGGGCGCAGTGGCTCACGCCTGTAATCCCAGCACTTTGGGAGGCCGAGGCTAGCGGATCACGAGGTCAGGAGATCGAGACCATGGTGAAACCCCGTCTCTACTAAAAATACAAAAAATTAGCTGGGCGCAGTGGCGGGTGCCTGTAGTCCCAGCTCCTCGGGAGGCTGAGGCGGGAGAATGGCATGAACCCGGGAGGCAGAGCTTGCAGTGAGCCCAGATTGCGCCACTGCACTCCAGCCTGGAGTGCAAGGCTCCGTCTCAAAAAAAAAATAATAATAATAATAAATAAAATTCTATTCTTTTTTTTTTAAATTTCCAGTCATAACCCTCTAGATTGATTTCACAACCCACTAATGGGCCATGATTCAAAGTCTCAAAGCACATCCCAGACCCCTCCTGCCTTGCCCCATCATCTAAGCAGAATCTTCCTAATTCAAGTTTCTCCCACCCCACACCCTGATAGTTCCAGAATCTAGATTTCCTCCCCATCACCACCTCTGGAACATTGACACATGTTCTAATAATTTCTCATTTCTCACCAAGATTGTTGTAATAGTACAAATAGGACTAATCGATTGCTAATAATAGTAAATCTAGAACCTACATTAATTAAGAGCCTACTACATACCAGAGGTTGTTCTTGGAGCTCTTCATGCAGCAACACTTTACTGAATCCCAACAACCTAGGCTATTCTCTCCACATGGGTCCTCTTGCCTCTAGACATGCTGATTCTTTCTTCCATCTGTGCTTGCTGGGAACAGGCCCCCCAAAATCTCACCATAAACTGGCCCCAAAACTGGCCATAAACAAAATCTCTGCAGCACTGTGACATGTTCATGATGACCATGATGTCCACGCTGGAAGGTTGTGGGTTTACTGGAATGAGGGCAAGGAACACCTGGCCCACCCAGGGCAGAAAACCACTTAAAGGCGTTCTTAAACCACAAACAATAGCATGAGCGATCTGTGCCTTAAGGACATGCTCCTGCTGCAGATAACTAGCCAAACCCATCCCTTTATTTTGGCCCATCCCTTTGCTTCCCATAAGGAATACTTTTAATCTATAATCTATGGAAACAATGCTTATTACTGGCTTGCTATTAATAAATATGTGTGTAAATCTCTGTTCGATGATCTCAGCTCTCAGCTCTGAAGGCTGTGAGACCCCTGATTTCCCACTCCACACCTCTATTTTCTGTGTGTGTGTCTTTAATTCCTCTAGTGCCACTGGGTTAGGGTCTCCTGACAGAGCTGCTCTCGGCAGTGCTCCCTCCATACTACTTTCAGGATGATTCTAAAATACAAATGGAATCACATGATTCTAATTTGTGATATGGCTCGATTTATAGGACAAGCTACTTAGCAAAAACACCAGTCCCATCAGGACTTGCACCTAGACTTATCTACCGGCATTCCACTAGCAGCTTCTGCTCAGAATGCTCCCCATCCCCTATCTGTACCATGCACTGCTTTGATGACTTGTGAGCTCCTTACTCCACATTCAGCCATACTCTATGCTCCCAGGGGCTCCAGTTTATATCTCTCACTGATCATTTCTTTTGTTGTACTAGGTTATTTATGTGCCTGTCTCTCCCACTGGACTGTAAGCCCCTGGAGGGTCAGCACTGCAACTGTTTTATGTTTGCATTACTATTTTCTCTGCTAATATTCTGATAGCTATCTAACCACATCATGCCAGAACCACTGTGTTAGTCTTCTTCCTGCTCTTCTTGACTATATTACTTCAATAATATTTAGCCTGCAATTGCCAAATGTATTGACTATGTTCTACTTCTGCTCAAGCAGTAGCTCCCCATTACTTGTCCCATTATATACGAATTTCCTGGAATGCATTTTAGAGCCCATTATAATTGGGTCATTCTGTGCAAGTACAACCTTATTCCTCACTTCAGTAGACCTAAAAATTCTCAGCTTTCACCTTTATGGGTTTTACTATATTCAGTGATAGCAATGTTCCATGACATGTGGTCATTTGAAAGTTATTGTGGCAGAATCTTTAAAACAGAGCGGCCATTTGAGAACAAAAGTCGTACCACTGAGTGAACCTAGCCAACTGCCCAACATCCATGTGAATGGCTTTGTTTGGTATCATGAAAAAAGTAACTCTAACTCTACCTAGAATCATGAATACAGGAGTGAGATGATTAAATCTTTTTAATTATATGTTACTTTATTTTATGGAGTAAACAATATGCTATGATGGTACTCTTAAATTTGAGACTATACAAGACTTGGCATATATCACCCTCTAATGCATTATCAGTGCAGGTGCTTCTCAGGGTCCTCAACTGTCTTTTTTTGTTGTTGTTAATATTGCCTACAGAACGCAGATTCCTTGCATGTAATTTTCCCTCTACATTCTTGTCAAATGAATGGATGAGTCAATTGATTAGAGGACAAAATGGAACTCAAATAATTATTTAAATTTAAGACATGATGAATTTAACAGCTGTTTACAAACACAAGTAATGACTGAAAGAGTCTATTATATCCAGAAGACATATATGTGTGGGAGAGAAGCAAAAAAAAAAAAAAAAAAGTAATGCCATGAATGTGCTAGATTAAGGATTTCATTAAGGAAAACAAATACAAATATTTCACTTCAAAGAGGTAAGAAGGGCTTCTTTCTTCATTTTATTATTTCTCAAGTAATATGAAGTGAAATAATGAAATTATTACACAATAAAAACAATTGATGATTAAAAAAACAATTGATGACATAATCTTAACATTTCTTTTCATCCTTGATAGTGGCTTCATTTGATATTGAAATCAGACTTCCTGTTTACCACATCAAGTCTAGCCTATTTTGCTTGGCTTTCAAGGTCTTCTGTAATATGGACCAACATGATGTTTCCAAATGTATTCCCTTTTCCTACTCACCTGAATGCCTGTTACTCCAGTCTAGTCAAGGAGTATCCTTAGTGTCTGCCAAAACTGCCCTGTTCGTTAGTGTTCCCTTTGCAAAAGACAAAGGTATGCATTTCATATTATGCCTAGTACAGCACTGGACACATAGCAAGAATTAAACAAATAATTGAAGTTCAGCCAGCAAAATAAGTTGACAAGTACTCAAAAGTCTGTACTATTTGTTGAGAACTTGCTAGGTATGGTTGAGGATTCAAATGTAGACTACATAGAATCTATCCTCAAGAAGTGAGTTATTTGTCTTAAAGCAATGAACAGTAAAATGCAAAACAACACATAAATAAGTGCTAGATATCATCATACAATTTTTTTTTCAATTTTTGTGGTCCTTGGCTTCATATCAGAAGATTATTCCTTCTTCAGGAACAGTGTCACAATTATTTTATGTACCCATCAGTATTTAGGTCCAGTACCTTACACACATAATTGAATTATGTTGTGCAGACCAATTATGCATTAGGAATTTAAAGAGTGGTGAATTGGGGGCGGGCCCAAGATGGCCGACTAGAAGCAGCAGCCATCAGAGGTTCTCACTGAAAAGATCCAAAACAGCGTGTGAAATCTGCACTGGCAACCAAAGTATCCAGGTTCTCTCATTAGGACTCACTAGGCAGCTAGCATGACCCACAGAGAGGAAGGAAGAGCAATGTGGTGTGGCAGCCCACCTGAGAGCCACATGGGACAGGGGAGCCCCCAACCCCAGCCAAGGGAGGTGGTGAGTGAGCATGCTACCCAGCCTGGGAAACAGTGCTTTTTCCACAGAACTGTGCAACCTACAGATCAAAAGGTCCCACTCCAGAGCCAGTGCCACCAGGGTCTTGGGCCCCAACCATAGAGCCACATAGATTTTCAACACCCACTCAGCTAAGATTAGCCTAAGCCTACCAACTTCCCTGGAGGAGGGGCAGCCATAACTACTGCTGGAGCTGCCTGTGGTCTAAGCCATCTGAGCTCCTTGGGGGAGGGGGAGGCAGCCAACACTGAGGCTGCAGGGCATCACTGTAGGAACTCCAATTCCAGCTGGGGGCTCAGGGACAGAACTCTGATCTCACTGGGCCTGAGCCCCTAGAGGGATGGCTGGCCACAGTCTCCATGGACCAGCAGACTTTATCTTTTCTCTTGCTAGCTCTGAGGAATCAGGACAGCCCAGAGGAATGGGTTTCCCCCCAGCTCAGCATACCCCCTCCAGCAAGGGACAGCCAAAGTGCCTCGTTAAACAGGCCCTGCTTGCTGTGCCACCCAACTGAGTGAGATTCCCAACAGTGATTGTCAGACATTCTATACAGGAGCGTTCCTGCTGGCATCAGCTCAGTGCCCCTTGAAGTCAGATATCCCAGAGTGAAAAACAGGCACCCATCTTTGCTGTCATTCAGCCTCCTCAAGTGACATCTCCAGGTGTGGGAGCGAACCAGATGAATAGGGTCTGAATTGAACCCCCAGCAAACCACAGCCACCCTACAGAAGAGGGAACTGACTATTGAAAGAAAAACAAACACAGAGAAAGCAACAATAGCATCAACAAAAAAAGTCCCCACAAAAATCTCATCCAAGTGTCAGCAGCCTCAAAGATTGAAACTAGACGAACTCATGAACATGAGAAAGAATCAATGAAAAAACGCTGAAAACCCAACGACAGAGTGTCTCTTCTCCTCCAAATGATCACAACAACTTTTCAGTAAGGGCACAAAACTGGACAGATGATGAGATGGACGAATGGACAGAAGTAAGCTTCAGAAGGTGAGTAATAACAAACTTCACTGAGGTAAAGGAGCATGTTCTAACCCACTGCAAAGAAGCTAAGAACTTGATAAAGTTTAGAGGAGTGGCTAACTAGAATAAATAATTTGGAGAGGAATATAGATGATCTGATGGAGCTGAAAAATGCAGCACAAGAACTTCGAGAAGCATACACAAGTGTTAATAGCCAAATCAATCAAGCAGAAGAAAGAATAGCAGAGATGGAAGATTATCTTTTTGAAATAAGACAGATGGACAAGATTAGAGAAAAAAGAATAAAAAGGAATGAACAAAACCTCTGAGAAATATGGGACTACGTAAAAAGAATGAACGTATGATGGGTGTGAGTACCCGAAAGACATTGGAAGAATAGAACCAAGTTGTAAAAAATACTTCAGGATATTTTTCAGGAGAACTTCCCCAAGCTAGCAACAGAAGCCAACATTCAAATTCAGGAAATACAGAGAACCCCACTAAGATACTCCATGAGAAGATCAACCCCAAAAAACATAATCATCAGATTCTCCAAGGTCAAAGTGAAGGAAAAAATGTTAGAGAGAAAAGCCAGATCACTTAAAAAAAGAAGCCAATCAAACTAACAGCATATTTCTCAGCAGAAACTCTACAAGCCAAAAGAGAGTGAGGGCCAATATTCAACATTCTTAAAGAAAAGACCCCAGGGGGAGGAGCCTGCAGTGAGCCAAGATCGCGCCATTGAACTCCAGCCTGGGTGACAGCGAGACTCTGTCTCAAAAAAAAAAAAAGAAAAGAATTTTCAACCCAGAATTTCATATCCAGCCAAACTAAGCTTCATAAGGGAAAGATAAATAAAATCTTTTTCAGACAAGAAAATGTTGAGGGAATTCATAACCACCAGGCCTGCCTTGCAAGAGCTCCTGAAGGAAGCACTAAACATGGAAAGGAAAACCTGTAGCAGCCACTGCAAAACACATGAAAATATAAAGATCAATAACACTATGAAGAAATGGCATCAACTATTGTACAAAATAGCCAGCTAGCATCATGATGACAGGATCAAATTCACACATAACAATATTAACCTTAAATATAAATGAGCTAAATGCCCCAATTAAAAGACAGAGACTGGCAAATTGGATAAAGGAAGTCAAGACCTATTGGTGTGCTGTATTCAAGAGACCAACCTCATGTGCAAAGGCACACATGGGCTCAAAATGAAGGGATGGAGGAAAATTTACCAAGCAAATGGAAAGCAGAAAAAAGCTGCAGTTGCAATCCTAGTCTCTGACAAAACAGACTTTAAACCAACGAAGATCCAAAAAGACAAAGTAAGGCATTACCTAATGGTAAAGTGATCAATTATACAAGAAGAGCTAACTATCCAAAATATATAGGCACCCAATACAGGAGCACCCAGATTCATAAAACAAGTTCTTAGAGACTTACAAAGAGACTTAGACTCCCACACAATAATAGTGGGAGACTTTAACACCCCACCGTTAATATTAGACAGATCAATGAGACAGAAAATTAACAAGGATATTCAGGATTTGAATGCAGCTCTGAATCAAGTAGACCTGATAGATATCTACAGAACCCTCCACCACAAAACAACAGAATATACATTCTTCTCAGTGCTACATGGCACTTGCTCTAAAATCAACCACATAAATGGAAGTAAAACACTCCTCAGCAAATGCAAAAGAACTGAAATTATAACAGTCTCTCAGACCACAGTGCAATCAAATTAGAACTCAGGATTAAAAAACTCATTCAAAACCACACAACTACATGGGAATTGAACAACCTGTTCCTGAATGACTCCTGGGTAAATAATGAAATTAAGGCAGAAATCAGGCAGTTCTTTGAAACCAATAAGAACAAAGAGACAACATACCAGAATCTCTGGGAGACAGCTAAAGCAGTGTTAAGAGGGAAAGTTATAGCACTACATGCCCACATCAGAAAGCTAGAAATATCTCAAATTGACATCCTAATATCACAATTAAAGAACTAGGGAAGCAAGAGCTAACAAATCCAAAAGTTAGCAGCAGACAAAAATTAACTAAGATCAGAGCAGAACTGAAGGAGATAGAGATATGAAAAACCCTTCAGAAAATCAATGAATCCAGGAGCTGGTTTTTTGGAAAAAAAATTAATAAGGAAGAGACAAGAATCAAATAGACACAGTAAAAATAATCAAGGGGATATCACCACTCACCACACAGAAATACAAACTGCCATCAGAGAATGCTATGAACACCTCTATGCAACTGAACTAGAAAACCTAGAATAAATAGATAAATTCCTGGACACATACTCCCACGCATGACTAAACCAGGAAGAAGTTGAATCCCTGAAGAGACCAATAACAAATTCCGAAACTGAGGCAGTAATTAATAGCCAACCGACTAAAAAAACCCCAGGGCCAGATGGATGCACAGCCTAATTCTATCAGAGGTACAAAGAGGAGCTGGTACTGTTCTTTCAGAAACTATTGCAAACAGTTGAAAAGGAGAGACTCCTCCCTAACTAATTTTATGAAGCCAGCATCATCCTGATACCCAAATCTGGCACAGATACAACAAAAAAAGAAAACTTCAGGCCAATATCCCTGATGAACATTGATGCAAAAATCCTTAGGAAAATACTGGCAAACCAAATCCAGCAGCACATCAAAAAGGTTATCCACCATGATCAAGTCGGCTTCATCACTGGGATGCCAGACTGGTTCAACATTCACAAATCAATAAACGTAATCCATCACATAAACAGAACCAATGACCAAAACCACATAATTATCTCAATACATGCAGAAAAGGCCTTCAATAAAATTCAACATCCCTTTATGCTAAAAACTCTCAATAAACTAGGAATTCATGGAACATATCTCAAAATAGTAAGAGCTATGTATGACAAACCCACAGCCATTATCATACTGAATGGGCAAAAGCTGGAAGCATTCCCTTTGAAAACTGACAAAGACAAGGATGCCCTCTCTCACCACTCCTATTCAACATAGTATTGGAAGTTCTGGCCAGGGCAATCAGGCAAGAGAAAGAAAGAAAAGGTATTCATATAGGAAGAGAGGAAGTCAAATTTTCTCTGTTTGCAGATTGACATAATCCTATATTTAGAAAACCCCATCCTCTCAGCCCCAAAACTCCTTAAGCTGGTAAGCACCTTCAGCAAAGTCTCAGGATACAAAGCCAATGTGCAAAAATCACAAGCATTCCTATACACCAATAGACAAGCAGGTAGCCAAATTATGAATGAACTCCCATTCACGATTGCTACAAAAAGAATAAAATACCTAGGAATAAAGCTAACAAGGGATGTGAAGGACCTCTTTAAGGAGAACTACAAACCACTTCTCAAGGAAATCAGAGAAGACACAAACAAATAGAAAAACATTCCATCCTTATGGATAGGAAGAATCAGTATCATGAAAATGGCCATACTGCCCAAAGTAATTTATAGATTCAATGCTGTCCCATCAAACTACCATTGACATTCTTCACAGAATTAGAAAGAACTTTTTTAAAATTCATATGGAACAACAACAACAACAAAAAGCCCCTATAGCCAAGACAATCCTAAGCAAAAGGAACAAAGTTGGAGGCATCACACTACCTGACTTCAAACTATACTACAAGCCTACAGTAATCAAAACAGCATGGTACTGCTACCAAAACAGACATACAGACCAATGAAACAAAATAGAGACCTCAGAAATAAGACCACATATCTACAATGATCTGATCTTCAACAAACCTGATAAAAACAAGCAATGGGGAAAGGATTCCCTATTTAATAAATGGTGCTGGCCTTATTCCCTATTTAATAAACTGGCTAGCCTTATTCAGAAAACTGAAACTGGACCCCTTCCATACACCTTGTAAAAACTTCACTCAAGATGGATAAAGACTAAAACCCAAAACCATAAAAACCCTAGAAGAAAACCTAGGCAATACCATTCAGGACATATGCATGGGCAAAGATTTTATGATGAAATCACCAAAAGCAATTGAACAAAAGCTAAAATTGACAAATGGGATCTAATTAAACTAAGGAATTTCTGCACAGCAAAAAAACCTATCTACAGAGTGAACCAACAACCTACAGAATGAGTGAAAATTTTTGCAGTTTATTCATCAGACAAAGGTCTAATATTCAGAATTTACAAGGAATTTAAACAAATTTACAAGAAAAAAACAACCTTATCAAAAAGTGGGCAAAGGATATGAACAGACACTTCTCAAAAGAAGACATTTATGCAGCCAACAAACATATGAAAAAAAGCTCAACAGCACGATTATTAGAGAAATGCAAGTCAAAACCACAATGATATACCATCTCACACCAGTCAGAATGGCAACTATTAAAAAGTCAAGAAACAATAGATGCTGGAGAAGCTGTGGAGAAATAGGAAGACTTTTGCATTATTTGGTGGGAATGTAAATTAGTTCAACCATTGTGGAAGACAGTGAGGCAATTCCTCAAGGATTTAGAATCAGAAATACCATTTGACCCAGCAATTCCATAAATGGGTATATGGCCAAAGGAATGTAAATCATTCTATTATAAAGATACATGCACACGTATGTTTTTGCAGCACTATTCACAATAGCGAAGACATGGAACCAACCCAAATGCCTGTCAATCATAGACCGGATAAAGAAAATTTGAAACATATATGCCATGGAATACTATGCAGCCACAAAAAGGAATGATATCATGCTCTTTGCAGGGACATGGATGAAGTTGGAAGTCATCATCCTCAGCAAACTAACGCAGGAACAGAAAACCAAACACCGCATGTTCTCACTCGTAAGTGGAAGTTGAACAACGAGAACACATGGACACATGGAGGGAAACAATACACACTGGAGCCTAACAGAGGGAGGGTGAGGGGAGGGAGAGAATCAGGACAAATAGCTAATGCATGACGGGCTTAAAACCTAGGTGGTGAGTTGATAGGTCCAGCAAACCACCATGGCACAACATACACCTATGTAACAAACCTGCACATTCTGCACATGTATCCTGGAACTTAAAAAATAAATAAATAAAATATAAAAATTTTTAGAATTTTAAATATTTTTTTAGAGGAGTGGTGAAATCAACTTTGGAAGAGATTTGTCAGCAATTTTTAATAAAGGTTTCAATTTAGCTGAAGCCACATATTAATATAAAAATGGAACAGTTCAGCATGGTAGAGTTGCAAGGACAATGGCTTTGAAGTCAGAAGATACACACTTAAGAGTTATGTTCTACTAACTGCTGGCTGAGTGACCTCGTTAAGTCACTTACCCTGAGACTCAGCTTCCATACCTTTGAAATAGCACTAAAGATAACTTCTCTTCTTCCTGTCTCACAGGGATGTCTAATCAGCAAATTAAGTAATATGGGGTGAGAGAAAGTTTTGTAAGCATAATAGTACACCGGCGTATGTTATTATATTATTAGCTATTATTTAAACTCTTTGCTACTAGATGAGAATACAAACTTGTTAGAAAATATTCAAGAAGAGTCAATTATCAACAATACAATTTCAGCTTAAAGGACATGAATGCTTTTTCAAAGGCATCATCCTGGGTCAGAAGTATTTAGTAACATCTTTAATGACACAGATGAATTTTGGGAGGAGCTCATTAAGTTACTAGTGGCACCAAGCTGAATTATCTTTTCCAAGCTTAGCAACTTAGAGAAGATAATTATACTTTTAAATGACCTTGAAAAATAAACAGAATTAATGGAAATAAAAATTTAATCAGAACAAGTGAAAAAAGGAAAAGCAAACCATACAGAAATGCTGTTAAAGACGTGGTTACAGGCAAATACAGCATAAACAAAAGACAGAATTACAGAGGATCATACATGAGTCACCAATGCCATGTTAATGTTTAAAAATGTGTTTATAATAAAGTGAAATAACTAGGATTTTAGCAAGTGGGAGTTACTAGACCATCTTCCCACCATCCTTGGGATTTTATCATTTTGAAAAAAAAAAAACTTATCACATACCTACTGCATTCAAGGCACAGTCATAGAGAAATGTGTCTGATCTGAGGCCTTAAAAATGAAGTATGGGCTCCCTGGATGGAATCCCAAGAGAAGAAGCGAAATGATTCATAGTTTGCAAACTAAGGTCTCTGAGTAAAAGTTAAAAGGATTAGGTTTATTTAGAGTGGAGCAAGGGAAAGCAGGGATGTGGAGGTTGGGTGAGATTAGTAAGTATCTAAAATTACAGGAAAGAACATATAGATAGAATAAGAGAAAATGCATGTGTCTGTCCAGGAAGAGTTTATCTTGGGCAATGCCAAGAAGCTGCCCGCCTGAGCATTGTGAGAGTTGCACCATTTTGCCAAAGAGAGGCTTCTTGTTACCAGCATCCTGGACAATTATGTGTTCAGTAAGTGCCCTTTCACGTCGACAGCAATGAAGTTTACATTTATTGAAGTTTTCTGTTGCACCCAAATTTTTTTCCTAACAACTTATGAATGCTTTAGTGCTGTCAATATCTTTATCTCTTCTGATTTTTCCATATTCTATTACATTATCCAAGCCAGAAGCCTAAGAGACATCACTGGTTTCTTCCTCCCACTTTCCTCCAAATGTTCAATTAAGCGTGAAGCTTATTTTTGGTTACCTCCTAAATTCCTCTTAAAAGTTTTTGTCTTCTCTCCAGCACTGAGAGAATCTTAATTGTTCTTATTGACTCTTACCTAAACCACTGCAATTGCTTCCTAATTGGTATACGTGCCTGGAGTTCTGGCCCTCCCAAACTTTTCTTCCATCTACACATCCCAGTGATATATTGAAACTGTAAATCTCTACTAAACTGAATTATTAAACAGTCTTCCCACCATGTTCAGATTGTGTTATTCTGAGAAACATTTATGAAACAACTGGATGCTTGGCACAGGTGTAAAAAAAAAAAAAAAAAACTCTAATTAGATGCCTAGACCCCAGATAAGACCTTTCTAGGTGGATTCCAAAAGAAGCAAGAGTCTTCAATAGCTCTCTTTCACCAACAAAATTAAATCCAAGCTTCTTGATGTTCAAGCCCCTTGATCTGGCCCCTCCCAACACTCTGCTCTCAGCTCTTGCTTCTCTCTTTCTTACACTTACTCTCCAGCAACATGTTTTTCCCATCCCCTACTTTTGTTCCTGTAGTCCCCTCAGCCTGAAAGGCTCTTCTTTTCTTTGCTCAGCTTGCTCTTAGGGATCCTTACAGTCTCTGCCTGGCACGTCTTCTCTGGCCCCCCGACTTAAGATACTCTGTCGGGGTTCTACTGCCCATGGGTCGCTGTCTCTTAATCACCTGTTAGTGTGACCATCTCACATAGTGAGTGAGTACCTTGAGGACAGGGACTTGGATGCATTCCTTGGGTCTCCTAAGCCCTTCTCAGACTACCTGGTAAAGTGGATGCTGGATGGATTTTTAAGAATTTCTAAAAATGGAAGGAATGAAAGAATGAAACCATTATCAGTTCTTTTGTAAAATGTTACCAAATAACTTAAATTCTAGCAGAACCATAGTACCTTCATGTAAGGTGTGAAGCCTTGATTTAACGGCATATATCTGATAAGTTACATTAAATGTTTTTTTCATTTTCACCAGTCTAAATGGAGTTAGAATAAACAGCTGAGAACACAACAGATATCATTCTGTTGTGACAAAGCACAAAATAGGATGACTACAGTGAACCGTTTTATTCTTCTTAGTTGAAAAGCTTAGAGTTAAAACTGGAGAAATACTAGAAATTGTACAAAATTAAAGTAAGATGGATTATTTTAACAGGATTAAACTTAGTAGAAGCCACTCTTTTTTATTTGCTACAAAATTGCGAGATCTCACATCACCTGAGCTCTACCAACCTCTTTACTGTTACATTACCTTGCTCCACTGTCCCCGCGGCTGCCATGTACAATGCGAAGGTCATGCATTTGAGCACTCAGCCAAGGAGGTGATGGGGCCGAAATACAGCCCACATGCTATTCAACAATCCATGTGCCCTGGTGCAGTCTGCACCCACTTTGACAAAAAGGTGCACAGAGACACTGAGTAGGCAAGCCGGGTTCTGACTCACTTCACCTCCTGTACTGTTGCCACATGGACCTTCTCTCAGTCTCACCACAAAGCCTTTCACGTATGCCTGTACCTCTGCCTGGAATTCTCCTTGTTCTCTTTAGCTCATTATTCATATTTCAATTTGAGCCCCTTTTCATCAGGGAAGCCTAACGTCTGTGACTAAGTAGGACAGTGCTCCTATGGTCAGTAAGCTTTCATCAAACCGTAAACCTCCCTGTCACATTTCCAGGTTGATGATTGTACAATCACTAGATTGACGGCTCTCTCACTATATTGCAAGCTCTATGAAGACAAGGATGGAGTCCATTTTTTACTACTATTGTACCCCCAGAACACATGGCATATGTTAAATAAATGATTGTGGAATTAACAAATTAATTCACACAGAGCACATGGGGCACATAAATTTTGTTGAATGATTGAATTGCTGTATTTCACTCCCAAGTGATTTAGCTGATATTAAAAATAAAATAATAAAAATCAAGTATAGCATTCTAATTCCTCTACACATTTTGGACATGATTGGCTTTTGATTTGGTTTGTTTCTTCATTTCATAATGATCTTCATCTTCATCTTCAAGGTTTAGTGTTAGGGGAATAAATCAATACTTGATTTTAGCATCTTAAAGGTCAGAAACACAAAGTTTAGTTATTTAATCATCTGTCAAATCAGCAAAAGTTTAATGCTTTATATACATGCTTTCTATACAATTTGTTGGAATAAAAAAGTAATGCTTTATTAAATAATGAAGATAATATGAACTTTCAATAATGCAGACAAGTTGATTATAACTGTAAACCACATGCTTATATACTTTGGACTTTTACAGCTTTTAATTTATCAAAGGAAATAATTAGCACACTTTGTGGCAGCTAGTGATGGAATTTATTCATTTGAAAGGCCATGGGTTTCCTGTCATTAAAACTACATCATGTCCTTCCTTTTCTATTAAACTTCCACTGAGGGCAGTAAGAAGTCACTAAAAGGAAATGAAGAGTTTTTTTGGCAATGTTTTTGTACAATGATTTAATACTCTTAAAAGATAGCAAACCCATAATGTATGCCAACAAGTATATTATATAAGATGAGGGGCCCAATTACCACATTATTTCCTTTATTTGAAGTTTCATCTGAGACTCAATTAACTGTGATTTGCAAACTCTTGTCAATAAATTTGTTTCTTTTTACAGGTTAATGCATTTTTTTTGTTTTCATTAGTAATGTTTCACTCTAGCAAAGGAATAGATTTAGATTCCATAACCACTGTATACAGTTTTATATGTCAAAGGATATTACTTTCCTCTCCACATGATCAATGGCATCTCGTTAGCCAGAGAATCTTTGTAGTTAAAGCTCACACATATTTTTTTTTCTCACTGAAAGGATTTTCAGTGAGATTAACTACTAATTCTAATCTTTCTTCTGCTGAGATAGTACTAAGGTTTGATCTTGACTTTGTTCCAAATGTTAGAACCATAGCTGTTAATAAATGCTCTCTAGTTTGAGAAGGTTTAAATGAAATCCTTGTTTTCCTAAGGCTTAAAATGGGCCTGACAGAGAGGCGGAATTAGCCTCTCACCCCCAGAAGTGGGTGGTCCTTTGAAGCTATACTCAAGGTACACTGTCGGTGAAGGTTTAGTCTCAATTCTCTGACAAAGTTGGTGCAGGTGAAGGGGACTTCACATAGTAAGTGAAGGGTTATTTGGCTTGACTATAAACAAACAGTTGGTGAAAATGCTTCAGACAAGTTCATAAAGTCCCTTTGCCTGACATATGCTAAGAAACAAAAATGCCCTAAGTTCTTAAAATCACTGAAATGGATAAAACCACGACACCCGGAAAACTCTGTTAATTCATAAGCAGAAAAAAAAAAACAAAAACCCTTCAAATTTTATCCCAGTCTTTAGGCTATCCCATTATAATTTTATCTGGACAAGAACAATATAGTTATTAATAGTACCTCAATTTGTTTTAGACTAGTTGTAGATTTACAGAAATGTTGTAAATAGAGTACATAGAGTTCCTTTCACCAAGTTCCTCCCATTGTTGCCATCTTACATTACTACAGTACATTTGTAAAACTAAGAAATTGACTTTAAGTATGTTAATTTTAGGAAATAATAAATAAAAAATAAAAATAAATTTTGTAATGTTTGTAAGTTGCTTTTTTAAAAAAAAAAATGGCTTTGCATTAGTACAGAGGACCTTTTACTGAATTTCTAAGGATAAGTCCGTTTCAACACTGTTTTGTCTGAGCCACTTAAACCAGGTACTGATAGTGCTGCTGAGTTTGCAAATTAAGATGTAAAATCAGAGCTTGGTGAGATTGTCATATTGTCTCCTTTAATTTGGAAAACTAGAACGAGGCTAGAGAGAGACTCATAAAACAGGCTTTACGACTCTCTTCAAGACAGATATAGAAGCCCACCCTCCAATCCCTTCTCCCAGCTTCTGCAATTACATTTCCGCAGGAAGAAAGAAAAGGAATTAGAAACAGGATAATGTAGTCTTAAATCACCATTTTTAGCCTTTGCCTTCTTGTGGGAGCTCTGAATTTTTATAACATGGCCCTCATATTGTATAGTGTGACACAACGAAAAACACAACTTGACCCTTCCTCAATAAAAATCATTTTGTCTGACATCCTATAAACCCTGTGCATGAGTCTATCCTAAGCTCCAGTGTCTCCTCCAATTGGCAAAAGAAAACATTGTAAACATGTAGAGTAAAGCTGAAGATCTCTTTCAGTGTAGTTTACAAAGAGCTAATCATTGAACATTTCTGGCTGGGTGTCAATTCCTAATACTGAACCAATTGAAAATGTGGAACATTGGGACATTAGAGATAGTCTTGAGTCATTTGAGTTGTCTCAGGATTCTTTTTAAGTAGTCTAAGAATTAGAATATTCAAATTGAAATATTCTTATTAGAATAAGAACGTGATGTGATCAAGTCTTTAGACCAGATCTGAACTGCACTGGTAACAGCCTGCTTCTAACAGAAAGCTGTGTATCTTGACGTCACTAGAAGTGGATGTTGGGTGTAACACATTACAGTGTTTTTCCCCAGAAAGCACATGATAGCCACAAGCTTTCACCATCACCTCTTATCTTGGGCATCAGCAGCGCCAAGAAAGCTAGCCCTGCGTGTCTGAATGCATGTAGGAGGGGATGCACAATCTTTACTCCCACTGACTTTGATAAGACAAGTCCTGATGAGATCAAGAGTTAGGAGGATTCATGACTCACAGCTAGTTTAGCACATATGCAGCTTCTCCAAGTATTTGCACTGTATAATTCCAACAAATGAATACAGAGCTAACATGAACATGAACATATGCTGTGACTATTTTAAATAAAATATTTCATAGCACTTTGGCATGCAATATCCTGAGGTCTGCAAAATTTAATGAAAGTCAAGGATAATAGTCCAAGGTATTTTGCCCCTCGTTTCCAAGTCCTATTTCTAAAGTCAGAAAGAGAGATTTTGCCTTTCAAAATGAAGAGAAATAATTATATATTCTGCGATATAATTAAATACTACATCTAATTACCATGTGAATGTCGCTACCTAATGTAACCGACAAAGGCACCAATATGTGTTTTAAATGGAGATTTTAAATACAAGGAAATGCTATAATCTGTATCTTGTTCATAAGTTCAAATTATTAAGTTAATTATAATTAAATAAATATGTAATTATTTTACAATTAAAACAGAGTGTTAATCAAAGATAGGAAATTTGGGTTTTAATGTACCTCTGCTATTCTAGATGTGTAGTCTTAGATGCATTCCCAAATGTTCTATGCCTCAGTTTTCTTCTCTGACAGATAGATGAAGAGAGAAGGAGGGACAAACAGAGAGAGGTATTAACAATAGCTACTTTGAATTGCTGGAATTAAACCTAAATTTCCACCATCTATATATACTGAAATCAGATACTCTGTAGCAAAATCCAGGGACACAAACAAACAAACAAAAATTTCTTTTTTATTTGTATCAAAGGAAATAAATTAAGAAACCAAATCTAGTTTGGTTTACACCAAAGTGTAAGTTAACAGAAATGCAACTTTCCTAAGCATTTTAGTCTTACATAATAATATAATATACTATAAAGCATATATGTTATGTTTACAGTAGATAATTCTCTAAACTGACAAAAATGGATCAGTCTTTTTCTGAACTATGAAATACTGATATTTGCCGTCTCTGAATACTTATGCATAGAACTCAATGTTTTAAAACTTGTAAAATATTTAAAATATGGAATTTGAAGTTCTTTTCACATAAACTGATATGATCCACAGTTCCTAAAGCATGCTGTTTATCTGTCTTAAAGGAAAAGAAAACAGTCTTTCATCAATTATGGTTAAGGATCCCCAAACTGAAACACATGTGGCTAAACGCCATTCATATCACCAGCCCACACCAGTCTGGTGGTGGGGGAGGAAAGGAAAAAGAGGAGATAAATGGCCTACATGATTGATTTCAACTAAGACCCAAATCTTGAAGAACAATTATTGGATTTACCACTGTTTGTTTTTGCAACATTTCGGAAATGGGCAAAAAAAAAAAAAAAAAAATGTTTACAAAGTCGAAGAGGCGTGTGGCAGCTAAGAAGTTGTTTCCTAGGTAAGTGATGTTTTTTTTCAAAAACTTCTCTTCTTAATTTACCTTTACTGGTACTAGGCATTGGAAATCATCCTTGGTGAAATTATCAATCATGAAATTAACAATGTGATGGTGCAAAATATTGTCAGTGCGTGTTTCCCAAATACATATGTGTGTGTGTGTGTGTGTACACATGATATATATTTCCAAGCTCTAGTATTGTTTAGAAGATTTGTTAGATTATCTGAGCTTACATGTACCTTTAATTATCAGACTTTAAAAAAAAACAGAACCAATCATTTTGTCCAAAGAGAGGGATTATGTCTAATTAATATATCAACATGTCTCTTTCTCCTAAAACTGACAAATGCTAAATGCTTTATCAGTCTGGCACCAAAAATGATGTTGTCTCTGAATTTTCCCAGACTGCCTTGTCTGAAAAGCTACATGAAAAGGTTTAATGATCATATATTAGGTGGGAACTTTAACCTTCTTTGTACCAGGTCAATTGAGTAGGTAATTGGAAAAGTCAGTTCCACTTGTAATGCATTCAAATGGAAATTTACATTTACACAGAATGTAGTTTTCGGTCATAGAAATAGTGTGAGGCTCTAAAGAAAAACAAAACAAAATACAACACAATAATTCTGCATATAGCTTTTCATTTATTTAATTGTATTAAGGTTAAAATACTAAAAAAGGAATAAAAGGCACAGATCAGAAGAAAAACTTTTTATAAATTCTCTAGTCTCTTCTTCTGAAAATAGGAAAAATTAAATTTAATTGAAAATTAAATATAAATAATTGTTATTGAGAGTTGATTTTGTGCCTGGCATCGTGTGAAACTTTTCACAAAAATAATCTCATAAAAATCCAGTAAAGGCTGAGCACAATGCTTCATGCCTGTAATCCCAGCACTTTGGGACACCGAGGCGGATGGATCAAGAGATCAGGAGTTTGAGACCACCTGGCCAACATGGTGAAACTCTGTCTCTACTAAAAACACAAAATTAGCCCGGCCTGGTGGCTCATGCCTGTAATGCCAGCTACTCAGGAGGTTGAGGCAGGAGAATCACTAAAACCTGGAAGGTGGAGGTTGCAGTGAGCTGAGAGTGAGCCATTGCACTCCAGCCTGGGTGACAGGGTGAGATTCCATCTCCAAAAAAAATTCCAGTAAAAGGAAGGGTTCTTATGACCATATGATGGGTAATACCTGCACAGTAGAGCAGTTAATAGTGTAGCCTTGGTGCCAGCTACCATGCTTTCAACTACCACTTATTAGCTATCTAGCCTTGGGCAGATTAAATAACCTCTCAGTATGTCAGATTTTTCCATCTCTGAAATGGAAATGGTATCAGTGCCTCCCTCAGAGCGATGTTGTGAGGAACAGATACAATTGCTGGCATATAGATGTTCTATAGAAGTATTTTTTGTTATTATTTTACAGACCATGAAACAGAGGCTAAAAGAGGCTTTAAAACTTGCTCCAAATCACAGAATTAAATGACAGGACAGAGGTCCGGGCATCTCTGCCCTCCAGGAGCCTGTAGATTAGCAGGAAAGGCAAGAAAGAGAAAGAGGAATGCACGGCTCTAACTGCTTTAGGAGTGGGGCAAAGGAGCGTTCCGGCGTGCTGAAGAGTGAAGCAATAGAGGGGCTTTCGATTCCATAGGGACTGCCTGGAGGGAACAGGGGGAGCTGGGGATATTTGCCAGACAAGGGCACAAACACAGCTCGTGCATGACGGGCCAAGTCACTGCAGCTTTGGGAACTGTAACTGAAGGCAGCAGTCACCTGCAGTACTGACCATGTTTTCTCTGGGGCCATTGGAATGTTACTGAAGCAAGAGATGGGACCTGAAAAATGCAATTCTCTTCTAAAATTTGTAGCATTTGAAAAACATACACCTATCATTGTAGATGAGTTCTTTTATGTGTAATATATATGGTAATTTAAAAATATATGTGAAAAGAGAAAATCAGGCTTCTTATGCTTTTCTACTTGGTGCTAATAAATACTGTTTAAAGTAATCTGAAAGGCAAATTATGTTAATAGTAAAAGCATTTAGATTCCACTGTCTTTTATGACAATCTTTTACTTGCCTTTATGACAATGTCTTTTACTTTTATTACAATCTCTGTTTTCAAATATTTAACAATTGAGAAAATTTTCTAGCTTGAAGGGTTCACAATTGTATAATTGTCCTCACATTCTTTGGTAGATATGACTAAATTAGTAAATATGAAGTAAGTACTATACCAGACCCAATAACTGGCAACCAGATTATTAAACTGTTAAAGGAAATAGAGTCTTTTATTGTTCTCATTGCTTTCAGGATACAAACAAAATTCCAACATACAGCCAGTAAGTTCTGACATGACCTGGCCCTGGCAATCTCTATAGCCACATTAAGCACCTTCTCACCCAACCCCCTGCAGCCTCACCATAGCAACCACCATTCAGTTGGAGGCCCTTTCCAGCTACAGGGCCCTTGAACATACTATTCCCTCTGTTTGGAGTACTCTTTTTCCCTACCTCTCCCGTCCCCTGTCAGTCTTTCAGATCTCAGCTCAAGTGTCACTTGTTCAAGAAAGTCTTTTGCAAATCATCAGGAAAAACAAAACAAAACAAAACAAAAACCTCCTAGGTCAAGTACTTTTCTTCTCCTTCCTTCTCCCGTTCCTCTTCTTTCTTTTTCTTCCTCCTGTTCTTCCTCTTCTTTCTTTTTTAATGTGTTCTAACACAATTCTATTCTATTCCTTTTTTCATTCAGTAAACATGGACTTATAGCAATTATTTGGCTGCTCAATACCCTCGTATGCACTGAGAATATAACAGTGAAGAAAACAGGAACACTCCTGATTCAAGGTCTCCTTCATTCATTTGAATCACATCTTCTCCTTGACTAGCTTGTCAGTTCCCTGGCATGCCGCAAGGGACAGTGTTGGTGTTATTCTCATTGTTGTTTTCCCAGAATCTTGCAGAGTTTGGCTCATAGGTAGCACCAAATAAATATTTATTCAATAAATTTATAATGAATAAATAAGAATAAAATGTAAAGTTAAACTACATACTCTAAAAAAATGATTTAAGGGAGTATAAAACTACAAATCCAAAAAGCCTTCAAACTTAAGGCAAAGAGGGCTGTACACTCACCTGAGGAGGCTCTTCCGTATCTAGACCTTACAAGTCTCCCAGTCAGGCACACGGTAAACTCTTACTCAACAGAAGCCAGAGGGAAAAATTCGGAGGCCTTAAGGGCACTAGGAAACACTGTTACACTTCCCAAAAAGAAAGTTAGGAAACAGACAGAAAGCGACAGATCCTCTAAATAATGTTTTCTGATAAAACATGCAACAATTAATTTATGGATTTTTAAATTCTTTTATTTTTAATTTTTATGGATACAATATGTGTGTATTTATGGGGTACATGTCATACTTTGATACAAACATACAATGTGTAATGATCAAATCAAGGTAATTGGGATATTCATCACCTCAAGCGTTTATTATTTCTTTGTATTAGGGACATTCCGATTCCACTGATTTAGTTATTTGGAAATATACAATAAATTATCGTTAACTATAATTACCCTATTGTGCTATTGACTACTAGATCTTGTTCCTTCTGTCTAACTGTATTTTTATACTCATTAACTGTCCCCTCTTTATCCCCCCTTCCCCACCATCCTTCCTAGCCTCTGGTGACTATTATTCTACTTTCTATCTCTAGGAGTTCAATTTTTTTAAGCTCCCACTTAGGAGGGAGAACCTGCAAAATTTGTCTTTCCGTACCTGACTTATTTCATTTAATATAATGTCCTCCATGTTGTTGCAAATGACAGAATTTCATTCATTTTATGGCTGAATAGTACTTCATTGTGTGTGTGTGTGTGTTTGTATGTGTGTATACACATAATTTATCACATCATCAATATATTTTGAATATATATATTTATATATAACACATTTTATTTAGCCATTGATTTGCTGATGGACACTTTGATTCTATATCTTAACTATTGTGAACAGTGTTGCAATAAACATGAGACTGCAGATGTCTCTTCGATATACTGATTTTCTTCCTTTTGGATATATACTTAACAGTGGCATTGCTGGATCATATAGTAGCTCTAGTTTTAATTTTTTGAAGAACATCCAAACTGTTCTCTGAAGTGGTTGTACTAATTTACATTCCCACCAACAGTGTACAAGGGTTTCCTTTGGTCCACATCCTTGCCAGCATTTGTTATTCCCTGTCTTTTGGATAAAACCCATTTTAACTGCAGCAATTTACTAATTTAATAATTAGTTGTTTGTCACCTTTTATGTCTTAGGCACTCTGTTGATGTTTCAGGAGAAACTGTGGTTTCAAAGAGTAAAGCAACACTGCCTTACCTCTCTTTCTCTTAATTCTTAGCATGGATCTACCTGTACGGTTTATTACAGTATGGCAGACCCTCGCAAACTCCTATCACAATGTCTGATACACAATAGATCAATAAAATATTTTGTTGAAAAATACATTGGTAGTTTCCAAAGATAATGCTGGAACCTAACTTTAAGAATATTAAGAAGATTAATTCCAGAAATATTGTGAATTCATTTATCATTAAAGGAGTTTTATCTCTCAGTGAATTTTTCTTCTCTGTTCAGGGATTTAAAGAAAAAAATTTTTTTGCCTCCTACTATGAGGTAGCACAAGGGACTCCATGAAAAATCAGATGAAGACCTCTTGTCTGATTGCCTTGCACACAGCCAGGCTCCATGGAGACATGAACCCTTTCTGTCTGTCTGGACCCTTTATTTGTCCCTTTATTCCAGCCATGGCACTATGCCTGCCCTGGCTCAGGGGTCTGTCGCCCAGGAATCCCAGCAATCAACTCTCTACTTCAGAAGGGACACGCATTCTCCAGATTTGTGTTCTTTTAGAATCTTCAACTCTTAGTCGTTACCTGTTCCACTTTTGCTTTTGATAAAAATGAAACCAATCTGAATAAAGATGAAAAAGGAATATCAAAGAAAATCTCTAGACTTACAATAAAATATTAAAAACAAATACTGTTTCTTGCTCTATCCCCAACTCATGGCCACGCCCTACCCTTCCATTGCTATCTCTAATATTTTTGTGTTCTTTTTATAATAGATAGATAAGCTGAGCAAAAAACACATTTCTCATGTGTATGCATATTTTGCTACTTGCATTTGTTACTATATTCAAAAATGGTATTTTTTAAATTTATTTTTAAATAAAATAAACAAGTGAGGACATATGAAAAAATCTAGTACAAAGGAAAATGAAAAATATTAGATTAGATTAATATTCATTAATTAGAATGAAGTTGACATAAAGATCATGAAAAAAGCAAAAGCTGAATAATGAGTAAATAGCCCATAGAAAATATTATGAAAAATACTTCAACTATATCAAGTACCAAAGGTCAGAATCAAACAAGAGGCTCTCTGAAAAATGACAAGGCCCATTTACTGATAGAAGAGAAATCACAGATATTGTTAAAATTAAATTAATCAAGAAGGACAAAAAGCCAGAGCCAAAAACAGATGTGAGTTTTTTAAACCAGAAAGCAGACATGGAAAGTATGAAAATCAGGATCATAACAAACATAGTAATGAAGAATTCAGAAGCTAAAATGCAAATCTCTCCCTCATTCAAATCCAAACATTTCTCTATAATACAAAGAGAACAAAACAAAAATAAAGTACCATAAGCAGAAACAAAGCTCTAGAAAGAAATTTATTACTGTACTCTAGCATAAATATGCAAATTTTTGACCACATGGAATTGCACAGAAGTATAGAATTTGATTTGAATCATAACAGCTAATACAACAGAATGTTTCTGTGAGTACTGGTAGCATTAGAATAGTGTCTATATTGATAAAATTCAGCAGCCTTCTTATAACTGGATTTTGCAACCACAATCTACATCAACACCTACAGGAGATGAAGAATGAACTCATTTTTTATTTGTGTATGTGTGTGTCTGTATCTGTGAGCATGTATGTGTGTGTTTAGTTTTTAATTTAAATATATTCACTTGAAAGTTTACTTGATAAGCTAATTTCAAGTTATAAAAAGGTCACTTATGAAATCACAATAAAAATGTGCCTGATGATTCTCCAAGAATACTACTAAACATATCTTTTTTTGCACTTTTAAAAGTTATTCCCTTGGCAAATTTAGAGATTATCTTTTCCACTTTTCCTTGAAGTTGACTACCTTCTTACTTGAGTAGAAAACCCTCCCCATTATATTTCATGTATTTTCTGAAAAGGGAGGCAGACTTGGAATAGGTTAAATCTATAAATGTTCTGATTTATAGTAACTGTGTCTAAAACTTCTAAAAACTCATGTATTTTGAATAGGATTTTAACGTATATTTTAGCAGAGAATCATTCAGTTTGCATGAAACAAAAGAAAGAAATGTATTTAATACAAATGCAAGTTTAAGAAAAAAAGATTGTTTCACAAAATAAATTCCTGAGTATTTCATAATAGAGATAGTATATATCAGATCAGACCACATTGGTCCTGCTGTATTAAAGTCAAAATATCTTCATATTTAAGTACAGAGGAGTTGACAAGGAAATGAGAGTAGGGACCTAAATTATAAATTTTGTGAGCCTTAGTAAAAAGAGCAGTGTGTTTTTAAGTTATCGAATGCGACTCATAGACTGAGCCAAAGCTTGTGAAACTTCAATGAAAGTGAAGTTCTCTAAGTCAATTCTTAATAAAATAATAAACAAAACAGAGAAGGAAATATTTAACCAATATTAGCATAAAAGCAAACAAACTTTTCTAACTTCAAAAATCACCTTTCCCAGTAGTTTTTTTACATATAACGATTGACATATGGAATGAAGATGGCTTTTATCACTTAACTACAGGAGAAAGAAAAGAGATTGAATATACTATCACTTGACTGAGAATTGAAGAGTCAAAGAACTAACAAATGCCATACTTTTCATTTCTTAACTAATTTCTTTCCATTTGCTCCAGATACTACTGCATTTATGAGAAATTATAGGAGATTCATTCAAATGTTCCTTCATTATTCTTCAATGACGGATGAGCTACAGGGATATAGCAGAAAGGACGTGGTAAATCTGAGAGAATCATAGATTAGTAGAGGATACAAAAATAGCACACAGAGTTCCAGAAAACACAGGTCGGGTCTGACATAGATCCTTTAAGCTGCCCTCAACATGCAAAAAAATGAGATACATGTACTTAACACTTACAGTCCTAGTTTTGAACCAAATTGGGTTGTGTTTTGCCTTGTGGTCAGTCTCACATTTTTATTGCCCTCTCACTATTCTAACTACTGCCATCGTTTTCTTAGCCATGATCTTGGCTCTTTGGAATATAAATCTGGGCAGTTCTACAGCTATGCTTACCTAGATCATGTCTGCAAATAGCCTTTAGATTTGTCTCTGCCTAGGGGACCCTGCCTGTCTAACAGGGCCCAACAATGGCAGTCCTACCATTTAGTTCTTTATTAAATATTTATTGAACATGTATTAGGTGGCAGGCACTGTTCTAGCCACCAAAGAAACAAAAGCACCCACGTCATATTTAAAACAGACTAACTATAGAATTACAGCAAGAACTAAAATTAAATATCTATAGATTCTTGTCAACATCTAGACTTAATTCACTTCTTCTATCCTATGTGTTCAATAGAAAAGTAATATTTTGAAAGTGGTTTGCTGACCATTTCTGAAGAACACAGATAAATATTGATTGTGGATACTAGAATAATAGAAGTGTTAGCCTATGTGTTCTCCCATGCCCCCCCATCCACCTCACCCCAACCCAGAAGGCTAGATTATTTCACTTTGGCAGCTCAACAGAGAGACCCCAGTAGATAAAAGAAAGTTGATTCTTGACTTTTGAACTTCAAAAGCTGAAGTCTTGTCATGCATACCCACATGTCTGGAAACAGAGATAATACTAACGATATATTTGCAAATTGAAAATGTCTTTGATAATGTTATTCATGAGCTGCCCAAGTTTCTAGACCTTATGGGTACCTTGGAGATTCAGAAGATTGTTTACTAAGCTGGATGTTTCTCCCTTGCCTTGGGAGAGGTAAAATCCTTGGATGAAAATAATGAGATGTTCAGTTAGAAATAATATTGTAAGATGCTGATGAATGATCTTAAATAAAGTTTGAGAGACCTGAAACTAGAGGATACCTGTGCTTAACTTTATAGGAGAAGCCAAGAGAGAGGGCATGACTCATGTTGTCAGGATTTTTGAATTCTTGCCTATTTTAGGGTAAAAGCAGTGGATTAAAATGGTGGTGTGATGTGATTTGGACAAGAAGACTTCACATTGCTTTATGGATATAAACTTTGAGACCAGGGTAGACTGAACTCAAGACTCTGAATTTACTGAGGGAAGTGCCAGTGAGGGGAGTAAAGTTTACTTTGAGTTGACGATGATTTGATTTCTTCCATGAAGTGAAATAAGTGCAGTGTGAAGTTATATTATAGAAAAATAGGCCGGGCGCAGTGGCTCATGCCTATAATCCCAGCACTTTGGGAGGCCGAGGTGGGTGGATCACGAGGTCAAGAGATCGAGACCATCCTGGCCAACATGGTGAAATCCCGTCTCAAAAAATACAAAAATTAGCTGGGCGTGACGGTGCATGCATGTAGTCCCAGCTACTTAGGAGAATCGCTTAAACCTGGGAGGCAGAGGTAGCAGTGAGCCGAGATTACACCATTGCATTCCAGCCTGGCAACAGAGTGAGACTCCGTCTCAAAAAAAAAAAAAAAAAGAAAGTTATACCTGAGTTTGTGGTCTGAAATAGCATACCTACAACATGCAGTAAGAATCATGTTACACTTCACAAGACATTTATAGCTGAATGAAAAAGAGAATTTACAATAAAATGAAGAACTCAAACAAACCTTAAAGAATGAGGCATCTGTAGGTGCTAAAAGACCAAAAGTTAAATTAAAAAATGATAACAATAAAGGCACACTAAAATAAGTGCATATTTTTTGGCGATATAAATTGATACAAACTCCCACAATAATTCGATTTCTAAGGATGTATTATAAATAAGTAACAGAAAATGTATACAAATCTGTTTATATGAAAATGTTTATTATGTCATTATTTATAATTACCTACAAATTAAAGCACTATGGATATCCAGCAACAGGGAGCTAAATTTCTATTTCTGGTGAGGTATTATATATACAAACATGAAAAATTATGGGTTTTAAAGCTATGAGATATCATGGAAAACTATTTATTAAACAAAGTAGTTGAAAATAGAATAAAATATATACTATGTATATATGAGAGGTACAATACATACTATATTATATATTTATTATATATGTATGTGCACATATATATTTATTATATATGATGTGTACATATATTTATTATATATGTATGTGTATATGTATTTATTACATATGTATGTGTACATATATTTATTACATATGCATGTGTACACATATTTATTACGTATGTATGTGTACACATATATTTATTACGTATGCATGTGTACACATATATTTATTACGTATGCATGTGTACGCATATATTTATTGCATATGCATGTGTACGCATATATTTATTACGTATGCATGTGTACGCACATATTTATTACGTATGCATGTGTACGCATATATTTATTACGTATGCATGTGTACGCATATATTTATTACGTATGCATGTGTACGCATATATTTATTACGTATGCATGTGTACGCATATATTTATTACGTATGCATGTGTACGCACATATTTATTACGTATGCATGTGTACGCACATATTTATTACGTATGCATGTGTACGCATATATTTATTACGTATGTATGTGTATGCATATATTTATTACGTATGTATGTGTACATATATATTTAAATTACTTTTATATTATAACCATATTTCCATGTATTTTTTAGTTTTCCAAATTTTACTATCTCTCCCCATACAGACCAACTCCAAGCCTATTAGTTTATGTTTTCATCATTGGGCCTTCTTTTGATATTAAGTGACTTCATGCTATATAAATATTAAAGATATAGCTAATCCATAATTTTATGTAATTTTTTTACTTCATATTCAATATCCTCCTTAATCACAAGTGGTACTGGCTACAGGAATGCATTACTGCACCACTTAAGTGACACTCAAATCTCTTTATCGCTTCAAACCAGTACCCTAGAATGTTTTGTTTTACACATAAAATTTAGATTTTTTTAAATCTCCATATGAAACACGCTGAAATTGCCTATGTAAAAACCTTGCTAAGCCTAGGCGTATGCAGTCAACATACAGTTCTAAATATCATAAACACATTCTCCCATTTAAAAAGAGGAGCAAATGCTGTGTTCTTGAAATTAAATAAAAGCCACCGTCAGTATCTTCAACAGGCTAATGAAATAATTTGTTACCACGTTCTAATAAACCTTTAAAGTGTATTTACAGATTGAAGATTAGGCAAAATCCAGCCCACAGAAAACTAATGCACAATAATTTGAACCCGGAGTGATGACATTTAATGTCATTCAAGACAGACTATTCTTTGTCAAGAGAAAAAGAATGGTTTTACATAAATCTGAATGTTCCTGAATGAATGCTGGCTTGAAAACCTGATAAAAATTACTAAACCTTATAAAAAGACAAGAGCTTATTGTTGCAAGATCTTACGAAGGAAAAACATGTTTTGAATGATTTTATTGTCGGTACCATGGATTCAGAAGCAACTGTACCATTTTTCCTTGAGTGAAAAACATGTTTTTACACTTGATTTTTTAAAAATCTCAATTTTTGCTGGGCACAGTGGTGCATGTCTTTAGTCACAACTAATCACTAGGCTGACTCATGAGGAACACTTGAACCCAAGAGTTCAAATCTAGTCTAGACAGCATAACAAGACCCTGTCTCTTAAAAAAAAACAACTAATTTTTAAAGTACATATTTATGTAAGAAATATTTAAAGATATATAAAAGCAAAATTAAAATAAAAATGATTCATACCACAATAAAATAATTTTTAACATATTGCCTTATATTTCTAGAGATTTCTCAAAATTTTCTGAAGTATTAAATTATACTATGCATACTAATTTATAAACTTTTTTAAAGACATCATAAGAGTATTTTCACATATCACTTACTTTTCATATTTATTTTTAATGACAACATACTTTATATGATATAAATACCTATATAATTTATTTAATCAATAGGCTACATTGAGACATACAGGATGTTACCAAAATTTATATTTCAAAAAAAATAAACATTTTTATGGTTTGGTTATAGTAATAGTTAATTGAAAATAGAAGGCAATTATTTTAATTTCCCTTGTATCATTCAAAATTTCAGACTTTTAGATAAAGCATTATTGAAATTAAATAAACACCTATAAACCATATTTTGTTAATTCTTTTATCATTCTAGACTCAATAATAAGTGATAGTTATGATTTATTGAGGACCTTTTTTGAGCCATTTATTTGTATACATGTGATCACTATGTTCCCCAAATTGTTGGTCCATAAACAGAAGCCTCCCATTATCTTCAGAAAGAACTTTCTTAAGATGAAACCTTATTCTAGCTCTCCAATGGATTTAAGGTACATAATTAAATGTGTCCCATATGAAACTAAACTTTTGCCTACAAATTTTACTAATTCCCATGAGGAAGTCCATAAACCAGAAGAGAAAATATGGAGAAAAATTGTGATAAAGGGCTAAGTGGTTTTTTTTTAAGATTTTTTTTAAGTAAAGAAAAAAGGGTTAACGAAGATGGCAATTGACTTTTAAACCTCTATGCCTCAACTTTTTTTTCACTTCAAAGTCCCTTAAGTCTGAAAATTTGACTTTCTATTCAAAATTTTTAAATGCTTTTAGTTTCATTTCTAAGCCATCACAAATTTTAGAATATCAGAAATAGTGATGGGCAGGACTGTCACTAACAGCAGAGTCCAAGTAATTCACATCATCCATTCCTCCACCCAACTTCCAAGGCAAACCCCAGTCTGGCACCTTTGTCATGTCCAATCTACGGCGCCAACTTCCTCCCTCCCTTAGGCACACTTCTTCATTGTCCCCCCAAAAGTCTATTTTTTCAAATGCCAAGTAATGTGAATGTTTGTTATGGCAATAGATCAATACACATGTTCTGCTTCTCTTTCTCCAGTGTTTCCAAGATAACTTCAACCCCCTTCTAACTCTTCAGCCTTCACACCTGAGACATAGATCTAAGACACCACAAATTTGCAAACTACTAAATTTAATGAAGAAACAGCAGGTAGAAGATGAAAGCTGTTGCTGAGGAAATACAAACCTAAAGACCCAATTTTTCCCCTGCCCAGGAAAGTTATTAGGGTAGACTCAAGGAATTTAAAATAGAAGAGAGTTTAGGAATGACAGTGATTGAAAAGGAAAGAAAGGTGCTATGGTTTGAATGTATCCTCCAAAGTTCATGTGCTGAAAACTTAATCCCCAGTGCAATGGTGTTGAGAGGTGGAACTTTTAAGAGGTGATTAGGTCATGAGAGCTCTGCCCTCATGAATGGATTAATGTAGTTATCGCAGGAGTGGGTTTGTTATTTTGAGAGTGGTTTTGTTATTGTAGGTTTTTTATAAAAGGATGTTCAGCCCTCTCTTGCTCTCTCTTCATGTGATGCCTTTTACTGTGTTATGATGTAGCAAGAAGGCCCTCACAAGATACCAGCTCCTCAATCTTGGATTTCCCAACATCCAGAACCATGAGGCAAATATGCTTCTATTGTTTATAAATTACCCAGTCTGTTAGATTCTGTTGTAACAACACAAAACAGACTAAGACAAAATGATTATAGGCACGGCCTCTCCCATCTCTTCAATAGGTTCCACGTGGAAAGGGGATCACCAAGAGAATCTCACTGGATATTGAGGACTGACACTGTATATAAGAAACTAGTCTCTGCTTCTTGTTTCTTCTGCTAAGCCAATCTTACCCAGCACTGCCAGACTTCAGAGAGGTAGCATGTGGCATAGCAAGATGAGAGAGAGTACAGCTCACCCTTGGTTTCCTGAGGTGCCTTGTTTGGCACGGTGGTAATTCCTAGGTCTCTTGTGGGCCTAGAGAAGGCTATAGAAGGTAGTAGAAAGAATAAACTGGCCTGACAGCACCCAACTCCCCAAAAATGCAATACCGTAGAGTAAAGTTACCTCACCAGCATAGTCTGTTGGGTGTAGAATGGATCCTCCCACTGGACAGTACACCACTGTGCACCTACAGGATCATCCACCACAGAATCCACAGAGGTGAGATGGTGAGGTGGTGGCCATCTAGGTGCTCTAGGAATATCTCATGTGGCAAATTAAATGAACTGAAATCACACATCATCTACAGTGAAGGAGCCAATTGAATATCAAGAGCTTTCTGCTCTTTTCTCTGGCCTGCACCTGGTCTTGTAGGCACATGTTTTGCCCACCCCACCTTCATCCCTGTCTTCTCTCCCTTTCTGGTCACTTTGGGATTATTCCCACATGGACCCTGTTAAATTAGTGATAAGACAAAGACAAAAGGTTAAGACAGACTCTGACAACAAGACAAAGCTCAGATAAGGAGCTGTGAACAGACAGATATTTTTCTACTTGGACTGAATGGATGGAAATTAGTCTAATTGGACCGAATAGTTAAACCAAAAAATATTGTTTAAATCAGAAGAGATTAAAATACTTCAGATCATCTCTATGACTTCTACTCATGAGCAGAAATGAAGGCTTGTGCTGGACAGTTTTTAAGTTACCCTCATGATGCCTGCCTCCTGGTGTTCACGCCTGTATGATCCTCTCCTCTCGAGGGTGGGTGACTTGTGACTTGCTTATATCCAAGAGAATATAGCAAAGATGAGGGAGTGTCACACTTACCGTTATGTTACATTATATTACTAACCTGCTAGCAGATATTTTAGAGTATCTCTTTCCCTCCATTCCTGGCTTTGAAGAACCAAGATGCCATGAATCCCATAGCGACAAGGAAATGAATTCTGCCAATAGCCTGACTGACGTTAGAAGTGAGCTCTTCACCAATCAAGCCTCTAGATGAGAAACCAGTCAGGGGCTACACCTTGATTGAACCCCATAGAAGACCCAGAAACCTGCTCCCACAGAAATTGTGCAATAATAAATGTGTGTGGTTTCAAGCTGCTAAATTTGTGATTTGTGATATAACATAGACTCCTGACCCACAGAAATTGTGCAATAATAAATGCATGTAGTTTCAAGCTGCCAAATTTGTGGTTTGTGATATAACATAGAAGAAAACTAATACAAGGCCCATAAATAAAATTTGATGTAAATTATAATAAGAATAGGAAGTTACTTTTTACCTATACGTAACCTATTTTTCCAATTTATTACCACTAAACTATATTTAATTCTGCCTTTAAACCTTTAGTCAAACTGTTCCTGCATTCCTTCTGCCTATGCATACTTCATAGTTTCAAAATACCCTAGCCATCTTCAAGTATCCATAATAACACCTAGTAACACCAACCTTCTCTGAACTCCTGATCCTCTAATATAATGTTGAATAGCAGTTGTGTGAATGGATATACTAAGCTCATTCCTAATGTTAGGGAGAAAGTATTCAATCATCTACCATTGAGAAAGATGTTGGCTATAGATTTCCATAGATGCTTTTTTTAAAAAATCAGATTGCAGAAGTTGTATTCTTTTCCTAGCTTTTCTAGAATGTTTATTATGAATGGTTATTGAGTTTTCTCAAATTAATTTTCTGCATTTTTAAGGTGATCTTTTGCTTTTGCTTTGTACTCTATCAATGTGGCCAATTACACAGATATATTTTCAAATATTGACTCAACCTTGCATTCCTAGGATAAACTTCATTGGCTAGGTTAAATTGATAATAATTTGGAGTATTTTTGATCTATATTTATGGGCTATATTGGTCTGTAATGTCCTTTTTAAAAAATTTATTTGTGGCCAGGTGTGGTGGCTCATGCCTGTAATCCCAGCACTTTGGGAGACCAAGGTGGGCAGATCATGAGATCAGGAGTTCAAGACCAGCCTGACCAACATGGTGAAACCCTATCTCTACTAAAAATACAAACAAAATAAAGTAGCCTGGCATGGTGGCTTGCACCTGTAATCCCAGCTACTCGGGAGGCTGAGGCAGGAGAATCACTTGAACCTGGGAGGTGGAGGTTGCAGTGAGCCAAGGTGGTGCCACTGCACTCCAGCCTCAGCGACAGAGCAAGACTTCGTCTCAAAAAAAAAAAAAGCATTTGTGAGGTATGTTACTAGGGTTGTTTTGGTTTTATAGCATGAGTTGGAAGTGACTTACTATTCTGTCATCTGAAAGAGTTTGTATACAATTGATATTAATTTATCCTTAAATTTTCTATAGAATTCAGTGTTGAAACAATCTGGATACAAAGTTTTCTTTGTGAAAAGTTTTTTTATTATAAATTAAATGTCTCTAATAAATGCAGAACTACTCAGATTTTCTATTTCTTCTTCAGTAAGTTTCAGTTAGTTGAAATATTAAAGGAACTTGTCTATTTAATTTATACTCTCAGATTTGTTGTCATGAGGTCGTTTATAATATTTTATTTTTTTTTACACTTATAGGATCTGTGGCTATATTCCTTTCGTTCCTAATATTGACAATTTGTATTTTCTTTCTTTTTCTTGGTTATTCAAGAAAAAGGAATGAATAATTGATAAAGATGAGGTAATGAAAGAAGACAAAGTTTTAAAGAAGTTTAAAAGTGAAAAGAGAAAAAAAATCACAAAGGTTAATGTTTGTTCATCATTTACTATGTGCCAGGCTGTGTACTAAATTCTTACCTTTAATCTCCACACTATAATTATATAAGTGGGTGACATGGTTTGTCTGTGTCCCCACCCAAATCTCATCTTGAATTGTAACTCCAATTCCCACGTGTCATGGGAGGAACCCAGTGGGAGGTGATTGAATTATCGGGGCGGGTCTTTCCCTCACTGTTCTCATGATAGTGAATAAGTCTCACAACATCTGATGGTTTTTAAAAGAGGAGTTCCCACGCACAAGCTCTCTCTCTTTGCCTGCTGCCATCCACTTAAGTCATGACTTGCTCCTCCTTGCCTTCTGCCATGATTATGAGGCTTCCCCAGCCACATGGAACTGTAAGTTCATTAAACGTCTCTTTCCTTTGTAAATTGCCCAGTCTTGGGTATGACTTTATCAGCAGCATGAAAATGGACTAATACAATGGGTCTTACTAGTTTCACAGATGCATGAATTTAAGCTTTAAAAAATTAAGTGACTTCCTTTAAATGACTCAGTGAAGAAGCACTGCAACAAGTAAGAGAAATTAGAGTCTTAAAACAAATTTTTTCTGTGGGATCTGTGGTGATATCCCCTTTATCATTTTTTATTGCGTCTGTTTGATTCTTCTCTCTTCTTTATTACTCTTGCTAGCGGTCTATCAATTTTGTTGATCTTTTCAAAAAACAAGCTCCTGGATTCATTAATTTTTTGAAGGGTTTTTTGTGTCTCTATTTCCTTCAGTTCTGCTCTGATTTTAGTTATTTCTTGCCTTCTGCTAGCTTTTGAATGTGTTTGCTCTTGCTTCTCTAGTTCTTTTAATTGTGATGTTAGGGTGTCAATTTTGGATCTTTCCTGCTTTCTCTTGTGGGCATTTAGTGCTATAAATTTCCCTCTACACACTGCTTTGAATGTGTCCTAGAGATTCTGGTATGTTGTGTCTTTGTTCTCGTTGGTTTCAAAGAACATCTTTATTTCTGCCTTCATTTCGTTATGTACCCAGTAGTCACTCAGGAGCAGGTTGTTCAGTTTCCATGTAGTTGAGAGGTTTTGAGTGAGTTTCTTAATCCTGAGTTCTAGTTTGATTGCACTGTGGTCTGAGAGACAGTTTGTTATTTACATTTGCTGAGGAGTGCTTTACTTCCAACTATGTGGTCAATTTTGGAATAGGTGTGGTGTGGTGCTGAAAAAAATGTATATTCTGTTGATTTGGAGTGGAGAGTTCTGTAGATGTCTATTAGGTCTGCTTGGTGCAGAGCTGAGTTCAATTCCTGGGTATCCTTGTTAACTTTCATTGATCTGTCTAATATTGACAGTGGGGTGTTAAAGTCTCCCATTATTATTGTGTGGGAGTCTAAGTCTCTTTGTAGGTCACTAAAGCTTTGCTTTATGAATCTGGGTGCTCCAGTATTGGGTGCATATATATTTAGGATAGTTAGCTCTTCTTGTTGAATTGATCCCTTTACCATTATGTAATGGCCTTCTTTGTCTCTTTTGATCTTTGTTGGTTTAAGGAAACTACCATCAGAGAATACTACAAACACCTCTATGTAAATAAACTAGAAAATCTAGAAGAAATGGATAAATTCCTCTACACATACACTCTCCCAAGACTAAACCCGGAAGAAGTTGACTCTCTGAATAGACAAATAACAGGCTCTGAAATTGTAGCAATAATCAATAGCTTACCAACCAAAAAAAGTCCAGGACCAGATGGATTCACAGCCGAATTCTACCAGAGGTACAAGGAGGAGCTGGTACAATTCCTTCTGAAACTATTCCAATCAATAGAAAAAGAGGGAATCCTCCCTAACTCATTTTATGAGGCCAGCATCATCCTGATACCAAAGCCAGGCAGAGACACAACCAAAAGGAGAATTTCAGACCAATATCCTTGATGAACACTGATGCAAAAATCCTCAATAAAATACTGGCAAACCGAATCCAGCAGCACATCAAAAGCTTATCCACCATGATCAAGTGGGCTTCATCCCTGGGATGCAAGGCTGGTTCAACATACGCAAATCAATAAATGTAATCAAGCATATAAACAGAACCAAAGACAAAAACCACATGATTATCTCAATAGATGCAGAAAAGGCCTTTGACAAAATTCAACAACCCTTCATGCTAAAAACTCTCAATAAATTAGGTATTGATGGGACATATCTCAAAATAATAAGAGCTTTCTATGACAGACCCACAGCCAATATCATACTGAACGGACAAAAACTGGAAGCATTCCCTTTGAAAACTGGCACAAGACAGGGATGCCCTCTCTCACCACTCCTATTCAACATAGTGTTGGAAGTTCTGGCCAGGGCAATTAGGCAGGAGAAGGAAATAAAGGGTATTCAATTAGGAAAAGAGGAAGTCAAATTGCAGATGACATGAGTGTATATCTAGAAAACCCCATTGTCTCAGCCCAAAATCTCCTTAAGCTGATAAGCAACTTCAGCAAAGTCTCAGGATACAAAATCAATGTACAAAAATCACAAGCATTCTTATACATAAATGACAAACAGCCAAATCATGAGTGAACTAACATTCACAATTGCTTCAAAGAGAATAAAATACCTAGGAATCCAACTTACAAGGGATGTGAAGGACCTCTTCAAGGAGAACTACAAACCACTGCTCAATGAAATAAAAGAAGATACAAACAAATGGAAGAACATTCCATGCTCATGGGTAGGAAGATTCAATATCGTGAAAATGGCCATACTGCCCAAGGTAATTTATAGATTCAATGCCATCGCCATCAAGCTACCAATGACTTTCTTCACAGAATTGGAAAAAACTACTTTAAAGCTCATATGGAACCAAAAAAGAGCCCACATTGCCAAGTCAATCCTAAGCCAAAAGAACAAAGCTGGAGGCATCACGCTACCTGACTTCAAACTATACTACAAGGCTACAGTAACCAAAACAGCATGGTACTGGTACCAAAACAGAGATATAGATCAATGGAGCAGAACAGAGCCCTCAGAAATAATGCCGCATATCTACAACCATCTGATCTTTGACAAACCTGACAAAAACAAGAAATGGGGAAAGGATTCCCTATTTAATAAATGGTGCTGGGAAAACTGGCTAGCCATATGTAGAAAGCTGAAACTGGATCCCTTCCTTACACCTTATACAAAAATTAATTCGAGATGGATTAAAGACTTACATGTTAGACCTAAAACCATAAAAACCCTAGAAGAAAACCTAGGCAATACCATCCAGGACACAGGCATGGGCAAGGACTTCGTGTCTAAAACACCAAAAGCAATGGCAACAAAAGCCAAAATTGACAAATGGGATCTAATTAAACTAAAGAGCTTCTGCACAGCAAAAGAAACTACCATCAGAGTGAACAGGCAACCTACAAAATGGGAGAAAATTTTCACAACCTACTCATCCAACAAAGGGCTAATATCCAGAATCTACAACGAACTCCAACAAAGTTACAAGAGAAAAACAAACAACCCCATCAAAAAGTGGGCAAAGGATATGAACAGACACTTCTCAAAAGAAGACATTTATGCAGCCAAAAAACACATGAAAAAATGCTCATCATCACTGGCTATCAGAGAAATGCAAATCAAAACCACAATGAGATACCATCTCACACCAGCTAGAATGGCGATCATTAAAAAGTCAGGAAACAACAGGTGCTGGATAGGATGTGGAGAAATAGGAACACTTTTACACTGTTGGTGGGACTGTAAACTAGTTCAACCATTGTGGAAGTCAGTGTGGCGATTCCTCAGGGATCTAGAACTAGAAATACCATTTGACCCAGCCATCCCGTTACTGGGTATATACCCAAAGGATTATAAATCATGCTGCTATAAAGACACATGCCCAGGTATGTTTATTGTGGCACTATTCACAATAGCAAAGAGTTGGAACCAACCCAAATGTCCAACAACGATAGACTGGATTAAGAAAATGTGGCACACATACACCATGGAATACTATGCAGCCATAAAAAAGGATGAGTTCATGTCCTTTGTAGGGACATGGATGAAAAAGGAAACCATCATTCTCAGCAAACTATCGCAAGGACAAAAAACCAAACACCGCATGTTCTCACTCATAGGTGGGAATTGAACAATGAGAACACATGGACACAGGAAGGGAACATCACACTCCAGGGACTGTTTTGCGGTGGGGGGAGGGGGGAGGGATAGCATTAGGAGATACACCTAATGCTAAATGACGAGTTAATGGGTGCAGCACACCAACATGGCACATGTATACATATGTAACAAACCTGCACATTGTGCACATGTACCCTAAAACTTAAAGTATAATAATAATAAAATTTTTTAAAAAAGAATTTTTTTAAATAAACAAAGGAGTGATTTAGTTTGAAAAAATATATTAAAACATTTTAAAAGGTAAATACATCAAATGTTATCAGTGTTTTTCTCTATATGGAGTAGTTTTTATTTTATTAAAAAATTTGTATTTTCCCTTCTACAATGAGCATAATCAAATTGTCTTTTATAAAAAGAAAACTGTTAAGACAGATAAAATTAATTATGTTTTCATGCAGGGCAGGAGGAAGCAGGGCAAAGTGCTACCATTTGAGGGACTGGGATCAAGAAGCAATAATTTATTCATTCAACAAACGTTTACTGAATTTCTACTTTGTTCCAAGGAAGTGAAAAAAAGAGAATGAACAAAAGAAGACAGGATAATTAAGAAGGCAGCAGCAATGAAGTAGAGAGAATTCCCATGAAGTGATCTCATTCTCATTAAAATAGAAAGTGAAGTCAGTGGGTAAATGTGAGGGTGGAGGTGAGTCTAGGACCTTCAGTGTGTACACAAAAGTGGAAAAGATCACTGTGGTTTGCTTTGAAGCCCAGAAGCAGAAGTAGAGAGGAAAGAAAACAGAGGCTGTCCAAAGTTGAAGAGTGTCAAGATGAAAAGGCAAGGGTCAAGAAGATAAATGAATTTTGAAGCCAGATTGACCTTTCATTTTCTTAAAACTCCAATGTGGAAGTTACTATGGATGGGTGGAGATAAAAGAGAAGATCCTGGAGTTAAATTATAGGATGGGAGTGGAGGGTAGAATCCTGAAAAAAAAAAAAAAAAAAAAAAAAAAACACTTCGATGCAGGTAGATGGCATGGAGTCCAAAAGAATGCCCTTATGTGATCATTAATGAGCAACAGTCTGGAAGCTCACCAAAGCTATTTGTGGAAACTGCATTTATTCAATTTATAGAGTTCTAACTTAATTGGCGAGAAGAACATAATCCATCTTTCTCTGACACTCAGATAAATTTGAAGTGATCATTTCAGGGCATAATCAGAATTTTGAGGCATCTTAGAAATTATATCCTGAAGTTTCAAATGTTATTAACATTCCTGACGAAAGTCTTCCATCTCTAGTGAATACAGTACATTTTTGTTGTTAGGCAAATGGGTGTGAAGCTCACGGCACTCCTCCTGTGTCTCCCATTCTGCTTCAGTTAGCTCATCCATCAATTAAGAGGACGCACTTAAACTGTTCAAAGACAATCCAGAGAAGTCCTTAGCCTAGGACGGTCCAGCCAAACTAATGTGCTGCTGTTCCGGCTACAGCCCTTACTCAGACGGAATTCACTCAGTGCCGGAGGTAGAGAGACACTGCCTTATTTGTTTTGGCAATAATTGTCTCCCTGCCCTGAAAGAGGTCCTAAAATTGCTTCTATGTTTAGAAACAAGATTACTCTGTTGAGGCTGCTGGTCAGAGAGTCTCACCTCCTTATAGAAGTCTGTTATTCCTAGGGCTCTATTTCCTAATTTCAGCCTTGGTGGTGCTTGGTTGATGAAGAGGCATTTGTTCCACACAGACAAGGACACAGGAAGCCTTATTAGCATGTGTGCTGGAAGAGGTCACTGTGGCTACTTCCTATGGGAACATTAATCGTGGAGGCTTTATTGCCTCCCAAATACTCTGACTAAACATTATGACAACTTCAAGTTTCTGGTGGCTTTGATTGAATAAGGAGGACAATTTCATTGTTAAAGAAAGTGGACTTCAAGCCAATAGATTAAAAAGTAAATCCAAATTCAATAATTTTCAGTTACTCACATACAGAGGAAAAGATAAGCATTGATGCTTAGTGAGTATCTCTGTGCAGGGGAAGCAGGGGTTTCTTGGTCATCCATGTGTGATCTCTTCTCTATGTGTCACAGGAAAACCATCAAAATATTCCAAGCTGCCACAGCAGCCAGGACCTCTCTCAGTACACTTCTAAGCCACTCTTCAATCCCTGATCTAAATTATCCACAAGTTAGTACTTGGGTCCTCACTAAACACTTCCCATTAATTTAATCTGAGCCCAGAATTTTAAAATCCCAGATAGCTCATTCAGTATTTACATTAACCATATGCTCCCTGACTTTACACGACAAAATCACTCTTGTTATTTAAGGAGGTGAGGCAGTTGTATACACAGACTGACTGTGGAGATTTTGTATTTTATCATGACCAATTTCAATTTATTGTCCCTCTAAGTTATGATGAATAAAAGTCATACTCGTTCCCTTAAAGAGAAGATTTGTCTTCCAAAAGAAAATCTCAGCAGATTAATGTAAGACTTTCCATGCCAAAATTAAAGCCAGCTAGATCTGTTTAAACTTTAAAATGAAAAATGCATTGCCTCTTTTTCCTTGCTGCCCCCACTCAGCATGAAACCTTCTCCCCACACAGTGTTCCTCCATCTCAGTTAACAGCAATTCTAATGTACCAAATAGCCCCAAGGCTATGGAACCATCATTGACGTTCCTCTCCAGTGCAGAAGTCAACCCTGATGGCATTACTTTCAGAATGTGTCCACAGCCTGATGACTCCTCATCACCTCTGCTGGTCCTACCTCGACCTATGCCACCACTCTCTGTGACACACTGGATTCTTCTCAGCATTCTCCAATTTGGTCTTCCTGCTTTCACTTCTTTTCTCTCCATTCCCCTATTGAGCAGGTCATGTCACTCCTCCATCATTCCAAGGGCAAAAGTCTTTCACCAGGTCTCCATCTGCTCACTGACTTCTAACACTTGCTCTCTGTCTCATTCCCCTCCACTCTCATGGCTGTTCCTCAATCACATCAAGTGTTCTTCCCCAGGGCCTTTGCACATGCTCTTCTCTCAGCCTGGAATGTTCTTCCTCCAGTTGTCCACATGGCTTAATTCCTCTCTTCCTTCTGGTTTCTTCCCAAATGCTAACTCAACAGAAGAAGTCAAATCTCACCCCTCACCATATAAAGCAGTTAGAGCTGCCTACTACATTGCACCCTCTCACCTTGCCCTGCTTTATTTTCCCTTTATAGCAATTATCACCCCCTTGACTTACGACATATTTATTTGCTTATTGTATGTCTCCTCCAATACCTGGCCCACAGAAGGCACTCAATAAAATTTTTTTTGAGTAAACAGTGCTGATAGTCGTAATAAAGATCTGTTTGGTCCCTGGATTTCCTACAGAGCAGTAGTAAGAGAGACAGCAAGATGCAAACACAGCATCTTCAACATAGCAACCATGGCTAATCCCTCAACAGTAACCAAGGACCTCTGTGGAAACATAAAACAAAAATTAAATGAGCTACACTAACTTAATAAACTTTAAGCCTAAAGGAATATAATTATTTCAAAACTTGGTGAATTGATTCAAACCTGAAATAAATCTAAATAAATAAATTAAATAATAAATAAATCTATCTCCTACTACAAATTTCGAACATCAGTGCAAATCTGAACCAAGCTGATGCTTGTCTCACCTCTCGAGTAAAATGCTGCAGAGCCTTTGAGAAGATGTTCATGGGGCCAAGGAAGCAACAAGCATTATACTCGTTCTTTTTAGGCATGACCTCTTATGTCAGTTACTACAATATTTCTCTGTGCCTATTGATATTTCTCTGCTAGAGTAGATTGTTTGTGTTTTCTTTCCATTTTTTTCTCCTTTTACTCCTGGCCACAATCCAGACCAAGCAAATAGATATTTGGGGCTCCTCAGTCAAGGGGTTGGTTTTAGCTATGACCTGAGAGACAACAGCACTGGCTAGGGATGAGGATTTCATAGTACAAGGTCTCTGAGGTGCTGAGATTTTAACTAAGGGTTGCCAAAAGCCATATCCAGGGATAAAGCAAAAATCAGAAACATTGCTAAGTTCCCTCAAAGTATCAAGTGAAAAGAATATGGGGGAAGTAAACTCTTTCAGTTATTCACAAAATATGTGTTTGGATTGGAGTTAAAAGGATGAACAAGAAGCATCCCATACCTTCAAGTTGCCCTCAGTTTGGAAAAAGCAGGCAAGTACATAGGTGAATATTATATAGAGTAATAAATGCTAGGCTTCATGGGCAAATATAGGAGGGAATGTCATCCAAACAAGGCTTTGATAGAATAGACTTGGGTTCTAAAGCCAATTCCTCATTTCCTAACCGACGTTTTGAGAAAATTACATAAATCCCCCAACTCCGATTTCCTTAAAGGGGTAGGAGAGGTCTATAATAAAAATGATGTTTAAAGCAGCTAAAATTTGTATTATGTGCTCGGCACATTTGTTTCCTTCTGGTATGCGAAGATTATGTTAAAAGTTGTTATTAATATTCCATTTCTTAACTTTATGAGGTACATACCGAAGATGATATCAAGGAGTTTCCTGATGGAAGCCCATGGCGGGGAAGTGGGGCAGGGATTAGGGGAACAGTCAGGAGATGCCAGGATGAGAAATATGTGATCAAATCACTTTGCCAAGTTCTTCTTTTGCCAGTCTCTATTAATCTGGCCACTCCCCGTGCATCTAGAGTCCTAAGAGGAATCTGGAAAATAAAAGAACTAGTGAATGTGAGATAAGAGAGAATTTTTTTAACTCACCAAAAATAAGATTCTGAGGTTAAATCCCTTCTTATCAATGTCTTGAATCCCCTCAAACTGAAATAAAAGCCATAAATGCAACCTCAATAGACGCCCACACATAAAGCTGGGAAAGAATTCTTCTGGGTCAGCAAATGAGAACTTAGCCATACTCTTCTCAGGAAGACCCAGAAACTCAGGTATCTTGAACTGAAGAAGGAAATGTGGGTACTTCAGGTTGTTTCCTAAGGGAACTCTCTCTAACACTGATTTTATCCATGATAACAGTGTTCCTCAACCCCCTACACTACTGCTATGGTAACAGTAGGGTTACTATAACAATAGTTACCTTCTACTGAAATAGCTATTATCTGCTCAACAAGGTGCAAATTATTGTATGTGCATATTACTTTACTTCTTGTAATAATGTTATGAAGTAAACTTTGTTTTCTCCATGTTATAAGTGAGGATATTCAGCCCTAAAGAAATTAAACAACTTGCCCATGATCACACTCTTATTAGGTTGAACAATATGAAATGGCTGACATTCAACAATTTTTTTTTCAATATCATACTGAATGGGCAAACACTGGAAGCATTCTCTTTGAAAACTGGCACAAGACAGGGATGCCCCCTCTCACCACTCCTATTCAACATATTGCTGGAAGTTCTGGCCAGGGCAATCAGGCAGGAGAAGGAAATAAAGGGTATTCAATTAGGAAAAGAGGAAGTCAAATTGTCACTATTTGCAGATGATATGATTGTATATCTAGAAAACCCCATTGTCTCAGCCCAAAATCTCCTTAAGCTGATAAGCAATTTCAGCAAAGTCTCAGGATACAAAATCAATGTACAAAAATCACAAGCATTCTTGTACACCAATCACAGACAAACAGAGAGCCAAATCATGAGTGAACTCCCATTCACAATTGCTTCAAAGAGAATAAAATACCTAGGAATCCAGCTTACAAGGGATGTGAAGGACCTCTTCAAGGAGAACTACAAACCACTGCTCAATGAAATAAAAGAGGATACAAACAAATGGAAGAATATTCCATGCTCATGGGTTGGAAGAATCAATATCATGAAAATGGCCATACTGCCCAAGGTAATTTATAGATTCAATGCCATCCCCATCAAGCTACCAATGACTTTCTTCACAGAATTGGAAAAAACTACTTTAAAGTTCATATGGAACCAAAAAAGAGCTCGCATCGCCAAGTCAATCTTAAGCCAAAAGAACAAAGCTGGAGGCATCACGCTACCTGACTTCAAACTATACTACAAGGCTACAGTAACCAAAACAGCATGGTACTGGTACCACCACAGAGACATAGATCAATGGAGCAGAACAGAGCCCTCAGAAATAATGCCACATATGTACAACTATCTGATCTTTGACAAACCTGACAAAAACAAGCAATGGGGAAAGGATTCCCTATTTAATAAATGGTGCTGGGAAAACTGGCTAGCCATATGTAGAAAGCTGAAGCTGGATCCCTTCCTTACACCTTATACAAAAATTAATTCGAGATGGATTAAAGACTTACATATTAGACCTAAAACCATAAAAACCCTAGAAGAAAACCTAGGCAATACCATTCAGGACATAGGCATGGGCAAGGACTTCATGTCTAAAACATTCCACAATTTTTTAACCAACACACATGGCAGTTTCACCTGGTCAAACCCTGGTGAGTGGCAGAGCCTGTCCAAGGTGGGCCTAATCTGTGTAGTCAGTCACTATGTCAGATACTTCCCAATGAACCAGAGACGATAGAAAACCTGGCACGGGCTGCATAATGCTACGTTTTAATAAAGTCATTTACATCTTCATTCCACCTTCAATTACAAAGATATTTGAAACTAATTGATTTTATAAACTGTGAATTTAGAATTAAGCCTGCATTTTTATGCAATCACCTCTCTTTGTCCTTACAGGAAATTGAGGTTAAGAAAAATTTCTTGGTAGCGTTGGACAGAATCTAAACATTATTCACCCACATGACATCTATTTATTCAGAGTAATACCATTAAGAATCTCTTGCAAAATTCTGTCCCTAAAAGGAAAGTTATGTTCTTTAACAATACCAAAGAATGCATATAAGATAAGCTGACTGAAGAAATCTCTGCAGATTTATGCCATCGCAACAACTGACAGGTTTAATTTAATCACTCAGGCATTTCTATTAAGCTGGTGTAGGCTGGAAGAATAACTTTTAAAGAAACTCATAAAGTATTTCTGATTTGGAATGGACTTAATTGGCTTTACCATTAAGTATTTTTCTAGTATCTAATATTTTGAAAGATTCTAATGTTCATTGAATACCAAAGCATGATGTGTATCTTAATGTATCTACTTAATAGCATCTGATGATAAGAAACATCTGCCAATAAAAACTGGAAAACTTTACAGAAAAAAAAAAAACTTATTCTTAAAGTGGCCCAGAACCTGTTAAAAAGATTACCACGTGAGTCTGCCTGTTATTTTTCTTTCAAAAAACTATTTACGAATTAGAGTATACAAAATTCTTTTTATATAAAAAATTTTACAAAGCAGCTGACATTTGCTCATTTATATATGTATGTAAGAACTGTTATAAGAATTTTAACTCAATGTCCTTTATTTCTATAACAAATCTGAGCGAAACCACCACGTGCTTCATTACAGTTGCAGTGGTTTCTATACTATGGCTGTTCACATCAATGGGTGAGAGTGGAGTGGGCACAGTGAACAAATATCTATTGCTTCCTGACTAAATATTCTCTGGGATTAAAAATCTGACTTTCCTGATAGATTGTTCAACCTTTCTGCCTGGGAGGTGTTAACTCCTAGAGAGAGGTCTCTTTACTCTAATTTCCCTGAGAATCCAGTGGACTGCATAAAAAACATTATTTCCTGACATAAAATAGGTCTAATTCATCATCTTAAGTTTTCACATGTGAATTTAGGGTCATTTACTTCTAATTTAATAAAATATTAAAATATGAATGCTTAATCATTAGCTAACTAAATTCTAAACACCATCTTAAATGAATAGCTTTTAAGTAGAAGTCCAGTATGGGATAAAATATTATAATTATAGGTGTGCAAATCTAATATAATCAATTTGAATATCAAATCACAGAAAAAGGTAAGAAATTACACCCAAAATTTGGAAAAATGTGTATTTTCTCAGTATGGACCTCCCTAGTATAACCCAACATATTAAAAGTGTTTCAAATTCAATTTTTGTACATTTACAGCATCAACTTCAAGTCCAAGTCTGATCCATTTTACAAAGAATATGTTTCATCCTGTATTTGATCATTAAAATGAAGCTTCAAAGAGTAATTGAAAGAAAACTACATGATAACATAAGGGACACTTTAAGCTGAAGCTTGCAAAATATAATTTAACACTGTATCATACCAACATTTTCAGTCCTCTTTCTACTGCTATTAGCTGTATCCTAAATAAGCTACAACAGAGCTAACTTATGTTATGTCCTAATCTTTATGCAGAGTAGTACAATAAACTTAGATGAACTTGTTTCAGAAGCAGAAATGATTACTTCTAAAAAGTAAAAAGGGAGAAGAATGAAGCCTTCTTAAAAATCTTTTTGTTTTGAATGTTGGCATAGTTACTAAAGAGAAATTTATATTCTGAAGACTTTTTCTTAGATGTTGAATACTGTGACCAATTGTGGTGATGGATGAAAGAAGAATAAGATTCATGAGGAATTTCTTTTACAAACATCTTTTCAAAACCCATCCTTGCTATTATTTCCCTTCCACCTATATTAAACTTAAAACTGGCTGTGTGTATAAGTTTATTTTATCACTTAAGCTGATTTTAATCATAAAGCTTCATATATAGCTATAGGTTGAATTTAATTTCTGAATGTTCAGCCAAAGTCTAAATTTAAATCCATATTTTAAATATATCTGGTGGTCAAGCTACATAAAATAAATTGCTGTATAATCCTGAGAGTATAAATAGTAGAGAGAATTGTGTTTAATTAACTTAGTACTAGAATGGCATTTTTATTCCTGGTATCTCCAGAATATTGTGCTAGAAGAGTTTTTGGTTGAACACTAACAATTCTAGAATATTTCAAAAAGGAGCAATTAGAAATCATTTAGTCCAACAGCCTGTTTTTAAAAATGAGAAAACTGACTTCCAGAGATTTTGAGTGCACTGCATAAGGTCATATGGCTGTTAAATTAAGTATAGCCTAAAGATTCCTCCTTACATATTTTAAGTTAGGCCTAAAAGCTTCTCCATACATAGTGAACTGTCACCTAACTGGAAGCGTGAACAGACTGCACCTGCTCTTATGACAAGTAGCAGAGTCTCAGCCAATCATAGCAGCCAATCATAGCAGCCAATCATAGCAGCCAATGTGATTTTGGCCAATCACAGGCAGCCAAATGTTTAAACAATGTTCAAATAAGGCAAACACTGAGCTGTAACCAACCCAGCTCTTTCTTTACCTTGCTTTCATTTTCCATATGTCACTTTCCTTTTTCTGTCCATAAATGTTATCTGATCATGTGGCAGTTCCTGAGTCACATCTATCCTGGTTCTGGGGCATCCCGATTTGTGACTCATTCTTTGCTCAGTTAAACTCTATGAAATGTAATTTGTCTAAAGTTTTTTTTTATTTTAACATAGCTAATTAACAGCAAAGTAGAGACTATCATCCAGGTAACCCAACCAAAATTCCATTTTACATTTGGTGGCATCAGGCTTATGTCAAAAAGGTAATGAAAATAAATTCATCCCATTAAAGAAGTTTGCAAAGTGTGTTCCTTGGAGTTCTACTGCTCCTTGGAGTGATATCAGGGATCACAGGCAAAAAGGAAGATGTGCCACTCTATATTCACCTTAACCTAAGCACTTCCTCTGTTTCCCTGTTTTATATAGTGTTCTTTTGAATAGTATTTTATGTTTTAGAAGATTCTCCTACCATAAAAAAGAAGGTTTGAAAATTAGTTCCCAATCCCTGGTTCCAGATAGTGAAACTAAAACTCTTCCACGACCAATACCTAAAAGTGACTGAGTAAAATAAAATAAGTATTCTTTTAAGGGTTTATGTAACTTTGTAAAAATACACTATGTTGGAAACACGGAGAGACTGAAATAGAAGGAATCTCTTGGAAATGATTGTCCTTTCCTTAGATGCGTAAATGGAGTACCAGAAAAAGAGAACAGATGAGATAGGGAATAGCAATATTTGAGGAATAATGGCTGAGAATTTTTCAGCATAGAAAGTTAGAAACACAACGAGCTTTAGGCAGTATTAAAACAAAATGAAACATCAAACCTTAATATATGAGATAAAAACTTCACAACACTAAAGATAAAGAGAAATTAAGTGTGAGAAAAGACATATTGCCTGTAATAGCAGACTTTCTTTTCTCTTTTTTTTTTTTTTTTTTTGAGACAGGGTCTCACTCTTTCACCCATGCTGGAGTGCAGTGGTATGATCGTGGCTCACTGCAGCCTCTGCCTACCAGGTTCAAGAGATTCTCCTCCCTTGGGCTCCCGAGTAGCTAGGACCACAGGCATGTGCCACCATGCCCAGCTAATTTTTGTGTTTTGTGTAGAGGTTGGATTTTGCCATGTTGCTCAGGCTAGTCCTGAACTCCTGGACTCAAGTGATTCACCTGCCTCCCAAAGTGCTGGGATTACAGGCAAGGAGTCACCATGCCCAGTCAATAGCAGATTTTCAACAGCAACAATAAGGCCATAAAACAACGGAGCAATTTTCAAAGTCCCGATAAAATAACTGATATCTGAGAATATTCTCAAGAGTAAGGATAAAATAACTTTATTCTCTACCCAATGCAAACTCAACTTATTTCTTACAAACCCTCACTGAAAGAAAGGTCATACATGTTGAAGAAGGAAATTGAATCCCAAAGAAGGAAACTGAATTCCAAAGAAGTGTAGGCAGAAGTTATTAAGCATATGGGTAAATATAAGTATGGTGTCAATCAGTTCAGGCTGTTTTTAACAGAATACCATAAACAGGGTGGATTGTAAGCAACAGAAATGTATTTCTCATTGTTCTGAAAGCTGGGAAGTGCAAAGTCAAAGTGATGGCAGATTAGGTATCTGGTGAGGATTTGCTTCAGATTCATAGACAGTATCTTCTCACTGCATCCACACATGGCAGGAGGGGGCAAGGGAACTCTCTTGGGTCTCTCCTGTAAGGGCAGAAATCCCATTCCTGAGGGCTCCACCCTCATGACCTAATAATATCCCAAAGGCCTCTCCTCCTGACGCCATCACACTGGGAATTAGAATTTCAACATATGAATTTTTGGAGACACAAACATTCTGTTTATAGCTCATGAACTTTATAAAATAATAAGTATAATGATTCATATAATGTTAAAATAATGTGAAATTAAAATGCTGTAAAGCAGCAATACAGTAGTCAGTTTTGCTTTCTGCAGATTCTACCTATGGCCAATTGAGGTCAGAAAATATTAAGTGGGAAATTTCAGAAATAGACAATTCATAGGTTTAAGTTGCATGTCATTCTGATGAAGTCTCGTGCTGTCCTGCTCCATCCCACCCAGGACAGGAATCATCCCTCTGTTCAGATATCCACACTGCCCTTTAGTCATTTAGTAACTGTCTTGATTATCACCTCAACTCTCTTGGTGTCACTGTGCTTGTGTTCAAATGACTCTTATTTTAATTAATAATGGTCTCAAACTGCAAGAGTAGTGATACTGGCATATTGTTATAATTGTTCTAATTTACTATTGTTGTTGTTAATATCTTGCTGTGCCTCATTTATAAATTAAATTTTATCATAGTATGTATAGGAAAAAACATCGTATATATAGTATTTGATACTATCCAGGGAGGCTTCAGGCATCGCTTGGGAGTCTTGGAGTATTCCCTGTAAATAATGGGGGACTACCATACATAAAATGCGAGGGAGGTGATCAGAACTCAAGCATTGTAAGAACCTTGCATATTTTTAAAGAAGATACAAGTAGTAATTAACATTAGACTTTTATAAGCCAAACATTCACATCAAACATGTAAGGTGTAACCACTGAAAGAATAAAATAAAATACATAAGCTTCAACCTGGTAAAGAGGGGAAAGTAAAATAAAGAAATGTGAGTAAAGGAAAAAAATAAAGCAAATACAAAACAAGGTAAATAATAATAAAGTAAAAATTTCACTAGACTCAAACATAAATATTTTAGCAATTATAATAAGTAATCAGACTATATACTAGTTAAAAGATTTTGATTGAAAATATCTAGCTAATGTGATGTTCAGAAAGAAACATAAAGAAACATAATAGCTGAAACTAAAGGAATGAAAAAGATAAATCAAAAGAACGCTAACAGAAGCAATTTGGAATAGCGACGCCCCTGTCCAAAAAAATAAACTTTGATAAAAATATATATTGCGAAAGAAAAAGGTAAACTCTGCTGTGATTGTTAATATTGAGTGTCAACTTGATTGGATTCAAGGGTGCAAAGTATTGTCCCTAGGGGTGCCTGTGAGGGTGTTGCCAAAGGAGATGAACATTTGAGTCAGTCGACTGGGAGAGGCAGACCCATCCTCAATCTGGGTGGGCACCATGTAATCAGCTACCAGCACAGCTAGAATAAAGCAGGCAGAACAAAGTGGAATGGGGCGACTTCTGAGTCTTCTGGCCTCTATCTTTCTTCTGTGCTGGATGCTTCCTGCCCTTGAATATCAGATTCCAAGTTATTTAGCTTTTGGACTCTTGGACCTACACCAGTGATTTGCCGGAGGCTCTTGGGCCTTCACCACATACTGAAGCTGTCGGCTTCCCTACTTTTGACGTTTTGGAACTCGGCCTGTTTCGCTCGCTCCTCAGCTTGCAGACAGCCTATTGTAGGACTTCACCATGTGATTGTGTGAGTCAATACTCCTTAATAAACATCCGTCCGTATATTCATCTATCCTATTAGTCCTGTCCTTTTAGAGAAGCCTGACTAATACATCTACTAACGTTTTTTAAAAGGAAATATTGGCAGGGCACGGTGGCTCACGCCTGTAATCCCAACACTTTGGGAGGCCAAGGCAGGCGGATCATGAGGTCAGGAAATCAAGACCATCCTGCCTAACATGGTGAAACTATGTTAAACTAAAAAAAAAACACACAAAAAAATTAGCTGGGCGTGGTGGCGGCACCTGTAGTCCCAGCTACCTGGGAGGCTGAGGCAGGAGAATGGCATGAACCCAGGAGGCAGAGTTTGCAGTGAGCCAAGATCTCGCCACTGCACTCCAGCCTGGGCGACAGAGGAGAGACTCCGTCTCAAAAAAGAAAAAAAAAAAAAGGAAATATTTACCATGATATTATAAAAATTATTGTATGCAGGTAATAACATAGCCTCGAAGTATATAAACAAAAAATGAGAGAATTATATAGAAATATTCACAAATTCATATGGCTAGAGATTTCAATGCATGAATTCATTTACATGAATATCTTTGTAAGGTAAAAAATTAATAAGGACAAAAATATTTTAACACAATTAGCAAGATTGATTGATATAATATAAATAAGCCAGGCATGGTGACTCATGCCTGTAAATCCAGCACTTCTGGAGGCTGAGGTGGGAGGATTGCTTGAGCCCCGAAGTTCAAGACCAAGCTGGGTAACATAGAGAGATTCTGTCTCTATTAAAATTTTTAAACAAAAAGTAAATAAATTAGTTCGGCATGGAGGCAGCTACTTGGGAGGCTTAGGTGAAAGGATCACTTGAGCATGGGAGGTCAATGCTGCAGTGAGCTGTGATTCCACCACTGCACTCCAGCCTGGGCAACAGAGCAAGACCTTGTCTCTAATAATAATAATAATAATAACACTCATAAATAGACTCTCCACATAGGAAATTTAGACGCAAACTTTTTTCAAAATCTGTGGATGTTATGGATTGAATTTATGTCCCCTCCAAAATTCATATGTTGAAGTCCTAACCTCCAGTACCTTACAATGTGACTGTATTTGGAGACAGAGTCTTTAAAGAGGTAATTGTAGTTAAATGAGATCATTAGGGTGGACCCTAGTCTAATATGACTGATATCTTTGTAGGAAGAGGAGATCAAGACACAGACAAGACGAGGTTAAGACCATGTGAAGACAGAGAGAGAAGACTGCAATCCACATGCCAAGGAGAGAGGACTCAGAAGAAGCAACTTGGCTGACACCTTTATCTCAGACTTCTGGCATCCATCATTATTAATAATACCATAACTTCTACAAATAATACATCCATTATTATTAATGATACCATACCTTCCACAAATAATACAATCTCTAAGAGTCTTAAAGTCTTAGCTCAAAGAGATTGTGCTTATATATAATAAAGTGACCCCAATATGATTTGTTTTTAAAAACCCTACAAATATTTAAAAATAATTTTTCTAAGGGAAACACCAGAAGCTTGACCTAAAGGAGGCTTTAGACTCCACCTATGAAGGACAGGAAGAAGAAATCTCAGGTACAAATCGGGCCCCTTCATATAGAAAAGAAAGAATAATTCACAGGGAAGAGCCAGGAATCATGGAGAACAATTCCCAGAGATTAGAACTGAGCCCCCGTCAAAGAACTGGCAAGATATGTCCAGTTGGATTGCAGAATTGCCTCATGCACAGTACCTTCTCCCCCACTTTTAGAATGGGCCTGTTTATTAATAGTTGTCTTATACCCATCTCACCATTGTATGCTGAGTGTGTAGAGGAGGGCAGACGACTTGGCTTTTTAGTTCACTGGTCTTTAGATTGAGAATAATAATATGCAACTTGCTGTACCTGAGGAACTTCACCTGAACAGCCTCAAGTATACAATCTGATTAGATGACAAGGTCTCCTACAAGCTTGAGTATAGTGGGACGAGAATTTGTGGGTTTTGGGTGGGGTTGAGTGAATTTTGTATGTGAGAGGGATGTGATTTTTTTGTGGCTAGAAAACAGACTGTGTCAGATTGTATATTCCAAAGCTGACTGCAACAGTATCTCCTGCCTCATGTGTCCTTCTAGAACATTGCAACAATCTTCCTAAGATATAGAGTCTAATTTTCCTTCCCCTGAATCCAGGTAAATTATTGACTCCATTATAACCAATATATTATGCTGGAGGTGACACTTCGTGTATTTTGAGGGTAGATCAGAAAAGAAAAAACAACTTCCCTGGAAAATTCATGTTGGAGTCCTTACCAAGTCTGTAAGCATTTTCAGTGTCCTGGGGCTGCTGTGCTGCTGGTCTCTATGGAGAGACAACATGATTTCATGCAGAGGGTGGGGGTAGAAGGAGAGAGACAGAAAGAGAAAAAGAGAGTGCCTGTTCAGTTCCCAGCCAAGATAACTTTGTGTCACCACAGGCTCCAGAGGAAGCCTGTGGGAGCTGGGCTGAGTTAGGGAGGGACAGGAAGCTGTCGGTCCCCTGGGGCAGGGAGAGGAGGTGGGGGTTGGCAGGGAGGCTGCCCTAGCAGAGGTACTCCATGAGTGCCCCATCCTTGCAGCAAAATTCTGCCTAGACATCCAGGCATTTCCAAACATCCTCTGAAATCTAGACAGAGGTTCCCAAACCTCAGTTCTTGACTTCTATACACCTGCAGGCTCAACACCACATGGAAGCTGCCATGGCTTGGGGCTTTCAATCTCTGAAGCCACAGCCTGAGCTGTACCTTGGCCCCTTTTAGCCATGGCTTGAGGGGTTAGGACACAGGGTACCAAGTCTCTAGGCTGCACAGAGCAGGGGGCCCTAGGTCTGACCCATGAAACCATTTTTTTCCTTATAGGCCTCCAGGCCTGTGGTGGGAGGGGCTACCACAAAGGTCTCTGAAATGCCATGGAGACATTTTGCCCATTGTCCTGGCAATTAGCATTTGGCTCCTTGTTACTTACAAAAATTTCTGCAACCGGCTTGAATTTCTCCTCAGAAAAATGGGTTTTTCTTTTCTATTGCATTGTCAGGCTGCAAATTTTCTGAACTTTTATGTTCTGTTTCTCTTTTAAAATGGAATGCTTTTAACAACACCCAAGTCACCTTTTGAATGCTTTGCTGCTTAGAAATTTCTTCTGCCAGATATCTTAAATCATCTCTCTCAAGTTCAAATCTCTAGGGCAGGGGCAAAATGCCACCAGTCTCTTTGCTAAAACATAACAAGAGTCATGTTTCCTTCAGTTCCCAATGAATTCCTCATTTCTATCTGAGACCACCTCAGCCTGGACTTTATTGTTCATATCACTATCAACATTTTGGGCAAAGCCATTCAATAAGTCTCTAGGAAGTTCCAAACTTTCCCACATTTTCCTGCCTTCTTATGAGCCCTCCAAACTGTTCCAACCTCTGCCTGTTACCCAGTTCCAAAGTCGCTTCCACATTTTCAGATATCTTTCCAGTAGCGCCCCACTCCTTGTACCAATTTACTGTATTAGTCTGTTCTCATGCTGCTGATAAAGACATACCCAAGACTGAGCAATTTATAAAAGAAAGAGGTTTAATGAACTTACAGTTCCACATGGCTGGGGAAGCCTCACAATCATGGCAGAAGGCAAGGAGGAGCAAGTCATGTCTTACATAGATGGCAGCAGGCAAAAAGAGAGAGCTTGTGCAAGAAAATTCCTATTTTAAAGCCATCAGCTCTCTAAGACTTATTCACTATCACTAGAACAGTACAGGAAATACCTGACCCCATGATTCAATTACCTCCCAAAGGGCCCCTCTCACAACATGTGGGAATTCAAGATGAGATTTGGGTGGGGACACAGACAAACCATATCACCCAGTTACTGTTGTTACATAACAAACCACTCCAAAACTCTGTGATCTAAAATAGCAACATTCAGTGTATTCTCTCTCATGGGTTCTGTGGGTCAAGATTTGGCAAGGACTTATCTGTGTGGTTCCCACTCAGATTTTTTTCATTAGAGAGACAGTTTGGGTGGAGCTTGTGTATCTCTTTCTGTAATCTCAGGGCTTCTTCTTGGTCTATTGTTGTGGTGGTGGGGGTGCTAGTTTGAGCTTCTTCATGTCATTGTAGCCTCAGGGCATTGGAACTGCTTATATTGGTGGCTCAGGATTCTAACATTAGTCTAGAGGCAAGGCAAAAGTTTCATTGTCTTTTCCGACGTAGCTTTTAGGTCATGCAGCACCATATTTTCCATATTCTCTTGGTTACAAATGAGACAGAGATCCTCCCAGATATGGGAAGAAGAGAATCAGCTTCCACCTCTTGATGGAGGAGTGTAAAGGTTCTCAAATAGGGGTCAGGAAACTAGAGCCTACGGGCCAAACCTAGCCTGCTAGCTGGTACTGTAATGAAGATTTATTGGAATACAAACAGTCTTCACTCATACATTTATGTATTGTCTATAGCCACTTTTGTATTGCAGCAGCAAAGTTGATAGTTGCCATAGGCACCACATGGCCCACAAAGCTTAAGTATTTACTAGCGTTGTTTTTTTTGTTTTGTTTTACAGAAAACGTCTGCTGACTCCTGTTCTAAAAGAATAAGTGGGACAGGAGATATTGTTATGGCCATTTTTGAAAGATACAATCTACATTAATTTCTTAAGTTTCATAAATGTATTTCAAGAGTTAAATGAGTGAAAGTTATGGAATTAAGGATTAGGAAAATATTAATATAAATTGAAATATATCTTTAAAAATTGTTATTCATTAACAAAATTCAAAGTAGAATATATACTACTCAAAGTTTTGGAATAAACAAATGCAAATAAAATGGATCCAAGGAGTCATATAAGACAAAAACAAAACTACATGTACAATAATTTAAGGAACAAAGGTAAAATTAAATATCTATTATAGTAAATATTAATGGGCTAAACATCCCACTTAAAATATAGACTTCAACTAGAGTTTCAAAAAGCCAGCTAAAGATACCTAATAAGAAATACATCAAAAGACAAGCACACAGAAGTTTTAAGATAATGAAGCAATGTGTCAAAGTAATTTACAGTCCAAGCCTTTGCAGTTAGACAGTTATTTGAATTGACACTACCAACTATATGATTTTGGACAGTTTGCTTTCTTTGAGATTGTTTCCTCATGCGTAAAATACAATAAGAATATTTACACCATATGATACCATGATGATGAAATAAGATGATGTATGAAAAATGCTTAGCATCATAACTGTGTTACTATATGTTAAATTAATTATTTTTTACCATAAAAAGTTAAGTAAAAAATATGTTGTATATCTTTACTTTAACATACTGACTGTATTTGCAAAGTTTCTGAAAAGCTGTTTGGCAATACGCATCAAGGGCCTTAAAATTCATGCCCTTTGACCTGATCAAAGGAATATATCATAGAGAAATAACAGAAATGTGCTCAAGTATTTGTATCCAAGGATATTAGCCACAGCTTTATTCGTGATCGTGGAGAGACAGACATCATCCTAAAGCTCCAGAGTAGAGCCATTGTAAAATTAGGACACAATTAATAAAAATAATGTTCCCAAATGTTATTTTATGGCCTAGGCTCATATTAGTTTAAATCAATTTTACCCTTTCAGTTTTACAGGCTACAAAATTTGGATTCGTCCTTGACTCCTCTTTTTCTTTCTGATTCCATATCTTATCTGTTATCCCAAATCTGATATTCCTTCAAAACAGAGTGGGTCTGACCACTTCTTACCATTTCCTCTGCTAACACCCTAATCCAAGCCACTTTGATCCCTCCTGGATTACAGCAGTAGCCTCCTATCTGGTCTCCGTACTTCTGCTCTTTCTCCCTTTTCTCTAAACTGTAATCAGGAACTGGTACAGTGATCAGTGATCAGTAACTGTTAAAACCTAAAACCACTCATGTCCTGCCACTGCCACAATATCCAGTGTCTCCCCATCTCAAGCAGAGTAAGAGCTGAAGAACTTGGAAGACCCTACCTGTATCCCCTATTACTCCTTTGATATTACATCACAAAACCTGCCAGATGCAATCCAGCACTTTGAAGACTTCCAGAGAAAACCCCACTCCACTCCAAATATACAACTTGCTATGTGTGAGGCCATATTTACTCAATTCCTAATTTTTCATATCAACAAAGAGGACAGTTGCAGAGAGCAATCCAGAATTATTTATTTTTATATTGAGAGTTGTACTTGTGGTTTTGTATTTACATATGAACAAATGCCTGGAGGTCGGTCTGAAAAGTAGCAATATTCAAAACTGAATATTGCATCCATACAGTGAAGACTTTAGTCAGAAGGTAGAGCATTAAATAGAATTTCTGTACTTGCTAGGATAAGATTACATCACTTCTCAACTGATGCAAAGTATGGAACTAAGAGTGAAACTTTAAAAATATCAATTATGTATCTTTATTATATATGTGCCATGCATGGAAACATTGTTTAGGTTTTAGTAATTTTTCATCTTCTAACTCTACTACCAAATTAAACACTGCATATAGAATTAACAATAAGCAGAAAGATACATTTTTAGTGATTATAGTTATGACTTAATATAATCATGCAAGATGTAATAAAGCATAACAAATATTTATGTTATCCTGCATTTAAAGTTACACTGAAATAAAGATGATCGGGAACAAACTGACATGTCACCAGGGTAATCTGTGACATCTGATTTCCACCACGCTGCTTTCTCAATAAAGCTGTTACTCTAAGCTTTGTAGCTTACATAAAGAGAGAAATAACATCTCTCTATCCAGACAGCTGTTTGGCTAATTGTTTTGCCTAATGATTTCTTACATCTCACATCATATAATAAATGGTTGATATTAATTTCAATATGTTCTCCAAAGTTCAGGCAAGTTTCATAATGTTGTGAGTTTTGCTACTAATAGGTACACTAAAAATGCATAGTAAAGACTCTCTTGGTGAATAGAACAAGTTACCAAGAAGGTCTTTAGCCTGGGATCCCAGATATTTTTAATTCGATGTCACCATGGAGCCCCCATTTGATGTCTTAAAGCCACTCTGAGGCCCATTGAACACTGGAAAATTTTCCCAGTGGATCAACCCGTTTGCAGAACCAGGTGTTTCTGTAATTGTGACGCTGTGAAAAACATTCACAGTGCTCTAAGGTCCTTTAAACTTTCCTTCCACCTGTGCTTTTTGGTTGAGTTCAGTGGCTGCTTATGCTTTTCAGGGATCTACTTGTTTATGTAGGTGCGTTTCTTTGTTTCTGAATTTATTTTGCTACATTTTACAGAGGAAAATTTATAGGAAAAGATTTAACAAGCTGGTGTTGGGAGTCACTCACATTTCAACCAGGTGCACTCCTAATGTGCAGGTGTAAACCAATGAACAGGTAAGGAAAGCATGATGTGAGCAGCGGATTCTGAAGGATTAATTGTGTATGTCCATAATGAATGTATCCCAAGGTGCATTTTAAACATCTGTTATAAATTGAGGCATTTTCCTCCTTTCTCCCCACTAACTCTTTCCAGTTTCCCTGTCACTTATATACATACAGTAAGCATAGCCTATATTTGTATATCATGAGAATAAATGTCTCTTTTTATTATTATAAAATTTAATTTCATAGGAATTTTAATGTGGGGGTAACAAAAACATCTTTACTGTTCTAAATAACTGATTATTTATATATTTGCAAATAGTTCATTTCTCTTAAAGAATACTACGTTAGGACCCATTTTCATTTCTTAATCTTCATTTTTTTCTGACGTTAGATAGTAATATAATCCCTTCATCCAGGTCTGTACCTTAAAAGTTTTTCCAAATGGGACAATTTTTCATTCGTATTACTCACTTTTCTTATTCTGAAAGAAATTGAAAATTTTCATTATTAAAATTCAATTTATAATCAAAATAACAACATCTTCTTGAGATTTATTCCAAATAACGTATTTTGTTTTCTGCATTGCATGCTTAAGAGCATGTTAGCTACTTACTTTTTCATATAATTTATAATAAAGTAATATTTTGATTATTTTTAATACTGTATAGTCATGCTGATAGGACTTTTTGATGTCTATATTTAGTTATCTTTTTATTCTTATAATGCAATGTTCTAGATTTTGTTTTAGCTTTTTTAAAATGCCATTTTCACAGCTAAGTTTAAATTATATAATTAGAAAACAGGTATGGAAAAAGTATAATCTTTGGGTGAAATTAAATTAGTACAAAGTCTAAATAGCAACATTTCTTCTCATATTTTAAATAAAATAGTTTGTGTTAAATTATTATTTTTAAGAAAAAGATTGCATTTTTGTTATATCTTTTTGAAAAATTTTAACATTTATGTCTACATCCATTCAATGTTTGTCATTAAACAGTAAAAGGAAATATTTTAATCACACTGAGATTTTCAAACATTACAGTATTTAGTACCAACCATTCATTCAATAAATGTATTTATATCCTAGCATATGCTATACAAGATCAGATATTTAAATGTCCATAGAATTGGTTTCTTTACATTGAAATATTTTGAACTTGATATTATGGATGATTGGAATGTTATTGGCTTATGGGAAATACGATGCCATCAGTATCTGATCTTTTGAGTGGAGGAGGCTGTGGTTGTTTGCCCCGCTTTGGCTTAAACAACAGAATTTTATTTTCTCACAGTTGGGGAGGCTGAAAGTCCAAGATCAAGTTGTGAGCAGGGCTAGTAATTCCTGAGGCTCCGTTCTTTGGTTTGCAAATGGCCACAGAGAGAACTCTGTGGCCTCTTCTGTGTGCAAAGGCCCCTGGTGTCTCTTTTTCTTCTTATGGACACCAGTTCCACCAAATTAGAGCCCCACACTTAAGACTTCATTTAACCTTAATTCCCTCTTTAAAGGTCCTGTCTCTAAATACTATCACATTGAGGATTAGGGCTTCATCATATGAATTTGGAGATGGGGAGACACAATAGGCCACAGAGTGGGTTGACTGAAAAGAAAACAAGATTGATATTAATATTTAGAGGGGATGCGCTCTACCAGCTTCATGCTAATGGGCAAATCATGTAATTACTCTAAGCATCTCTTTTCTCATTTATAAAATGGTAACTATAATTGATTTATATCAAATTATTTGTAAAAACTTGTGGTTGTTATATTTGGCCCAACCTTTCTATTGTTTATTGCAACGTTTCTATTGAGGGGAAGTAATAGAAAATGAGGATCATTTCTCAGTAAATTAAAGTGAAATAAAGGATATCATTAAAACTTCAGAGTTTAAATCAGAGGGTTCAGATTTTGGCAGCCCGTGGGCCAGAAATAGCTTGCAAATTGGTTGCTGGTCTGCACAGTGTTGAAAATTTTAAATTAGTTGCCAACCTTTAAAAGTTGATTGAATTCACATAAAAATCTGGATTTCCAACTTAGCTTCTTTCTAAGCATGTTAGTAATAGACTATCCCTGGGTTTACATTCCAAGATTGCCACCAGGGATATAGTTTTTCCAGCAAGCCACAATCCCTGTTGTGTCTGTGCACCAGCAACAGCAATTTATTATCACATTTGTGCTGTTGTTGACGGAAATATAATGTGACTTATACTGGGGCACTAGGTTGTTGCCTCTTGATCAACCAATTATCTTAAACTATAGGTTGTTGAATAAAGAAGTAATAAAAAATAAGTCTTTGTAGTTTATTTACGGGAAAGGATGAAATGAAAAAAAGAAGTCATATGTGAGATTATAAAAAGAGACAGAATGAAAATAAAAAATCCACTCAATAATAATACATGTAAATAGGGGATCACTGCTCATAATTATGGATATTTTGATCCTTATCATAAAAATAAACTGCACAAGCTACAGGAGCACACTCACTACAAACACCCATACACTCCACATTGATGTATTTAAAGCCTCTATGTTAGAACTAACATTCTTCTCACAGTTTCTTTAGCTGATTTTTTTGTTTTTGTTTTGTTTTGTTTGATTGAACTATTAGCTCTGCTCTGTGAACAGTAGTACCACTGAAATCCCCCTTCATTCACTTGGAAATGAAGATGAATGCTTGGGAGAATAAGGCTGACTCTGATGGACTTCACGGAAATAATCAGCATGAGGCACGCAACCTGAACATTAGAGGCTGAATGGCTAGTTTGGAAGGAACTGAGAGGACCAGAGCTCCCTGGCTGCCCTGCACTGAGTCATAGCTTTTAAACAAGGCCTCGAGTCAGAGCTATCAGGCTAGGGCTGCCGTTTCCCTGGCTCATGATAAGCCTGTCTCTTTTTATCCAGAGGTTGGGCCTGTGATTCAACATAGAAATGACAGCGATAGTTATCCCCCAAAACATCCTTAACAACTCATTTCTAATACAAATCACTTATTCTTTGCAAAAGATGAGTGAGTCATGCAAACAGCAGACTGCCCATTAGTGGCACATTGTTAATTTGCTCTTTAATTAGTTTAGTGGCATATAATTATTTGAGGTCAAATAATAATTAAATTTTTGTACACTCCTTTTTTTCCGTGGTAAATTACCACTGGACCACCCTCCATGATAAAGGGTCTCTAAATAACACACAGGATGCTTGCTGTGTAAGACAAGGAAGTGTGTGATTTTTCCCTACAAAAGTCCCCTTTAAACACAACTCTTCATAAAAAGAATCATGTTATCGTCCTTGTTTGGAACTCTTCTCTTAAGAATAAAAATCATGAGATATAAACATAATAAGCCTTATTCATCTAATTGAGTTGTCTTTTTAAAAAATATAAAATACATCAGGATCCTAACTCAGAAATTTATTTCCTCATTTTGAATTAGGAGTTATAGAGAAACAAAATCCATAACAATATTAAATATTTTGAATTATATTAAAAGAAAATGTGATTCTGAAAATGTAATTTAAGAAAAGCAAGATTAATGTCATATCACAAGTATTGAGTGACTGAGAAGGGCATCTTTGGATTAAAAAAAGACTTTGTTAAATGTTTTCAGTTTTTCACCCACACAATTATATTCTTGAAATTAAAAACAATGTTCCTATCATGTTGCACTCATTTCGTATCCTTGGGCTAATTGATTAAATTCTGGTATATTCCAGAATTGACCCAAGAAAGAAAATACCTGACCTAAAAATATATTTTTATTATATTAATATCTGTAGAAAAATTTCAACAGGCACTTTGGTAAAGTTTACCCTTTACCAAACAAAAGTTCTACCAAGGTAAACCTTGGTATATTTTGTCACTTGATTAGAGAAATAAAAGTCTCAGGAAGAAACCTTACAAAAAAAGAGTAGACCTCAGCCACGTGTAGTCATTAAAGTAATTATTACATGTTCTTTTCGTAACAAAGTACTTTGTGATTTTTTTAAATTAATGTAAATTCCTTTTCACAGAATTGGCATGAATTAATGAGAATTCTCAATAAGTACACACACACACATACACACACACACTTATATTTCCAGAAATAATTGTCTACATGTGGAATTTGCCCATTTACAGATAAGTCTGCCAAATGGAAAATAACCCTGCTGGCTCTGATCGAGTTGAGGCCAATCTGAACTATCATGAATATTAACTTTGACAAAATGAACTCACCCCTGAGCAAGGAAAAGTTAATTTTGCTGTTTTTTCTGCTTTCATGTAATCAGAGCAAAATTCTCAAAGCTTAACAGATTTCTTCTTTAGCCTGTTCATAATAAATCAGAAATAACTGTAACAACTTTAAAAAAAAAACCTGGAATTAACATTTTGAATAATTTTCAATGACTCTAAATCAATTTTTACTTTAAGGCAAAGCTGTTTAAGAAATTTTCCCAAGGGAAAATGATGATCCTGTATATAGGCCCTAACAAGCGGAAATATCTATTACTCATACATGCACTATTCTTTTTAGCTAAGTGGAGATTGTAAAATTTTGTCAATTCATTCTTGCAATCAACCCACTATTTTGATCATCCTTCAGTATGCCCCCTTCAGGTTATATATAGTGTTGTCAACTGTTTTCCATCCTACGGCTCACATGGAAAATGACAATATATGTATGGCACACTGGGGTAAAGACCAGGCTACCTCAGGCTACCAGGGACAACCTGGGGGCTAGCAGAGATCTCTCCCTTGCCCCACCTGTAATCTATTTGTTCATCAGTTATGAAGCTATGATATTGATCCTCATAAAGTGACACATGTGAGATGTCCGTAGATAGAGATGACAGTTTTTCAATAACCAAGGGGACCCAGTACTTCTGGTCTATCTGTAGGTCAAGACTTCGATTCTACTCCCCACGTTGCTACTAACTTGCTGGTCGACTGAGCTGTCCACAGTCATCCAACAAACACTTATTGTACGCTTTCTATGTGCTGGCCATCATGTTATATTAATGAGACCTAAGGAAAAAGCGTATGTCCTTATCAAGTCAAACTCATGTAATTTAAGATAGGAGGATTTCATGATCAGTTAAGAAAATGTGAATAGAACTGCATTAATAATACAATATCATAACTGCTATGATGAGTCCTTGTATAAAATGTCTTAATTATGTTTAAAAAGACCAGGGAAAGCTTAACCAAAGTGACACCAAGATGAGTTTCCAAGGATCAAAAGGAATTCACTTAATAGATAAGAGGGTGCCTGTGGAGTAAAACCAAGAATAGTTTAAAGGGTGATGATGAGAGAAAGTTGTCATTAAAGTAGATAGTGGCTATATTATTAGTATTTTGACTTTATTTCTATAAGACTTCTATATGATTAACATACAAAGAAAAAGTTAGAGACAAGAAAATGAGAAGGGAAGAGGAAAAAAAAAAACTTCTTGTACCAAGGTATAAGGTACTCCTGCCAAAACTGCATCACCTAAATTGTTAAACTCTTTGATGGCTGTCCCATCATCTTTGAAAAGTAAATACAGATGATTTACCCAGCACCTCACGATCTGGCTCCTGCCTACACCACTAACTTTATCTCATGCCTCATTCCCCTTGTTGGCTTGACTCCAATTGCACTGACCTTCTGCTGTCCCCAAACTGGAGACAAGTTTGTTCCTCCTCTAGGATCTTTGCATTCACAGACCCCTCTGTCTGGAACTTCGTTCTCTAAACCTCAGCTGACTGTCTCTTCCTTTTTGTTTTGGTTCAGCCTAAAAGTAACCTCCTTAAAGCGTATTAATTGGCCGTCCCAATCTAATGGGACCACCGTTTCCAGACCACCCAGCAATTCCTGCAAAACACCTGCTAGCTGACATTTTCATATTCATGTATTTGTTTGTTGGAAATCTTCCTCTCTTAAATTAGCAAAATATGTTTATAAGTCATCTCAAAAACTAAAACACATTACTTTGCTTTGGAGCAGTGTTAAATTAACTCAATTTAATGACCATGATAACTCATATTAACAGTAAGTCCCATTCTATTTGTAGCCTTTGAAGATTTTCACAAATAAAAAGGGAAACTAAGGTATTAATAAAAACTACAAAATATTTCAATATATAGTGTCCAAAGAAAGTAGAGGTATAATATGTTGTTCTTAGCCATGAAAAGTTTAAATGAAAATGTTTTAACACTGTTTTTAAAAACTGATTTGAAAGAAACTGACATCAGTAAAAAACTGGTGCCTTTTGCTAGATTTTCAGGTTAACAGAATAACTGGTTAGAAAGAGAAGTGCATTCGAGGTCAGGAGATCGAGACCATCCTGGCTAACACAGTGAAACCCCGTCTCTACTAAAAATACAAAAAATTAGCCAGGCGAGGTGGCGGGCGCCTGTAGTCCCAGCTACGCAGGAGGCTGAGGCAGGAGAATGGCGTGAACCCCGGGGGGTGGAGCCTGCAGTGATCCCAGATCGCGCCACTGCACTCCAGCCTGGGTGAAAGAGCGAGACTCCTTCTCAAAAAAAAAAAAGAAAGAGAAGTGCATTATCCCCAATCTAAACCTGCTCATCAGTAGGAAGAGTGGGAGAAGGGGCTATGTTGAAGAAGGAGTTCTATGTAACATGTATAGAATTTTTATTTTTATTCAAGTTGTACATATTTATAGTACAGAAGTCAAAAGTTTCCTTAAGTCTACATGAAAAATAGCCTTGCCCTATCACTTCCCTACCACACTCCCATTTCTGCTCCCCAGAGACAACAAACTTCAACATGCCCATCTTTTTATTTTGATCTTCATTTCATATTCCTAACTAGCATGCTTATAATTCATTTCTGATTTTTGAATCTTAGATACCTACTAACTTCCTATTGTGGAAACAAAGTTTCATCTGATTGATAGCCCTCCCAGCTTCCCCACTTATATGTGCACACCTGCCTTCATTGTCTCATCTTTCTGCCTTAGCTATGTCTTCATTCTCAGTTACATCAGTATCCACTCTTCATGTTACCTTTTATGTATGAATATTATTCATGAGCTGAGCCATGTAGTTTAACATGATTGTTTTTCTTGTACAACTTTTGTTATTTCTTTCAGTTAATAATCATCTTAATTTTGCTCCTCTTAGTTTCCCATAACTATAAATGATATAGTTTGGGTGTCCCCTCCAAATCTCATCTTAAGATGTAGTTCCCAGTGTTGGAGGTGGGGCCTGGAGGGAGGTAACTGAATGATGGGGGCAGATTTCTCATGAATGGTTTAGCACCATGCCCTTAGGTGCTGTCTTCACAATAGTGAATGAGTTCTCAAGAAATCTCGCGGTTTAAACATGTGTGGCAACTTCCCCCTTGCTCTTTCTTGCCCTGCTCTTGCTCTGTGACCTGCGTGCTCCTGCTTCACCTTCTGCCATGAGTAAAAGCTCCTTGAGGCCTCCCCAGAAGCTGAGCGGATGCAGGAGCTGTGCTTGTGCAGCTTGCAGAACCGTGAACCAATTAACCCTCTTTCTTTATAAATTACTCAGCCTTCGGTACTTCTTTGTAGCAGTACAAGAACAGCCTAAAACACTACATATTGCTTCAAGAGGTTAAAACACATTGGGTATTTATGTATTTTGTCCTCTTGAAGACAGCCTACCTGAAGCCATCTAGCCTGCTTGAATCTAGACTACTTGCTTTCTAGATCGTCTGCACAGCTATTGTTGTAGAGCCACACTTCCTCTTTCATTCTGTGGTTTTTCTTCTATATTTCTATGTTGATTTCCCTATTTTCTGGATACCAAGGCATCCTGTTTCTGGGTTTTGTTAGATCTTTCAGAGGCTCTCTAAGCAAGGTTATACAATAGGTTCATTTTGAAGCTTTCATGTCTGAAACTCTTTTCTGTTCTCTCATACTTGACTCCTCGTTTGGGAGAATATTTCTAATACCCACAAATTCTAGGTTGAAATAACATTTGAGAATTTTGAAGCTTTTGCCTCACTGTTTCCCTTCTTCCAGGGTGGCTGTTGAGAAATCATCTGTCATTTTGATACATTATTCTTTACAATATGTGGCCTGTTTCTCTCTCTCTCCCTGCCCCTCTCCTCGCCTCCTCCAATCAGCATTTAGAAGTTTCTCCTTCCTCAGATGGTCTGAAATTTCACATGCCATAGCATAGATCTTTCTTCATACAGTGTGCTAGGCAATTGTTGGGCTCCTTTAATTCAATGCTAGTACTCTTCAGTGATGGAACATTTTTAAATTATTTCTTTAATAATTTTCTCCCTTCCTTATTCTGTTCTTTCTAGAATTTCTTTTGTCCAAATTTTTCACCTTCTGGATTCTTTCCTACCTTTCCATCTTTTCTATATTTTATTTCCTTATCTTTCTATACAAATTTCTGGAATATTGCTTCAACTGTACATTCTTATTTTTTATTGAATTTTTCTTTCATTTATCATAATTTTTAATTTCCAAGAGCTCTTTTCTTGTAATATAAATGTATCCTTTTTCTCATTATGATTTCATAAATGCATTTTCTCTTATCATTTTTAAATATTAACAATAGTGTATTAGTCCATTCTCATGCTGCTAAAAGAAATGCCAGAGACTGAGTGATTTAAAAAGAAAAGAGGTTTATTGACTCACAGTTCTGCATGGCTGGGGGGGCCTCAGGAAACTTACAATCATGGCAGAGGTCACCTTTTCAATGGTGGCAGGAGAGAAAATGAGTGCCAGCAGGGGAAATACCAGACGCTTATAAAACCATCAGCTCTCATGAGAACTCACTCACTATCATAATAGCAGCATGGGGAAATCTGTCCCCATGATTCAATTTCCTCAGCCTGGTTCCACCCCTGACATATGGGGATTATTACAATTCGAGGTGAGATTTGGGTGGGGACACAGAGCCAAATGATATCAGATAGGGTTTGCTTTGTTTTTGAGATTTTCTACTTTTTGTATTAACATTGCCTTTTAAGTTCTTTTGTAAAGAACTTAAAACACTTTCCAGATTTCAATATGAATATTCACCATCTCCAATATTTCCGGAGATAAAGAGACAGGAGTAACACCTAATCTGAGCCTGAGCCTCAGGCCTCAACAAAGGAAAGACCCCAAGCCAGACAACAGGTTCTGAGACAGGAACAGGAATCACATATGCTGTAAACACCACACCGTGGGGATCTCTCCTGCCTCTGCAGGAACATTGCGACAAGATCTGTAAGGAAGCAACTGGATTAATAAACAGTCTGCGCCTGGAATCAAACTCCAGTCCCGGAGGTGAGAGGAGCACAAGACAGTTAACATGAAAATTATAAAAGACAAAAATAGATCTGCAAACACATGGAATGCCTAAGTGCAATCAGGAGGAGTTTCAATGGAGATTACAAAAATGGGGCATTCCCTCAAGCTGAAATTATTAAACTCCATATTCAGCCACTTTGCAACTGTGTCAATAATGTAGAGCATTTCTTGACTAAGTTATGCCCAGGTGTGTTAGTCTGTTCTCATGCTGCTAATAAAGACATACCTGAGACTGTGTAATTTACAAAGGAAAGAGGTTTAATTGACTCATGGTTCCACATCGCTGGGGAGGCCTCACAATCATGGCAGAAGATGAAGGAAATGCAAAGGGACATCTTACATGGCAGCCGGCAAAGAGAGAGCTTGTGTAAAGGATCTCCTGTTTATAATACCATCAGATCTCTTGAGACTTATTCACTACAACATGAACAGTATGGGGGAACCACCCTCATGACTTAATTATCTCCTACTGAGTCCCTCCCACAACACATGAGAATTATGGGTGCTACAATTCAAGATGATATTTGGGTGGGGACACAGCCAAACCATATCACCAGGCATCCAGTTACATTTCTGTTTGGAGGCATTTTACACTGGATTGGCATAGTCAAATAATTAGCACACCAGGACACATTTAACCACCACCATCTATCCAAGAAGCTTATGATATTCCAGGTATACATCTGGGTGTGCAATTTCCCACCAAATCTGCTCTTGGTGACCATTGTGGAGTATCAGAGTTGAGAATGCCATTTCGATCGACCTCAATTATGTTATGCTACAAGCAATCCTTGAGATTTCATAATTAACTGAATTTTTGGGGGGAAAAGGAGTAATTATGTAACTTTTTTCTTGTGATTTAATTTCACCATAGGCATGCTAATCTTTTCATTGGAAGGGATGGGTCCACCAAGGTTTACCTTCATTAATATCTCCTTTGTTCAAAAATAAAAATTCTAGTTTTTCACTAAGTGCATATGCATAAGAAAGTAAATTTCATAAATCCTTCAGGACTTAAAAACTATGCACTCAGAAGGCACTGATTATCAGACTTCAGTGTATATAACAAGTAGCTGGAGAGACAGTGTTAAATGCAGAATTCCAAACCCCATCTCCAGAGAGTCTGGTACAGTAGATCCGGGGTAGGGTCCAAGAATGTCCATTTTTAATAATTATCCCAGGTGATCCTGATACAGATGATCCAAGAGTGTTCCATGAGAAACACTACTGACTAATGAAAGGATAGCTATGTCTTGGACATGTTACAGCCTAATGACTATAGTCTACTATTCCTCTATAGGGTCCTTCCATGATCATTGGAAAACTGAACAAGGCAGCTCTGTGGAAATTGTCGTATACCCTGTTCTAGGAAAAATGAATGATCCCTTTTCCCTCTGCCCTACAGAGATCTATCTTCTCAAGATGGACTAAGATCTCTTCTTTGAAAATAAAATTGATGATTTTATTAATATTCTTATTGTATCATAATTCCATAACTAATGAAAATGACCTGAGAACTTTATGAAGCATGACGGTGAAAAAGGAAATTAGATCCATTGATGTTTTCAACAGATTCCACTTTCTACTTCGCATCCTGTCTAAGAGTTGAACTTTGGTGGCTAAATGTCCTGAACTTCAAAGAAAATCCTAGCTCTTAAAGGCTCAATGTTTTCAGGGTCATCACTAATGGCTACTGTTATCATTGCTGATGTGAACTTATGAACTACTAAATAAGCTTGACATAATTCATATTAATCAAGATGTCAGATAGGAGCACTTATCCTATCTCCCATTTGACTTATGTGTCTCTTACGTTCTTCCCTTATGAATGGTGCCATCATATCAGTTGAACATTGAACTGCAGCTTAAAGTCAAGTGGTTAAATCAATTAAAGCTATCCTTCGATGTTTAAGAATACAGTGGTCAAATTATCACCTAGAAACTAGTGTATCATAGCAGAAAAGCTGACACTACCAGGAGTCCATAGAGGACCATATTAAAGACAAACAGAAGGGGGCAGGAAAGAGAATGAAAGATGGTAAACACAATATAAGGTACTGTGAGGGCAGAACAGAAGGGAGTGTAGGTAAATTACTGACTTGGGAAGACATGGTGCATGGCATTTAGTAGTTGTTCAATGTATTTTTGTGGAATTTAAAAAAATCATGAAATTTTCTTAAGGCTTTCTTAAGAGGCAGCTAAGAAAATAGGCACATGACTCTATCATCAGAATTTTTTAAAGAAGGTAAGCTGAAAGGAAATCTAGTAGACCTAAATGTAGACCCACCGATATTACAACTATCCCCAAAGAAATTTAATGTATGATATTTTCTATTTCTTTCATTGTACTTTTGTTCCCAAAGGACTTAACATATTTATAACCAATAGAGGCTGTATTTCTAATGCTTAATAAGAAGAAGTGATTAAAGGGAAGGCAAGAGAGTGGCACAGAAAAGAGGGTACATTCTTGTAGAGCAAAACAAATTTAGATTGATCTCACCTTGGAGAACAGTTTTAAATACGAACAAAGCAGAATATAATTTATCATGAATCTAATGAAGCTTAAGCATCAGAGCCCCTCACTTGAATAGGTTCTTTCCAAGCCCTTTTTCTTGAGGAGACACCTCAAAATTGTGTAAGCTCTATTACCCAGACATGTATATCTGCATTACATGTATAACTGATGATGGAAATGGCAAAGCTGACCAAATTAGATTTGAACACTCTAAGTACAAAAATGCAAAGCAAGTTCTAATGCTTTTGAAATACAGTGCAAACTAGTCTGTGGCTACCAAAATAAAATTTCCTGCTGTGAAGCTATTGCTTAACTTATCCATATTAATTGTTTCAGGCCTTGCAAGTTAATTTTGAAAAAAACCATTCAAATTACTTCAAATGTTTTCCCTATACTTTTCAAATGTAACATTTTAGGGAGTGAAGCAAATGGTAGTGTACCTATACATACAAGAGGAAAACCTTCAGATCGTCTCTATACTTTGCTTTTATAATAATGATATTAATAAAAATAAGATAACTAACAATTATTGTGGGATTACTACATGCCAATCACTACGCTAAACTACTTCACATGTATTACTTTATTGAATCTAATTTTTTAAAGTTATGCTTTACCTTACTTTGTTTTTATAATAATGATATTAATAAAAATAATAAGATAACTAACAATTATTGCAGACTTACTGTGTGCCAATCACTATTTGAAACTACTTCGCATGTATTACTTTATTCAATCTATTTTTTAAAGTTATACTTTACCTTAAGAAGACAAATGCCACAACACTATCAAAAATGGTTATGTCTCTCTATTCTACCTGTCACTAATGTCAATCAATTAGTAGACCATGAACAACTTAAGGGCAGTGTGGTGTCTTATTCATATTTGTAATTTTCAGTAGCAGCAAGAAATAAGAATGTGAATAACTGAATGGTTAAATTTATTAATGTAATTGTACTCTTATCCTCTACCCAGTAAATATTGGATACTGTGGAATACATAGAATTATAAAATATTCCTTTTTTATTGTGTGATTGTGTGTAAAATGATCTGGAATAAATAAAACTTATAGCACTGCAGCAAGTAAAAGCAGTGTGGTACAAACCCTCTTTATTCAGTGGTCATTTTTTATTTTTTATTTTTTATTTTTATTTTATTTTTTGAGACGGAGTCTCGCTCTGTCACCCAGGCTGGAGTGCGGTGGCGCAATCTCGGCTCACTGCAAGCTCCGCCTCCCGGGTTCACGCCATTCTCCTGCCTCAGCCTCTCCCAGTAGCTGGGACTACAGGCGCTCGCCACCACGCCCGGCTATTTTTTTGTATTTTTTAGAGACAGGGTTTCACTGTGGTCTCAATCCCCTGACCTTGTGATCCGCCCGCCTCGGCCTCCCAAAGTGCTGGGATTACAAGTGTGAGCCACTGCGCCCGGCCCATTTTTTATTTTTAAAAATATAATTTTTAGGTCTGATAAAATAGAACTTTTAATACTATATCAATAAGCAAAGATAGAACCAAATAATTACTGAATAGAAATTTTTGTTGAAAACAACATGAACCATAGATGAATTTGAAAGTATTATATCAAGTTAAATAATTAAAATTATGTATAAAATTATGATTAATAGATACAGCTGATATTGCTAATCTCGGATCACAAAATTGCAAGTGGGGACAAAACTCGTGAGTGGCATCTACTTCACTTTGTAAGCCTAATTTGGATTTCTTCTTAATATTGCTTGACTTTTAAAATAATAATAATAAAATACATAAAGAAGGAGAATATGATAGAATGAACATTTTCAAAATAGTTAAAAATATGGCAAAGTCAGACATTAGAATTAAACAGTCCCAGCATCTTGTCTCAACCTTAATAGCCATATGCAAGTTTATTTCAAATTTTCCAAGTCTCCATTTTTTCACCAAAGTAATTTTAATTATTTCTTACTTCCTAGCAAATAAATCATAAATTCAAACAAGATCACTGGAGAGAGTTAGATGGACCTTTTCTGCTTCTCTTAGTTACTAACTGTAGATCATTATATTGTGTCATATTGTATACCTTTTGATCAGATTGTTTCATTTCAGCTGCTATTACAGCTGTTTTAAAGTCCTTGTCTGCTGATAACAACATCTGGCTATCTATGGATTAGTTTTGTTGACTATTTTTTCTTTTGATTACATGTCATATTTTCCTGACTCTTCAGGTGTCTTGTAATATTTTATTGTTTGCTGGACATTATGCATAAAATAAAAAAAGGAGACAAGTAAATAAATGATCTTTACCTCCAAGAAAGGGAGCATCCCTTTCTCTGTCAGGCCTCTACTCTGGGATGGTGCAGGGTGGAGGGTGGGAAGTGACTGTCAATCCAGTCCATAGTTGAGATGGTTCTGGGCTTTGTTGCAGCTTTAGTTAGCTCCAGTTTACCACTGGTTTCATCTTTTCCGTAGGACTTGAGATCTAAGCACCAGTGACACATTAAGACCTCTCTGTGTTTTATAGCCCAATCCTTAGCTTTCCAAATGGCATGAGATTGCATCCTGCCGCCCTGTCCTTTCCGTGGGATGCTATTATGCACTCAGGGAAAATATGGTGCACCAGGTGTGGTCTGGGGGCACCTGTTTGAGCCTTTTGCCCTGTGTCAGTCTTCGGATCTTTAGCTGTGTGCTCTCAGTAAAAGTCCTGGGGGAAAGAGATGGCAAGTGGGTGTAGACTCACTGTAGGAGGATGCTCCTTGGTGATCTAATCCACCACACCAGCCCACAGGTGGCTATTAAGAGTCCATTAAAAATGGAGCTGGTTTCCACTTACCCCAATCTATGGCATATTGGCTCTGTACTCATAATGCCCCCAGGGATAAAAACAACCTGGGTCGCATCTCTCTTGGAAAGGTCTATGACTTTCTAGAATTTAGTTTATTTCTGTTTCATTTTATCTTCAGCACTCTGGTAAGTTTTGAAAAACTGGTTTTGTAGCACATCTGGATTGTTCTTATTGTTAGTCAATGGCTATTTATTAAGAGGCTGGAATGTAACAAGTAAAATCGGACTTCCACTGACTTCTCCAAGTCTTCCATTCACTGTTCCCTCTCTGGAACTTCCTAGCCCTTGTCATCCTTATCCATTATTCAGTCTTAAAGTATTTCCCATCCATTCCCCCTCACTGTGCCATCTCTTCAACAGGACTTGGCATCTAAGCACCAGTGAGACAGTGAGACCTCTCTGTGCCCTATAGCCCAATCCTTAGCTTTCCAAACTGCGTGAGGTTGATCTCCATCCTGCTGCCCTGTCCTCTTTCAGTGGGATGCTATTATGTACTTGGGGAAAGTGTGGTGCACCAGGTATGGGCTGGGGGCACCTGTTTGAGCCTCTTGCCCTGTCCCAGTCTTTGATTCAAAGTCTTACACGAAGCCAATCTGCCCAGCAAGGTGTGCTGAGAACCACCACTGTCCACAGGCACTTTCCCTGATCTCACACACCGACACCCGTGCCATGTGCCAGGAGAACACCACTCTTCATAGAGCAGCACTGCCTTACTATTAACATAAAAAATGCATACATCTGATCTTTCCAACAGGACCTAAGCCATGTGAAGTCAGGGACCATCCTGTATCAGTTCTCTCAAAAAACATTTAGCAAAATGCCTTGCACAAATACATGCTGATTGAGTCCTCAGAGAATCAGCGTCTCCAAATGTTCCTTCCCACTTGACCAAATCCTAGGCTCCCAATTCTTGGACTTACTTATTTTCATGGAAGATGGCCAGTCCTATTCCCTATACATCAAAGTTTCTATTGTGACCTGTTGATTAGGAAAAGCAAACTGTTTTTCTTTACTCACTCTACTCTCACACAGCACTTCAAATCTCTAGATGTGTGAGGAGGGTTTCCACAATAATTCAACTCGGTTCCCTGGCAGACACCAATTGGCTATCCCATAATTAAATTCAATTCTGACCCTATCTACTTAAGATTAGCATATGATCCCACAGGTTACAGGCTAGCCCCACAAGACTGCCCTACTTCAGATGCCAATTGCAAGTGCAGGTTAACACCTGTGCTTCTGACTGAGCGGAAATACGTCAGAGGCTCCCACGGCCTCTTCCTAGGGTTTGATCATTTGCTTGAATGGCCCACAGGACCAGGAAAAGAGTTTGTTTACTAAATTACTGGTTTGATAAAAAAGGATACAACTTGGAAACAGCCAGCTGGAAAGATGTGTAGAGTAAGGTATGTGGAAGAGGATGTGGAGCTTCCATGATCTTTCCAGATGTGCCGTCCTCCCAGAGCCTCCGCATGTTTAGCAACCCAGAAGCTCTCCAAACCCCATTTCTGGGGGGTTTGACATAGGCTTCATTATCTAGGCATGGCTGATGAAATTACTGGCCAGTAGTAACTAGATCGGTCTGCAGCCCCTCTCTTTTCCCCAAGTTCTAACCACAGGGCTGGTTCCCTTGTCAACCATCCCCCCTTCAAGTGATTATCTAGGGGGTTTCTGAAATCACCTTATTCACATAATCTCAGTTGTAGTTGAAATGGACTTGTTATGAATAACAAAATGCACTCCTTTCACTTTTTATTGCTCTAGAGCTTTGCAGGAGTTGAAGGCAAAAGGCCAAATTTTATAACAAAAAAATACTCCCACCACTCCTATTACTCATGAAATTATAACAGTTCTAGGAACTCTGTGCTAGGAATGGGGATGAAGACCAAATACATATTTCCTATGACAAATCACAGTGTCACACTGCTTTTCAGGTTAACATGGCAGAGTGATGATGTTCAGCAGGTTGAAACTGGCCTGTCTCTGGTGTGTGGGCCTCAACACTCACAGGAGTCCTCTGGCCATGATCCCTCCAGTCTAGCTGAATACATCTGAATAGCACATAGATTGATGCACTTCTCAGAAAAACACAAGAAAATTCACAAGACATTTCTAAGGAACATACAGCTCTTGTGGCTGTACAATTAGAAGTCTGCTGGAAATCATATATTTACCTCATTGCAGGTAGAATACAGACTACATTGATAAGCTAACACTTCTGCTGTCTAAGAAATAATTTGAAGGGCACAAAGATAGACCTTCTAAAACTCAAAATAACAAGTAAAGCAGGTGAATGCATAAAAAGCATCATATAGCTACCACCTTCAGATGAAAAAAGGGAATGAGAATTGGAGGTGTAATCCTTCACACATCCTTAGGAAAAGACACAGTCATGTTTTTTTAAATCATACGATCTATAAAAACTAACTTCAAAAATATACAGTTAATAATTGAGGCTCAGATCTATGAAAAACTGGGAAAGCAAGTGGCTTTCATTATTTCCAGCAGACTCTATGTGCTTTAGGATTAAAGAAATTGATTCCAATTCAGTTAGGTGCCCCGAGAAGCATAAATGGTAAGTCACCCTGTATGTGTCGCTAAATTTTCTAATTCTGCATTTAACAGTGGGAACTTGTATGGTGTGTCTTATAGATTTGTACCAATTTTTTTCTAAAAGAATTTTAGGTATGTTGAAGAATTCTTGCTATTTCACCAAAAAAGCCAGCCACATGGTCATTAAAATTTTCTGTGGCATTTAAACTTAATATGACTAAGACTTGGTTATAAAATAAAATAACACTCCATATTGGGAAACCTTTTAAAAAGCTGAATGAACCTTTTTATTCTACATACATCAGACCCTTAATGGCTTTTCAACAGTTTAGGCCATTTTGTGAAATTGCCACAGCTGCTTCACATTAGCAGAGAGGTTTTGTTATAAAGGATCGAGTACAAGTTGCTAAGTCAAACTCCATCGCCCCAAAGTCGATTTTGTTATTTATTCCTTGTGGGTCTTATGGTTTGTTTCATTTTCTACTTAATGAAGACTTTCCAGGAATTTTCTAAAGTAAAAACAAAAAGAAATCTACATTATGTTCTCTTTGATGAAAGTACCCAAACAATTCAATTCAATTATTTATTGAGTGTCTAATCATAGCTGGCAATAGCCCTATTAAAATATCAAAATATATCCTCAGAATTTCTGAAATCCCAGCTTGTCATTTCCCTGCAGTTGTAGAAACAAGAAAAATACTCCAGGATAAATACATTGTTTTGTAAATGAGAAAATTTAATATTGAATATAGCTCTTGTTTTCAATTTTAACCTCAGAGTTAGAAAAAATACTTGAGCAAAACTAGTTTTGTTATATAGTATTCAGAGTACTGCTTTGAACTGGATCCATAGTAACTATGAACTGGACCACTTAACAAGTAGAAAACTTAAGGAATCCCTTGCTACTTTTTTTGTAGACCACATAGCATTTTACATGCAAAGCCAAGGAAAACCCTTACAATGGCTTAATACGAGCTTAATAAGACCTACAAGGTCTTGTTATTTCTTCATGCAGAAAAAGCTCCCTACTTTTAACACAGATCACTTTGATTTAAAATTATTTCAATCATTAGGGAAAAAAGTTAATAAATCAATTTTAGTAATGTGACTAAGTCCTGACTCAGATATGTCCTTAAATAAGTAAATAAACTTGTGGTTTTAAAATGTTTAATTCCTGAGAAAGTAGGAATTTGTTTAAATCTATGTGCCCTCAGTTTGGGAGCAGGATGGGAAATGGCTCCTGGTAACTATAAAGTAGCCAAATGAGTTCTTTTTTTTCTTTCTGTAGATTTAATTCATTGATGTACATTGATAATATTACCTAAACCTTACTAGCTAATTTCTTTTTAATTTTGTATTTTCACTCAAAGACTACAGTTCGGAATATTTTCATAATTGGCAAATTATGGAATTATGGCCAACAATTTAAGATTACATATTTCACACATGACTCTCAAAGACTTTCACTAGCATTAACTGATTTTTCTACCGGCCACTGGAATAAGAAAATAGAGAGAGTACTCAAGAAATATTTGCAGGGTTTGTTTGTTTGGAGACAGAGTCTTGCTCTGTCACCCAGGCTGGAGTGCAATGGTGTAGTCTAGGCTCACTGTAAACTCCACCTCCAGGTTCAAGCGATTCTCCTGGCTCAGCCTCCCGAGTGGCTGGGATTACAGGTGCGCACCACCACATCTGTCTAATTTTTGTATTTTTAGTAAATATACGGTTTCACCATGTTGGCCAGGCTGGTCTCAAACCTCTGACCTCCTGATTCACCCGCCTTGGCCTCTCAAAGTGCTGGGATTACAGCTTTGAGCCACCACACCCCGCCACAATTGCAGGTTTAATGTCTGTTTTATGCATAGGAAAATGACTTTGTTTTTATCTATTAAAAAAATCAAGTTGGGAACAATTTAATGAGTGTTTGGGATTATCTAAACCTATAACTTAGATCCAGCACATGACCAAACATATCAACAATTACAAAATGTAATGGAGGAGGTGAAGGTGATGAGAGAAAGCAAATAAACGAAGGAAAAAGGAAAGAATGGACAAAAGGCAGGATGGAAGGAGGGGCAGGAAGGAGAGAGGGAGGGAGGGAGGGAGGGAAAGAAGGAGGAAATTGATTCTGAAATTATCCCAGTAGACATTGTCTCAGAAAGGCAAGAAGCTTATGGTTTCCTACATGTAGGTGTGACTAGTTACAATTTCCCACATTTGCCTATTATTTAATTATACATTAAAAATATACTCTATACCGTCTATAATGATATCATTACATTAATACACATACATTCAGCATCCTTTCTTTCCTCTAACATTTACACAGGTGGGCAAGGAAAAGGTAATATGTATGCAAAACCCAACATTCCTCAAAGTAAAATTTGAAAAGTTTTTTTTTTATTTTGGTTATCTGCTATTTTAAACCATAAGAGTATAATTCTATTTTTTAAAAATTGCTATAAGTCAATTCTAAGTTTGGCTATTCAGTTGTATAAACATAAGCACTTTCTGAAGTCTTGTTAAAGATTTGACTAGAAAACGCTTTTTGCTGAGGATGAAGCTGGAAGCCATCATCCTCAGCAAACTAACGCAGGAACAGAAAACCAAACACTGCATGTTCTCACTCATAAGTGGGAGTTGAACATTGAGAACACATGGACACAGAGAGGGGAACATCACACACCAGGGCCTGTGGGAGGGTGGGGAAGTTAGGGGAGGGAACTCAGAGGACAGGTCAATAGATGCAGCAAACCACATGGCACACGTGCACCTATGTAACAAACCTGCACGCTCTGCACATGGATTCTGTTTTTTTTGTTTTTTAGAAGAAATAAAGGAAAAAAAGGAAAATGTTTTCTGCTACTAAAAATTCTCATATTTGATACATTTAAACAAAAAAGTGTGTATTCGGTCTCCAGAGAAACGGAACCAGTAGGATATATACTTGTTTCTTGGTATCGAAAGGGATTGGTTCCAGGACTTCCCTGTGGATCCCCAAATCCTGGGATGCTTAAGTCCTTTATATAAAGTGATGTGGTATTTGCATATAACCTACACATATCCTCCTATATGCTTTAAATCATCTCTAGATTACTTATAATAACTAATACAATGTACCTGCTGTGTAACAATGTTATTATACTTTATTGTTTTGTGTTATTTTGTATTGATATATTGTTATTTTTTTTTTTTAATTTTTGATCTTCAGTTGGTTGAATCTGCAGATACAGAACCCATGGATGGGAGGGCGGGCTGTGTACAGATATATAGAAAGAGATTTATTATGAGGACTTGACTCATGAAATTACAGAGGCTGAGAAGTCCCACGATCTGTCATCTGCAAACTGGAGGCCCAGTTCCATTCTAAGCCCAAAGATCCATGGACAAAGAGCACCTGGGTTTGAGGTCAGGAGAAGGTGGATAGTCCAGCTAAAACACAGAGAGCTGGCCCTTCCTCAGCCTTTTTGTTCTGTTTGGGTCCTCAATGGATTAGGTGATGCCCAGTCACACTGGGGAGAGCCATCTGCTTTACTCAGTTCACCAATTCAAATGCTAATCTCTCCGGAAACACCTTCACAGACATGTCCAGAAATAATGTATCAGTAACTGTCTGAGTATTGTCCAGCCCAGTCAAGCGGACACATTAAAACTACCACTGACTGTGAATTAAATTAGTACATATGTGTATCTGCAATATCATAGTGTGACAATTTTTTTGTCAGTAGAATACTTCGTTTGTTGTCTACAAATAAATTATCATAGAACACAATTTCTAGAATCATACTATTTTAAATTATGAAGACTATATAAAAATTTTATATATTTGGGGATTGATTTTTATTTTCCTTTGTGATATGTGTTGAAATTATCCTTAAGCAAAATACAGACATATAATGATCTTTTGAGTCAAGCCAAAACTTAAAAAATAGAAAAAACAAAAGAGCTCCTCTCTATGATCACGTCTATTAAGAAGAGGTTTCTTGGCACATTTCAATCAAAATTAATCAATATTAATAGTCTCAGAGCTGAGTCATTGAGAAACTGAAGCCAAATGTTAATTTAAAAAATGCCTAATGATAATTAAAACCTAATTAAGCATAGAAATTTTGTCATTATAAACAAAGCCTATTTTAGTCCTACAAAGATTAGTTATATTTGTAGTAATTGGCAAGCATATTGCTCATTTCATAAATGTAATATTTAATAAGTAATTATTGTGATAAGCAGAAACAGTTTGTACTCTCCAGATGTTCAATATGCAGAGACCAGTGTATTTCATTATTTATGAGGTTATTTTTTGTGCTGTTACAAGTACTATCTTTTCTATTCACTTTTCATTTCTTTAAATAATAAATGGGTAGTGATATTATCAATTAGATGATTTTTTTGCTGTTTGTAAACAGAATTTAGAGATAGAAAGGGAAATCATTTGTAATGCAAACAGGCCTGCATTATCAAAGCATTCTCAGCATAAGAATAAATAAATATAAAAGGAGAAAAGGGAAGAAGGAGAGAAGGAGATTGCCTTGAATTAAGCATCCACTGTGTGTCAGAGATGAAACTGTCTCTTTGCAAAATAAATTATGAATCACATAATAAAATTTGACTTTTGTATCCACTTGTACTTTTTGTACTTTTACTTTTTCTAAGACCTACAAATGTGACTCTTACAAATAAATGTAATATTTATCTGTTAACATGAAACCTTTAAAGTGTTTAAAATATTTTGTTAGACATGTAGTGAAGTATGCACATCTTGTGTGTAACACAATGACATATATAAAATAGTTTTACATATATATCTCAGATATAAATAGTGACATACACAGGTATATATCTTTACCAGTATTCAGAAAAAGGAAGAGATCATTTCCAACACCCCAGAAGGTACCTCATGCTCCTCAATGTCAGTAACCCCCAGCGGGAGCCATTTTTCTGATTTCTATCATCACCGATTGTTTTTATGCTTACTATCATAGTTTATATAAAAGGAATCATATAGTATGTATTCTTTCGATTTTAGTTTATTTTTTATTTTTTTAAAATATATAACCATAATTTAGTAGTTTCTAATATATTCATAAATGTGTGCAGGCATGAACCACTACCTAATACCAGAATATTTTTATGACCCAAAAAGATCCTGGTACCTTTCAGTAGTTAATTCCCATTATCTCCTTCCCCCAGCACCTAACAACCCCTAATCTATTTTGTCTCTATAGATTTGCCCATTCTAGACAATTCATGTAAATGTTATCATACAATATGTAGCCTTTTGTGCCTGGCTTCTTTAATTCTGCATAATGTATTCAAGGTTCATCCATGCTGTAGCATGTATCAGTATTTCATTCCTTTTTATGACTGAATGGTATTTCATTGCATGAAGAAAACACATTTTGTTTATCCATTCCTTTGTTGTTAAGCATTTGGGTTGTTTACACTTTTTGGCTATTATGAATAATGCTGCTATGAACATTTATGGTACAAGTTTTTATGAAGACATATGTTTTCAATTTTTTCTTGGGTAGAATTCTACCTAGGAGTGGAATTCTTGAGTCTTATGGTAAGTCTGTGTTTACTTTTTGAGGAATGCCAAATTGTTTCCTGAAATGACTGTTCCATTTTATATTCCTACCAGCAATAATAGAGGGTTTCAATTTCTTCCTGTTCTCATCAACACTTGTTATTGTCTGTCTTTTTTATTATAGCCATTGAGTGAGTGTGAAGTGGTAACTCATTGTGGTTTTTGGTTTTTATTTCCCTAATAACTAACAATTTTGAGCACCTTTTTAATGTGCCTATTAGCCATTTGTATATATCTATATCTCCTTACAAAGATTGTATATATCTTCTTCAGAGATATAACTATTTAAATTTGTTGCCATTTTTATTTGCCTAACCCAAGGTCATCAAGAGTCACTCCTATGTTTTCCTCTAGAAGTGTCACAGTTTTTAGCGGTTACGTTCTTATCTATCACTCATTCTGAGTGAATTCTTATGTATAGTGCAAGGCAGGGGTTCAATTTTATTCTTTTGTGTACATAGATCTAGTTGTTCCACAACCGTTTATTTTTCTATTCTTCCCTCTCCTTTGTTGACCTATATGTCTATTCTTATGTTAGCATCATACTCTTAATCACTGTAACTTTGTAGTAAATTTTGAAATCAGGAAGTGTAAATTCCCCAAATTTGTTTCTCTTTTACGAGATTGTTTTTGCCAATTTGGGGTCCCTTGCATTTCTGTATAAAATTGTCAACCAATATTTTGATAGCATTTGGGTTGAATCTGTGGATTAATTTAGGGAGCATTGCCATCTTAACAATATTATCTTCTGGTCCATAAATATAGATGCTTTCTATTTGTTTATGTCTTCTTTAATTTCTTTTAATGATGGTTTATGTTTGAGCATGTGAGTCTTTCATTTATTTTGTTAAAGTTATTTCTAAAAATGTTATTGTTTTTTATGCTATTATAAATGAAATTGTTTTCTCAATTTTATTTTTGGATTGTTTATTGCTGGTATATAGAAATATTGTTGACTTTGCTAAACTGGTTTATTAGTTATAATAGGTTTTTATAGTCAATTTCTTGTGATTTTCTGTATACAATATCATGTCATCTACAAAGAGAGATGGTTTAACGTTTTCTTTGCATCTGATAAGATTTATTTCTTTTCCTTGACTAATTTCCTGGCTAGAATTGCCAGTAAAATATTGAATAGAAGTAATAATAGTAGTTATTCTTGTTTGAGTTCCGCTTTTGGGGGAAAGCAACCAGTCTTTAACCACTAAATATAGTGTTAGCTGAGGGATTTTTGTACATGATTTTTATCAAGTCAAGTTCCCTTCTACTACTCCGAGTTTGTTAAGTGCTTTTTTGTTAATCATGAAATGATATCAGATTTTGTGAAATGATTATTTTACATATTAAAATTATCATGTGTTTGTGTTCTTTATTCTATTGATGCAGTGTTATTACATTGATTGATCTTCATATGTTGAACCAACTTTACATTGTTGAGATAAATCTCACATGCTCATGATATGTATTCCTTTTTCAATGTTTCTGGACTTGGTTTGCTATTATTTTATTGAGGACTTTGAGAACCAATTATTGGTTTCATTAATTTTCTCTATTTTTTTACTCTATTTCATTTGTTTCGACTTTAATCTTTAACATATCCTCTCTTTTGCTTGTTTTGAGTTTAGTTCTCTCTTCTTTTTTTTACTTTCTTAAAATGAAAGTTTTGGTTATTGATTTCAGATCTTTCTTTTTTAATCCAGACGTTTACAGCTGTAAGTTTTCCTGTAAGCACTGATTCAGCTGCATCCTATAAAGTTTAGTATACAGTGAACCCTGGAACAAGTGTTAGGGGTGCCAACCTCCTGCACAGTAAAAATTCATGTGTAAGTTTGACTACCTAAAAACTTAACTACTAATGGCCTACTGTTGACCAGAAGCCTTACTGATAACGTAAACCATTCATTAACACATATTTTATGTTATGTGTATTATGTACTGCATTCTTACAATAAAGTAAGCTAGAGAAAAGAAAATATTATTAAATTGTAAGAAAGAGAAAATATATTCACTATTCATTAAGTGTCAGTGGATCATCATAAAGGTCTTCATCCTTGTCGCTTGCACATTGAGTAGGTTGAAGAGAAGGAGGAAGAGAAGGGGTTGGTCTTGCTGTCTCAGGGGTGACAGAAGCACAGGAACCTCTGTGTATAAGTGGACCCATGCAGTTTAAACCTGTATTGTTTAAGGATAGACTGTATTGTGTTTTTTGTTTTCATTTATGTCAGATGAATTGCTTTTAATTTGCTAATTCCTCTTGTGATTTCTTCTTTAACATGCACTCTTTTGTTTCTGGTTGCTTTGTTCATCACTATGTCTGATGAGATTTATATAAGTTGCTGCTTATAACAACAGTTCATTATTTTTATTGGTATTTCATATTGTTTAATGAGTATATTGCAATTATTATCCATTTTACTGTTGACGGGATTGGGTTTTTTTTTCAATTTTTCTCTCTTTTAAGTAAAATTGCCATGTGTTTTGGTGTACAAACAAAGCCATTTGTCTTGGATATATTTTTCAGAGTGAAAATACTCAAGTTAAGCTTAGTTCTAATGCAATGTCATGAGTCTATGATTCCTATTGTGGAACTCAATAGATTGAATTCTAAGTAAAATAAGAAGTCATACGAGTTGCTGTACATAAAGTAGTTGGAAGGTTTTATCTAAATGCTTCTACTTTACTTGCTTAATATTGTGGGGGCATAATGCAATTAAGTTTTTATGTGTATGTGTAATTGGTCTGCTCTTGTGAGAGTTTTGGGTGAGTCTTTATTCTTATAGTTTTCATTTGTTCATTATGTTCAACTATTTTAAATAGTCAAGTTAATTTATAAACTTAAAAGTGGGCACTACGTGCTTTTAAGTTTGATGCTAGATTGAAAGAAAGCTAAGAAAGGAGCTTGGGTTAACAGATAGATGCTAGTTTTATTTTTAATCATTGTCCATCTGACATGATAAAATATTAATAGACTTACGGGATAAATATTCAGAGTAGTAAAAAATATTAGAACAAGAGTGCAAGATCAATAAACATAACAAGTTTGATATATGAGGTAATTGGATGTTATGTTTACGTAAAAGCAACAGCAATATATCAAAGATATATCTTTAAACATACTTATAGAAAGCATATATGTGAAAATGTGAATTTAACACTCACTTTGCCCTGAAGACCAAGGTGGACTTTAAATGTAATGAGTTGGAAGCAAGAAAAGTTCTAGTTTCTTATGTTTTCCTGTTGAAAATAATATGAATGTGGGTGAAAGTTTCGAGTTTCAGTGTATCTGAAAGTTCATTTAGGCTCCACTACAAAGTAAGCAGATCTCTAGAGATGAGAGCTGATGGAAGGAAGCATACAATTAAGTCTACCCCCAAGTTATCTTAATGATTGCAACTTTTTTTTTCAGAAGCAACCCTTCAGGAAAAGTCTCTATCTAATCACAAAATCCAAATGGTCTCTTTTCTTGTACTCTTTTCTTTGTGACCAGGAGTGTGTGTGGGAAAATAACCAAAGTATTCCTAGGAAGCAGATCACTTAGCAGAGAAAAATAAGTCTTCAGGCTACCTTCATATTCTTACACTCTCTTGTTTCCTTTAGGATTATTTTGAAGACACGTCTCACACATTCATTAAGAAGTAATATACTTAATGTTTTACTTTGCATTTGTTAATAATTTTAGTGTTTCCATAAAAAGACTTTTGAAATTTGCCCTGGATTGTAGTTCATTATTTGGTAATTACGACTGAATAAATTGTATTCCAGTCTTCACTAATTTCATTGGGTTTTCTACTATAAATGTATTTTCTGGAAAAAAATGTAGAATAAATGAAAAAAAGAAAGCAACCCAGGGAAGACAGAAATTTTGAATTTACCTAAAGGCAGACCAGCAAAGGTAGCTTTCTAAAACCTGCTTCTCTCAGCCATGGCACAGAGTCTCTGTGAGGACATGATATAAAAATGCAGTTCACGATCAACAAGTCTTAATAGTAGTTTTGTTCTTAAGAAGGGTAAATGAATGGACTTTGAGACACACAATATTTTTATTAATTGCCTATTACATAGATAACACATTTTGTTAAAACATTTATTCTTAAATCCAATAATGTTTCATCTAATCAAGTATGAGATGATAAGACACATCATCATTGTCGTTGCCATATATTTTATTATAACCTTCTCTGTAATTATCAACAATGGCATTTGTTTATATCATTACAAAATTTCAGAGAAAATAAAAGTAATAAATATATTAATAATAATAAGCATTGGTTTTTATTGCCAGTATCTGTGTGTTTTTAGTGTGTTAATGTTTATGCCAGCAGAAGCCTGGTCAGGCTGTATTTCATTTATATTAAAATATTTAATATTTTATTTCATTTCTACTGAAATAAGGCTTATTTTGAAAGTGTGTTACTTTTCCAAATTTAGATTTTCTTCAACCTAAAGCCTCATTTTGAAGCATCCTAAATATTTTCTGAATATTATTGCAAAGAACAACAAAAAAAGTA